>NC_087132.1:10085989-11413621 GCF_030705265.1 Helicoverpa armigera | reverse complement strand
GGTAAGCTTTGTAATATTACATTTCTCTTTGAACTGATTTCTTCATGGTCCTGTAATTTCTTATGTCTTTGGTCAGTGGCGGATTAAGAGTATCCGAGGCCCTAAGCACAGAGCCTGTGTAGACCCCCTATTACTTAAATGGAAATAGAAGGTTGAAGAAATTGACCGAGCGAAGCGAGCGTGACGCACATGTAGTTTCAAATGCGCGAGCGAAGCGAGCGCGAATTTTTTTTCGGACTCGTACGGAGGTAAAATTTATCCCAAACGTACTTAATTTTTTGTTTGTTGATAAATGCAAAAACGAAGGCACACAGTTTCTGAATACGCGAGCGAAGCGAGCGCGAAATTTTAATTATTTTTATTATAGACTCAGAACCAAAATTACGTACAATGTAGCCCAAACGTACTTAACTTTTAATTTGTTGACAAATGTAAAAACGAGGACATATAGTTTTTGAAAACGCGAGCGAAGCGAGCGGGAAATCTTGATTATGTTTTAAGACTCAGAACTAAAATTTCGTAAAAGGGCTACATTTCAAACCTTCATTTCTTTCTGTTGGACAAGTAAGATGGATAACGTAAGATCGATAACAACGTCCGCGGACTTAACCGGTGGTCCGCGGACCACTTGGCATGCCTCCAGGCACCACCAGCCCACCACCACCAGGACCACTGATCTAAAGCATCCAAAATTTTCGGATATGTTTGTTATATTGCACTCGTACGTAGTTACAGCGTGAGCTTCCCAACGACTGTACGATAGCGAGACTTCGGAACGCTATCGTTGCCTATTAATTCTTTGCCTAACGATGAGTAGAAGCCGAAAAAAAATTGTATAACAACTGCACAATTGAAAAAAAAAAATCACTGCGATCGTACAGTAGACCGCACATCAGTGGTAACTGTCATGCACCTTAACGCAATAGTAATAAGTACGATTTTCCTATAAAACTGTTACCACTGACCTGAAGTTGACTGTACAACAATCAACAGCACTGCGACCAATCAAGTTTAGAGGCGGGGATGTATGAAGGGTCACTCCCGAACTGCTCGCGCCTTGTGATTTCGGGTATATTGTGGATGAATCTCGATAAAATGTAGGTATAAAATGAAACGCCAGCAGAGGATGGAGGCCCCTGGAGAACAGGGGCCCCAAGCACGTGCTTGTTGTGCTTATAGGGTTAATCCGCCACTGTCTTTGGTCCAATAACAAAGTGCTTATTTTCGCACGCAATAAGTATTACGCTATACACAGGGCATGTGTTAATGTTCTTTTTTTTGCAGCATATGCAACTAAATAAAGGGATGGTAGACATTTTAAAATCCAAGAATATACCATTGACGTCACAGTTCTTTATCCTATACTGGCTTTTGAAACATAAAATATGCAACAGGTCCTACGCTGACCATGAATATGACTTTGTATTAGACTTCTTACTTTCTCATACAATGGGCCAATTGTTCAACGTGAGACTCAATGCGCAATATTTGGCCACAATTCTTTATAAAATGGCGAATAAGTTATCAAGATTCAGCTACACGATTGGCGTTATTGAGAAAACGTTCGCTGAAAGTAGCAGCGACAAGAATTTCCTGAAGCTACAGAGCGATTACTTCACCAAGCATTTCGACGCAGTTGCTAATCTTACACCTTATTTCGTTTATTATGTTTTGCCGAAATACTGCGATATTGATAGCAACGAGAAAGTTGATATAAACTTTATTAAAAGGATCATGAAGGATATAAATGAGAATATATGCAGAAATTCTACTGACGGTTTTGTGAATGAATGGAAAGACTGTAGAAGGGAAGATAACCAGTTCAATGAATTAGAAATAAAGAGATGTGTTGATGTCAGGAATGCTGATGATTCAGAGTGCTTGGGGACCATTCAGAAGAAATATATTCCTTGGCGGAATATGAGTGATGTCAATGTATATGATGTTGGGAAGAAGGTAAGCCGTGAAAGTATTGTTTCCGAAAAAAAAAATAGATTTTAATTTATAAATTGGCTTTTACCAATACTCTATTTTCGGGTTGAGTTTTGAATTAGTCACCTATTTTTTTTTACTAAATGCGACTTAGCTGTGTGTGTTCCCTCCTGGAATATGAATCACGAGGGTAGGTACTTGACCCTTTTTTCCGCGTATTGTCCCAATATATATTTTTTACTTTACAACAGAATAGAATTTTTCACATTGGAGACTAAAAAACCTTTTCGTAAAATTATTTCTAAACTGTTCCAGAATGAAAACCCAAGTAATTTGATCGTGGTAGCTTCCCTGATCGATAAGCTACCGAACTTGGGTGGCATGGCGCGAACTAGCGAGGTGTTCGGGGTACAGACCTACGTCGTGGACAGCTTGAGGCACTTGCAGGATAAGCAGTTCCAGGGGCTCAGGTACGAACGCCATAAGTTCTTCAAAGGCAATACTTAGTGCGTCTTGAATGCTAGCTGCCGACTACATGTAGTCGGTTGATATCTGAGAGCGACCGCTTGTGCTGCTACCGCTTAGATCCAAAACGGTTTCATGCAAACCAGTAATGCATCGGCCGGTTTCGTGCAGTCACGACATCTGCGATCAGCAGTTGCAGTCGGAGCTAGTTTTCAAAAGTACCTTTGTGTTTTAGGCCTCGTCTTAGCTTAAATGACGCGCCCCAATGCATTTATTTACACATGTTATTAGTCTCTAAAAAATAGTCACTTTCAGCTCGTGACGATATAAGCAGCATATTGGGAAGGTATACAAGAGGCGTTTAACGAAAATATTTGTCCTTGACTCTTGCCATACATAGACCTCTCCCAAGTTGCTTCCCAATTTTGGCGGCATGCTAAACGTCATTCTTTTTTCAATTTAGCGTGTCAGCAGAACGTTGGATAAACGTAGAGGAAGTCCGTCCCGGCCGGCCCCTCAAGGAGTACCTGATGAAGAAGAAAGAGGAAGGCTATGCCGTGGTGGCTGCAGAACAGACCTCCACCAGTTCCAAGCTGCAAGCCTTCAAGTTTCCCAAGAAGACACTGTTGTTGCTTGGGTAAGATTGATATGCAAAGGATTCTAGGATGTTTAGAAATTCCAATAGAGGATTTTTCTTTGTTTGATCCTCCATTTCCTCGCTTTTTCGACCCTCTCGTATTAGGTATTACCGCATATTTTTACCAAGTCGTAACACGTTAGCCGCCGTGGCAAGTAATGGCAGGGAGTAAACATTTGTTTATCTCTTGCTTTGCCACATAACTGTGTGCACAGGAATTACCTACGACGACTCAAGTGTAAAGCACCACATTTTTTCCAAAAATCTAATTATTAATTTTGGAACAATCTTTTGCAACTGTGATTATTAAAATGACAATGTGAACCATGATTATATTGTTTTCTTTAATTTCAGGCACGAGAAAGAAGGCGTTCCTTGCGACTTACTACCCTTGATGGACCACTGCGTGGAAATCCCTCAGCAAGGCTACGTTCGATCCCTGAATGTTCACGTCACGGCCGCCATCTTTGTTTGGGAATATGCCCGCCAAAATGTGCTCTAAGAGCTGGGCCCCGATTCTCCTAAATTAATAATGTCAAAATCGAATAGAAATCGAATCGCAATATGATTGTAATAGCAATTTTAACCATATCGGGCCTTCTGCTACTAATAAAAGACCAATCGTATTCGATTGACATTTGATTGGTGTGCGATTGGTCTGCTATTTTGATGATTTTGGTATATACGGTAGTTTGCTGTACAATCATTTTGCAATCGTAAATCATTTGCAGACAAAATGATTCATTATTGAATGACAGAAAAGGATAAAAACGTTTATTTCAAAGAAAAAATAGCGGAATGCCACAACCGCTTCAATAGTAATCGAGTCGGGATTGGGTCTCAGTCGAATCGAGTCGAACGTCAATCGAAGGTCACTTAAGTAAAATTAGGAGAATCGGGCCCCTGGTCAAATTTTAATATTCTTTGTTAAAGTTGAAGCCAGAAATAAAAATGAATTAATTTTATTTTCTCGAGATGCAAAATTTTAATTTATCTTCCAATTAAGAGCTAGGTGGCTTAATTTAATATTTGTAGTTTATCTGTTAATTAATTTTCTGGAGTCAACTACACAAGGTGCTTATGTTGTTAATGTTAAAAATAGATTTAAATATAATTTTTATCATAGTTACTTTTTATTAAAGTCAATTCATAATTTAACATATTCGTTTTTGTACTTATCATAATTTATTTCAATATATTTACGAGATAATTCTATAATCTATTGGATCTCGTGTTTGATACTAAAAGCTTATTCAAATAATCGCCTGATTACGAAAGACATTGTGTCATATCATCTGAAATAATTGGCCTGTTTTATAGCAAAACATTCAGAAGCAACACTAACACTATAATTTTGAAATTTTAACCTGTAGTTGTGGTAAAATAATGATACATATAAAATAATATAAAATGTGCATAATCCAGCAGCCCTGCCTATATTCTCATCTTGTCTCTAACCAATTTACAACATAAAAGCATATGAGGTAGCCACTATATCGAATAGCGTGTATTTCATTTATCATAGTGTTTACAGAACAATTTCACAACTTTCGGCAATAGGGTAACTTTGATTGGCTTGGCCTCATACTCTTCCCTATCAATATCAATGACCGTTGCTCCGAAGTGCTCCTTGGGGTATAACACCACACTCCTGGCCAATATCGCATCTTTGATTCTATTGTCGCGCACTCGAGCCCAACCTTCAGACACAAATTCAGTGTATTTATAATTATATTTCCCAATACCTATGCTCAAAGCAGGCGTGCTTTGAGTATTCTGTAAATTAGGTGTCACAATCCTGAAATCACTGGTTTGGAAGCAAATCTCTTTGGCAGAGTCACACTGGCTGTTCACTATATTTGAAGGATCATTGGTTTGTGCGTAAGACGTGGTGGGCATAAAGAAGGCCCATTTTCTCTTTATTTGCGGCCGCTTCTGCACGCAATTGCTGCATCCATCGCAGGGTGGACTGTACTTGATTGTACCTTTACAGTGCCAGTTAAGAGATTGTCTGTAACCATTAAAGATGTACGATGCATATTCTCTAAGTGATCCGTACAGCCAGTATTTGTGTTTCTTTGCTGAAACATCTCTGAAAGCTCCCCATTCTACTGCACACAATGCGTATATCGGCTTTTTTAATGACTCTTCGTCTTCTTCCTCAATGGGTTCTATTTTCATGGCATCCTTCCACACTGTACTACCTTTTATGATGGCCATGGAGGCTTCGATCAGTTGCTTAACTCTAAGCACGCCAACTCCTGGTTCAAATAGGAGGTTCCCGATGGTATTTGTACGTCCCAGTGGTAATATGCCAAGTGGAAAACGATTTGCTTCATCATTCCTTCGTAGTAGGCCTGTAAGATTATAAGCATAATAATAAACAAGGGCATACAAGAATAATTTTCAATCTGAGGCAGATAATTTATAGGTATTTTGTGGTCTTTTACAGATTTAAAACACATATTCAGTTAAAATAGGTTCAGTAATTTTATCAAAAAAAAAACAATCAAGAATTACATAATATATATCCGCTTTGTATAAAATTATTTATTAATGACAGTTTTGACTAAATTCACTATCTCTTTAATGATCAAAGCTCATCTACTTGATGTACAACGGTATATGTAAAATACCTGTAACAGTCTCAGAAACTGTGCCATCTCCTCCAGCCACAACAATCGCCTGTGTTCCTCGCAGGGTCTCTACCAGCTCCTTAGCGTTCCCTTCACTGGACGTCTGTATAACATCCACTTGTAACCCGGCTAAATGCAAGAGTGGTTCGCAGTACTTCTCAAAGTCTTGCTTAGCATTCCTTTTGTTTGCAACAGGATTTAATATGACAGTTACATGGGTTGGGTTCTGTTCCATTGGAATAGGGCCGTCGCCATATTTTGAGGCCTCCCTGCATGCTGCGCGCATAAGTAAGTTGATACTGTGGGATAGAAGAGGTTCTGATCATACTGTTTAGGTAAATACATTAATTTACAAGTTCATAACTGGCAAATAATGTTGGGGTCAACATTGATCAATATTGGTTTGTTTAAGCCATCTGGAATTCAATAGTTTGCTGAGAAATAAATTTAATTTACATTAAAAAAACTTCGCTTACTCATATTTCTCTTTTGCTTTCATAGCGCCATAACAGAAGGCAATGGCTCCCACAACGGACTTTTTCCAATTTGTTCTAATGACTATTTTTAAATTTGTAAGTCTCTCCATAATTTTAGTAAATTTTACGAAATTTAATAAAAATAATTGAGGTTATAATCAGCTGTAGCAGCTGATTTTTAATCTGACTTTATCTGACTGTCATTTTGACGATTTTGAGCTCAGCTTCTTGAGCTTCTTGAAGTTTCAAAAAACAACGTTCGGAAAGTCAGAACAGAAATGTACTACTGAAAATTGTAATCAATTAAATGTGTACTTATCAAGTTTCCGTACTAATGCAACGAATGCAACGGGGCAAAGCGGGTGCAGGCATGTGTGTTTGCATTTATAGCAAATGTATGCAACGATTTTTTTTTTTGAAGCCTGAATAAATTACACCTCGCCCTGGAAAGACTGAAATATTTTTCATCCTTTAACTATGAAATAATGCAATCTCCATAATTTTCATACCCAGTACAGTGGGCTTTAAGAATGCTGTCCCGTAAAACCGTTCGTACCATGTTATTAATAGTAAAAGTAGATAGCACTACCTCGTTGGTCTACTAGTAGTCACAATGTCGCATAGTACGACGGCTGTACACTAAAATCTCTTTGTGGGTCAAGAAGCAACCCAAGGTCTCGAAAGTTGGTCATTGATACTCCCGTACATAAAAGTCTACTGCCTCGTTGGTCTAGCTGTCGCAAATGCGGCTGCTGAGCACGAGTTCTCGGGTTCGATTCCCGAGTCGGGCCGAAATCGCTTTGTGGGTTCTAGAAGACTTTCACAAATCAGCCCGGAGCCTGGAAGCTGGTGATTGATACACCCGTGCATCGGAGAGCACGTAAATGTCGGTCCTGCGCCTGATCTCTTTCCGGTCGTGTCGGATTACCGTCCCATCGGGCTATGAGAGTTAAGGAATAGTGAGTGCACCTGTGTCTGCGCAAATGCTCGTGCACTATAATTTATGTCCTGCGCATTTGGCTAATCTCCGAGTAGCCGATAATCAGCTAGGAGGACATCATCATCACATAAAAGTCTATCCTACGCAAGTATGCATGGTCTCTCTCCGTTCGTCGAGTGATTTTCTCATATTTTGGCTTCAAAGTGAGGGAATAGGGATTGCGTTTGTGTCCGCAATGCTTTTTGTACTATAGCATCTTCTGCACTGCACAGCTGGGTGATCTGCTAAAATGACAGCAGCCGCTGAGGCCTGCCATTCGTAGGGCCGCCACAGTGGCGGCGTAGCATCGGGTGGCACCCGGGGCGTACTACCTATTGAGAACCCCGCCAAAAAAAACGACGAAAAATAATCACGGGCTAAAATTGTATATTAAAGTACTTAAAAATCATTCATGGTGCTTTTTGCTAGGTTTAACATAAAGAAACCGGAGACAGATCACTGCAAACTTATAAAGCCCTAGCGAAGCGATCCCGTGTCATTTGAGTTTTGAGACTTAAAATAACTCAAACATGTTTCTAAAAAACCAGTGTCCAGTGAAGAAGCCGCGAGCGAAGCGAGCGCGAAATTTTTGAATTTTAGAACAGTAAAGTCCCTTAAAGAGTTTAAAAGAAAGAGGCGTAAAGTGGAAAAGTCGCGAGCGAAGCGAGCGCGAAATTTTTGAGTTTTACGACAGTAAAGTCCCTTAAAGAGTTTAAAATAAACAGGCGTAAAGTGGAAAAGTCGCGAGCGAAGCGAGCGCGAAATTTTTGAGTTTTACGACAGTAAAGTCCCTTAAAGAGTTTAAAATAAACAGGCGTAAAGTGGAAAAGCCGCGAGCGTAGCGAGCGCGAAATTTTTGATTTTTGGGACTCAATAATACCTAAAGAAATTAGAAAAACCACCGTAATGTGAAAGGCGCGAGCGGAGCGAGCGCGAAATTTTTTGAGTTTTGGTAGGTACACAAAAGTCCTCCACTTCCTAAACAACTTAGAAATCGTCAGCGTAGAGCGTCAGTTGTTTTTGCTACTTCGGTGCTTTAACTTTTTGTTAGATTGAGGACTCAAGAAGTAAACGCAGAAGAAGTTTTTTTCTAAGTTTGAGGAATTAATTTAAGTAATCAGGAAACAGAACAAAAATAAACAAGAAAGAGAGGGGTGACAACCGGACTGTGTCACCCCTCTCAGTGTTGCCTCGACTCCTCGCGCATGCACTGTTGTGGTTTTGTTTGAATATCGTGCATTTAGTGAACCTAGGCTTTGCAGATTAGAATGGCACCCTCAGTGACTTGTCAATTTTGCCCGCGCCATCCTGGTCGTGCAGATATGTGCCGACCGAGATGGCACCCCCTTAGACGTGGCACCCGGGGCGGACCGCCCCCTCCGCCCCCCCCTTACGCCGCTACTGGGCCGCCAATATTATGTAGACCAACTTGTATATGATGAGAGATAAAATCTGTAGTCTTGTTTTATAGAAACCATATGATGAACAAAAAGAGCGTTCAACAAAGCCGTATTTAAAAGTTAAAAATCCGTTGTCTCTGGCGCAAAGCAGTTAAAAAAGATACTCAGCATAAAATCCAAATGAAATTAAACCTTAAACGCATGCAATACCGAGTATATTGGATAAATTCCTCTACAGGTTTGGTTTTCAAGTCCTATCATAGACAAAACTCAAATTGATTTGTCAAATAAATATCTATATTTTCGTTTTGTGATGTGTTAATGATATTTATTTTAATTTTCTTCAGTAATTCGTCATGAGTTCTGATAAAAAGACAGTCGTCAAATTAAACGACGGCTGGGTGCTTTGCACATCTAAATCGAATCCTGGTAGAAAGTATTATTTCAATAAGAGAACAGGAAAGTCGTCATGGACCCAACCACAGGTGAATATCATATTTTTTTGTTGTATACAGTCATTATTAACGCAAAACTGGTTTTAAAATCTATTTAGGGTAGATGGAGAATGTCTTCTTTTATCATTTGGATGTAAAATCGATCGTAATGTTGTCTTTTTCGTCTTTAAATTTCAAGGCTACAGAAAAGTCTGATAGGAAACACAAAAACAGGAAAGAGAAAGTAAATAGAGAAAAGAGCAAAAAGGAAGAGGCGCAGAAGAATAATTTGAAGAGGAAAAGCGATCAGAGCAATGAGGAACGGGACTCAGCAAAGAAGAAGCAGAAAAAGGGTATGTCATGTTATTTACATATTTGTTGTAGATTACGAAACATTAAACTTGTTATTATCAATAACATCGTAATTCCAGAATGCCGTAAAGTTAGTCCATTTACATTTCTATTTAACAAAAAGTCCTTGTTGAAAATGTATCAACACTGTTATTTAAAGTAAATAACTTAAACATATACCAGAAATCTATAGTTCTCATATGAATATAAAATAAGGTGGTTATTTCAATATAATCAATAAAATATTCATGTTAAGTGATAAATATTTATTCAAAATCAAAATTATTATGTGAATACGGTTTTGAAGAGGCCAAAACTCTGTATTTAATCTGCCATTTTATTTAATACCATTCTTATAGTTGTAATGTTGAAAACAAACAGTAATTTGATGAATAAAACAAGTAATGTGTACATATCTTAGCTGCATACTGGAAATTGCAGTTTTGTTTGTGGGTTAGAGTTAAATTATAAGCTGCTAATACTTAATCAATGTATTTTTTATTCCTAAGTTGTGATATGTTGTTATTATACAACATTTGCTTTATTAATTCATGTGGTGTTTTGTAAAGTTAAATTGCAATTAAATTCTAATGCAGCAGACAACAGATTATTTAGAGATTAATAAATAAAACTGTGTTCACATACAGATTATAGGTCTGATGCCAAGGAAATGTTAAGTTTGTAGATACAAAGTTACATTGTTACTGAAATGTTTAGTAATAAAATATCAATTTCTTCCTCAAAATTACATACATATACACTTTTCATTTCATAACATACACTTCCATGAAATACAGCCAAGACCTTTTATGGTATTCATAGATAACTAACAAAATTATCCATGCAGAAGCGGGCACACCAACTAAACAGAAATCTAAAAATGAATCACCTCAGAAACCTACGCCTACAAAAGAAACTCCCGAAAAGCAGACGCCGGTTAAAAATGCAGCAAATCAAAGACTTTCACAGCTCAGATCCCGGTTATCGGCCGAGGCTCAAGAAGAGAGCAGTAATAGTAATGACAAATCCCCTGTTAAACCTAAGCAGAAAATTAGCCCCAAACCTACCGCTACTGAGACGAAAACATCCAGAACTGAAACGAAAAGTCCAACGGTTACCGAAAATAAGTGTAACACAACTCAATCGCCGAGTAGTGACAGTTTACAGTCCATGCCATCACCGTCTCAATTCTTTGCGGCTAACAAAATAATCTCCTCCATGAAGGCCCAGTTGCCTGAAGAATACTGTGATAAAACAAAGCCAAAAGACACATTTGCTGATATCGAGCATGGTATATGCAATCAGACTTCTGAATATCCGTATATGAAGCATCCTGCCACTCCACCTCAGTTCTCTGAAGCTAGTAAGCTAGTATCTGCTATTAAATCTAAGCTCACTAAAGTAGCGGGTAAGGATGGGAATATTAAGACGTTTACGTCCGCTAGTGACCGGATGGAAGCGTTACGGAAGAGTTTGGGAACTGATTTGATGGACACTGAGAGTGAATCTTTAGTATTAAGTAATATTGTAAGCAGAGAAACAAAGTGTGTGTCCGAAGCCATGGATGTGGATTGTAAGGAGGTTAGTAATCTCTTTTATATTTAACAGCATTCTTAATAATCTAGAGGTATTTACTTGGCTAGGATGTAAAATGAATTCCTAATTTAAAATACATATACATTTTCATATTTATGCAAATGAGTTATTGATAAGGTCTGTGCAAAAGATACAAAGAAAGACTATTCCGAAAGGCCTGACCTATGACCAGAGACTAAACATACATCTGTAGAGTAGGTGAATAGAATATTAAAAACTTTTTTGTTGAACTTTTGATTTTATCTGGAGATTTTGTAGTTTCCTGTATATTTGCATTATCTATTTCTATGATATTTACCTGTATTTCCTCTGTAGTTTACCCTTTTAAATATTAGTCTACTGACTATATACTGCACATAAAATATAAAAAGATACCTATTTCCTTTCTCAAATTATATTCTATGTGTGTATCAAATTTAATTTGGTTCAGTAGCATGGAAGTTAGACATTCATAATATTAGTAACAATCCTGGAAGACATTTGGAATGACAAACTGGGCATAACAATGAATATTTTCCTAGGCAAAGGCTTCTTGGCAGAATCATGTGTCTTGTTTATTTGAAAGTCTAATAAATATTATATTGTGTTACATGTTGTTTCAGATAAAGCAAGCAGCACCTCTAGTGAATTGTACAAAAGATAACATAAATACCAACGTTGTTTTAGTTGTTGATACAAATATTTTTATACATGAATTGGACATGATCAAGATTGTTCTCAATTCTAATATTAAAGGTAATTATTGTTTCTATTATCAAATTATTTTATAACTAACTAGACAAGTTGATCTACTTGGATTTGTGACTTTCTCTTTCTTCTTGGATACTTTGGATTGTCTTGTTTCATAAAACGCATCTCAAACTATTGATTTTATGATTTATTAAGACAACTGGCTACCCCAGAAACAAGTAATGTAGCTAACTTCTGTTACCAAAATAGAGACTGCACCTGTGTTTGTGCTTGCCATTTGTGAATTGAATAAAGTGAACCGTTGGCTTGGCCGATGATCGGTGGCAAAAGTAAACAAAAATACTGTTCTATGTTAGATACCATTGGTATACTTCAGAAGAGACAGAACTTTACACAAATAAAACCGCTATTCTGTTTAGTATTGAAATAAATCATCCATTATTTCACAGGATATGTTGAACAGCCAACGCTCTTAGTACCCTGGCGGGTAGTGAACGAGCTGGACCGGCTGAAGGATAATAACAACTGCAACGGCGCGATATGGAAGAGAGCCAAGTCTGCTATGGACTACCTATACAAGTCCATACCTGAAAATAGTAGGATACGAGGTGAGGTCCTTTCCAATTTTTATTTATTTATTTATTTATTTGAATCAGGCATCTAAGGCCCATAGAAAAATACAATACACAAATACTATAACATAAACACATACACTAATACATATTTTATATAAGTAACTTAAAACTAATGCACACGAAGTGTCGGCGTCGTGTTACGCTGCGAGGTGTCGCGTAACCATCCTCGGAACCTCCGATAAACGACACCTTTCGGCCAAAACTCTTCCTTGAGGAATGTCTCGACGTGATGAGTTGGAACTCGCACCATGAACGAATTGAAGTTCGTATTGTGGCGCGACTCCAACTTCGCCACCCTCAAGGTCCAGTTGGTCTTGGACCGGACATACTCCACGATCTGCTCCACCGTCGTGGTGTGATGTAGACGGGACACGTACAACTGCGTCGTTGGTACTGCAGGACGCAGCAGGATGTTAGGTCCAGTTTGTGCGGTACCGCACTGATTCCTGCAAGGTGGCCTCTTCTTTCTCCTTTCAACCTTTATGAAGCCATCCTTGTCGCACGTGTCCTTCTTAGGACCAGTCTGTGGCTGTGATGTGCCACGGGTTTGTTTACCCCCTTTTGTTTTGGCCCGCTTTGTTTGCGTCACAACGTTTATGTATTTTATGCCTCTATTCCACCTACCTTGTTCAGGAAATACATCATGCATTTGGATAACAAGTAAAGTAAACTGAAACTGACTTTTTAGTATCACCAGCTTTCTTGCAAGATTTATCAAAATATCTCCAATAGTTTAACAGTGAAAACATCGCCAATAAACCTTTCCATGAAATATTTTGTCTTGACCATCTTAAAAATTAACTTGTAGTTCTAGGCTAGGCTGGAATGTTACATAATTATCTAAGTGGCACTAGCAATTGGCAAAAAGGCCTTTGAAATATTCTTGTTACTATTTTTACGGTAAATATTATTATATAGTTTTAGCTAAACAAATACAATAATATATCTTGTCCAGGACAACCGCTCCGTGACGCGAACTCTCACATATACCCGTGCGAGTCTCCGGACGATGAGATCCTCAACTGTGCCCTGCAGCAGGCTGAGAGGGGCAAGGATGTGGTAAGATACTTATGTGAAGTCATCCACGGATTTCTTGGAACAACAGAACATGTAATGTAGATACTGCAGGAATCTCCCCTGTCTCCCTAAAATAACTACAAAAAATACTGTTATGATAGGGAACCACTTTTGTTGAAAATGGATAGGGTTTGCTGCACTGAATTTTTAATAAAAAGTTCTGAGTAAATGCAGAAATGTAAATAAAACTTATCGATTGTATACCCGATTTTAATGTAGATGAAATTTGTATGAAACCAGTCGTATTTTAAAAGGTATTTGAATTAGGAGTAAATTGGTATAATATAGTGGTAGTAATATCGTTTGGTAGACATACCTTTCAACCTTCGATTTGATATTCCGTTCAATCGAAATCATTCTAACTGTACCAATAATACTTACCATGAACCACGTATTTGAACCACTTCATCATCACCAGATCCTCCTATCAAACGATAAGATGCTATGCAGTAAAGCAATCATCAACAACATCAAGAGTCTCAGCTTGTCAGAGCTGAAGGAACTCCTGGAGACCACTCCTCAGGAGACAGACCCTGACGCCTTCGACAACTTGAAGCATTACCAGGCGACCATCTACCAGCTGTTGGCGAATATTCTAGAGGTTTGTACCATTCTGGAATACTTCCAGTCAGTGTTTTACGTGGAACGACCTATCTAACCTCAACCTAGTAACCGAGGTAACTCGATAACCAATTGGCAAGATTTTCTGGCATCTAACTATTCGCAAAGACTACTATAGGTGCTCAAATACGTACCTTCTGAACTTATCATGACAAGATAGTATAAAATAAAACAAAGTCGCTCTCTCTCTGTCCCTATATCTAAGTATGTAGAATGTTTAAATATTTACAAATACGTAACAGATGTAGATGCGGTCTTTTTTAACCTTTTCACCGCCACGCCATATCGGTATTCCTATGCCCTGTACGCCAAGCCCGAAAATCTTAATTAAATATCTACTAAAAAATACATAAAAGTAATGATTTAATAGGTTTATTTTGTATTTTTCTGCGACCTGTTTTTTGTCGAGTATAGCCGTCGTTGGCGCACAGGGCACGCTTGCTCATGTCGGCTATAGCCGACATTGGCGTTCAAAAGGTTAATAGATCCGTTAATTGAAGAGGAAGGTTTATAAGTGCATTTAGTATCAGCAGCAATGCTGCATGGGTGCAAACCCGTGCGAAGCCACGGCGGGTCGCTAGTAATGTATAAATAATAAAAATCTTTTTGCAGAATGAAATGCGCGCGAAATACAACAATTTATGGCAGCACGTGCTGTTCAAGGCACCGCCTTGGACGTTGGCCGATGTGCTCCAATGTTTGCTCAAACATTGGATCGCCGTGTTCAACGAGGTCTTCCCGAGGATAGAACACCTTATCATCGATCTGAAGAATGCTCTCACTATTGTTGATCAGAAAGGTAAATATTAAAAATATTGTGACAGTTTTTTTTTACATAAAATGGTGCTTGTTTTCGTCAGTTACGCTCACACTTTACTTACGGCCAATAAGTTAAATTTCATATTCTATACTCTTTGTTTTTCACCACAATCCAGGCTTGGCTATCTCCAAACCAGTTGATTTGAATTAATTATCTATATGAGCTCAACAACAGTTTTCTAATAATTTTAAATACACTCAGCGGCACGGAATTTGGCCCAAACAAACACAAGTAGATATCAGCCCAGATAGCTGTTGTAAATTCTAATTTCATATGACATATTGTCAATCCTTTCGTAATTGTTAATTAAAATACAGAAAAATGTGTATCTGTTTAACTTTTATAACATTAAAAACAGATTCCGTTGTTGGAACACAAAGCAGAAAGTTAAGTTTAAATTCAGATAGAAATTGCCGAAGTACTAAGCACGTTCCAAAAAAAATAATGATTATGATCGTTTTTTGTTTCTCTTTTTTTCACAATTTGATCTGAAAATTACCCTCACTGCAGCTCAAGTTGCTCAAGTAGTGTTGCTAAGACGTCAAGGGCGTACGCAGCGGAAGATGGTTGAAACTTTAAGTGCACCGCGTACAAGTTAAAGATATGCATAGAAAATGTATGACCAGACTGGCCTTTACACAAGAAGACCAGAAAGTGGGGGTGTAAGGTGTTCGTCGGCGCACGAGGACCGATTTATCGTACCTGCAATAATGAAAAATCGGTTTCTCACTGCGTTAGAGATACGCCAGCCTTTGCAAACAGCAAGAGAAGTCAACGTCCGTAAGTGCACAATAAGAAGAAGGATGGAGGAACAGGATCTGCGTGCTCGGAGACCAACTCGAGGCCCGGAACTTCTCTCGCACCATCGCAAAGCCAGACTTAGGTTTGCAAGAGAACATGCAAATTGGACGCGTGACCAATGGAGTAAAATTTTAAGGACCGATGAATGCAGAGTCGTCTTAAAAGCTCCAGACGGCCGTGAACGTGAATGGAGAAAGCGCAGAGAATGGCTTCTTCCCACCACTGCCAAGCAAACAGTTGGTTTTCATGGTGGGTCCATCTTGGTTTGGCGAGGCATAAGTTTAGAAGCCCGTACTGAATTATTGGTTGTCGAAAGCCGTCTGACAACAGTGCCGAATATTGAAGAGATCCTTCAAAATCATGTTTTACTCTGTCAGGGAAGGATAGGAAGTGAAGAATACCGGATAATGCAGGACAATGCTCGACCTCACGCAGCTCTTTGCGTAACCGATTACTTGTTCGAGGTCGGTATTCAAAAATTGGACTGGCCTGCAATAAACCCATCCATGAATCCTGTAGAACATGTCTGGAACATGCTTAAAAAACAGGTCCAAGCAAGTCGTAACCCACCACAGACTCTCAGTGAACTGAAAACCGCGCTGGTAGCTACCTGGGAGGAGATCTCCCAGGTGGAGGTAAAAAACATCATCCAGAGCATGCCAGATCGTATGCAGGCAGTCATCAGATCAAGAGGAAGAAACACCCATTATTAAAATTCGATAAGTTTCTGTTTTGTTAAAAAAGTTGAATTTTAAGTTTATGGTGATTATTGCGGTAAAGGACTCTGTTTTCTAACTTAATGAAACTTAATGAAAATCCTCACAATTTTGTTGTTTGTTAGACATTTTCTTTTGGAAAATGAGTAAATTAAACAATTTTAAAATAAAAATTCTGATTTTTCATATAAATAATGGTTATAAGGCCCAAATGTGCTTGGGCCAAATTCCGTGCCGCTGAGTGTATATTACATACTAAAACTATAGTAACATCTCACCACTCAAATCCCAATTTCGATGTTCAGAAAAAACTTCTCGTACCGACTCTTACGACCAGTGATATTGTTCTCGCCAAACTTTTTGTCATTTTATAGGTATCAGCGGTGGTTGAGGCAGAGGAGGGGTGTAGGCAACATATGCGCAATTTAGTAACAAACCGCCATTTTTACTACTTACTAACTATTCAAAACCCTCTCGTTTCCAGATTCAAAATCCCTCCTAGATTCCGAAGTATCGAACTTCAAGGATCTCTGCTTAGAAGTGGCGAAGAAATGCCAGATAATACCGGAATACATGGAGTTAGCTAAGATAACTGTAGACCGCTTGCTGAACGATAGAGCCTGTGATGCTGAAGATGAGAAGCACGGGGAACTAATGGTTATAGACGCCTTTGAAAACGTGTGGACTGTTATGTCTAGTTATTGGTGAGTGTTTTTTGGCTTATTTTGTGATGTATCTTCCATTTGTTTGATTAGAAAAATAATTATGCTATCAGTAATAATAACTTTTATTCTCAAAAGTTTAGATTTTTGTACTCTAAGGTTTCATGGTCTTAGTTTGATAGTTCTTTCTGTTAGTTTTGTGATTCCAAATTAACATTTTGAAATATTAAATTAAGTAGATGTAAATTCAGTGTTTAGTTGTAGATCATTTATTTTATTTATTTTATTTTATATATTTAGGTTCACCTACAATTGCTTACATCAATACTTATAATTAATACATGCTGAAAATAATTAGTAATAACAATGTAGCAATTACTTAAAGGTAAACACCGCTTATGTTAAGAAACAGGGTTTAACTACGACCTTAACTAAACACTTTTATTTATTAAATTAAACACGTTCTATTTACGTATGGAATAGGGTAGCTGACTGCTATTAAAAATGTATATGTAAATATTATTACCTTGAAGGTTGCTTGATATTTTTAAATTTTTCAATGATGGTTATATTTTTTTGTAAAATTTTGAATAAACAAATAGAAAATCAGTCAACTATCCTATCAGTGCATCTCAAGATTCGGTAAACTGATTAATAGGGCCTTTAATCAGTTTACCGAATCTTGAGATGCACTGATAGGATAGTTGACTATATTTAGAAAGAAGAAAAGAAACAAAATTACGAAATTTATACAAACCACACAAATGTTGATCTCAACGTTGATTCTCATTCGATTGCTCACTGTGGATAACAATAATTGATTGTTCGGTTATTTTGCGATTAGTAATTGGATTTTGAAATTAGCTTCATTTAAACTATGTCAAATGTCCAAACTCTAAACGAAAAACTACGGATCGGCCATTGCAGTATACTGATGAACGGAAATTTTCCTAAAACTAATGTTTTATGTTTCCATCTCAGTGCGAAGCTATCATCTCGCATGGGCGTCCCGCACACGATCGAGGACAAGTGGCCGGCGGCGGACGAGCCGCTGCCCGCGCTCAGCACCAAGCTCGCGCTCTTCACCAGCCAGATCTCCGCCTTCACTACTGCCATCAAAGGGTAAGGACAACTCTCATCATCATCTCCAGAGCTTTTTCCCAAGTTTTTTATCTGCTGTATGGGTCGGCTTTCCGAGTCTAACCGGAAAACACTGGTACTCAGCTGAATCCGGTTAGACTGGAAGCCGAAACTCAAACTTGGCTGCTAAACAACAGTTTTTGAACCTCAAAATTTACAAAACTTCACTACAATAAAGCCTGTAGCAAGTTTATTATTGGAAGGACAGTTTAGACATAAATAAACATAAATAAGCGTCATGCAGCTTGCCGCGAAAAATAGTATTCAGCGGGCATCCAAAATTTAATTCAAAATTAAACAAGTTACCAAAATATATGGCTGCGCAACATTTTGCGCTATTGATCTGCGCAAATCTTCTTTGTGCGCTAAATACTGCGCAAAATTATAAAACAATGTCTAAATGAAATTGCTTGCACGAAGACCAACCTATGGGCTCATCTTATCCCTACTAATATAATGTTTTTTCACAGTGTATTAAGTTCGGAAAACCCGGAGTCGTCTGTCGAGGATCTAGAGCGAGCTTTCAAGGATAGTTTGTCGCTCATTTGTATGGACAACGAGTACATCAGCAAGAGTAGATTAGCTGTCTTCTGTACTAAATGCAGGTATGTACTTAAGAGGATTATTATTGAGTGTAAAAACGTAAAAAACTGGCTTTTTATTGTTGGGTTTATGTATTAAAACCTTCAGGAAAAGTTAAAATATTTTATGCGCAAATCTGAGTCCCTAATCTGGACTGTTAGTTATTATAGAATATGCGCGTTTTGTTTCCAACCTTTTTATGGCGTTACCTAGCCAGCGTTTGAGTAAATAAGTGATTTCTGCATTCCTAACAGAAAACAACTGTTAACAATCTGGCAAAAAATTAATGTCATTTTTCAAAATTTTCTAATGACGGCACAATTATTTCCAGAAATATGCTTCAGGAGGCGTACACAAAATTCTCACAACTAATGGAGTTAATTGAAATATGTAAAAACACCCTCGAGAATCAATAAGTATATTATTTACTATTTACAATTACTATGTACAGCCGCGGTCACAACGGTGACGTGTTAATAGTCCAATGTGTACAGTAGATCAAGTATAACCCAATATGTACCTAGAATTATTATTATTTAGTAAATATTCGTGATTTTGTACTTCAATATAGGCACACAATCTTTTAAGACTAAAATGTATTTATATCGCGTAAAAACTTTAAATAATACTAACGTTAATGTTTAAAAAATATATGATTAGTAACTCTTTTGACCACGACTGTACTGTCTAGTCCGTACTGTACAAAAGTGTACCAATTAGATAAAAAATGTCTTTGAATTTTATGAAGAAGTTCCTTTTGCTATATGTTTCCTTGATTTGACTCTAAATGTGATTAAAATCTTTATTGATAAGATTTTTATATTATGGTGTAAAATATGTCTATACCCATTTATTCTTAAACCTACGATAAAGCATGCAGTTCAAAATAAGGCGTTTAACATATTACAGTTTTATAATTGCGCCTTTAATTCTACATTCTTGAGACAATTCAAAAAGTAATTTTCTTATAAAGTTTATGCCAGAGTTGACCTCAATAAACTGGCAGACAGATATACAAAAAGTATAGACATGAACGGCAAGTAACTTTGCGAAATTCTTCCGGTAACCTTAATATTATCTAATACCTTTTCTTCCATTATGAGTTAAGAAACATAAGTCATTGTTATAACATATACATAGTGAATGAGAAAAACTAATGATTCTGTCTTTTAGGTAACTCTTAATATAATGGACACGTATTTTTTATTTTCTCTCACAAACAAATACAACGTATAGATACAACAGGATTGAATTTAGTGTTACATCACTTTTAAGTACTAATTTTACATGAAAGTGACGCCACCACGACCCCCATTAATAACCTTCAATGCCATACATCTAAGTGATTGCTTAATGTGTTATTAAAAACTAGCTGACCCAACAAACTTCGTATCGTTCAAACCTTCCCTGGACCTCCACAAACATTTTAAAACCAAAATAAACCAAATCGGTCCGGCCATTCTCGAGTTTTAGTCAGACTAACGAACAGCAATTCATTTTTATGTCTAAGATGATATGTGTTCAATATTTTTTGATAACCTAAAAGACGGATTAATTAGCATCACATTTTTTTTACCCAGTCTATAAGTGTATTCAATATTACTTGGATACTAACACAAACGGAGCTTCTAATCATGACCTCATATATTGAACCACGTGTTTCTAACGAAAGAACAACTAAATCAAATTGTATATACAGTGCGTTTGGAGAACAGTTACTGGTATTTAAGAAATAATATTCATTTTTGCTGAATCATTTTTTCCAACATGTATTTTTAGATCTTAAAGTCTTTGCAATGAAGTTCATATTTCAATGAAAATACATGAGTGAAAGTTCTCCAAACTTTATGAAATATCTTCCAACATTATTTAAGTGATAATATGAATGTGTGTTTCTAATAAAAGTACTTTTTGAATGCTAGCTGTCGACTGCACTTGCTGTTGCCCCTTCGATCCAAAACGGTTTCATGTTATACTTTCAAACCAGTTATAGTGCAACTGCGGCCGATATAATGCAGTCACGTCATCTGCGGTCGGCAGTTGGCATTCAAAACGTAACTTAACTTTAAAATTAAAAGCTATAGTCAGTAGTCATAAACAATTGGTTGCAATATTTTTTCGTACACAAAAACGGACTTTACTGTCGTCCAAGACTGATTAATTGTTATATTTTTTATTGTTTTTCTAAAGTTTTTTTCCTTTTTGCCTCCATTTCCTTCTGCACAATTAACATTGTTTGTCGTAATAAATTATAAATTCTGTTGTCATAAGGACGTATGTGCTATTTAATTTCAGTAGAATGAATTCTTCACGACAGAATAACACATGGATTTCGAATAAATGTAAATTGTTAATGATATAAAAATTAACATATCTGGTCAATGTTTTTTCTGTTTAGAAAAATAACGTTATTATTTAAGAAACAACAAAATCAATTAAAGTGTACGTGTTCTAAATTCAATCGAAGTAATTCATTCAAACTTGAGAAACTTAATAATTATTAGGTCTGGTAGGATCTTTCTTACAAGTCAGGATAATGTTCATTTTTGAAAGACAACAGCTAGTTAATGTTTTTAATACATTATACACTTATCACTCCATATTTAAGCCACATAGCATTTTTTCTTATATTTACTTTGATATGTTTACAAAATAAAATTACTTTCAGTGTTACGGGTATCTGTGTAATTACAATTGTAAATATAATCTGTGAAACTACTTGAAATTATCAAACTTTTTCTTTTTTAATGGGAGATCATCAAATAACCCGTCCCGCTGTAAGTGCAGCGTGAGGTGTCAGACTCTTACTGACTAAAACCCATCATGTTCCTTCTTCAGCCCTTTATGTACCAGAGCCGCGGTAACTCTTTCGAACGCACCCGCAGTCCCGACAGGCTTTGGCACTGAGATGTGTTGACTCTCCTTGAGGAGCGCGTGAAACAGCGTGGGCCTGTTGTCTCCTAGGAGACGGAAGGATGATGAACCTCCCGAAACTCGCCATCCACAGACCCACGCCTACGGTGGCCGGGAGTCATCTTTCGACACCCGGCGCCCGTGGTGTCTACCACGTCCACCGCAGCGGCTGGGACGGGTAGTGCAAATTCTCACTCGCTCTTCCGGCCTCCTTCTTATCATGACCGCTTCATAGAAGGAGGCGATCAGACCATGGCTTGAGGCCAATGCCGGGCGTGAGAGGTCGCCGCTGCCTCGACGAGGACCCGGCGGTGCCCTTTCCAAGTAGGGCACTCCTGGACTGTGAGGTCCTCCACGTGCACCCCCCTTAATTGTCCTTTTATCCGCTTTTGGAAGGAAACTCACTGAATTATTTGTTCAATATAAAAGGAACATAATTTGTTTTATTGGTGACTAGATTAAATATAAAAAGGTGATGAACGAAACAGTATCACAAGAAATAAAAGTAATCTAAATATCATCAATCCCTTTCTATGTTCAATTTCCTTTTGTAAAGTGCCACTACATATTTTTTCTGGATGGACTGTATTTTTTTTGTCTTAGCAATATTAATAATTAAACTTGATGATGTAAAATAAGAAATATTTTCTAGCATATGAAGTCTTGCGCATGATACGAAGATGACTTAAATTGTATACTTTATGGTGTCAAAAAACATAACACTTCTAGGCAGTCGGGTAAAAAAGAGTGCAATTTCATTGGAGTAGCTTAGGACCAGAGTAAAAGTAGTGAAGAGTAGTAGATATATCAGGCATTCTTAACATCCGAAGTAAACTGTGTTTACTGACAAATATTACTGTATTACAGCAATTTTACTGTTTATTCATGCTGTTATATTTATCAGTACCTGATTTTTGACAGATGTTAATTATTTGCATTGTTTAGACTTTAGTCTGTTTACAGACAGAAGTGATGCTGGGTTTATGCAAAATACTTTAACGCAAGTACTACTGATGAACTAATATTAAGTTTTTGCTGATTTTCAATGAAATATATTGTTATATCTAGCATTAATTCCTTGTAGTGAATTATAATATTCAGTATGTTAATTCTTTAATTGTTACTTGCATATGTAGGTTCTTTAACTTGGACAATTGCGCAATATTTGCGCAAAATTGCGCAATATTTGCGCAAAATTGCGCAAAACATATATTTTTGCTTAATGTCCCATTTTATAAGCGCAAATAAGAACTATTTCATGCAAAATACTGACTGATAATTTTCAGGAAACATGGTTTGGTAAATAACCAGAGTTTTCAACGCTTCTTTCCCGATATATTTTGCTTTTGTGGCCAGTATCAAAATAGTGGTATGTGTAACAGATTTTTTTTCGAAATTTCTAGATGTGTCTCATGCATGAATTTTGAGAACGCAATTTACTCGAAACGTCATTCTTAACATTATTATATCAAAGTTACATGACCAGTATAATCTAGAAATAAAAACAAGTTTATTTATTTTTATTGTTAAGGTTTTAGCCAATTAATTACGTAGGATAAGAATAAGGTATTAACGTTTCAGATAAACGTAGGTCGTAAAAAAATCGTTAGTTAGCCGTCTCTAGTGATTGTTTAACGTGAACTGTCATATGATATCATAATGTTATTACGACATTTTGTCTGTTCAATGTGCCTTCCACATAAACATGTTCTATGATTTGCATCCATTAAAGTTGTATAGTAATTAATTCGAATCTCGAAAAAATCGTTACAGATCACACCAAAAAACTTTGCATTTCTGAACTTAGGCATTTGACGTCTTACAGCAGTAGTGTTTTGTTTTACAAGTGTAGAGTCAATATAAGCTAACTTCAGACAAGCAAATCTTCTCGACAATAGTTGTAGGAACAAATTCTCAATGTCAAATGGCTAACTTCAGGGTTGCCAAGTAATTTGGCGCAATCTGTACGAACCGATTGCTCATGAAACCTAAACTCTTCCATTTTTTATAACTAACGTCCATCTAAATCAGTTACTTATTTTTTATTTTAGTTTACTTAATTTTTAAACTATTAACTTATTGATTTATTATCAGATTTAGTTTAACGTTTTTAGATAATAAGTTTCGGATTTTGATGTCGGGTATTTAAAATTTATTTTTATCGAATTACTCGTGTATCAATTTAGAGTAAATAAATAGACATATTGTAGTAATGTTTAGATGTATATGGGCCATGCTAATAAGAGTAACAGTTACATGAAGGATGTACCTATTTTAAAATAATTTGGATAACTTGAAAAAAAAAACAAATTATATGAAAGCCAAGACACAATTGATACCTTCGACCGCAATTTGAAATTAAACTTCATAAAGAGGTTACCATCTGAAATAAGATTTTTCGACGGATTTTTCTCCTTTCCAAGCTTATCGATTTTCTATTTAATTTAAATCATCTATATCTACCGCAAAAAAACTTATTTCAGATGATACCTATTGTTTGCTTTGCGTGAACGTGATTTACTTGGATATAATTTCATTGTTTGCCGCTCAAATTCAATATTGGGAACTATTTTGTGTATAAGTGAAGGAATATCCAAAATGGCCGCTGCAATTTTGAAATATTTCCGAAATGTTCCCTGCTGTGGATTCTGATCAATAGTTATTTACAGTTTATATCTAAATAACGTTATAAAAGCCTTCGTGATTATTTTCTATAAGTTTATTTGTATAACTTTTGTAAATATCTTGTATAAAACGATGTTAAATATTTTTACGTTAAATGTTAGTTAAAGCTATAATTGTTGTAAGGCATTCAAATAAACAAATAAATGTGGAAGCGGATGATGGAAGTAAAATATTTATGATTTTATTTTATAAAATAACCTGTCCGTTCAGTAGATTCTTGATAGTACTTATTGTTTTATGGGATCATATTCAATAACTTAAGTATTATTTGGATAAAAAACCACTCAAATCAGTTGTCAAAAATATATTATTCTTCACTTCACTAATTATCACTTGTATTCCGTCTTCGTAAATCTTTATAAAAGATTCTGAGACATTCGCTGATATAAAACTCACAATAGCCTTATACGGTTATAAATATATTCCATGATCAATCTTGATCATATCTGCAGCTTTTTCAGCTATCATTATCACTGGTGCGTTTATATTACCACTGGTGATGGATGGCATTACACTAGCATCTACAACCCTTAGACCTCGCACACCCCTTACTTTTAACCGTTCGTCTACCACCCCTTTGCCTTCTACCCCCATTGCACAAGTGCCTATAGCATGGTATTGAGTACTCGACAAGTTCAGAACATAGCACTTCCAATATTCATGACTTCCGAAAACCAAGTCAGCACACTGACTGACTTTAAAATCAATGATTTCAGATTTCACTTTCCTAAAATATGAAGTATTTACCACGCTCACATAATCTTCTATGTACTTTGCAAAGTTGTCCAAGTCATCTCTATGGCTAAAATATCCAGAATAGATAAGAGGACTGTCTTCAGGGTCTGAGCTATTAAGCCGGATTTGTCCTCTGGATTTTGGGTGTAAATGTGTTACTAGAGCGAATAATGCTCCTCTTTTTTGTGTTGCATCAGCTAAAGCTATACACGAACTATCCTTTAACGTGAATGTTGTAGAACATAGTAAAGGTGGAAGTAATGCAGCAGTGGGAGTCGGTACTGCAGTGACCTGATAATCAGGGTAGCCTTGAGACTTGTTCAAAGCAACAAAGCCCAAAATTGATGGTATTGGAAAACGATCCAGATTTTTTAAAGGCTCTATGTTATCCAAAATTGAAGAAATCTTTCTTTTTACAGTCAGGGCTACGGGAACTAATGGATGGTCTTGCATGTTTTTGCCAACGTTTGGTGAGTCTAAAACTAAATCTATGTTCATTTCGTTTAAATGGTCTTTGGGTCCGATTCCGGATAGCATCAGTAACTGAGGACTGTTTATTGCTCCTGCAGATAGGATTATTTCATTTCTTGTATATAAGTTTATTATTTCTCCCTCAGGTAGTTTCACTTCAACACCTATTGATCTTTTAGTCTTGTCGAATAAAACTTTTCTGACCGATGTATTTTTGAGAACGTGGAGATTTTTTCGGTTTTTTATAGGACTTAGAAAGGCGTTAGCAGTGTTTTGGCGAATATCGTCAGCAGTGAAACTAGAGGGAGAGTATCCCAATTGTTCATATCCGTTGCTGTCCAAATGAAGTAAATGACCATTTTCGCTGAATGCCTTGAAGTATACGCCTGTTTCCTGGTCCCAATTCGGTTGTGTGACTCTTAAATATCCTTTGGTGCTGTGTAAGTCAGCGGATTTACTACTCATTATGTGCTGGTCTTTTAGTTTTTCGCTTTTCTTGAAGTATGTGGTGACGTTTTCCCAATCCCAGCCTATGTTGCCCTCTTGGACCCAGTGTTCATAGTCCTTCTTGTTTCCTCTGACGTAGAACATGAAGTTGACCCCGCTGGAACCTCCAAGCATCTTCCCTCTGCGGTTTTGGATGCTCTTGGTCTTAAGCGCTTGACTGGAGAAGCCATCGTCGACCGTGAAATAGTTCCAGTCGGGTAGAGCTGGTGATACCAATACTGATAATCCTGGTATCTGGAATAATTAACGAATTTGTTAAAAAGTTTCAAGAGATTATTTTACCCTGTCTCATAGAGATATCAGATAATTTCTGTGGTATTGTTTTAAGAAGTTTTAATGCTAGGAGGCAATGCAATCGATTTTCGAGCGATCTTAAGACTTAAGGCATTTAGACGCCTGTATTCTACTAGGTAAAAGCAGTATCTTACGATAGAAGCTCCCGGCGGGTCGTCTCCAGCCTCAATGAGCAGCACATTCCAGTTGGCTATCTCAGTCAGTCTGTTCGCCATCACGCACCCTGCAGACCCCGCTCCTACTATTATGAAGTCAAACGATTGACCATCTGCAACATGAGACAACGAATTTTTACACCTGCTCGCTATATAAGAAACTAGCTTTTGCCCGCAACTTCGTTCGCGTGGAATAGTGACTACCAGCAGATTTTTGATTTGACCAATAGATGGCGCTATATGTCCGGAATAATTTTATTTTTATTTTTTTTGTAATATAAACTATTCTATGTCCTTTCTCAAGTTTCAAACTATGTCTGTACCAAATTTCACACAAATCGGTTCAGTAGTTTAGGCGTGAAGAAAAGACAGACAGACAGACAGAAAGACAGACAGACAGACAGACAGACAGACAGACAGACAGACAGAGTTACTTTCGCATTTATAATATTAGTTTGGATTATACGAAAAAGTAAGTATGTAAATAGCTTTGGTGGGAAACAATTGTGAATCTCTTATATTTCCTAAAACGAAGTAACGGGTGTTCCCTTAGGTACCTACCTACTTAGGTACATCTACAGGTTTTCAACGGTGTGTTCCGCTTTGAGTGTAAATGGTCTTGAATGATAATTCGATTAGTTCTCAAGTGAATAAATTCACAAGCCAAGAAGGATGTTACTCATCTCCAAAGAACAATCAGTGAACGACCTAGGAAAAACCCCGAGCTTAAAGTAGTCTGTTCAAATTGAAAAATTTACGAGCTCGTTATTATATTTGGACCAAGTAGATGTGATCTTGTAAGATGACTTGCACTGCAGGTCTTTATATTATTATTTTTAAGTATTGATATGTTAATATAAGGCCCACGTGTATTACCACATTTCATATATTTAGGGTTCTGCATTATTATGCAGTAAACCCGTACGTGTTTGTAGAAAAACACGGTATATAAAAACTAAAGTTAGTTGTAAAATAAAGAGATCTAAGCAAAATAAGATGTAAGCTGCACCCAAGTTTAAAAGCAAGCGAAAAAATAAAGCTATGTGAGTTATATATTCCTGGAAGTTTAAGGCAAGGGACCAGGATTGGAATTGGAAACACCGAAGTCGAATTTGTGTTGCGTTCGTTTCGCAAGGGCTGATAAAAGTAAAAAAAATACTACGGAACTCTGGCCCCGAGGTGGCCTAGCACTATTCATATTCAAACTCGCCTTTACAATAATAATAAAGGTTAGAGGTGATCGGCTCAAAGCAGCATATTTTTAGACAAGCAAGTAAAAACCTAATTGAATTTTCTTACATAATTAGGTAATTTGTGTAGATGAAGAATATAGATTATTATTCTAGTGGCTAATCTTTTTTAAATGCTAGCATATTATTTTTCTTTTATTTTTTGTCATACATGGTTATATCATCATTCTAATTAGGTTTTATGAAACTTTACTTAGCTTGCTAAAAAAAATCGATTGCGATCCGCAGTGTTTTTATTTTATTTGTGGGCTATATATGACCTATGTAGCTGCCTGGTTGCCATTATTATTTTTAACCATTTTAACGGATTTCCCGTAAAAACAGAATCGGTCTGGTTTACTTAGGTACCCACTTATTATATGCTCACCATAAACAGAAGCATGTGGAGGGTACATCGATGCATCTGTCGTGTAGAGACTGACAACAGCCATTTGCATCAGTTGGATAAGCGGGAATAGCACCTTTACTTCTGCCACTGATGCCGCATGCAAGATGTTTCTGGAAAAACATTTTACAAATGAAATTATTTAAAAAGTTCGTCTTTCTTTGGTCAAGCATATTTTAGTAGTTTCAAATTCTGGAAAGTACAAATAAGGAATTCTGGAAAGCTCATTTCAGTTGCTTTATTTATGTCTTATTGGACAATGCACCTGCCTACCATATTTTCTCTGCTTCACCCTAAGGTTGACTGGAAAGAATGCCTATGGCATTAGGTCCGCCTTTGTAATGCTATGTTGCATAAAGTTCAGTAAATAAATAAGTGGGAATTTGAAAATTATAATTAGTGATCGCGACTAAATTATTTATAGTTACTATTTATATTTAGTTGAATTACCTGCTTATTTTGCGCCTGAGTTTTTTTTTACATATGTAGGTATTAACATAAGATGCAAATACCGACTTGTTACGTTGCTAATTATATGCATAGGTATTTTTATTTATAAATACAGGTTAATTGTAAAAAGTTGCTTTTCTCACGTTTTATTATAACAATTATTCTTTGTAACATAATAATATCATCAGGATTTAAATAAATTGACTCATTAAATGTTGGCATGTGCAACTATGTAGGTACCTACAACGGCGATGCCTCATTGTATAAAGAACTTGGTAACTAGGTTCATAGCTGTCCGAAATGTCTCTTTGGTCAAGTAGGTATTCGTCGTAATGCGGCGAACGTTAACCGGGGTACAATGCCCCGTTTGTACTAATTGCAAAAAGCAGTCTTTATGTACCTAGGTGGTTGGCGGTCTTAAATCTAGTGCCTGGGTGCTATGATAGAAGGAAAAATTGGACTTCTATTTTTCTACATAAGTAGACTCTTAAGGAAAGTACCTATTAAAAGCTTGATTCAAATTGGAATGGTCTCTTAAGTAGCCTAAGTTCACAGATATATTTTTACTTTTTCTAAATGTTCGTACATAAGGTAAGATCGCACAACCGGTGTTCGGAGAGTCCGATTCATTGAAGGTAAAAACAATTAAGTGCTTACGGATAATAGCATAGTTTCAGTACCTACATATTTATCATAATTTAAAAACATACCAACAGACACTTAAGTTATTATCGCTTCTTAGACACAAGTACAATAATTAGAAAAGCAGTAAATTGCTTCAGTTTCTAAACTTTGTTACTGGCTAATACCACCATAACGTTCGCCGTTTGAAAAGCTGGGTACTCACTTAAGGTGTCTACACACCAAAGCCGCTGATGCCGGCGGCACAGCCCGGCGGCCCAACCCGCCGGCCGTATTTTGTACAATCATGCCGCCGGCTTTCATAGAGTATTTGACAATTACTAGAACACCACATGCCGCGGCAGTCGTGCCGCCGGGCTGTGCCGCCGGGTCAGCGGCTTTGGTGTGTAGACCCCTTTAGATGTGTAGCACGTAACGTATCAGATACGGTATCAACACAAAATACAACAGAAGTCAATCTCATGTATGTACTTCACTTTTCATGCCTAAACTCGGCGGTCGCGCTAGGGTTGTCAAATTTTTTATGCGCATAAAACTAACGTGGTAGTGGTACTCGTATCTAATTATTTGATTTATTGTTGAGAGTAAAACAGGAAAAATGAAATATAAACCAATAATAATAAAATATTTAATGTGGCATACAAGAGGTTAATAAACACTTTCAACGGAAATTCGTTTGAACGAGATACCGAACTTTTTCAGAAACCGCAATTTATAATTTTGTTATTCATACATATATACCCTAAAACACAATGTAAAACAAAGTACCTCTTTAGTTGCGAAAAAAAAATTTGTATGTAATGGGTTGGTACAGTCCCTGATCTAAGCTTGCTTCTACCTACAGAAACCTTGATGTGCGAGTTTTATTTCGTCTACCTTACAACATACTCTCGCCATGATCACAAAAATTATCAACTCCTACTAGTAATAATCTTTGAGGGTAGGTTGGGAGGTTGGGCCAGAGGCCGTCGGGGCGCTTACCTACCCACCTAACTGTACCTACCCACTGCGTTTATTAAACGAACCATCGAAATATGAGAAAATAAGTAGGTACATACTATAGGTAATACGGCAGGCAAGAAAAAGGTTTATTGTTGTATTAAAACAACCGTCCACTGAACAATTATAATACGACTTGTTTTGTTGCTCCATTATTAGTACTTTTTCATATGTTATTAAAATTAAAAATATTACAGTCAAATTACAGTTAGGTAGGTATCACAACGCGTGCACATTTATCTACCTTGTGAGTGACGCGCGTATCTCAAGAAAGCGGCAGCCGCGCTCGCACTGTTTTGAGTTGTTTTGAGACAGGGCGTCTGTGAACACGCACAAATAGACACCTATGTCTGCGTGACTCGAACTCTTTATATGTAGATTGACTTCTGTTGTATTTTGTGGTATCAACCTGCAAGTGGGTACGGCTCGTCCACGGTCCTTTGTGTTCGCAGTGAAACCGCCACTCGGCGGGTCACTGCGAGCTTACAGCGCTCCACGCGCGAGCGGCTTGCAGCGGGCTCGTGCCTACGTACTCACTTGATACCGTATCTGATACGTTACGTGCTACACTGCTAAGTGAGTACCCAGCTATACAGGCTTCATCAGGGACAGAAGCCCGGTCCCCTTTTGCTTCCTACTGATAATGATTTATGTTCTTCATAAATGGATTTAGTTTGTAAGCTGGACCCTTACACAAGCCTGGGTTGAGAGGTTTCAGATTATGATTTTTAATCCGAAAAGCCAGGAGTAAATACCTACTTGACTTAAAAAAACTACCCAATGAAGATTTAGTTCCTTGAACCTGCCAGAGCTGCGGGATTGTTCGAAAGAGTCATTGCGGCAAAGAACATGGTGGGTTTGACTCAAACTCACCATGTTCTCGTTTTCAAGGAGTTTCAGACTCTTACCGACTCAAACCTTTTAAGTCGGTAAAGCCATGTATTCACTGAGAAACAATTGTTTATAAACACTGTTTCAGAAACAAAATCTACGTGTTTCTGAAACAAATAATTTTGTTTCAGAAACATATAATTTTGTTTCTGTAAACACTACGTGTTTATCGAATGTTTCTGTGCTCCCCGCCACATCAGTTGCGCAACATGTGCATACAAGTGTGGACGCGTGTTTCATTTGTTTATAAACGCCAAATAAACATATTGTAAACATCTGACGGTGTGGACGGCAGTTTCCGAAACATTGTTGCTGAAACATTGCGAAACATCTACGTGATGTTTCAGAAACTGTGTATCTGCAACATTGTTTCCCAGTGAATACGTGGCTTAAGAGTCTGAAACTCCCTCACGTTGAATGGGTCATTTGATGATTTCCCATAAAAAAAGTAGGAACTTCAAAAGTAAAACTGCAATGGAACGACGATGCATGTATGCAATTACATGATTTGCAGCAAGTGACCCGTGCATTTGCTGTGTTTCTGCTTATTATGCTGCACCTACTTAAGGCCGACCGCCACTCAAAATAATCGTTCCGTAATAATAGTTTCCGCAGTTGGGAACGGATTTACTGAATAACCTTCCAATTGAAACTGTTTATTTTCGCTTGTGAGATGATTTATGCAGACAGAGAAGGTATGCAAAAAGAGGTCGTGCTGCGCAGACCAAGAATAACAATGGGATACTTAACAATTTAAACCTAACTATGGTTTGTTTTTGGCTGCAGGGTTCTTGAGCAGGACGGTGGGTTTGGCACAATTGGCACCATTCAACTAATTGAAAGTTCCATGTTTTAAGGGTGTTTTATGTCTCTCTTAGTAGGTTCCTATACTTATTGTCTATAAAAATTAAGATAAGATTTTATGTGCGTACAATTGTTCTGCCTATTAGGCGGCTGTAGGACCTATACTTAGTCGAAACTTGATCGGTTATTTTAATAAGTAGGTAATTTAAGTAAAATATTGCTCTAGGTGCTGCCTTATTTAACCTTTCCTAAACACAAATTACTAAAGCAACCTTAAATAACGAGGTAACTAAACCAAAATGCAAATTTTTGTATCTCGAAATCTAAAAGGGGATCACTTACCGAAGTTATTGATAGAGGATCAAGGACGTATATTTTTGGAAAGACAACTTTTTGCGTGTCTGTCTGCAGTCTGTCTGTAGCGTGTAGTGATTTTTATTCCTTATTGGAATTGGTTCCACCATGGCCTTGGTCCCTAATGTAATGTGCCTTCCGAAACACGGAGGAAATAGTTATGACCTTAGCGAGCTAATATTAGGCAGGTATTAGGTACCGATGAGATACCTACCTAGACGGACACCTATCCCCGAACCGACCACGCTACGCGCAGCTTAACATATAACTGGAAGACTTGTGCAGCCCTTTTTTTTAAAAAAGCTTCCGAAATAAAAAAGTACTATTTTTTTTCTTTTTGCAAATCAAATATGTATATAGAAACGCCCCGAATTGCCCCAAAACTTTTTGCCAAGGACCTTAATAAGCCCTTCATTAATTTGTTATATTTTGTTCTTTATGCCAGCGACTACAGGGTCGGCAAAGTCAAAGATCTGCATCGTCTGATGTCGAATTTTGAGGGGCTGGGGGGGCGGTCAAGCAACGGGATACGCGAGACCATTCGAAACGTTCCAGGCATTTCATTCCTATAAGTCATCAGGAAAAGCACATAAGGCTAAACAAAACGCTGAGAACTCAAGCGCAATAGGCGTGACAACCGGGATAAAAAATAGTGATTCTAATTTAGTCCTCATTTTAGTTAATTTGGAACATTTATTTAACAGACTTACTTGATTTGGTGTCCAATAAAAACCGCCGATATTACACAAACAACACAGAACACATTCCATTTTTTGCGCGGGAAAAACCCCATCCTTATTTTTTTTCTAAATATTTGTAAAATCGCACCCGTCTGCACTCTTTCAGCCTGATTTTAGTTATGCGAGTTGCTCTGACTCGGAACTCAGATAAAACTGCTTAATATTAATGCCCTTAGTGAGTATTCAAGTAAATTCTGGCGAACAATGACTTAGGTAATACATATTTTATAAATATTTATTTATATATTCATATTTTTATATCCTTTTTTATTTCTGTGTAAAATAGGCAAAGCAGGCGAGATAATATCAGCAGATTTGACAGTGTTCTAAAAATATGGCCCATTTTTAAAGTATTTACTGACTGAATTCCTAAAAAAAGCATCTCAATATTAAAAGTAAAAATTTCATGAAAAAAAATCTAAGTATTTACCTACACTCAGACGTTTACAGGAACAATTAGGTATGAAGTCCTTCCCGCTGATGAAATCTAAATGCTTTATATATTATAAAGAGGAAAGAATTGTATTATTGTTTGTTTGTAATGCATGAACTCAAAAACTACTTAACTGATATAAAAAATTCTTTCACTGTTGGAAAGCTACATTCTTCCCGAGTAACAAAGGCTGTATTTTATCCCAGTACGGGCAGTACTTCCGACGGGAAGCGGGTGAAACCGCGGGAAAACGGCTAATTGAATATACATAAATAAAAAAACATTGCAAAGCAAAGATTTCCACCCCGCTCCGTTCTGAAGTTCTGTCCCGTCTAGGTAAGTACAACCGTAGGTTCTAAAACGATAACCATAACGTCCATAACCATAGTGAAGGCCATAAGGAAAAAAAAACAATATGCTTTAACCGCTCATTACAGTATTAAAATAATTTATTAATACCCACTTAGATAATCGCGTATGTATTGCAATAAATATGCATTGCAAAAGAACAATTTCCTCACTCAGGATAGGATTTCTATTGTTTATTGGTAGTGTATATAAATAACAAGTACTATACCTACTACGAAATTAATTTCGGTAACATCAAAAATAATGTTAGCAATGAGGAAAAGCCCATGGATTCTGTGGTGAATCCACCAAACACCGATAAATGTTATATCCAGTCAAATCAATCAATACAATATGTATCTAGATATTGAATAACAATATTTTATGTTGGTACTGTTTTTAAGTTGCGATGCAAAAAGTGCTAAGAGCTATGTTTAAGGGATGAACCGATTTGGATGCAGTTTTTTTTGTTACCTGCCTAATGTTGGTTTTTCAGCGGTGGTAGCCCTTTTAACGACATTTGTATTTTTATTAACAACATTAGGGTTCTCAGGTACAAAAAAGCATAATATTATGTCGTTTTTGATTTCATTCAGGTTGATAGTTAAAAGATATTAAATTAAAAAGTAATGGAATTCCCTTGCAAAAAAGAAAATAAAAATCATACAAGGCGCAAGATGTGTGCACATTGGCGAAACTAAACGTATTTTGAGTTCTTTGTGGCTGTCAAGTGTCACGTGTAGTCAATGTCATTCTCAACTCTGTGACACTGACAGTTACACAGGTCATGTTGTTTTGTGTGTGAGACGGCTTCATTTGATTTTGTTAATTAAAGCCACAGAAATGTCGAAACTACGGCCTATACTAAACTTATCGTATTGCCGGTATTATAGTGTTAAACAGGCGACCAAAAAACTTCCTATAATATCGTGTAAAAGGCCTGAATTCAATCATTTTGAGGGTCAGAGTTACAGCAAGTTTGAAGGCATACCGCTGGCTTCCAAAGGCTGGTTAAGCAATAAATCCAAGGGTGACTACTTTGTAATATACGGAAATGCTAATAAAAAGGAAGAAAAGCAGGTTTATCGAAAGAGTTTTGAAGAGATCGGCGTGGCTCCAAGTTTGATTGAGGTTATGTCTGAGCAAGGATTTTCTTTGCCTACTGCTATTCAAACTAAAGCGATTCCCTCCATTCTGAGTGGCACTAATGTTGTAATGACTGCAGAGACTGGCTGTGGGAAGACATTAGCCTACTTGTTGCCAATTTTCCAACATATTTTAGAGTGGAAACCATCCATAAAGGAAGAATTCAATAGCCCTTTAGCTGTTGTTATAACTCCTAGCAGAGAACTAGGTAAGCCTATTCAAAAATAAAAATAAAAAGCTTTTAAAAACATTCTGTCACCTAAATAATTTTCAAAATTAAACTATTAAATGTAATAAAATTAAATTTTCAGCATCACAAGTAGGAGAAGTAGCTCAAAACATAGCCCAACGTCTGAACCTCAACGTCACCACTCTCGTTGGAGGTCGAACCAAACAGAAGATGTTAAACCCACCCATAGAATACTGTGATATACTCGTCACTACACTAGGAGCATACAGTAAACTGGTTACAACCGGAATATTCAAGATTAATAATGTACATCATGTAGTTTTGGATGAAGCAGACACATTATTGGATGATACTTTCATTGATAAGATGGCACATTTGTTGAAGAAGTTTCCGGTAAGAATAAGTTTTAACTATAAGTTTCAGCTTCTTCCAGCTTTCTTTCTGTATACTGCCTAAGAATAGTTAGTATCCATATTTTGCCGATTTTAAGGCAGATAAAATAAATGAAAAAAAAAAAAATTACATGTGATGCAGATATGTTCTGTTAATGATTCTGGACCACCAGTGTTTTTTGCACTGCTTAAAATTCATTCCTGTATACAATGTTATGGTTAATGTACTGTGTGTACTGTAAAAGGTTACTGCCACAATTTTGAATGCAATTTAACTGCAGTAAGTAAATGCATGTACAGTCTAAGTCGAATTAATAAGTTTAATTGTGTGAGTATGTTGAATATAGAAGAATATCACTCACCTTAATGAAGTGGTGTTAAATGCACCAGGGTTGACTTGTTTCAACAGAGCGATGCTTAAATTCCATCTCCACGGGTCCTCCATCTTGAAGTTGTGTTACTGGTAACAACATTGTTCATAATTAGAATATAAAATTTTTATATGAGAACAGAAATAAGAAAAAATAATCTTTATTTGTATGAAACACAGGGTACATAGATGTAACATAATTTGTTATAAGTTCTGCATATTTCGGTGTAGCATTAGCATAAAAATATAAATAAAAAAGGTATATATCAACTAGAATACAACACACAGATTTTTTTTTATAGTTTTTAATGTTTTACTATGTTAATTTTCTGTCAAAAGTCGTTAAATACATAAGGCAAGAATAGTTAACTATTCAACAATAATTAATCTATGTATAGTTAGTAGAAAACTCAAAAACAAAGTAACAATCATTTTAAAACTTTTCAGAATATAACAACTCAATTTAACAAAAATTTACTATTTTAACAGATCCAACACAAAGTTCAGATCCAAACGCCACCAGTAGGCTGTCAGGTAACCCTGGTCAGTGCGACGATGCCTCATGAGCTACCGGCAGCGGTCAATGCCTTCGTAGACCCTGAGTCTCTGAAGACGATCACCACCAGCAACATACATAGGGTACTGCCGCATGTACCGCAAAAGTAAGTTTTTTTTTCTCTATTTATAAACTAGTGACCCTCTCTGGCTTTGTACGGGATAACAGTATTTCCCCATTATTTAATGGATGTTATTATACATATAAACCTTCCTCTTTAATAATTTCTCACATCACATCATATCACATCTATTATAAAAAAACCGCACCAAAATCCGTTTGGTACTTTCAAAGATTTAAGTGTACAAAGGGACATAGGGATATAGAGAGAGAAAAAGCGACTTTGTTTTATACTATGTAGTGTGTATCGCATTACCTTCACACATGGTGGGTAAGCTATTTATTAGTTTGTGATAGCACCCATGCTAACACAACTGATAAACTACATATGTATGTACAAATACATATAACACCCAGACCACAGCCGAAAAGTGCGCTCATCAGACAAATGTCGACCCTACTGGGAATCGAACCGGAGACCATCAGTTGGGCAGTCCGAGGTGGTCTAAATAATATTTATTATGACCAACTCTTTATTATATCATCTATAAGACCAAAGTTCAAGTCGAAGTCGAAGATTTTTTGTTTCATATAGACTTATTACAGGTTCTTATGAAATGTTAATAGCTAGGTGCGCGAACTAGGTGCAGTATAAATGTCAGCATTATATTAGAGGTATAAAATACTTTATTTAAAAAATTGGACATAAAAATTCATAGTTCGATAGTTTTTTTGGTAAAACTGATGTATAATGTCCTTGGGCTAAAATATATATTTTTTTAATTTACTTGGCAAACAATGGGATACGGCTAGACATTTTGATGAAACTTGGCAGTAGAAATAGCTTAGACATTAGAATTACATACAGCCTATTTTTTGTCCAGGCGCAGGTAGTAGGTAGTTCACAAATATTTTTTCACTTTTAGATACTTTTTATTCATATACGCGAAGTAACTCTATCGACACGCGTTTGTTGCCGCGGGTTAATGTTAGAGTGATAACAATAAAAAAATTAAGAGTAGTATTTTTTTTTGTCACTTCATTTATGTAATCAATCACACAAATCTGGGTTATGGTAGTTAAAAACAAGTGTACTCAAGTTCTTATTAAGGTCTTGAATATAATTACTTATTGTATGACATGATATCATTACCTTTTTGCGCTAGGCTTCAATCAACTGCAGATAGATATATAGGTATTGGCAACCAATTATGTACACCTAATATTATTACTTATTATTTATGCGATCCACGATGCGTCCAGAAGCGCGTAAAGTCGCGTTAGAACTAACAAATAAATAAATACATTGTATATTAAAATAACATGGAACTACTTATTACCTAGAAGAGGCAAAGGAGGACCAGTTTTTTTTCCAAGTAGTAATAGTCTCAATATAGAATTAATTAATGCTTACCTATTCATACAAGTACATGTTTTACGACCTTTAGGCCGGTTCTATATTTTTTTATTGTCTACGAAATACTCAATGTCAACAAATTATCATAGTCAACAACAACAATTACCGGTTATTGTTTAGACGAATAAATGTGTGAAGGTTTTTTTCTAATCTTTATATGGAAGGGTCTTTTGAACACAGTTCACGCCGGTCCCATTGTAACCTTATTTTAAATGTTATCTGCCTCGTTGGTCTAGTAGTTATAGGTATAGCGCGACTGTTATGCACTGGGTCTAAGGTTTGATTTCCGGGTCCGAATCATTGCAACACACATCGGAGAGCACGTAAATGTTGGTCCTGTGCTTGACGTCTCTCCGGTCGTGTCGGATTGCTGTCCCATTGAGAGTGAAAGAATAGAGATTGCACCAGTGTCTGCGCAGCTGGCTGATCTCCTTAGAGGGAGCAGCCGCCCGTGGTCGACTATTGACATCGACAAAACAATAATGCATATTTTTTACTCCCTCTCTGCCTTTGCTCAACCAATTTGAATTTACAATTATTTTTAACCAAACTATGACATACAAATGCGAGTAATAACTTATTTGCTTTTACAGATTCCTACGCCTAGGCAAAGCGCAGAAACCCCTAGCATTACTAAAGGAAGTTCAAGCAGACGTGAACCAAAACCGTGCAGTCATGATATTCTCCAATCAGACTTCGACTTGTGACTTCGTTTCCATGTTTTTAAATGAAAATAATATCGAATGCATTAACATTAATGGAAGGATGGCGGTTGCTCTGAAAATGGGAAAGTTTGAAATGTATAAGAGCGGGAAAGTCAATGTTATTTCTTGTACCGATATTGCATCGAGAGGATTGGATACTACTAGGGTAAGTTTTTGCATTCATTAGGTTTATTTTGTGTGTACTAATAGAATAGAAAAACACTAATTCTATTTTTAATGCTGATTTTGGCCACGGCGACTGTTCTCATAATATAAACCGATTAGCCAGTCGCGCAGGACATATTATAGTGCACTCACTATTCTCTCTCAGCCCGATGGAACTGTAATCCGTCACCACAGGAGAGAAATCGAGATCACTCTTCTTCTTCCTGCGCTGTTCTTAATTTTATTTGGGGTCGGCGCAATAAGTTTTCCGCTTTAATTCTTCACTGTCATCACTGTGGTCATATTGACACTCACTCCCTTTTATAGCTTTGTACCCTTATATTTAGTCTCTTTCAAACATGCCACATTTATTCGTCTTCTAAATTAAATACATCCGCTAACTCTCTGACTCTTCCAGTCATCGTTCTAACATTCCAACTTGCATACCTCAATCTTACTTCAAGAGATCAAGATCATTATATAACAATTAACATATCGTCAGTCTACATTGTATGTTGTATCTCGTATCTGTAAACTTATTATTTTTCAAGTAATTTACTTACTAATTAATACCACAATAATTGTTTGACCCAAACATTAAAATGTTTTTTTTTGTAAAGTGCATAAGTTGAGAGGTAGCATATCTAGAGTCACGTAATTTTTTTTATTTCTTTGAATATAAAATAATGTAATATAGGTACATCAACATCTAATGCTTATTGCTTTGTGGCTTAGTGTTAGGCCATCAATCTTTATGTATAATCTATCTCTGTTATTGGTCTGCATTTTATTAAACACTGAAATGCTACTCAAACAATGGAAAAAATTGCAGAATATGCGCTCATTTAGCTTGTATTTGAAACAAACCCAAACCATATTTAACTTTCACCACTTATGCGGATATGCCGGGAAGAAGTAGCGCAAGAAACTCCCCAGCAATATTATGCTTACAATTATTTTCTTGTATCTTACAGACTCACCACATAATAAACTACGATTTTCCCCTCTACACGGCCGATTACATCCACCGATGCGGTCGGACGGGTAGAATCGGATCGCCCGTCAACTGTAATATCACCAACTTCGTAGCCTGGCCGAGAGAAATACAGCAAGTGCAGAGAATAGAGCTCTCTGTCAGAGAACACAGCCAATTGCCTAGAGTTAATGCTAATATTAAGAGAATTATTGAAGACAGGATTGTAAAAATGGCGGGTAGTGTTTAAATATGGAATGGTGTGTTACGTCATTTGACGGTGTTGCCAAAATTTTGACATCATCATCTCGTCTTCGCCCACTTAGTAGTATCCCTGAGCAGAGATATTGGTCGTTTAAAAACTTTGGTGGAGTCTGGGCCTAAGTCTAGAGTAGGCGCGATTACTCTAGCGGAAAATTGTGGAACTATTTATTTTTTATGTTTGACCAAGCCATGTCTATCAGACTTCTTTCCTGGCGCCAACTATAGTTCCATTATCTTGAAATAGATGGCGGTAAAATTGACACTTTGTGAAAATTGATAATTTAGTTGTTAATATATATGTACGTTTATTGTTAAATATTCATACAAAGTATGTATAGTTTAAGTAAATACAAAACAATATACTTAAATTCATGTCGTTTTATTTTTAAAATATTTTTATATAACTTCCTAGCATAGTGTAAATATCTTCTAGTCAATTCCAGTAACAACATTATGTCTAGGAAGCGATAATAATACGTCTACTGTAAATACCAGTACATAAGTAAATACAATACTGAAATTATATAATTTCAGTTAAACACTTAACTTATGCTATTATCTGTATGTACTTTTGTTATTATCTTCACGGCATCGGAAAACCTTATTGAATACCCGTTATTTAACTAACTAAACTACCGACAATAAATATTTAACTAAACATAATTATAGCAAAAATCATACAGATGTTATGGTTATGTGAAAAAAATAAATTCTACCTACGTATTCTATTCAACCAGTCTTACCAAGGGGTATTGGGTTATCCGGGTTGAGGAGGTCAGATAGGCAGTCGGTTCTTGTAAAACACTGGTACTCAGCTGCAAAAGGTTAAACTCGAAGCCGATCACAACATACAGTTGGGTAAACGGCTAGGCAGATGATTATTTTATTGTAACTAGGCATAACCAGCCTCCAACAAGATTTAATTGTTTTGTCAGTTGCAATGTTCTCTGGCAGAAAAAAAAACGGTAAATTCTGGTACTTATTTTCATAGGGGGTAAAATAAAACAAAATTTTACTTTAAAATCCAATAAAATTGTATTCATAATATTCACACGTTTCTAAATCTACGTATACACACAAAAGATCCCATTTACACAATTGAACACTTTGGGACCGTTCCCTAAATACAAGGTTTTCTAGAACACATGCTTTTCTAAAAATAATATGTCTGACTTATAACGAAATACTTTCATAGCAAAGTTCTAAAATATTGCTTATTATGAAGACTATTTAGTATTTAGTGAGAGAAATACTCCCTTTTTATAGTTTACTTATAAGTTATAAGTAACTTATCACTAAGTGAAATTGCGCTCACCAATGAAACGGCAAGATTGAGATTTTCGGATCATACTTGATGGATACATTCTTGGATCTTCATTGGTAAGTTTTAAGTTATCCCCTATTATAAGTAAATACAAAGAAAGGCAAATAAGTACCTAGTTACCTATACGATTTTTCCTTTTTGCAGGATTGCTCTGTGAATTTTGAAAACATTCAGGAGAGGAGGTTTTTTTTTTGCAATTTATGCCGTTACATTGGTGAACCTGACCTTTATGTAAGTTTTTTTTAGTTCTTAATGCTATGAGATCTTTATTTTATATATTATGATGAGCAGATCATGATGGAACCTTTTGGGTTTAACTAATTGTCTTTGCCTATTGCTCGCAACACATTGCCGATTATTATTTATTCCATATTATCTATAATTAATTCCTTTTATGAGCATTAAGTTTTCATAATTATAATTTTATTAAAATCTCCAGATACTTTCCGTACCTATCTTTAAGTTTAGTGTTCTTAACCGTCAAATCCGTAGCGGACCCCAATCGGGGTCTGAACATCAATGTCACCGTAAGCTCGGTTTAGACCCCAATTGGGGTCTGCGAATCAGTCATACACTTTCCTAATTATTTACGCTCATATTTATTTTCTTTCCAATCAAACCACATTTGTGAGTACTAAATAAAATAACTAAATAAATTTAAATTATTTTTACGCATTCAAACCTTTCATATTTAGCATCCCGTTAGAAATATACCTTTTTAAAATCCAATCGTAATTACCGGGAATTCTGATCGAACTCGCCATGTTTGTTTACATTAGTTGTTTTTTTAAATTTGAAGACGCATAGACAAGATGGCGACGGTGATAGAAGTTTTGCATCGAATGATCCGATTCGTTAAAATAAAGAATCGATTTAATAATTTTATATTATAATATTACTAAATTGCACTTTTGTATAGGTACTTACCATAATCTGAAAATAAATTAGGAAAAGTAAAATGACTTAATTTATTTTGAAAAAGTGCTAGAAAATCAGTGGTAGAAAATACGTTGTAGCCGGAATAAAAAATCTTCGGTTTTAGGGTTTCTGAAGACGGCAAATGAAGACTTATTTATTTCTTCGGGTGTTTTATGTGCAGGATTCCTGTAGACCTGCCAAACTTAATGGCGATTCGTTACTTCCAACTTTTAACTGAGCGGCAAAGCTATTTGACGAGAGCCGTAGTTAGGTGTAGTTATCGCAAAATTTTATGACGATTTCATTGTTTGAAAGGGCAAATAGTTCGCTGTTCATCGAAAGCTGGTCCAAGATGGAAAGATGGCCGCCGCCGACTTATTTTAACCGACTTCCCAAAAGCGGAGGTTCTCAATTCGACCGTTTTTTTGTATGTTTGTTACGCGATTACTCAGCCATTTATTTATCGATTTTAATGATTCTTTTTTTGTTTGATAGCGTATACTTCCGAGGTGGTCCCGTTATCATCAGGTCAGGATCTGATGATGGAACCTTGAAATCGAGGGCGACTTTCGAAAGTTGCAGAAATACATAGGTTGAAATCTTATCACTCAGGTGTTTGCCTGGTAGCACTATTCAACAGTGAAGGTTTTGAGCTGAACTGATGATGGAGACCAGTGAAGTTTGAGGGAACTCGACAACTGAATATTTAAACTTTCTCGTGTTTGTGCTTATATTATTCGTATTTACGAGGCCTCTGCAACAGTGAAGGAGATGGAGACGAGAGAAGTTCGGTTGTCGAGATCCCTCGACCTTCTCTGGTCTCCATCATCAGGTCAGCTCCAAACCTTTACTGTTTCATAGTGTTATCAGACATACATCTGAGTGTCAAGTTATAACCTTATCTATGCTTACAATTTTCGAGAGTTGCCCTCGATTTCTCAAGGTTTCCATCATCAGATCCTGGACCTAATAACAAATATGGGGAATATACCCTTTCGACCAAAAACAAACATCCAAATTGAGAACCACCTCCTTTTTGGGATTCGGTTAAAAATATTTGGTGACTTTAAAATCAATCAATTATTATTATTGTTTCTCATCATCAAATAAGTACATTACTTTGGTAGTTACAAATTGCATTATATTTCAGAACACCAGGCTTACCCTCATCATCATCATCATCATCATCAGCCTATCGCAGTCCACTGCTGGACATAGGCCTCTCCAAGTGCACGCCACTGAGATCGATTGAAGTAGGCTAAATACCTCTATGAGCAGGCTTACCCTCCGCCGAAACAAAAATCTTAGAATTGTTCAGAAATAATATAAGAATAAATTAAAATTCCGTAATAGGTAATAAAAATTCAATTAAAGTTAAAAATTATTACGAATGACGCAACACCAAAATAAATACTTAATACATATAAAAATTTAATGCTAAAAACTTTCATAAAACTTAAATATCTTTTTTCTTAACAACAAAAACAAATTGAACCTATAATTTAAAATTAATAAATAAAATTGAAATAAGTTGCTATTAAAAAATATATAAAATTGGTATTCGATTATTTATAATAAATATCCGATTTAGGTATCGAATGCACACCGATGATTGAAAAAAAAAATAAAACTCTATTCCAAACTCTACTTGTCTGTGACTTTGATCTTGTAAATATTGTTCATTTTTATTGTGTATTTTATGTGCTGATTTTTTAGTTATTGAACATAAATAAGTGCACGAAATGTATTGCAATGGATTGAAAATGTTATAAATATGACGTTTGTGTTGTGTTTGAGAAAGTGATGCGATTATTTATTGGTAAGTTTTCACCAAATTTGAAATGCCTAACTTTTCGATAGACTTAAAAACACCGTAATTATTATATTTTTCTGAATTAACTGACCCCATTTGACCTTTGCACGTTGTTGTCAAATAAGTGAGCTCTAAAGTTATAGGTAAAATACTTCTAATCAGGCATTACGGACTTAGAATTCATGTGTTGAAAGTTAGTACAAATTTTTGACTTCCATGTCGCGATTCAAAATATCCCGCCGAATCAACGGTATAGTCATATGTCAAAATCTTGTCGAGCAGAGGGGTTAAGTATATCTTAAAATTTTATATGGCAATACCAATCACTATAATAAATAGGTAGTTTATAGTTTATACGTAGATACTTAGTTATTATCTAATAATTTCTACAAAATATACTATGATTAGTTTAGTAACACAGATAATCCACACATATAAAAATTTATAGAATATTTACATTAATACAGATTAAAAAGGCAACTTTTAGGTCTTTTAAATATTTGATTTGTAAAACTATGATATTCAACTGTTGTCTATTTATTTATTTTTGGAAATCTGCACTATTAAATTTTTATGAAAAACAGCTTGTGTCCATTAGACCGATAAGAAAGGGAAAGTACCCAATATTTAAAAGACCAAAGGACCAACTACTTTGGCACACGATTTTGAGCCATATTGGCAGAGTATTTAAGTTAATTTTCTATTTACATGCTAATCTATTCTTTGTTGTTATAATCCTTTTTGTCATCATGATATTATCACGAATCTCTTATTTACATTTATTTAATCATAAAATAAGTAAAATACATAGTTCAGTTTTTAGTGAATTTTCTACAAAGGTTTTAACGTATTTAGAAGGAAATAATTAGTAATTTGACAAAAAAATACCGAGTATTTTCGTTCCAGATAACTTTGGTATCTAAACATGTTATATTTTTATAATATCTCCACACTAATTTGGATTATGTTTGGCACATTAATTGGCACTGTTCACACACGTCTAATCTCTAGAAGAAGGACCAGGTCTCGCGTCCTCAGTAGACTTCCACCTGCTTTCTAACACGGACTTGCCCTTCGCATCTTGGTTGACATTCTGATGGCTGTACCGTCTCTGCTCTTCAAACACCCTGGCAGTTATGTTAAATACACTGTCAGCGCTGGTTTTCCTCCTCGTATCAAGAGTCGTCAAGCTATTGGCAGCTGAAGGAGCTATCCTATGCGGAAACCTTGGAGAACCTTTAATCTTCTCACAAGAATTCTGATGAGACATCGGTCTTTGATGCGTAGCTGGCAGAACGAAGTTCAAACTCAAACTCACTCAAAGTGAGTTTGAGTTTGAGTTTGAGTTTGAGTTTGATGAGACATCGGTCTTTGATGCGTAGCTGGCAGAACGAAGTTCACTTTCGTCTCCGGTTCAGCGATATACTTCTGAGGCAAAGGTCTCGAAGGTTCGGGATCGTACGAACACGAGGGCTCGTCATCAGTCACGCGTATAATAGGACCACTTTTCGCGTAAGATTCTCTCCTTAACTTTAACTCAGGATGGGGTACATGAAGGGTGTTGCAGGATAACACCATGGAGTGTTTTCTGTTTCCTGGAACAAGTCCTGCTATCATGCCCACATGCATTTTGAGTGCAGCTGCTATGCTTGCACCAGTGGGGTCTGCTATAGACATGGTCGAAGCTTTCCTGCTGGTCGGTCTACTGCTTCCGAAGAAGCTCTTTATTCTGCTGAGTAGACCGGTATGTTCTTCTCTTTTGTTTAGGCAGAGGTTGTATAGGTCTATAGCTGGTTGTGATTTTCTGTAGTTTAGTTTTGGTTGTGAGCTGAAGCTAACGGAGTTGCGTCCTCGGAAGGCGTCGGTGGAGGGCCAGCTGGCGCGGGGGATGACGGGCGGGAGGACGGAGAGGAGCAGCATGGGCAGGCCGCCGCTGACGCTCGGGGTGCGGCGCTCGTTCGCTGCGTGAGCCATGCCTTCTTCTTCCACTGTGTTTAGTTCAGTCTGTGGGGATGTAGAAGAAGCGGTTAAACAAGTGGTTAACTTGAAATGCTCCACTTATGACGTCATGAAGTACACCAAGTATGATGACAATGATCGACATCGACATTGTCATTGGAAAAGTCATCGATGTCATCATCATTATCGTTGTCGTCACCGATATCGTCATCGTCAGTCAGTGGAGCATATACTTAATAACGTCATAAATATAGTAGCGACAGTTGAGAACTACAAATTAAAAAAAAGTATTTCGAGTTGCTTTATTTCATGCACATTTTTCACTTATTAACTGTTTTGCTTACCCTTTTATGCAAAGATAGTGAAGCATTAGACCCACTAGCCGAGTCTAGTGGTTCCGCCAACAGCTTCTCAAGTCTGCCTATCTCCTTGTCTAACGCTGCGACCTCTCTCTTATACACTCTGTTCTGTATCTCTATCCTGAAGTGTAACTCCTGCGTCTCGTCTGTCACAAATCTTCTCGTCTTACACTCTAGTCTTAGGCCCATGCTTTGTATTACGGGGTCTTCTTCCGCTGAAAAAGAATGAAGTATTTGGTTTCAGGCTCATTTCTATGTAGTTTGCAAGATTTTTTGTAAGTTAGACATGATACAGCAGTTTGTAGTGTCGAGATTTTAAAGAAATATACATATAAGTTTTTTTTTCAAATTAAATTGAAAAGGGGCTTGAATCAATAGTGTTTCTTTGCTGTTGATCGTTTCAGAGCTCCGACAGGAAGTATCTTAGTTTTATTTTCTTAAAGCTATAAATACTTATTATAATTCTATACAACTCACCATTACTCCTAATAGCAACAATCTTCGGCAAAAACAGCAAACACAAAGTCGAAGTCGTAGTAATCAAAATCAGACTGGTTATCGATATATACGCTAGGGTTGCCCTTTCAGAAATTATAGTTCCAATGACCACAACACTGGCGCTCGTGATGACAACGGAATAAACACTGATTCCGATATATTTGGAGTCGTTGAGGGCAGAAATCTTGACGTTTCTGGTCTCCCAGGCCATGTAGACTCCGACAATGAGGAGTAGACCCTTGTACGCGTAGAGGGCGCACAGCCAGCCAGTCGTGTTTTGGGATTTGCAGACTTCTATCTGAAAGAGGTAGGGAGTATGTTAGGGGTTTTATTATTGTTAGGGGTTAGTTTGTGAAGTTAGAGAATAACATGTGGATCGAAATAATTATTTTACTATAATATATACGAAATATTAACTAAAAAAGTCCAAAAAGAGGTAGGTCCTTTTGTCTCAATACAAATATAGGTAAATGTAGGTAAAGTTCTTGTTTATTACTTGATCCTTTTACATTTGCAACAACTGCAAATTGATATGCTCATGAAACAGATTTTTTTTCTTACATGTCTTTCCCTTAGAATAAATGATATATTCCAAACCTGAGGCTGATAAATCACACTTCTATCCGTCGTGCTGATCTCCGTAGTCAAGTTCTTGAGATGCCTCTCCATGGGATCCAGCATGGCCCACAGTGTGACTATCATCCCGTCTATCACCAGTAGAGCACAGACCAGGGATATTAGAGGCGTGTCTTGAAGTAGCTTGGTTTTGCACACTCCACTACGATTGCTGCAAGAAAATTGACAATTCAGTAATGGAAATTGTTCCTGACGATATTTAATGAAAATCTGATGGCAGCTAATTGATTAAGCTAATTGATGGTTGATTTTCGGTCAGTTTTTTATAATTCTGTTTCTTGGGGTTAAAGCTTAAATTAATAGCATATCATCGGCTGCTACATTATGTATTTGGATACTCACCTGATAAATATCCTATGCACTCGGTAAGTCTTTGCGAACATTGAGCCAAAAGCCAGCGAGAATCCAGCAGACAATATGTAAACTCTTCCCTGAAAAAGAATTAAAAGATAAGTTATTATTAGTTTAGGTGCATCACAAAATAACTCTTATAGACTGGTTAATTTTTTACCAATCATTACACTCATTAGCATAAGTGTGACTATGGAAAAGTAGACTTAGAAATGGGTGAGATTAAGAAGGTAGCTTTGTATTTTCTGAAAAGAAAATCACGGAGTCGGTACCGCGAGCATCGACAAACACATTTGTTTTTTTTTTTTACTCAAGGTTCTTGACTTTCGGAATTTTTAAGAGGGACTAGTAAATCATACTCACAGTGCACATAGCAGAGAAGGGCACGTAAGACGGCAGGGTGGCGTTGTCGACGCCTAACAGTGCGACCGCCGTATATACTAGTACACAGCCAATCAGCGTCATGTTGTTCAGCCGGGGGGATGATAGCTTTATTGACCTGGAATGGTGGAGAGATTAGGTAATGATTAAATCACATTGTGTAGTGAATAAATTCATGATTAGTGAACCTTTTGTGTCGATATTATTCGATATGTAGGTAAAGCGGAGTAGGAGGGCCCAAAGACTACAAAACTAAAGCTTGAATTACTTCTATGTGCATAGAAATGCAATAACACTATGTTAGTCATATTACTTCACTCTTAAAGAGTTATGTATAGGTTTATGTTAAGTTATAGTATCTGCTAATAGCAGATTTTATTGTTTCAGCGATTTGCCATGTTACGATTTCATTACAATTCTGTTTCCAGATAAAGTTCAGTACGCTCTTACGCTCAATAATTTTAAATGAACCCCACATCATCACAACTAAACCACCTACCTCCGTTTACTATAATGCAAGTTGAAGACCAAGAAGGCGAGCGCCAACGCGACTCCCAAAGCCGCTAGAGCAGCCACTGCCATCCTAGCTGGCGCCCAGACGGAGTCAACCCTCAGGACCAGTACTCTCCGAGCCGCTGGTACTCCGCCCGCCCACTGGGGTCGGGCGCAGTCGGGGCAGGTCATCTCGCGGCCGTGGGTGTAGAGAGCTACGGTCTTTGGTCTGCCTCCTTGAAGGGGATGGTACAATTTATAGTATGACAGGAATTTGGTAATAGGAATTGTATAATAGGGCTTTTGGCATCGAATGAAATATTAGGGTTTTTGATATCGAATGAAATATAAGAGCTTTTGGTATCGAATCAAATATTAGGGCTATCGGTATCGATTAAAATTGTAGATTGGTGATAGATTGATGGAAGGCATAAGATTGTAAAATAAACCATAGTATGTAGGATAAATTAATGAGCGTGAAAATGACAGAAGCCGAAGGGGTTTTAATTCTCATTCATCTACAAATCCAACGTTATAATATTAGTACATGACATCACATTAAATTAGGTACGTTAAGGCTTTACGTGGGCATTTAGGTTGAAAACTCACCTTGGATTTGGTAAAAAGCTGAGGTACCTATTCTGTCTGCGCCATTGAACGAGACAGGGCCCTGAAAAATACTTACAAGTTAGCTAAAAGAAAGTAACATGGTATTTTCGATTTAGAAGTCAAGCAAAAGGTAGGGGCAACAAATAAAATGAAAATGCCTATGGCATTAAATTATTATACGCAGATATAAAACACAGATTAGATGATAATTTATAATTAATGAAAAGCCACTATATTATCATTCTACACTAAGCATCTGTGGCGTAATATTCAAATCTATGATAATTTTAGTCCATCCATACGCGTAAATTATTAGTTTGACGTGAAACGAGTGATACAATTGTTATTTGTAGGACATACTCATTAATGATTTTGTGACAGAGGTCCAAAAACGATCTTAAATTTACTGAACAGTGACTGAATTCTTCCATTACTGCCTACCTAAGTAACTATCTAATTTATTGAGTGATGACATCAAATACTTATACTTAGTACACCCAGTTACTACACTTAAATACACGTGAGTGTACAATCAAGCTTATTTAATTTGTATGATTTTCCTAATGAACTTTGAACTTTATCTTTAAGAGATATAGTTAAAATCTGTATAAAGAAATTAGACACATTGTAGTAGCCTGATATGCTTTCGTCTACATTAAAAAAAAAAAAACTTAGGTAAGACGCCATATTCTAAGCTAACAAATGGGAACTGAAACTCACCGAAACACCAACAAAACTAAGATTCGCGAGTTGATCAAGGAACTCCTTCGCCATATCCTGTCTATCATAATCAAAATGGCTCAACCCAAGTCTGGTGGAATTCGTTCCATCACTCCTTCGATTGCCTAAGGACCTCCAGAGCTGTTCAGCTTTGCTCAAAGCTAGGGCTATGGCCCACACTGCATCGTATGTTTGAGGGGCGTATGGAGACACCGCTACTCCTGCCGCTTCCATCTCACGGTAGAACATTTCGTTGGTCTGAAACAAAAGAACATAGATAGGTACCTAGCAGTAAACTGGCGTTCCCATTAGAAAATGGACATTGAACCTGCTCCCAATATAAGGTATATCTATATATTGGTTTGCTTACTAAAAGTATTTGAGATTGGCTCAATATAAGTTTTGTGAAATTCCCTCTTTTAGTGGACAAAACAACAAATACATAAAATGTTGCTAATATGTCCAGTTTATATAGATATAAGAAACGATTCGTTTTCTGTGTTTTTTTTTTGTGAATGTTTATGTAAGTTAATAAGCTTCCGCCAGCGGTTTCACCCGCGTCCGTGGGAACTATTTTGCGTAACCGGACAAAAAGTATCCTTTCTCAACAACTGCCAAAATTTTTTAGATCGGTTACTGTCCTACTTTTCAGCATTATGATATTAGTATGCATTCGTAAATATAATAAATTATGTGATCAAGAAAATTATAACAGTCCAATTAAACAAAAACTATTTGTGAGATACATTACATCCTAAACCACAAAATAATTATACAATAATTGCAACATTATTTTGTTAATTATGATTCATTTGCATTATCATAGTGGTCGTAAATAATATACATTTATGATTGATTTCTAAACCACTGGGGGTTGCGGTTTGTCGAACCGTAAGCCGCATTCCGGAACCGTATACCGCAACCGCTCCGGTTCCGAACCGGTATCGTACCGCCGGTTGTGCATCATAAATTTTGTGTGGGTAGAGGTAGGTTAGGATGTCATAGTGTCGATAGCTCAATAGTGGAGAAAATAATAAGAGTGTCAACTCTTATTACGGTGTATTACGCCAATATATGTACATAGGGTCTTTGCTTTTGATAGATACATTTTTTTAAACCAACTAATATAACCAATCCATATCTAAGTGCTATAATAACAATATTATTACACTAGCCGATTTTCCGCTCGGTTTTTCCAAATGGTGTGAGAAAACAATTGATAACTAAGGTTCAAAGTACTCAAACCACGCGATAAGTTTTTTGTCACAATACCGGGACGGAAAATCCACTAGTGTGAGAATTTAAACATGATTCTTATCATCACAATTCACTCCTGCAATCCCATTTATAATCCAATTAACTGTACACCAATATAATGGATGTCGTCTATACATTTTTATTGCTAGCTATCAGATTCATAGCAATGAATAAGGCATAGCCTTCGAGGCATTGCCGTAGCTCCGAGATTTATACGTCTTCAAGCCGATGTACGAAAACTATAAATAAAAGATGGAATCTGGAGTTAGGGCGCTATTTTGAGAAACCTGTCCATACGGTAGCGTGTGGAAACGCTTACAGTTGATTTATAAATATCTACTGCATTTTAAGAAGATTATCTGTTGTCGTGTTTTTGTTTTGGTATCTGCGTCGGCAGTTGGCATTCAAAAAAACCGGACATGTGCGAGTCATGATTCCGTACCATTATTTAGAAAATGAGCAAAAAATGACGTTTGTTTTATGGGGCCCCCCAAAATATTTATTTTATTCTAGATTTCAGTATTTGTTGTTATAGCCTCAACAAAAATATGTACATCAACTGTGAAAATTTCAGCTCTCTAACTATCACGGTTCATGAGATACAGCTTGGTGACAGACGGACGGACGGACACAGGAGCGAAAACAATAGGGTCCCGTTTTACCCTTTGGGTACGGAACTCTAAAAAACGTTCCTGTATAGTCATAGCCCCAGAGTCAACGACAACATAAACATCAGTTTTCGTAAAACAATTGTTGACTATGAATTTTCACGTTCAATTTTCAAATATTTAGTAGTTTAGTTGTAACCGACGTTTACATTGATGAACTTGGGTCTTAATCTTAAGGACATTAGTTTATTTTCTAGACGTTACTTCACAAAGGAAGCCCATAAGAAATAGCTGTCAGTACAAATAGTTAATTGTGTGTCAGACGCACCCTGATCAATCAACCCTTCTACCGTCTTCATTTGTTTAGACTGTTCTTTATTTCGTAGATTTTTCGATGTAGGTTAGTACATAGGGTATATTAGTATATCGGTGAGTAGATATACAAGGTGTTGATTTGCATTTGTGCCATAGTTCAGGAGGAGGTCATAAAATACGTAAATAATCGATTGGAATCACAGTAGACGGGAAAGTACATAAGAGAGTACATAAGAGAGAACATAAGAGAGTACATAGGAGAGTATATAAGAGAGTACATAAGAGAGTATATAGGAGAGTACATAGGACAGTACATAGGAGAGTACAAAAGAGAGTACACAAGAGAGTAAATAAGAGAGTACATAAAAGAGTAAATAAGAGAGTATATAATAGAGTACATAGGAGAGTACATAAGAGAGTATGCCAAAGTATTACTGCTCCGCTCCTATTAGTCATAGCGTGATGACATATAGCCTATAGCCTTCCTCGATAAACGGGCTATCTAACACTGAAAGATTTTTTCAAATCGGACCAGTAGTTCCGGAGATTAGCGGGTTCAAACAAACAAACGAACAAACTCTTCAGCTTTATATTATTAGTGTAAGTAGATAATAAGGAGGTAACATTTTCTGTATGTTTATTTGCACCCAAAAAGGATCCGAAAGTGCTGAACGGCGGGAAAACGGCTAGTACCTATATTATATTTGTGTAATACTGAATACAGAAATCCCTCCTAAAGTTAAAAAAACCTCAATCAGAAATTCAAAATTTCGCAGATATATGCAAAGAACTCTCAAATTGTCATCCCCGCCCAAAACCCTGTTATAGCCTCAAGCGATGCCGAATTTCATGTACATTATTCGATTCAGTTTCTGCTTTCCGAATGAATGAATATTAAACAGTCAACCAGTTTAATTTGCGGTCACACAATGAATTCATAAAAAAATCAACAAGAACATTATTGACGATGGAAAGAAAAATTCTTTAATTGGAATAATTTTCAGAAACATTATAATGAGGGAAAACAAAGAAGAAGAGATTATATTATCAGGTAATAAACTTCCATAGACTTTTTCTAATCGCTACCACAAGCCAGACAGGTAGTGCTTTTTGCAGGCGCCGTGAATGGCAAACGCCATCTTTTTCCACTAGCAATACATCTACAAACACTTACTATAACTGAAAAGTGAATCACAACTCTCATCTAATAAACACCTTTTTGAAATTATTTTGAATTCATTTATTAGATTCTGACAAAATATATGTAGATAGACCGTCAGTTGCACAATGCTCCATTAAAGTTAATGCTTCTTAAAATCTATTGCTGACTCTTTCTTTGTCACCCAGATAAAAAGTGTGAGCAATAGATTTAATGAAGCTTTAATTTTAAGAATTTGAGAGAAGGTAAGTATTTGAGAACGCTGTAACGTAAATACCCACACAAAATACCCCATTTTCAATACCATTTCACAATAACAACACATTTTCTCCTCAATACTTACCAACCCAGAGAAAGAAGCGCCATCGCCCACAATGCCTCGGTGCGCAGTCACCGTGACCAGCCCCTCCAAGGCCCTCGCAAGTTGAGGCCTGGCACATGGAGGAGCACCACGGATCCTCGGCGGCATACCGGAGACCAGCCACGCGTACTCCGCGCCAAACATGCCCAGTCTGAAGGCCTGCGATCTCAGAAACATGTTGCACTTACTACTTTAGCTTTGGGAGGGTTTAAAGAGCATTCCTACACTAGCGGACTTTGTCGTGCAATATATTCCGTGCGGCAATAAATTTGCCACGTGGTTCCAGACGAGATCATTAAACCGGGTGGTCAATTATCTTGGGCGGTAAAAAAACCCCAAAATCCACTTTGGGTTTTGAGCCCAAATCCAATTGTGTGAAAACGCTTGTATGTAACCTAAAGTGTATCTATACTACACTATTCTTGAATAAGTTCAATGAAAATAGCTTGAAATTATGTTCCCAGTGTATCTACACTCTCTCATACTATTCATGGATAAGTTTAGTCACATTAGCTTGAAATTATGTTCCATTAACTTATCACTGACAATGCTGCATACGAAATCACACATTAGGCCATTTCATGTTTATTGCAATTCATTTGATTAGTAGAAGAAATATTTAAACGTATTTTTTCACAAGATACATTTACAGATATTTAGGCACAATATTATGTCGTTGGTTTCTTTAACTTGGAGTAGACTTGAAGCCGACTCACCTCACAGAATATTTTGGGTATCATCTCTTGTGAGAAACTTCCGATAATGATGCGAGTATCCAGCTCCTGAAACAGATGCAAATAGGGATATTGTAGGTCATTGGTCCATTGGTGTGAAGGGGTATTGGATTGCCCAGGTAACTGGGTTGAGGAGCTCAGATAGGCAGTTGCTCTCGTACTCTGGCATCTGGTTAGACTGGAAGCCGACACCAACATAGTTGGGAAAGGGCTCAGGAAATGATGATGATGGTTCATTGCTGAAAGGTTTTTGAGAGCTGGCTGCTCGAAAGTGCTGTAGCACAGCCCATTTTGACCCATTAGATAAAGACTCCTCCGAGCCTTTTCCCAATCACGTTGGGGTCGGCTTCCAGTCTAACCGGATTCAGCTGAGTACCAGTTCTTTACAAGAACAAAATCCATTAGATAAAGACTAGTAAATAGTTTATCACTATTTAGGCAGAAAGCATACAAATGTACCATAGCAGGTACCTATTACATATTGCCAAAGATTAATCAAATGAATCGACGCAAAACAGAAACTAGAATTTAAAACTTTTCAATTCCCGAAATACCGAAAATCGTCCAAAAATACAAGTCACAGTTTCCAGTCATATGCAGCACTTAATTAGTCAGTTTTGTCCCAGTTCTCGAACATGACCGTTGAATGTGTGATATCCATGGAAAACAAAATGACTAGCGGAGGTGCCATAACAGAAAATCTCCTAAGAAAGTAGCCCGCCAAAATGCGAGTGAGCGGGGAACGTTACAGTCTCCGCCCTTATACGCCCTTCTTTGGACCCGATCATTTTTTAATGAACCGAACGCCTCTTTAGTTCATTCGTAACTGAACGTTTTGGTCATGCCTATCATACGCGTTTGACCTAGAAGAAGACGCCTGACCTATCTGCATTATGGCATCTCCACTATCTTTCCTTACTCCGTGGTGTTGTCACTACCGACCCAGACTGATTGATTCAAAGCCTCGAATGTTGTCCAAACAACCGATGTTTGACGACTGTATTTCGGCTGAATTCGGACGTCAAGTTTTAGAGTACCCTGCACACTGCAAACTAAACAGTTAGCCGACAGGTGGCTCGATATCCGCATTTTTTTTTTAGAAAGCATCGGAGAGCATGTTAATGTCGGTCCTGCTCCCGATCTCTATCCGGTCGTGTTGGATTGCCGTCCCATCGGGCTATGAGGGTGAAAGAATAGCTCGTGTACTAAAGTGTGTCCTGCGCAGCTGGCTGATCTCCTTATATGGGAAATCGGCCTTGGACGTATAATTTTTTAAGAAAACCTTGATTCCAATCAACGTTTACAGTCGCTTTAATACCTGACCTTTGTAATGTGAGTAGGAACTACCATTCAACCTCATACTGTTTTATGAGCCCAAACTAACTATCGGCCGATTAAGAGTTTATAGTGTGCGGGTTCTCTTAATCAAATATTAAGCTCAGAGGGCTGTGTTCGAACTTGACTCGTGCGGTGCTGTTTGATTGGTCGAATCAAATTTTCGCCTGCTAGTTTTGTGACACATTCTGTCGTACCATAGCATAGTATACTAACAATCAGTAGCTATTTAATCAGTATTAAAAGCGCATATGAAACAATAAATCAACGAAAAGAGAAGGAACAATAAAAAACACAATTCGACGAAAAACTTTTAAACGTCGTACCATAAAAACTTTTAAACGTCAGTTTAACACTTGTCTAAAAAAATACAAATTATGACGTTGAAATAAGGTCCATTTTGCAGCCACACTTTCTTTAGACAAGTGTTTGACACATGTTTAAGTTTTTGTAGTAAGACCATATAACTTTTAAACTTGATTACCATTAACAATTAATTACAAAAACCAGAAAAATCCGGATAACATAAAATAATTCTCACAAAGCTTTATCCTGGTTTACCAACACATTGTTTTAACCGGCCTCAAAGCAAAAGTTGTAACAAGTTTGCCTAGCCATTGTGAACAACCACAACACAATACCTAATTTAAAATTACCCCTAAAAGCATTCCCGGGAATTAATAAATCAAAATAATTAATTAAATGTTGTGGCTTTAATTTAACCTAACTTTACTTCATTTTGTTTATGTTAATATCTTTAAAGAATTTTAGTACGTTACGCTATTTTGTTTGATGTAAGGACCAACTAAACGAGCTAAAACTCATTTATTCAAATTATAATTTTCCCTCAATTTGGTAAAAGGTTAACGGTGATAATGTTCTAATATTCGAACGGTGAGCAATTTTCGGCGGCGCTTGAACCTATTAGACGAGAGACGGTAAAGAATGAAAGCTGAGTGATATTTGAGTGTTTGCATTAAACGCTTAGGAAGAAATGTGTCTTTGGCTTGATCAGGTGCCGGAAATTTCTTAGGTATAATACTTACATACTTTACTTGTTTAAAATTATAAATTTCCTCGCTATGATAGACTCTACACATAAAGACAGTACAGTACTACCATTAGAAAGCTATAATATCTACAAGTAGCATAGGCTGTATTTTATCCCGGTACGGGCAGTAGTTCCCGCAGGACTAGGGTGAAACCGCGGGATAACGGCTAGAATCTAACGTATTATCTTAATATCCTATCTTGTATTCTATCTAGAAACACGTATCCTATTGTAATGTACGTATTGTCTATTTGCTTTGTACATAAACACGATTGTAATTCCTGAACGCTCGGTACATTGTCAACAAACATTGGACACTAGTATTTACTGTTCACGCTCCGTTACATTATGCAAATACTATATTACATGTCTATATGTACTTATATTTATTAAATGTATCTATACTATTATAAAGAGTTAGTTTTTTTCAAATGTGATATTATAGGGTTTATTTTTGATAAAAAAAAAATCGACAAAAAACCTCACTTTTGACCCCGAATATCTTTTGAAGCAGGATCGATGGGGACTTTTTAAGAAGTCTATATTGACCTGACTTTTAATCCCTGAACACACTGACGCGATTTAAAAGAAAATATTTTGCCACTAACTAAACTAAGTCACTTTGTTTGAGAGTGTCAGGAGCTAATATTTTATCCGGGTACGGAAAGTTATTCTCTTAGGATACGGGTGTAACCGTGAAAATAATTTTATATAATGTAGGTAAAACCTTTATCTGATTTGAGATTTTTTTCTTTGTAAATAGGAAAAGTGCGTTATGGATTTGTCCCTGGCTAACTTAATATTTTATGTATTCATTTGTACTGCGTGTACAATGAAAGCCATATTTCAAATAACACATATTGTACCAGTAACAGGAGTTTCCACTAGTTTACGTTTTTCAGCTGGGCGCTGAATTGTCACAATAAATCGTAAATAATGATAAACTCTGCCGGAGCGTATGAATAGTGCTGACAGTGAACGATGTATTTTCAGATCTAGGTTTAGCCGGGAAAAAGGTTTATTAGATTTTAGGTTATTTTTTAATCTATACTAATATTAGAAAGAGGTAAAATTTGTTAGTTTGTATGTAGAGGGTAATCAATGGAACCGCTGGTCGGATTTCCAAAGATATGATAAAGAGTTAGATAAAGATACCTTATCGAATATGGTTACTGATCACCAAAATCTGCCCCCACTCGCTCATCATCAGCCAATATTATAGAATACATACATACATTGAAAGCAACCACCACATAATAGACTCTATTAAGGATCCAGAATTAGATTGTTTAACCAACTGGATACGCCATTTTATTTCTATGTGTATGTATGGCTTGTGTCAATAAATAATTTTTCTTCTTTCTTTCCATTGCCTTACCCTTTGCCAAGAATATGACACCGTGGGTCAAACTCGTATTTGTATATGTGTACGTCCACTTTATGCTTATGTTTATCATAAAAAATGTTAGTTGTAGTTAGTTACAATAGGGTAGTTTCCAGGGTCGAAATAATGAAATAATATTTAGTCCGCTTTTTAGATAATTAAAAAATATTGGATACGTATTTTTTCTTTTTTTAATTAAACATAAAATGACAAAGATAATACACTTCAAAAATTAGGAGTGGGGGCCTTTTACGTCACAGTGTCCTGAAAATTGTAGCAACTTGTGACGTCACACTCAACTTTAACACGCTATATCTTAACAAGTTCTGATCCAATTTAAAAAAGAAAAAATACGTATCGCTTAATTTTGGCCAATCTACAAGAGGGACTAATTATCATTTTTTAGGAAACTAGCCTATTGTTCTGTAATACAGTTAAAGGAGATGGGCACTGTTTCTCCTTAACATAGACTATCTACAAGCCTAGCAAGGAGTTCAGCACGTCATCCTTTTGATTTTCATAATTTTCGGAACTACTCACTTTGTAAATCATGCTACAATCTGTTTACTCTAAATCAATAAAGATTATTTATTTATTTATAATTTTTTATCATGCAACGATTTAATCCAAAACGCACGAGCTGTCACTATTTATTGCCTCGGCCCGCGTCCTTATATAGTCAAACTTTCGCATAGAGATTCACGCTTTCGGCGGTTCCTGTAGTTACGTGTTCTAAGGTTCCAGGTGATTGATTCCCCCCACACCGCGTCTTCAAGCGAATAACGAACTAAGTTTGACAAATTATATTGACTTCAAGAGAATATTACTTAAACATTGGAAATTATTTAAGTTTTAAATTGCTTATTTCTATGTAAGGAGTTACGAAGCGTGTTAAGTGTTGTACTTAAAAGTTTTAAGTATGTTCAAGTCGATTTGTTTTTAGATAGTTTTATGGGTATTGTTCTTTAGGTAGCTGTTTTGACTTTGGATTTGATTAGAGTTTATCAAAGACATAATTTTATTTGTCTACAGGACTGTAAATTAAGATGAATGTTAAGTTAATTAAGATGAGTTAAAGAGTACAAAAAATGTAGTATTTACGTAGGCACATGAGAAAAATTATCAAAAATGAAATTATTTTTACAAAAAATATAACAGAAAATTATTTGTTTAATTATCTGGAACAAATAATTGTCTTTTCAGTTTGTTAGAATCATAAAATCAAATCCAATTGAAACCTTTTCTGTTTCATAGAATTGAGACTAATGAGAATTGTTTCGGGGAAAAGGTGTTTCAGAAATATAAATTAAAGTAAATACTTATGTAAATGTCCTAACAACAATAAATCAAACAAAATTCTCGAACATTCTTCTATTGTTAAGAGTCCTTCAAAACTAAAGAAGCCTTTTTCTTTTGTTTATTTTGAACTGCGTCCATCTTTCATTTTTTACTTTGGGAAATATGAGTGTTGGCTGGAAACGGTAAAAAGGTTAATTATGGTCTAAAGCTTGACCTCAATTTTTTGACCAAAAAATTAAGCATTTGAAAATCAAATACATTACGAAGCGCTATAATGTCTCGTCACGGTACCTTTTCCTTTTTAAGATACTAGCTTCTGAAGAAATCCTTACACCACATAGATAGAAAGTAGACTATATGTTATTCTAATATACAAGCTATATTACTGACACGTTTATCACGTTTTTCATCAAAACCTTACCCGTATTTGTTATGTGAATGAGGAAGAAACTTCCATACAAACTTGCATGAAATAGCAAATCAAATTCAATTCGATTGGATTATTCTAACCAAACCAAACCATAAGCAACCGACATTCCTATCTTTGCTCAAATATATTTGGAGGCTGGTTCTACCCTAAATGACGCAGTACCATTGAACTTCATGACCATACCTAATTAGAATTTATTTATTTTCTTGAAATATGGTTACAATAAAGGTCTTAAAATACAATTATGTTTCTTCATATCTCGCCTCATATTCAGCATGCTTTAAATTGAAAATAAAATAATTTATATATTTAAAATACCCAACAAAGATTTTAAAATGTCAATAAATTACCATACCTTGAGTTGTTGTAGCTGCTCCTTAAAGTCCGACTCGGCGAAGGTAATGGAGGCTGCACACGTGATGTTGGCAGCTTCTAACTGGGTGACCAGCTCGTTCACAGCTAAGGAGTATATCTCCTCATTCTGCGAGAACGCTGTTACTGTGTCCCAGCCGAATTGTCTGTAGGAAGATAATGGAGTTAGTAAGTTTTTACAGGCTTCTTTTATTTATATAGATATTTTCATTTGATGATATATGTACATTATATATTTAAACTCGCCATCATCCTCCTGCCCTTATCCTGAGATATTTAAGCGGCATATTTTATATATATTTATTTAAAAATAAAAAAAGAAATATTAAAACTACGGATCAAAAATAACATCCGCATTGCTGTCAGCAAGGATCGTGCCCAATAGGCAACTCGTTTGGTTGGGTGCCTTTTAGGTAGTTTAGTAGGTAAACACGAATTTTGATTTTGACTCTTAATAGGAATAATTTAAAAGCGCAATTGCCAAGGAATAAAAAGTTATGTTCATCATCTGCCTAGCCTTATTTCCAACTATGGGTCGGCTTCTAGTCTAACTGGATGCAGCTGAGAACCAGTGTTTTACAAAGAATGAAAAAAGTTTGAAATGACTGCGTAGTATTTGCTTGTAGTCACTGCTACGACGCGACGCGACGTAGCGTCTATGCTACGTGAGCGTAGCCTGCAAACTTTTAGTCAGCTGATAGTTTAAGCGGGCTCATAAATCGGTATGGAGATGGTAAGGCGCACGTTACAACGATTTAGGCCGACATTTTAGTCTGCACTGTGACATTTTAGTTCATATTGCTTTGAAAAATATTATATGAAAAAAAAAATGAATTACTATGAAAACCTACTTAAAATCCAATGAGTAGCCAGCACTTAAAGAAACGTTATCATTTATTCACCACAGAATTCCAATCTCAATCAGAAGCAAAATCCGATGAAAAGCCTGTATATTGAATCTTAACAATTCACCGCAGCATCCCTCTTAATTATTTGAACATAACGAAGTCTGTATCGCATCGCTTTCGCATTAATAAGTCCGGTACTTCCCCTTTCATAGCTTCCAACATAATTGGACTCATTAAATTAAACAAGTATGAAGTACACTTCCTTGCAAACTCAAGGGAACACGCATAACTTGCGAGCAAAGGAAATAGTTTTTATTTATAAAACTTGCATTTATTTTTCTTTTCATCCAACGTGTTTCGAACGGTCGGCTTGAAGTGTAATGTGTTACGGTTGAATATAATATTTTTGTAATAGCTTTTAGCTACGGTGCCGGCCGCGTGTTTGATTTATATTTTTTTCATGTAAATAACTTTCTTTTTAAATATCAGCTAGGTTTGCCCTATGCCACTCAAAGTATTATCAAAATACGTTTAGCCTTTGCCGATATTAAATGGCACAAACATACAGTTAATGAAACATTACAAGTGCATTTACTAAGATCTCGTATTTAAGTTACTTATCCATTTTGTTTCTAGCTGACCCAGTTTTAATGTAATCAAGTTTCTGCTACCTGTAACTGAAAGGCTGCAACTTGTGCTGTAACTGCATTTGTTGCGAACTTCATTTGATTTGTGCAAGCCTGGCGACGGAAGTTAGCAACGGGTAATGGTGCAGCTATGCTTATTGCTGTTTAGAGAGTAAAGTACCTAGAAGTACGTAAGACTCAAAAAAAACATTAGTAATTTTTCAGGTAGGGAAATTCTATGTGAACAAACTCATAAGCAGTTATTTTTAATTATGATTATTTGCTTTTAATTCTGTTTTGAACGGGTACATATCATAACATGAAGATGTTTTTGGTTCGTGGTTTTAATTGAGTATGCATCCTCTATTTGGGCTGGAAACCGAACGTAAGGATTCCATAGTTGGAAAAAAATGATGAAGCGACTTATAAAATTGAGAATCCTGAATTCTCTCGTGTATGGAGATAGGTAGGTATACCATATGTGGCTTTCAATTGAATCTTGAACTTTTCCGTGAAGGGTGCGATCTGAATGATACTCGTACTTGACGCGTTCCGCTTAGATCCTCTACAGAATTATAAACACATTCTTTTCAGCATAGCCTTTGTTGTCAAAGAGCGAGCGAGATCCTCTTGAGAATTTACACGAACTGTATATTTATTAGATTCGTTTGTTATGTTAATTTGGGTATTTTATGTGAATTGTGAACATTAATATTAGGCGCGTTTTGGTATCATTGACTGAAATGTTGGAGAGGTGTCGTTCATCGCTGTGAATGTAGGAAAGATAAAACAATAAGAAAATTGGAATATACATAGAATATTGAAGTGGAAAGTTAGTGATAAATATATAAAGTGGATGGTCTGTAAGGGGGTGTTATAGAATCTATTACCATAACGATAAATGCATAAATGATAACGATAACCAAACCAAATGGTTTCGTTATCGTTATAACTTAAGCACATGCTGAAGATAATGTTGTTACTGGCTTTTTGATTAAGGCATGGTGGCACGCTGGTATTTCTTCCAAATTGCTTAATCTCGCAGTCACATCTTAACAAAAATCAGCTTCAATGAACTCTTTACCTGATGAAGGCAATTCTGGCAGGATTGTGTGAGGAGTCAGGAGCCACTGTCCTGCAGAACAGAGGGAACTCGGTTCTGTCGCTCAGTGCTGGTGAAGTGGACCCGAACGATACCTGGGGAAAATATATGCGGGTTGAAAATATTGTATATTAACTAGGTTTGTAAGCTGCTTTTCCTAAAAAATAATTCGTATAGATATTAGTATAAAGAGTTTGATGAGAGGGAGATTGTAGTATGTCTCAATCTACAAGGCTACTTTTGTAAATAATTTTCCTCACTAGTTTCTACCGCGTACCTAGATAAAAAACCTATAAGCCGGAGGAGTCTTATCAGAAAGAAACACGTAGTATAAGCAAAAGTAGATATAGGTAAGTATGTCTAAAGTTTTCCTAGAATCAACAGATAGTTCCGATGTTGGAAACTTAATTTGACGAATAAGTATAAATTGTCAATGATATACATAGATTGCAATTAATCAACCATTTTTGCGTTGCTTCAAGAGACAGAAAAAAAACATTAATCATTACTGTGCTGTACAATAATCAAGATACAAAATGTATAAAATCCAAGCTTCATTACGAAGCACGTATGTGAACGAACAAAGTAATTAAGCAGCCTTCATTAATAATCGCTCTATTACTATATGTAAGTACAATTAACATTAAGTCGTGTGTGAAATTAATCACAATGATTGATAATCCTTTTGTTAGGGATGACGGCTGCGATCCGCTTCGTGGCAAGATTGGTTCAGTGCGTTTAGTTCGTGTATTACAGGTGGTTATTTTTGGGTATTGTTCATTTTGTAACTCATAATAGACGTGATGACTGGGTGAAAAAATAGTAAGTATATTTAGTCCGCATTTTAGATACGCCAAAAATATTGGACACGTATTTTATTTTAATATTTACTAAGATATAACGCAACAAAGATTGAGAATCGGGGCTCGTGACGTCACGTCTATGTAACATTTGTACTTAGATAGAAGTGATATAACACAAAATTAACCAGGATCAAAGGTGGGTTTTAGTCCTAGTAAAACTATTGTTGAATTAAATAAAAAATTAAGATAAACAGCCTTCGTAACATCCGGATTTCCTACGGCTTACTGAGGTTTCACACTAGCGTATTATCCGCTCGTTTTTTTGATCGAGGTGCCTTGAGATGGCTATAACTTTTACACGGATTGTTTGTAGGCCAGAAAATAGAAATAGCCTGCAATAATTCATTCTCTTTTTATCCACAAATAATATGTTTTTTTTTCTACCAAATTACGAGAGCAAAGAATAAGACCGATTTATAAAACTGGCAACCCTGGGTCGTTATTGTTAAAGCTAGATGGATACATTGTATTAATGTTACATTTTGATCACCACTGGCTACGATTGGAAATTGATTTATTTATGTTGCTAGGCAACCCTAGATTATTTCGTTGCTTAGTACATTTTTATTACTATTTGCAGATCCACATTTTGATTAATCTTTACTTATACCTACATAAGTATTATATAAAGCTAAAGCGTTTGTTAGTTTGTTTTAATGAAGTAATGTCAAGGTTTTTAATTTATTTGTTTTTTTTTTGTTAGATGGTCTGATTGCTGCTATGTACTTTTATCCAGGTCCACAGAGTGAGACGTCTAGCACCAGTGAAAACTGCTAGTACGTAAGTGAGCACGAAATAAATAGATGAAAAACTTATTGATTTCCAAAATGTACTTAAAACTTATGATTAAGTATTAATGAACACAGGGAGGAATAATCATTTTCAAACAATTAAGGTAATAGAAAAAAAACTTAATATACATAATGCTGTTTCCCTAAGCATGTTGGAAGACGATATGAAATGAAGCAATGTAGGTTTGTATCAAGTTCGTATTACAAAACGACAATTCCGTGCGAACATCCCGTCTATTGTAACGTTTGATTGAATGGAATCACTTCTTCTCTCAGCTAATACGATTACAAGCAAAACAAACCTTCCCAAAATTCAAATATTGGACTTCCCATCCACACACCGATCCTTGTTCAACCCACAAACGAAATTACACCCTATAACCTACACACAAAGTTCAAAATTGAATGACGCTACTATTTCGTCTCAGATGCTCCCTATAGACTGAAAATCGAGTTGTCTATCTAGGCTAGGTTCGTTTGTTGGAGTTGACGTCGACGGTAGCAGGTAAGTACCGGATTGAAGTGGATAGAACTGGTTCAAACTGGTTTAAAGTGGTTACAGTTAGTTCGTGACTAATTTGGACGTAGTCATTTTGATGACTGGATTTGAGTGGTTATTGATGGTTAGCCAAGAAGTTATAATGCTTTCTCTATGTTGTTGTTGAAGTAACTTATACATTTGAAATAATATCCTTGTCTGGACTTGATTTTTTGACAAAATAAGTAAGACCAAGTATAAATTATAAGAAGTTGGTAAAGAAATTATAAAACTACTTTTACATTGTTCGGCATCCAACCGTAAGTTTCATTTAGGGACTGGCAAACCTTCTTTGACCCTTATTTATTTAAAAACAAAAGAAAAAGTAATTAAAAAAGTTCCTTAACCCCTTAAACCCTTTTACAAAAACTATTTGAAGAAGCGAGCATTTTGGAGCACGAAACTTTTTCGCTATTGTTCAATTAAAGTCCGAAAATTGCTCATCCGAAGACTTAGATCATTGAACCAACACTAACCACCGAAAGCACAAATCTCAATTAAAAATATGAGTAGTCTGCAACTTTACACAGGGGAACAAGAAGCGACAAAGTGCTCACTTTGGCATTTTCGATCATATCGTTACGCACACACACAACACAATTGACAGACACAAGCATAAATTTGACGATGAATGAGTATGATCTGGCGGACTCATGTCTTTGGCAGAGAGTGCAAGGCGTCTCCGGTTGGTTGAATGCTCTAAGACTTTAGCCGTCGAGGTGATATTAGCAATTTGTCGCGTCATAAACTGACCACAACGAGAATTTTCCAGAATATATTGGAACTTATTTCAGGTTATTTCTTTGGAAGATGTCTTAACGTCTCAAGGATTAGATAAATAGGTTTCGTGGTCTCATTTCTTTTATATAAATAGATTCGCAGCTTCTACGAAAGAATAAGGTTTTATTAGACACAAATTCTGATAAATACAGGTATTGTCTTTGGAAGAATACGGCGTAGTGATGAGTTCTTTATGATGTCCAGACAGTTTTGTTTATTTGTTTTTGAGCTTCTTTTTCTGTCTAGAGGGCTCATTTAAGAACACGTTTCTGATAGGCTAGAACACTTGGATAGATTTGGAAGTGTTTATAAGGCCTTCCATTTATTTGTTAGGTTTTGTTATAAAGGCCTGCTGTTTCTGCGGTATTGCTCGAAAGAGTTACCGCGGCCCTAATACATAAAGGGAAAAAGAAGGTACATGATGGATTTTAGTCAGTAAGAGTCTGACACTCCCTCACGCTGCTAACCCACAGCGAAGGAATCTAAAAGGGGTTTGAACGAAGCCAAAAACTCCAGTCTTTGTCATCGCTTAATAAAAACATTCTCAAAAAATTGGACTCGCAGACCCACCAGCAATTTTCAAAAATGCAGGGGAAACTGCAAAATACCATGTTTTTGACGGTGCCGTGTAGGGGCAGTGAAAATTGGTGTGTCCGCCTCACGTGCTCAAAGGAAACTGATTTTATCTACGTGCGGGGATATTGGAAATTGTTGAATATGGCTGAAGTGGATTTAGATTACCGGTACCTACTTATCTTAAAAGTTATAATGTAGAGATAAGTTGACCTTACAGATCTTTTAAAATATGTGTTGCTGGGAAGTTTGTTGCGCCACTTTTTCTTCTCAACAAAAACACATAAGAAGTGATGAAGGTCGGGCAGTTTTGGGGGCTATTTCATGTAATTTCGTGTGAATTGATTTTTTTATAGTGTACCTATTTAGAAGTCAAACTACCGTCCCACTATTTCCTTATTTCATAGACTTGAGTTCTTACACTAACTTGTGAAAGCGTCGACCAAGAACGGAAATTATTGGCAGAACGATTTTACCTTTAGAAATATCGCTACAAATAAAAACCAATACTACTGATTTTCATAGCTTTCAGCGTCCATTCCGATGGCATAGTAATTTAACTTTCTCAACTACCCGGTTGGCGAAGGTTTTTTCAAAGAAAGAAACTGCACAGGAAATTACGAAATTCCACGAATATTTTACAATCTTTTAAAAAATCGATTTCATTTTTCGTAACTAAAACAATTATAGTTGGGTAATTTTACAAATACACCGATCAGAAGTAACTGTGTGAATTACCGAAAAAGAAGTATACTTCTTATCTTCATCAATTCCTGTCTCACCCGAATTAGTCTTGTTTTATCATTTCAAACATTTTCTCCTCGATTCCTAAATCTTTACAAACCGTCTGTCTAATTTTCAGCCCAATTCTGGGAACTTCATACCCAAGAGATTGCTTGATGTTTTTACTTTTTTATAATACGTTCAAAACTTTCACATGAACACTGCCCGAGCACGAACTGCAAACTTTTAGTCAGCCGATTGTTTGATCGGGCCTATAGTTCGCTATAGTAAGTTCAACTCAGTTGTGCGCGCGGCCTTATGTGTGGGTAACCCTTGTACATATACAGTAACTTTGTGTGCGTGACAAGAGGTACAGTCGGGTACAATACAGTTATTTAGGGGTTGTATACGGGGGTTTGAAGAAAAACAGTTATTACGTAATTTAATGTTTATTTATTTATAATGATTATGAATCGCTATTTGAAAAATCAAATGATGAATTTTCGGATTCGCTACTCTCCAAGGAGAATTATAAATTCGGACTCCAATGTCAAAATGTTTATAGTATTCTTCTTTTTTCTTTTCTACATGTCGACAAGTATTACGCCACATCCCTTCATCAATTTGACTTAGACGTTCATTTATGAGTTTCATTATTTTGTTATTTTGGTCGACATTATGCGAAGCAATATAACTTTTTAAAATTCCCCACACATTTTGTTTACATTATTATACTAGATTATACCTCTTTTTACATTCTTAGTCCACTTTTATTTATTGTCCACGTACCCCGAGCTAGAAAATATGTACTTAAGGAGTATTCAATTCTTAGATACTGTCAATGTCAATTTGAAAATACGTATGAAAAAATAATGAAAAACTATATTTAATAATAAAAAGCTTTGAATGTCGTTTTATTTTTTGAAACGCTTTATCTGACTCCTTAATAATTTCTCCGCGAATAACTAGTATTTTCGTAAACGACTGTACCCATAAGAAAAATTGATAAGAACACGTCATGCTCGGACGACGTCACTGTCACACGAATGAAAGTTGTATATTTACAAGCCGACGCACACATAGGGCCGCGCGCAAATCTGAGTTGAACTATCTTTATAGTTAGTTTGCAATATGCTCGGGTTCACTCACCTGCACAATATTCCAATAGGGCACAATCTTGGCGATGCTCTCCGTGACCTCTGAGCAGGCAGTGCCCAGCAACATCACCATGCGGGAGTCTCGCTCCGTGTACAGCGCGTGGAAGAAACGGTCCACTCCCACTCCTGGGTCGCACTGGAACAAAATCATGGTCATCAGCATTTTTATTGTTTCGCCATAGGACACTGGTCTATGTTCTTTTGTCAGGCTAGCCTGAGACTTAATGGGGCTGAGGTAAATCATCATCTCCCGAGCCTTTTCCCAACTATGTTGGGGTCGGCTTCCAGTCACACCGGATTCAGCTGAGTACCAGTGTTTTACAAGGAGCGATTGCCTATGTGACCTCCTCAACCAAGTTACCCGGGCAACCCAATACCCCTTGCTTATACTGGCTTCTGACTACCCGTAACGACTGCCAAGGATGTTCAATGACAGCCACTACACAGTACGGTTTGATTTTATAGTGACATACCTTAGTATCATTGGTGATGAGATGCAGCCTATATCCTGGCAGCAGACCACGCTTGTTCACATGTTCCACTGCCAGTCTTGCGGCAGCCAGCTCTGATACTCCATCAACTCGAGGCGCGTCTCCCACTGATAGCTCGAAAAGACCCAATATGGAGACGATGCGATTTGATTTGCGTTTTGGGAGGTCTGTGAACAAACAAAATAATATTTACTTTGTAGAAGTTTGAACACTTAAAAGAAGAATTATATTTTAATAGATAACTTGAATGTGACCCTAGAGCTTGTCATGTGTCTTGTCAAGGATGGACGATTTTAAATACAGTTAATTAAATAAATATTTGTGTGTTATCGAAATCAATATTCAGCAGTGGATGCCTTAAGGCTGTTAAGATGGTGAATATTACGTCTTCATAAAATACCTCTAGTAGTGTCACGAGTATTTAAAACAATTGGATAAATATGTGTCCTTAAAATACAATATGCGTTGCTCAGATTAAATGTCAATATTTTAGTTAATAATTTAATCGCAGCAAAAAAACAGAAACAATAGATTTTGCATCTTAACTTTCCATATTACCGACAGGCCTAACAGATCCATCGCATTATCAATTAACCCTTTATACACAGAACCCAAAAATGAACCGAAAAGGGTTCTCCACGTTTTACAAGATAAACACCCGCTTAGGCTTAACACGGGTACATTATATTCCTGTGAAAGATGAAGGGATAACAACATAGAGAACAAAATGACTAGCGGAGGTGCTATAACGGAAAATCTCCTAAGAAAGTGGCGCGCCAAAATGCGGGGGACGAGGAACGTTACTGTCATACGCCTCATTAGGACCCGATAATATTTTGTAATACCAAAAATCATTGACAGATGTCTCAAAGAACCCGAACGCCTCATTTGTTCACTCGTAAGTGATCATTTTGGTCATATTCACCGTACGTATATGACCTAGAAGACGGCGCCTGATCTACCTGCATTATGGCATCTCCGCTCATCATTCCTTATTCCGTGGATAGCATAAATAGCATCTAATATATTATGTAGCAGCTATTCTGTGTGATGAATTGTATGTCGACACGGTAGGAAATAATGTTTTGTTTATATCATGGCTGTGTCCTGTTGCTTTTGATTTAGGCTGCTAATATTTATGGTAAGTGCTCGGATTTAGAGGGACAGCATAAGTGGTCTTTATTAGTACGATGAGAAGTCTTAAGTTGTTAAAGAAGACACATGTTTTTGAGAATTTCCTTATTTTTAGTTTAGCAACAAACATGAATCGTTTGCTTACGAAATACCATACATTAGCAGTGACTATTGAAGTTTTTCAGATAGCTAGTGAGTTACTAGGGCACCAGTAGAGACTGTCGTTTAAACGTGATAAATTGACACAGAGAGTTACTTTTGCGTTTATAATATTAGAAGCATCGGCAAACATATGTTTATGTCAATGTCAATATTTACTCTGCACGTGCATTACAATATGAACCATATACACAAATAAATAGAACATAATATACAAAAGCAAAGCACTCAGGTGAAAATCACCCTTCATTGTCAACACGGAACGTCAGTCGCAGGCTTATTATAGTGCAAACAATATGAGTGCTTATGCAAATACACTTAAATGCGATATTTGCATAAGCGTGTGCAGTGTTATGACTGTTTAAGCTTAAGCTCGTTTCGCTACTGCGTTGATTAGCCTAATGTAGGTACCTGGATTTGAGGATTATTGTATTTGTTCCCACGTATAGTACTTGTTAAGCTCATCATAGTTATCATGTGTAGAGTTTGTGGCTAAGTAGTAGCCACACATAACATGAGGTTAAGCAACGCAATCGTTAAGGACTAGTCTGATACCAGGTTGCCAGTATTGAGCAGACCAGATTGGCAATCTCTCTAAATAAAACTTTGGTATTCAGCTGCATCCAGTTAAACTTTCAAGGTTATTAAAATATCACTGTGAAAAGGCTAGGTAGATGATGAATGCAGTACTCGTCACAAGAGTTTGCCATTCTGAAGGCAACCATTACATTATAGATCTCACCTTACTGGATAAGGTATATTAAGTCTTAAGTTTCTTGGAACCACAATAATTATTCTGCTACCTTCTATACAAGTTTATGATATATCTTTACTCAGCTTCCAGCGTCATCCGTGATTACAATAAAGCTCGTGTTTTGGTTAAATTCGAACCGTTTTACCGTGTTATTGTATGAATGGAACATCGTAATTATGGAGAATAGTAATTAATTGGATACACCCGTCGTTTCAACTAATGAACTAGTTTGTGTATGAATTAGATCATGCATAAAACGGATAGCTGATTTAATACTTATGGCCTTCGCAATCGAAATGGTCATTTATATTCTATGGATTCTCTTACCACATTTACATACAGTGATTTGTAAAATTTTCGTATAATGAACGATAACCAAACCATTTTCAGTTGTAAAATTGATGATTGTCAATGATTTGGTTATCTTATTAAATAACAAAGTTGTAAAGTTTTTCAAAATAACTTTCGTATATAAGAAACACAAAAAATAAATAAAAAACACTGACTTAGAACTTCAAGTCACGTTCTAGAAACAAGAGTACTAACAAATAAAACCTCCATACAACTTTTATTCTCCATAGCACAGTTATATTCATACTCCTTTAGTATTAGAGTGCAAGCATAATGCAGACTAAACAGTCGGCCGACAGGTTAACAAACTTTTTTTTAAAAGAAATTTTTGATTCCTATCAAAGTGTTCAGTCCATCTGATACTGGCTAAACAACAGATCTTCGTAATGCGCATGCTACAAAAAACTCGTTTATATAAACCTGACTGCAAACTAGGGCTGCCATCCGTCCGGGTTTCCCCGGATTTGTCCTCGTTTGGAGGCCGTCCGGGGTCCGTCCGGGCGGGGTTTCAAGAAGTGTCCGGGGAAAACCCGGACACTTTTCATGTAAGGAAACAACTCATTGAATTTAAATATATGTTAATAGTATATGGATTACAAATTAGGTATTATTTTGTTTAAAAAAATCGTACTCGTTCGGGGAAAAAATGCGATTTACGCCAAATGTCCGGGTTTTTTTAATGTTTGTCCGGGTTTGGCGAAATTCGAGATGGCAGCCCTACTGCAAACATAATTTTTTTGAACGTCAGTTTACAAAAGATAGCCCTAAAACGGCCACCCTTCACCACTTCCTATGTGTTTTTGCTGGGAAGAAGAAGTGGCGCAACAAACTCTCCAGCAACACATGTCTGTCTGTAAGTAAGAAGAATCTTACCTTTCATCTTATCTACTTACTGATTTGAACTATCGGCCGACTAAAAGTTTGCAGTGTGCTCTTCCAGTGTATATTGTGTGGGCGTTTAGCACTGAGCACGTATCAGGTAAGTCTGCGGTTAGCGTTCCTTCGTCCTCTAACGTTAACGTACAATTATTTTATAGGTAAGTTTCTAGAATATTCCACGTTGCAACTGTAAATTCTAAAATGTACCTATATGTTCACTTATATCGGGTGTGTCGTTCACAATCACGTTAAATAATATCTCATATACTTTATGATATTCTATGACGAATTGTAAAAAAAAAACCTAATCCATTCAGTGGTTTAACCACAGGAGTCATTTTTCGTTTTTATAATTTACAACATCATGTGTAAAGCAGAGATAAAGTTAGGAGTATCAAATGTTTTGACCAGTTGACAGATGTCAGTTTTCAAGGGAGAATTTCAGTTGTTTGTTATGACTGGCTTTTATATGGTGTTCTAATTTTCACACATTTTTATTCTATTTACTTTCTTTGAAAAAATCGTTTTTTTTTATTTTTACGTATTTTTCTTTTTTGTTTGTATTAATCGACATATATTAACCAGTATATTAACGCATTTCATTTAATGTGATTATGAACGACACACCCGATATATTAACAATGCGATAGTATCTTTGTCTGTCTGCCAAGCTACTTTTATCCGGGTGCAGGAAGTTGTACCTTAAGGCCGCAGGTACAAAGGCGGGGAAAAGCCGGTGCAGTATAATAGTAATTGATATAACTAAATATTTATAAGATACACAAAGAAGGTTGTAAACTCATTATTAAATTAATACAAACAATTCATCCAATTATTCTGAAAGGTATCGTTGTACGATAGTAAAAAATATAAGAATAAATGTTTCAGAGTAATTAAAAGTTCTTTAGATAATATTGATTTGTGGTAAGCTATTGTCTTAAATAAAAGGCTTTACAGTAATTTTTCTGTTTAAAATCTTGATTTTAGGTGGACAAATAATTTAAATGATTGATTTTTTGAGTAGTCTTGATTGTTTATAACTATTAATAGTATTACCTACATAAACCAGATATTACGCAACAATTCGAATTCACAGTGCTATCTAAATCTTTTTGTCCTAAATACAATAAGACAGGTATACCGTAATCTGTCACGTGACAAGCTGCATGCGGGCAGCATCTGTACATGACAGGACTGACAATATCTCCGTTTTACTAACTAAATATTCACTTCAGTTTACGTAAAAGGGGAGATTCCACCGGTATACGGTATTGTGACGCACAAAAATGTATTGTTGGGTATGCACTTTAGCACACTGTAGCAAACTGATTCAAAAGTTCGTGAAACTGCAACCTTTGTGCTCGAAATATAGATATTAGAAGAAATTAGACCTCTTTAGGTTGAAAATATCTAGTGCTAGCAGTGGACTGGAGTCTAAGACGAGCATATATAATTTTTGTGAATAACACTGAAAACACATTTGAAACCAATGCCTTAAATAGAAAACTTGATAAAAACTTTAAACTTATTACAGGCTAAATGGAATTGAAACGAAATAAGAAAATTTTCTTGTCTTGTTTGCCTCTGTATTTACTTTAAAACTAGTCCAAAGGGGCATGCGATGCCGACTTCTGTAAAGAGGCCAAGAAAGTCCAATAGTTTGAAGACTCTATTTCAAATACTAAGAAAAGTTGAAATTAATTTACTGAATTACAGTTTTTTCGACTGTAAAATCACGTGCATATGCTAACTGTGATGCTTTTTATGAGGCTTCCAGCGGTTAAACCTGTTTGTTTGAACGCACATAAAGATATTATTTTTAATCTCGCAGAATCGATAAGCTAAATTTAAAAAAACAATCACGATGTAACGATGCTTACATCAATCGACTTTTCACTGTAAATCAATATTCATCACAACCATAATAAATCTTTTTTCGTACCATTGAACAGAACAAAGCATTTTCCCTTTAATTAATCCCTTAGTTTATTGACAAATTAAACAAAGGCCAACTATTTTATATACGGAGCACGTTTCAAACCTCGTTGAATGAGCAGTAACGAACTTTGTAGAACAACCAATAAGGTTGCTTATGTCAGAAAGTAAAATATGAGACCTCTTTTGAATTTTGTAATTTTATTATCTGTGCTGTGCCCGCGGCTCCGCGAGGACTACTGATGTTCCAGATTTAAACTTGGCTGACGTTGTGTTGGCGGGAAAGTTGAATAAATTATTATTATTTTGCAAAATGAATGAGGTTATTTAGCAGAGAGAGATGAATTTTTGAATTTATTTGATTCCTGAAAGTGTGGAACATAATAACTTTTAGGGCAAGAAGATGTTTCTATACAAAACTCGTTTCATATTCATATTATTTAAAAACTTAAGCAAAACCGTGAGTTATGACGACAAGTGATACAGCTTGTTTCCGGCATCACGTAAGTACCTAGAAATTAATCCTCTTTATCTCATAGCCTGTATCTATCAAGACATCTTATCGACGCGACGCGTCGCCGGCTGGACGCTGAAACTCATTCACCGACATTCTTAATTTAAAACAGTTTGTAAATCACTTTGATAATATGCGTTAGCCACATATTTTACCTTTAAAAAGCCCTAATGACGACTGTTATCTAGTCTAAAAGCTAACTCCAAAACATATTCAAATAGTCAAATCGTTTAAAAACCACTTATTTTGTCATAAATCATCATAATCTCACAAATATCACTTAGACCCTAACCGCTTACATTGTAACAAATACAAAGTTCTATGCCACTATAAAATACATTGAGATCTTAGACCACACCACCAACTGGAGATGCCATTGCCAAGCCTTTTCTTCTGCCAAAGGCTTAATACTACAGGCTATCATCGTATGTATGTATAAGTATGTGTCTTGTGATTGATATGCTACTCGTGTGTCGCACGGACATGATTGAAAATGTATTAAACTCAAAATCATTTATTCAGACTTGGCTGCAAAACAACACTTTCTGCACCTAAACTTAAGATAGTCCCCAAAGCGGCCACCCTTCCCTAAGCTAGTGAGGTATTTTTGCCTTTTTTGGTGTGAAATTATGTAGATATGAAAATAATCAAATTATGAACCCCGTTATCCCTCGCCCCTTCGCGTGATACTTTTTAGCATAGACATTTACACTCATGACGGTTGCAGTTGGTTGAATGATCTAAGCTAGAAGTCACAATGTAAAGGTTACCCATCAGACTATAATGGCTGGTCGTAAGATACACATTAGGTCCATGTATCTCTAATCTTGTTATAAAATTTATAACGGATAATGCTTTTAGATCTGAAAGGCTGTAATTTATTTAGGGGCGAAAATCTAGGGTTAGTTTCGAAAAAGGGTTTTCTTTTTTTGGGTACAGACAGCTTTAAATATGTTAAGAGCCAACTTTATTAGATTAACTTTAAAATGTTCAGTTAGGTAACGGTAAAATAATCAGCCGTAAAATAGTCGCCCATTGGTGATCGTCTGCCAACTGCTTAGCCTTTTCCCGACTACGTTGGGGTCGGCTTCCAGTCTAACCGGATGCAGCTGAGTAGGTACCAGCGCTTTACAAGGAGCGACTGCCTATCTGACCACATCAACTCAGTTATGCAGGCAACCCGGGTAAGCTGCCCATTGGTCATATCAGCGATTTGTTAACTGACAATGGTTCGGTTATCGTTGTAGTTAAATAGTTCAACTCAACGTTAGATTTATAAGTCAATGGTTAGTAATACCTATATGTAATGAAATTGTTAAATTTTCTCCCATTTTCGTAATATGGTCATGGTCTTTATTGCATTATTAACCGCGGGTAAGTGCTGCTTTTAAGTGTCATGTACCTTTATACCTAAATCACACACACAAATCACATAAGTACATGTACCCTTTACATCATTACAGCGATTTCCAGTTAAATTTTTCGATTTAATTAATCTTTATTAAAAAAAATACGGTTAAAAATATAAACAAACGGATTAAGAGCCTGCTCCTTTTTCGGAAATCGGTTCTCTTTGATTGAATTCACACATTTACTGAAAATCATTTTTTCCAACGACTATGCCAACAATCGGCCAACTGTTTAGTCTGCAGTGTTTCGCGTTACTAAAACCTCAATGGAAATACGAACTAGGTGAAACCCTCGGTAATTTCATGATCCTATGACATTTACTGAGGACACGACCGCTCGGTGCAAAAGGTCAGATGTGACTGCCCTAGTTCCGATCATGCAATGCTATTCAGCTACAGATTATTAAGTGAGGCAAAAAGCTACGCGGTTTGTCTATGTCATGGCTTATATACAAACTATTTGGTAATTTGTATGCAGAAATGTTTGTGTGTTTTGATAAATGGCGGGACAATATCTTGCAGGTTTTGATATGACAGGTTTATTTTAGTAATAGGTCAAATAGACTTTCACTATTTTGACATTAATAAGTATTCAGTTCATAAGAAAGCCACGAAGGACCGAATTGTTCTCCAAGAAAAAAACAATCATAGTACTTATCAGTGTTTTGTCCCATAAGTAGATAGAAAACTCTGACTTTTCTTGCGACAATACACATAAATGACACTAGGTAGATCCCAAGTAGCATTTTGTTCCATTTAAGAGTACACATTTAGTTCACAGGTGAACTTAAAGCATTACTACAGTTCACTCGTCATGTATTAGCTGCATTATTGTAATTAATTACACCTATGCCTGTCTAAGGGACTCATAGGAGTGTAGAGTAACACTTTTATACGGTTATGGGTGTTATAATACTCTAACAACTATCCTTTAGTCAGCTTTCTGACTAAGAGCATTATAGGAGGGTAGAGATACGGCAACCGCTGTTTAACGGCCTACTTGTTCGATGTTATAGAGCTAGCATTTTAATAGAACACTTCTGGTCATTTATAAAGCCAAAGGCTGTTATGTCTACTTGTCTTAGACTGTTATACAGCCAGTAGCTGTATTAGGACTTGTTTGTGATACTTAAAATAACCTTTTTTTTACTATCTGTACAGTAGTGTTTAAATGATTCACATGTGGACTGTAGGCTGTTAGAAGGGCTATATAACAGTTCACATAGCCGTATTTCATTTCCACCATTTTGTTCTACGTAATCTAAAATATTTACCAAATAAATCTACAAGATTAATGCAGATTTATCACAAAATACGCAGATAGAGCGAATGAGTTTTGGTTTCATGTTAAAATTAATTACCGTAGTATAATTATAATGCCAATAAATGACAAAAACTGAAGATGTAAATTTTCCTCTCAGCCAGTTTTAAATATTTCAAAATGAATAAAGCGTTTTTACAGAGGCGCGTGAAAATTTTAGTTGTCAATATGTATACATTTCACGATAAAGTTGCATTCCCATGGCATTATCATGATATAGTATATAAAACAGGTACTACCGCGTGTTATATTATAATAATAATCCGCCGGAGTTAGTTTGCCCCGAATCCATTATGCACTCCGTCCGTACAATTGTCAAACTAATATATTAAAATGTGGAAATAATTTAGGACACATGTGAATTTAAGGTAGCTTACTGGAGTACTTTTGTCCGATTTTAACTGTGAAGGCTGTGTATTTAGCCACTTATTACTCTTTATTACACTCATGTACGTTGTATGGTTCACACTGCGTTCCATATAGTGGCGTAAGTCAGCCTTAAGTCCGATGTTACTACTTAAACTGCTATTATAATGCTATTATACTTCTAATGTACAGCCATAGTGAACTTAAGGCTGTCTAATTTGTGCCCAAACTGGTTCAATAAAAGCATTATAGCAAGCTATACAGCTCATATACAGCTGACATACACAGCTTGTAGAGTACATGTGAACGACTAGACATCTTATATAGAACCCCGAATGCTACTTGGGATATATATTAATAAAATTAAAATCACTTACTATCGTATATAGATAAGCCTATAATTTCAAAACAAGCCTCATCAAAAACGTATTACTTTCCTGAACAACTCGCTCGCCAAAGACCAGGCATCAATCAAAAAGCAACCATAGAGAAGATCACATACTATTCACGTCTGAACATTAGGACCAAATGCGGATTTATGGCGAAGGATATTAAAAGATCATCACACATATCCCTTTCTATATAAATATTATAAAGATGGTTCTTTTGTTTGTTTGTATGCTAAACTACTCTCTTCTGCTCCGAAACTATTGGATCGATTTGAATAGCCACTGTTGGAAAACTAAGCTATTACTGGGTGTCTTATCCAGGTTAAGTATTAAGTATAATAAGTTTAAATTAAAATTATATCAAAGAATATCTTGTTGCCAAATGTTTTTTTTTTATTATAGATGTATTGTGACGTTTTGTTTTAAATAATCGATATTTGTAAAAAAATTGTACGCCAATTGCAGGCAAAACATGAATGGGCCTGATTTTATTTTACCACCTTATGTAACAGAAATACCTCTGTTTATGTAAGCATATACCCGTGTTTTCACAAAATACATTATCTTTATGGAAAGTAGATAAAGCAGGTGAAACCGCGAGTAAAACCTAGTATAAGACATGTAATTTTACGATTATATTCCACACTGAATTTATTCCGGACCTAAGCCTTCTATTTTTATATTGAGACCCATCCTAAAATACTAATAAAACATATATATTGAAATGTTAGCCTTTTCCAATTGAATATTTTTATGAGGGTTTTCAATCAATTTCTCTAATAACATAAGACTTTATTTTCAGTTGATAAAGCCGGGGGCTTGAGTGGGATATCGTTTGAGAAAAATTGGGGTTGCCGCAGCTTAACTTGAGAGATCCATCAGTGAGCTATGAGCCTCCCTTTGTACCGAATACCCAGTAAGATAGGTTCGACTTAATTGAAATTAGATAACAATAACATCACCCAGGAAGGGTTCAGTTTACATAAAGCAAGGCGTATTTATGCGTAGTTTGAAGCTTAAAGCAGAAATCATAATTCTATTGTACCGCACTAATTGAATATCAAATTAGCACTTCAAGAAACAGCCAAGATTTTAAACGAAAAGGTTAACTTAATAGACAGCCTCGCAAAACTTTTATTTACCCTCAAAATTGAATTTGGGATTGCTAAGGATAATTATGAAGCACTCGTATTTTTCTTCCCCTACAAATTCAACGTTAAATTTTTTAGTTCGTCAAATTAAATTTTCCGAAAGTCTTGAGAACTTAATGCGGGATAATAGCTTAAGTTTTTGACGTCTCTGTCGAAAGTAATCTTAGTAAAATTAGGTTCCCTTACGGCTTTAGAATTGGTCCTTTTTACGACTTGTTCTACGACAGTAGGAATGGCGACTTGAATTTTTGATTGCTTCAATATTCTGCCATAAACGACCCACGCAGACACCTAAAGCATTTTTTTTCTTAAAACTACAGGACATTTCACACTAATTCCACAAACAGAAAACTAAACGACAGCAGCAAAAACAAATGTGAATAAAAACCATTTAAAACGACGCATAAATCCTTACTGACTGGCATTCTAATTAATCTGTAGGCAAAATTTGCATTCGGAAATATTAAGCCATCCGGACACGACAGCGTTAACGGCCATGCTCTCTCGTACTAAAAAGCTAGCAATAAATTCTAAATTGCAATTTTATTGGACAATCGTAAATCCTGGGCCTTTCTTATAAATCTAATAAAATGCGCTTCATCCACTCGAGACATTGTAAGATCGCTTAAAAAGTTAATTTCCTTAAAAGTTTTCAAAATGGCCGCTGTGATTTCGCGCGCTAAGTGCTCGGAAGGACTTCAATCAAGTTTTTGTGGGCATTTTGATTGGATTTCTTTCTTCTCGTTGTGTCTTGAATGTAATTGACGGATTAAGAATTAATTTGTTGTTAATGGTCGAGCGTCTGAGTTTGTTTTGACTTGTGAAAACTTTTTCTATAAAATTCTTGTTATTTGCTAATAATTTGGTCCTTTTATTTCTCTTTTATTTTCGGATAGAAACGTTGTTGTTTATTTTTATAAGAACTGAAATAATCTACTTCATTAACATTTTTATTTAGAATCTTGTTCCTTTGTGATCTTTAAGAATAGCTAAGGCGCCACTTATCTATAAGATAGCCAAACATTACCTAATACACGAACATGATACTACCACCAAAACCCAACACGACTAAATTGTATTCCCAACTAAAACCCATTCTGCGAAGCAAAGCCCAACCTCTAGTTTAATTTACGATCTATAGGTAAAGCCCCTAACTAACCTGTTGACCTTTCATCTGAGACCTTCGGGCCTAAATGCACTTACTGGATCCTGGGTCTTCAATTAACACCCTCACTAAGGGTACTATGGAAATGACTTGCGGGGTCTATTTTTAGAAGACCCCCGAAGATTCTGAAGGGCTTTGGAAAGGGAGCCCAAATTGTTTGTGAATTCGAATAATTAATGCTGATCTCTCATCAAGCGTTGTGCTTTATTTGGCTTTAATTTGGTTTTCGTTTTATGTTTATTTTAGATGAATTTTAGATGTATTCCTTTTTGCTAGCTAGCGAAAGAAAGATTTATCATTACTTAGGTTCAGCGCCATACTTTTTTGCTTTATATGTAATACATAGAACATGCTTGGTTATTTACAGCTTTGGTTCCTTTGGATACAATATAGAATCAATGCTTACCTAATTTGTCATAATGACGTAAAAAATAACTACATATTATCCCAACCAGATAGATCATACAAAAAAATAATACGACCGTCCATATGTATGTACAAAAACCAGTCTCATATACTGAGCTCTTGTCCAAATAATCTAAATCCAGGACGATCCAAATCTGTTTACTAAACAAAGCCGACGTACCGTACGGTGGACGTTCACAATATGCCCCTATACCGGACAATGTACATTATACTGGACAAAGTGCCTTATACTGGACAATAGCCGAATATAGGCTTTGTTAGCGGTAATGTTTCAGCTAAATGAGGCCGGATTAGGGTCAATTCATTATGGTTTAGAAGTTTATAATTTTGAATAATTTATTGCTGTTTTCGTCTACTCTATACCTATTTAAAGTTTTAAAATAATATGAGCTATTATTTGGTAGAACTTTTTGTTAGTTAATTATTTTGAAAAATGTCCGCACTCAATCTTAATAGCTAAACGGCAGAATCTAAAATGATAGGAGTTATATTTACAACTTGAAAGATTAATATAGCTTTTGTAGCCAAAATACCACCCAGTCAAAAGAAGATATTAACCCAATATCTTCTCTAAAAACATAACTTTATTGAGCTCTTACTGTTTCGTAAAAACTCCGAGTTTTTATCATAAAATTTTAATTAAAATACCCTGTGGAAATTTTTGTTACCGGTCCTATGGATACGGAAATTTTTTGGAGTTCAAAAGTTTAAAAACAAGGGGGTTATTATGGTGTCAGGTGGAGCTTTGGGGATGACGAAAAACACGGCTTTTGATGACAAAAAAAACTTCGGCCATCAATTTTGTTTTTGGCCGAAATGTCAATTGATACTTTGGGGTCTATGTTGTAAGAATAAAGTTTAAAAGTTAGTTTCGTACGAGTTTAGAACTTTGGTAAATTTTCGGAATCTGTTACTAATGATCGAGGTTAGAGGTAAAAAAGTTTACATTTTTATACCTATAGTAAACCTCCATAATCTTTACCTTAAAGCAAAGAGATCTTTTATATAATAAAGAGAAAAAGTTTTTTGTCCACCACTGAAGCGATTTGAAAAAATATTTTACTGTTGTTCCATATGCTATATTTTATCCCGGTACATTAATTTATTCCCACAGGACGCAGGAAAAACCCCAGGAAAACGTACATAGCTAGTTTTCCCGGGATTTTTTTACTATACTTAATTCTCCGAACTACTTCTTTACTTTAGATTTTAGATTCCATAAACCTTCTATCAACTCCATTCTTTGTCGATAGCAACAGTGAATCTCGCATTACAAACAAGCTCCGATTGTCTACAACTTCACCTTTTCAAACTGCTGCTCACTTTCAAAAGTCGAGTAGTGCCTTCAAAAATCAATTAAAGACTTGCACAGTTCCAAAGTCTTTGAACTAATTCAAAGTTCAAAGACTTTGGGACCGTAGTGAGTCCACAATTGCTTTGAGTGTCACTGACTGGTTTAATTACTGTGTCAGATTCTGCGGCTTGGCGAGTATTGGTCGGTGTAGATCCAAAATTAGAATCTTTGATTGGAAATAGATCTTAGTTGTCGATCTTACGTAGGTAGCTGCGGCTTTTCTTCATTGGTACAAATTTAACACCAGCTTCAACCCCTCTTTTCACCCACCTCTTGGAGAAACTACTTCAATCACCTAGATTAAAAGCACCATATAGCCTTCCTCGATAAAGGGCAATCTATCACTAAAAAATATTTTGAATGAAACGATTGGTTCCTGAGATTAGCACGTTGAAGTAAATAATTGAACTATTTAGCTTTATGTAATGTCAATTTTAACACTCGTTTCGAATTGCATTTATATTTTCTGTTTAAGGACCTTTATGCCATTTTGTTAATCAAGCATTAATGGTAGCAGTACTTAACGGGTATACAAATGAACTAGCTTAAGGAATAAGGAAGACGGAACATGGACGATTAAGACTACGAGTTTCCTTCCTGTTGCAAAGACGGGATGTAGTTAAGAAGACTGATGAATTATACGTAAGTACTTCTGATGAAGAGATTTCATCTGATAACTTGGAAGTTTATTAAAAAATTACCTACACTTTTTTAGAAAATTCGTAAAAAATAAAGATACGCATGTTGATGACCTAAAGATATGATGATGATGATATGATGTAGATGTGATGTGTGATGATTTTATTCGTTTTTAAAGTACGTCCGCGATCACACTATTTTTAACCGATTTCCCAAAAAGAAGAAGGTTATTAAATTGGATGTTTGTATTTTCTTTTAAGTCAAGTTTCATGAAATATAATGCGATCCGAGAAAGATTACAGGACCATCTACCATCATAACAACCTTTTGGATCCCTCACAATATCCCAAATAACCGAAAAACATCGACAAAACAGTTTCCCCGCCCTAAAAGCGGACGCCTGGACTAACAAAGCGGAATAATCCGTTTTAATGGCAGCCGTATCACAAAATTTCAATAGGCTTGCATCCCGGCTGAACGCAAGTGCATTCAAATGTGGAGGGTCGGTTGAATGCACCCGGTGCATGGAGAACAAAATCACTAACGGAGGTGCCATAACGTGCTGCGGGATCGTTCGAAAGACCAAGGCCCTGGAACACGGCCCTGGAACGGCTACGAAGGAACATGAAGGGTTTTACTCAGTAAGAGTCTAATACGCTGCTAACACAGCAGGAGGGGCCATTTGATAATTTTTCATCAAAAAGGTTCCATAACGGAAAATCGCCTAAGAAAGTAGCGCAACAAAGTGCGGGTGAGTGGGGGACGAGGAACGTTATTAGCTCCGCCTTTATACGCTTTCTTTGGACGCGTTTTTTTTTGTAATGCCAAGAATCGTTAACAGATGTCTCAAAAAACAGAAAATCCTCGCTAGTTTACTTGTAACTAATCTTTTTGGTTATGCCCACTGTACGAATTTGACGTTGAAGAAGGCGCCTGACCTACCTGCATTATGGCATCTCCGCTCATCTTTCCGTACTCCGTGACTGCGTGCATCTCGTAATACCGTTTTACGAGTCAACGAGGCTCTGCTGCTATTTTGTTGGAAAAAGCGTAGTAGGTATCAATTATTGTTAGATTCATATCTAAAAATGTTTAAAAATATATTACGTATTTTTGGTTTATTTATCGATGCCGCTAGGAACATGTCACCTCACTATTTATGGAATGGAAATAACATGCATCGCTTAAAATGTGATGAAATGAAATGAATTCTAACGAAAAAAATCAAGCTCTGAGTATTATTCTGTATATCCTATGAGTAATTTCAATCTTTATGAAAATTGTATATCTATCTCATTTTACATAGAAAACTTTATACATAACTTCCATATACATGTCGCTAACGTAGAATATAATGTTTCATTATCTTTAGATCTAGCCTAGGATATAATATCATCCTAGGCTTTATACCAAGGAAATATAACCTCGAAATTATTTGTTCGCTCATAACATTATATACGTGTTTTATATTTATGTGCTATGAAATATTGATGTCGTCGCCTTTACTTTCGTAATAAGAAATAAGGATAAATATGGCGTGATTTCTTCCTCAGTATTATCTATCTATACTCATAATAAAAAAAAAATGTTTGTCTGTTTGTACCTTAAAGACTACGAAACTCATCCACCGAGCCTTTTTCCCAACTATGTTGGGGTCGGCTTCCAGTCTAACTGGATGTAGCGGAGTACCAATGTTTTAAAGGTCTACCAAACTATTATAGAGCCGATTAAAAAAAATATTTTACTATTGAATAGATTGCTACCCAATAGTATAAAAATATAAAAAAAAATATAGCCTAAGAGTCAATACTCTTCCCGAGTAACGTAGGCTATATTTTTATGCCCGGTACGAGCAGTAGTTCCCACGTGACGCGGGTGAAATCACGGGAAAACAGTTAGTAAGAAATAAGGATAAATATAGTGTGATTTTGTCTTAAGTGTTATGTTACGATAAACTAGAAGCATTTGGGTGAGCGCCAAGTGAAGATGGAAACTGAAATTAAACGGATAAGATTACTTAGAACTTATGATAGTTGGTGTGATAAGTTTTCATTATCAAAGCATTTGTTTTAATGAAAGTGCAGGTTATGTTCTAATATTTTTCCGGATTCAAATAAAATAAAAATGTTTTTGGTTATTTACTCTCCAGCTGGTCAGGAAAAAATTAGATTTTTCGTTCTGTTTTAAATTAATGTATTGTCAATGAAACTTGTCTCACAAAAAATATTTAGCCGATGTCATAGACTGTCTCATACAGACATACATAGAAGTCAATAACGCCCTTCTTTTTGCATCAGGGGTAAAAAATAGTAATGAATTTATTGTGAAGCAAAGGACCATTCATCTATACTTATAGTATTATAAGGACAAGCAGAGATTTGAAATGCAGGCAAAACTGTAGGCTACAAATAATAAAAAAACTCGTAACTACATTTTTCATTTTCTAACGTAGTATAGCCACGGGTATAGCCTTTCTTTCAAATACGATTTCAAATGCATTGTTATTTTCAAGATTTTACCATTTACCGGGATAGCGTATCAAAATAAATAGTTGTAGGTACCATTTCTCAACAGTTCCATGAAAAACTACAGCTACACGTTTTTCAGTATCCATTGTAAACGGAGAACAGAGCAAGGTGTAAACTATTTGTAAACGAATGCCAAGTGAATGCTTTGCGATGCAATAGAGGTGCGTTCCGGGCTTTATTTATTGGCCTTGTTTGGAATGGTGGGAGTGGGATTAAAATAAAAAAAGGAAGTACATAAAAATCGCTAGAACATGAAGCACAACAAGTAAGATATGGATAAAACAAAAATAGGGACAAGTAAAAGAGTGACAATTTGACATAAGAGAGGAACAAATGTCGAAAATATACACCCACGCAAAATGGCCCTCGCTCAGCTTAATGCTGCTCCAGACTAGGGGCCCGACTACGGTTAGAAAAATTCTGAAAGATATAATAAATAAAGATTTAATTGAAACTTTAACGGATTTTATCGCGGACATATTAATATTATTTAAAAGCAATTTTATTTAAATGTCTAATATTCGGGTTAGTGTCAGAAATCAATATAAAATAAAGATATTTAATATAGCGCAAATCGACGCTTTTAAAAATAAACATTTTTTTATTTATTTATCCTCAATTAATCGCTCTTACGCATAATCTATGAAAGCGTTAACCTTGACTGCAGACTAACCAAAACCAAACAGCCAACAGTTGAGAACCAAACCGCGCACCCGACAAAAACAAGTCCGAGAAAAAACTCCAACTTCAGAATGCAAACAAAAAACAAACGCGAGTGAACAATAACAAGTATTCAAAGGCTGGCTACAAACGAACCGACGTAAACTAACTGTAGCATTTGTAGCGCTGATATAATTACTGGCAAAAAATATGGCTGCTTCAGTGAGAAAACAAAACAAAAGAGAATAGTGATTAGTTACTCTGTTTTGTTTTAATTGTTGTTTTAGGCTCGGTTTCTATATATCTAGGATGTTACTGTTTGTAAGTGTAATGAATAATTTATTGCTTGGGTGTTTAATTCGCATATATGTATACAGAAAGTATGCAAAATAGTAGTCTTATAAATTACAACAATTAAAAAAAAATCGCCTTATAATTCTCGGAGAAAAATTTCAAAACCTTTAATTGCCACCACGAGACCAATTTTGATGTAAAACTTTCTATATTTTCTTTACAAAAATTAAAAAAGAAAACAAAAGCAGTTTTCATCCATTCACCCCATTGTTTTCAAACACAAAAGTTTATATTTAATCTCCCCAGGATCCATATATCACGTTAATAAGTTAATTTTACCGTCGAACATAAATAATAAGGTTAAATTTATTTAGCCAGCACCGCGGCTTCTAACAGACTCTAAAGTTGATCTGTACTGCAATATTGTGTTATCCCAACGGTGTTGTTTTGGTATCTAGTGATTTCTTGCCGGTATCTTGAAAATAAAATCGGAAAGTAAGAAGTACTTAATATTTGTAAGAGAACTTATTTGAGAAGAAAAGGTTATCTACCTTTATTCTTCAGTAAGGATGATATCCGGTTAGGTAGAACTGAGATTGTACTTTCTTTAGGAAATACTTAACACGAAATCTGTAAAAAATGTTTAGTTGTCGTAGCCACTGCGACAGCTAAACATTTTTCTAGTTGTTAAATCACTAGCCTCTCAAGTGCCGCTGTGTAGGTTCGATTTCAGGTCAGGAAAGTAGATTTCAATGTAAGTTTTTTAAGAAAATCTTGGATACCTGTGATTGAGTAAAAGTAGAGGATTTTAAAATCTGAAATCACCAATCCGCCTTAAGCAAACTCATTCTTCTCTGAATGAGAATGGGTCTCTGCCCTGCGATAGTGCAGTGTGACAATAAACAGGCTGATTAAAATATTAATAGAATTGAAAAGGTATTAATAGAACAATGTACATTCGGAGCGCTCAAAGTGTGAAAACAACAAAATTACACACTTTAATACCCTCAGTAACATGTAGAAGGATTTCTAACCGAAACTTTAGTGGGTGTAACCGAGTCAACGTACAAACTAAATTAAAAGGTGAATCACAAAAAATCTGTATGAACCGCGAAGTAATCTGAAAAAGCGGTTTAATTTCAGTTGTTTTATATCTCTTTTTATACGATGAAAAGCTTCGCCACTACATCTGAGTAATCCTATTGTTTTTGGAGAGAAAAATAAATAGTTTTTATTCTTTGCTGTTTTAGTGTAAAGATAACTGTAGCAATTATATTTATAGTTATATAATTTTGCATTGTAAGGAAATGCTTTACATAGTAAAAAGTTACCGGTCTATCTGTACCTACTGTCTACCGGTCTATAAATAAATAGTGTCTGTCCCGACACTATTTATTTATTTATCTAAATATATAAAACTCAAAGGTGACTGACTGACTGACTGACTGACATAGTGATCTATCAACGCACAGCTGAAACCACTGGACGGATCGGGCTGAAATTTGGCATGCAGCTAGATGTTATGACGTAGGCATCCGCTAAGAAAGGATTTTGATCAATTCTACCCCCAAGGAGATAAAATAGGGGATTAAAGTTTGTATGAAACTTTGTAAATTTTAAACCGATCGGACTGAGACTTTGCATGCATAAAGCTACTATGGCGTAGGCAACCCTTAAGAAAGGATTTTGATAAATTCCATCCCTAAGGGGATAAAATAGGGGATGAAAGTTTGTATACATCTTCTTAGATTTTATGAAGAAGTCCTGATGACGAATCAGAATTTTATTATGACGTTCGCTTAAATACGATTTTGATTAATTCAACCCCCATTCAACCCCCACGGGTGATAAAATAAGGGATGATGAAGGATGTAAAATGTATTAGTTTGAACCTATCAGTACGTAATGGAACGAACAAAATAATTCTAAATGTTAAGAAGTTCTGCCTACCGCTATTAGATGGCGCTGATGTCTCAGGGGCAAACTCTCAAATTTGCGGGTATGCGGCACGAGTAAGTTCACCCAATAACTTAATAGTTTTAGCGCCTCATGACAGATTAGTAAAGAATATTGTGTACAAAGAAGTTTTGTAGGCCCTAATTTTTTACACACGCTAAACAAAAGTAAAGCCGCAAAAACCATACCTAATTAATAGTAATACTTCTTAACGCGAGCGAAGCTGCGGGCAAAAGCTAGTTTATAATTATAATGCTTAAGAGTTTGTTTGAACGCTCCTTCTCAGGAACAAGGAACGACATTTGAAAAATTCATTGTAAGATAGCATATGTATCGAAATGGACTATAGATTTCTTTTTATCTAGCTAAGCGGTAGTTCCTACGAACGAGGAAGATTTGCAGATAGATTTGACTATTATATCTGATAGCTTAAAGAAAGTAATTAAAAGATTCAGGAGAAACTAGAACGTTCCGAATCAACTCAAATAAACTTATTTTCAGCTAGTATAGTATTTCAGTTAACGTAATTGGTTTCGTGTAGTGTCTTGACATGGCGAGACGTCGCGGTTCACCGCAGAACGATAGACAAGGCTAGAGGCACTGGCTATTGCTTGACAAGGCAGGAAAATTGGCTACTACTTAGATAGTTTAATAATTTATTACATTTCTAACTAATATATGTTTTAAATGCGATAGTTATTCTGTCAGAGTGCAGGGTTTTCACGTCAAAATTACTGAAAAGTTCAGAGCCTGAGAAAGAATATAAGCTAATTTTTATCCGGGTGCGGAAATTAGTTCCCTCCGGAAGCATTTGAAATCGCAATCGGCAACTGTTCCGAATAACAGATTACGGTACCGGTATATCTTATGGTCTTATGGTACCGGTAAAAATTCGCGTTACTTAGCGTAACTTAATTCTTAATTGTTAACATTGTTTCACTACTGTGAAACCGCTGTTATTACTCCAAAAAGATTTGCAATTACTTTAGCATTTGAGCAAACATTCTCTTACCAGTAATTTCCAGTGCCATTACCCAGTGAATTTCGTTCATATTACGAAGCATTATATATAGAGTTATCCGCTGAAGTAGGTCCAAGTACGTATTACGCTGCACAGTGGTACTCAACCGCGAATCTCGGACAAAAGCACGCTAATGTGAGTTTCCACTTAATTACTTTTTATTTATTTCCATGCGAAGTTTCGGAGAGGAATTTCAGTGAAACATGCTTGTTTTATGGCTGGTTTACTGATATTATAAATGCAGGAAGTTCTTCTTTGTTTTTACGTTAATAAAGGGAATATAAAATGCATTCTTAAATTAATATTTGTTCGTTTCGTTCGTTTTTCGAAACTATGCTTACGCTACAGTGATGATGGTTCGAACAGACCAAAATAAACAAATATATCAGCAGGTAAGTTACTCGAATTAGGTTATTAATTTAAAGAGATGCTGACAACCTTTTCTTAATTATATTGAGATGCAACTGAGTAGGTAGGTACTTGATAGGTACCAATGTTTTGCATGGAGCGAATCTCCTTCAGACCTCAGTCCACAACCATCTTACCAAGGGTTATCGGGACTGTAAAAAGGTTACGTATCATGGTCCGATTAATACTCACAGCAGAAATCCTCAACCAGCTACCTAATAAATTAATATTCGCATTCAAATAATTTTTCTAATTAATATTCTCATCACATAAATTCTCTTTTCTCGATAAACCAAGCTATAGAATTGCTGAAAACCTTCAGCCAACACCCCCAATTACTTTCGCGGACCATGTATAAAAGTAAAAAGAAATTGCCCTTTCACACCGCGCCCTGGCGACCAAACACGATGTACGAAAGAAAACAAAAAAGTAAAACGTAGGCCAGGAGCCCGTGATCGAAAAACTTGGTCTTTTAAAATGGCACCGTTTGAGGGAAAAGTGTAGGAATAAATTGGTTGTGATTTTTTTTTGAGGATGGTTTTCAAAGGGCGGTGTTGAACTGCCAAACGTCTCAAAAACAATTTAAAATTATATACGGAATTTACTTTATTTTATTTATTTTTGTCTTAACAGTTGTGTTTTAGTATTTTGCGAATTTCGTTTAATCTTTAAGTACCTACTTACATAATTATTATGTTATTCCTAACAAATTCAATATAAAGCTCATAATACAGCAATTGCCACTGACTTGTCTATAAGAATATATTACTTAATATAAGAATAAACATATAACATAATTCTTGAAAATTCAATATAATCCACATTGGAGAGCACGCAAACACTTGTCAAAAAAAACCAGTTTATTTTTATGAAATATTTTTTTATTCCCATCATTTCCTGATGAGCTCTCGGCCTAACCTCGTGAACTCCAAATGAATTTGGTGCATGACACGAAATGCAGGTATTCCGTACACAATTTTGGAATAAGCATTTGTTTTTTATTCTTTTTATTTTGCTCGTTAGCTGGGAATGTAGACAGAGTGGGCTATTTTGTGAGAGTTTAAGGTTTATGCTGAAATATGGCTAGAATGTGCATTGTTTGGAAAGATCTGGAACACAGTGTGCTAGAACAATGTTGAATTTGTAGGCTGTAAAAGGCCTATTAAAAAAAAAAGAAAGAAATGTGGAGATGCAATCTATGAAAGAGAAAAACCTTATTTCTATTGATTTGACAGTTTATTTGATTGTTACGCGTCTACGCGAAAACCGCTGAACCGATTGAAAAAACAATTTGGCGTAGGGAGATGAAGATAGATAACTTTTTGTCGTAGAAACGTAGACGAACTAGCGGGTTAAATCTAGTAATACAATAAAGCTACTTAAAATCAGTCGCTATCCCCTATGTCATACAGACCTAAGTCACTTTTTGCCAAACAAAAACGTATTATTAAGCTCTGTATGAAAATCAAAACGTATGGTTTTTGTTAAAACAAAACCTATGTAACCATTAGTCAGGGTTTGTCCATTCTGTTAGAGGGTAGAATAAATAATAGTGGTGTAACGCAAGGCTGGCTGAGTAAAATATTCGATCGCATTAATATCTGTAAGAGTTAAGTTGAAGCTGTGATTGAGAAATTATACTTAATTCTAGCACGTGCGTTCTTTTGGGCCAATAGTTTCAACACCATTATTAAATTCATCATTCATTAATCATTAGCCTTTTTTATCATCCCACTAATAGGCATAAGCCTCACTATGATTAACTCCTAATCCGTCCCAAAGATCCGTTTGAAAAAACTCGATAAATTGAACAGATAGAAGAAGAAGCGAAGTTACAGGGACTACTGGCTGGATAAATAAGCAAGTGTTTCATAGAATCTAATTGCCACGATTGAGATTGTTCAACTATGTAGTTCTTGTTCGTAGGTACATGTTCTGTACAAAATAATAACTGAATTTTGCTTGATTTTAAAATGCACACTACCTAATTAGTTTAACGTACCTAAGTCTAGTAAAGGTAAAACTATTACAAATAATTTGAACCTAAAACGTTTCTACAAAAAAGCGACCAAAATGCAGCCAATCTTTCAGTTTCAGTGACAAACTCAGTGGAAACTTACACAAACGCGAAAATAAAGTCTAAGTAATGCATGTTAAGTTCACAAAGTTGCCAGCTAAGCTAAATTGGTTCTTGTACAAATGAAACTCTGGCAATTGTAAGTTTTCCTACTTTTGCCAAACTTTGATTCGTGCATTGTGAACGTAGTAGAATTTTATATGCATTTGAATTTGTTGTTCTTGAATTATGTTGGTATTATTACAAAACGGGTAAACCGACGTTTGATACCTATGTATTTAAGAAAATGTTATCAGATACGAGAATTTTGTATATATTTTTTGTAATAACACCATAAAGGTACAGAAATACACTGCAATAAGTCGATATAACATGATTAAACTCACAAAGCAGTGTGGAGACAGTTAGGTATTATTGAGCACATTACAATGACCAGGTATCAGACCGACTAAAAAGTAGATATGATTGAATTCAACAACATAAACTATCAGGAAACCATTAAGCCAAATATCGGCTCACAGCTTAGTTTGCAGAAAGCGGGGGCTGTTATAAACATAAGACTTAGATAATCAGGAATCACAGTTTTTAAGACATTTTTCACCTCTAATCTTCTGACCACTCGTAACCAATCATAATAATTTAATCAATAATAATTTATTATCGTTTAACACTTTAACCACAGACAACAATGATACCTACATCGCATCTCAAGTCCAGCCACCTACACTATTCCCTTTACATCACCACACTTGAAAAACGAACCGTACCCCTATGAAATAAGGTTTAATTTAGCTTGTGTTTTTATATAGCATGTTCCGACTGGTAAATGAACCCTATGTCTTTATGATAAGGTTTATTTTAGCTCGTGTTTTATAGAAGATGTTTCGACTGGTGAATTAGCAGATGTATTAGTAATTAGAAGGAGTTAATGTGTGGGTCTGACGTCATATGTTGTGGTGATGCTGAACTAAGATGGATTAGTCTCGGTAGGTTACTATCATGATAGGCTAAGGTAGACTTCATCACTGTCTACATATTATAAACAAAAGAAAGTAATCCACTGCAGCCGTATATCTGTCTTATAAAATACTTACCTTGGATCAGGATATTCTGTTGCATAAAGATGCACATTAGTATTAAACGTGTGAATAATGAATTAACTAAGAATTGCAATGTGCTCGAACACCTGCACAGCTAAAGACTTATTAAGAAGAGAACTATTAGAAACACTGAGTGTTTAAGATCAATTGCCATCCATTCACCATAAAGAAAAAGAAGATTTTTTTTTTACAAAAAAGAGTTTATTTTAATAAAGGTACAGTCAACTTCACGTCAGTGGTAACAGTTTTATAGGAAAATCGTACTTATTACTATTGAGTTAAGGTGCATGACAGTTACCACTGATGTGCGGTCTACCGTACCAATATTTTTTTATCTCTATTAAATTAAGCCAATCGATATTCTTTACGTAAGCACTTTACCCGGTAATCGAACCCCGGCTCGATCAGAGCATGTACCGACAATCACTGAAGCATTAGATCTAATGTGTTGTGTGAAGGGTACACTAATGAAGACGAATGGAGGATCTTTCGCTTAATTAATGAGAGGAAATGTGATGATTATTTGTGTGAAATTGCTTACTTATTTGTGCAGAAATAGAACTCAACTATTTCCGCTAAGTAAGTCAGGAATCAGTGAAATTGCAACTTCTGAAGTCCCACAACAATGGCCACAATATGGTTATAGTTTGTATTAAATAATGTCGGGACATCTTTTCACACACGGTCGGTTAGCCCCATGGTAAGTTATTAATTAACTGGTGTAATGGGTGCTAACACAACTATTAAACTATATATAGCTACATATATACATATTAATAAATACATATTGTAACACCCAGACCACGGCCAACAAGCATGCTCATCACACAAATGCCGACCGAACCGGGAATTGAACCCGGGACCTCAAGTCCTGCAGTCCGGCATGGTGACCATTGCGCCATCGAGGTCGTCGTATTAAAAAGCTGAAGCTTCTTTGTATTCTTGTTTTGTTTGTCTATTCGAACACCCAATCTCAGTTCTAGCCCAATTTGAAAACTCCTTATAACTACTTAGTATACGAAAGCCCATTAGTAGAGGAAGACTGTAAGCTACTTTTATAAATATTAATAAGTTTGATTCTAGTTGCCCATTCCAAAAGTAGCCTCCTATGGAGGAGAACGGCCAAGAAACTCCGTAACCAAACTTGCAAACAACACGTGTCTACCAAATCGAGTGGTAACATCTTATCACCAAAACCTCCCAGAAAGCGATTAATTTAATTACGCTGTGTAACCGACTGTCAACTGGAAATCAGTTACAGATTCCTCTTAACCGCATCCACAACTAACCTTCAAATGTTAAAGTAAACCCGTACACTGCAGACTAAACTATCGACTGATACATAGCGGCATAGTGGAGTGTTACTAACATACATTTAAGTTTTTATATGTATACTAACAATTTTGTATAATAGAACATGTATGTATGTTAGTCTTTAAGGTATTTATCTAGGGGCCAATGCAGCCTGAAAATAAGAGTATTCGATTTGATTTGATAGTTGACCAAAAAATACCTACTCCGTTCCGTCGTGGGTAAAAAAAGATACTTGATTCTTATCAAAGTTTTCAGTCGGTCTGATACCGGCTAAATACCTGATCTTTGAAATGTGCGTAGGTACCATTCATCTTTATACTGATTTATGAGTCCAAACAAACTATCGGCTGACGAAAAGTTTGCAGTGTCATGATCTCCGTATCCTTTTTCTAACTAGGTTGGGGTTGGCTTCTTGTTTAACCGCATGCAGCTGAGTACCAGAGTTTTACAAGGAGCGACTTCCTATCTGACCACCTCAACCCAGTAACCCGAGCAACCCAATACCCTTAGTAAGACTGGTTGTCAGACTTTCTGGCTTGCTGAAGTATTTTTCGAGCTAGTTACCGCGGCCCTGGTACATAAAACACCTACAAAGGAACATGATGGGTTTTAGTCAGTAAGAGTCTGAGTCTCTCTCACGCTACTTACCGTCATTTGATGATTTTCCATGCAAAAAGTCTTACTGGCTTCTGACTACCAGTACCAACTGCCAAAGATGTTCAATGACAACCAAAAGTTTGTAGTGTGTGGGTATTTAAAGCTCACGCAGGAATGCAATAATTCAAGCTGCTCTAATTTAACCCGTAACCGCTGATTCGAGGCGACCGATTAATGGCCAACTTTGTTCAATGTAACTTGTTTGTTTCGATCACCGTTGTAGGGTTAACCGAATTATTAGGTGTTCGGCGATTAATTTTAATAATGTATTTTGTTGTTTATTGAGTGGTAATGCAAATTTCTTGGTTGTTCAATTTAAGTTACATTAACATGAGAAGTGTTTGCTTTTCGGTAGGCATTGAAAAAATACAGATATTATTTTATTGCATCGCGGAATGGTGTGAAAAATCGTCTTACATAACTCCACAAAATTGGATAAACAGTCTACTACAAAATATTTTATTAAGACTAAAATGAATAGTAATAAACTTAACAAAGATTTAAAGTTTTCTCAAGACACTTAAAACCATGTTCATTTAAGGACAAATCTACCTCTTAAAGCTTACTAGCAAAGATATCAACCTAATACCTTTGGGAGGTTATTAACTTAAAGAAATAGTTCGCAATACGGCTTAAAAGATTAATTGCCCATCTTGCAAAGATAGAGGAAATAGTTAAAAGAAAATGGAATAAGCCCTAGGAACCCTAGTTAAGGAGACCATCTTTTTGCTTTGAAGATTGTAGAAGTACTTAATTAGTTTTTTATCCGCTTAATTTTCTTTGGTGAAGGATCCTTGCTGCGTTTTTGAGGGTTAGAGGAGTTTCTGAGGAACGCAACTTATATAGGCTTTTATGACAAGGCATTAATGAGCATCAAGGAGCATCTTTTGCGAAATAGGTTAATTTGTGAGTTTGTAAAGGTAATTTCTGGATCTGCCGAAACTATTTTTAGAATTCTTTTAGTAATTCAAAGTGACTTTATTGTAGGAGTGTCATAAGCTATAAAATTGAGAATCTATCATTCCTTTTCTCTATTATTTTGGACTGACTATGTATGTAACTGTTTTTGTACGCTCAGTATTTCATTGATCCGTTTTCTACATAAGCTTTGCCGATATCTGTTGAACTTATGAACATGAAAAGCAGTTTCCTTCTCAGAACTTTTCCCCGAACCATGCTAATTCATACGTCATTTGCTGAATGACCGCCACAGTTGCGAAGGGTCAACAGTTTTCCCTATGACGGTAATTCAGTAATTAGGAGAACTCATTAGCCAAGAGTTGCTTCTTGTACCTTGAACTGACTTGTTCTTAGAACTATTATTTATTTATTCAGTGGATAAATCGCGAGCGTACCTATGTAATGGGAATGTGTTCATTGGCTGTATTTTTGTATGGTCATCGTGGCGGTAACTGGTGTGTGTTTTAGTTTGAAAAGTTCACGGCTAAGCAACAGACGTGCGTATCGATCGACTTTAAGTTTGAGCAAGCAACCCTTGTCCTGACGAGAATCTCCGCATTTCAGAAGGCACGATAATCTGGTGGGTCCCGGAGTTCATTTGAACGTCTTTGACAGTCATTACGGATAATCAGAAGTCAGAAAAACCACCAAACAGATTTAACAAGGGCAATTACATTATTAACAGATGCATAAAAAACATAATGTATTGACCAAGCAGTCAGTTAAAAAATCTGGTACATGTATGTTGATACTGGCCCAGTATACATATAAATAGAAGAAACATAAACAAAAGCACTACTATTTCACAACCAAATCTGGACACAGGAAGCATCAATTTCACAGTTTCGCCTTTTCCAAAGAGCAATGTGCTCGATGGCAAAATTCAACGAGGGAAAATGCAGTTGTATGTGCATTTAGGTGCTGCAGCCGAAATTCTCGGTTGCATTGCGGTGCTACTAGCTGGCAGGATGTCAGGTGGCAAGAATGCATTCATTTTGTGGAGTCAGCATGGTACAAAATGGGCTGTTTCGTTTTGTTTGGTTGATCTTTGTATTTCATTGAATATCAGGATTTAAAGCTTGTGTAGTATCAACCTGTCTTCGGAAAGCTGAAATTGTACTATGGGATATGGGTGCTAGACAACTGATAAAAGTACATAAACATATACACGCTATAAGAAACATTTATTCTATACATATGTATACTAGAAAGTACAACGAAACACGCGAGAGATTTTTTTATTATAGGGAAATCGAGCCCGTGACTAACGAGAAAGGCAGATTTGCTGACTGCTATCTAGTCGTCTTTTTTTGAAAGATCAAAAAGCCCTTGTCTGCCTTTAAACTAAATAAAAAATCTTATGGCTATAGTCTGAAGCTATCTCTTGATAGAAAAAGTGCATCTTAGAGTGGAGACAAATCTAATATTCTTAGATATTGCGAGTACTTTATCTTGTAAAAGTAGAAAGCTTTCTGTAAGGTGAGTCTCATGCTTTATCGACATTTGACTTAAACTGGCCGCAGAAGATGTGCATTTTAGAAGGGATCTTTGATGCAGTCTGCTTAATATATGTATGTTGAGAATGGATTTATGATTAGTAAGTAATGATTCATATTAGAAATACCACTGAAAATAAAATAACTAGGTATTTCTTCAAAACAAACGACTGTTTTGCTAGAGCGAGTAAATCAAAAGAAACATTTCTGGGTCTCACAGTACCACACATTAGTGAAATCTCGCCTTATAATTTCACCAAATTAGCGTCAGGACTTCCTAAGGAATATAATATTCCACGCTTGCATAGCTTAGAACTGAACGTTAACATCATTAAATACGTAGTAGGTACATATCGTGAACAGCACGTATTACCTACAAAAGCGGGACAATTCGATATCCTTGCAACGACTGACATTTCAACTTTGCTCGGAGAGTAGGGTGACCATGTAGGTTGGTATGATTAGAACTTTTAACACACGCATGAACTTTCACAACTTGTGAAACAGCCAAACAATATAGACTATAAAAAGTTTGATAAAGAAATTAAATAATAATAGAAGACTATTAATCAGCAGTTCAAAAACCGCGTTACATTGTATCGAAAACGTTCCAAAACGTAGCCACTATAATTTATATCATTAATCACACAACTGAAATCACAAATCGTATTTATTCCTGTTAACAGGAATACTTTGATACAAAAATAGGACAGTTACATACAAAAATAGACTTTTCATCAGTAAAACGTACTTTAATTTTTACAATCATTGATCATCATCAATCCAAAAACTATCATTCCAATTTCAACGATACAATTACTATTAAACCATAATACTCTCAAAAAACATAAAGACATGCAAACACACAGTCGGCTCTTGACGGCAGACATCTTGAAGGAGCAAAGTGGGATCAAATCCAATATCCCGTCGAGTGTCAACAAGTGCTACTTGAACTTCACCAACTTGTAGCAATTTCGTCTCAGGTACGGCTTTTTGTAGTATCAAGTTTTGTACTAATAGGGATTTTGTATTTGATTGATTTTGGAATATTCTAGATCAGAAGTCCTTAAGAGTGCCAAGGCCTGCTGGAGCTGCGGGATTGTTCGAAAGAGTTCCCGCGGCCCTGGTACATAAAAGGCCTACGACGGAACAGGACCGACGGTTTTTAGTCAATAAGAGTCTGACACTCCCTCACCGCTGCTAACCCACAGCGGGAGGGGTCATATGATGATTTTTGACGTCGTTAAAAAAAAAACGTTAATTTTTCTATCCGCCGATTTGACAGCTGGTTTTACCTGACCTAAGGATGGATAATGAGATGTTAATCTATTATAATAATATATTATAGTCTTTCCATAATTAAAATTAAAACACGCATCCGATTTTGGTTCGAATTTCAGTTTTATCTTAGATTTTGTGTGTTGCCATATACATTTTTTTATGTGTATAGTACACAAAAATGTTTTAATTTAGTTTAGTGTAAATGTTAACGCCACAGGTACGCCATAGGTACTTTTACCAAAATAAATAATAAGTGGTGCAAAAAAAACTGTTACAAAAATCATATCATAAAGAACCAATTTACATTCAGAGCCAAGTTAGCGAGTACAAAAGTAAACATTTCGCTTAAATTTTTTAATGAGACCCAACCGTCCTTTTTCTTCGTAATGAGTTAATTAGCAAACAACGATCAGCGATTTTCTGCTTTGTAACTGCGATAATTACTGAAATACTGACGATGTTTATTTTTTTATGACCAAATAAACATATCTGTTATTATTTCTGTAGATAAACAATAGTTAATAATATATTGAAATAACGATAATTAATTTGTATCACTGAATAAATATGTCTGTTTTTACTTCTGTAGACAAAATAATTGTTGTGTTTCGGATGGCACGTTAAACTGTAGGTCCCGGCTGTCATTGAACATCCTTGGCAGTCGTTACGGGTAGTCAGAAGCCAGTAAGTCTGACACCAGTCTAACCAAGGGGGTAACGGGTTGCCCGGGTAACTGGGTTGAGGAGGTCAGATAGGCAGTCGCTTCTTGTAAAGCACTGATACTCAGCTGAATCCGGTTAGACTGGAAGCCAACCCCAACATAGTTGGGAAAAAAGGCTCGGAGGATGAGACAAAATAATTGTTATTCAAATATTGAAATCGCTGCCCTTTATTGCAGTTTTGTACGAGCTCAGCGCAGCATGGCTTTTTCTTCCATACTTCTTCTCCATGTTCCGGAAAGTAAGTTAAACTGTAGGTAACGGCTGTCATTTGAACGTTTTTGGCAGTCTTTATGGGTAGCCAGAAGCCGAAAAATCTGATAACCAATTTTACCAAAGATTGCTCAGGTCAAGTTATTGGGAAATAGCTAGGCACTCAAGATGCAGCATGTCTTTTTCTTCTAAATAATCATTTATATATTTTTTTGCACAAGACTGAAACCGCGGAAATCATTTAGTTTACAATGAGGAAAATAAAACAAGACAGGTACAAAGAAATTATCATGAGATCTGGTTCATTTCTAGTCCGGTACAAAAACGACCCTGATTTTGTATTTAAATCTTTATTTCAGTGAGTGTAAAGTTCAAAATACAATACAGACACCTAGCCTATGAAGTAGATATCTTGAATTTAAAACTTTGAATTTATCAAAACAAAAGTTCAGTTCAAATAGAAATATGGGCTGGCAGTTTTGACAGTGGTTCCAAGATAAAACAGATTTTTATTGTAAGAGTTGTTTTGGAAACCAAGATTTCACAAAAGAAATTGTCTGGTAAAAATATTGTGTAATTTTTATCAAGTGCTGTGAAACTCCACTTTTGGTGTTGCTAATTCATCCGCGTCCTGTGGAATTTATTCCGCACACCTAAAAAACAGCAGCGTAATCTCAGGAACTACTGGGCCATTCGATTTTTTTTTCAGTGCCAATTAATCGAGGAAAGCTTATGGGCTTCTTTTTTACGGGCGTGTGTAATAGTTACTACAAGATCAGGTCATTATACATAAAAAAAAAACTTCACCAATATTGTTTTTTCTTTCTGTCCTTTTTTGCTTTATCATGGTCACCGTAAAAAGATCTAGTGAAAGGTCACGGAGCAAGTTTACCAGTTCGGTTCTGTCTTACAAAGTTTATCCAGTCCCCTGACGAATTAGGGTAGTTCACAAAAACTTGTACCTATATGAAGTGTTTGTAAGTGTCATCACTTATTACTTTGGATGGTCAACTAAGAAACTGCTGACTGGTTTTGCTTTTTCATTTAGTTTGTTAATAGTTTTGTACATTATTTTTGCTTATAATGACACTGAGGTTACAGGTGATCGTTCATGCGAATTTACTAGAGCGGGTTTTGATGAAACTTGTCCTATAGAAGAACGTTACACTTTATAGGCTACTTTTTAATCAGGCGTGGGAAGACAGGGGTAACTCCGAATCCATTGGAAATATCCTATATGGTTAATATGTAGGTACGTTACATTTGATCTCTCTCCGGTCGTATCGGATTGCTGTCCCATCGGGCTATGAGAGTGAAGGAATAGTGAGTGCACCTATGTCTGCGCTAATTCTTGTGCACTATAATGTGTCCTGCGTAGTTGGTTGATCTCCTTATATGAGAACAGCTGCCGTAACCGTTAATCGGCTAAGAGGACATCATCACCATCACGTTACATCCTACTAATATTATAAACGCGAAAGTTTGTATGTATGGATGTATGGATGTTTGTTGCTCTTTCACGCAAAAACTACTGAATGGATTTTAATGAAACTTTACAATAATATAGCTTATACATCAGAATAACACATAGGCTACAATTTGTAAACATATTGTTCGAAATACTAAACCTGCGCAGACGAAGTCGCGGGCACCAGCTAGTTTGTAATAAACTGACTTTGACTTACCTCGTTTATTATTTCACCACGCACAAGCACTGTGTTCTTTTATCTTTTCCTCCCAAAATAATGTAAGTAGTAGGAGTAGCCCCGCGAAGATCAACTAGTATACCTACAATACGTGCATGAGTTAGTTCCACGGTAAGCATAGACGATACAAGTCTACCGCTACTTAACATGGTTAATAAGGAATAGTTAGCGCTCCGCCTTACTAACTGACTTAATAAGCAACTTCCTCGCGAGAAGGGGAAGTGACTGAAGGAAAAAAACATTACCCGCCTTTCGCAGTCGGGTGAAAACGTACATTTGTATGTGTGTGAGTTTATCTAGTGAAAGGTTAGACTATTCCATGTTGTAATCAATTGTAAGCTGATTTTTGAATTCTCGCTGTCTTTTGAAGATTCTTAAGAAGGCTGCTGACAGTTTTTTCTGTATTATTTTGTGATTGGACTTCGTAAAGGGTTATTGAGATTGTACTTCGTAAGTCTTGTGGGTATCCTTTTAAACACTATATTGTAATCTAATCATTATCATTACTTTTTTGTCGCCTATATCTAGACATCCTAGCGTTTTTATTTTGATTTTCTTTTTTTTTCTTTTTTAAGTTCTTTCTTTCCTTTCAAAGAAATGTACCTACTCTGATTTGTGTAATTGACTTTTGAAGTCATGTAAATCAGAGAAGAAAAGAAATAAATAAATGAAGACCTAATATTTCTTAATTCTCGCATGATGGCAATAAAATCTTTGAGACAAGAACTGGATCACCTTAAAGTCTCATAATACCTAAGTACTTCACTATCTCGGTTACTTTAACTGTCGGTAACGTAACTTTAACGACTTCTAGACGTTTTCCTTTAGACTAATTTCCTTCAGTTGATTTTTATAGTCCAGTGTTTGTTCATGGGAATGTTATGATGTCATTGGTTGGTGCTTTTACTATCGTCGGTTTGAAGTCGATAGAATTTAATGTGAGTAAAGTTTGATTGTATTAGTAAAGTATGATACTGCCTCGTTGGTCTAGTGGTCGCAAGCGCGGCTGCTGTGCACGAGGTCTCGGGTTCGGTTCCCGGGTCGAGCCGAAATCGCTTTGTGGGTTTTCTTAAACTTTCACAAAGCAGCCCGTATTCTGGAAGTTGGTGATTAATTCACCCGTGCATTGGAGAGCACGTAAATGTCGGTCCTGCGCCTGATCTCTTTCCGGTCGTGTCGGATTGCCGCCCCATCGGGTTATGAGAGTGAAGGAATAGTGAGTGCACCTGTGTCTGCGCAAATGCTCGTGCACTATAATATGTCCTGCGCAGCTGACTGATCTCCTTAAATGAGAACAGCCGCTGTGGCCGAAATCGGCCGTAGACACCATTATTAAAGTATGATAATATGTATTAGTTACTGTACCTAGTTCAAAAAAATATTGATAAGCAGTTGTTATTTTCGATTTAGTAGTTATACATATAAGCGTAGCAAGTGGATTATATTGGGTACTCTAAAAGAGGTTTCATCATAATCGTCCTGCTGCATTCCCAGATTTTATTTCTTTTACGCAGCATGCCCTCTTCCGTACGCTCCTCTTTTTGACATTAGGTATAAATGTCATAAGTAACTATTCCAGCCACATCGTAGTTACACAATCCATGAAATTATTTCTTCATCAAGTAGTTTCTTGTTAACCTCAAATCCACACATAAAACATTCACCCAGTACAAAAACGAAACTAAAACACGTAGGTTATATATAATAACATCAAGTTTAACAAGAAAAACAGTACGTAGCCTACCACCTGAGCTAACTAAGTAAATAGCAAAGTTGTAGGTACCTTGTGGGTACCTACCTCCGCGGCGAGCGTAACCGCGGCTTAGAATATAGACACTAAGTTTAAGACAAGAGAATTATTTAATAAGCACGAATGTTTTATTCTGTTGGAGTTATGTTTTGTGTTGTTACTAGATTTTGCTCGACTTTGTAGCTTAAGTTATGTATACTGTGTCTATTCAAAGAGGTATCCAGTGAAAGCATGAAAAAAATCTAGTGGTCTATACATTGTCGAGGTGTGTGAAGAAAATTGTATAGGTGAAGAAGTGGTTTAATATGCGATTTAGGAGAAGAACCATTTTATGTAGGTATAGCTTTACGTATTATAATTTCTCAATTAATGTAAGAATGTTACTTATGAGATGGCACCAGACAAAGAAGGATGGAAACGAGGTACCTGGAACAGTCGGGTAAAAAAATATGCTGCGCCGACCCCAAAGGAAAATTATGCTCGATTCATGGAAGATGATAAATTATATACACCTTCTATCAAGCACTAAAATTAAATAAATACATAAAATAAAATATAAGGCGGTGTCTAAGGTACACTACCCTGACTTTTTCCACTTCCCCCAACAAAGGACTATTTCACACCTTTACCGTAACAGTAAAATGAAATTACCGCGTTTCACAACACGCAGCGTTCACTACCGCTGGTATAGCCTGTTCAGTTTAAAGACCTATGCCAACACAATGGATGGCAATCTCACGAAGGTCATAAGGTTCCTTTCTGTTAGGCTGGTATTACATCTATTTTGCTATTTATCTTCAATGCCCGCGTCTTGGAAGAACTTTTTCCTGTTCACGGATAAAAAGTAGCTCTATAGTATTTTATTCTGATCATAACCCTTCTGCCGTTCAAGAGTGATTTAGGAGCTAAAATCTATGTTATTCTCCTTTTCATATATAAGTTAGGATTAAGATTTAATCAATTTAATTGCCCACGAATTGGCTTGCAAATATTTTGATTTGAATGTTATTAATATTCGATCAAATCTCGGTGTTTCCTAAACATATGATTAGGTTCCAAGATCTTTGTGTAATACTGCCTTTACTGAAACAGTATAAAGGAGGTTGCTGCAAAAGACTTTATGCCTCTATGGCATAAAGTCTTTTGTTAAAAGCGCTTGAGTTAAATGTTTCTGGTTATTTTTATAGTTTTGTGGTGTAGTTTGATTTTTGATTGACTTTGTGTTAGTAATATTGCGAATTACGTCTTGAATGCTGATCTGAGTTGCTAGTTTTAGATAGGTATATTTTTTGTTTTGATGCTCAGGTTTAGTATAGGTAGATTGAATTTATTAACCGAACAGGAGGAGCTTATCAATTCGAATGTTTCATTTCAATATCTATGTCACCCTGATTTTGATACCACACGCGCTTTCACGCTAGTGGACTTTGTCGCGTGTATAGGCTGTTCCAAGCAAGAGCCTGGCAAAAACCTGTAGCATGGTTTGAGCTGTCATCGTTGGAACTGATACTACTGATAGTTGTCAATTATTATTTGTCCCTCGGAAGAAAGGTATTTTTTTTGCAAAGTTGGATGTGAACAAATAAAATGTGAAATAAAATGAGAATGGTCTAATCTTAGAAAAAGTTTTTTTTTGTTAATCTGAGAAAACGTGGATTTCTTTTAGGAATCATTTTTTTAAATTGATCTTCTTTTGATTGATCGCAGAACATAAGGCTTCATTAATAAATAAATCTTCTATATAGTCCTATTTGTACGACATGAGCAACTTTACCTCGAAAATCATACAATAACTTTTAATTAATTCTATTGGGAATACAACAAATTCAGCCTGAACTATGTTAGTGTGACAGTTCAACGCTTAGGGATTGTTTCGAAATCCCATATGTGACTTTGGCACGCTTTTATGTAAGTCAAATAACACTGAAACTACGATTAGAAAAGCTAGTTTTCTCAAACTCTGAATTGTTTGTTTGGAATTCACTATAAAAAGTAGTCAAACGGTTGTATTGTTATGATCAATGGAAAGATTGTTCTTGGTCGAGTAGTCTATAGGTTTTAATAACCAGATGAACATGACGTTGCTTGGTATCTGACGTGAAATTTAACAATGGTCGCTACTGGGTAACAGTCGATAATCGTGGTCTTTTACACCCGTGTTACAGTCACAATAATTGCGTAAAAGAATTTGATCAAAAGGCACGTAAAAATACTTAGATTAAAACTTGTGACTATGACGACGAATCGCAACTAAAAATGCTCCATTTTTTCCTAAATCCACAAACTTGAATGAAAACTTTTGAAAATATTAAGCACGTCAATCGTTCACTCAATTACGTTTCTTTTGTTGTCAAAACCAACGGAAATCATTTCAGGCCAGATATATTTATAAGGATCTTCAAACTTAGCTGATTTAATTCCACGAATTATGAAGAGATTTCGACCATTATTTATTTATTCGGTTTCTAGAGTTATTTGGGACTTGTTTGAGAAGAAATTTTGGCTTTTAGGCTGTGGATTCTGAGAATATTATGATTATTTTCTGTGAATAGAAGAGGTATAAATTGAAATCAAAGGACAGAGGCGTGTTTTGATCCGAGTGTTGGCCGCAGTTCCTTCGGGACGCTGTTGAAACAGCATAAAACAGCTATTTTTCAACAAAAAAAACATTGCAAAGCAAAAACAAACAGTATCACTTTCTCTTTAATAATAATGATCTCTCCAATTTTCAAAGGAAGGCTTATCGACGGCTCACGGTCTAATACGATCTAATACGACCGTTTGATAGAGAACACCTATTCAACCAGCTAATCTCAGATCTAGGTCTCTTAGCAACTACAAAACTAGGATTAGTTGGCTTTCAAAAACTAACTCGTATTTTGTTAGGCTTTAGAATTTTGCTTATTATTTTGTGAAGGACCAATATTTTGAGCCTTATTTGAACGGACCCCGTTCAGATAGACCGGGTCGGAGAGCAGAGCAAATTCTTAACACGTTGAAAATTGAGTACTTAGTATTTGAAGTAAGGTTTATTTTTGCATGCGCACTGCTTTTGTCATTGAGAATGCTCGAATGCGCTCGGTGTGAAATAATAAGAGGAGCCGACCGGCCCCGATCGTGTATTTTTTCTTGACGTTTGGCTCCGCTTGCATGCTCTTTAATGCTCGCGCAGCCGATTCGCTCCGGTCTGTGTGAAAAGAAAAATGTGCGCCGATGCTCTCCGACCCGGTCTATCTGAACGGACCCTTAGCATACCGCAAAATTTTAGTCCACCGATGATCGGGCTCATTCAGCGTGAAGATGATTGCTAATGCGCACATTACAATGATGAGGTATCCGGACGGTATAATCCGACTTAAAGGTTTGAAGGGCAACCATCGGCCGACAGTTTAGTCTGCAGTCTGCAGGAGCTCTTAACTTTGATAAATGTTTTTTTTTGGTTTGACATTGTAAAGCCATGCATTTGGAATGTTTTAGGTGCGTGGCTTAAAAATAAATTGGTGAATTGCTTTTTCTAATGTACATAATATATTAGTCTGCTTAAAAATATATGGGCATTGTGATTTATGGTTAGTCTTATTGTGATTTTAAAGTCGTGTGAATAAAAAATGGTATAGTTCATAGAGTATTTTGCCGACTTTTTTTCTTAGGATCTCTACTATATCATTGTGGTTTATTAACGTCTCTAAAACTTGTTACAGAAGGTATCTATCATTCTCTTGTATTGACCACCAGTACGTTTGAAATCTAAACCCGTCAGAATTATGATTGTATTTCGCGAGCAAAAATAGAGGTGTATCCGATTAATGGCGTTGACCCCAGTTTCAGATTTGACATCGTAATTTGCATACAGTTACCTGTAGTACTAGGTACAAAGCGAGAAAATCATCTATACGTTGCAAATCCCCTCTACCATAAAACATGCCACAAAGCCGGCTTTTCACTATGAGATATAATATATATTACATTCTGAGACATAATATTTTATCGCTCGTCATACATTAAAAATAAATATATTTATCGTTTCTCATGCATCCCAAACTAAATATTTTTTCAAAACGTATGACGAGCGATAAAATATTGTATCTCAGGATGTAACATATACCTATTATATTATATCCCGTAGCGAAAAGCCGGAAAGCCTTAATAGGTAGACTGTACAACATCATAACCACTTCACAAAAACAAATTCCGCCTGCATTAATTTTAATCTCACCAGTGTGGCAAGCACTGAAAATCAAGCTTTACATGTCGAAAATAAATTGTGTATTTCGTTAAAGCCAAACTTTGGTATAACGATAACAATGAAATAATACCTAAAACTTTCAACCTCATTAAAATGTTTGTAAACTTTGAACAAAACTACGGAGGCGTTATTATTTGGTGGTAACACTGGGTTATGTTATGTTGTGACCATAGAGACAGGAAATATAGCGGAGATGCCATAAGGAAGGTAGGTCAGGCGCTTTCTTGTAGGTCAAACCACGTACGGTAGGCGTGATCAGTTTCTAGAACTAACGATAGTTCGGGTTCCTTGTCAAATCGAAACCAATCTGCCAATGATTGGTCTTGATTGATTAGTGATTTTATTTTGAAACTACCTTCTATATGGCATATAGAAGGTATGCAATCGCGTTTTGGCGTATTTTGGCGCGCTACTTTCTTAGGAGATTTTTTTATGACATCTCCGCTAGTCATTTTGTTTTCCACGGTGCGGTGGCAACGCTTACTTGACGTGAATGTTTGTGTGTATGTGTGTCTGGCTCTTAAACTAATATGCGAGATACCTATTTGTTTCATTTACTTGTAGGTGTGTTTGGTTTTGCGAGAGCGGTATATAGTTTACTCTGTGAATTATAAGAACGAGTATATTGTACTGGGTAAACTATGCCCAAGAAGTTATAAATTCGCCGGAGTAAAAAATGCTATGGTGATTAAGAGGAGTTCCACCATTTTTCTCCATACAAAAAATGCTCTAACTAAACGCTTCCTTTAAAGAAAACTAAATTACATTTTTCAATTTCGTTTAAGTATTATTGCATTAATAATATAACCCCAGCGGGGCCCAGCAGGGCCAAGGCCTGCCGGGGCTGCGGGTTGTTCGAAAGAGATACCGCGGCCCTGGTACATAAAAGGCCTATGACGGAACACGACGATTTTAGTCAGTAAGAGTTCTGACACTCCTCACCGCTGCTAACCCACAGCGGGAGGGTCATTTGATGATTTTACGTCGATAAAAAAGTCAACAGTAGCTCAACAAGAGTTTTTAAACTAAAAGGTTTTAAAGAACTTGGTGTAATGTTCTAAGTTATCTTAAAACAATTTTCTTTTAAAGAGTTTGAACTTGATTCAGGAAGTATATTTTATAAAAGTTAATTAAAGATTTAAGAAAAGGAGCTGCTTTGGCTACCTGTACCATATATAGCACTTTTTATACCAATAAACCTGAGATTGGATTTTCGTTAAGATTTTATTTAAAAACTACTGAGGAAGCTTCACCAAAATCTATCAAGATATTTGAATAATATATAGGCTACTTTTTAGCGGAGTTCAATAATCATCTTACCTCAAAAACCGCATGCAACAACTAGTATAGAACATTTTATTTAGACAAAAGTAAAATCCAAAACGATCAGACAATACAGAATCCACATTTATTCCCAAATAATATCAAATCTAATCTATCTCTGCCATTTCGAACAATCGTTGTCAAACACCCATATAACTGTCAAATTGTACCAAAATCACGTCATCATAATCGTTCTGAATATGTATTCGTAAACAGAGGAATGAAGATAGCGGAGATGCCATAAGGAAGGTAGGTCAGCCGCCTTCTTGTAGGTCAAGCAATGTATAATAGGCGTGATCAATTACTAGAAGTATCGAGGCGTTCGAGTTCCTTGTCAAATCAAACAAAACTGTCAAAAATTGTTCTTGATTGATTGGTGATCTTATTTTGAAAATAATGGGCGGGTTCTAAATAAGACTTGGAGGGCGGAGCTAGTAACGTTCCTCGTCCCCTGAACCTTAGCATTCTGGCGAGCTACTTTATGCGTTATGACATCTCTGCTAGTTATTTCATTCTCCATGTAATTCGTATGTTTTGACATTGAAATCTAATAACAAACCAACACTGACAGAAGCTTTGTAAACGAGATACCGTTTCGAGATAAAAGGGATCGTATTTTAACCGTAGCCAATTTTATTTTTGTTCGTATAGATAAAAGCGGTTTGTTTTAGCTTTTAGAATATTTGGATGAATGTTACGAATTGTTCGAATGTGAAGAAATTCATTGTGTGGAGTGAATTTAATTTTGGAGTTACATATTGGAAGAATGCGTCGATGATTTTTTAATTCTGTAGACATTTTTATGTTAGGTTAGCAACTGTTTCTAAGCAACTTGTGTTAGAAGTGTGCCGGATTTTATATTTTGTAAAAAAAATAATAAAACATATTAAGATCTACAGTATTCAATGAGGCTGTTAACAAGAACAATTACGTGGAAATGTATTTACTTAATACCCTTCCGTACCCCTGTACCAAGCCTTCGATTTCGTAGCAATCTCTTAACAAATCCTCTTAAGACCTTAAATTATCAAAAAAGACAAAATCAGTCTTAGAGTAGAAGATATAAGGTTTAAATTGACTTACCGTCTAGAAAGCTCGGCCGTGGCGTTTGTTGAACATCCGTAATTGAAGGAACATGATAGGATGTGGGAAACCGTGTGGGGAATCCTAATGATTCATTCGAGAGCCCCTTTATATCTTTGGCATGTACTTCTGCTTTCATCTCAACACTATCTCGTGTCCCATTAGTTTCACTAACAACATCAATTTTGGATTGGTTCTTGTTAATTTTAACTGTTTTAGAGAAATCATTGAATATTTTCGTTCTAGTCTCATCGTCTACACGAAGTTTTTCCATAGAATTGTTGTCTAAACCACCTTTGTCGCTATCATCATCTAATTCAAGATCTATTTGATATTCTTCAATATCAAGTGTATTATTTGCTATATTAGTATTTTCTGTAGTAATGAATTCTTTTCTTCTAAATCTGTCTATGAGTGTTTGATAGTTTTTGCTACTTACTGTATTAATAAGCTCGTTTCCTTCATTTTTTGGTGTGATTGTATATTTTTCTACTTTAGTATAATTAAGATTAAGATTAATTTCGTTTGTGATATTTTTGTTTTTATTTGTTAGGACCATTTGTGTGTTGGCTATGGGTAGTAGTAAGAAGGAGAGGGAGAGGAGGGTAGTTAGTATGTTCAAGGTTGGATCGTAGAGGGGTGAGCAGAGGTGTAGGGGCGAGGCGGGACGTAGTGGACGCGTCATGCCAGGCCGGCGTCAACGCCGACTATCCTGGAACAGAACAAAATTATACATAAGTAGGTAGTAAGAGACCAGTTAAGTAAGTTTCTTGTGTAACAGAGTTGGAAGCAATACAGTATTTGGTATAAATCCAAATTTGTATAAAATGTAAATGCAATCTGCAAAAACAGACATGATTGTAATTCGTTTCAAAAGAGAACCTGCGGAGAAAATTACGTGAACCGAACCTTCACAAAAAATATCTATTATGCCTTCCAACTTTACCTAAAATATTCTGGAATCATCCTTAATTTCGCTTCATCGCTTAGAAAAATGTAGTTTGAAACTTTTGCCCCTATTTTCTCCGCCTAATTTGAAGTTAGGATGAAATAAATTTAGATTGATGGTAGTTCTACCATTCAAAATAGTTATATGGAGCTTTAAAATTCTTTTATCGCTTTGACCCTAAATATTACACTTAGGAACAAACAATATGGGTCAGATTCAAAATTCTTAGGCTGAGACTAGGCCGAGATAATAAGCAGCTTAGTACTTTAGGGTCTATTTCTGTCCCCGTCTAGCTGTAGTAATTTGACATGTGTAAGACAGTGACAGGGATATAGCTGGCCTACAATACGTAGTACTAACTTCAGTTTATTTTAGTAATATTGTTGTAGTACAAAACTTTTTCAAGTCTATTTATTTATTAAACGGAGTTATGTATGTGTTTTGTGGTCCCATTCTATTCAATGTCTTTGAACTTAATGTTATACTTTTTGTTTTAGGCTAAAAGAAAAATGATTAACGTCATTTGTCTCGCCTTTTCCCAACTATGTTAAAGTCGGCTACTAGTCTTACCGTTGCAGCTGAGTGCTAGTATTTTACAAGCCACCTCCTCAACCAAGTTACCTGGGCCACCAAATACTCTTAGGTAAGATTGGTTGCCAGACTTATTGGCTTGTGATTACTCGTAACAACTGCAAAAGATCTTCCATGACAGATGGGCCCTACAGTTTATCGTGCCTCCGAAACATTTCTATATTTTTGTAGTACAAAACTTTTTCGAGTCTATTTATTAACCAAGAACTTACTTTAGAGTTGTATAAGTTTTGTGGTCTCATTCTTTTTAATGTCTTTGAGCATTATTTTCCTTTTTGTTTTTGGGTAAAAGAAAAATGTTCAAACGTGCCCGTATGTTATTGCTTTTGAAGTTCCTCCTGATTAAGGAAAAGCCGAGTTGACAGCTTGTTACGTTATGTTATTTCAGAAACACTATTCGTTTTGTTTTTGCGGTTTAGGGAACTGTAAATAATGCTTCTTAGGATTGGCTTTCTTGAGGAGAGATGGTTAATACCTTTGACACAAGAGACGAAGTGGTAAATGATACTCTACACTTATATGATTACGTAAAACGAAAAGATTTTATGTTTGATACGTAAAATATTAAATGTAGAGCATTTATCTAGATTTCTAGATTAATGTTATCGCTTAGGCCATCTGGACCCGACTATAAACTTTTCTAATTAGACCCTAATTTAACTACGTCACCAAAATTGAACCGAAACTAAAAGTAAAAAATATCCGTTCGCAAAAAATAATGTTCAATATGCCATACGATTTCCAACAAAAAGAAACCTTACAAAGTGGGGAATTACTTCATACCTCTTTCTTTACATCGAGTATCTTTCCCTACCTTTACAATTCTTCCATTATTTCCTTTAAAAACCCATCTTTTCCAATCTTGAATCAAGTTTGTCCATTGTCATCTGAATCACAATTAAGAGGAGTCGCACACTGCAAATTTTTCAGTCGGCCAACATTTTGTTTGGGCTCATAAATGAAGATGAATGGTAGTACGCATATTACAGCGATCAGCTATATGGGTGGTATCAGACCGGCTAAAAACTTAAACAATAACCGTCGTACCACAAACCTTTTAAACGTCTGTTGAACACTTGTCTAAAAAAATGACAGATTATGACGTTGAAATAGGGTCCGTTTTGCAGCCACACTTTTTTAGACAAGTATTCAACAGATGTATAGTAAGGCTGTTTTTTCTAACCATCGGGCCAACTGTCGGGCGACTGTTTAGTCTACAGTGTGCAGCTACTGTGTTCTATTCGCTGACAAAAGTAACAATCATTTGCAAGGCTTTCAAATTGTCAAGCGTACTCCATATTAAACCTTTTGTGTGAACACAGAAGGTTCATGTTTGATTAATAGAGTGCGAATAGAATTTTCATTGAAAGTTAAGAAAGTCCCCTTCGCTTGATTTAAGCTTTTGTGTTGGAAGTGCGTACTTTTTTTCGTGTATTTTTGAGGAATTTTGTTGATGTTCAAATAATATTATCTGGTGTAAACTGACCTTTAACATTTTACAATCTTCTTGTCCAGACAAGTTTTCTGTACCTAGGTAAGTACAACCTTGTTAAGATTTTAGTATTTGTATTTTTTCTTAAAGTCTTGTATACGCCGATACAACTACATAGATACTAGTAGATAGGGCCATTGACCTCTACGTAACTTTCTGGTAGATGGAACTATTTCATAAATACTTATATTTTTTCAGTTTTTTGGAATAATTCCATTTAATGGCAAATACAGATTTATTATCAAATCATATTTTCATTGTGTCCACATCCACAACAGTACTATCGGTCATACTTTAAACTTCGCCCAACTTTACTCCTCAATAATTGTAGTTACATCGTCATTGGAGTTTCGCTCAGCTGTTCAAAATCATAAACATGTTGGCTTGATAGATAGTGATCAGTTAATTTCCTCGGCTAGGAGAGAAGCTACAAGTTTTCATATTAGTTCCTAGTTTGGATGCTGTCTGTTTGTGAACTATTTAGATTGGCCACCTCTATAAGTTAATAGGTCTTTGATTTTGAATAAATCTATACCTACTTAATATATTAATTTTTTGTTCTTTTGTTTGTACCTTAAAGGCTCCGAAACTACCGAACTGTTTTAAAAAAATCTTAAAGTGTTGGAAAGCTACACTCTTCCTGAGTAATATAGGCTGTATTTTATCCCGGTGCGGGCAGTAGTTCCCACGGGACGCGGGAAAACGGCTAGTGTGTAATTATTAAAATGGTTCGTAGGCATCGCAAACAGTTTTATAAATGAGTATAATCTTATGTGACTGACATTAACGTAAATTTTCATAGAAATAAGTCACTCAATTAAAAATCGTTATTAAACCATGTCAAAAATGGCGTAAACGATTGACGAAATCAATTAATCATTCACTCGTTCATCCATTCACTCATTCACTCACATATTGCAACTGAATGGAAGAATGCGAAGGATTAATTAATTTTGTCAATAATGCCTTTGTTGTTCAATACATTCATTATCAGATCCAATCTGTGTATTTGACGGAGTGTGATAAATATGACGAAAATAACTTCTTCGACTGCTGGAAAATGTGTTATAATTTCTTATTAACAAATTGCAATAAACCAGTCATAATTATTTTCTATCTGTGTGGATTCTTGTGGATAGTGGTGGGTATCGAACTCACCAACTTTCGATCGCTAGGCCGATACATTAGCCAACTTTGAAACTTGTGTAATTTAGGTGCATTTTGAGGATCATATATCCAAAGGCAAATTACTTCTAACAGGCTACCCTGTCCGTTTGTCTGTGTGTCTATAACGTTCATCACCTGCCTAGACTTTTCTCAAAGTGTGTTGGGGTCAGCAGTCTTAAACTGATGCAGCTGAGTACGGTAGACTGCACATCAGTGGTAACTGTCATGCACCTTAACTCAATAGTAATAAGTACGATTTTTCTATCAAACTGTTACCACTGACCTGAAGTTGACTGTACCATTGTATTAGATGGAGCGACTGTCTATCAGACCTCCTTAGCCCAGCTAGCTTTAATACCTACGCAAACTAAAAAAAAAACAGTTGTCAATTCCTAACAAAATATACTAGTGACACAAAACTAATAGTATACGTACGAAAAAATATTATTCTGTCCCTACATAGGGATGCCCATGTTGCCTACGATATTTCTTATTTATTAGCTTTTCTAAGAAATATTGACGCTATTAAAATGCCTAGCCTGTAAAATGTTGGTTGGTATTATTTATTTTTATTGAAATGGGATGTTGCTATAAATGAATATTTTTGGCTGGTTCTTAATTTATGTGACAGTTACCTAGGAAATTATGTAGGCAGATTGTTGCAATTGTGGTCTCATATCTAGAGAAAAACTTTCTATATTTTTCAGGGTAATAAGTACTTAAAATAAAACACTTTGAGGGGACTCATTCACACAACATTACTAAGCTCCAAACTAAGCATATATTGTAACATGGGTACTAGATAACTGATAAATATACTTATATACCTACTTTCTTACTTAATATACCTACATATAAACACACACAATAAAAAAAAAACACCCATGTTCATGCATACCCGTGACCTTTAGTACCAGAGGCCAATTCACTAATTATGACGCAATCTGAAAAAGAAAACTGACTGCTTTGTTTAACAGTACCTAAATACAACAATATACATATTACAGAATAGCAAAGTTACGAGGGACAGACTTGACAGTCCCATTATGAACAAACCGCGTAAATCTTCTGACTTTTTAACTGCCTTTGTTTTAACCGTAATTGTAACTTAAAATTAACAGAATTCCAAATTAGCTCCAAATAAAACATTTTACATTAAAATAATTTATCTAAGGTCACTTATAATTAACTTGTTGACATTTCAAAATTGAACGATATATCGGGAGAGCAAATATTTATTTAACAAAAACGAGGGTTCGATTTAAAAAATGTTAGCACAAAATTCAGGTACTCAAATAAGCTGTAGACTTTATCGATAAATTTATTTACGCACTAGACAGCCCTACTCACGTCCTTCAACGGAAACTTTTTAAAAAACCCACGTACATGTAGACTTTCGTCCAATAAAATATTTACACGTTGGATTTAATCATTTCGTTTCGCACCTCGTTAATTATTCGGGGGTAAAAGGGATGGGGGAGATCGGGGGAATTACATATTATGATGTGTAACTACCATGGAGGAAGGAAAGATAGTGGAGATGCCATTGGAGATAGGTCAAGTAACAAACTGTTGGCGTGATCAGTTGCTAGAACTAACAATAAGTTCGGTTTCCTTATCCAATTAATGATTGGTCTTGGTTTATTGGTGATTTTACTTTGAAAATAAAGGGCGGTTTCCATAGAAGGCGTGTATGAGCTGAGCTAGTAACGTTCCTCGAGCCTCGAACACCGCATTTTGGCTCTTGCGTTATGACATCTCTGCTTATATATTCTGTTCTCCACGTTACCTACCCTTATTCGGGTGTTACATTCGCCAGGGTAAATTATTCGATTTGTCGTAGAATTAGATTGACTGTGGTTATTTGCCGACGTCGATCTGTCGGATTTTTGTTTATTGCAATTCTGATGATATTGATTTCAGTGTCTGATGTTGGTTTTAAGTGTTTAGGTTAAAGGGATATGGGAACGTTATTTTGACTTATGTAGCTCTGAATAAAATACACTGTATTCATTCAGTTTTTAGGAAGTAAATAACTGCCTCGTTGAACTAGTGGTCGCAAGCACCACTGCTGTGTAATAGATCTCGGGTTCGATTCCCGAGGCGGACCGAAATCCCGGTCTAAGTAAAATGAGTTAAGTGACGTTAATATAGAGAAGTTAGTCATCTTTATTGAAGTTAATAACTTTTAATTACTAACACCACATAAGAGGAATGGCTTACTTAGTTATTTTAAATTACAATTAGAATAAGCTCACTTTATTAAATAAATGTCAACTAAAACTCGTTCCAAAACCTATAAATTGACACAATTCAACAAGTTGATAATCACGCCATTACTCATACAAAATCTACGTAAAACAGCTTACACAGACAAATGGAGAATTCTCAAAAGCCTAAATTCTAAGAAGCCCTTAGTAGGTGAATTTGTCAATGTCACAATTTACATCAGTAAAGCTGATATCAGACACTCGAGTGAATGCTTCACTTTTCTATCACTCCATGTTCACACGACAATGCTTTTTTTCTATGGGAAATCATCAAATGTCACAAAAAAAAAAAACACCAACCCCTCCCGCTGTGTGGGTTCACCGTGAGGGTGTGTCACACTCTTACCGACTAAAACATAAAGGCTTAAGAAGGAACATGAATCCTTCTTAAGCCTTTATGTGTCGCTGCGGGATTGTTCGAAAGAGTTACCGCGGTCCTGGTACATGAAAGGCCCATGACGGAACACGACGGTTTTTAGTCAGTAAGAGTCTGACACTCCCTCACCGCTGCTAACGCACAGCGGGAGGGGTCATTTGATGATTTTTGACGTCTTTAAAAAAAAACCTTTATGTATCAAAGCCGCGGTAACTCTTTCGAAAAACGCAGCCACGGCAGGCTTTGGCCCTGGTAGGTCAAACCTCTTCTGTATTCAGACTGTTCATTTTCACTTTCAATCATTTTCATACTGCATTCATGTTTCATTTTATGTTCAGACATTTCGTTCCAAGTGAAGGGCGAAAATGAAGCGTCTGATATCACCTTTAAGCCTCTCCTACCTCTCAAAATCAACTGAACAGATAACAATATAAAGGGGAGTACACAACAACGGGGTACTTCCACGGTTCGCTTGCTCTCATCCGATGTGTGTACCGCTTAAAAGAGAAAGGCGTTCTTTACGTAAATGTTTGCTCATGCAATAAGCTGGAAAATTCATGCTTTAGCTTTGTTATAAATGATTAGATTGTCGGAGATTTGGGACGTGTAAAATTTTTGTGTAACACTTGAATTGTTTTTTTTGTGGTTATTTTTAACTTTTCTTTTGTTTTAAGTGATTATTGGCTTAAATATAATCGAATTAGAATCGAATATAACATATACATATTTATAAAAACAAAGATACTCTGTTTGTTTAATTTATGTCGACGTGGTTACATATAGTTTTATGCCAAAACTGCTGAAACGATTTAGATGGGCACATTATAGGCTAGGTCCGAGCTTGAGACTTAAGAAAGGATATAGACTACTTTTCATCTGGTCTCGGGAAGTTGCAGTCTCCTTTTCGACGTGGGTGAAACTGCGGGGACCAGCTAGTCATTTAATAAAATAATGGGAATGTTAGCATCCATATTAATAGCTGCGATTGATTAGCTGAAAAATTACGATTCATAAAACAGATTCTGTCCGAAATGAATTCTTTACAGGAACAAATTATTTCCATAGCGTCAAATACAATCTGTAGCTTTAAATATAACACAAACTTGTCTCTTCAAATATAACATATCCCCAAAAAATAGATCCCTAAATATATAAAAAAAAACGTAGATACCTAAGTAAAAAAATGTTATTTTCAGAAAACATCTGTTGCCTTCTCCCATCAGTGTTATATTATAGTAACGCGCTTGTCACACCCGCATAATGTGTGGAATACTAACAAAAAAGGGGGAAGGAAGGGGGAGGAAGTAATAAGTAATTTTATTCTAAGGTTCACAATATATGTTGCGTTTCAATAATGTATGAGATTCGAAAATTAATCAACCTTTTTTGATGTAGGGAGGCTTTCTTGGTTTTTTATCTTAAAAAATCAATTAAAAACAGCCAGAATTCCCTTATTACAGGTGCATAAGAATATAGCTAAATCAAAAAGTTGCAATTTGATAAACTTAATTCCTTGCTATGTATTTTAAGGCCAACCCACAATAAGGGAAGGTTCATCTGACGAAACATGCGTCGCTTTTTTATCGGTCGCGTAACGCCAATACAGACAAATAAACGATCAAACATTCAATCATTCACACCTAACCGATGATGCGTGTGTCGATCATACATTTACGATACCTACACTCGACGCATTTTCTGTCAGATATGAACCTTTCCTAATACTACCATTAAAAATATGAACTTACCATGTAAACACTTGGGTATCAAGACTAACCACGCAATACCTTACCCAAGTACGTGGGCCTTTAATAACGTAACGCTTCGATTCTTTAGCGTCAAAACAAACGACAACTACGCTTCGGACACGAATATTAATGTCGGACAACCCACAGAACTTTCCAGAACACATGTAACTCGATATTACCGAAAATAGATGGTGATTTATTAAGGTTCGAAGCTTCTAGTACATTCTGTAGGTACGGGTACCTATTGTGAAATATTGGGGACAATTAGCTGAAGGTATATTAGGTAGAAAAGCCTTGTGGTTACACCTACGTAGTAAATGAAATAGGTATGTAAATATCGATAGATGAACAAGATATTAATATATATTTACTAGCCGTTTTCCCGCGGTTTCACCCGCGTCCCGTAGGTGTTACTGCCCGCACCGGGATAAAATATAGCCTATATTACTCCCAGATAATATAGCTTTCTAATGGTGAAAGAATATTTAAAATCGGTCCAGTAGTTTTTGAGTTTATCCATTACAACTAAACAAACAAACAAAGTTTTCCTCTTTATAATATTAGTACAGATTGAGTACTAGGTGCCCCTCCGGTGCCATATGTTTAACAAGTTTACTTCACATATTTATTTCCCGCACCAGGCTTAATAGTAGCCCATATCCTTTCTGAGGTTTAAATAGACTATCTGGGTTGGTTCAGTAGTTTTGCCTATAAAGAGCGATACACGGATAGACGATATTAGGGGTATATTTGCGTTTTTAATATAAGTACGCATAATATTGGGTAAAAAATTTTGCACTTTTAATAAATTGCCAAATCTACATTAATTATTCACAAAACAAACAAGCTACTTCAAAAATAACAACCACAGCGGCTAAAATCTCAAAAAAAAAACATTCCTAAAGATTACTCTGCTAAGATAGGTACTAGGATCTCATGAATTTATAAGGAGTCAGGAGCGAGCACTCAGTTCTTAAAACGTCACTAAATGAGATTGGGGCAAAGGTTCGAGACGCGGGTATCTAATGATCAACAGAAAAGTGTTTGTAAAAAATGCTTGTTTGCTACGAGGTAAGTATAGATGTTAGGGAAAAAATGTTGTTAATTTAGTACTCAATGTACCTATGTAGTGATTAAAAGTTTAGGAATAACAGTCATACTTTTATCAAAAACTAACCGATTAAACGTGGTTTCAGCTGCGCCCAAAGGAATTTCTTCCTGTACCGAGATAAATTCAATCAAAGTATTAGTCGGTCTGATACCGGCTAAAAACCTGATTCTTGTAATGTGCGTACTACCATCTTCATACTGATTTATGAGCCCGAACAAACTATCGGCCGACTAAAAGTTTGCCGTGTGTCTCTAATTGTTATTCTTCCTATTATAATGCCAGTTTCACCTACATAGAAGCTAGTATGAAAATAAAAGATACCTTTTAAGGGAACATCAACTTACATGGAGGTATGAATGCGGCCCATTTTCCTTATAGTGGGGAGATAAAAGTAAAGATGTGTAAGCGAAAATGCTATTCTTATCTTCATCTGAGGATAAGATAATGGTCTGAAATAACGTGTTCCTATTGTTTGGTATATATGTGTGTGTATTTGTTTAGTATGTATGATGACGTAGAAGTAAGTGGTATCTTTAAGCTGAGGTATTTAGTTCTATTATTAGATTAGACAAAGTGTTACTGAGTTTGACAAAAAGGAAAAAAAAATACGGTAAACCAAAAATACTGAAATAAATAAATATTTTGACCCTCTGGCTCTGGAAGTCGATGTCTTCTAGAAGCTTTGTGACATTTACAAGCAATATTTTTTGCTTTTACAATTTCTGAAAAACTGTTTACATTTTAATGCTATTAATTGTACAATATATGTTAGTAGTTAGTTAATCTTTGTTGGTAATACGAATTCTAGGAAACTCTTTTCGAATAAAACAATGAACTCTTCGAGTAATAACACAAGAGACATTTATCATCATTAGACAAGAGCAGGAAAAACGAACTAAAAATCAGTACTGTCACAGTTTAAATTTTCACTTAAAGCACGTAAGTACATACACGTCAGTTTATAATGCCCTTCGTTTTAATGATGCGATAAGATTTAAGATTTTCTCTCACGTAGGTACCTGAACACGGTATTCTAGAATGTTCGCTCCAGAAGCGGAAATTAGTTGGCTCTTCATCTCCTTTCGTTTAGCGGTAATATAACATACATTCACTTCGTTTTAGAGTATATATACGGCAAACTTTTAGTCGGCCGATAGGTTGTTTGGGCTCATAAATCATTATGAAGGTTAATGGTAGTACGCACATTACAAAGATCAGGTATTTACCTGGTATAAGACGTGATATGGGGCCAGTTTTTCATTTCACAAAAATATAAAATGCAGCACATTTCATATTTATTACACGCACATTATAAAAACTAGCCTAAATTCAATAAACTTTTTGACTTTGACTTAAATTTCAAAAAAAAAAAGCAAACCATCGGGTTAACTTTCGGGGTTTTCGGGTCTCTAGTGTACGCTTATCCTGAAGGCGTTAAAATATAAGAAGAAAGTCGTGGAAATTCTCTAGATAAAATTTCATGAATATGTGAAATTACGCATGTTTTAGGATGTTATGGAAGATTTTTTCGCGAGATTTTTCAGATGAAAGATTGTTGTTACTGCTAGGAATTTGGCCTGGAAATATTTTTTGCTTGGGTGAATAAAACTGTGTTTGCATGTATTATGGAAATGAAATAAGACTTGATTTCTGTTACATCTCGTAGGAGTAATTGGGTCACTTTTTTCCAAGTATTTGGAATGGGAAAAATGTATTCATTAAACCCGGTTTATGTAAATTCTATGCTGAATGATTCTCTTGTAGTAAATAAACATACTTCTCTGAAAGTCAAGGACGGCATTGCATATATCTGTAACTTCATAAGATATAACGTACCAAAAGATTTTTTCTGAACAAAAAATAAAACATTCTTTGGTATATTCGGCGAGTTCGCCTAAGATAATTATGTAAATGTGCTTTCCCCATTAGTTAAGATTGTAATTAATGCAAACAGTGATAGATACTAAATACATTTTATCAGTTACAGATTATGATCAAAAGGGCTCAAATCCAAAGAGAAAATACCCAAAATCAGCACTAAAAACTCCGCGGTAATCAAGATTCGTGTAAAAATGTTGCCAATTCCGAAAAAAAGTATGGTAATGCGGTACTGGCATTTACATATGAAAGGTGGACACACGTTCGCGAATTTATTTAAATTTTAAATAGGTATGGAATTTTGTGGCGTATTGCAACACTGGATTTGAGTTGTAGATTTATATTTTACTTCTTAATTTATTTACATCAAGGGCTGTGATTATGTTTTACATTTTACAAAGACTAGGTAAATTACATTTTATAAGAGTAGGTAAATTACTAGACCTCCTCCTCATTTCCCTAATTTTCCACAAGCAAGTTGGTTGTCTGTAAGAGATCGCTGTTAACGATAAGACCGCTCATTGTGTCACCTAAACTTTTAAATATTTTCGTTTTTTTTTCTTAATGTAAGTTAGTGTAGGTACATAATAAATAATATTATATATCAAGTGTGGAGAGTTTGTGCTATTCCGATTAAATGTAGATTTCAAAAACCTATCTGTAGGTTTATTTCTGTACTAGATATAGAACGGCCGTTACTTTTAAAAATTTGACAGCAATGATTATTTAGCTACTTCATACTCTTCTTGATATAGTTAAACATAAAATATGTAATTAGCCAATCCCACATAAAATTTACAACAAAGGCGAACACCACCAGGCTACAAAACTTATATAAAATAATCATAATAAAATGTGAAAGCCGAGCTCATCACAAATGGGATTTACACTTGTTCAGGCTAGTGGTTTACTGGCTCGATGCCAAGTTGATGCTCAAAGATGCTTCAAGTAGTCATTAGCGACAGCGTAACACTATACTAATTCTTTTATAAATATTATCGCAATTTTTGATCTCTGTATGTCAGGGTAAACTTTTCGCAGTGAATTAGGAATTGCAGTTCATCTTAATAGAAATAATGCCTGATAATAATTTTAATAAGTGTCATCATTATGTAAATCGCAATTAGCAACTGATTGCTTTGGCTCGAGTTGACGCCGAGAGGTTTTTTGAACGAGCTCATTACATTCAGAGGTCGACTTGAGTGAATTGGATTTATCTTAAATAGTTGTTTTGGTTAATTTTGAGACGATCCGGCTCTTGAAATAAATACTAATTTATTTCTCTCTATATAAATAAAAGGACGTCGTGTTAGTTACACTACTTGTAACTCAAGAATGGCAGAACCGTTTAAGCAAAAATTTGAGGCGAGGTAGCTTAGAGCCGGTAGAGAGACATAGGATAGTTTTTGGCACTATCCAGCCACTCGGGACTGGTGAGAAACCGCGGGCTGAAGCTAGTTACAAATAAGCCCAAGAAATCTTTTCTTATTCAATCTCAAGATCAAGTAATTTTCCAAGCTCAAACGCAGTTTTAATAAGTGTCATCATTATGTAAATCGCAATTAGCAACTGATTGCTCCGGCTCGAGTTGACGTCGAGAGGTTTTTTGAACGAGCTCATTACGTTCAGAGGTCGACTTCAGTGAATTGTCTTATTAAAGAGATTACCGAAGGATTTGGTTGCGGTTGTTTGTGTTAAATTGGTGTTTTGGTTAATTATGGGATGATATTCGACCCTTTTTAAGAGATACTATCATCATCCTCCGAGCCTTTTTCCCAAACTATGTTGGGGTCGGCTTCCAGTCTAACCGGATTCAGCTGAGTACCAGTGCTTTACAAGAAGCGACTGCCTATCTGACCTCCTCAACCCAGTTACCCGGGCAACCCGATACCCCTTGGTTAGACTGGTGTCAGACTTACTGGCTTCTGACTACCCATAACGACTGCCAAGGATGTTCAATGACAGCCGGGACCTACAGTTTAACGTGCCATCCGAAACACAGTCATTGGTGTCTAAGATATACTTTTTAAGAGATACTAATTTACGATAAATATTGTAAACAGTATGTTTCATATAAAACAAAATAATAATTTCGATAGAGAAATTATATTTCAATCATGGTTATGTCATGTGTCTAGCTAAGAACTAATGTGACGATCAGGGCTATATGGCATACTATAGGCATACTTTTCTCAACAATTTCGAACATTCTCAATAACCTCAAGATTCCACTAGCCAAGGGACGTATATCCCGATATAAGTATAAATAAATAACACCCAACTAAAAGAAGATCATTTGTTTATAGCCCCTTTTAAAACTTTGTTTCAAAGCCAACATCTCACAAGAAACCAATATAGAATGATCGCACAATTACCGCGCGATCGTTACTCGCTCAAATTACACAATGAAGCTGACGTTACGAGTTGCATTGAACATTACGAACAAATAACATTAAAGCATTATTAAATCGTTGTCGCGTTTTAGTTTTATGATAAATTGAAGGGTGGAATTGTTTGACACAGTTTGGGTGTATTATTTAAAAAAAAATTATAAGAACTATTGAGTAGAGTCTCAAGTTGCAGTTTTGTGCTATGAAGAAATTATAAAAGTGGTTATTATTTTCATAAGGGTTTACGTCGTTTTTCGAATAAAAATAATTGAAAATCACACACTTTTTTTTCGTATGTTCCAATTCAATAACTTTTCAGCATAATTGTTAAATTACCGCTTACGCAATATATAAGTCATCACTGGTTGAATGTATCTTTATTGAAATCGGATTTCAGATGTCTGAACGACGAATGAACGAACCTGACCTAAAATAAATATGAGATAAAAGCAGCAGCAATCATCATCATACGCTGAAACTTGACGAAACTTACAAAAAGAATCACCCATCAAGACACATAGAAATTTTATCCTCACCATCCACTCAGCTCATCCCCAACAAGATAGCATAAAGATACCCACAGATACAAGTTGTATCCACTTTAATCCCTCCCCTTTAGGGATTTGGAACAATTTCGCCAGCAATTACATAGGTTCCCGAGCGTGGGAGCCAAAGCCGTAATAAGGTAATGCACACATATTCAGTAAATAGCTTTCACCCGCGGTTTTACTCGCGTCCTTGGAGAACTACACCCATCTGCCCAGTTTGCGAATGTTATGGTCGGTTTCCAGTCTTCTTCTATGGACTGACCGCGCCATTATCAATGGACCCATACCCATGTGAATGTATCTTACTCAGATAAAAAATAATCTACATATATCCGTTTCCAGAGTATTACTTGTCTCTCTTCTAAATACAATCCCAATCGGTTGAGCCATTTTAACGTCTGCGTCAGTATCGCTGTCACAATTCACCGATCCTCTCGAAATACATTATAGAGAGTTGCTACCTAATTGCTTCCAGCTACCATTTGTTGCTACCAATTGCTATCCTCGTGGTTTTGAAGATATTCAGCATCTAAAGGTGATACTAACACACATTTTCGTATTATTAGTAAGGATTGATGTACGAGTATAAGAAAGTAGGTAGGTATGGATGTATTTGAGTATATGGTGTCAAGGGATATCGTAGTTATATTCTATTTATATCGAGATTAGGGGTTGATTGCTTTGGTTATGGAGTTTGTTAATCCGTATATCTTTGATAGATGTATCGAGATCTGATTCCCATGCAGGGAGATCACGCTTGCGGCCACTAAACCAATGAGGCTGTTTAATTTATTTTGGTAGTCCGATTATCACGCAGTAGACAGGCATCAAGGAATGACATCAAAAGGCGTAACAACGCAGACGCCTATTTCGAGATAGGTGAGCTGTTTCAAAGAATTTTAATGTGTAGAGACAAGATGGGGAGCGTTTACCCAGCAATGTGACAGAATATGCCGACTAATAAAACGAAGTTCGATCCTCTTGAAAGAATACACACTACATTTTGCTGTGCATAGAAATATGACTCCAAATTACACTCTAAAAGATTGTTAAATAAAGAAGATAAAAATGTCTAGAGGAAAACGCACGAACCACGAAATTGCTATAAAAAGGCTGGTTAGATGATGATACAAAAATTCGTATTACATGACAGTGTTTTTTGTACACAATTGAAAAATAACACCATAAATAAGGGTAGCCTTTTTGAAATAATCCCTTCGTCGTCTTATGAGGCCCGTGGGAAATTATGACAGCGAGGAAGGGAAAGGGAGGGGAAGCTGTGGTAAACACACCATTCTATTTCCCATTGGCTGGTTAGACTGGATTATGAAGTTAGGTAAAATGGTTGAAGTTTGAATAAATTATAAGCCTTACTCGAATTATGTGATGTAATACGTGGTTGAGTGGTAGCTCTCAATCGTGTCGAATTAATGGTGGAAGAATGAGGATAGGAAACGGGTTGACCTGGAACCTTTTCGTTGCCTTATTCTTTGGGTCCCAATTTATCCAGTCTTCTGTACACATTACCATGACAGCAATATAAAAATCTATATACATATAATAAAATGATAGGAAAGTCAAAACTGTATATTGAATATTTTTTTAAAAGAATACTTGGGGGGTGATCCATAATCGGTTCTGAACCCAAATATGTAGTTTTTAGAATTTTTGTCTGTATGTCTGTTTGTCTGTATGTTTGTCCCGGATAAACTCAAAAAGTATTGCATGGATTTAAATCAAATTTTGCACGACTATTACCTGGGGGCTGGTTCAACACATAGGCTATATATTATCACGTTATCACCTATGGGGGTTGAGCAATGAACGATCAAATAAACGAAATTGCCCACGCAGACGAAGTCGCGGGCATCAGCTAGTACACTATAATAAGGTATTTGCGAAAATCTTCGGAGAGCACTTACGGGAAAAGTTTTTTCATATCTTATCAGACTAAACGCATACTGATAACAGTTATCTTAGGGACAGACCTGCTAAACTTTTTGTACAGGACTACTATATCGCTATTTCTTTGTCGTTATCTTTGTAGTAGAAATATAAAGGAAAGATATAGTTACCGTTGGTATAAAAAATACGAATATTTTCAGTAACTAGCATTTGCTTCCGATTTCACCCGTGCTGGGGAAAATGGTTTTTTGGTACTCGGATGAATATAATTCATGTAGCCAAAAGCTGCATATATAAAAAAAATGCGTTATGTAGAAAGAATACTAGCTTTTAAAAAATCTTTAATAAGTATTAATGAAAAACTTACAAACTCTAACGACAGGTGCGTTATAAACTGATAAAATATAAAGTCTGTTCAAGACTTTAGTTATAACATCAGTATGAAGCTATTAAATCGTTTAATCGACACTTTTAACCGCTTATACTAGAACATAAAAGTCCCATAACATACTGAGTCTTGCAACATGGTAGTAAGGAACAAAGTCTCGAGGTTTTAGTCCATAAAGCTAAAGTTCATCTGTGTTATGAGGAAAATGGTTTATGTACTAGATGTTATAAGTTCTTTGTATTTTAGCCGCAGAAGTTAAGTTCTTCCAATTTTAAGCAATGTCAGTATCGTTTAGATGTTCATTTAAATAAAGGAAGTTTTATTCCATTATTTATAAAATAATAAAGGTCGGAGCCAACTGGTTAAAATTGCCGTGTAAATAAACGACTAGCCTTTTGACTGAACAACAACATTCAATCACATACATGATGTCTGTGTTGGTTACACAACTTATAAAATTACAACGTATTAACAAGTCGTACAAGCTAATTTTATAAGTAAATAAAATACCTTATAATATGTTTTTAATTCAGACAAAGTTCATTTATTTAGTATATAGATACAACATATGTACATCTTAGACTCTAGTTTATACAGACAGATTTTTTTCACATTATACTTAGAATGCCTACACTGGAATCATAACCAACTGAACCGTGATTCAAATTCGTGTTCCAAACCTTATTGAATTTTCTGTCACAGACTATCAAACATCGAAGCACACATTACCAGTGGACCAAGACAGTCATGAACACGAATGTATCTCGCATGACTGACCTAATCATTTTAGACTGTGGCTAGTTTTGAGGAACCAATGAACCCTGTCCTTACGACTGTTAGCAGTTTCCAGCTCAGTGGGTCCATACGACCCGAGGATGTGGAAAGAATTACGTAATTCTTGATTTTTAGGGCGTGGGTTTTTTGTGTGAATGTGAAATTATTTGGTGATGTGTAAGGTATGTCGTCGAGGTATTGAAATCTTTTTGTATCTCATTTTATATGTCTCAATGAACACAGCTAGCGAGCGACGTGAGTTTATAGAGGAAAAAAAGGTGTTTGTTTGTACCATAATAGTACTGAAACTATTAAACCTATTTGAAAAATGATTTCACTGTTGGGACGCTACTCTATCTCCGGGTATAATAGGCTATATTTTATCCGGGTACGGGAAATCGTAATTTGTGTTGGTCACAATTGAAGTGGTAGCAAATAGCTAGTTGTACGTAAGAAAGTAACATAGCTGTTAGGGTTACTATTTTTGAAGCAACCTAAAAAAAAAACATAATAAAATATCATACTAAATATCCATTAAATTCAATCTAAAAAGACACATTATTACCAAAATACCTCGAAGCGACATTCAATCTAAACAGGATTAGGTTACATTTGCGACGATCAAACGACTTTCGAAGTTTTATTTGGAAGTCAAACGTGAGTGGGACATTGGGACTTTCGCCGAACGAAGTCGGAGTCCACTGGGAGCGATAAATTGGTAATTGCCAAATCTAGTTTTAGAAAGGGCCAATAGTTGGGACAAGTTCGAGGTTGTAAGCTGTTTATAGTGCACTTATATAGAGAAGTAAAGTAAAAGTTATATTTTTGGTATATTTCTGCACATAAAAACATGTAATCTATACTTATATATTTTTTTCTTGTTTGTTGGTTACCTACTTCAAAGGCTCCGAAACTACTTGACCGATTAACCAAATCTTACACTGTTTGAAAGCTACACTATCCCGGGTGACATAGTCTATTTTTTATCCGGGTACGGAAAGAAGTTTCTCGGGACGCGTGCAAAATCGTGGGAAAAGCGAGTTCTCGATAAATATCTTGAGATACCCATTATACCACAAGTACACAGCTTATTTTTACACCTATCTATGTAATACAACATCATAACATACAAACATCAGAACACGTAGATTCAACACAAAATGTTCAAGGAATATCCTTTTTAAAGCTAGGCGGATGATCCCTTTTTTAGGGTTCCGTAGCCAAAATGGCAAAAACGGAACCCTTATAGTTTCGTCATGTCCGTCTGTCCGTCTGTCCGTCTGTCCGTCTGTCACAGCCGATTTACTCGGAAACTATAAGTACTACAGTGATGAAATTTGATGGGAATATGTGTTGTATGAACCGCTACAAAAATATGACACTAAATAGTAAAAAAAAGAATTGGGGGTGGGGCCCCCCATACATGTAACTGAGGGATGAAATTTTTTTTTTCGATGTACATACCCGTGTGGGGTATCAATGGAAAGGTCTTTAAAATGATATAAAGTTTTCTAAAAACATTTTTCTTAAAGTGAACGGTTTTGAGATATCAGCTCTCAAAGTCGTAAAAGTATGTCCCCCTCTATTTTATAACTACGGGGTATAAAATTCTAAAAAATAGAGGTGATGCATGCTAATTAACTCTTTCAACGATTTTTGGTTTGATCAAAGTATCTCTTATAGTTTTTGAGATAGGTTGATTTAACTGTAATTTACGGAACCCTTCGTGCACGAGTCCGACTCGCACTTGGCCGGTTTTTTAAATATATATCCTACACGGAACCCTCAAATAAAATATTTGTTGTATGAAACGTAGTCACATTGAGTAGGGTCAGGTGTTATTTACATATTTATGCCTACTAAAGTAGCATTTTTTTACTTCCCTTCAAGATAATATGGGAGGTATTTGACTTACCAATTCTTTTGAAGGTATTTTTCCCTTTCATGTTTACGAATTTATTTTTTTATCTTTGCTGTGTCGTTTTGGTATGATGTCTGGTATTATTATTTTGGGTATTTCTCGGAAATTACCTTAGATTCTGTGTCCTTATACTGACATATTATATAATTAACTAGGTCTCACTAAGGCTTGCCTACGTTCAGGCCTGGCTACAACCTTAAGAAGACTAAGAAAGTTGACTATGATATTTAATCCATGATTGGGTAAAAAAATACCTTAAAAAGTTTGTGATGACGACATTAACATTTTCATAAAATAGCAAATAAGGTGCCAGAAGAAAAATCAGGAATCCTGACCCCGTCACACTGGATACATACCTGCAAAGACAGAGAGCAATTTAAAACTTCATAAACAAAAGCAGTGTTCATTGATTGATAAACAAAAAAAAGAGTCAAATTAAAACTCCCAAAAATACAAAAGGGACAGCTAAGTCTTATCAAATTGCTAATGTTTAACAAATAGCTAAGAGGGCTTTACGGACTTGGAGCATTCTTATTAATGACTTCAATCTTGATGTTGATTACGATTGGGTCTCAATAATGACCCGAATCGGGGTAACATTCGATCTAACTGTCTCAATTTCTTGTAAGATTAACTTAGAGAATATAGCCAACAGGACACGCCATTGCTGTGCCCTTGCTAAAGGTACGAAATCATAAAGTGTAAGTTCTGTCTTTTTTATGACCCCTGCCGTTGTGGGTGCAGCGTGAAGGAGTGGCAGACTCTTACTGACTACAACCCACCATGTTCCTTCTTAAGCCCTTTATGTATCAGACCGCGGTACCTCTTTCGAATAATCCCGCAGTACTGTCCGGTGTAAAGTCTACACTTATTTTATTGGGTTTGTGAGTAACGATGTAATCGAAACTGCATGACTGAGATATCACTATTTGAAGCATTGCCTCGTCCCCAACGCGTAAATTGGCATACTTTTTCACATACAGATTTGTGCTTCAGTTCCAGTTGATTGAATAATCCAAGAAGAGGAAGTAATTAAGATCGGTTGGAGATACGTTACGTTTCGGAACTATCTTTAAAGGTGTTTTGATGGCAGATAAAAAGAAATGGGAAAGGGTCGTGGTGTGAAGGTTGTGAAAGGGTAAACTGTTTACGTGACGGTGAAGTAGGATAGAGGTTGTGTTGGCACGTAAAAGCCAGTTAATTAGATTGCTAATAGGACAAAAGTTTATTTAATTTGGTAGTTAATAGAACATTGTGAAGAAAGGCTTTTATAATTTACTTTGAACCTCAAGAGATTTGTGAATTCATATAGATTTTTTTTATTAATTCCAATAGGTATCAATTCTGCACAGTTTCAATAGTGAATGATACCAAGACTCTATGTCTGTATAATCTTACGTGTCCTGTGGTAAGAAGCGTGATTTTCTAATAGGTCCTAATGCTTCGACCTTGAATCGAGCAAATACAAAACTATTATATTATTATATATTATTACAAGCGGCTTGAACTGAAATAGTAAATTGCAAGCCATATAAAGTTCTTACACAAAATCACTCTACTTGTAACTGCATGATAGAATCTTTCAAAGATTTTTCACCGTCTCTCACCGCTACCTCAGACGCATGTTTTTGCCGACTCAAGCCATTAGGAGCGCTCATTATCGCCTGATTCCATGTTAAACATATTCTCACTGCATTTATATTGCTGTCGTTATGGTTAAACTGTGGTAACTGCAGTTTGAATATTTGCTTGTAGGAACTTTAAACGGTTTGTTAAGACCGGGTTATGTAAATGAATATTTTATTTACTTAGTTAATCACAGTTTTATCCACGTTTGGAAGATGAACTTTTGTTTTTTTATTATTATTTATTTCATTAAATATATATTATTTATTTAATTTATTATAATATTATTAATTATTTATTTATTTAATTAATGATCGTTTTCACATCTAATCTTCTTCTACGCGACATTACATTTGCTTGATGGGGACAACTATATATTTCCAAAGAACATTTATACACCTCCAGAGTACTTACATTAGTACGAAAATGGCACATAGTGGAAAAGCACCGAGAGTTAATAGCTAGCAAAGTTGTCACTATATGTCAACTTAACACAGTATTATAATGATGACCAATTCTATCTCTTTAAAAGTAAGACTATTTCCAAGAACAACTCAAAATTACCTTCTTTATAATAAAACTCCTTCCAGTTTCTTACTAAAAATCTTCACTAACTCGTGCCTCGACACGGGTTCAAGCCGAATGCAAAATATAAAGCCACAAAATCTTCGAAGGAAACTGGATTCTATTACAAAGGGATTAAGTTCAAATTGATTAGTTTGACAAACGAGCGATGGACGGACGCGGTACACCGATTTTACAGCTCAATAGATATATCGATTTTATTCTCATAGTGATTTATTTTCACACTACTTTTCATGTGGTGAATCGGAACATATGGATTATACGATTATACTTAATTTAGTGCACTCGATTCTATTACTATTCCCGGAGACTGGTACGAACTAGATTTAATAGAGTTATCTTAAGCAGTTACGTTTGTTTTTTAATGTTCTGATGCTATTGAATTGAAGGCAGTTCTATTTGTGATTAAATGAAAAACATATAGATTATTTTTTTTAGACAAATAGGCAACTGAGAAATCCTACAAATAATTCCTATTTTAAAAGAACGCATACTTTTGCTTAAAATAAAAATACAATATTTGTGACAGATATTGTAATTTCTTAAAAATGAACTTAACATGAAATTAACTTTTTAACTAACACTTTTAAAAGAAACCGTAAACTTATGCACTATGATATTAATGGTTGTCTATGAATATAAAACATCGAATTTAAAATCGTTTTCAACAGTATCGACACAAAGGAACTTATTATTTATACATTGCACTAGTAAGTTGCGGAAATTCGACCGGATTTCACTTTAGTTCGAATTTTATCTACAATTTTATTCGACGAGGATTGCACCGTCTACATATTTCTGTGCGTATATTCAGAACTAGCCGTTTTGCCGTGATTTCACTCGCGTTCCGTGGAGAATTTTGCCCATTCCGGGATCAAAGAAGCGCTGGATACAAACAAACATACATCATCATCATCATCATCATCATCTCAGCCATAGGCCGTCCACTGCTAAACATAGGCCTCCCCCTTTGATCTCCACAGATACCTGTTGGAAGCGACCTGCATCCAGCGTCTACCGGCGACCTTTATACGGTCGTCTGTCCACCTCGTTGGTGGACGTCCTACGCTGCGCTTGCTAGTCCGTGGTCTCCATTCCAGCACTTTTCGGCCCCATCGGCCATCTGCTCTGCGAGCAATATGGCCTGCCCATTGCCACTTCATACCAGTAAACAAAAAAAATATGTCTGTATGTTATATTACTATTAATATAACACAGATATTTTTTTTAATCTAAATCTAATTTTTAATCTATAGAGATTTCCTGTTTTCTCACAGTTTCACCCGCGTCCCGGAGAAGATTCTTCCCTTATCGGGATAAAAACCTTGTTGCGTGGCGACAATGTAGCTTTCCAATAGTGAAAGATTTTCAAAATCGATTCGATAGTTTCGGAGCCTTTATGGTACAAACAAACAAACAAAATGTTTCTTTTTTAAGTGGTAGTTCATTTATTGATTTCTCAACATATTTTAAACATTTTAAAATATTAAATTCAAAATTTAAAAAAAGCATTTTAAAATTAAATGTTTCCTCTTTATTATTATTAGTGTACATTTCATTCGACGAAAATTTTACTGTCTACAGCTTTTGTGGTCACGAACGAATGGTTTCAGCACTTAACATTATATTTTCAGAATTTATTCAAGCAAATGTGGAAACAATACATTTTGAATAAACGTAAATTGTTTTATTGTTTCTGTTCTGTGGTTATCTTGCTATACTTATAAAGAGAATATTGGCTGTTTTTCGCGGTTTCATCTGCATGCTGTGAAGTTTTTATGGTGATATTATTTCCACCTGTTTGGTTATTTTCGGCTACCAGGTATGAAAAAATCTGAGAATGAGTAATGATAACTATGAGAATCAACTTTGAAAGGACTATACTTTGAAACACGGGGACTGGTAATTAATAAAAGTTGGAGACAACTCAGGACTAATTTATATTCTTAGTATTTATGGACGCCTACATATGCAAGTATTGCAGCATACTGAACTGTATGTATGTGTATTAATATCCGAGCAACATGAAGACTACTTTTTATTCGTATGTCGAAGTAGTTTACTCAGGAAGCTAGTAAAACACAATTTTTATTATAAAGCCTAGTGACCACAAAACTGTGTTCAATATTCAATCACACACAACTAAGGCCTAGCGGTTATTCCTGATAGTTTGTGTCTCGCGGGAAATTGTCGAAAGAGTGTTTATACATATGTTCGAACAAAATAGAGACCACTTTTTATCCGGATGCGGGAAGTGAGTTATTCAAGAACCGGGTAAAATCTAGTATATAAAGCTTAAAATAAAACACAATGTTTATTATAAAGCCTAGTGCCCACAAAACTGTGTTCAATATTCAATCTCTATAGAACTAAGGCCTAGCGGTTGTGCTTGATAGTTTGTGTCTCGCGGGAAATTGTGGGAAGAGTGTCTGGATGTTACGGTGTGGGATGTGGGATGGTACTACAGGTAACACACCTGTATATTTATAGTGATATTATAAAGCTGGACAGTTTGTTAATTTTGGGTTTGAACTGTTCAAAACTAACTCGAATCACCGGACTGATTTGTTATTTTTTTCATTTTTACATAATCCATTTATCAAGAAGGACTGTAAGATTATTAAAGGGTACAAAATACCAACCATCTGTAAGTTTAGTTTATTTTGTATTGTAATGAATTCCCTTTGTATAAAAGACGGATTTCTGATACCCCATTTAAACTTAAGAATTATTTATTTATTATATAATTCATGTACACAGATACACACACAAAATACAGAAAAGAAGAAAGATAGAGCACATACTACATAGGAACAGCTTATTTAAGAAGAGATGCAAATAGTGTGTAAAAAAGAAAGAAGCTATAACTAAAAATACTACGCAGTGTATACACATACCTTTGTACAAAGTATGTAAAGCTTATATCAATATATTTATAGTTCGAAAGTCACAAACAAACCAATTTATTCTAAACATTGGTAAATATTCGTAGCAGCCACAATAAAGCGTAGCCGTGCGGCTAAATGCTACGCGCGTAGGCGGCTACGGCGGCTACGCGCGATTTAGTAGCACAAGATACTACGCACGTAGTCGCCTACGCTTGTCGTAGCGATTATTTCTTACCGTGTAATTTCTTTAGTTATGAAATGTTTTTTGTAATTAATATTTTTGTTAAATGCTTGATGATAACAGTGTTAAATTAGTGCTATTTATATCTTAAGCTGTGATATTATGACGGAAAAAAATAGTAAATATGAAGTACACTACAAATTAAACAGTCGGCCGACAGTTGGCCCGATAGTTGGTTTTTTTTAAGGGAATCGTGAATTCAACTAAAGTTCTTAGTCAGTCTTATATTTTCCAAAGACCTGATCGTTTTTATGTGCGCACTACCATTCATACCGATTTAGAGCCCGAACAAACTATCGGCCGACTGTTTAGTAAGCTATTATTCTTAGTAGTACAGCCTTTTTATCGTCCCACTGCTGGGCTGCGGCCTCCTCTCACACGGAGAAGGATTGAGCATTAATCACCACGCTTGCTCAATGCGGGTTGGTGATTTCAGACTACACAGTCCAGGTTTCCTCAAGATGTTTTTCTTCACCTTTTTATCAGCCATTGGTGTCTAAGATATACATACTTAGAAAACATGTGCTAGTGTAAATATCTAACGTTTATTTTAAGCCTTTTAAGCACTAGCTTACTTACTAACTTATATGAGTTCGAAGTTAGCCACATAAATGTTTTGGAGTTTCAAAATAACTTACATACGAGTATCATAAGTTTTAGAGTATTTTGCTATAAAGTATTAAGATGAGCTAGATAGCAACTAGTTGGTTGCTTAACTGTTTAACTTAGGCTATTAGGCCTGATAGAAGTAGAGGTTTGATGTAAAATTGTGGAGATAATTTAAGATGTAAGTTTTTATCTTTAAGATATGGTATGTTTATGTGTTTATGTAAGTGTGTACTAGCCAACTTGATTAACTATTTAATTGTTTTTTTTTTTTATATATATACAAAATGTATACAATTTTGTTTAGTGATATTTTTAATATTTTGTATACGGTTCTCCATACCATACAGACAGAATTGTGTTGCTGGGGAGTTTGTTCCACCACTTCTTCTTCCCAGCAAAAACACCTAGGAAGCGGTGAAGGGCGGGCATTTTGGGGGCCGTCTTTTGTAAATTTGACCTTCAAAATGTGCTGATTTTCAGCCTACTTTAAAATAAATGCCTTCGTCGAGATTATCAATCATTGTATGATGTATAAATCATGGCCAAAGGAAAGTAAGTACTTCAGAGTCTATTATCCTAACAATAACTTAGAAAAATCTCAGTCACCTTAATCATTTTTTTAACGTATGGGTTACCTACAGCATCTTAAGATGAACTAAAAAACTGTGCCTAGTCTGGTGATCTTTCAAGCAGCTAAAAAACTAATGCAGCAATGGTATCAATAGGAAAATCCGCAACAAAAAACTAATCGAAAAATGACTGCTCAATTCAAAACAAGAAAATAACTTCCAACTCCTTATTCTAAATACATTTTCGCAACAAAAGCTTCAAAAACATTGATACCGAGCAAATATTAAAAGGATATTATTTATTTCAATTTAAAAATACACTTCGAAACGCCAAATGATAGGACAGGAACAAGCGAAAAATAAATTGGCTATTTCTTGCGAAAAACGAATTTTGGCTAAAAGGAGAATCGCGTAAAAAGGCTTAAAGCAATCTATTTTGGTGCTAATAGATTTTTTTTCCATGAAATTGTTTGGGAATACGCAAATTGTGTATTGTGTGGGTAAGTATGTATTTTAGGTCGAATATAATGATTGATAAGTATCACTTATTTTGTAAAAATAAGTATTATTCCAACTTGACTTGTACTAAATATTATAAAAAAATATTCGTGTGTAATGTGACTGTCTTCGAAAAAAAGTCCCCCGACACGTCAAAATTTAGTTTACGAAGTGTTAAAAGTTATTTTTTGCTTTTTATAGGGTTTAGCGTTTTTAACCTTTTGTCATAATTATTGCGTACTTTTTTTGGGTCGGGGGTTTTTTAAATTTATAATTTAATTTTATTTCATGCTTTTTAAAGGAGCTCCTTAATTTTTCCTTCTTTCATTTAATTTATTTTATCTTAAGATGGGGTCGCTATATGCGATCTCGGCCAAAGGAAGCTGTTTAACAATCCTCATGACAAACTGGCTCTGGGAGAATTGCACAGATTGAGAAACAATAAAGATTAACCTTTGGACATTCTAGATTTTCAGCAAAAATATAAATCGGTTTATCCGTTTCATTCCGGCATTCCAGGGTTTCATCCGCCACATCCCATTTCCAGCATCGGGTCCTCGTCAATCAGAAACATGAAGAGAACTCGTCAAGACAAATTCAACGAGCCCAAACTCGATGGGTTTACTAAAAGGCAGTTCAGGGTTACGTCTTCTACCTTCGTGCCCTAACAGCAGACCAGCTCAGTGGTTCCAAAAGACATTAGTGTTTCAAATTTCAGATCCCACATATACTTGCAAGTAAACTGAGCGTGTAACATTCCTATCACATCTAGCAAACGAGCTGATGACCTTGAAGACCTGAACCGATTTCCACCAAACATAGCTAAGAACACTCCCGACTGACATACCTTTTAAACAAAAAAAACCGCATTACAATCGGATCATCCGTTTGGGAGCTACGATGCCACATACACACACACACACACACACACACACACAGACACGTCAAACTTATAACACCCCGTCGTTTTTGCGTCGGGGGTTAAAAATAGTGTGGTATTACAGTTTGTATGTATTTACACATATCTACAATAGATAACAATGGGCTCATCATAGTCTCGTAGAAAACATTACATTTAATTAAAAAAAATAATGCTGAGCCTAAAAGGAGATCTCATAATTAAAATGGAATTAATTAATTTATTCCAATTTGAGAGTCAGAATGGCCGATTAGCAATTATGAATAATCAATATTGGAATAACCTTCGGCTTATAATTGGGAACTGTTAACATTTGCATTAGTTCTCGAAGTTTTCTTCAACAGCCATTATTATGGAAATTCTCAAGATCGTTATATTTTATGCAGTATTAGATGTTACTGAACAATAGTACAAAACTACTTTGGGTTTTGTAATGACAAGATTTTTTATAAACTGTAAACCACGAAATACCATCACCAACTAATTTCTGAAGGATAATTAACTTTTTGGAAGTTAGTAAAAGATTAAAATCATTTATTCAAAAAAGGCTGAAAACCAACCCCCAAAATGCCCGACCACTTCCTATGTGTTTTTGCCGTGAAGAAAAAGTGGTGGAACAAAGTCCCGAGCACAATTCTGTATGTGTTTTCAAGACTCGGTTCTACATAAATGTTATTAATTATACCAAATTATAAATAGTTTTAAGTCCATAATACTTCTTATTTTCAATCCTAAATACTCAAGATAGTGACAGATATTCTGATCACTACTATTTTCTTCAACATCAAATTCTTCATTCCGATATTGTAATCAGTCTCCGCAAAATATTACAATTTCAATCCAAGTGATTAAAGATGAGCATTCCTGCATTTCGAGTCGGTTAAAAAGGAAAGATTTCCAATCTCCGGCCGACGGAGACACTTACAAATGAAGAAAAACACGTTTTTTTATTACTCATTTCCAATTGAAAAGTAATGAGTTATCTTTCAAAGATTTCCGTGTAATTGTATGAATATTTTGATCTGTACGAATTTAATGCCGGGAGTGAATAAAGGATTTATTAAAAGTGTTCCTTATCGTCAATTCCTGATTGATATTGCAAATTCAAAACTGTCTATGTGTTCAGCAGTCACGCTTAAACGGCTGAGCTGACTAAGATATTTTGTACAAAGCTCACTGGAAAAGCAGTCACATTTTATTAGAGTACTGCTTAAGCACTTAACATGTACCATTTTATAGAAAAACAATTCTAAACCGACTTCCCAGAAATAAGATTCTTAATTCTCATACCGTATATTTTTACAGTTCACAATGCAACCGAACCTCCGACAAAATACCTACCCATCCATATACCCTGAAAATACTACTCCCCTCTACTCACTTCCCAAAACAACAATAAACTTTTACTTAACACTAACACATACACATAAATGCTTACAAAAGTATAGGCATTTCCTTTCCATTAAGTAGTGAGCTAACTGGTACTTAGCGGCACTATATTGTACAAGGTCAGACTGTGCTGCAGAATACATCCTCAGAATCGTACGAATGGGGGGATAACACGCGACGGTGCAGGGACGGATTTAGGGAAGTAAAGTAGTAAGTATACCTTAATTCGAGGAAACTTTAAAAGTTGTGAAAATATTAAACAATTTTAACTTTTAGAAGATCCACAGATTAGAACACAATATAAACCCTCACTACCGAATTCACAGAAGAGCCTTTTTTAAATCATTTAAACCAATAAATTGTAAGAATTTTTATTTAAGCCGTCCAAGTACTTCTATTGTATTAGTTGGTTGAATTGTATAGTTAGGAGAACTAAAACAATTGGAGTACAAACTAATACAATATGTTTACAATAAAAAGACAAGTAGGTACAAATGTTTATCAATTAATAACCTGAACAAACTAAATCCGTCCCAGTATTAACAGCGGTATCTTCACTAATACCCGTGCAGAGCGCGCCGTATATCACACGAGCAGGTTCAGAGCTAAGCTTCAGCTGAAACAAGCTGTATTCACATAGCATTTCTATTAATGTATTTTAATTTACATACATTTATATATCTTTCATTTAATTTTTTTTTATGCAAATTAGTTTTGTTTATCAGGAGTTTTTGACTCAATATTTTAGATTCAGATCAGGGTAAGTTATTTTATTTTTAGATTGTAAATATCTGGTCTGATTATTTCTCATTTTCATCTTAATTTTAGCATATAATATTACATGCGCATGTACTAACAAACTACGAATATTTACTTTACCTACAAGAGTAATAATTTTAAAGTTATCTAAATTCATCCCTGTATTAACACCGTATATCATACGAACAGGTACAGAGCTAAGCTGTAGCTGAAACAAGCTGTATTCACGTAGCATTTCTATGAACATGCATGCATGGGTACGACATTATTTCAATGGGAGATGTTTTTACTTTAAATATGTTTTTTTTTTGTGTAGAGGACAGATGTATTTAATTTTTGATGCAAAACAACTGCATGTATTTTATCTAAAATGTTATGGTTTACTACATTTTAAATGGTTTCAATTTCAGTATAGTATCAATGTTACATTTTTTATGCTATATACCATTTCTAAGTATATCTTGGACACCAATGACTGAGTAAAGGGGATCTTTAAGAAATTCGAACTTTAAAAATCTTAGATCTGAAATCTGTCTTGAGTGGACTTGGTTTATTTTTTTCTCTCATGTGCCCAGTTGTGGGTCAGTAAAAAGGCTGAAGAAGATTCCACAGCAATACTAATAAAACTACAATAAACACTTACCATACGACATAATAACAATAACACAGACATTCAAAATTAACCCTCTCACGACGTTTCACATAGTGCTTTAAGACTGCGGTTTAAACGAGGGGTGTAACGTTAGGATAATTGTACCGTGGTTCGTAACACAGACCAGGGTTCAACCTCACTATCATTGTGGTCCATGTTGAGAGTAATAAAGGAGATTAACAAGCTTTCGTATTGTATTTAGTGCATTTACATAAATATGTAGGTACGTATGTGGAGTAAACAGGCTGGCTTTAACTACAATTGTTTGAAAATTAAATACATTTGTTTGCTGCAGTTTTTTTTGTAATCTAGAATGATCCCATTGAATATATATATTATATTATATACAAACAAATGTACATTATTAGGGTCGGGTTCAATTCTGCCATCACAATTGAACACTGCGCTATATTCTACACTAGCTTCCGCCAGCGGCTTCGCCCGCGTGGTGTGTTGATAAAAAGTAGCCTATGTGTTAATATATATATCACCTATGTACATACCAAATATCGACCAAATCGGTCCAACCGTTTTTGCGTGATTGAATAACATACATCCATACATTCTCACAAACTTTCACATTTATAATATAAAGTAGGATAGGCTAGGCTAATAGAAAACCTTTTCCTTAGTGTGACAAGTACAAGTACTATGTTGAAAATCAAATTTGTTCAGCCAAAAGTGAGATAATCGTGCACAAACAAACATACAAGTCAAACTGAGAATCTCCTTTTTCCGCAGTCGGTTAAAAGGTGATTACTCACCACAGTAAGAATGACGACATAGTTTTTAGTATGATTATAATTTGACCTCAGTGCGAACTTACGACCCAACTATAAACCTAGTTTACTAAAGAATTTATTATTCAAATAACCTTTACTTTAGTGGCGCTGAGCAAAATATTTTCACCCCTCAACCTTAGCCGGCAAGGTTGAGTGGAACTCAAGAGCTGTTAACACGATTTCAGTAGTTTTTTCGACCTCATCTTGCGTTGGAAAATCTTCCCTTTTAGAGTTCCGTTTCTATAGAAAAACGCGACCCTATTACTAATACTTCGGTATATGTCTGTATAATGTTATAGCTCTTTCTTATAAGCTGTGATAATGTTCACACATCATGAATTATTGTTACCGCTATATTTTAGGGGCTTCCCTTACAGCAAACGTGATTTTTTGCCGTCTAATTTAAAACGGTACGGATTCACTGGATAACTGGGTCGGATAGGCAGTCGCTCCTTGTAAAACACTGGTAAGACTGGAAGCCGATCCCAACATAGTTGTCAAAAGGCTCGGGAGATGATGAATATATAATGGTACGGAACCCTTCACTCACCAGCCCAACCACACTTACCAGGTTTTCTTCACACTCTTTTTTTAGTTAGAAAATCCTCCTTTTTCCAAACATCTGTTCGGTATCGTTGGTCGAATTGACAACGAAGTTGGGTTCGTCCAATCATAGTGAAGTGCTTGAGAGTCCTTGACAGACTTGTGACTAGGAAAGTGGATAGACCAAGGTTGTGGGGTAAGAGGTTATTAAAACTGGTCAAAGGCTTTTTATACTATATTTTATTTCGCTTATTTGATCTCACTAAACACTAATCCGGTTGAAAGAAAAATCTGTGTTAGATAGCCTATTTACTAGTGAAGACCATAGACTAAATTTTATCCGGGTTCGCAAAGTATTCAGTTTCTGTATACTAAGTTGAGGCTATAGTTTCTCATAAAATCTATTTACCTGTAAAGAAATAAGTTTCATGAACTTTTTCTCTAGACACATTTTTAGACATAAAAGGCAAAGAAATAATAGTATTATTGAAACAAAAACCTAAAACCTGACGCAGCATCCAGAAAAATAGCTGTCCAGATTTTATTTTATAGGCTCAAATATTCGTGTGCCTGTGTACTTTCTACAGTACAGTTATAACTTAGGTTTAAAGGCTTGTTATAAATCATTGTGACAGCTCTCTGGGCCTTCACCGCGGTCCTCCCAACTTGGTGTTGGTGATAACGAAACACTTTTTCTGTGAAGTCGGCTAAACGTCTGTCATTGGTGGACAGGTAATTATAGAAAGGATAGTGTGGACTTGGTTTGGTGAAGCATCTTTGCTACTCACTGCGGATGTGTATTTCATTTAGAATTATAACTGAACTGATGAATTTCTTGTCTTCTTTGATAGGCCAAATTATTTGTGGTTTACATAGATTTTCACATAATTTTCCAAAGATATCTTTTACCTAACCTGTCATTGAAGAAACTCAAAATACATTTTTTATGTGACATCAATCTTAAAAACCTCTATAACCAGGTAAGCCTGGCTGTAAGTATATAGTCGTCCTCTCCTCTAAAAACTAACTTTGCTGTGCCCGACAGGGTCCATAATTGTTTCTTTTAATTTTACCCACCAGCCTGTACACATTATGGAATGCAATAAAGTTATTGAGTATTGAGTATTAAGTACTCCCAAAATTGTAGGTAAAAATATATTAGGTAATTATTAAACTTACCTTTTTACAAGCTTGAATACTCCCTTCAAAAAAGAAAGCAAAAAAATTCAGCGAGAACAAATTGTTCGGTATTATCCGTCTAACAATATTATCCTCAAGCAAATAACAACAAAACGGGATAAAAAAGATCCACTTTTGACGTCTGGCTTTCTAATTTATATTTAAATTATTCACTTTAAACGTCACTGGTGTTACCGGGATAAGATCCCGGGATACGGGACGTCCCCTCTCTAATCCCGGGCACTTCTATCTATACTAATATTATAAAGCTTGAACGTGCTAATCTCAAAAACAACTGGTCTGAATTGAATAACTTTTTCAGTGTTTACCTGTGGTATTACCTGCTTACGTAATTAGGATAACATCAGTTTTGAGAATTAAAAAAAATATCGTACCTTTTTTATCAGAAACTAGCTTTCCGCCCACGGTTTCACCCGCGTCTAACTGCTTCCCGTAGCCGGATGGTGACAAAAACTATCCTATGTCCTAAATCGGTTCAGCCGTGAGTTATAAGTGGAGTAACACAACTTTCTTTTATATATATAGATGGTAAAAGAAACACACTAAAATAATATGGATATTTTTAAGTAGTGGCAACATTGTTATGTATTTTCCAGTTTTTATGAAGACCTCTATTTCTCACTGTAAAGTAAAATAGTTTTAGTTTTCCAATCGTTGGTTCCAAGCATTGTTACGGATGCATTCCCTTGGCGCTTGATTTATATGCAAAGTTTTTATTTTAAGACAAGCCCGTGGGTTTGCTTGCACAAAGTTATTGGAAAACTACACGAATATAAGGTAGCTAGTGGTTAAATTGTCTGCCAAAGTTTGTGATCGATTAAGTGGGAAGGTATTGTTGAAATATTATATTCTTTGTAATATTTCATACTAGCTATTCCTCGTGGCTATTCACGTGACTCCTTGCGTATTTTTACTTAGAGATATTGTCGAAAAGATTGGCTTATTAAGGTGGTTGATTTCACACTAGTCAAAAAATATTAACAAAACACTACTGCACATGTATACGGCAAAACAAATGGCTAACTTTAGTGGGAACTTTACTTTCCGCCAACATATGGGACATAGCACTAAGCAGCCTTTTCAATCGATCGATGATTATCAATCTATCTAAAAAATTGCTCCATAAGTTACTCTTATCCGCACTTCGTCTTTCATCGAATAAGCGCTCAAAAGGTTTTAAAAATATTACTCGCTTTTTGATGAAATATTGGCACGTCAGCAAGGTTAGTAAAAGGGCAACCGCTGGAAAAGTGCTTGAAAAGGAATTTTAGAATTAAGTAGATACTTTTGAAACTGGCTCAAACTGCAGTGTTTTATAGAACCGTCGAGATCAGTGGTCAGTATTGAAAATATCCAGACCGCAGATTGTTATGGGCGTTTTGCTAACATACAAAATACTCAAACGTTACTTATCTTTATATTCTGTTTAAAAGTAATTTTGTCGCAACTTAATTGTGACAAAGATAGAATGAGGTTTGAGTAGTCTTTAAAATTGAGTGTTGTTTAAGTGTTCGGCAAACAGCCGAGTGTAGATTTAAGTCTTTACTGTAAGACTTCCTTATTCTTAGTGTGTGGGCCGGAGTTACTAACCTCGTGTCAGAGTTTGCCTGTCGGCCTCTGACATGGAATTGTAACAATGATTGATCAAACATTATCAAAAGTTGGGTGTGTTAACATAACTTATGAGGAAAACAAGTCTATTCATTTAGGGAGATATTCTAAAATAAAACTGAGTAGGTACCTATTAAGTATATGTAAGTACCTAACCTTTACTAATGATAAATGTGAAAGTAAATCTGACTGTATGTTATGCTTCGACGCCAAAACTGATGAACTAATATAATAACACTAGGAAGTGATGAAAGGGTGCCCTTTTTCGGGCATTTTTGTCTTAAAAAAGTGCTAAAACTAGCTTACTCTCAGTACACGTTTTTGGCTTTGACTTTGAACTAAAGGTACACCGTATAAGAAGGACATAGGATAATTTTTAGCTGGGTAGGTAGAATCATCGGCACGAATCTTGAGCGCTGACCTTTACCTGCGCAGAAGTGATTTATTGGCAAAGAACCAATCCCGAGTGACGGCTATGACGCGATGCACTGCGGGCCAATCACCGCTTTAGCCCGCCCCCGTGCCTCACTTCATACCAAAAAAGGGACCCAATAAATAACTTCTGCGCGTGTGAAGGTCAACGCTCAAGATTCGTGCCAATGATTATATGTGAATTAGTTACCAGTAGACACAGGTAAAACAGCGGGATCGTCTAGAGACAGCGTTTTCATTTATTTCTGTCTCGTCAACTTCAAACAAGTAACAGAAATAGACTGATGTGTTAATTATGATTTTAATATTATGTTGTTGTATAATGGTTCGTTAAAATGCCAGCAGCTGTAACAAAGGGTTCTTAGAAGTTGGATATTGAAAGAAAGTTTAATTTTAAGTATGATAACTTGATACTGTTATATTCAGACTTTTAATTTGGTGACTAAAATAGTTCTTAAATTACTTCGACTGTAATTTTTAGCGCAATGTATTTTGAAAACAAAACTAGCTGCCAATTGCAGCGACTGCTTGAAATCAGTCAATAATATAAATACATACAAACCAGTAGTGCAGCTGCGGCCGATTTCAGGTATGTACATTACTGTATCCTTATAAAATTATAAATCCAAGAAAAAAGTTACGTCTGCCGCGCTTTCAGGCTAAAAGTACATTACTGATTTAAATGCACATAGATAATCTAGAGAGTTTGAAAAAAAAGATAGGAATCTTTTTAACGCAGATGGAACCGCGGGGAACTATTCTTCTATTACCACTCAAACAAGCCAGCGTTTAATAAGGTACAACCACTACAGATACCTCAAAGTTCAAGTATATAAATAAGATCCCTGTACAAAAATACCTCGCACGATTTGAACTCTGTACCAAACGAGCAACACTTCACTACCTTTGATCCGCGCCCTTGTTAGCCGCCAAATTGTACAGAAAACGCGGACAAAGAAATTAGAACTCTAAGTAGAACATCAAAGGACTTCTTATGTCTTTTTTTTGTGAGATTTTTTTAGGGTTCTGTACCTAGAAGAACAAATGGACAATGTTACTAGGGCCTTGCAATCTATATTTCACCAGGTCATACGGTCTGACCGCTTTTTGGTGTGGTTGATAATTATATCAGTCAGTACAAGTTTTTATGTAGGTAAGTACATAAAATGCTATTTTCTCTTGAAAATTAGCAGCTATCAATTGCACAAAATGTTCAGTATCGCTATATCTCATGAACCGTGGTAGTTAGATACTTCAAATTTTAAGAGAAGATGTATTATTGTTATCGTTATAACAACAAAAACTATGTACCTAAGAATTGAGAACCTCACATTTGTTAAACAAATATTTAGGGGGCCCCAAGAAAATAGAAGAAACGAGATTTTTTGCAGTTTTAAAGATGTTTTTTCACGGAACACAAGTCCGACTCGCACTTGACCGGGGTTTTTTAAGATCTTGAAGTGAAGGCATCGTTAATAAGTTTGTAGTTGGGCTTCAAGTGGTTGATTGTACTTTACTTTCTTGTTCATAATAAGACCGCTTGCTTGCTTCCAACTTGACCGTAGTTTGAAAAAGATGGGTTTTCTGTTGAAAGTTAGAGGTATTTCGGATTTTATATACCTATTTCTTTTTGCAAGAAAACCTGCACTTGTGAGAATCTTGGTTTCAAGGACTTGATGTGTGTTTTAGTCACTACTCTAAAAAGCTAGCCAGACATATACGAGTGCTGTTTTAAGTGTATTCAATTTTTTATTTAAGAATAGCTAAGAAAAATGTTAAATTGTTTAGAAAGTATGCAGGATTAATTAGGAAGAAACAATGGAAGAAAAGAAAAAAGGAATATTATCAAAAACGGATGTTTATGTTTTTATTGAAAATGGGCTTAAGAAATCGTCTAGGCTTCATTAATACCTACTTATTCATGAAAATCTCTAATCATAATGACTGAAAGACGTATTAACGGAGCGTCTATTGTAAATATAATGTATAGCAATGTTAATAGAATCTTTTGTCTTCCAAAAATATCTTCCAATATTGTGTATTGTAATGCTGTTTAATGTCAGCTACGATCGGTATTCAGTATCTCACGAACAGGGTTGTCGGATACAAACTAAACATTTCTGGTCTTACTACAAAAACTTAAACATGTGTCAAACACTTGTCTAAAAAAAGTGTGACTGCAAAATGGACCTTATTTCAACGTCATAATCTGATATTTTTTAGACAAGTGTTAAACTGACGTTTAAACGTTTTTGTGGTAAGACGGTTTATATGTTTTTGGCAGAGATGCCATAAGGAAGGTAGGTCAAGCGCCTTCTTGTAGTTCAAGTAACGAACGGTAGGCGTGATCAGTTACTAGAACTAACGAGGCGTTCGGGTGTCTTGCCAAATCAAAATTAATCTGTCAAAGATTGGTCTTGATTGATTGGTTATTTTATTTTGAAAATAAATGGCTCCGTAGAAGGCGTATAAAAGCGTAGCTAGTAACGTTCCTCGTCCCCCGAACACCCGCATTTTGACGCGCTACTTTCTTAGGAGATTTTGCGTTATGACATCTCCACTAGTCATTTTGTTCTCCATGATACCAAATGCTGTATAATATCAGCTTCGATGGGTGTTCTATCTCACGAACAGGGTTGTCAGATGCACACTCAACATTTGATATGTTTTTGACCCCTGACAAAAGTTTTGACGTTACTCTAAGTTTTGGATGTGTCTGGTTTAATCTTTAGAAGTTAACATGTTAGGTTTAGTTGGTTAATTTATCTAAGTATATGTTTTTGAATAGTTATGCCAGTTAGTACATTAAGATCTTCAGCAGAAGTATTTTTAATAATACCTGCTTAAAAGGTCAGGTTATTGTCATCAGCCTTTATTATTATCCCATTGCAGGGAACAGGCCTCTTCCGAGAAATAAATGAGGTAAAAACCATGCTTGCTCAAGGTGGATTAGATAGTTACCATATGATAATTCTCACCTGAATATATTTGTAACTTCCATACTTAACTGAACTTAATTAAGGAAATTTTCTATTACCGGTAAAAAGGGGACTGTTTTAACTCTGGCAACCCTATCCCCGTCACAATTGCGTCATCACTCGTCTGTCAGTTCGACGCTGTGTATTTTTCAGAGCTAAGACCTTTTTTTTCAAAATATTTTTTATCTACATTTTTCAGCGTGCCGATCAAGATGCTTTTTGTAGAATAAATTGTTTTCACGGCAGCTGGAATTTAACTGATGTTTATACTTTTGTCGTAGGTTTTTGAGAAAATATGTATATTCTTGTACATATCTGAATTCCCGGAATAGATTGCGTGACGATCTAGACGCCTAACTTCGAGACTGGTGGATTCGGTCGAAAAATCGAGAAGTGTGGAAGCAAGATGGGGAGGCCTTTGCCCAGCAGTGGGACATTATAGGCTAAAAATAATAACAATAATGTATATTCTTATAAGAACGGCGTCATCACCACGTATGCTCGAGGTTTTCCTAAGATGTTGTCCTTCACATTTACTCAGTCATAAATGGTCAAGATATATTTAGGAAGAACACAAGTTACTTGGTGTTTGCCTGGCATGAAATCGAACCCGCGCCCTTGTACTTGAAAGGCTAGTGCTATAAACACGAGGTCACTACCATGTCAAGACTATAAATACATGGCTGTATGAACTGCCTTCTGACTATGGTTTTCAAAAAACTGTTTTCACAGAAACCCTCTCGGATAAAAAATAAGAGCGTCAATTACTTTTCAAACAAATATAAAAGCGAAATTAATTTACAAAAAGCTTTGAGCTATTGGACACGTAACGAACGTAAAAATAAAAAATATTAATTCACTTCACAAACTTTTCAATTGCATTTAAACTGAAAAAGGCCAATCAACGCATTGAAATCTTTTATCAAAACAGTTGGACAATCAGACATATGAAGCCTTTTTGTCGCTCTATAATTTTATTCTATTATTCAAAAGGTAGAGTTAATTTCTAAAAAAAGTCAGTCGAATTTGAATTTTGGAAGGGAACGCATCCTTTTTTATGGTTTGATGTCATACTCGCAAGTTATTTTGTCAGCGCAAAATAATAAAAAGTTTTGTCTAAAAAATTTAATCAGAATTACTTAATTATTGAAATCTTTTATTTAAAATACTTGGACAATCAGACATACATATGAAACCTTTTTAAATCAAAATCAAATTCTAAAAAAGTCAGATGGATTTGAAATTTGATGTAAACGCAATTTTTTTTCTGATGTCATACTGGCCCGATGAGTCATTTTGTTTGCGCAGAATAAAATGCCCTAAGATAATATTAATTTGTATCAAATTCATGGAAACTACTACTTTTTTATCAGTTTTAGATGAACTTTAACCTAATGATCTAATTATATGTACGTTATATATTTCGTTTTTGGATATTTTGTTTGCGCAAAAAATTCCCCAAAGATTAGATACTATTAAAACGTTGCCACTTGTTTTTCTAATTTTTTAGATGAACTTTAACCTAACGGCCTAGTTCGACTACATATTATAAAATTATACATACTACTGGGATGGCTTGATAAGAGGTCCAAATGAGGGTCTAAATATTAACTTCTAAAAATAATGACTACTTTAGTTGGCGTTGTGTTATAAAGGACGATGGGCGTTTTGGTACCCTGTCCAACAGTGTTGATTCTAGTACCATTGCGTAGGTCTTGGCAAGGCAAAAAATGTTTACTATGACGACTAGTCCCAAATCCTTGTCCATTTCGCGTGACATCGACTAATAGACTGTAATGTTCAAAAATCATCAACGTAGATGTAGTTCTTAAATCCAACTGTATTGAATAAAAATGGTGTGGTATAGTAACAAAAAAACAGGAATTTGGCCTTCTTAGAATGTTTGCCTTCCGACTGCTTTAAAAAAAGGACCTAGCAAACCTTTGCAGTTCACGCAGAACTAGCTTATGTATTTGATGAAAGTCTTTCAGTATCTACAATCAAAAAGTTGAAAAGTCAGGAGACGATGTTTATATAGTACATACTACGACTCAATCTTGCTCTTCAAGAGTTGCTGAGATAATTATGAATTTCTGCTTAAAAAATATGAATAGAAATGTTTTGAACTTTTGTCAAATCAGATGACGATTGTGTTTCCGTAGTATGACTCCATAGACTATTACAACCTTTAGATTATAACAGAGTGTATCTCAAACAATGTAAGATGTCTATTAACTGAGTTTAAAATTGTTACACTGACAACATATGCCTCTTAATGAATTTGCATATATGGATGACATACTTGTTGCTATGTCGATTCAATTTTTATCATTACTCGGATCGGACAGCTAATTGAGACAAGCCCCATAGTTTTTATTATTCTTCACGTAAATACCTTTCTAATGATATATCATACGTTACTGTTGGAGCGGGTACCAAATCCCATACAAAGTGCCCATTGTCCTTTGCAAATTATTGACTCTATTACTACCATAGCACTAAATATCAATGACCATGAATTAATTGGTATATGTAAACTTAAACATAAGAATTTATTTTTTGGCAAATACGCATATTCAAACCTACTTTATACATATCCCGAATCTCATCATTAAAGCATAGAATATTCTTACCAGAACACATACAGATTAGATAAATAAAAACTAAGTTCCCGACGAATTGAGGACCTCTCTATTTTGGAAAGACGGTTAAAAATATCAAGATTTCCTTAAAACCTTTTGTCATCAACCTTCAAACAATTTATAAAAAAAAGTCTTTAAAAAAAAGTATTTCAAGATAAAAAAGTGGCACCTATCAATAAAGGTTGAATAGTGCTTGACAAGCTCGATATAGCAGAAAACCATGAGTCACATTTATGAAGCACCCTCAACCTTACTTCATGTTAGCTGCCTCTACACTACCCAAGAGGTCTTGAGCCGTGGCCTATTTTATTAGACGATAGTACCCCCAATCGATTTTCAACCTTACATCAATAAAATAGAGTTCGGTTTTGTGTAATCTAGCAGTTTGTTAACCAAGACTGTAGGTAAAGAAGTGAAAAATGTTGGACGCCTCTGTTTAATTGGAGTTGGAATTAAATCGTTTTGGTTTCCACGATTTAATTTAATGGTGGAGAAGTGGTAAATGTTCTTGGTTTTTTCTTCTATATGATAAAATAAATAATGTAATCTCTCGAGCCTTTTCCCAATGTCCTTTTAACAATGTTGGGGTCAACTTCCAGTCTAATCGGATACGGTTGAATACCAGTGTTTTACAAGGAGCGACTGCCTATCTTACCTCCTTAACCCAGTTACCTGGGCTACCTAATACCTCTTGGAGAGACTGGTGTCAGATTTACTGGCTTCTTACTACCTGCGACGACTGCCAAGGATGTTCAATGACAACCGGGACCTACAGTTTAACGTGCCGTCCAAAATAAAGTCATTGGTGTCCAAGATATAGAATGACTCAGAGCTCGGCTATTACTGAGCGCTCTCAAGTTCACGCATACAAAGATAGCGTGCGTGCTGTAGGTTTACACACACAAACGTATGGCTCACCCGTTTCCGGTAGATAAAGCTTAATTTATAAAAACAAAACTGTTCTCTGCCTATGCTAATCATCAAAATTTATAGAAATAACTAGAAATATTGTGAAATCTTGCGATGTGATAAAAATTTTATTATTTTTCCTCAAGCTACCAATAAAATTATAGTATATTACCAATACATTTTTCACGTCTGATATTTATAAAAGTACTAGCTACCGCTCGCGGCTTCGCGTGCGTAGTTCGGTTATGTCGCGTTTCAAAGAAAAATCTTCAAAATTCCGGGATAAAAACTATCCTATGTTCTTTCTCAAGGTCATCTCTATCTGTGTACCAAATTCTATTAGACTCAGTTCAGTGGTTTAGACGTGAAAGCGTAACAGACAGACAGAGTTACTGTCGCATTTATAATATTAGTAGGGATTGTATCTGGTCATGTAAAAATGTAGATTTTCTTCATGTCAGTCTCACTTGTTCGACTCGAGCCTCTTTGAGACAAGAACTGGGTCGTTACACATCATAAGGGCTCACGAAGGGCTAGAACTTCACTTTTATACCAGCTGTAGTAGAATTGTGCGGGTGTAAATTCACATCTTGAAAATAAATTATGAAAGGAAAAATTATCATAAAAAAGATTCAGACAGCATCCAGCATCCAGCCAGGATTCGTCGACCTGGTCTGAATTGACGTTCTCTCAGATGTACTAACCTTATCCTTATCCGTTGGTAATAAGAATTAATGATGTTGTTAATGAGATGTAAGCCCAATTTAGTGGAATCGATTGCGCGCGATAATTTTAACATATAATCTTTTTCAATAAGTGGGTTATCTAACACTGAAAGAATATTTCAAATCGGTCCAATGGTCCCTGTGAAGAAGGCGTTGTAGACAACAAACTCTTCATCTTTATAATATTAGTACCCACGGATAAAAAGATCAGTAACGTCTAACAGTCTCTCGCAGACAATCGATTTCCCATCACACGAAAATAAAAACAAAAACGACGCTACCGAAATACAACAGAAATACCTCTATATAAGAAAAATATGATCACCAATCATGAGAACACATTGTTTTCATCTCAGACGAACATTTGTACGATACAAGGATGATTCCATGGAGAACAAAATGACTAGCGGAGGTGCCATAACGGAAAATCTCCTAAGAAAGTAGCGCACTAAAATGCAGGTGTGCGAGGGACGAGGAACGTTACTGTCTTCGCCTTTATACGCCTTCTTTGGACCCGATCATTTTTGTAATACCAAAAATCGTTGACATATGTCTTAAGAACCCAAACGCCTCGTTAGTTCTCTCATTTTGGTCATGCCCACCGTTCGTATTTGACCTAGAAGAAGGCGCCTTGTGTTTTTTTTGTTTCAGCTGAGGAAAATGCCTGACGCATACACACACCGCCCGGAGAGACGGTGAGGTTATGTGGGGCTTGCATCCACTAAAAACCTCAGCTTTTGTGCCGTCTTCTGCCTTTTAGAGACGGACCACGAGGACCAAAGACGACTTTCGTGACCTCTCGGGAGTGGCTGGTCGCCTCCATCTACTGGCGATCCATCTCAGCAGCAGTTCGTGCAATGCAGGTAGCAGGAGTTCCCCGGTCTGCTACCCACTGGCTGGTGCTGAAAGCGCCTGACCTACCTGCATTATGGCATCTCCATTCATCATTCCTTACTCCGTAGTTGGGTCTCACGAAAAATTCAGGAACGCATTATGTTTACGACTAAAACGACGCTGGGAGACGACAGAACCGTCTCGTAAAATTGTGCAGAGGTAAAGCTACGTATGTCATCTTTGAGACGAGACGTCTGTGTTTTTAAATGTTATCTAGTTTTCTTTCTACGTTATTTTATATGTAGGTTGGGAAAACTTCGGCGGTTTCTATCAAATAAAAGATCTGTGTTGTTCAAGTGATCAAGTGTATTTGATCGCGTTTATTTTTATGTATTTTTTCCATATTGGCTGCTTCCCGCGGTTCCGTCCACGTCCCAAGGGAATTGCTTTGCGCACCCAGATAAAATGTAGCCCTTTCTCAGGCTTTGTTTAATGCTTTTGGTGTGAAAGCTGGACAGATAGACAGATTCGGTTTCGAATTTATAATGTTACATTAAAAGATCTTTGATTAATCGTAGTCGGAACACCAAAAAACCGGCCAAGTGCGAGTCGGACTCGCGCACGAAGGGTTCCGTACCATTATTTATAAAACGGACAAAAAAATCATGTTTGGTGTATGGGAGCCCCCCAAAACAGGTATTTAATTCCAGTTTTCAGTATTTGTTGTTATAGCGGCAACAGAAATGCATCATCTGTGAAAATTTCAACTCTCTAACTATCACGGTTCATGAGATACAGTCTGGTGACTGACGGTCGGACGGACGGACGGACGGACAGAGGAGCGAAAACAATAGGGTCCCGTTTTACCCTTTTAGTACGGAACCCTAAAGATTCACAACAGTTAAAGAATACGTTTAATTCAGTAGCAATCATGATGTATTGTTAACGTCAGTATCTCTATGTGAAATATTAAGCTGCATCCGGCTTGATTTCAGAGTAACGGGATGCAACTCTGAAATAAATGATGGGTCAGATCGTCCGTGTGTTTGGGGATTCTATCATATCATATACTTATGGATGACATTTTATTCAGGTACGCAAAAAAATTCTCACATTTACGTTTTCATATTATTATTTTTTTCGATACCTATCATTATGTTCATGCCTGTTTTGTCATTGTATCATCATCATCAGCCTATCGCAGTCCACTGCTGGACATAGGCCTCTCCAAGTGCACGCCACTGTCATTGTATTGAAATCTTTAAAACCCCAAATCTATAAACTTAATGTAATAAGCAAATGTTTTGTTTGTCTCCGAAACTCCTAAACCGATTTGAAAAATTCTTTCACTGTTGGAAAGCTACACTCTCGAGTAACCTAGGCTATATTTTAACCCTTTACACGCAGAAGTTGCCATTAGACACGGGTGAAACAGCGTCAAAACGACTAGTACATACTACAAAAATAAAAGTTCTCCCATTTTTACCCCTCGTTTGAGGATTAAAGGCGAAATGTTACTTAGTTTTTTTATTTCTCCCACCCGTGACCTTATGTGACGAATAATAATATAATGCTGACTTAGAAAGGTTTTTATTGTGCTTTTACCACCAAACAACAAAAGGAACTCGCTAAGTAAAATTTGGACACATTTTCCCACATTTCTTTGGTATGTATTTTGTTATATATTTTTGTGAAAACTGTGTTAACAGCACAGAAACAGAGAAATATTTCGGGGCCTTTTTAGTGAGAACAAAAATAGAATATCAGTATAACTATGTAAATATGTAGAAGTGTTCGAAGTAACTGTTCTTTGGCTGATAGATAATATAATTTGCTTCCCAGTCTACAGTCATCTGTTAATGTCCTGAGTTCTCTATCCTTATTTTTGTTTCTTACTAAGAAACAGGAGGAGTTTCTCCTACTTTTCAAGCCCTCAAAAACCCATCCCAAATCCTATGTTTATGGAAGAAGAGGAGCAACTAACTTCCCAGTAACACATGTATGTCTGTTCATTAGAAGAAATTGGATCCTTCCTTTAACTTTCCTTAAGTTTATCCTGATTTTATGTTACAATGTGGATAATTATTGTAAGTAGGTATGTTTTGATATTGCCCCCATAAAGTAGACTTATCCGTATCAGAGCGGACTTACCCTTATCATATGAAATTGTAGAACATAATTACAAAAGACAAAAGATTCCACATTTAGTACAATTGAGATATTTAAAAATACTGTCTCGTTCCTATTGAGTCCCAAAAGTGGTGTTTAGGGAGCGTAATGAGAACAAAATGTCTTTTATTGCAACCATGAAAATAAACTAACTTTACTCCGGGGATTCGAGAGTATTTAAGTAATTTTGGAGGCCGAATGTATTATGAATTTCTTCTGTATTATGGTATGCATGGAAATGATATCTACTTAGGTATATACTAATATTATAAAGTTTGTTGGTTTAAACACGCTAATCTTAGGAACAAGTGGACAAATTGTCTGTGTTCCATAACCTATTTATCAAGGAAGGTCACTGGAGGAAGCTATTATAGATTAAATAGGTACGATTATACGATTAATAGGTTTCTCGGAGGTTAAATTAGAAAAAAAATTACCACTCTAAGTAAAGTTCCAGTTTGAAAAAGTCATATTGTAGTTCCAAAAGCGAATCGAAATAAAATACTAACACCGTTAGGACTTTTCTAAGAATTCTTCAACTTAATTAGATTTTTTTACAACGACTTGGAATTCCGAGAGATATTTAAGTAAATGTGTCTCTTGGAATTCCAAGTCCAAAGACTGTTGGAGGTCAATGAAGGATCTTTAGAAAACTACCAGTATTAAATAAATCAACACCAATTTTTAAGAAATAATATGTATTACTTATTTTTGGTACCAGCTTTCCGCCCGCGGTTTCACCCGCGTCCCGAGATAACTGCTTTCCGTAGCCGGGTGGTGACAAATACTATCCTATGTCCTTTTTCCGGGTCTAAGCTATCTCCTATCTAACTTTCAGCTTAAACGGTTCAGCCATTCTTGAGTTATAAAATGTGTAACTATCACGACTTTCATTCATAATATGTAAACACATTAGCCGATTTCTCGCCTTTTCACCCGCATGTGGCTTTCCAACAGTGAAAGATTTTTCTAAATCGGTTCAATAGTATCGGAACCTCTAGGTTCCTTTTTACTACATTAGTATAGATAAATGATACCTACCAATAATAATAAAAAATGATAAAGTCAAAGTGAGCTTGTTACATATCGTTGCAAAAGATGAAGTTCCTCAGGACGCGGACAATGTCACGAGCAAAGTTTAGTGTCCTATGGGCCCTATGTTCTATGGGTAGGTAAGTATATAAAAGTCCGAAGTCGGATTGCCGTCCCATCGGGCTATGACAGTGAAGGAATAGTGAGTGCACCTGTGTCTGCGCAAATGCTTGTGCACTATAGTATGTCCTGCACTGCTGGCTGATCTCCTTAAATGAGAACAGCCGCGGTGGCCGAAATCGGCCATTATATAAAAGTAACAATAACTTATAAAAGCGTTCAATTATTTCTGCCCTATTGGCATCGTTAAAACTTTGCTATCAGAGAGGTCAGTCGATATTAAAATGTACAAAACGTTCATAAAATTGGGTTAATTCTGAAATACTATAAAACCTCCTGTTGGTTGCAAATCATGATGAATATCAATGATGAATGAAAGTCATGATGAATATGAATATACAAACGAAGTGTGTAGCTACAGACTAAGTATGTCTTTAAAGTTATGTTCTGGACTTCGATTACATATTAAATAAATTAATAAATAATGTCGGGACACTTTTTCACACACGGTCGGTTTGCCCCATGCTAACACAACTGATAAACTGCATATAGCTACATATATACATATTTAACACGTATTGTAGCACCCAGACCACGGCCAACAAGCATGCTCATCACACAACTGTCGACCGAACCGGGAATCGAACCCGGGAGTCGGGACCTCAGGTTTGGCAGTCCGGCATGGTGACCATTGCGCCATCGAGGTCGTCAACGTCAAATATTCTACGATAAATTATATGTTTCACCTTTGTGACAGAAATGCTGTATCGTAAGTTTATCGCTTAATACGAAATAACTTTTTAGGCACTAATATGTGTGCGTCTAATACAGATACCGGCTATGTCAATGTTCAAGGTTACAACAATTGATTAAATGACTGCGGAGCGATGTAGGTAACAGGAAAACGGACAAAAATAAAACACGATTTGAATAGAAATGAACTTAATTTTAATATATTTTTTATAAAGATTATCAACGCATGCAAAAAAAATATTTATCAAGTCTTAAGACTGATAATCCTACTTAAACCTTAATATTATTAACACAATTTTGGAAGAGAAATAGGGACCAAGATAGCAAGTCGGGACACAATATAATTACTTGTTACATTACACTAAATGACACACGACACAAAATTTAACTATCGTAGAGTGATACAAGTTCCTATGAGTCAACGCACTCATTCAATGACGTATGACACGTTAAAACTAATAAATGTGTAGTGCTTACTTCAAATGACATAAACTATCACTAATACACAGTCCCCATTGAAATCTTCATTTTTCTAATTATTTCCGCTGATAGCTTCTGAATATGAAGGTGGCAGCTCACGCTGGATAAGAGCTGCGTATTCTTCTTTTGTCCATCCAATCACCACTGGAACTCGTGCATACTCCTTACCATAAGGAAAAGGTGCCTTAATCGTCACTTTAACCTCAAATTCTCCTTCCATTATCTTCGAATTTTGTATCGAGTATAACGTATCAAGTACTGGTATAGTTCTCTCCAGTTTTGTCACACTATTTGCCCTTATAGGAGGAGAAGTTTCTTTGGTCCCTGGTATACTCCTTTCTGAAACGTATGTAGCGTTATACTTCGCTTTTGATATATAAGTGTTCTGATGAACAAGCTGACTTTTGATAGAAATGGCGACATTTGAGTCATTCTTCACCGTCATCTTCAGACGAATGCTATCGCCTGGTCTTAAAAATGTTCTGTCTATTTCTCCTTTTACTGTGATCTTATTGTTTGCATTGAAGGAACGTAGCTTATGCTCGACTTTGAAGGGAGCTGGCCCGCGAGTTATTGGATCCACATATCCATAAACAGGTACTTCACGCTCATTTTCAAGTTTCAGTTCAGCGCCAAAAGTTCTTTTTTTTTCAAATTTCACGAAAATTTTGTAGTGTATCCTACCAAAGTCAGTCTTAACTGACGATGGTATATCGTCTGGGAGTAAAAACTCAAATGGGTATGCATAATCTCCAGGTTCAACCATCTCGTCTCCAACTGGTGTAAATAAATTCTTGTTGATGGAGACAACCTCTTCCTTGTTGTTAATGTAAATTGTATCATCGGGCGAATCTGTTTGAGTCCAAACGCATTTTCCACGGCCCTCGAAAGAAATGTCAATACTGTCGTACCGCTTCGGCTTATATATAGAAAACTTCACTATTCCTGTCACATATTGTCCGGCTTTAAAATGTCCGTCTCTTGTTCTGTTAAGAATTATCTGACACTTGGGACTCATGGTTGTAAACGAGTGCGTAAGAGGAGCGCGAGAACACGACTAATGATCACTTCGCTCTACCAGCTAGCGGACTGATCCGATGACTCATGAAATAGCATATGTTGATAATTCTAAACGCAATACGGCTATCAAAATGGAGACAGTTGACCTTAAGTTGATTATATTTTGTCCATTCGCGACGTTGCTGAAGCTGCCTCCCGCACGCACCTCCTCAGCCGCCGCGCGCCTAAAGTGGGCTCGAGCGATAACGCGCACAGACATAGATAATAAATCTTTCGTTATCGAATTATAAAGAGTATACGTATGCAAATTAAACAAAGCGTAGCAAAAACCTGTTATTTCTGTATGACACTACCTTTATCTTTACACAGCATTTTATCTAGATAACCACTATCGATTTATGTTTTTCCAATATCAACCATACACTCGTGTATCTATAGTTACATTTTCTTTATAGATAGATATCAATTCTGGATAGAATCATGATATAAACAAAGTTTGTATCATGATTTCACTTCAGTCTTTATTCAGCCACAATACTGAAAGGTCGACAAAATAATTACTTGATAAAATAAGATTCCAAGATTTTCTTACATACATAATTACAAGTGAAGCTAATATAAGCGTGTTAAAAAATGGGTGTGCTGTGTCAAATATTAATTAATAGAACAGACGAAGGCGTGTTCAGATCTGGACAAACTGTAACAGGAACACTGAAGTATTCTATAGAAAAACCAACGAGATACAATAGTATCGATATTTCGTTTGTAGGCAAAGGCCGTTGCCGTTGGAGCGAAGGAAGTCGAAAAAACAGAAGAACCTATAGCAACGAAGAAGAGTATTTTTCAGCACACCAGAATTTATACACTCCCAAATGTGATGAAATGCTGAAACCTGGATCATTTGAATATCCATTTGAGTTCATAGTGCCATACAATATACCATCGTCCTTTAAGGATTACACATGTACAATAAAATATAAAGTGATCGTGAAATTTGCTAAAAGAAAACTATTTAGTTCTGGTGATACCTTTGAAACTGAAATCCCTATTTGTGGTTGTGTTAGCTCATCACTCCAAGAGCCTTTATTATTTGGGTTAAGAAAAACCCTCACGTCTTTTAAATCAAACAGTAAAGTGAGAGTGAATGCAGAAATAGACAAAGTTCTAGTTGCCCCGGGAGAGAACTTTAATCTGAGGCTCACGATATTCAACGACTCAAATGTCTCTGTAATGGTCAAAACAGAACTTTTAACATTCTTCACCTATGTATCTAGTATTGGACATAAAAAGGTAGTGACGCAGCCTATAGAAGCAACAAAGTCAAATTCAACAAAAATAAAGGCAGGAAGTAAGACGGAGCTAGTGTGTAATGTACCAACATTAACGAGTTTGTACTCGATACAGCATACAAAGATACTGATAGGACAATATAAGGTGAGAGTTATGGTGAAATTACCATTTCCTCATGTTAATGCTGCAGTGGCGATACCGGTGGAAATTGGAGAGATTGGAAATCCTCCCCAGATTGTTGTTCCTCCAGATCTTGAGAACCCCTCTACTTCCTACAGTCTAACAGAAAAGAATTACAGATTCAAACATGAAGAGAATGACGACGATTTTGAAAATTACAATGAAAAAGTAAAATCAGAATATGAAAGTGAAAAAGGTGACGAAAACGAAGAAAGTGACGAAGACGGTAAAACTTACTATGAGCAATTTGATTTGGAATATACAAATGACGAAGAGTTAATAAAATATGCTGACAAATTGAAATTAGAATATACAAGTGAGGAGAACAATAATGAGTTTGAAGAAGATGACAGTGAAATTGAATTGAATGACGATGGTGAAAAAAATTATGTCAAATCGCCGAAATGAGAAATTATAAGATAAAAACCGAAGATTTGACTAGTCGAGGTAAATACCTACCTAATCGCTTCGGCTGCCTATCTATGAAGCAAGACGCGGCTGGGTATAGTATTTTTGGGAAAGTCCTACCAAATATTGTTCTAAATTCTATTGCGTAGTAAAAATAAGAGTCTATAATGTTGTAAAGATAATTATGTTCTAAATAAAAATGCTTTATAATAACATAGATGTTTTTTCTTCATCCTCTACCTTTGACCGGATTTCAAAACTACATACACATATATTTATACCTACATATATTTATATATATTATGCGCTTACATACATATTTGGTCCTCGTTTGTCAGTTGTATCATCCCAAATGATTGGTGTCTTAAATAGTTCAGGCGCACAATCATAGATTTGTGATAACATAATCTGAACTCTTACAAATAATCTTATCTTTAATATTAGACTTTCTTAACTGATAATTGCTGATGAAGTACATTCTTTTAGTTGATAAATTGTACCTACAAGCTGTTGATTTGCACCCATGCCAAATTCAAGATCGAATGATTCACGACCCAAATCAACAATAAAATTGGTACGTAATTATTTTTATTTATTTACGGAAATGCCGTCAGTGTAGCCCAGCCGTTTTTAAAGTCAGCGTGTGTGTTACTAGTCTTACAACTGCGCTGCGCTTTCACACAATCATTTATTTTTATATAAATATTTTTTTGTCGCTTCCAGTCTCATGAGCTCAACACTATATTTTTAATCAAATTAAACTTAAAATACCCCTCTAAGTTTCGTCCCATTTTGAAAAAGTCACATTGTAGTTTCAAAAGCAGCGAATCGAAATAAAATACTAACACCGTTAGGACTTTCCTAAGAATTCTTCAACTTAATTAGATTTTTTTACAACGACTTGGAATTCCGAGAGATATTTAAGTAAATGTGTCTCTTGGAATTAAAAGTCCAAAGAATGTTGGAGGTCAATGAAGGATCTTAGAACACTACCAGTATTAAATAAATCAACACCAATTTGTATGAAATTATATTACTTATTTGTATTTGGTACTAGCTTTCCACCCGCGGTTTCACCCGCGTCCCGAGATAGCTGCATCCCGTAGCCGGATGGTAACAAATCTATCCTATGACCTTCTCCTGGGTCTAAACTATCTCCTATCTAATTTTCAGCTTAAACGGTTCAGCCATTCTTGAGTTATAAAATGTGTAACTAACACGACCTTGATTCATATATTAATATAGATCAGCCGATTTCTCGACATTTCACCCACATGTGGCTTTACAACAGTGGGATATTTCGTTATTCGGTTCAGTAGTATCAGATCTATCTATCGCCTCTAGGGTACAAACAAACAAAAATGTTTCCTTTTTATTACATAAGTAAAGATAATATAGAAAATAACGAACACCCTCTGTACTATAAATTATCCCTACCAATAATAATAAATAATTTCTAATGTCAAAGTGAGCTTGTTACATATCGTTGCAAAAGATGATGTTTCTTCGAGACGCGGAAAATCTAGTGTCCTATGTCCTATGGGTAAGTATATAAAAGTCCGAAGTCGGGTTGCCGTCCGAAGGAATAGGGAGTTCACCTGTGTCTGCGCAAATGCTTGTGCACTATAATATGTCCTGCGCAGCTGGCTGATGTCAGCCATTATATAAAAGTAACAATAACTTTTAAAAGCGTTCAATAATTTTAACCCTATTGGCATCGTTAAAACTTTGCTATCAGAGAGGTCAGTCGCTATAAAAATGTATAAAACGTTAATAAAATTGGGTTATTCCTGTTCGGTAACACCCTTTCGTGAACACTGTGGACGACCGGGAAAAAAAAGTTTCGTTCGTTCACAGTGTTGACGAACGGTACTTATTATTTCGGGTAATTCCCGTTCGGTAACACCTTGCGTTCCTGTCGTCAACACTGTTGACGATCGGGAAAAAAAAGTTTCGTTTGTTCACAGTGTACATGACTGCTGGTTTTTATTTGTTTGGATTTTTGAAATGCTTTAATTGATTATGTTAGATCTTTTAAAACACAATTAACTAGAGAATAAAAAAATGGCCTTGTCATGTTCATAATAATCATTTTACGCTTTAAAAATTCATGACGTGTTTTATTTTTATTTCTATATTTCAAAAATAAAAACTAGCATTCATATACACTGTGAACGAACGAAACTTTTTTTTCCCGATCGTCAACAGTGTTGACGACAGGAACGAAAGGTGTTACCGAATGGGAATTACCAGAAATAATAAGTACCGATCTTCCACAGTGTTCACGAAAGGGTGTTACCGAACGGGAATAACCCATAAAATTGGGTTAATTCTCAAATACTATAAAACCTCCTGTTGGTTGCAAATCATGATGAATATCCATGATGAAAGTCGTAATGAATATGAATATACAAACGAAGTGTCTAGTTACCGACTAACAGCCAGTTTCTTCATCAAAAGTTAAAGCCAAAGTAAAAGTCAAAGTAATGTCTAAAGTAAAAGTAGCGGTCAAATTCAATTTTTCTCTTAGTTTTGCTGTCACTTTAGCCTTGAAAAAACGAATTCGATCGTTACTTTTACTTTAGACATTACTATAATTTTTACTTTTGATGAAGAAACTGGCCGTAAGTATATCTTTAAAGTTTATGTTCTGGACTTCGATTACATATCAAATATTCTACAGTAATTATATGTTTCACCTTTGATTTAATTATATTTTTCACACAAATGCTGTACCGTAAGTTTATCGCTTATTCTCATCGGCAAAAATAATATGAAATAACTGTTTAGGTATTAATATACATATGTGTGCGTCTAATACAAATACCAGCTATGTCAATGTTCAAGGTTACAACGATTGATTAAATGACTGCGGAGCGATGTACGTAACAGGAAAACGGACAAAAATAAAACACGATTTGAATAGAAATGAACTTAATTTTAATTCAAGAGGAAACAAAACATAATTTGAATCTTCTGAAAAGGGCAAGTGACCATGTTATGTCAAAAACAGCTGTATTTATTAATCATTCATGCAAGTAACTTTTAAAACCTGAAGACATAACAAATAACTTAATTTTAATATATTTTTTTGAAAGATTAAATCAACGCATGCAATAAAAAATATTTATCAAGTCTTAAGACTGATAATCCTACTTAAACCTTAATATTATTAACACAATTTTGGAAGAGAAATAGGGACCTAGATAGCAAGTGGGGACACAATATAATTACTTGTTACATTACACTAAATGACATACATACGACACAAAATTAAACTATCGTAGAGAGATACAAGTTCCTATGAGTCAACGCACTCTAATTCAATGACGTATGACACGTTAAAAATAATAACTATCATGATAAATGTTTAGTGCTTACTTTAAATGACATAAACTACTTATCACTAATACACACTACACAGTCGCCATTGAAATCTTCATTTTTCTAATTATTTCCGCTGATAGCTTCTGAATATGAAGGTGGCAGCTCACGCTGGATAAGAGCTGCGTATTCTTCTTTTGTCCATCCAATCACCACTGGAACTCGTGCATACTCCTTACCATAAGGAAAAGGTGCCTTAATCGTCACTTTAACCTCAAATTCTCCTTCCATTATCTTCGAATTTTGTATCGAGTATAACGTATCAAATAATGGTATAATTCTCTTCAGTTTAGTCACACTATTTGGCCTTATAAGAGGAGAAGTTTCTTTGGTCCCTGGTATACTCCTTTCTGAAACGTATGTAGTGGAATACTTCTCTTTTGATATATAAGTGTTATGACGAACAAGCTTACTTTTAATAGAAATGGCGACATTTGAGTCATTCGTCACCATCATCTTCAGACGAATGATATCGCCTGGTCTTAAAAATGTTCTGTCTATCACTCCTTTTACTGTGATCTTATTGTTTGGATTGAAGGAACGTAGCTTTTGCTCGACTTTGAAGGGAGCTGGCCCGCGAGTCAATGGCTCCACAAATCCATAAACAGGTACTTCACGCTCATTTTCAAGTTTCACTTCAGCGCCAAAAGTTCTTTTTTTTTCAAATCTCACGAAAATTGTGTAGTGTATCTTACAAAAGTCAGTCTTAACTGACGATGGTATATCGTGTGGGAGTAAAAACTCAAATGGGTATTCATAATCTCCAGGTTCAACCATCTGGTCTCCAACTGGTGTAAATAAATTCTTGTTGATAGAGACATACTCTTCCTTGTTGTTAATGTAAATTGTATCATCGGGCGAATCTGTTTGAGTCCAACTGCATTTTCCACGGCCCTCGAAAGAAATGTCAATACTGTCGTACCGCTTCGGCTTATATATAGAAAACTTCACTATTCCTGTCACATATTGTCCGGCTTTAAAATGTCCGTCTCTTGTTCTGTTAAGAATTATCTGACACTTGGGAGTCATGGTTGTAAACGAGTGCGTAAGAGGAGCGCGAGAACACGACTAATGATCACTTCGCTCTATCAGCTAGCGGACTGATCCGATGACTCATGAAATAGCCTATGTTGATATTTCTAAACGCAATACCGCTATCAAAATGGAGACAGTTGACCTTAAGTTGATTATATTTTGTCCATTCGCGACGTTGCTGAAGCTGCCTCCCGCACGCACCTCCTCAGCCGCCGCGCGCCTAAAGTGGGCTCGAGCGATAACGCGCACAGACATACATAGATAATAAAGCTTTCGTTATCGAATTATAAAAAGTATACGTATCCAAATTATACAAAGCGTAGCAAAAACCTGTTATTTCTGTATGACACTACCTTTATCTTTACACACCACTTTATCTAGATGACCACTATCGATTTATGTTTTTCCAATATCAACCAAACACTCGTGTATCTAAAGTTACATTTTCTTTATAGATATCAATTCTGGATTACTATAAACAAAGTTTGTATCATGATTTCACTTCAGTTTCTATTCTGCCACAATACTGAAAGGTCGACAAAATAATTACTTGATAAAATAAGATTCCAAGATTTTCTTACATACATAATTACAAGTGAAGCTAATATAAGCGTGTTAAAAATGGGTGTGCTGTGTCAAATATTAATCAATAGAACAGATGACGGCGTGTTCAGATCTGGACAAACTGTAACAGGAACACTGAAGTATTCTATAGAAAAACCAACGAGATACAATAGTATCGATATTTCGTTTGTAGGCAAAGGCCGTTGCCGTTGGAGCGAAGGAAGTCGTAAAAACAGAAGAACCTATAGCAACCAAGAAGAATATTTTTCTGCATATCAGAATTTATACACTCCCAAAGGTGATGAAATGCTGAAACCTGGAGAATTTGAATATCCATTTGAGTTCATAGTGCCATACAATATACCATCTTCTTTTAAGGATTACACATGTACAATAGAATATAAAGTGATCGTGAAATTTGCTAAAAGAAAACTATTTAGTTCTGGTGATACCTTTGAAACTGAAATCCCTATTTGTGGTTGTGTTAGCTCATCACTCCAAGAGCCTTTATTATTTGGGTTAAGAAAAACCCTCACGTCTTTTAAATCAAACAGTAAAGTGAGAGTGAATGCAGAAATAGACAAAGTTACAGTTGCCCCGGGAGAGCACTTTAATCTGAGGCTCACGATATTCAACGACTCAAATGTCTCTGTAATGGTCAAAACAGAACTTTTAACATTCTTCACCTATGTATCTAGTATTGGACATAAAAAGGTTGTGATGCAGCCTATAGAAGCAACAAAGTCAAATTCAACAAAAATAAAGGCAGGAAGTAAGACGGAACTAGTATGTAATGTACCAACATTAACGAGTATGTACTCGATACAGCATACAAAGATACTGATAGGACAATATAAGGTGAGAGTTATGGTTAAATTACCATTTCCTCATGTTAATGCTGCAGTGGCGATACCGGTGGAAATTGGAGAGATTGGAAATTCTCCACAGATTGTTGTTCCTCCAGATCTTGAGAACCCCTCTACTTCCTACAGTCTAACAGAAAAGAATTACAAATTCAAACATGAAGAGAATGACGACGATTTTGAAAATTACAATGGAAAAATAAAATCAGAATATGAAAGTGAAAAAGGTGACGAAAACGAAGAAAGTGATGAAGACGGTAAAACTTACTATGAGGAATTCGATTTAGAATATACAAATGACGAAGACTTAATAAAATATGTTGATAAATTGAAATTAAAAAATACAAGTGAGGAGAACAATAATGAGTTTGAAGACGATGACACTGAAATTGAATTGGCAGACGATAGGGAAAAACATTATGTCAAATTACCGAAATGAAAAACTATAAGAGAAAACCTTAGATTTGACTAGACTAGAGGTAAATACCTATCGAATCATCAATTACTTCACCGTATTCCAATCAATGTTTGGGTCGGTTTCCTAAGTATATAAAGCAAGATGCGGCTGTGTACCTATAGTATTTTTGGGAAAGTCCTACCAAATATTGGTACGTGGACGTAATTTCTATTACATCGTTTTAATATAAGTCATTGATATGGTCTGAATAAAAATGCTTTATAAAAAACATAGATGGTTTTTTTTCTTCACCTTTAACCGGATTCCAAAATTATATTTGGTCCCCGTTTATCAGTTGAATCATCCCAAATGATTGGTATACCTAGTCATAAATAGTTCAGGCGCGCAATCATAGATTTGTGATAACATAATCTGAACTCTTACAAATAATCTTATCTTTCATATTAGACTTTCTTAACTGATAATTGCTGATGAAGTACATTCTTTTAGCTGATAAATTGTACAAGCTGTTAATTTCAGACTTTACAGTCCAGGTTTCCTCAAGATGTTTTCCTTCACCTTTTTTATCAGCCATTGGTGTCCAAGGTATACTGGAACAAAATCTTTATATAAAGCTAAATATTGAATGTAATATCATAAAATATAGGTCGGATACAAAGGTTATCTTCGCTCCAGAATTTTACTCGCTAGAGGTAATCGTCGGCCTATTTCGTTTTAGTATTTATGAAAGCAATTTTCCTTATTTAGGAATGTCGAATAAAATATCTAGTATATGAATAAAGGCTTATAATTTTCAACAAAATCTTAATAATAAAAAACATTTAGTTTAATACGAGCCAACCCCAACATAGTTGGGAAAAAGGCTCGCAGTATGATGATGACGTAGTTTAGTTAGCAACATAATTCTTCAATTACGTTTGATTTTTTTTCCATTTCTCAGTCAGTTTAAACAAAATAAGCCAGTAAGCCTAACAACCAGTCTTACCTTAAGTATTTGGTTGCCAGGGCAACTCGGTTAACAAGGTCACACCGGCAGTCGCTCCTTGTAAAACGCTGGTACTCAGAAGCCGACTCAAACATAGTTGAGAAAAGACTAGGCATATGATGAGTCAGGTTAAGGCAGTGTGTAAGTCAGGTTAAGTAAGGAATAATGATAAAAAAATACAATTTTACTAACTGATAAATGCAAAGGAAACCCCTGTAAGAAAAGTAAGATAGGTATAATATACTCAATATCAAGTCTGAAAAGATAAGAAAAGCCTGATCGCCTAGACCTAGCGTGGTGACTTACATCTGATAATACAATAGGTGTATTATCTACAAGGTAAACTGCCCAAAAATAGTGGCCTTATCATGATGAAATCAGCATTTTTACTAGTATTATCAGTTCTAGACAGATATAGGTAATGTTTATATGAAAACAATTCATGATTCACAGTTGCAACATAATGTGAAAGATAAAACAAGGATATCCTTACGATAATCTTTATGTGCGGATTTACTGATAAATACATTAGAATTTAGTTTCCTCGTTTACATTCCCATTGCTCTTATTTATGTAGGTATATACCAGGACACTGTTGAGTGGTCAGAAGCCAGTACCTAAGTCTGACACCAGTCTAACCAAGGGGTATTGGGTTGCTGGGTAACTGGGATGAGAGGGTCAGATAGAGCAGTAGCTCCTTGTAAAGCACTGGTGCTCAGCTGAATCCGGTTAGACTGGAAGCCGACCCCAACTTAGTTGGGAAAAAGGCTCGGAGGATGATGATGCTAAGGACACTGTTGAGAAATCCAAAAAATATTTAAAGGTTAGGATATTTGCTTGCAGTAGAAATAGGCAATAGGCTTATTTTTTAATAGCTAGCTGTTAGATACTTCCCTGCTAATTTCGGCTATGGTGACTGCTTTCAATTATTATTTAGAGAGGAGAGCTATTAACAAAGATATGACTGCTGGGAAATTGAAATCAGGGCCTCCACCTGCCTCTGGGATCCTATCGAGTAAATTTTTTCCCATTGGGCATAGGTAGTTCTCGCGTTTTTTTTCCTAGGAAGCCCGTAGAACATAGACTACCCGCCTATGTTCAATGTAATGTATACCATTTTGACAATATATCTTTTTGATAAAAGACTTAAAAATAACCCTGTATATGTATATCCCGAGTTACAAAACACCTTTTTTATAACAATCGTTCAGACGTTTCTGATCAGCAAGATTGCTTAACTACTATAAATTCCCGAAGTATAATATGCATAGGTTCACTCCCTTTTACAAGTCAACTTAAATATCTAACCACGTTACAAAAAAAGCCGAAAATATACAAGTAGATAATCCCCTACTTTACGTAAATTGCTTTCACTGAAAAGATTACAAAAGGATAATCAGAAAAATTTCAATATATTAACTTCTATTTTTGGAAAGGTAGGCATCGTAAAGAAAGATTGAGGTCGCTACACCTTTTGGTTCAGGCTTAGAGCATTCAAACAGCCGGAATCGCCATAAGCACCAATCTCTTCGCGATTTCACATCGTTACCCACGTTCATTACAAAATTGACTAACACAAGCATGACTTTCATGCACACATATTAAGAAGTCGTGGTGGCCTAGTAGCTAAGGCCTGCCTCAAATACGAGTGCACGTGTGTTCGATTGCAGGTCGAGCAAACTCCAATGAAACTTCTTACACATACACCAGAATAAAGATGAAGGAAAACATCTTGAGTAAAACTAGAATCTACAATACAGGGATTAATATGAAGAAGAAAAAAAAATATCAAAGGATAAAGTCTGGAATCGCTTATCCGCAAGTGTTTAACGTTCATTCTTTCTCTGCACGAAAGGATGACTGATCGTTAGGCTTGTATGTAGTTGTGTTAATGGCTTCTCCAGTTATTTAAAATGCTCTAAGTGCTCTAAGTTCAGGTATTCTGAATTCGTAATATCTAGAAAAAGGTTAGAAATATCTTGAGATTTAAGAGATTGGTCTCATCAAAATTGTAGAGGTAGGATTTCGAATTAAAAGTAATAAGTATGCAAAGCAGTGACGACGTATTAACAAAATTGGAACTTTCAGTTATGCGAAGCTAGATGGTATAAATGTAATAGCATAAGATTAAAATCAGGAATAATAATAGCCTTGAATTAAATTTTCATATTGAATATTTTTGGCAGTCACCTAGAAAGTCTTTCATTGAAAGCCATTAGTTTTAACTAATAAAGCATTCCATAGTCTTTATAATATATAGGCAAAAGTTGTACATGGACTTTATATTTAGTTTCTTCAGGTAATGTGGGAACTACTCCGCACACCGGAAAAAAGTAGCCTACGGTATATCTCTATATTTTATGAGCTATCTAATAGCGTAAGAATTTTTCAAATCGGTCAATTATTTCATAAAGTTACCTCGTTCAAACACACTCTTCAGTTCTAGAATATTAGGCAGTACCTTTAAATGTAATATAGCTAAAGAGTTTGTGTTTTTGTTTATTTGAAAGCGGTAATTTCAATGCCGCGATAAAGACCTACGTAATATCAGTCCTATCTGCCTGTTGAACGTATCGCTCAAGGAGAACAAAATGATTAGCGGAGATGACATAACGCAAAATCTACTAAGAAAGTAGCGCGCTAAAATATGGGTGTTCGGAGATCGAAGAACGTAACTATCTCTGCCCTTACATGCCTTCTGTGGAACCCGAAAATTACTTTCAAAATATTTTTTTCTTTTTGAAAAGGAACGCGAAAGCTTTGTAAGCTCTTATGGCATCTCCGCTATCTTTCCTTCTTCCGTGGTCTAAATTCAGAATGGTGTGACGTCACACAGATTAATCAATGAACGTCGACGTACATAGCGAAATATGAGTGTCTCTTTCAGACGCGCTGAAAGATTGTCTGCCTCTCTGTCTAGCAGTGACGTTCGGATACATTGCTCGATCATCATTGTTTACGCTAGAAAAATTGTTCAATGGATAAAGGCAGTTTTAAAGCTATTTGGTCGCTTAGATATTAATTTATTTATATATTTAGTAGTTTTAGGATAAATATTAAGATATGAACTGCAGGTCTATGATTTATAACCGAAGAGTCTTCTCGCCGTAGATTCAACAGTGATACGAAGCGTGTATCCGAACGCGCAGGTATCGACATAATAATATTTATGTCAGCTGTATCGAACGTCTGACGCTCTTCTAGTATTTATAAAATTATTATTTTCCTGTTGAAATAACTCAAACACGGCGTTAAAACGACTCCTATGTTTTACACAAAGATATAGTGCTCTATAGTTTGCAGAAATAATATTTTTTATTATGGTTTTTGTTGTGACATTTCTCTCTGTGTTTGTTTAACGGAAAAGATCATCCATATCACCAATACCTCCGAGGTTTATCTTTTTACTTTGATATTATCTGACAGCCTATTCAGTTGCAAAGGAGTCACATCTGAGAAAATAGTGTGTGAAAATAAAATAATTCAATAAATTAAATGTGAATAAATTTTGACCAGCACAAACTAGCGCACAAAAATGGGAATATTTTGCCAAATAAACTTGTTCAAACCACCTGACGGTGCTTTTTATAGTGGGGAAGCCGTTAGTGGTATGATAAAGTATGGGCTCGATGAACCAATGGAAATCGACAGGATCACCGTATCTTTAAAAGGAGCTGGCGATTTGAAGATGACGGAGAGGACAAATAAAAGAAACAGGCGACATACATTCGGCGCTAGTGAAGTGTATGTCGACACTGACGAAGTGATGCAAGAAGGCAAAATCAAAGTTCCAGCGGGATCTTACGAACTGCTCTTCAATTTTAGACTACCCCAAAACGTGCCCCCATCGATTGAATACAACAAACACATACCACGATATGCAGTCAGCTGCAAGATAAAGTATTACGTCCGAATAAAATTTGATAGACCTGGCTGGTTCACTTTTGCCAAACATTTCCGTAAGGAGATCACTGTTGCGTCCACCATAAAGCCCAGACTGTCTATGGAACCAGTCATGTATGGACAGAGAAGCACATTAATCCAACTTTTCAAAAGCAAACCGAGCACTGTAATCATGAAAGCAAATGTTCTCAATTCTGTCATACCAAATGGAGGGAAAGTCACAATCGAGTCTGAGATCCAAAATGACACAAATATAAGTATCAAAACTGTTGAGATTAAAATGATGGAAATGTACACTTTTAAAGCAACTGGACATACTGACGTAAAAGTGTATGAAGATGTTCCTAGCTGTGAATGTAAAACTGCACCAATAAGAGCTGGAGCTACTCAAAATCTGCCGGTAGATATCGTTGTACCTTTAGATAGAGTGTCTTTAGATAACTCTAAGATTGTGTCAAGAGATTACATTGTCAGAATTACATCTGTACTGCCGTTGCCTCATAGAAATGTGGTGTTGGATATACCAGTGCAAATAGGGGATAACGTCCAGCGGCAGGAGGTCGTTGATCTTCCTCCGTCCTATTGGGAGGCCATGGGTGAGGTTGACAAGGATGATGACGAAAGTGATGGGGAAGCTGCCGGTGATGGAAAGAAGGGTGGTAAAAAGGAAGCAAAACCTTAAGCTTAAAGACACTAAATCTTTGAGAGGAATGAAACAGGTTTTCCCATTGAATCGAATTGAATGGGATAGGGTGTTCCTAAAATATTGATATTGTTTATCTTTTTGAATCTTAATGTTTAGAATTTTGAGTGTTATACCTAGATATTTATTAAATGTTTTATTATATAAAAAAATATTGTAATGTAATCTAATATGAATGGTGGCCAAAGTATTATAACTATTTTTAGAGTTTACTTCGAAATTTCTGGTGTCTACACTTTTATGATATCATGTATGTCTAGTATGCGACTATTGCGTATGTACTTATAAAGTGTTCTATTATTGTAAATCAAGTATTAAATATTTCCACCGATCAAAATTATATCTTACCGTTAATGTCTTAAGACTCAAAGCTATGTGTATTTTAGAGAAAGTGTAAATTATGTGTGATTTACATTATATCACTTAAATGTTTGTCTTCTTGTTTTATTTGTACAATTACGAGCTTTTTATCTTATGTTATCGTATTATTTTTTCTTTACTTTTCTATACTACCTTGTCTTCTTTCTCCTCTTCTTCTCGAATATTATGTTTCCTCGCAGCCGAATTTAGTCAAGTTTAAAATTCATGAATGAGTTCGATCATTTTTTTTTGTTATTTTCAATCTACAATAATTTCACCGCTCCCTTTCTCTATTATAATCTCTATCTCCTATACATTATGGGGATAAAATACAAGGAAAAAAAAACAAAGTTTATACAGTTATATTAATTGTAATATCAGAAAAAAAAACAAAATTAAGACGAATTTGAATCAAAATCACAAACCATATTTTTTCCTTCTTGCCGTTATAAAATTTGGATGCATTGGAGTTACTGGTAGTCAAACTATTTAAGTTGGTGTTCAATCTAATCCTTCTCCTTTTTTTTCATTCATAACTTGCCAATATGGAGGTGGTTGGTCATCTAAGTCAACATCAACATCATTATTGTTTGCTACAATAACTACTGGTAACTCAAGAGAAGCTTCGGTGTGGGGAAAAGGGAATTTAAGTGTCACTCTAACTTTATATTCTTTGATAAAAATATTTGAATATATTGACTGCAATTCTGGTGTGGTTGGCACAATAAGTCGAGTTTCGTGTTTTTTAGTACCATATTGAATTTCAGTTGCATTGACAACTTTAGATCTTTTCTTTTCATGGTCGCAGTCTGATTTATAAGTTACGTACTTTATAATTTCTGTTTTGATTGCAAGTATGTCTACCTCTGCTTCATTATTTATATTCAAAGCGATTACTATATCTTCCCCGGCGTTCACTATAGGCTTCGCAATATTTGCAACAAAATTAACACCTTTATTTTGCATCAAAAAGTTTTTTGCTAATTGGCATGTAATATTATTTTGTAGCAATGGTTTCCGATCACCTTGAACTCGAAATTCTGCGATAAACTTCTTGGAAAAACTCCAAAGATTCGTGTTAGGTTTCCCAAATTTTAGTTGTATGAAGTATGCTATGAAACATCTGATGTCTTTGTAAGAAGATGGTATTCCGTTCGGTAACATGAAACTGAACGGCTGTTCATAAATTCCTGGTTGAATGAACATAGTTTCGTTTCCTCTTGCTTGCTGTAAAATCGAGCAATGGTTCACAAAATCTTCAGTACCAGTGTACAAAGTTCCCACATAAGATATAAGAGGTGCCCAACAGCATAATCCTCTGCCAATCATAGAAAGAGTAACACTTGTGACTTCCATTGGTTCCGTTACAGTATATTTCACTACACCATCAACAGATTGGCCGGGTCTGTATACACCTTTGGCGTTGCTCATTAAAATTTCACATTTCACTCCCATTTTGACACAAAAGTCTATAAGAACATCCACTCGTTGCGCGGTAGTTGAATGTACTAATCCTTTTAGGGAAAATATGCATGTTATTTTTGATGTTTTGGCTGTATTGATGTTATATCTTATCGTGTTATCACGGATATTGTTTTATCTGTTAACATACAATTTATGAATTGGACCTGCAATTGCACCATATTATGAATTAAAGTCTAGTCTAGCGTGTAGATTAGTGTCCCGATGAATGCAGAATACTTTTCCTCTATTCCATGGGACCATTATGGCAGTCATTTATAGAGACTTGAATGTTTTATCTGTGCTTATCCTTTCCTTTAAATAGATTAGCAAGACTACCTTTAGGGAAGAAATTAATGTGCCTTGTGAGATGTAAGGCTGGGAAGCGTGCAAGACAATGACAATGACGACATACTGCTACAACCTCAAATAATAAAAAGTAAGGGCAGGAGAATGATGATGATGATGATGAAAATCTGCAATATATATTAGATGCAGTTTATGTGTGGGTTTTAATTCAAATGGAAAACATTCTTCGTTTTGATTCAAATACAATATCAGTCCCCATCTATGTAGATAAGTTTTGATAACTATGAAATATTATACTATGAGAATTGGGAAAGTCGCTAGATTATGCGGTGATTCACACAAGATTTTTCCTTATCCGTATATTGAATTTATACTTATTAGTTATTATGTACTTCATCAGCAATTATCAGTTAAGAAAGTCAAATATTAAAGATAAGATTATTTGTAGCAGTTTTAGATTATGTTATCACCAATCTATGATTGCACACCTGAACTATTTGAGTCTATACCATTCATTTTGGGGTCCGATAGTTTTGGAATCGAGATAAAGATAGTAATTTAGGTTGAAGAAAAAAAAAACATTTTTTTTAGATATGAAACACTTTTATTAACATCATATCAATGATTTTACTTAAATTCACAACGCTATAGAAATTACAAAAATATTTCTCAATATATTCGCTAAAATACTGTACGCTGCTGCATCTTGCTTCATTGATAGGAAGCCGACCCAAACATTAATTGGAATAAAGTAAGTAGTCGACGATTTGGTAGTTATTTACCTCGACTAGTCAAATCTTTATCATTGTCCTTATTTTTCTTACAGTTTTTCATTTCAGTGATGCGTCACAATTTTTTTCCCTATCGTCTTTCAATTCAATTTCGCTGTCATCTTCTTCAAACTCATTATTGTTCTCCTCACTTGTATATTCTAATTTCAATTTTTCAACATATTTTATCAACTCTTCGTCATTTGTATATTCTAAATCAAATTGCTCATAATAAGTTTTACCGTCTTCATCACTGTCTTCATTTTCGTCAGCTTTTTCACTTTCATATTCTGATTTTATTTTTTCATTGTAATTTTTAAAATCGTTACCAATCTTTTCATGTTTGAATCTGTAATTCTCTTCTGTTAGACTGTAGGAAGTAGAGGGGTTCTGAAGATCTGGAGGAACAACAATCTGGGGAGGATTTCCAATCTCTCCAATTTCCACCGGTATCGCTACTGCAGCATTAACATGAGGAAATGGTAATTTCACCATAACTCTCACCTTATATTGTCCTATCAGTATCTTTGTATGCTGTATCGAGTACATACTCGTTAATGTTGGTACATTACACACTAGTTCTGTCTTACTTCCTGCCTTTATTTTTGTTGAATTTGATTTTGTCGCTTCTATAGGCACCGACTCAACCATTTTATGTCCACAATCAGATACATAGGTGAAGAATGTCAAGAGTTCTGTTATGACGATTAGAGAGACATTTGAGTCGTTGAATATCGTGAGCCTCAGATTAAAGTTCTCTCCCGGGGCAACTAGAACTTTGTCTATTTCTGCGTTCACTCTTACTTTACTCTTTGATTTAAAAGACGTGAGGGTTTTTCTTAACCCAAATAATAAAGGCTCTTGGAGTGATGAGCTAACACAACCACGAATAGGAATCACAGTTTCAAAGCTATCACCAGAACTAAATAGTTTTCTTTTAGCAAATTTCACGATCACTTTATATTCTATTGTACATGTGGAATTCTTAAAGGACGATGGTATATTGTATGGCACTATGAACTCAAACGGATATTCAAATGTTCCAGGTTTCAGCATTTCGTCACCTTTGGGAGTGTATAAATTCTGTTGTGCAGTAAAATATTTTTCTTTGTTGCTATAGGATGTTCTGCTTTTTCCACTCCCTTCGCTCCATTCGCAACGGCCTTTGCCTACAAACGAAATATCGATACTATTGTATCTCGTTGGTTTTTCTATAGAATACTTCAGTGTTCCTGTTACAGTTTGTCCAGATCTGAACACGCCGTCATCTGTTCTATTGATTAATATTTGACACAGCACACCCATTTTTTAACACGCGTATATTAGCTTCACTTGTTATTGTGTATGTAAGAAAATCTTGAAATCTTATTTTATCAAGTAATTATTTTGTCGACCTTTCAGTATTGTGGCAGAAGAAAGACTGAAGTGAAATCATGATACAAACTTTGTTTATAATAATACAGCATTGATGTCTATAAAGAAAATATAACTTTATATACACGAGTGTTTGGTTGATATTGCAAAAACATACATCGATAGTGGTTATCTAGATAAAATGCTGTGTAAAGATAAAGGTAATATAACATATATTCATTGCTTTGTTTTTTCGATAACGAAAGCTGCATTATCTATTGCTTCGCTGAGGGCTGACTTTAGGCGCGTGGCGACTGAGGAGGCGCCCGCGGTTGCTGTACCAGCATCGAGTCTACGCGGGGGAGAGCAGAGAGAGGCAATGGGTCTGCGTTTGATCTGGCCCGAAGGATCAAACTGTTTGACAGCTTAACGGGAGCAAGAACAACAATTGTTCGTTCAAGCTGGTGTATAACATACAATTACAAATATTGACAACTAAAGAAAAGCAGCCCCAGGCTTGCGGATCTCGGTACTCGCGAGCCGTCGCCCGCGCCGCCCGATCGCCCCTCTCCCCCGCGTAGATCCGCCGCTGACACACCGCCCGCGCGCCTCCTCAGCCGGCCGGTCGCAGTGACGTCGCGCATGGACAAAAAATAATCAAGTGTAACGCCCTCTATTTCGTTAGCCGTATTGCGTTTAGAATCATCAACATAATGCTAATTCGTGAGTCATCGGATCAATCCGCTAGTTGCTAGAGTGAAGTGATTATTAGTCGTGTTCTCGCGCTCCTCTTACGCGCTTGTTTACAACCATGAGTCCTAAGTGTCAGATAACTGTTAACGGCCTAAGAGAAGGGCATTTGATAGCCGGGCAACGTGTGACAGGAACAGTGAAGTTTGCTATTTATAAGCCAACGCGGTACGACAGTATTGATATTTCTTTCGTGGGCAGTGGAAGGTGTCGTTTTGCTGTAACTCCTGAAGAATCTAACACAGTTATACTTACCAACAAGGAAGAGTATGTATCCATCAACAAGAATTTATTTACACCAGTTGGAGACCAGATGGTGGAGCCTGGAGATTATGAATACCCATTTGAGTTTTTACTGCCAGGTGATATACCATCGTCAGTTAAGTCTGTCCCTTGTGACATACAGTACAACATTTTCGTGAAATTTTCAAGAAAGGGAACTTTTATTTCTGAAAGTGAAAATGAGCTTAAAGTGCCTGTCTATGGATATGTGAAGCCCTGCAGTCGACAGCCATTAACCTTTAAAATCGAGAAAAAACTACTTTCCTTCAATCCAAACAATAAGATCACAGTAAAGGGAGAAATAGACAGAACATGTTTAAAACCAGGTGATCGCATTCATCTGACGATGACGGTGACGAATGACTCAAATGTCGACATTTCTATCAAAAGTCAGCTCGTTTATTTCAACACTTATATATCTAAAGGGGCATCTCCCTCTAAAGAAATTGAAAAAGGGAGCATACCAGGGACCAAAGAAACTTCTCCTACTATAAGGGCAAATAGTGTGTTAGAACTAGAAAGAACTATACCAATACTTGAAACGTTATATTCGATACAAAATTCGAAGATAATGGTCGGAGAATTTAAGGTTAAAGTGACGGTTAAAGCACCTTTTCCTCATGGTAAAGCATATGCACGAGTTCCAATAGTGATTGGATGGAGAAAAGAAGAACACGAGAGTCTTATCCAGCGTGATCTGCCACCTTCATATTCAGAAGCTATCAGAGGAAATAATTAGAAAAGTGAAGATTTCAATAGGGACTGTGTATAAGTAATAGATCATTTAAAGCAGGCACTGTACACTTATTATGATAGTTATTTTTAACGTGTCATAAGTCATTGAACTATAGTGTTTTGACTCATAGGAACTTGTATCTCTTTACGATAGTTTAATTTTGTGTCGTATGTATGTATGTCATTTAGTGTAATGTAGCAAGTAATTATACTGTGTTCTGCCTTAGAAACTTCAAACCCGATTTTCTATCTAGGTCCCTATTTCTCTTGCAAAATTGCGTTTATAATTTGGATAGTCTTAAGACTTGATAAATATTTCTATTGCATGTGTTTATAATCTTCTAAAAAATATATTAAAATTAAGTTCATTTCTATTCAAATCGTGTTTTATTTTGTCCGTTTTCCTGTTACCTACACCGCTTCGCAGTCATTTTATCAATCGTTGTATGTAACCTTGAATATTAACATAGCCGGTATCTGTATTAGAGGCCTAAACGCTATTTGCTTTTTTTTAATTTTTATATTAGCAGTCCCATTATCATCATGATGATAGTAACCGTACTTGCCTTAATATTTCGGTAGTTATCTATGGTAGTAGTATACACCCACATAAACAGTGGCTGTAAAATACTGCAACAAAATCATATTAAATCGTACTAAGAGGGCAGGAGAATGATGATGATGGTAATGCTTTACAATTTGGAAAAAAAATATGTGCCTACAACCTTTACCATAAGTCACGATGTTTTACGAAAGAAATAGTTAAAAGTCATGAGTGTTCACATTGATGAGGATGTGATGGTTTTAAAGGGGGCGGCGGAAAGGGAGAGAGAAACTGCTACCTCCCCCGCCCGCAGCAGACGTGGGGGGCGTCGCAGTGTGGCTGATCTTCGGCCACCATAGGGAGCTGCCTGCGGGCGACAGACTAGGGGCGTCTGTCCCCTGAACAGAAACAGGCCTCGAGCGAGACGGTGACGTTGTGTTGCGCGCGCCTCTCTTAGTGAAGTTTGCTGTGACTGCTGGGTGACAGCCACAGAGGGTGACGGGGAAGCCATTGAACATCTGGCGGGCCGATACCTGTCGGGGGTGCGGAAGAATGCTTTGGCGATACCCGTAGATTTAAGGATACTTAGGGATATAGGAACAGAGATAGCTTGTTTTATACTATGTAATGATGATGATGATACCCATACTTAGTGACAGGTAAAATATCCCTGATAAACTTGAAATAAAATTCAGTTTATTTTCTTTCTCTAGAATCAGGTAAAAGCTTCATAAAATCTGATCTTAGACCAGTTACTGTTTACTGTTACAGCCTTTTTATCGTCCCACTGCTGGGCACAGGCCTCCTCTCACACGGATTGAGCATTAATCAATATAATAATAAGCATCAGGCCAAACAACATATTTACTAAAAAAATGTGTTTGTTATGCCCATAATATTCCTTTTATTTCAACACATGTTATGACGACGGAGTCGCACTGACTGTCAGGCGATTAAAAACTTTATGTTCATAGCTTAAGCATCTTTTTTGATTGCAACTTGGCCTTGAAATTCTCGGTGCAATACATGTTTAAAAGCCGTCGTTAATCTAATGTCGACCGTATTTGTAGCACATTACAGTCGATATTGCTAAAGTAAGGCAGCGTGTTTTTACTTTTTACAGTCTCGGGTCTTGGGCCATTTGTGTTTCGTACAATAGTGTTGCACAGATACTGATAGTGAGAAGTCGCGTCACTTTGCCGGAGTTACAAATATGAGTGTGAAGTGTCAAATATTACTGAGTGATACAAAAGATGGTGTGTTTAGAGCCGGGTTACCAATATCTGGTACACTACATTATTCTTTAGAAACAGCGACCAAGTACGATAGTATAGATATTTATTTAATCGGCAAAGGATGGTGCCGCTGGACAGAAAAGGACTGCGATAGCGTGCACTTCTTCCACAACAAAGAAGACCTCGTATCACTTACTAAAAATATATTCAAAGCCAAGCTAGGCGATGAAACAGTTCAAGCAGGAAAGTATGAATATCCATTCAAATTCTTACTACCAGAAGATCTGCCATCATCATTTAAGAATAAAACCTGCATAATAATGTATAAAGTTATCACTAAGTTCGTAGAACCAGGTTCATTGAACGTTACAGATAAGTTTGATGTGGAAGTACCAGTGCGAGGCTATGTAAGCCCGTGCTCCCCGGAGCGGCTAGTATTTGGATTGAAGAAATATCTTTTTTCTTTCACATCGAAAAATCAAGTTACTGTTAAAGCGATTATAGATAAAACCTTTTTACAACCAGGAGAAAACATTACCCTAAAGCTTACAATAAACAATGACTCGGATGTGCCAGTAAATATCTTGACCGAACTTTGTGCATCATTTACATACACATCTTGTAAAGAGAAGAGACATATACGAAAATTTTCAAGAGAATCAGTGAAATCTACTGCTGGAGTTTCTCCGACTTTAAAAGAAAAGAGTGTGTCAAGTTTAACGTGTGTAGTACCAACTTGGACGAGTTATACTATACAAAATTCTAATATACTTAAAAGAGAATACTTTGTAACAGTTACTGCTAGATTTCCATTTCCACATTTTAATGAGTATGTGAGAATACCAGTAGTGATTGGAGAGAAGAAAGAAGATTATAAAGCTGCAATCGAAAGTAGTAAGGATGATGAACCTGTGATAGAAGTCTTAAGTAAATGTGATAAATATAACGACCAAAACGTTGCCACACATTTTGGGGAACCAATAAACAACTGGACTTTGAAGTCACACATGTGTTGAAAGAAGCTGTCGTGAACTGTATTAATGCCTAAGTGCTTGGCGTTTTTTTGTGAATCTCAGACAGGTTAAAGACTGTGACTAAATATTCGGAACGTGTTGTAAAAATCTGAAATATATGTTAGGTGCAGTTTATCTATGGGTTTTCATTTATTGATTTTGATAACTATGAAATACTTTCTAGAAATACTCACTAGAAGTGGAAAAGTCGCTAGTTTATGTGGAGACTAACACAAGATGTTTCCTTATACGTGTATTAAATATATACTTATCAACTATGTGAGTATGCATGCACTTCATCAGCAATTATTACTTGTTAAACTGTAATAGTAAAGATGAAATTATTTCTAGCAGTTTTAGATCATATATGTTATCACAAATCTATGATTGCACACCTAAACTATTTAAGACTATAACAATCATTTGGGTTATAGTTTTGGAATCTGGATAAAGATACTAATTCAGGATAAAAAAAACAACATTTTTGTCGGATATAAAACATTTTTATTAGGGTCACATCAATAGTTTGAATTACATGCACGACATAATAGAAATTAGGACAATATTTGGCAGGACTTTCCCAAAAATACTATACGAAGCAGCATCTTGCTTCGTGGATAGGAATCCGATCCAAGCATTGATTGAGACTTGATAATTTGGCAGGTTATAGTTTATTTTATTTTGACTTTTTTTCCTTCTATAGACTCCATCTCAACCTTTGTATGTCCAATATTAGATACATAAGTGAAGAATCAGTCGGCCGCAGTGACGTCGTGCATGGACAAAATATTATCAACTTAAGTTTAAGTGTCTCCATTTTCTATCATCATATCACTTGAACCATCAACGTATTATGCTAGTCATGAGTCATCGGATCCGCCAGTTGGTGGAGCGAAATGATTATTAGTCGTGTTTTCGCGCTCCTCGTATGCACTTGTTTACAACCATGAGTCCCAAGTGTCAGATAATTATAAACAGTACAAGAGAAGGACATTTTAAAGCCGGACAATGTGTGACAGGAACAGTGAAGTTTGCTATATATAAGCCGAAGCGGTACGACAGTATTGATATCTCATTCATGGGCGGTGGAAAGTGCAATTGGTGCAAAACAGACGGGGATGGTGAAAAAATGTACATCAGCAACGAGGAGGAGTATGTCTCCATCAACAAGAATTTATTTAAACCAGTTGGAGACCAGATGGTGGAGCCTGGAGATTATGAATACCCATTTGAGTTTTTACTCCCAAACGATATACCATCATCAGTTAAGACTGACTTTTGTAACATACGCTACGCAATTTTCGTGAAATTTGCAAGAAAGAGAACTTTTAATTCTGGAGGTGAATATGAGCTTGAAGTGCCTGTTCATGGATATGTGATGCCATGCAGTCCAGAGCCACTAATCTTCGGAGTCGAGAAAAAATTACTTTCCTTAAATCCAAACAATAAAATCACAGTAAAAGGAGAGATAGACAGAACATGTTTAAAACCAGGCGATAGCATTCATCTGAAGATGACGGTGACGAATGACTCAAATGTCGCCATTTCTATCAAAAGTGAGTTCGTTTATTATAACAGCTATATATCAAGCGGGAGGTCTTCCTCTTTAAACATTGAAAAAGGGAGTATACCAGGGACCGAAGAAACTTCTCCTACTATAAGGGAAAATAGTGTGTTAGAACTAGAGAGAACTATACCAATACTTGATACGTTATACTCAATACAAAATTCGAAGATAATGGTTGGAGAATTTAAAGTTAAAGTGACAATTCAAGTACCTTTTCCTCATGTTAATGCTGATGTACAAGTTCCAGTGGTGATTGGATGGAGAAAAGAAGAACATGATATGCCACCTTCATATTCAGAAGTTATGGCAGAAAATAATTAGAACAAGAAAATAAAAAAGATTTCAATGGGCTGTGTAAAACTAGTGAGAGTTATATGTCATTTAGAGTAGGTACTACACATTTATCATCATAGAGTTATTTTTATCGCGTCATTAAATCATTGAACTAGAGTGTTTTGACTCATAGGAACTACTTCACTACGATGGTTTAGTTTTATGTCGTATGTATGTATATCATTTAGTTTAATAAAACAATTGTATATCTGCCTTAGAAACTTAAACTTTTAGATACTTAGACACTTTATCTGTAAGCAGTACAACCGTGTTTTATAATTATATTTCAACCAGCTGTTGCCCGCGATTTTATACACAACTATTTTCTACAAATATCATCACTCTATGTACAGGTCTACGCATTACTTTTGTTAATAAAAGTTTTAATACTTATCTATACCATATCAATTTTCGAATGAAAAAATTAAAGAATGTAATTGTAATTGTATTTACTTAGATTTTTAGCTACTTTATTACTGAGTTTTTTTGACCATCTTTGGCAGTCGTTACGGTTAATCCGAAGGCAGAAATTCTGACAACCAATCTTAGCAAGGGATGTTGGTAGCTCGTAACTGCTTTAGGTCAGATAAGCAGTAGCTCCTTGTAAAGTACTGGTACTCAGCTGCATCCGTTGTACTGGAAGACGACTCCAACATTATTGGAAAAGGCCTATGCAGATGATGATTATTAAACTGAGTGTTTTGAATAAAAGTTATAAAATTACGTATCAAGCTTGTTTATCTTTTACCTAATTAGACGTAACTAAATGGTGTACAAATGCTTCTTTTCAGTACCTATACTATCTTTGAACAAACTGGCTCACGCTCTACTTATACAGCCTTTTTATTGTCCCACTGCTGGGCTCAGGCCTCTTCTCACACGGAGAAGGATTGAGTATTAAACACCACGTTTGCTCAATGCGGGTTGGTGATTTCAGACTATTTAGTCCAGGTTTCTTCGAGATGTTTTCCTTCACCTTTTTATCCGCCGTGGTGTCCAAGATGTACTCAGAAAGTACGTACAAACTCAGAAAAGTTGCATTGGTACTTGCCTGACCTGAAATCGAGCCCACAGCCGAGAGGTTGGTTCTTTCCATGATTTCGCTTGTGTCTTAATTCTTCGTGTATTTAGTCTATGTTAGAGCGTGAGCCAGATGGAGAAGTCGTGGTGGCCTAGTGGGTTGGCTTCGAGGTTGTCTTTACCCACTCTAACATAGACTAAATAGACAACGAATTAAGACACAAGCGAAATCATGACACAAACTTTGATAACAATAATTCAGCATTGATCTTTACAAAGAAAATTTGACTTTAGATGCACGCGTGTTTGGTTGATTTTGCAAAAATATCAATTTATCGATAGTGGTTATTTACATAGTTAAAATCTTGTTACGATAAAGGTAACGTAATACAGATATATTAGGTTTTTGTTTCGCTTTGTGTAATGTATATTAATAGTTTTCGTAAAATGAGATGTTTTCGTTTTGAGATTAAAAAAATATTCCCAAGAAAGTGACAGATGACGTTGTACCTACGACGAAGGCCATTACGAAGTTAAAAAAAAACATTGCATCGAGCCCTTTAAGCTGAGATCTAAGAAATTTAGATTGATCTACAAATTGTTTCCAAAAGCCCTAGGGACATTCGGATAATAATCTGAATGACTTGTTTTCTCATTTTATTCCATTTTTGTTCGATATTTTAATTTTTTTCGTTGTTGACGACAAAAACATTTAGTTATATGACCAGAAAATTACATGACGTTGATAAGATTTGACGTTCCTTTCCTTGCACTCACGTACATAGGTCAGCGCCATCTAGTTATCAGCTAGAAAAAAATCCTCATTCTATAACGAAATTTGCGTAAATTATGCGTGACATCGCTGAGGGCCGACTTTCGGTGCGCGGCGGCTGAGGAGGCGCGCGCGGGTGGTCTGCCAGCGGCGGGCCTACGGGGGGGAGAGGGGAGCTCGCTAGGACGGCTCGCAAGCGCCGCGATTCGCGAGCCACTTCACTACTTATCCCGGCAATGATCATCATCAATCGCTAGTTCATCGGATCAATCCGCTAGTTGGTAGAGTGAAGTGATCATTAGTCGTGTTCTCGCGCTCCTCTTACGCGCTTGTTTACAACCATGAGTCCCAAGTGTCAGATAATTATAAACGGCCTAAGAGAAGGACATTTGATAGCCGGGCAACGTGTGACAGGAACAGTGAAGTTTGCTATCTATAAGACAATTCGGTACGACAGTATTGATATTTTATTCGTGGGCTGTGGACAGTGTTATTTTACAAGTGAACTTTTAGATGGAGAATATGAAACAATTACGCTCAGCAACGAGGAACGGTATGTCTTCATCAACAAGAATTTATTTAAACCAGCTGAAGACCAGATGTTTGAGCCTGGAGATTATGAATACCCATTTGAGTTTTCGCTCCCAGATGATGTACCATCGTCAGTTAAGACTGCCTCTTGTGACATACAGTACAAAATTTTCGTGAAATTTTCACGAAAAGGAACTTTTATCTCTAAAAGTGAAAATGATCTTACAGTGCCTGTTTATGGATATGTGAAGCCCTGCAGTCGACAGCCATTAACCTTTAAAGTCGAGAAAAAACTACTTTCCTTCAATCCAAACAATAAGATCACAGTAAAGGGAGAAATAGACAGAACATGTTTAAAACCAGGCGATAGCATTCATCTGACGATGACGGTGACGAATGACTCAAATGTCGACATTTATATCAAAAGTCAGCTCGTTTATTTCAACACTTATATATCTAAAGGGGAATCTCCCTCTAAACACATTGAAAAAGGGAGCATACCAGGGACCAAAGAAACTTCTCCTACTATAAGGGCAAATAGTGTGTTAGAACTAGAAAGAACTATACCAATACTTGATACGTTATATTCGATACAAAATTCGAAGATAATGGTCGGAGAATTTAAGGTTAAAGTGACGGTTAAAGCACCTTTTCCTCATGGTAAAGCATATGCACGAGTCCCAGTAGTGATTGGATGGAGAAAAGAAGAACACGAGAGTCTTATCCAGCGTGATCTGCCACCTTCATATTCAGAAGCTATCAGAGGAAATAATTAGAAAAGTGAAGATTTCAATAGGGACTGTGTATAAGTGATAGATCATTTAAAGCAGGCACTGTACATTTATTATGATAGTTATTTTTAACGTGTCATGAAGTCATTGAACTAGAGTGTTTTGACTCATAGGAACTTGTATCTACCTACGATAGTTTAATTATGTGTCGTATGTATGTATGTCATCTAGTGTAATGTAACAAGTAATTATATTGTGTCTCGATTTGCTATCTAGGTCTCTATTTCTCTTCCGAAATTGCGGGTACTAATATTAAGTTTTAAGTAGCTTTGATCAGTCTTCTTAAGACTTGATAAATATTTATATTGCATGTGTTGATAATTTTCTGAAAAAATATATTAAAATTCAGTTTATTTCTATTCAAATTGTGTTTTATTTTGTAATTCCGTTGTCATGTTACCTACATCGCTCCACACTCATTTAATCAATCGTTGTAACCTTGAACATTAACATAGCCGGTATATGTATTAGAGGCATACATTATAAATGCCTAAAACGCTATTTGGTTTTTAGGTATATAAACAGAGTCTCATTATCATCATGATGATTGTAACCGTTCTTGCCTTAATAGATAGATATACTTTATTAGGTACACCAATTTTACATTTTTGAACTTAACCTAGTTAGAGTGCGTGACATAATGGGCGGTCTTATCGCTAAGAGCGATCTCTTCCAGACAACCTTATGCCAATATTTCGGTAATACCAAAAATGTCTATAAATACATACTTAGTTAGATACTCGTACTCACACATAGACAACTGGCGCGACTGTAAGACGCTGTCGCTCCCACACAGACGCGTATTACAAACATGGCAACCAGCCAAAACGCAATATATTCAAAGCAGTAGTCATGCTAAAATGAACCTAGTTGTTAAATTGCTAAAGTTCATATTTACTTTTGCAGGCTTATATGCTCAGTATACAGTATCTGTATGCGTTTGTTGTTTCACGAGTCATTTATGAGTTGAATCCAGTAGTATTTTTTGTGCAGTGGTCGAGACAGTTCGTTTGCAAGGTTAGCATCAGTAGTAAACAAACATGGGTGTGGTGTGTCAGATACTGATCAATAGAAATGAAGAAGGTTTCTTCAGAGCCGGTCAAGTCGTTACAGGAACTCTGAAATATGATATAGACGAGCCTACGAGGTACGAAAGTATTGATCTCTCATTTCTGGGCAGAGGGAAATGTCATTGGTCAAGAAAAGAAGGAAAACATAACAGACATTACAGAAATAAAGAAGTGTACGTATCAGTTACTATGGACCTATTTTCATCTGCACCTGATCAAAAAGTTGAAGCTGGAACTTATGAATATCCGTTCCAATTCTTACTCCCTGATACAATACCAGCATCCTTTAAGGATATAATCTGCCAGATCCAGTACAGAGTAATAGCAAAATTTCTACAAAACAATTTCTTTAACAAAGGAGATACATTCGAAGCTGAGGTCCCAGTTTACGGGTACGTCGGCCCATGGGCACCAGAGCCCTTAATATTTGGCCTCAAAAAATACTTCTTCACATGTTCACCGCAAAACACAGTGACTGTAAAAGCGGAGATAGACAAAACAATACTGATACCCGGAGAAAATATTTGTCTGCGAGTGACAGTGAATAATGATTCCAATATACCAGTGATAATCAGAAGTGAAATAATCAAGTGTTTAACGTACACAGCATCGAATAGTAAGGCGACGAAAATCGTGAAAGAAGTGATTCCAGGTACAGTTGAGTGTTCTCCAAGTGTGAAGGAATTTAGAATGACGGAATTCACTCGATTGATTCCGACGCTAAGAACGATGTATTCTATACAGAATACGGTTGTGATGATAGGAGAATATAAGGTGAAGGTGACAGGTGTGGTGCCGTGCCCTCATATTAATGCTTCTGTGGAAGTGCCCGTCGTGATTGGAGAGAGAAGACATAGACTGAAGCCTAGGGCTCCAGATCCTGAATAAGAGAGGAAGGAGAAAAAGGAGTGAGTGCCATTTCGGTGAAAGAATGCCATAAATGACGATACTTAAATGTACTTACGACACGCCGGTTGGGGAGTCACTTACTAAAAGTACTAACACATTGCAGGCTAAACAGTCAGCTGACCGTTGATCCGGTAGCAGATTTTTTAAAAAGAAAATAATGGATCCAATCAAAATTTTAAATAACTGATCTTGACCCTGACGTTTGTAATGTGCGTACTACCATTCATCTTTATACCGATTTATGAGCCCAAACGAACTATCGGCCGACAAAAAGTTTGCAGTGTGCTCTTATATTTCTAAAGACAGTTGGGAATTTACTAAGAAGTAAAGTTAGCTATTTATCTGTGATTGTGATGAACCTCATAATAAATAATGTGTGTTACTGTGGAGATCTTTGTAAACTGTTAATGTTACTTAATGCACGTTATCTACTTAATGTCTGTATTTAAATTATATGTTTTATTCTCTTATTGTCTTCTTTTATATTGTTTTAAATTAGGTATTGTATTCAGATGACAGTTTGCTATATCTTACCTACATATAGTTGACAATCAGTAGAGTAAATTGATTGCACGTCTGTTAAACTCGCAATATATCAAAGTAGTTTATCCTCATATACATATATAATGTATTATTGTAACATATAGTCATTACAAAATAGTATCTTGTACACTATTTTAATCAACCCAAGGATTTTAAGACACTTGTTTCTGCTTATTCTTGTCCCGTGGGATCTACCTACTTCGTGTATTCGGATAAAAAAGTCTACTTACTGTCTTTCTCAATTAACGGCTTATTATATCGATAATCTCAAGAACTACTGGACAGATTTGAAAATTATTTCAGTAAGAGGAAGATTAGGTGTTTTTCGAGCAAGGCTTTTTATTCCCGGTGCGCGGAGTAGTATCCCTACGGAACGCGGGTGACAACGCTGGTGGAAGCCGGTTTCTCAAAATAGCTTGCACACAGAGATCCACAAACCATATGGTAACAATTCTAAAAATATATAGTAAACAAAGATGACTCGACATTATAAATATTTTTCAGTGCAGCTGATTAGCTGACATCATCGCGCGTACATTGTCCTACTGACCGTGACCTTCTCTCAATTAACCTTGACAGTCTCAAGGTCAGAACTGACTTAAAGATCCTAATATTGCAGTATCTATATTTGGAACATTGTCAAGTTTATCTCTGGAACTACTTTATGTTTATAGTCAGTTTCATAAGTTACTGATAAAGTCTCTGATAGCCTATCAGGAATTTATCTGACAGATAAACTGTAATTTTTGGTTTCACAGGTTTCGAATAGCAATAACTGAATATGGCAGAAATAAGCAGCTTTTATCTGGTAGATAGCATTAACTATTAGATAACTAACTGATACTTTATCGGTAACCAGTAAAACCGGGCTTTATATTATATTTCAACCAGCTGTTGCCCGCGATTATATACAAAACTATTTTCTACAAATATCATCACTTTACATATAGGTCAACATGATAACCTTTTTTTGAAGTCGGTCATGCAGATAGAAAATTATAAATCATGTTTTCGCATTACTTTTGTTAATCAAAGTTTTGATAAAGTAATACTAACCTTTACCCCATTTTATTAATGGTTTGTATGACCTTTCTTAGTAAAAATATCTTGGACACCAATGGTTTATAGAAAGGTGAAGTAAAACATCTCGACGAAACCTGGACTATAAAGTCTGAAATCACCAACCCGCATTGCGCAAACGTGGTGATTAACGCTCAATCCTTCTCCGTGTGAGAGGAGGCCGCAGCCCAGCAGTGGGACGATAAAAAGGCTGATGATGGTAAAACTAAGTTTTTAAATAAACGTCATAATTATTATTAAGTATCAAGATTGTTCATCTTTAGTTAATTACCTAGCTCTAAGATCTACCGAAATGGTGTACAAATACCCCTTTTAGAACCTATAGGTACTTTAAACAAACCCGCTCCCGTATAACCCTCAAACACAAACTTAATACACAAAACAAGGGTTAGCCTAGATTACATTTGAATTCGAGGTCCAAAAGGCCCCCGGCACCACATAAATTGAGGTCCAGCCAGCGTGAAATTTACACGGTTGAGCCACAAATCAACCTTGTTAAGTAATTAAGGCTGTTTAATTAAGATGATGGTATGTACAGACGTGGCTTCTTTTTATTTGTACTGCGTAATATCGTATGCCACTTTTTATATTTCTGGATAGTGAAAAATTATAAGTGACTAATTGTTTCCCGTGGTTTTATCTACGTCTCGTAGGAATTACTGCTCGTATCTGGACAAACTATAGCATGTCACGAAACTAGCTAACCTTTACAAACGTGAAATAATTTTTCAAATCGGTTCATAAGTTTCGGAGCCTTTAGTGTCCACACAAACATTTGTTTTCGTCTATAAGAAATTAGTATAGATGAAGTATAGCAGAATGGGGAGGCTTTTGCCCAGCAGTGGAACAATTCAGACAATAAAAAAATGAAGTATAGCATAGCAAGAGACTTTGAAGAACGAGTATCAATTTGTGGTCAGGCAAGTAATAATAAACTTTAAGACTTAAAAAAAGCTTTTCTAAGCTATATAGGTATATGTACTTTCTACATCATATACCTATTTATGAATCAACATACACAAGCACTTTCAAAAGATTTTATCTTCGAGAAATAAATCCATACCAAATTATCGGGTTATACGGGTTCAAGCATACATTGTGTCGTTCGCATGAGAAAATTGAATAAAAATCTTTTGCTCGTCCATTTTATAAGTAATCACGTCGATAATGGCTTTCGTATTTAAGGATAATACGGATTTTCTTCGGCAATAAGCAATTTATTTTCTTTGAAAATGAAAAGATGCGAGAGAATGAATGAAAATAGATTCTAATCACGCAAACTTTTCGTTTTGGTAAGTATGAGAACTCTATTCGGTAATTGAAATATTCCAAAATAATGTCATGCGTCCATTGCAGGATATATTTTAGTACTTCTAGAGTCCAGCAGACCTTAACCATTAACGGGATTTCTGAGAGGGACAGCGCGTACGCAGTCCCTCACTACCAAAAATAACGCGTCCGAGTTATCCACATTAGGGATAATCGCAGGGGTCAACCCATCCGCAGTGCAATGGATGGACCTCGCCCTGGGGGAACCGCCTTCTTGATCACGGTATCCCCTACGCCAGGTAAGTATGAGTTCACTGCGGTACGGAGCGAGGGTCGTTCGACGGCGGAGAATCTTAACACCGCGATTCAGAAAACGCCCTGAATCGTACAGCACCATCTATTGATGTTGTTTGAACTAAAGAGGCACGTGGTATTTTGATTACAAAGCTTGACCCACTTGGTAAGGTGTAATAAATAACACGTATCTATAAAAAATAAAATTTTGATGGATAGCGTAAAATTACATACAATTTATTGAATAATACTAATGGAAGAGATTAGTTATATACACTGATAATAATGTTGAACCAACAAGCTGTCTTATCTCAAAATATTTGGATAGACTCAAGATAATAAAAGGAAAAAAAAAATATAATCGAAAATAAAAGGAAATTCAATACGACAGTTAGTTTATAAATATATGTTTTATTGGCTAATTTATTGCACTATGTGGACTTAACACTATCCTGTTTTAATTACATACTAATGGGGATTATAACAGAATGTTTTTATCTTTCTTACAACAATAAAATAAGTTTTGAGGTACACCCTAACCTGCATTGCAAAGAGTCTTTAGTTGGATCAGTATTGCAGAACATTTTGGCATTATTATTCTTTTACAATCCAAGGGGCTAAGTGACAGCTGCAACCTATTTGTCTAATATCTTACTCACGGAACAAGTTCCCTTAAGGAAACACTTGTGGATGACAAGTAAATATTATAAGAACAGTTTAGTAGCAAATTATCACAGAGTAAAGTTTTTCACTGCAGATCCATGACTTCTTTTATAAAAAAAACACGCTTCAAAAGACACCATATTACGAAACATTTCACTGAACCATCTCACGGAGTTCAAACAATCCTTCTCATTTATCTTCGGACATCACGTGCCAATATGTCGGTGGTTCTTTTACGGCCTCATTATTTTGATTTTCAGCATTTGCTTTAGTCAATCTTCTATCTCCTACAAACACGGGTATATTAACAGATACATTACGATGTGGCATTGGCATTTGTATTGTCACTTTCAATTTGTACTCCCTCGATATAATTGCTGAGTGCCTCACTGTATATTGTTGTGGATCCACTGGCAATATGACTTTAATAATATTTGATACACTATTATCAGGTACAACCGGACTCTCGTATATAGGTCCAATCACTTCTTTTACAAATTCTTCATCGCCATGCATGCCCATTGAGTGATCATGTGTATACGTCACTTTGCTTCTCAATTCAGTTTTAATAGTAAAGTTCAAATCGGTGTTGTTGGTGACAGCCAATGATAACTTGTTTTCATTATAGTAGGATAAATATGGCTTTTCAAGCTCTCCAATAATTCTAATTTCTTGATTGTTTGAAGCAAACATTTTAGTCAAATTTTTGTCTAAAGCGAAAGCGGTTGGTGCATCTATGATTGAAGGATCAACTTGAGGAAATATTTGCACTTCTGTTTGAATGCTCTTCGTCCTTTTCAAAAGACCAGGTTTCTTAAACTTCAGTACTAAATGATACTTGATTTTTCCATTTTGTGACCTAAATGATGGTGGAATATTTTGTGGAATTTCCATTTCGTATGGATACTCATACGATCCCGCACTAAGAGTTACATTGTCGTCTACTTTCTTGTTTAAAAAGTAGATTTTTATAGGAACAGCACTTTCGTGTCCTTGCAACATATTTCCTATTCTTTTATGTCGTTCGTTCCTGTCTCTGCGTACTCTGTCGTACCACTCACAGAATCCTGTCTGAACTAAAGACAGACTTATCTTCTTGAACACTGTTTCCTTATCAAGTTGGAACCGCACTACACCTCTTATATATTTTCCGGTTAAATGTCTTCCATCTTCGGGAAAATGTAGCAAAATTTCACTTGTAATTCCCATGTTGATTCTTATGAAATACTTTTTGGATATGACAGAATTCAAACTGGTACAAGTAATATATAGGAGAGATATGCTATCGTTTTCCGTTGATAACGATAAACACAACGGATAAAGATTTTAATGAGACCGACAGGAAAAGTGTACGGATGAATAAATACGGATAAAGATACCAATAGAATGATTCACTATATAGTAGCATCGATGATAGATTAGCTGTAACACCCTTTTGACGTGACAACGTCTTATAAATCGATGGGGCCGGCTGCACGCACGAAAAAACATGACTCATGCGGCGTTCCCTCGCTCTGAGGCGTTACCTCGCTCTGAGGCGTTCCGTTTAAGGCTTGAAGTGCAAGCGAGAGCACGCAACGAGCGACAAAGAGGCACAATCGGCCTCCGCGTTCGGCAGCTTCCCACGTTGTCACGTTCAACTATCGTTAGTAAACCGAATTTACAGACAACCGATTTTTTTTTGAAAGCGTTGGGAAAAGTCAGGTCATACAGTTGCACGTCTCGTGAAGTCGTGACGTGTAAGCAAAAGTTGCACGACCAGGCGAACTTATTTTTAACGCCACGTGTTGACCTTGCCTCGAAGAATGGTAGACATAGGCAAAATTGGATAAGTAATTAAGCAAGGCAACAATAGACGGTCTGATCATTAGTCAACGTAGTTGATTCCGATATTAAAAGTTGTCTGCTATAATAACCATTGTGGTTTTTATTGTAAATATGAGAGGGACAGCGCGTACGCAGTCCCTCACTACCAAAAATAACGCGTCCGGGTTATCCACATTAGGGATAATCGCAGGGGTCAACCCAGCCGCAGTGCAATGGATGGACCTCGCCCTGGGGGAACCGCCTTCTTGATCACGGTATCCCCTACGCCAGGTAAGTATGAGTTTACTACGGTACACAGCCCGGGTCGTTCGACGGCGGAGAATCTTAACACCACGATTCAGAAAACGGCCTGAATCGTACAGCGCCATCTGTTGATGTTATTTGAACTAAAGAGGCACGTGGTATTTTGTTTACCAAACATGACCCACGCTTCAGAGTGTAATAAAGGCGTAATAAATTAAACAATGACATAATAAAAATACATTTTTTATTAATCGATTGCATAAATAAATTAGCTGTACAACACGCTGATAATGATGTCAAAACTATAGCTATATATATTTTAATAAGCTGCCTTATCTAAAAATATTTGCATGGACTGAAGATAACAAAGAATAAAAGGAGAAGCAATAGAACAAATTACGAATACCTACTATTTACGATTATATTAGTGCACCATGTGTTCTTAGTCGAAAACATTAACCTGTTTTCGTAATGAAAACAGGTTAATGTTTTCGACTTTCTTACAATAACAAATAATTTTAATTAGGTACACCCTAGCGAGCATATTGCAAAGTCTTTTGTTGTATCAGTATTGTAGAACATTTTGGCATTCTTATTCTTTTACAATTGAAGGTCTTAAACGACAGCTGCACCCTAATTGTCTGATGTTTTGCGTACAGCACAATACCTTGGAACTTTATAAGACAGGTAACTGTTATGTACGCCTAATTCTAATTTACAGAAAGTTCAGTGGTAAATTATCACTAAGCACAGTTTTCACTGCAGATCGAAAACTTCAGATCTTTGATAAGAAAACACTCTTGAACCATCTCACGGAACTCAAACAATTCTTCTTATTTATCTTCGGACATCGCATGGCAATACGTCGGTGGTTCTTCTACAGGCTCAGTATGTTTATTTTCATTGTTTTCTTTAGCCAATCTTCTATCTCCTACAAACACGGGTATATTAACAGATACATTACGATGTGGCATTGGCATTTGTATTGTCACTTTCAATTTGTACTCCCTCGATATAATTGCCGAGTGTCTTACTGTATATTGTTGTGGATCCACTGGCAATATGACTTTAATAATATTTGATACACTATTATCAGGTACAACCGGACTCTCGTATATAGGTCCAATCACTTCTTTTTTAACTTTTTCGTCGCCATACATGCCCATTGAGTGATCATGTGTATACGTCACTTTGCTTATCAATTCAGTTTTAATAGTTAAGTTCAAATCAGTGTTGTTAGTGACAGCCAATGATAACTTGTTTTCATCATAGTAGGATAAATATGGCTTTTCGAGCTCTCCAATAATTCTGATTTCCTGGTTGTGTGAAGCAAACATTTTGGTTAGATTTTTGTCTAAAGCGAAAGCGGTTGGTGCATCTGTGATTATAGGATCAACTTGAGGAAATATTTGCACTTCTGTTTGAATGCTCTTAGTCCTTTTCAAAATACCAGGTTTCTTAAACTTCAGTATTAAAAGATACTTGATTTTTCCTATTTCTGATCTAAATGATGGTGGTATATTTTGTGGAATTTCCATTTCGAATGGGTACTCATACGATCCCGCACTTAAAGTTAAATTCTCGTCTACTTCCTTGTTTAAAAAGTACAATTTCATAAGAACAGTATTTTCATTTCCTTGCAGCGTGTTATCTGTTTCATGGCTATCGTTGCTGTCTGTCGTGTCATACCACTCACAGAATCCTCTCTGGACTAAAGACAGACTTATCTTCTTGAACACTGTTTCTTTGTCAAGTTGGAATCGCACTACACCTTTTAAATATTTTCCGGTTAAATGTCTTCCTTCTTCTGGAAAATGTAGTAAAATTTCACTTGTGATTCCCATTTTGATTCTTTTAACTTTTGACACTTTACTTTTAAGACTGGAAGTTGACCCCAACCTAGTTGGGAGAAAGGCTCGGAGTATGAGGATGACTTCAAGTATGACGAACTTCGTACTCGCACAAGTAATATATATGAGAGATAATGCTATCTTTTTCGTCGATAAACGATAAGCATAACGGATATAGATTTTTATGGGATCGACAGGAAAAGTTTAAGGATAAATAGAGTTAGTAGGTGATTAGATACTGACAGAATGATTCACTATGTCGTAGCATCAATATCAATAGCCTCATAGATTAGCTGTAACACCCATTTTTGTAGGCGTTGGGGTAGGTCAGACTACACATATAAGCAAAAATAGATGAAAATATAATTAAACAAGTTGGTAGACTCCGATAGGAATCGATTTCTCCTGTCTTTACAATTTCGACAGGCTGCTAAGTTTATTGGATATCTGAGAGGGACAGCGCGTACGCAGTCCCTCACTACCAAAAATAACGCGTCCGAGTTATCCACATTAGGGATAATCGCAGGGGTCAACCCATCCGCAGTGCAATGGATGGACCTCGCCCTGGGGGAACCGCCTTCTTGATCACGGTATCCCCTACGCCAGGTAAGTATGAGTTCACTACGGTACGGAGCGAGGGTCGTTCGGCGGCGGAGAATCTTAACACCGCGATTCAGGAAACGGAGCGATACGCACAACGCCATCTATCGACCGCGGTGAATAAATGTTATCCAGATTTATTTTATCGTCATGTGGCTTTTAGGTAACATGATGAGTTTTTGATGGAAGTAAGGGACACTTTCGCTGTATCATGTTTTTTTAAAGAATGAACAAAAAATTAAATGTTTACCTAGTTTTAAATCCAATAACGGTATTATAAAAATGAGACGCAATTATCAATAGCCATTACAATACATTACTCTTTATCTATAATCATTTGTAGTTAAGATTTTTCATTATCAAGTTTTATTATTATCATTTACATTGCGCCTGATGCTTAGATGATAACCATGCGATACATTATTTCATCATTTTTAGGTTTCCGTACCTAAAGGGTAAAACGGGACCTTATTATTTTCGCTCCTCCGTCCGTCCGTCTGTCCGTCTGTCACCAGGCTGTTTCTCATGAACCGTGATGGTTGGAGAGCTGAAATTTTCACAGATAATGTATTATTGTTGCCGCTATATTAAATAAATATTTTGGGGGGCTCCCATACAACAAACGTGATATTTTGTCCGTTTTATAAATCGGTACGGAACCCTTCGTGCACGAGTCCTATTCGCACTTGGCCGGTTTTTTATTATTTGTGAGTTTAAAAACATTCAAAAACGCAAAAGGTAGTGCTATGAGAAGAAAACATATCTTTATCTCTTAGTCAGGTGCCAAAATAATGTTCCTATGTTTGGTGTGTGTAAATAATACTATCAAAAGCAGTTTAATTGTCAAACATTTAATATTCAATTTCAATACAATCAATAAAATTATTACTTACAACAACTACTCGCTACAAACACTTATTGCACTTCTTAAAATTATTTAAAGACTACATTTTGAAAACACTATTTATCATTACGATTCAATTCTTGTTAAGATCTATTTCCAGACATGGTGTCCCAATATGGTTGCTTCTTCTATTGCAGTATTGTTCTTATCATTATTTTATTCATCGTATTCCGTATCATCCACTTCTTCTCCAATAAACACTGGAATATCTATAAAATCATTTGCATAAGGAACTGGTAACATCAAGGTCACTCTCACCATATACTCTCTCGATATGATCTTAGAATGTCTTACAGTCAAATGTTCTGGCGGTAAAATAGGGGGTAAAACATTGTACATGTTGGCAACACTATTATCTGGCACAGTTGGAGTTATCATTGTACAATATCCAACTACTTCTTCCACTGTTTTAGTTTCTTCAAATGTATGATCCGGGAATTTATGATGGTTGATGATAGGATCCGTGTCTGTATATTTTGTACTGCTTACCAGTTCTGTTTTAATATCAAATGTAACGTCACTGTTGTTCGTAACTTCAAATGATATTCTTCTTTCGTCAGTTGAGTTAAAGGATCCCTTTTCGAGTTCTCCTTTGATGCTGATCTTTTTATCGGTTATATCTTTTTCCATTGTGAAATTTACGGGTTCGTCATCCAATGAAGTATCAATACGCGGATAAATGGAGACTTTTGTTTTGAAAGTCTTATTCCAAATGGACAGTCCAGGTTTCTCAAATTTCAGGACAAAGTAATATTTTATGCTTCCAATATCTGTTTTTATTGATGGCGGTAATTCTTCTGGTATCAATATTTCGAATGGGTACTCGTACGATCCAAATTTTAACTTGACATTTTGATTCGTCTCTTTATCTAAGAAATCAATTTTTTCTAGCACTTTGTTTTCTTGGCCATCAAATCTGTAGATATTGCCTACCTTTAAACGATGTCGGACAGGGAACACAAAGCGTTCTTCGTAAATGCGTGCACTTTCAACCCACGTACAGTAACTTTTTTGAATGAAGGACAAACTAATATTTTTGAACACCGTTTCTTTATCCAGATGAAATTTCACTATTCCTCGTATAGGCTCTCCTGTGATATGTTTCCGTTCTCTGGGAATTTGTATTAAAATTTCACTTTTAATGCCCATTTTTGGCTCGTTTACTCTAACGTCCTTCCTTAGTTTTATTACTTTATATACTAAATGTTCTACTAAAATAGGCATTTCAATGTACTGACTTTATCAGTTTTAACTTGAGATAAAATTATCGCTGATATAGATTTAGATACAGTCTAGAGGCTGACATAACAATTTGGTATCGATAAAAATAAAATCAAATATGTAATCCCATATTTTGTTTGTCATGATTATAAACAATATCTTGGAAGTTATTTTGTTGATTACTTATTAATGTACTTTAGACTATTGAGGTATTTTTAGATATCTAACTATCATACCTATTTACATGTATCTACTTTGTTGACTGTTTTCAGTTAGAGACAATAAATTTTATTTTTGTTATCTATCACAAAATTTGTGTAGCAGATATTTTTATTGCATCACAGATAAGTGCTATCTGACCATATCAAAATTGCCCTTTAGAAGATATGTTATTTAAAGTACTACATAAGAAAAAATATGTATTCGTAAAAATAGTAAAATAAAACTATTTTTCCGGTAGTTATATAATTCAGAAGTGCTCATAAAGGTTCTTTCCCTACAATGACGTTGATTTATTTCGTATCTTATCAAAAAGCGATTAGCCTTCTGATAGTTATTTATTATGTTCTATAATCAAGTTCAATAGTCAATAGACTTTTCGGGAACTTTAGAATTATCTATTAAATAAAGGCCGGTTCGCAAAATGCTCCAAAAAGTAAATAAGGTATATCCTACTAATATCCTACTTCCTACTAATATTATAAACCTGAAAGTTTGTGAGAATGAATGGATGTATGTTTGTTATACTTTCACGCAAAAACGGCAAGACCGATTTGGTTGCTTTTTACTTTTTATCAAAACACCACGCGGGTAAAGCCGCGGGCGGAAGCTTGTTTAAAATAATGAAATAAGTGACAGAAACTCACACTCACGTGACTCTTGTCCACAAAATATCGTATTTAGATAATATGTAATGCCCCTGTAATCGACATCATGAATCAATTACACTACTTTTCTTGTTTCTGAGAGGGACAGCGCGTACGCAGTCCCTCACTACCAAAAATTACGCGTCCGAGTTATCCACATTAGGGATAATCGCAGGGGTCAACCCATCCGCAGTGCAATGGATGGACCTCGCCCTGGGGGAACCGCCTTCTTGATCACGGTATCCCCTACGCCAGGTAAGTATGAGTTCACTACGGTACACAGCGAGGGTCGTTCGGCGGCGGAGAATCTTAACACCGCGATTTAGAAAAGGGGATGATGCGTACAGCGCCATCTATTGAGTACATTGAAAGTCAAATGTTGGTTCATAAGAATGTTCTAGAATGGTTTACAAATATTTAGAGTTAAAATAAAACAATAAACTAAAACTTGGGTAGACAATTATAAAAACACTCATTAATAATTAATATCTTTGCAGTAATTCAAGTTAAAAGGCCCGGAAAAATATTGAAGTTGTTAAAAAAACTACAGTAACTTAGGTTGTTAAAAGTAGCGAAAAATAAATAAAATAACGAAACACTTTTACCATTTAATTCTTTATTCCTTTACTCAAAATAATACAGATTCTGTCTCTTATAATTTTGCATTACTTACTGCAAATCTGTCTTGTCTTTTATAATCACCTGCTTCTTCACAATGTTCAGTTCGAAAAGCAATTCTTTATTTTTCAAACAGCTTTACTCACTTTAGATACCTATATCTAGTAATATTTCCTTGTTCACTGTTTGTAGTCTTGTCTCGATCCACGCCCACCTACTTGTTCAAAGTGCACATTTCTAATTGCTTCAATATCCTCTGAATAATCTTCTTCTTTTTCAGATTAAAATTTTACTGAATGACCGTTTTCAGAGAAATAATAACATCACTATTATTGGCAACGACAAAACCAACATTAAAAACTCTGGAACGTGCACAGCAAGCTTTCTCAATTTCTATTTGCAAGTTTATTTCATGTTTCTTGTAAGAAAATAGCTTCATCAGGGTTTGGTCCAAGGCTGTCATGAACGGGTCGTTTGGGAATGGCGATTCCACCGTAGGGTATACTTTGATCCTTGTTTTTATCTCCTTCTTTAGACTGAATACTGTTGCTGGTTTGGTAAACTTGATTTCTACATGATATCTTGTAATTCCTTCATCGTCTTGTCTTGATTGAGCACTTTCTGGTGCGTCAGTACTTGAGTTATCATTGTCATCAAAATTTTTATTCTTCACCTTAATCTTGAGTAGCACGCATATTTTTTTATCTCCATATTTTTCATGTTTTTCAACGTCATGTTGTCCGATGCCTTTATGATGTTTATGTAGGGGATAGTTAAAATCGAATTGATACCACGCTGCATTCTTTGTCTTTTCGAGGGTTAAACCGATCGTCTGTTTCACTGTTTCGTCTTCCAAATGATATTTCACTAGTCCGTTTATTGGTTCGGATGTAATTTTTTTTCTGTTTTTTGGTATTTTAATGAATATGTCAGTGGGCACTGCCATATCGGGTGATTACACGTCGACTACATAATATGATTGGATTCGCACTAAATTATCTGATAAATGTTGGATTGTTTTATCCATGTTGTTGTTGATAGATAATAGGTTATGACGCAAGGGATCTATGCTGAAGTCAGAATTTCGATATAAGTCACCAGCTTTTGGTGGCTGACTTTGTCGATTCATTATTTCAGTCTTAAGTTTGCTCTTTTTAAGTGGAGTGCATTGCTGCATTATCGGTACAGTTTTTATTATCGATATGATGTTATGTTGAAGTATTTTAAAATTCCCCTTATTCAAGAGCTTGATCAAGGTTCAATTAGTGGGGATTTTTTATTAATCAGTAAGGACAAAAGCAAAAGAGCAATATACTCATCCACTACTGGTATCAAATGTTAGAATTTTATATCAAATTCCCACTTGACAATTTTAAAACCATATATTCTACATATATTTACTGCAGATAATCTTGCGTTTAGATTCTATTATTTCCAGATAGTTTATCAAATTACATGTTTTTAAATATAATTAATGTAATTAATTTCCTTATAGTATTTTTGACGAATGCTTATCATAAGTATCTCCGATAACGATTAATTGTTGATATTATTGTTTTCAAAAAGATAGATACTGAACTTGAAAACGTACATTTATTGTTTAGGAACTTGTTTTGAGTTTGTTTTATCTAGTTATAATGTACAATCACACTTATACAGATTTAATTTTTTATTAATATGATAAACGTGAAAGTACCTCTCTCTGTCCGGCTTTCACGCTAAAACGACTGAACTGATTTCAATCATATTTGGTTCACTGATCGTCTGCTAAAGCCAGAGAAAGGACGTAGGCTACTTTTTATCCAGATACGCGAAATATTTCCCTCGGGGCGCGGGACGAACCGTGGGAAAACCTATTCCATAAAAACAAACAAACCTTAGCAAAAACATCACATTGTTAAAGAAATCCTTATTCCACGCAAAAACTAGAAACATAAGCCCTTTTTAGGACATTCAAAAAACCCATTATTATAGGATAACCATTTATTTTCCATATAAATGTGGGCCCTTATAAGGGTGTAATCGGACTTTATCACAGGTTTGGAATATGTTAAAGTAAAGATTACCCTCGGATCTGAGTCCTTTAGTTTGGCTAAAATATAGGGTTAAACATTGAGTTGGGTCTAGTTATGTAAAAGATGTAGGTAGAAACTAGAGATATAGTTATATGTACAATTGTAGGTATATTCTTATTACAGGGACCGTTATACACAGACGAATTTGCTTAAGTCTCTCATATTTTTTTTGATAATTTATATAATATTAAGTAGGTTAGTATTAATTTTTTATATTATATTATATTTACTAGCTTCTGCCAGCGACTTCGTCCGCGTTCGGAGTCGGACTTCGTGCAAAGAGAGAAAGAAATAATAAACACCAGCCCCTCCAATTATCTAAATCTATGCGTACCTACTACTACTTTAAGAAATAAAATGTAAACTATTAATAATTTGTAATTTGAACGAATATTTAAACACTACCAAAATAACTAATAGGTACTAACCTATTTTATAAAATAACAACAAAAGAAAGTTAAAAATAAATTATTTAAAACCTAAAAGTCGCGCAATAAGGTTGAACACTCTGAACGTCTATTCGCATCAATCGCACCAAGAGCCAAATATTGTATGAAACTCGCGCAGCCACCGCGCCGCGAGCCGCGTCGAGCGCGGCGACAGTTGCACAAAAATGATCCTTATAGCGCGATGGCTTATCCGTTTTTCATGTATAACTTTGGTGTTTCTTCACCGATTTATATGAATCTTTTTTTAATGAATAGGTAATACTATTAACTATTTTTAATTAGTGTGAGTGAGAGTGTTATAAACGTAATAGTAGACAAATATAATCAGAAAACTCCGAACTGCTAAGCTACCGAGAGTTTTACGTGTTATTGTGAGTCAACCATAAAAGATAGATATATACTGTCATGGGATATTTTTTACATAATTTTATGAAGAATATTTCCGTCATACATGGTTTCTGTGTAGCTGTAACCATTAGGGCTGCACACGCGACGGAATCTTAAAAAATGGAATAACTTCTCCCGTTTTCCCAACATTTCCCTTCACTGCTCTGCTCCTATTGATCGTAGCGTGATGAAAAGTATCCTATAACCTGACCAAAAGTATGAAGAATAAATGTGCCAAGTTTCATTAAAATCCGTCGAGTAGTTTTTGTTTCCATAACGAATATACAGACGACAGACAGACAGACAGACAGACAAAAATTTTACTGATTGCATTTTTGGCATTAGTATCGATCCCTAATCACCCCCCGATAGTTATTTTTTAATTATATTTCATGTACAGAATTGACCTCTCTACAGATTTATTATAAGTATAGATTAATACTTAAGTAGGTATCTATATACAGACTGAACTAAATAGTACAAAGTTAAAGAAGGTTTATTTTGATTGATCAGGAAATACTTGTCCGATTTTGAAATTTTTGTTTTAGATCCATTTATAGTTATCGGCACGAATCTTAAAGCTCTGACCTACATCTGTGCAGAAGTAATTTATTGGGTCCCTTTTGTGGTATGAAGTGAGGCGCGGGGGCGGGCCAAAGCGGTGACTGGCCCGCAGTGCATGGCCGTCACTCGGGATTGTTTCTTTGCTAATAAATCAATTTTGCGCAGATGTAAGTCAGAGCTCAAGATTCGTGCCGATGACTATACCGAGGGAAGCTATACATTACTTGTAAATACTTAGCTTAGGTACACCTTTTTTTAAGAAATGGGCTATCGTACTCTAGAAGATCTCTTAAATAATAAGACCATTCGTTTTCGAGTTCCCGATCAAACACATCTCATCTTTAACCAAATTCCCAAAAAGGCGGAGAATCTCAATCCGTCGTAATCTTTTACTATAATATTAACATGGGTACATATAATATTTTTCATTTTCGTACACAGAGTAAAACTTTGGCAACAAAAGTTGACCTTTTCCTAACAAATTATTTCCCTTCTGTTGTTCTTGGTCCCCGCTGGACACGAATTGAGTTTGTGAACTTACGTGCACACGTGGGTATAGGAATTGTTAGGTTTGAGTTCGGAATTTATTGCTATACGTTTATAGGTATTGTTTTTTAAGATATGTAGTCAAGGAGTATAGAAGAAACCCGTGGCTAAGTAACAGCTGCGCGGATCGATCGATCATAACAAATAAATAAATAAGGTTAAGCAACGATTGGCCCGGTCGACCCTAGGATGGATGGCCATCTTGTCATAATGAGTTCTTTCGTGTTTCGGAAAGCACGGTAAACTGGCGGGTTCCGGCTGTCATTTGAACGTTTTTAACAGTTGTTACGTGTAGTCAGAAACCAGAAATAATATCTAATAATTAGGTATGACTGCACCTATTTTCTGCATGTTAAAATTAAACCTACATCTATTTCTTCTCTCTGTGCAGTCACAAAAACCAGATCAATAATAACACCACTGAAATATATTTCTAGCCAATACATCTAATTTCAAGTCAGTTCAGCAATATAGTTAACTGAACAAGGTAATAAATGGCGCTAATCGAGTTCCGATAGCGTCTGTCCTCGCTGCAATTACTTCATGTAAATGGGTAGTCTTTATAGTGTACGGGAACGATACGACTACGATTTTTATGGCTAGTGCAGATAAGTATCTAGTCGTAATGTTATCAATTGCATTTTATGAATACGATGATTGATAAAATTATAGAGCTAAAGAGATTTTTGTGCCACCAATAGCCTTTTTATCTATAACAAGAAGATTTAAGCTGCGTCCATATCCAGATTTTGTGTGAACGAACTAATATCAGGTCCTCCTGAGATTTCAGGACGGGTTGGATTTTTTTTTCAGTTATAAATATTCTATCTGTCATACAAGGCTATAGCTAGTATATAAGCTAGTCTTTTATTTATTTACTCAATTATAAATTCATTATACAGAGTTATTCATAGGGATAAAAAATATAAACATACCTAAAGATGAAACGTAGGCAAATTTTATCCGTACTCCGTACGAGGAGTGTCTTCACGGGACGCAGGTAATCGCTACTACACAACATACGTGAAAGAAATATTACATTGGAAAATACTCTTTGAGTAGTGACATATAAAAGTCCTCCAACGCATCCTGAGCATTCGGCTCCGCTATGACACTGGTAACTGACCAAAATTGCCTGCTCTGATATCTATTACATTCCCATCCCACGACATTCCTACAAATGCATTGATATTTTACTCTAAATACCGGTTCTTATGATGGTTTCATGTGCCAATATATTTCCAGCCATTAGAAAACAGATAAAAAAGAAAAGGTAGTTAATACCTATTTTGAATGGATTTCATAGACTTTCTTTCTACCTAATTAATCTTGCAAGTGGTTACTGGAACCTCAGAACCAGTAAGAACCATGTATAATACCGACAGTGGTTCAAAATGAATCAACTACATAAGAAAACTCTTTACCTACTTCCCTCAATTAACATAATAAATCTGAAAAACTCAGCTTTCAAGAGGTCACTAGAATGAACTGGATATTAAAATATCACTTTTTAAACATTGTACTTCAAGGCTTATAGATTGTGATTGAAATGTATTAAAATTTATGTGCATATTTGTTTATTTATGAGTCATAAATTATAATTTACAATGGCAGGCTGCTCGTGGCAGACTATGTAGGCTTGTCATTGTAGCTCGTACTAGCAGGGATGGCGAAACGTTGGGTTGTAGCTAAATAATTTGGTAGCGACACGAATTTAGTGTGAATAAATATTAGTTGAAAATTATTTGGAATTGAAATTGCTTTAAATTAATTCATTAACCCTAACATTGACTTTTTTCTGCTCTATAGTGGGAAATCAAATAATTTTGAAAAATTAAGACAGATTTTGATGCAATCGTTTTTTATCTTCACTAACTGTAGCAATTTGCCTTGACTTTGCACAATCTGCTACAAACATGAAAGCAAAGAAATCAACTACTATTGCTTACATAAATAGCGATTTATAATTTAGGAGGGTGGGTGTTTTTTCTGTCTTATGTAATTGACATTGGAAACGAGATTCTGTCTTTCAGCGTAAAGTCTAAAGGAATAACCGATTTGATTTTGTTTCTTGCACAAGCATAAAAATATTTCTGTCTAGAAATATGTACGTCATTATCTAAAAATCATCTGTACCTACTCTTTATTAATTTTGCGTTTATCAGAATATTTGTGGACACAATTACATAGCAAGTTAATCTACAAAGGTTTGCCATCCCTACACTAGAATATTGTCGGATCCACTCTGATTAGAGCCAAGCGAAACTAAGTACATTAAGAGATAATTACATTTATTGGGCTGTTTGTTATTACATTACTGCTTATTAAGGGCAAGATATTCTTTCTGGAAAGACGTTCCTTAATCTGATGCAGCAGTTGACTGATTAATTGCTACTAATATTATAAATGAGAATGTAACTCTGTCTGTCAAGCTTTCACGTCAAACTTACTGAACCGATTTAAAGAAGATCCGGTGGGCAAATAGTTTAGAGCGCACAAAAAATATATGTGCAAAAAGTATAATAAATAAATAAAACAAATTCATAATCCAAATATGCCAATGAATGCAGTGCGATGTATAATTGACTGTAACAGCAGTCGGAACGCATCTAATAAACTAGAATAAAATCAGTAATCAGTTATAAATAAATAAACTCAATTTCTTATACTTTTTGCTTTATTAAACTCAATTTGAAGTTTTTAATTCAAAGGGTTTTTATGCAGTCAGTTTTTTTTGTCAAATTACAGTACCTACATAGGTAGGTATAGAACTAGCAGCTCTTGTAGAAAAATGCTTTTTCGAGACTGGAAGATAAGAAAACCCTCGGGAAAAGACAGTTTCCTAACAATTAGGTAATCTCCAGATAATCGCGTAAGTCTAGTCTAGACTGGATCCTCGTTAGCTCACATTCAGCAATTTTATGGCTTCGGCGCTGTAATAGGTTTATCGTCTCCTATTAAAGTAGATAATAATTATAAAACCATACAGTTTCATAGCGAAAATGTGAACTTAATTCGTATGTATGTATGTTGCGCGTAATTTCTAGAATTGCAGGACTAGAATTAAGATTTTGTTGTATTGATATATCAATACAATAAATTCATTATCCGTTAATAATATTATACGCTATAACGTTAGATTTTCGTAACATATTGATATATACATAGTACCTTTTTTATGGATAAAAATAAAATTACTAGGTACTCCCGCTGTGAGTGCAGCGTGAGGGAGTGTCAGATTCTTACTGACTGAAACCCATGTTTTCTTAAGCCTTCATCAGCCTATCGCAGTCCACTGCTGGACAAAGGCCTCTCCAAGTGCACGCCTTCTTAAGCCTTATCTGAACCAAAACCAGGGTAACTATCGTACCTGTGTCTGGTCACTAAATACTTATTCTCAATTCTTGCTTAATTTATTGCTTGGTTCAGTGTTACTATTAAAAAAAACCGCTTGTTTTTTATCATTAAGTGAGTTTAGCAAGTCACCTGCACAATTTGCTTTATGTTACTACCTGTTCAAGGAAATGGAACAATTAAATAGATGAATTTAGAACATTATTGGCCTACAGGGAAACTAAGGAAGAATGTGTGTTAGAAAGAATTAATGACACACATACATACCTTTATTTATAACAGTAATCTTCATTAATTGAAGGATCTTACTGATAATGTTTCCAATATGATAAAAGTGAAGAAAGTAACTTTATCTCTGTAATTATTTTAGGTTCTGAAACGGCTACATCTAAATCGATGATTTACACGAATATACTTATAGATTAAATATTGGGTATTTGTCAGATATAAAACGAAGCACGGGATATGGGTCTTCAAGAGTATTTAATATAATTTGTAGCTGTACATAGTTATTCTGACCAATAAGTTTTCACGCACATTTCATTCGACAAAATGTTTTTAGATGATTCAATTAATTAAACAAATATAATCATTAGTACTTACAGTCAACGTGCAAACACAAACCTTCCTGGGCAGACTCATGGTTTCAAGCTTAACATATCTTAGGTAAGAGATCCATCTAATTCCATATGTACAGATGCCAGCACATCACACTTTCTTTAAACAAATTTCAACTTTATCTCCTTAAGCATAAGGTTCATGTCACATCTGTCCTAAATCTTAAATTCGTTCCTCCGAGATTGGTGCACTTTCAGACGTGTGTCAGACGTCTCTACTAAACTTAACGTACGATGCATTCATAATATGGGGAATCTAGTATTCTGTTTTATAAGGAATTCTGTGAAAAGTTTGTTTGTGATGTCATTCAGGGAGAAATGATGTACCTAATAGCAGACTGAAACGATGTCACCTGCCAGTTCTCAAACATTCCTGATAAAAAACATATTTTAGCTATTTGCCATATACGGTGATACTGTCTTTGTAACCAAACAAATTGATTTAGACAATTAATAAAACAAAGACAACGGCTATTTGCAAAAAAAAAAAACTGTTAAGAGTATTACGAGAGACAAAATTATGTATTTTATTTGGATCTTTATCAATTTTATCTTTTAAAAAGGTTTAAAAAAATGTGTTATTAAAAGTCAAAAGTTGGATGTATCATATCAATGTTTTTCGTTTTGGGGTCGTCAAATTGAAGGTCACATTTCTTTCGTTTATTTGTTCATTACCTACGTTATATTCCTAACACCATTTAACATCTTAATTTCCAGACCTACATTATCATCAAGACCACTTCCTCAGCATCCTCATCAAACGTCATGCGGTATATAAATTCCACACAGTGGTATCCCCGCAGCCTCCGTTATTAAGATGCATTGTTAATCTCTGACATTTCTCCGCTATAATTAAGAATTCCATTCGCCATTTCTATTGAGAATTATTTAGATCTAAATTGAGATTTGAAAGGTTAGAATTCACACACTGTATACTAAATAGTCGGCCGACAGTTGGAAAATATATATTTTTAAAGTATACTAAAATAAAAATAAAATAATATAATTTGGCGTCGAAGTATTCTAACGCATCACTGTCCTCCGAAAACGTGCCTAGAAGATTGGCTGCATTGCCACGTTGTATGGCAATGCTAATTCTTTGTCCAAAGAATAAGCCAGCCTTCTGATATTAAGTTTGAATATAAAGTGTGTATATAGTTTTAAAGTATTGTGTCTGCAATAAAACCTAGGTTTTTTTTAAAGAAAATCTTGATTCCAATCAAAGTTTTCAGTCGGTCTCATACTGGCTAAATACCTGATCTTTGTAATGTGCGTACTACCATTCATCTTCATACTGATTTATGAGCCCAAACAAACTATCGGCCGACTAAAAGTTTGTGGTCTGCTGATATTCTAAGCTGGAAACGTTATTTGCTAAGGATAGGTTCAATAGGTATAATAGCCTAGGATGTCAAAGGTCAGATAAATTCATCAATAGGACAGAAATTGTACGAAATTATTTTGAAGTCTAAATAAAGGTCCTGGCTCTCTAATTACGACGGGGACGTTTGACAATTTAAATTGCCGTACTCTTCAATTTGTCAGTTAAATAATAAATGTTACTTGGTTAAAAGATTCAGTAGATAAACGTTAATAATGAAGCCAAATATGGTGATCTTCCGAAATATGTGTAATTAAAAAATATCAATTACTACGTAATAATATTTGTATGTCTCTACCAGACCTCGGGACTACAGAGTCCCGGATTTTCGGGAGGCGAACGTGGGGCCGAAGCCAACACGCTGAAGCCCGTTTGAGACAACTGTAATGAAATGGTGACACAAAACCGACGATTATCCCCGTATGTACTACAGAAATGTACCCAGGAACAATCCCCTTTTCAGTGCTAAACTATTGCTAAGTACGGATGAAAGCTACTTGGGCTATTGTGATGGGATGTTAATCGACTGGGAATGGGGATAACTATGGGAACTATGGCACCTGCCCATAACAATGTTTGCACACGTAAATATTATTAAATGGACGCTTCCTAAGTTATTTCTAAAATTAAGCAGCAATCGTCAAGATACGTATTCAACAAGTCGCAGATCTCATTATTGATGAATGTTTCGAGTGCCTTTATACTATCAGGATTTATTTTCATAAAACGTTTTTATAAATTTCACATTTAATATATTCTGAAAGTAAGCCGCAACATTAATTTATAAAGTCAAAAGTGTGAAGCGAAATATTTTTTAACTAAAAGTTATTTTTGTAATTTATTAAATAGGTCTTTTTTGAAAACGTATTTTAAGGTTCGAAAGATATGATTGTTGCTGGTGATAAATACTTAAGTTATTATTTATATTCGCTGTTTTATCTTATGAACATTTAAATAATAAAACTTACCATTCCTCTCACAGTAAAAAATAACAGATCACGTAGTCTCAGTCATTTTTGAGAAACACTTTTAAATCACATTTTTAACTAAAACTCCTCAAACATTGTTTTGGATACACACAATTTTTTATTACAATTATTTAACTTCCCACAAAAAAATCAACTTATCCTACATAATTTAATTTAATTTATATAACACAATATATTACTGAAAAGTCCAAAAAATCTTTGCACGATATTTGAAAAATATTACACTATGCTCAAAAGTTTTCGCGTAGCCCGTAGCTCGTAGACGGCGTAGCGTTCGCCCGCTACGAACTCTACGAATCGACTGAGGACCGAGGTGATTCTATGTAGCTAATAGTACTGTTTCTCTCGTAAGAATTCGGGATATAATTGGGATAAATAGATAAGTAAAATGTTAATGAATAATGGAAATAAATATAACTTTGAATAAAAATAATATTTAAGTAAAACTATGGTCTGCCCATGACCATGGATGCTGTAAAGGATCCGAAACGTCGGAATTTAATAATATTAATATAACCACGAGAATATCCGTAGAAGTAGTTTTATTTAAATGTCTAATATTCGCGGAAGTGTCAAAAATCAATAACATAATATTTTTCGAAAATATACCAGTGATTTTATAGAAAATTGTTATAAAAAAATAATATAGTTTTGTAACAAAAATAAAAGCTTGTAAAATAATACAAACGGGCCTTGATGATGATAACTACTTTACAGCAGAAAGTTAAGGGTTTTCAGATTAATCAGGTCGCATTCGCATGGGTTTTGTAAGATATGTTGATATTAACTGTAAATAAGGCTAAATGAAAAGTATTCCATCATCATCATCATGAAAAGTATTTCATATCTCTTTAGAAAATAAAATAAATTTTGCTCTGAGTGTGTAAAGAGAAACTCGGATACTTTTGTTATTAACAATTTAAATGAATTGAAAATATTTAATGAGCCGTGCCGAGGAGGCGTCCATAGTTAATTACATTTAAAATCCTTTTGTTTTTCGCGTAAATATTTAAACAGATAAAGAGTTAATGTTGTAAGGTTTGTTAGATATCTTCGGTTATAAAAAATGTTTGTAAATTATCTTTTTTCAATAAGAAATATCAATAAAAGTACAATCCAAACTAATATTATAAATGCGAAAGTAACTCTGTCTGTCTGTCTGTCTGTCTTTTCTTCACGCCTAAACTACTGAACCGATTTGTGTGAAATTTGGTACAGACATAGTTTGAAACTTGAGAAAGGACATAGGATAGTTTTTATTACAAAAAAAATAAACATATAATTATTCCGGACATATAGCGCCATCTATTGGTCAAATCAAAAATCTGCTGGTAGTCACTATTCCACGCGAACGAAGTTGCGGGCAAAAGCTAGTAAGAAATAAATCATAAACTCTTTACAAATACCTAGTGAAGGAATACCAGAATGATGAAACAATTATTATCAAGCAAAGTTAAATATTGCTATTTCAGGAAATAGCAACTATTTATTTATTGGTATCATTAAATAGGGATTAGTGATAGCTAAATGTAGGCCATCCCTATTTGTTATTCCAATGTAAAAAGGATAAATAAATCTATCGCAGGAGTTTAGGTTTTATTTAGAGTCAAAGAGGAAATAAAAATGCAATGTACTATCCACTATTCGTGTTTTTTTTTGACGAATCATATCAATTTACCGATATATTGAATATTTACTACTAGTTTCCACTCGCGGATTTGCCTACTCACCTTTCTGAACCCGGATAAAAAGTAGCCAGTAAACTTCTTGGAAGATATTTTATATTTCTTAAAAGAAATCTTTCTTTGAAAATGTAACAGCCATGAAAAAAACACATTTCACATGCAGATACCATTTTAATCACGTGAACTGTTCGTGCTTACACTTAACATGTTTGTACAAGACATTTGCGCAGATTTCTTTAGGTCAAAAATATATTTTTTTGTGGTGAATATATACCTGCACTTATTTATTTAGACTTATTTTTTATTACTATTTGCATCTTTCAAAAATATGCACCAATTTCATTTAAGGTTTGCGCAGCGTGGCTTCTTCTGACATACTTTTTAAATAGTCTTTACCATCGCTTGTACACATATTTTACACAATCGGCATTCTTAAACCTTAAAAATAGAATTGCAAAAATAGCATTTTTCATCAAAAAATCTTGTTTCTTGAAAGTCAGTAAAGATTTAGCATAACTCCAAGTGAACAAGGTCTACTTAAGTTAATATCAGGATTAAGTACCGCAGAGTACCTACTGTGTGAATTTTGAAACAGTTCACGCCACTGCTGAGGGCGGTGTCATTGTGATGATGGATACAGAAGGACTACTTTGTACAAGTTTGTAAAATTGTAACCATATTTTAAGCCCTTACATGATAATTGAAGGCATTCAGTGCCCCAGTTCCTCGGCATCTCATGCGCCTGCAATGCCTATATTGAGCATAATTATAATGATTGATTTAGGTATTTTAAGAAAAACGGACGTTTATGTTGTCGGTGAACTTGACCCTAAGTTTCGTAAAGATAACCCACTAATAGAACGTTTGGTGGCATATCACAGCATTTTTTTTATTATCTACGTCGAAAAATTAAAATCATGACAGTCCAAATGATCAGATTGTGTGCGTTTTCTGCACTTTTTATCGCTCATTATAGAGCTGGTCTTCTACATTTTCACACACTATGACATTGTTGAAGAAATGATTTAGGTGTAAATTGTACGAGCAAAGCCCCTGACGACCCCTCGTCATTACGATGCAAATGAGAGATCAGGTACTCATCACTTAACTTTTTGATGCCCTGGTCTTCTGGAGAAACCTTTTACCTTGTGTAAAGAGGTTTTAAAATGTATGCTTGTGTGCGTTTTATGTAGGTAGATTTAATTAAGGTTGTGTGGTTAAGGCTGTTGTTTGACACTGTGAATTTGTTATCATGCGTGTGGTTTTTGATACTAGTTGTTTCACACACGTCAGGGAACTACTTCCCGCAACTGGGTAAAAAGTAGTCTAGGTCCTTTCTCTAAACTATAGTTATCGGCACAAATCTTGAGCGCTGACCTTCATCTGCGCAGTAGTGATTTATTAGCAAAGAACCAATCCCGAGTGACGGCTATGACGCGATGCGCTGCGGCCCAATCACCGCTTTAGCCCACCCCCGCTCCTCACTTCATACCACAAAAGACTTCTGCGCAGGTGAAGGTCAGCGCTCAAGATTCGTGCCCATGATTATACTGTGTACCCAAATTGAATTTAAATCGGTTCAGTAGTTTTGGTATGAAGGTCGGTCAAAGAGTCATAGTTACTTTTACAGACAAACTCTTACAATACGGATTAAACAAGGGTATTGAAAATCTGAGAAGTGTGATCACTATTTGAAGAATGGCTGAAAGAGAGTTAAGCCATATTTTGATCATCACGTTGATTCGATTTTTGGGTTTTTTTTTCATTCCTATTATTTTACTTTCGTATTCGTAAATAGACATACATTATAGATACACTACATAATAGATCTGACAGAGATAATGTTTTTTCACTTATTTATGTGATCCCCTTTACATCTATGCAGGTTTAAAAAATGCACAGAAAACATCCAAAGTAATAATTCATTGGGAACACTAAAACTCAACGGACTGAAAGTGTCTCTACTTGCAAATGTAGCAGGTCGGAGAATTATGATCCTTGCTGAATGCATGAAATATTTACAAACGAAAGATAAAGAAGAAGACCTGTTTTGCTAAAGGTGTTTTTAAAGATATAGGAATTTTATTTATTAGGGATACATTTGTACATAGGTAGCTTACTTAATTTAAAAAAAAATGTATTTTTTGTATTTATTAGTGGTAATTTTATAACCTCTCGTCGAAAAAAGTAATTCTTATCTATACATATAATAAATCTGTAGAAAAGTAATTTTTGTACATTGAAGAAATTGACAAAAAAAAAGCCAGCATGTTAAAGGATAACTAACAGAACCCATTTCCATCATTTTTGTAATTTTTGTCTGTTTATCTGTTTGTTTGTTCGGGATTCACGTAAAATCTACGAATTCAATGCAGACAATGCTTATATACAAAAATTTCACGTAACTTGGGGTATTACTTAGTTTTTGTTTCATCGAAATCGATTCACTCTATCAAAAGATATGATTAATTTTGTGAATTCAAGATGTAAAATATTACGACACGCAATCTGTTTGTCAGAACTGTACATTTGAATGTTGTACTTATATTAGTTGATCGGCCTATTATTAACCTTTACACAGAAAATCACACCTTCATAAGTAACTTCGGAAGAAAAAAAAAATGAAAATTTTGTTTAGCCAAGGTTAAAGTAGTTCCATCTATGGTAATCTGTGTTAAATAAAATACATAAAATTTGACAAAGGAGCGAGGTGGTAAAAAAGTAAATTACCATACATTCTTTATAGAGGATTATTATTTCAACAGATGGAGTTGTGTATTTTCCGTAATTCACCATATTTTAACACGTAGTGTAATTTTTCGATAGACATTTCAATAGTGTTTGTCAGTTTGCCGTGCCACATCAAAATCCAATTATAATTATTACCTTGATGAAAGGAAAATTAATAGTTCTCAGCAAAATTTAAAACGGTGCCATCTAAATTATTTTTTGAACATTATGTCAAAAATGATGACTTTAGTATAACAATTAATTATCATTTAAAGTTACAGATGGAGTTCATATCAGGATTTTTTCATAAACATAGTTTAGCTTATCTTCCACTAATGTGGTGGCCTTAAAACAAATTACTTTGAGTGAGTAGTATTAAGTAGACCTTAATTATTTTTTCTGGTGCAAAATATGTAAACTTAATCCTAGAAGAAAGGAGGATCTGTCTCTCGCAAGCGCTGCTAAGCGTGAGGTAGGTAGGTAATGTAAGATTCTGTAGCTTTAAGAACAAGTCTAGATACAAAGAGCAGATAAGAAATGGGAGCTTTCTCGATTTAATACCATACACACGTAAAATGCTAAAATGCTTTATGCGTCTGAAAACGTACAAATTGCGCGTCGCATACCAGAGACATGCTTACTTTCAACTTCTGATCGCAAATACACTGTTCACGATTACGAACAGTCTCAGTAAGACCCGAGCCAAGTCTAAAAAAACACCTTTTATATAAAACTACGTTTGATGTCATTCAATCACAAAGACAGAATTGTTTTCTGTTGCAAATCCTATCCACCTGTATCCTATCCTAATCCAGCATGCATTGCAGGTGTGCATTGCACAAAAACCAATGGTATCCTATTCGAGAAGTCAAAAGAGTCGACCTGCCAACGTCAGCTTCTGCGCTAAGCAACTGTTCTTAATAGTACCATCAGAATTACATTCATCGTTGAATGAGGTGAATAAATTTTCAGAAACCACAATAACAGTAGGAGCCGAAGCATATGATCGCTTCATAGAGCTCTGATTGGCCCCAGGTGACCAAGTCAGGTTTGATTTGTTCGTTCATCAGATCTTTGAAAGTGTTTCGGTGGATACTTACTGTCGTCCTGTGTGACACAAAATATGGTATATGTATAAACGTCCTCCGCAAGAGAATTTTCCCGGTGTGCGGTAGTGACGCACAGTATACAACACTTACGTTTCTTTCGATTTGCTGGCTCCACCAAGAAATGACAAATTGCAAGCGAACATTTTGAAAATCTTGGCAAAACTGCAGGTTTCAAGTACGAACAGATGAAGTGGACTCTCACAGATACGTGCATTTTGCCTATTCGTGAACTAATGCAAACATTTCGGTGGAGTCCCTGCTTAGGCCTCCCCCACATTAGGCGTGCGCGATCCTCGGGCGTGTGAGTAGCGCGGGCGCCGCGCGTGCGTCGCGAGCGCGTTGCGTGAGCGTCGCGTTTTGCTGCCCTGCGGCATTTACCTACAGCGCGCTCGCGGCGCGTACGCGCCTCTCTCCTTGACGTTTAACTGCTAAGGCGTTTAGCGGGCGGCGGGGATAGCGGGCGAAGGGGTAAGAACGCAACTTGAGCGCCGCGTGCTCGCCGCGAGCGCGTCGCTTGCATTCTTCACACATGCCGCAGGGCAGCAAAACGCGACGTTCATGCAGCGTGCTCGCGACGCCCGCGCTACTCACACGCCCGAGGATCGCGCACGCCTAATGTGGGGTCAGCCTTACCATAGTGAGTAAGTGCACAGAAAATCCCCGTCATACAAGTGTTTCTCCCCAGTAGTGAAACTATCCTACCCTATGCGCCTGCTGATGATGATGACTCATTTTATCATCCATCCAGCTATTCCCCAACTATGTTGGTGTTGCCTGCCAGTCACCGAATCTGTTTGAGTACCAATATTTTGCTTGGAGCGACTACCTATCTACCTATCTTCAATCCAGTCTCACTACACAAGACGATATCCATGGTGAAACTGACAGACTTTCTGGCTTCTGATTAGACGTAGCAGCTGCAGAAAATGTACAAATGACAGCTTTGTCAGACTCAAAGCATATAGACATACAGCCTTACTTATAAAAATCAACAAATCATCTTCTATGCAATGTTTTAAGTAATTACTACTTAAAGCCTTAAGTAGTGATTAAATTATTTTGACCTATAAACGTAGCTTAAGCATGTCTTAAGTAATGAACAGATAATGACATAAAAACATACTAATTTCTCAACACTACCGGAATGTTGGTAGCTTAAAAAAATATTTGTCATCAAAACGTTGTGTAATGGCAACAATGGCATCCGTAAAATATAAAATTAAAAAGTTGACCTGTCAATAAACCGTTTTATAACTGTTTCCTGTGAAAATTACTTACGCACCATACGTAATAATTTTCCAAATTGGCTGACTAGATCCCGAGATATTCACAACGTCACAAACTTTACTTCTTTTGTTTAGATAAATGGTCACATCCACAACACAACCTTGATCAATGAATCTATGCGACTGCTAAGTGCTAATCCTAATTATACTGTCACATGAAAGAATGCACCTACGGGATAAGTAGTATTTTGACTATTCTATATTGCCTACGCAGACGAAGTTGCGGGCAACAGCTAGTATATTAATAAGGTGCTTCCAAGTGTTTAGAAACTTTATCATAGAAAAAATATAACATAAAGTTTTTAACAATAGGTAGTGTATTCATTTATTTGACATAAATCTACATAAATAAATATACATAATACACAGTTGTGTATAACTATAAAGTACCTAATATAAACTGGGGCTTTACAATTCATAGTCCCTGCTCCGTAATAAAGTCTAAGTAATCTGTGAAATAAATTAGAATTATTTCACTATAACTCTAGTAAAACACAAGTCTCAAAAGCTGGCCTTTAAAATCAATAACGTAAGTAAGTAATTAATACCACCGTCTGTTGATTCTAATATTATTTTAAAATTCAAAAACCAAACATTTTTCATAAAATTTTTAATTTCTGTAACCGCTTATACCATAGACAGTTTTTATTTAATGCAATCTAATATTTTAAGCGTGGCAACACATTGCTCTAAATGCCGTTACAAAATGATTTATGGCAACATTTAACAGCTCGTCAAAGCAATAACGAGTAAATTGACACATTAAAGAAACGTTACATTTTTGGTAGGTAGATGGGCGTTTATTTATACCTATCCGACTTCCATTTTGGTATATATAATCTTTACTCTTTACTAATGTAATAAACAGAAAACTTTTTTTTTGTTTCTTTGAAGGCTCGGAACACTGTTGGTTTGGAAAGCGACACTCTTCCCGAGTAACATATGTACTCGTATGTAGGCTATATTTTATCCCGGTACGGGCAGTAGTTCCCACGAAACACGGGTAAAACCGCAAGAAAACTTCTACTGCTCGTATCCAGTTGTAATATAGCCTATGTAGCTCGGGGATAATGTAGCTATAGCCAACAGTGAAATATTTTTACGATACAAATAAACAGAAAAATGTTTCATCTCTTTTATATTAGTACAGATAGACAATTTAATCTTATGATGTTCGCTGTTTGGGTGACCTACAGACACGTTAAATTCATATTCGTTATACCTACGTAGGTGCGTCTCCCTAATGGTTTGAATTCAATTCAGATTTCTCTACGCACATTACATTAAAATTTTACTGATTCGAGTACTCGTGTTGGATATAGTATTACATATTACTTATTTTGTGGGTAATCTCCCGACAACACCAACATTTTTTTGCCTTTGTAGGATTTGGTATTAAGTATTCTTCTACGGCTAGTCTACCAACTTCAACTACACATTTTTAAGGCGGCATATTGGGCTGACAAAGTGTAGGTAGATTCACTATATAACATATCTGCGACACGAAAAAAGAATATTTTTAAGACTTCCAACAAAAGCGCAAAGTATATCAGAATTAGTTCGGACACACACTGACACGTTAAACTTAATATACCCCGTCGAATATAAAAATATCATTTTCAATTTCGTATTTATTTTGTAACTTTTAATAAGACCTTTTAAAACACTTATCTATCCAAAAGAATTAAATGTTGAAGTACTTACCAATTTAATACCATATCCAACCAACATAGTCTAATAAAATTAATCCAATGACATAGAATATGCAGATACACTCGTATACTATAGTTAAGCGGCTCAGCCTTAGGTAACGAAAGGCATGAATAATAATATAACTTGCATAAGTAACGAGCTAGGTTCAAGATAGGGGCAATGTGGGTCTCTATGTTATTTGTGTTACCTTAATATTAAGAAGGGGTACAATAACAGTCACTCGTAAGGTTTCAGTAGGGGCTTAGAGTAGAGATAGTTGAAAAAGGTCGTATTGTGTTTTAAACTTTAGTAAATGAACTTTACAACTAGTCTGAAAACCTTAAAAAATATCAAATCATTTAATCAAACTAGCCTGAAAATCAGCAACTACCTAGCATGAAAATCATGATAAAAATACACAAAGACAGCTCCTAACACCCCTTCACTACTTCGTATATGTCTTGTCTAAAGCTGAAGAGTTTGTTTGTTTGACTAAATATATCACAGAAACTACTGATCCAATATGAAAAAATATTTCAGTGTTAGATATCCTTGTACATAGAGGGAGGCTATAGGTAACGTTCAATCCGATTGCGTGAAGTATAATGATCCTCACTGGACGAGGGTGAAACCGCTCGAGAAGCAAGAAATTTTATAATTACACACTTTCTGACAACTCTTTTATGCTAATGCAAAAATTTTCGAAATTATAATTTTGACAAAACCAAACTTTATTCTTTAGGGAAAAAGACAAAATTGATTTTACGTCGTCATTCTCAATTTAATTACAAAGCTCCAACTGCTCAAAGTAAATTAATTCTGATTAATTTTAACGAACTAATTTCGTCGAGTTTTTTGTCTCTTTTCATTAACTCAAGATGAAAGTGATGGATGAAATTGAACGAATAATGAACATTATTTTGATGATAAAATATATTGTCACTTGTTGTTTTCTAATTAGTTTTGTAAAGTATGGAAAGTTATTATTGTTGTGTCAGACTAGACGGAGTTTCGCATAGTCTAACTATTAAACTAAATGTGGTTCAATTGGGTTGTAAAAAAAAAACAAAATACATATTTACATAAAAGTACCTACATCTATTTTCTTTCTATGCTTTTGGAAATGGGTTCATATGTTTTGTTGAAAATCATTATTTTTGTATTTTTTCCTCTTACTTACACTCTGCCTATGTCTATTTATTTTATAAATAAAAAAATAACACAAAACAATAAACAAATCTATATTTTAATAACTACAATCAACTATTACAAATTATTACACCTATTTACCATTTGTCTTTGGAGTAATATATTTCAAGATGCCCCTACAGTAGTCCCTCATATACTCCGACCACACAATCTGTGTGACGTCACAGGGGAATTCCTCCCTGTCCTCGGGGGACAGTGAGGAGTACAGTTCCCTCGCTCGCTCCGCCTTCATCACCCAGGAGTTGGCGGTAAAGAACTCGTAACCGTCTCGTACTTTGAGGACCTTTGATAGAGTTTCTGTGTATCTGTTGATATAATTAATAATTAAAAGTTTTATTAAAATTATTTGCGAAGTTGTGGTGGCCTAGTGAAAGTTGTGATGGCAAATGGGGTAAAGCACCAATCTGTGGAGTATGTTTGTACTTTTTAAGTACATATATCTTGGACACCAATGGCAGGGTATAAATAAATTAGGTATAAATGATTAATTATACCCAATTTACTTAATTAATTCCAATTAACTGCATTACATTATTATTTATAAATTAACATGTAATTAATTACTAAGTACTTAATTTAAATATATTTAAATCATTTAAATAAATTAGTTATAAATTAATTACAGTATAGATATTTACACCTGTCTCACAAATCATTAAATCTCTAAGTAAATTCCGAATATAAAATCCATTCAGTAGGTTTTTTTTTGACATCAAACAAACAAACAGACTTTGTTTTATTATGACTTAGGTATAAGTTTATATTTCAGAATACTTACTTAGGTTCCTGACCAGTAATTTTCAGCCACAAATCAGCGATTTGCGCAGGAGTCGTTTGAAAGATAAAGGTGCAAATATTCATGAGTGGTTTCGATTTTAAATAAATCACATGTGGGTAGGGTATTTCATCTGAAACAATATTTAAATGTAATTATGTATAATGACACCTTTGTTGGCAGTCGGGTAAATGTTACATAAAAAATTTGTTCCAGTGGCTTTGGTGTAACGAATTTCACCGAAAACCAGTACTGACTGACAAAATATTATTTAATATGCTTCTAATTATAGCTGTATACATTTGGATAAATGATTTGTGTGTGAGGTTTATGAAAAAACTTACTTTTACCCCGCGCAATCATTTCTCCATTGAAATACTTGTGGACATCACTCCATATGATAGGATTTTCAGCGCTAGAGGTACAGTTGTAAACTTGTACGTCACTGGACCTGCAAAAAATATTCATATTCCTTCAAAATCCATTGATATTGCAATTATCTTAAAAGTAATAAGTAATAAGTATACAATTAAAATATCAGTATTGATTACAACAAATATAAGAGTTTGGCAAATTCGTAAGTTACACTCCCGTACTCCACGTGGATTGGCAAGTTACGTTATCATCAATTTGATAACGATATCAAAGATACTTCTATCAAAGTGTCTAGGTATGGTTTGTGTCAATAAATAAGTTTTCTTTCTTCTTCTTTCTTTCTTTCTTAGGTACGTCCCCTATTTCAAGCAGACTATGGGAGTATCATTAACGATTTGCCGTACCATGCACTATAATGGTACTAGTAGATACTGTGTAAAGACGTAGGCATGTCTCTAATATTTTTTGTTTAGCGTGATGTAAAAACCAAATTATTTCAATTGCATGCCAGACACAAACATAAGCTATTTCTCATTCCACAAATTAAATACTTACTTTTTAGCTCTAGCGGCAGCAATAACACTCATATTAGACACATAATCCACAGGGATCAAGTCTAGAGGTGCATCGTAGTTGCCAAGCGCGAACCGGTTCCATCCCCTTCCAGCATTTTGTACTAAGGCTGTACCTCCATACCAGTTGTCCAACCAGCCTTTTAGAGGCTCATCTTTTGCTGATGACACTGGAAATCACGACATGGAAAATTAAAAATAGTAGATGCAGAGAATTAGGTTGTGATATAAATCCTCGGGATCATCAAGGTAAAATTTTCTTTAAAGTAAGAAGTTACAATATTTTCAAATCAGCGGATTTTCCGTTCGGTTTTTCCGCTCGGAAACCGTGTACTGCAAATCCGGCAATTTGAAAAGTCTGTAAATTTTAAATGAGTCACAAAATAAAAACATAAGTGTACTTCACATAGAATTTGTACGAAATTAATATTAAATATTTTTTTTAGCCCCATTTAAAAATGTTGAGCTTGAAGTTAAACTTAAAAAAAGCCCTATGATAATACATATGGCTATGTATTTTTTAACGGGATGACTTTGCCATACTTAAACTGCTTAATAAACATAATCTTCTCCGTGTGAGAGGAAGCCCGTTCCCAGCAATGGGACGATAAAAAGGCTGAAACAATAAACATAATTATAAAAGCTATATTACCAACAGAAGGCCTGATGATGACGGTGGGTACATCGCCGTGGTTCTTGGCGACATAGGCTTCTGACAACGACTTTGTGAATGTGTAGGTCGATGGCTGTTCATCTGTAAAGAAACGTGATTTTAATCTACACACTCGTACTAATATTATAAAGCTGAAGTATTGTTTGTTTGTCAAGTTTGAAGGGGAGACAGAATTGAAATATTTCAGTGTTAGATAGCTTATTTATGGAGCAGGCCTATTTATTTATACTATCACAATATTATAAGGATGAATAGTACATATTTAATTTACTTTATTTTTCAATGAATTAATCTAACCTTCAAACTACTTATCCTTTATTATTTCATCAAAATTTATTCGGTGCTCATTTCGTGAAAGAACACTTCATCCATACTGTTCATTTATTATGAGTTTTCACTGTACAAATACTTAGATGAATTCTTACCCAAAAACTTCTTCGTCTCCTGTGCATCATGACCATACTCTTCAATGAACTTGTACACATCATCCACTTTAGCTGGAGGCGGGTAAACTGTCTCCAAAAGCACCTTCCGTGAGGTATTCGTAAATGCTGTTGATATGTAGATGAAGGCCTGGTGGAATACATGGAAGTCAAGATTAAAGTTAATCAGTTTCATTGATATAACTATGATTTCTGGTTTATTTCAACAAAAAATGACTTCTAAAAATCCATTAAGACCCACGGGTCTCGGGTCTTAATGGTTTGCATTTTATTTATTTTCATTTTCATTTTAATTCTTCTGAAAACATCATCAAAACTGGTTTTTAAGTTAAACAGGTGTAAAAAAATTTAATACTATCTTGCTTGACCTCTATTGCACGCATTCAACCGAGAAACGATGACGTCACAATCCTGTTTGTAAGTGTCTTATCTATATTTTGAAAAAAAAAAAGGAAAAGAAAATTTACAGCAAAACCTCACGAAACATTGCAAACAGCGTCGTTCGGTTTTAAACGTATTCTTTACAACGATAGCTGATCAATTGCGTGTGCGTCCTACTTGCGCGACAGCCTGCAATCATAAGCTGGGTACTCACTTAGCAGTGTAGCACGTAACGTATCAGATACGGTATCAAGTGAGTACGTAGGCACGAGCCCGCCGCGAGCCGCTCTCGCGCGTGGAGCGCTGTAAGCTCGCAGTGACCCGCCGAGTGGCGGTTTCGCTGCTAACACAAAGGCGGCTCGCAATGTGATCGTGAGGATCGTGAACGAGCCGTACCCACTTGCAGGTTGATACCGTATCTGATACGTTACGTGCTACACTTCTAAGTGAGTACCCAGCTATACAAACCGAGAGAAGTCACTTAAATAACCCGAGCGGAAAATCCGCCAGTGTGCCAACACTGTTAGTTAATTATATACATTAACTTTTTATTTTCTTGTATTCAAACAAAATTAAAACTGCACAGCAATAAAATAGCTTCATACATATAATATTTATTATTACCTCAATATTTTTCATACGCTTGCTCAATTCGAGAATCTTCTGCGTGCCTTCGAAGTTGATGTTCATAGCCACTTGCAGCGGTTCGTTGAACTTTACGGTAGCTGCCGCGTGGTATACTACTGAAACCTGGATTTCAGGGCAAGTGGTTAATTTTATCACGGTAACTATTCTTTTGGTAGGTGTATTGTTAGGTATTGTGTCTTTTAAAGTATCGGTTTATTGAAAAGAAGAATACGTGGAAAGCTCTGAAAACCATACACTTGAATCTACGATTCTCTACGATCATTCCTATATTTTAGTCCTGGAGTTACAGCTGATAGAAAATAACGATACAAATCCCTTAATTTTTCTCTTCTGTATTAGTGTATTTTCTTCTTTATCATGATTATTATAATGAAACAAAATGTTATATTATTTTTCTAATTTATGATTTGCAAAGCTTGAAAATAGTCCTCACCTTATCGACCAAAGTCTCCTCATCTTTTTGGTTCAATCCCAAGTTTGGTAAAGTTACATCACCAATAATTGGCACCACCTTCTTAATAGATTCAGGATTACTAGCTTTCAGTCTTTTGAATACCTGAAAATTATTTTTGGGTATCAGCAGAGCGGTGAAGGTGCCCCAGAGGTAAGTATGGTTTCACCATTAAGTTTGGTTATATATTACTTTGATTCGCACTATAATAGAAGTATTTCAGAACATAAGTGCAGCTGCTGAATTTTAAGCTCTAGGAAACTCTATCTTAAATAGAATATGAACCATCCATAACTACATTGGCATTCAGTCAATGTTGAACTTAATAACGTCATCATTAAAGTTGGTTTCACAAATACTTACCGGGTTTGCAAACAACTCTTCTAACCTTTGGGTAACATTGGCACCTTTCTTCTCTCTCACTAGGAGGTAGACTTTATCTAGCCTTTTGCATGAATACAGTAGCTTCTCAAGATATACCTGTATATAAATAGTTATTAGCTTCATTATCAGTTAAAAATCCGCATCCAAATATCTGTGCCACAGACATACATATAGACATGCCGACAGACACACATAGCGGTCAAACTTATAAGATACTTACCCTATTTTTGAGTCGGGTTTAAAAAATATATACCAATAATTTACAGGATTATAAAGAAATATACGAAATTTACTAGAATATTCTTATTTGTTTCAAACCTTTCCTAAAAACCCGGTACCTCCAGTCACAAATACAGATTTCCCGGCATAGAAGTCTCCGACTGACTGGTAGTTTGCATCCTTTGATTTTCCACTGAAAAGCAAAAGATACGAAGTACCTATACCTAATTATCCAGGTAAGATTTTCAAGAAAACACTAGTACTAATATTATGAAATTTTAATTTTGGATGTTAGTGATCTTTTTTCATCAGGATAATATATTTTTTTTTATCAATGCGGGAAGTAGTTTCTCTCGAAGTTACGCAATGGTCACTATGCCGGATTGCTGAAATGACGGTTCTGGGTTCGATTCCCTGTATGGTGCATTTGTGTGATGAGCGTGTTGACTGCGTGGTTTTGATGTTAAAATATGTATTGATATAATATATTTATGTAATTCATTTACTTACCCGTAGATACTGGAATATCTTCGAGAGTTTTTAACTGTCACATTTTTACATACTACACAATTACTAATGAATAAACGTAAGTTCAATACTTTTACAAAACTCATTATAAAAATAATTTTAAAATTTCATCGAAAATAATAATAACTAAAAAAATAACTTTAAAATATAGTTAAATTAAACAAATTATTTAGACAAAACTGTATTGTTTCTGCGAATTCAGTCTCCAAAGTTTGTATGAAGATTAACGTGAATAAAATTACACTCATGTTCTTATATCTGTTATGTACTTATATGCGTGTGAAACTTGTCTTATGTTACGGTAAAATAGAAGACTCAGTTTTAGCAAATAACCGCCAAAGTTTAGAAAATTGATCTTGGAAAAAATGATTCATTTAAATATGTTGGTTCATACAAATAACTGATTTAAAAAAAAAGAAGTATGTTGATATGTTTGATCCCATACAACTGCCTCGTTGGTCTAGTTGTAGCTAGCACAACTGCGGTGAACGAGGTCTAGGGTTCGATTTTCGGGTCGTGGCCGATAAATCGGTTAGGAGGACATGATCATGTTTGATACTCTCTCGATGAATTTTTATGAACGAATTAACAGTGATACAACTTACAGGGTTTTTATTCATGTGTTAGAATTTTCTTTAGACCCATCGTAAAACCGCTGGCAACAGTTAGTATGCAAAAAAAGTTATTTTGAAAAAATACTAGGTATAAAGAAAATGTGAATTACCTAAGTGATGTCATTGTTATTCACCTTACAGTATTAGTATGCAAAAGATACATTTATCGAACGGCGCATGTTATCAACGACTGGTTTTCAAATTTTTGACCTTTTTAAAAGTCAATAGGCGTTGCTAACAGGCTCATGGTTAAATCAATGTTAGATGAGCACAATGCAGTTGAACTGTAGATGGATTAGACCTTCTGTATCTTAGGATAATATATTAATAAGTTCTAAATATATTCTTAAAGCTCGTGGTTAAGTCAGACCTTTGCGGATCATTGGACATAAGGTTAAGCAACACTTGGAGCGGTCGGTCCGTGAATGGGTGACCATCTTCTCATAACGAGTAAAGAGAAGGCATTATAAACTGAAGGTCACGGCGGTCATTTGAACATTTTTGGCAGTCGTTACGGGTAGGTAGTCAGTAAGTCTGACACAAATCTAACCAAGGGGTATTGGGTTGCCCGCGCAACTAGGTTGAGGAGGTCAGATAGGGCTGTAAAGCCCTGGTTGTCAGCTGCACCCGGTTAGACTGGAAGCCGACTCTAACATAGTTGAGAAAAGGCTAGGAGGAGGATGAGGAAAAAATGAACTGTGATCGGGTGGGGCCTTCTATATAGTCATCCATTATGTGAAATTTGGTGTTTTAGGAATCGTTTTTTATTATAGGTATTCGGTCAATTCCGTTGTTCATTGAAATTAATTGAAACGATAACAGATATTGTTTAATTACAATTGTGAGCACAAAAAACAAAATTATTTGAACAGTAATGTATATTTAATTAAAATAAAAACATGGCCTTTTATTTAAATATTCCCTGTTCGTACGAATCGTTACAAACTTGTCAGTTTTATAACTACATCGACATGTTAATTATGTTTCGGGTTATTATTGTTTCAATTCATAAAACTGAAAAAACATGTATTGTATGCGAATTAATTATGACCTGTTTTAAGGTGCGTTTTTAAAGCTAGCTGCCGACCGCACATGCCACATGCCGCGAGGCTGCATGAAAACAATTGATATCAAAGGGCGACTGCATATGCTGCCGCTACGATCCAAAACGTTTTCGGCATGTGCTGTCAGTAGTTGGTATTCAAAACGCACCTTTAAAACAAAATGCAAAATATTACAAATATCGTTTACATTTTTTTCGTTTTTTAAATTCATATGTCTTTTTTTGTCTAGAAGTCATTTGTAGATTATAGAGGTAGCTTGCCCATTGTATTAGATTTCGAACGTGAATTGTGTTTTAGATTTCGATTTAGACGGTGAATTTTAAGCCATACACTATAAAACATGGTCACCAGAGTCGTCTGTTTTACTGTTCGCTGTAAACTCAAAAACTGGTACACCGATTCAGCTCTCTAGTGCTAAAGGTCATTGAGATAATCCGCGGACAGACAGATACATGGCGAAACTATAAGGCTGCGGCTCCACTGTTAGACGAGCGGAGCGGAGAGGAGACGTGTGGGGTCCACATTGCGTCTACGCTCCGCTTCAATGCCGATGGGAATAGTCTAGCGCTCTGCTCGTCTCCGCCTCAGTGCAAGTACTTCTTTTCACAACTCCGCTTATTTCCGCCTCAGTGGAGCCGCAGCCTGGGTTCCTAATAGACTACGGAAACCTAAAAAGGGGTATGCTGACATTATAATGTGAAAGTTGTAATGATGATATCAAATTACGATGTTGAGGAATAAAACAAAAACACTTTGTTTTTCAAATGTTTAATAAATGAAATGGAAATGTACATAAATAAAATATGCGACAAAAATATATGAAATACTACATCATACTTATAATTTTCGCGTTTAAGTTTAACATCGGTCGGTTAGACCGACTTAGTACGGCTAAAAGAATGTGACATTACTTAATGGCCTTTACCATGGAGAACAAAATGACTAGCGGAGATGTCAGAACGCAAAATCTCCTAAGAAAGTAGCGCGCCAAAATGCGGGTGTACGGGGAACGAGGGTTGTTACTAGCTCCGCTCTTACACACCATACAATCTTTGACAGATTACTTTTGATTTCAAAGTCAAAGTATTTATTTGCACATGAATACAGATTTGACAAGAAACTCGAACGCCTAGTTCGTTATTACGTTACGTATGCTGTACGTTGCTCGGCCTACAAGAAAACGCCTGAGTTACCTTCCCTATGCATCTCCGCTATTTTTCCTTACTCTGTGATTTTTTTCATCAAAATAATACTTCTGTGATTTTTCCTGACAGAATCTAACTAACTATATCTAAGAACTAACCAAAAAATAATTTAATTTTTTTAATATAAGCTGTTGATTTGCATCCGTGCCAGGAGGTTAACATTAAATACGTAAATAATTAATTGAAAATACGAGAAATAGCTGATATGTGCTGCTATTTTTGTTCCTGTAATTTCATAGTATTTCAGAATTAACCTAATATACATATAATATTGTTGATTTCGGTTGAGAATCATTAGCATAATTACGTCCTTGAATTTGACACGGATGCAAATCAATAGCTTGTATATTGTCGTTTCTATTTATTTATTCGTAGTTTTCTTTTCCAAAAAATGTCGGACTCCCCAACAGTAGTCTTGTACATAATGTGTCCAGTTAATGTCCGTAGGGTCACAGGGGAACAGGTACTTGTCTGCGGGGGAAAGAGAGGCAAAAAGCTCTCTTACTCTGTCTGCCTTCATCACCCAGGAGTGGCTCGTGAAGAAGTCGATTGAAGATCGCGTTTGATTTACTAGGGATTGGAGTTTAATGTATCTGTTGATAGAAAAAAAAAACTTTAATGATATACCTTACTAAAACCTTCTACTAAATCTGAAAAAAACTATTCTGAACGGCTTTTACCAAAATAGTATTATAATATACCAAAATAGTATTATAATATTTTGATAGAGTGTACGTAGTTATAGTTCAAACTGAGAACCTCCTGTTTTGAAGTCAATTAATTTAAAACTTGAATGATCTACCTAACCTACACACAATGATTAACTGATAAAAAATGACCTATTTCAACTTCCCGTACGTCTTGCAATATTATTCATCGCTTTTCTTGAAAATAAACACCATTTTTAGCCTAATTATAGACAATAACCTAATTTACTAAAGGTATAAACTCTTACCGTGGATTCTTCCCAATCATGTGCCTGTAAAGATCTGTGATATACGCCGGTATTACTTGAAATAGTATTGTCAGTAGAAGCACCAGCCATTTGTATTTTGTGAAAATGTACCATCCGGGTAAGGGCATAGCATCTGTAAAGAAATATGATTAATTTTATTTTATTTTAACTATAGAGCTATCAGCAAACAAAAGCTATTATTGTTTTCCATTATCTTACTATTTCCTTGCCATTATATTATTTTTTTACCTCAAGTGACATGAGCAATTGGGGTTTGAATATACAATATTATACGTAAGTGAGCGATAACTGAAAAAAGGACTAAAGGCGTTGATTAATTTTGATGATTATCAAATAATTGATATGTGTTGCCTAAAATAATACAGTACCAAGTGTCTTTGCATCAACTTTGCTCATACTAAAAGATTAGGCGCACGAGTACTGAACGTATGTCGTGACAATGTTTACAATACTGTAGTGTATACTTATATAATATTTTAACTGCTTGTATGTCGCTCACTATAAAACAATAGAAAATCAACTGTGTCTCACGGAAATCTGTTCGCCGACATTCTACGGGTTATTCTGCCTAAGAACTCTCTTAAAAAATAAATAATATTGCATACTTACAAGACTTCTGTTTGATAGCATCCTCGGCGAACATGCTCATCAGTTTGCCAATTGTGATGGGATTGCAGGCACTGCTGCAGCAGTTGTATACCTTCAGCTCAGTTGACCTAAAAGTGAGAAGAATGACTCTCTATCACAAATTTTAAAATATTAATTTCTGCATAATACTAACTAGCTTACGCCCGCGTTACCAGATAACTACCTCTTGCGCAATCTTTTCAAGGCCTTCATATTGAACTGGACAGGAAACTCAGTACAGAAGTTGGATAGGTCAATAATTTTAAATGAAATTATTGCTTTAAAGACTAAAGGCTTTATCTAAAAACTTTCCTGACCTGATCTAACAACTTTTGCACATAAACTTACTTGCTAGTCTTAGCCCCAGCAGCGATCACCAGATTAGCAACATAATCCACTGGTATCAAGTCTACAATATTGCTAGAGTGTCCATATATAACTCGGTTGAGACCCTTAGCCGTGAAGACTGTGAGACCAGTAGCTCCATACCAGTTGCCTAGCCAACCCTTTATTGGCTCATCTTTTATTGCTGCCACTGAAAAGATATAGGTTAAACTTGTGATTATTGTAGAGAATGCTTATATAATTTGAATATTGTGCAAATAGGCAAGATTTGATTGAGAACGAATTAGCATATTATTATTTTAATCCCCACCGTAGAACATTCACTGCTAAACATAAGGTTTGTCCGCGGACTTGAAAAAGTAGTGGCTGGAAACTTGTGTGGTTACTTAAAATAAACAATATATTTTATTCAAATTGAGCAAGTTAAAAAAAATAATTATCTTAACTTGTAAAAGTTCACACAAGTTAAAGGCAAGTCACAGTTTAAAGGCACTTATGAAAAATAAAATGTCTAAAACATTATACAATAACAAAAAAAAACACATTGATAGTAAGATGAGATGACAATAAATCATTTGCCTACATGTGCCCGGGTCACAATAAATCCCTTTACATTTTACGATATAATAAACTATGAGAAGGATATAAAAATAAAATTATAATTTTCCATCAACAACATAAAAATGTTTATGTTAGTTGTAAATAAGCTTCAGGATATTGTTTGTCATTTTTTTTTTTCTTCAAGACTATATTTTTTTTCCAAAATGGAAAAGTAGGGTACTAGCTTGATTAAAAGACTTTTCATTTTCTTACTAGTTTTACCCTGGTTCACCCCATTCCAAGGTAACTACTTCCCCAGCCCAGAATAAAATTTATATTAACTAGAACCTGAGAAAACCCTCGTACTGAACGAGCTAATGTCAGGAACTACTAGACCGATTTGAATTGTTTATTCAATTCTTTCAGTGTTTCATAGCCCATTTACAAAGAAAGGCTATAGGCTTCTTTTTATTTATTACTTTTTTTCTTGCAGAGGTTCCCACGGGAGAAAAACTGAAACTAAACTTAACTTACCGACTGAAGGCCTCACAATTATAGTAGGTACGTAGGCTTGGTTTTCAGCAACCAGATGCTCAGTCAAAGCCTTTGTGAACGTGTATGTATTTGGACGACCATCTGAAAACAAATGACCAACATTTTAATATACCTTTACACCCGTGCTTCGAAGGGCACGTTAATGTCGGTCCTGCGCCTGATCTCTCTCCGGTCGTGTTGGATTGTCGTCCCATCGGGCTATGAGAGTGAAGGAATAGTGAGTGCACTTGCATCTGCGTAAATGCTTGTGCACTATTATATTCTGCGCAGTTGGCTAATGTACTTGTATGAGAATCGGCTAAGAGGACATCATTAGACTCTCAGTCGATCTTCAATTAATAATATACACGATGACATATAATATGACGACGGTATAAACGATGACGTAAAACTGCATTGTTCATTCAACAGTTTCTATAAAAACCTCTGTCTGCAGTTAGCTTGAAACAGGATTCCGAATACTTGTTATAAGTGCTTAATGTTGACTTTGATTTTGTATATCTTAGATATTTCGTAAGTATTGTATATTTCTTATAGACCAAGAGCCCAGGACTGTCAGACATCACTTATTTTTTCACAAAAAGAAATGCTCATTATGACGAATATCTTATCAAATAGCTAGGTATTTCAAATTAATGATTTATCATAAAATAATATCCAAAATTATCATAACATAATGAGGATCTTATTAATATCATAGGGATCAACTCTAAAAATAAACAAAGTAGGTGGGCTTTATTCCTTAATTTGAAGCAGTAATTTGATAAGATATAAGGATATATTACGTCATAATCAGCTTAGGATATGCTATCGATAAATTTTATTGCTTTTTTAATTTTTCAAATGCAGCTGACATTTTTGAATTTGTCGGTGCAACTTAGCAAGTAAGGAAATAGTCAATTATTGAACTTACTTTAAAATAAACATTAACTTCCGTATTGTTATTTTTATTTTTTGTAGGTAATCATCATATGACCCCTCCCGCTATGGGGCAGCGTGAAAAAACGTAAAACCCACCATGTTCCTTTTGGAGCCCTCTGTGTACCAGGGCCGCGGTATATTTTCCGAATAATCCCAGCATGATGGCATGGGTATTATTAGTAGGACAATAAATGATATCTGGTAGCCCTGGGCTCTCACCCTATTATGCCTCATCAAAGTGGCAGAAATTTAATTTATCACATGTCACAAACTTCAAATGCTACTTACTCAGTATTTTCTCAGTGTCTTCCTCAGAAATCCCGTCTTTGACAAACTGATGAACTTGGTTGATGTCAGCGGGAGCTGGGTACAGGATCTCGTCAACCACTTCTCTGTTTGTGTTCGTGTATGCAGTTGATATGTGTATGAATACCTGATAAATTAATGAGGAATTAGAATATTTGTCTATATCTATATGGCACATTCTATACAAATATGTTTTTCAAAACAATTCAAGACAACTATCTATACAGACTTAGCACCGAATGAAGCCTTTTGCAAGAAGAAATAGCTGCAATTTACGACCGTATACATTTTATATTTTTTAAAGCTTTGTACCCAGAAGAGAAATAAGGACCCTTTTCCCAAGATTATGAGCTGCAAGTGAGAGCGATTCGAAGATGACAGATCAGGCTGCATCTCACGTATACAGTGACAGTTAAATAGTTGAAATTTTCACAAATGTTGTATTTCTGTTGTCGCCATAACAATAGGTTAATCGGTTTGTAATACTGTTGTAATCATCATCATACCTCAATCCGCTTCATCCTTCGACTCAAAGCCAGCATCATCCTAGTTCCCTCCACGTTGATCTTCCACGCAGTCGGGAGAGGCTCATTAAACTTCACTGTAGCAGCCGAGTGAATAATCACTGATACCTGGAATATTAACGATAGAAGAAGAAGTTTATTTATTTATTTTTATTTATTTATTATACTTTTTGCACACATTTTACAAAAAAAAACAATGTACAAAGGCGGACAATGTACGAAGTTCTGGAACGGCATTATTTTTATAGAGTGACTGGTAAGTAGACTGGTTCCACGGCAAATGGATGAAACCTTTTTGCCAATTAACATTCAAACTTATCCCGGATACGACACATATTCGATTGTTTCAAATAAATTGTGTTATTTTGTCTCCTTTAGAAATGTATAGGTTGACTGTACCTTTTAATTACCGACCGATACGTAAGCATGTGATTGTACTCTTTAAACTTTTTTTTATTCCCATTAGTTTTTCAAATCAGTTCAGCAGTTTCGGAGTATTTAGGGAACAAACAAAAATACATATCTAACGTTCTTTGACGACTATTAATCTATTTATTTCATTGAAGGACCTTCTTAAGTAATAAAAAAATAAAGATCATGCAAGATCAGTCACAACTATGAGCAATCGAATTAATAAAAAAACAGTAACGGATATAAAACAATAGCGAAGTCATTAAGAACTCTTAAGAAAAGGTCATAATTACATAGTTTACCCATTGTAATAATTACTTAGAAGTTAACTTACTTAGTTTTAAACTACAATCATTCAACCAAGTCAAGTCTCATTCAAGTCTGATTGCAACCAACTCAAAAACTGGTAAACGAATTGTCATATTTCACGATGGTAGAATTCACCTTGCAAAACATGTAATTAATAATACACATTTTATAAAATAAGGTCCTTTTATTAGGTTGAAGCTAGTAAATAAATAAGAAATTAATTCATACCTTCTCTATAAGCATCTTTTCATTTTCAGAAGTAATACCAAGGTCAGGAGCAGTAATATCGCCAGGTATCAATACTATCTTCTCTAAGTCTGCTGGTCTTTTCTCTTTTAGTCTGGTAAAGAGCTGAAAACAATTATAAAATTACACCTTCTTATGTTGGTAATTTATCTGTATATGTATTGACCTTTATGGTCTCAATTTAGAATTTTTTCTATTGAGTTTTAAATATACCTAAACTTAGGAGCTAGCAAGAGTTGTTTCGTGAGCTTAGTCAGCTCACCCAGATAAAATATTGCCTTTAGGCTTCTTCGATCTAACACTTAAAAAAAAATCGGTCCAGTAGCTGTTCCTGAAATAAGTGCTTTCAAACAAACAATCTCTTCACCCGAATCATATCAGTATAGGCAGACAATATGCGAGGCTTCAAATCCTCGTTGTCTTATTTTTATAGATTTCCAATGAACGTCAGATTTTGCACTTACCGGATCGTCAAGAAAATGTTTAATCCTCTCGCTAACCGATAGCCCTTTCTTCTCTCGTATGAGCATGTAAATATTGCCGATATCTGGACAGCTATACAGAAGTTTTTCTATGAATACCTATAAAAATAAAATTCCCAGAAATATTTTAAATTTTTTTTTCAGGAGAAACTTAGGTTGAAAGTCCGTTATAAATGCTAGCTGCAAACCACACGTGCCATGGCTTCATGACATTGACGGCAGCTGCACTACTGGTCTTTAGGTATGTATCTACATGAAAGCGCATTTTGGATGGAAGCAGCAGCAGCACGTGCAGTCGCTTGCAGATGTCGACCGATTCATGAAGACGCTGCAAGTACGGTAGCCAGCGACAATCGGCAGCTGCAGTCGGCAGCTTGCTTTCAAAACTCGCACTTTTTTCCATTAAGTCTGGTAGTATCTTTCCCAGCACATTTAGAGATCTACTTTGCGGTGCTATACCATCAATGGGAAACCGTCAGTTGCAGAAAGATCCATTAAAGTTAAAGCTTCTTTAAATCTATTCCTGACTCTTTCTTTGTCGTCAAGTTAAAAAGGGGTATGTCTCCTAAAGTCTCAAAAATTTCAGGTTCTTAGGACAAATCCTTAGGTTCACCAGTACATCACTAACGCGGTGTCCTGCGTGAGCGACGAACGCGACGCGACGCGATGCTGCGAACGCGACGAACGCGATCAACTCAAAGGAATTCCCTACATGCGGCCTATGTGACAGTCTGCGGCGAGACGCGACGTAACGCGTACTTGTTTTGAGGGCGACCAGACGCGACACCGCGAACTATTCAGAAGCGTTGATTGTTGTGGGACAAAAAAAACATAAATATTAAAGAAATCGTTTATTAGTACAAACAAGTTGGAAGATTGTTGCTGTCTGTACTTTAAATATGAACTTTCAAGCAAAATTGTAACACAACTTCTCCATGATTTGAGAAGTAATGACCAAAATCACGTAGGACATCTGTCGCGTATAGCATCGCGTCGCATTACGTCGCGTCGTGTTGCGTCGCGTCGCGTCGCGTTCGTCGCTCACGCAGGACACCGCGTTACATAGGTAGATGTTAAGGTCAGCATACTCCAATCAAGGTGATCAAACCTATTATCATATTCATGAATAAATCGTGAAATATGATGAATGTTTTAAAGGGCTTATACCTACAATTATAACGTATATTGAGTTAATATAATCGGTCAATGTCAGTGGAAATTATAATGCCATTGTGATTTGTGGGTTATTGTTATTTGAGGAAAATAACTTTAGGCCTATTTTGATCCGATTATTGGGCAATGGCCTCTTCTCGAATTAAGAAGTACCTACAGAGAAAAAAATATCGCTACCGAGTTACAAGGCGTATTGTTGTTTTTTATTCGGCTATTTTTTCTAATTGGTTATTCACTAAATAATTAAGTTGCCTATTTTATTATTATTTTTAGACGGCTAGATATAGTTCATATGAATGCAATTTATTATAATTTTATAATATAGACCATTTTTGGATCAAAATATAAATAATAATAAAAGAATAAACAGTTATTGATAGCTTTATACATAGTTTATAAACAAATTAGTTAATTACGTTTTCAATAAGATGTCTACAGACCCAAAATGACGAATTTTACGAAGGTTTTGATTTATTACTTTATTGTAACTTTGATCTATGGCTTTGCCACTACGATCGTAAATAGCGTAAGTCTAAGGAAGTTTCACTGCTAAAAATAATATTTTTTGTTAGCTTTTACCAAGTATAATACTCCTACATGCTCCATGGAGTTTCTTGCCGGTTCTTATCTATGAGACCAACTCTTTGGAACCGTGCAACTAGTTCGAAAGAGCTTTTATAGGTCTATTTGAACGAACCAGCGGTTTTACCTATATCCCGTCCGACCTCCTTCCCGCACTGGTTAAAAAAGTTTTTAATGTCCTATCGAAAGCTCGAGACTATTTATTTACCTTTGGATATGGGTTCATCAGTTTTTACGCAAGAACGCGACTTATAGAGAGAAGGATGAAATTCTTTTACTTGAATTGGTTCGTATTTAAATACTTAAAAATGTCTCATCGAATCGAGGCGAATTAAGTCATTTAAAAATATTTTGTTTATTTCAATCCACTGAGCCGGATTATTTGTGACTACACCCCAAGGTGGTTTTAAAGGCAAAATATTTTCTTATATTTTATAATTTTTTGTTCATACTAACCATAATTAAGCGATCCCAATTAAAAATAAGATAGCAGGTATATATGATTACGATACAAAATAATATTTACGTGCGATATAATAACAATGCTCATTCATTGGTGTCTTAGAAACACAATAATGACGCCTGGCTTGACTGTCATGTCATGCATTCTCTAACGGCTGTTCCCAATATTTTATCTAAATGTTGTTGTTCTTACTTAAATGATAGTCGGCGAATTTCACATTAAAAAATAACTAAAAATGTAAAGTACCTAATAAAAAAAGAAACATATTTACGTACCTTCCCAAGAAATCCAGTACCACCAGTAATAAAAACAGATTTTCCCGCATAGAAATCAGCTACTGAAGGTTTCGTCTCTTTCGAAGTTAAAACGACCATTTTGACAATTTTCAAAATCACCGTCACCTTGAAAAATTTATAAATTTTTTTTATAAAAAAATTAGTAAAAAAATTATTGTGATTGTCTCTCTGTCTACGTCGTTCAGGACAAGTGGATGTCCAAGCGATTCGATAAACAATGCGCTCTGAAGCTCGCGAAGATAAATATTTACTGTAAATAATACAGGTAAACGTTGCGACAGTAGTGCGAAGTCGGGGGTTTCGTAATATGTCCAATTGTTGATGATGATTTATTTTTATATTTCTTTTTTCGATTGGGTTTATTTTGACAAGGATTTAATCCAAAGTGTAATTTGGTGGGATTCATTAAGAAATAATCAAGGGAAAAATCTATTTTTCTTGTATTTCGAGTTCATAAAACCCTATATTCGTTGATTTAAATACAAATGAATGAATATTAAATACAAACCGCAATTAAGTATATCATTCTGTATCTTATTTTTATTCAGATTTAGTTATTTAAAAAGTTGCATGACCTTACCATTGTTGCATAACATAACATAACTCTTGATTTCACTGATGACTTCAATCAAATAAGGCAACTCATTAATATAAAGCGGTATATTAACTATAAAATAAACCAAACATAATGACACAAAAAACGATATAATTAAGACGTAAATATCGAAGAATAGTTGTTTACATGAGGTAACCAGAGTTCAGAAAAAAAAATGTATACCAATATCTGTGTACAAATTGGTGTTTTCATACAAAACGGGAATGCAATTATAGGTACCTACTTTTTTATTTAATGAGTGTCTTCACGACCAAGTTGACCTCCACCGTGTACCTATTGAATGAAATTGTATTGTCCCAATACGCTCAGAGGTAAATGGAATTTTTAATTTTATTGATTCATTAAAAAACGGAGCGAAACATCTGTGCATATTTTTTTTTTGAAATCCTAACTAATATTATAAATGTGAAAGTAACTCTGTCTGTCTGTCTTTTCTTCACGTCTAAACTACTGAACCGATTTGTGTGAAATTTGGTACAGACGTAGTTTGAAACTTGAGAAAAGACATAGGATAGTTTTTATTACAAAAAATTATAATAATAAAATTTTGTCCGGACATACATATAGCGCCATCAATTGTTCAAACAAAAATCTGCCGAAAGTCACTATTCCACGCGAACGAAGTCGCGGGCAAAAGCTAGTGTTTTATAGTTAAATTACGAACTACCGAAACTGATATACTTTACATAGACTGTGTGGGAAAGAAAAAACAAATGACGGATTTTCTAAACTGCCTGCGACATAATGACCAGAGATGATCGAATAGAGACAAACAATGAGCGTAAACAAATAATAACATGAAAATATTGAAATAATCACTGGCAAGGCTTTGAGATGGGCTTCAATTTTAATATCGTTTTTTAATCTTTAGCAGTTAAAAAAACACCTTTAATTACGAACGAATTTCCACCCGCAGTATCTACATACATATGTTCTGTATCTACCTCCATGATCTGGATAAAAAGATTAGTTCTGTCTCCAAGGCACCACCCATCTCTGCCTTATTCCGTCTCAATCGGTTTAGCCGTTTTGGAAATATCCCGTTTAAAGAGATTCATAAGATGAGTTCATAATTTGAGTTCATAAGAGAGTACATAAGAGGAGTACATAAGAGAGTATATAAGAGAGTACATAAGAGAGAACATAAGAGGAGTATATAACAGAGTACATAAGAGGAGTATATAGGAGAATACATAAGAGGATGCACAAAGGGAGTACATAAAAGTGTTCATACGAGAGTTCAAACAGACCGGCCCGGAGAGGAGAGCAAATTCTTAATACGTTGAAAATTAATACGTTAATACGTTAAATATAATATAGTATTTTTTTTTGTAGTAATTTACGTCTTTAGTTTACTTTATACTTATGCTAGGGTTCCGCCAAGAAATGGTGAAACGAAAAGGGTTCCAAAGCCAAAAGAATTCGGAAACCGCTGGTTTAATAAACAATTATTGCAACATGTTGATATGACCATAAAAACCTTTTTAGGCATCGCTCTAATAGTAGCTTTAGTAGTAGTAGTTTTATGGTGAAATTAATATAGCTGCAACTTGACCGACTTCTCTTTTTTTTCATCCGGGATTTCGTGGTGGCCTTGACTAGTTGATAAAGAGCCAACCTATCAAGTGTTAGTGTGTGGGTTCGAATCCAGGTCAGACAAATACCAAAACAAATTCTAAGTATGTACCTATGTATTCTCTAAAGTCTGTGTTTCGGATGGCACGTTAAACTGTAGGTTCCCGGCTTTCATTTAACATTCTTGGTAGTCGTTACGGGTAGTCAGAAGCCAGTAAGTCTGACACCAGTCTTGCCAAGGGGTTTAGGGTTGCCCGGATAACTGGATTAAGAAGGACAGATATGCAGTCGCTCCTTGTAAAACACTGGTACTCAGCTGCATCCGGTTAGTCTGGAAGCCAACCGAAACATAGTAGGAAAAAGGCTTGGAAGATGATGCGTTAATAATATATTGTGTATTCATATAGCGCTTGAATGATTTGAAACGCAAAACATGATGGAAGGGCATCATCTACATAATTTATTTACAATAAATCAACGAAGAAAAACTTTTATTTTATGAGGATAAAAAAATATTCATCATTTATATTTATCAGCATACATTACAAGATTTTGTTCGCCATAAGCCTCTGTAGTGCCTACATTAGACGTTTGTTGGTATTACGCACATAACTTATATAAGAATGTACCTATATATATAATGTACGTAGGTATATAGAAGTAATACACAGAAGTAAACGTAAAAAGTACAGGTAGATGATTGCGTTCTATCGCAAATTGTCATAGATCTCTTCATTTCACTCATCTTACCTTCCTCTTTAGAGAAACTGCACGCTTCAAACTTTAAGACGGCCAACAGTTTATTCGGCCTCATAAATCAGTATGGAAATGAATGGTACTACTATACATAAGGTATTTGGCCGGTATTAGACTGCCTGCAAACTCTTTCTTGACTCTTGAGAAAGCTCTCGTCACTTACAGGTAGGTTCAACGAAAAAAAAAACTAATTACTTTTTTATTTCATGCAACTTTGTAATAAATGTAACACCTAGTAAAACTTTTAGTTAACTTCAATGAACTCAGCTTAACTAGTGGCGAAAATACCTAATTATAATATAAGGTAGAGGATTTAGCGATGAATGAGCAGCGATTTCAAGTTTTCATCTAGATAAAGTCTAACTCGTGGTCTAAATAAAATATTGACTACAGTTACCTATAAAGTAAACCTGAAGTACATACTTATAGCAAATTCTACGAATATTTTAAACAATATTGTATTTTGGGTATTGGCATGTTAGTTATTCTTTCCGCTAAACTTACTTTGTGGATTGTGGCAATTTTTAAACATGTACCTAATATATATCATAATATGGTATGTAGTCAGCGATTAATTGAAAAAAAAACTTTTTACTTAAAGTAAATAAGTAAATCAACCTCGTATGTAGAAAACCCCTATATCTTAAGTAACATGGACACAGCCTTAAAATATTTCAGTGCTAAGGAGAGCTCCAGTTGATTTTACTTGTATCCAGACTACTTAATTAGATTCGTGTTTTTAGCAGCATTATGACAATCTTTTGCTTTTGTAGAATTTGCATTTCTTAAGCCCTGTCACAGAGATAAGTCTTCATTTTAATGTAATTTCAGTAGCAGTCGTTGTTACAATTCTACGTCAGAAGCCGTCAGGCGGTTTGAGAATTCTCTGACACAGGGATCGCTAGGTGATTAAGCCTGCATCTCACTTTATTAGGGGTATAATTTAGGCGATCACCAAAAATATTTTTAAGATTCTAAGTTGAGGCACCAAATAAAATAAACAACTCCAAAAAAAATAAAAAGGCTTTATTAAAAGGGCACTAAAGTATATAATGTTATGATCCAAAAAAATAAAATAACATCAGAAAAATCGCAAATCTCGCACAAATATTATTTTTGGTTCCCAAAATGGATTAATGGTCACCAAATTCTATCCAACTAAAAGATTAATATTACTACCAAAATCAAAGTTAGTGACGAAAACGAATCGCTGCAAAACCGACTCCACGTAGTCTTGTCTGCCCTACCCCTAGAGTGCAATTCAAAACCGCGTAGGCGCAGAGGGGCGAGGCGGCCTGCTCGCATGGGACCGCCGGAGCCACGCAGCGCCGGCGCCGTGACAGAAGCCATGCTTGCTGCATGTTGCGTGCTTACATTTTAAACGTACTGAGTTACACCCAAATTCATATAACAATAAATAAGCGACGCACGTTTGGGAACCCCAGTATATTAATTGGTATTTGGGAAATATTCTAGCGATCGTTAGCTTTTTAGTCGAACAAAAATGACCAAATTAGGAGTCATGGTATGACATAATTGGTAACATCTAAGTAGTGACAATAATATAATATTTGGTCTAAAGTGTATTTTAAAGGCGTCCATATATTTTTTTAGTAGTCAATAATACGAAAAAATGGTTTTACCTAATAATATTTTTGGAAACGTTATTTGGTGACCATTTATCCATTTTGGTAACCGTTTAGAATTTTTTTGGTAGTAAAATAGGTACTTTTTTGGGTGGCGTTTAAACAAAAGCCCTTTATTAGAAGGAGAATGTTATTTTGAAAACCAGTAGTCTAGAAAGTTTTTGTCGGCAAATATATTTGGTTATGTATGGTAGTGTGCACATGACAATGCTCAGATATTATAATATTCTTGCTTATTCAGGATTATCGTCAAAAGGGGCCAATACTTCTATTACTTGATGCTTTTATGTCTTTTCAGGTAAATCAACTATGTATATGATACGTAGTTACGTAAAACTTATGTGAGCACAGCATTTTATGATTGGTCGCCTGATTTTTCAAAATGATTTATCAAGATCTCAGACAAAAGTATAATAAACTTATGATTTGGTTGTTATTTGATTGTGGAAGAGTGTCTTACATTTTTTTTAATAAAAAAGAAGGACATACTAATTATGCCTACTATTGCACAATATTTAAGTAATTAAATAAATATTTCTAGAAAGGGTCTCGTAATGAGCTCTTCAATTTTATAAAATTTTGCTTACTTCAAGTATATTTCGTAGAAGTGACGTCTGAAACGAAAATTGCCGAATAGAGTTTCAAGTTTTCAATTCGCTTATTATATTCCTATTTCTATGTTAATCTGAACTTAATTTTAGTTTTAGAAGTTGCTTTAAGTTCTTTGTGTAGGCCAATCTGACAGTTAATGTAAATTTTGAAGTTTCTTGTAAGTACAATAAATTATTTTAGATATGCCTAGGATAAAAAGAACCTGCTTCTCAGGTACACGCGTGCAGGTTCGATTTCAAGCCGAGCAAAGTGCACTTTGCTCGGCTGTGGATACTTACAACTGACTGAATATAAGTGTGAGAAAATTTCTTGAAGAAACCTGTACCAATTATTCTAAAATCGCCAATCCGCTTTAAGCAAGCGTAGTAAGTATAATTCCTTCTTTGTCTGATAACAAAATATCCAAAAATAAAACTTCAACGTTCGAACTTTTGAATTATTTACTTCACAAAAACAATAATATTTATTTGTATATTTATATAACATTAAACATTCAGTACAGAAGATGACTGACAAATACAGTATAAGACGGCCACCAATGGGACGGAGATCAAACTATCCCACACACATTGGTATGCTCAGCTTACAAACGATTATTTTTACAATCAATACTCTATATTCAGCAAAAGTCGTCCTGTGATCATTCCGTTTTCTAACTATAAACTTGTACAGTGAAATGCTGCGCCGGCGCCACGCTGAGCGTGACAGACTCCCCACTACATGCGCCCGCGACTCGACGCACGACGCCCGCCACATCTGAGTTCACTGTCACGCACTTCATATCGGGGAGGGATAGGCCTATCTGAAAACAAAAGAAAGAGCAATTTTATTCAAGTAATCATGTGAATGTGTGAGTGTGTGTGTGTATGTAAATAATTACGCTTAAAAGAACGAACTCATTTTAATGAGGGTTTTCTAAAATGGCGTTCACGAGGTGGCAGCACTGGAGCGTCAGGTCCAGGTACCTGTCAAAGTGCTTATGTTTACTATGAACCGTGAACGATTTTAGTGGTTTTTTATTGTATATTTTTATTTATTTTTTTAATTTAAAGAAGTGCATTATTGTTTTACAATTGGGGTTGCGTGGATAAAAAACTAAACCATATTGTGTAAACAAATTCTAGTACATTACGTTATCTACCTTTCAACGAGCTTTTCCTTAGTACCAGTGACTTTTGCACCCCTCTTTCTAAGCTCAATTTTTAATTCGGAAACCTTATTCTGATCGTAGTCCATAACACAATCAATAACACTTCCAATATAACAGAATTTCAATAAGCAATAAGTTCGGACCCTACAATTCCATACTATTTGACAGCTGTTTGGACCAGACGCATACGTGGCGCCACCCGGTGGCAGAAAAAGGAGAGATAACCCTCATTAAATTCGTACAGTGATGGTGCATGGGCGAGTCCATTATTAACTGCGAAATTCTATAACCCAAGTAGCTAAGTATCTGTTGATGACTATGGATATAATTTTGATGTTAACGCCATACAAGTAATGTCGAATTCTCTAGTAAGAAAATCCATAGATAGATAAGTAGGTTATTCAAATCTCTGCTGCACGCCATTATTTTATCTTACATAGTTCACTGTCAGTGTCAAGTTTCATTTCTGGGTGAGATAAAATGTGGATTTGTAAACAAAAATATTTATTTTCCTTAAACAGTATGGACAGATTATATATTGGGCATTACATTAAATATGATGAAGGCTTTGATATATTGCTGTGAAAAACATTTTTCTGCATTATTGCATTAAAGTTTTTGACGGCCCTTTCTTTTACGTACCTATTGATATTTTTTAGGTATTGGTTACTGAGTAGATACTTATGTAAGTGGGGAGCTTATGACTAAGTGCCTCACGAGTACACAGATGTCATTTTAAGCTGACCTTTGGTATATTTCTATTTCTTTTTCGACTCTTGCTTACCTTATCGTTCAGAAAAGACTATAGCTGTAAAAAGGCTACGCAGTTTGGATATTCTATAGGTACCGACGCGACTGAAGCTACGAGAAAAAAAGTAGTAAAAGTAGTAGTCACTTTTAGCGATAAGACCGCCCATTGTGTCACCGACTTCAAAATTTTTGTTTGTTCTTGTTGATTTTTAATTGGTGTGCATAATCTATACTAATATTATAAAGAAGAAAACTTTGTTTGTTTGTTCAATGGATAAACTCAAAAACTACTGTACCGATTTTAAATATTCTATCACCATTAGAAAGCTATATTATCTGCGAGTAACATAGGCTATATTTTATCCCGGTGCGGGCAGTAGCTCCCACGGGACGCGGGTGAAACCGCGTGAAAACGGTTAGTAAAGAATATATCTATATATCTATCCTCATCTGCCCAATCCCATCTTACCAAAGTAAATAATACAAACCTGTATGTCAAGCGATTCATCAGTCAATGTATCAGCATCCACTTCGTTGACTTCGGAGTATATCAGCCTGGTCTCATCAATGTCATCACATCTCCCACACTTCCAGATACCGCCAGTCAAAACTGGTACTTCTCCTGTTAATAATAGGGTTGAATTTAGCTTGGTGCTTGACTTGACAATCAAAATGTAAATACATTTTAATTTTTAATATAGGTATAAAAAAAACAATGTGTGTTTTAGTATCACAATAGAAAAAATAATTAATAGATGATTAAAAATATACTCTATCATGAAAAATATGCATCGAAAGATGTCTGTTGACCTTACGCCTGGGATGTAAAGTAATCAACAAATCATTAATTCTGTGGTCAACTTCCAGTCTAAACGAATGTAAATATGTGCTAATATTTTACATATACTGACTGCCTATCTCTTCAAGTCTTCTCACCATTCCATAACACAAAAAGGTGAGCATATCGGCCATGAATAAAATTAAATATAAAATAATCACCACTATCATTTTCATCGGACTGCTCAAACTCCTTACTAACGCCGTTCAACAGCATATCCAACACTGCATCAACATATTCGTCATCACCAACATATTCACCAACACACGCACCAACAATTACAACAACACACAACAGTTTAATCAACATTGTTCTGTCGAGTTTCACATTATTTTGCGATGTATTTCTTCAGACTGTTGGATAATAATTGAGACAATTGACAATCGGACTTCAGAGGGTGTGGCTATAAAATATGCGAGGGTATTTTAAATATAGCAGGCTCACCAATGAGTATTCTTTTTAAGCGCCTGAAGGAAGTCAGATAGTTGGTCGTTACATAATATAATATTGGTATTTAGGTGCATTTGATGGCAACTAAACTGAAAACGGGAAAAAGTTAGGAAAATGATTTATTTATGGTCCATGTATTAAGTCTAGTCTCTAGTGAAACATGTGATTTAAGCCCTCCTTTTTGTAAATATCCAGATAGTATGTTTGTTAGGAAATTAATATTAAAAACTTGTTGCTTCGTGAAAAAGTTTGAATAGGAATGAAAGTAACTATTGCTTACTTACAAAAAACTGCGTTTAATATATATTTATAAAAAAAAATATATTGTAAAAAGCTTGTGAATCGAAACGTACTTTATGGCCGCACCTCATTTCTGGAAACATTCGTTATCTAATATCATTGACCCCGCAATGATAAGCAGGAACAGACGAGCGAGTTCAAGTACTAAATTCTGCAATATTATATAATTAATACTGATACTAATTAACTTTATTGTGTATTAATTAAAATTTATGATACTTCCTTCAAGAGTTTGGATACACACTTATGCACATACATAGTTGATAACATCTATTTATATAAATTAATGTCACTTTTCGTTGTAATTTTATAACTTACTAGCCGTTTTAGCGCGGTTTCACCCGCGTCCCGTGGGAGCTACTGCCCGCACCTGGATAAAATATAGCCTATATTATTCGCAGATATAGCTTTCTAATGGTGAAAGAATATTTAAAATCGGTCCAGTAGTTTTTGAGTTTATCCATTACAACCAAATAAACAAAGTTTTCCTCTTTATAAAATTAGTATAGAAGAACGGTCTCACCTGTCTAAACGAAATGGCTTTGTTTATACTAATTAGCAAATGGTTTATGTGAAGTTTGTCAAAAAAGCGGTCGTACGTTAGGCACATAGCGTTACCCGCACCGGGCCACTTGAAATTTCTTTATTCATTTATAGACATGTAATTTACATTAAAAAAAAGAACATTTAAATTTCAAATATATAGAGACAGAAACCACCTCACGCACAATACGCGCCGTATCAAGGTGTACTACCTTCTGAATCAGCCCCTTGATCCAGCCGCCCAACGAGAGCCTCATGAGGCGTTGGTCGAGGCTCTTGGCTATTAGACCATTGGCCGTAACGACAATCGGCACAATAACAGCCGTTTCGACATTCCATATGGCGACAACCTCGTGCGCCTAGTAATTTTATTGTCAACCTTTAATTATTTTAAATGTTTTATAGGACCTGTAAATGCGCATACCTGTAATACGCCTACATAATTACATTTTAATTATTTAACCGTTTTATATGATGTTTAAACCTAATACGCATACGTAATACTTAATTGTGTCCAAGACGATTGTCGGCCTCAGCAGTTCTCATATAAGGAGATCAGACAGCTGCGCATTAACGAGCTCTCCGTTCCACGAGTGTATCAATCACCAACTTCCATTCTTCGGGATGCTTTTTATAAGTTTAATATACCGGAAGGAATCAAACCCGGAGTGTTTGAGCAGTCAAGTAATTCAACAAGATAGACCAACAAGGCAAGCATGCATACCAGATATAATAATTAATTAAAGTTTTTATTTCTTATGTCCATTTTGCATATGTCAAATACTCTGGTGTACCAATACATTCTAGTTCTAGCAATGAAAATGAAAATTTTTCGCAGTGTGAATACAAAGTATCTATGCCTATCTTAGCAAGTATGACATTTTTCTCGTTAGATTACATACATGAATTATTCAAACTAGGGTTCCAATAACATCGAATAAGTTCGAATAAAATCCTAAGTTTGGGATTGGTTGATTCTCAAGAGTAACATGAAGGGAAAGCCTGTAAAAGTATAAGTGTTACCTACCGTAAATATGAATTTCCATAATAAAGGAAATTGAGATAGGGAACTATTTTCCTTTTTTGCAAGTTTTTGGGGAAAGTATGATTATAACTAAAAGTTATTGTAGGTAAATTGTTATTAATCTGAAGTTTTTAAGGCACGTTTGGTATCCAAAGCCTTAAGAGTTGGTTTGTTTGTTTGTTTCTTTGATTACTTGAACGCGTTAATCTTAGGAATTACTTGCACCGAATTTTTTCACTCACTTTTAATAAAAGAGTAAGTTCTCAATTCATCGGAATCTTTTACCAAAAAAAGCAATTTTTGTTAAACTTTTCTTTACAGAAGTTGACAAGTTCAAACTGACGTATTTTTGTTTATAGAAATTGACAAGTTCTCGACCGACGCAACATTCTCGTTGATCATCAATAATGTTGATCAATTGTTGCTATACAAATGAATTCAAAACTATCAATACGGGGCTTTAGAATAGCTTAAATTCTGATCCATTCTTCCGCCGTGAAACGTTTCGACCCATCTCACGAGGGGTCAATGTGACAACCGTCTTTTTAAGGGTTTATTAAGAAACCCATTGGTCCCATCATTATGGAGGGTTACAAGTTCATGGTATAAGTTTTGAATGAAAAGGCTTATTCATGTATCATTTGCTAGCTGTTTGAGTATCCGCGTATAGGTGAGTATAGACTACAGCATTTTCTGGAGCATTTCTGTGTAATTTAACGTTCTTACGAAAGGTACAATACAGACAATAGCTCAGTTTCCCAAGCATGTCTAGTTTTTAAAATGATGATACGCTAGAACATACGGCTCGTTGTTCTGTTACAACTAAATGTTGTAGTCTATACCCACCTTCTTGCAAACATTAAAAGTCGGACGACAATTGACCTGAATAATCATTGTTTCAAATTAAAGTTTTCAGTCGTTCTTAGACCGGCTAAATACCTGATCTTTGAAATATGCATACTATCATTTATCTTCATACTGTTTTATAAGCCCAAACAAACTATCGGCCGACTAAAGCTTTGCAGTGTGCGCTGAGGGAACTGTAAACGTGTCAAATCTTAGGCGAAATCTAAAAATTTAATAATTTTTAGATTTCGCCTAAGATTTGGATTTTGGATTAATATCCAAAAAATAAAATGTCCTAATGAACTTTATTTAAAAGGGGTTCCCACATCGCATAATTTGCTCATCGTTACTGATTCGCCGATTCCGCTAGAGGTGAGACTGTGAATACTAATAAAGGATATGTCCGTACTCGCGAAGCAAAGAAAGATGAGAGGAGATGCCGTAATACAGGTAGGTCAGGCGCCTTCTTCTAGGTCAAATACCTACAGTGTTCCATGACCAAAACAACCAATAACGAGTGAACTACTGAGACGGTTTGGTGTCTTTGAGTTTAACTGTCAACAATTTTTGGTATTACAAAACTGATCAGGTCCAAAGAAGGAGTATAAGAGCGAAGGCTGTAAAGTTCCTCATTCCTCGCTCAACCGCATTTTGGCGGGCTACTTTCTTAAGAGATTTTCCGTCATGGTACCTCCGCTAGTCATTTTGTTCTCCATGTCCTTACCGCAATAGTGCGGTGCTCAAACTTTGGGACGCCCCGGGATAATATTTGCTGAACGTGATTAGTGGTATGCGGACATTACTTGTTCCCGGGATCCCGGTATTGATTCGCGATGATAGTGTAGATCTTGGTCGTATTTTGATTTTAGATTTATTTGTGTTGGTTTCTGTGGATATTATTAAGACTAGTCTTATCAAGGAGTTTTGCATTGCTGGGGTATAGCTGGTTATACATACAGTCATCCCATCTAAGTATAACACTGGTCCATAGTTTCATCAAGTTATCCTGAAAGCCCGCCCTATCATAGCTGGGAAAAGGCTAAACAGATATGGATTCTAGGAATCGAGGTGATATTTCTTGTTTTATATACTATTTATTTTCATCATCTGCCTAGGATTTTCCCCTAAATACTGAGGTCTACTTTCTGTCTGACCAAATACAGTTGAGGATCAGTATTTTACACGAGCCTATCGCCTGTCTGACCTCCTCAACCCAGTCAACCATTACATTAATTGGTCGAACGATTTTTTACTAGTCCGAGCCTTTAATCTACGAATACAAGCCACTTATTATTTAGTGAAAACCGCACTAAACGGAGGTCCAATTAAAACCACTGGTGAAGTGATCACAAAGCGGCCCTTTAGCACGCGTGCGCTCAATGACGATGAATTTAATTCATGTAGCTGAAGGCTTATTCTGGAGATAATTATGTAACTTTGAAATAAAATATTCAATTAAAAGTAAGTAATAATTCATAGAAGGTTTTACTGCATACGGCATTTTATTTCATAAAAAAATAAAAAATAAGATTAACCCGTTGTATGTCAGAGCGCAGATATACGCGAGACACAATTGATTTTCTGTTGTTTTGTAATTAGCGACAAACAAAACGTTACTTACTACCTATAACTCTTTATATTTTGTGCTAATACTATGTAACTGTGTATGTGTAAGAACTACTGTCCACACCAGGAAAAAATATAGCTTATGTTAAGAACTCAGGAAAAGTCTAGCTTTTCAACAGGGAAAGAATGTTTCAAATCGGTTCAATAGTATCTTAGCCCTTAGGGTTCAAGCAAACAAACCAAAAAACAAACAAAAAAATGTTTTCTCTTTATTATACTTAGTAGTTTAAATACAGAATAAGGCCAAATTTTCAGCTGGATGCACTGGACACAGCTTCACTGGCACAATTGTGTTGTTCCTGACGTTCCAATTGCTATGAAAATCTGTTAGGACACAGCGAATGTTAAGCGGGGAACACACTGAACTAAGTTACGATCTAATTCTGAACTGTAGCTTAACTTACTAAGTTAGTACATACGCTCAAAGTTTGTATCTATTGATGACTTATTCAGTGACTAAATTCACCTTAACCTCTTAGTTGGTTTTAGCTCAATGTTTAGAACATTTTTGATGGTTTACATAAAGAACAGTGCTGTTGGCTGTAGTTTGAGACCCTTGCGTAACTCCAGACTCGATAGCTGAGTTTTTTGTTAGCGCTTAGCTCAAGAACTACAGGACAAGTGTGAAATCGCAAGTACCTAATAATAAAAATGAAATAATTCAAAATGTGTGTGAGCATTATGGACGTATACCTACAAATATAATATTAGGTGCAAGATAGCAGGTAGAAGGAGAACGAGAAAAGAGTAGTTAAATTACTCACCTTTATTTCCACTTGTTGGTCTTCATAATGAGTTGAAATAATCACGCTCCAATTCAAATCAAATTAGACGTTCAATGGTGGATTTGGCTTTAATTACCCTCTTAGTAAAGGCAAAAATAGAATGGACAGGTACTAGTTATATCCCCATATCTATAAAAGTAAACTGAAAGTACCCATTGACCCGCTAGTTGGCAAACATTTTTTCTAAAGGACATCTTGATTCTAATCAAAGTATTCAGTCGGTCCGATACCAACTAAATACCTGATAATACTTTAAGAAGACGATGAAATCTGTTACAAGCTGTATAAAAATCTCACCAAAAAATGTACTAAAAAAATCTTTTCGTTCACCTTTTTCTTTGAATACTTATTACCACAATCAGCAAAAATACCTAATAAAACCAATTTCCTTTCACATATTATACTAAAACGTTACTAACGACTTCCAAATAATTGTCCCGTTTGAAGTCGAAAAAATAAAAGTACCGCGAATGCCTTTATAAGAGCATTAGGAGATTCAACTCAATAGATCCGACATACCTAATGGTCCAAAGTGGTATTGGAATAAAAACCCTTTTATGTACGAACCTGCTTTGAAGATTCTTCGGCATTTCAGTTAATAGGTACCTACGGTTTTGTGGGTATACGATTATGTTATGTAGACTTTCTTGGGTAAGTATTTCTTTTATTGAAATGTTTATCAAGTCTACCTTAGGATATCGGAACACTGCAGATTAAACTGGCCGATAGTTGACCCATTGGATTGTATTTTTGTTAATAACATCTCGATTCCAATCAAAGTTTTCAGTCGGCCTGATCTGTATTGATATGGCGGCTATTAAAGCAACTTGGATTCTGAGTGCAGCGTGCTATATGTTTTTTAGTAGGCGCCTTACAATATCTTGTTATTTAATGCACGGAAATTCATTACAATAACAAAGTTAATTTCTTCATTAACAAACGAATCTAACACAAACTTGTAATAGTCTATCGAGTTCCTATTGGGTTCGTCTTCAGCCAAAATATAGACATTAATTACTGCTCTTCAATAGACAGAGATCCCGAATGTGTGGGAGATAATAATTAACTATGTAGTTAAATTGGATTGGAAGTGGGCTTTTTCCTATAGAAAGTTCTTATATAGGCCTTAGTTCCGATGCCAAATAGAAGTAACATATTTTACACTAGCCGCTTTCATGCGGTTTCGCCCATATCGCGTGAATACTAGTACCCGTACCGGGACAAAATATAGCCTATGTCACTCGAAGAGTGAAGCTTTCCAACAGTGAAATATTTTTTCAAACCTCTCTCTATTTATTTGTCTAGTATAGAGTATAGATTACTGCAAGCCTCAGTGTAAAACATTCACCAAGCAGCCTAGAGTCGGTGTTACACGCCCATACCTGGGAGGGTACGTAAAGCCGGCGTCTCCGCTTGCTACTCAGTTGCAGTCGTTGTTACAATTCCACGTCAATGGCCGTCAGCTGGATTTGAGGAAACTATCAGACTATCAGACTACTAGGGCTACACTTACTTTATTACATATGACTACTAAAAGGATAACATATGAGCAGACGTAAACAAGCAAAATACACTCTTTTGCAAAAAAAGCGGGCACCTATGCGAAATCTTAGTTTTAAGGACTTTACCTGTGTTTCAAAGGGTTTTAATGGTTGTAGTATGTTTCTAGCATCAAAAGGGTTAGCCAAGCATGCGTGAGAGTGTATTCTAAATTTGAATTTTGTACAATTGCTAAGAAATTGGTTAAACCTTGTTTTGGACTAATTACTGGTAGAAAGTTCGTCGGTGTTTTGAAAAGTTTTTGAAGTGATTTTCAGAAAAATTATAATGCAGTATTAATTAATGATTAATGTACCTTTTTGTTACATCAAAACATTTTTGAAAAACTATGCGTATTTGATAAAATTTTCACCTGATCTAAATGGGCTATACTAATGATTGATGGCAATGTTAAGAGGTGTGGAATTTTATTGTAAAGCGTTCTATTGTTTAGATATTGTACCTACGTGTTTTAAAATATCGCTTTTTCATAAATAAACACTATTTAGAGGAGTATCAGTACCTTGGGCTGCGACAAAACCAATTTAAAGTAAGAAGTGCCGATCACAACTCGTCTCTTATCGGACTTTGACATTTAAAAACAACCAAATTTTGTGATAAATGTTAAAATTAACCACATGAGAAATGATGAGGAGGTTTAAAGCTATCTAAAAAGTCAAATTATTGCCGCGTTGAAGCTCTCGATAACTCCATAGGTATCGGGTTACTAAACAATGATTTAGCTGAAAGGGAGTCAAGAATTCAAACTTATTGGCCAACCGTATGTTTCTTAAGAAATGAGCAGATAGCCACTTATTGTTATGATTTAAGCAGGATAGTGCTGTAGATGCCAGAAAATCTCGGTGCAGGCAAGTTTATTTAATAAAATGTCCGTGGGATGAAAACACGCCATTTGAACGCTCAGACTCTTAGATCTTCAGAGGTCTACGGAGTTTCCCAAGAGACGAGGTTGTTTAAAAATCAGTAATTACGAGACCTTAAGATCTCGTGCTCATAGTCTATGCACTATTTTCTGTATTTTGTAGAATTTCAAGACTTTTAAAAATGTCAAAGTCTGATAGGAGACGAGTTGTGATCGGCACTGCTTACTTTAAATTGGTTTTGTCGCAGCCCAAGGTGAAACATACTCCTCTAAACAGTGTTTATTCATGAAAAAGCGATGTTTTAAAACACGTAGGTACAATATCTAAACAATAGAACGCTTTATACTAAAATTCCGAACCTCTTAACATTGCCATCAATCATTAGTATAGCCCATTTAGATCAGGTGAAAATTTTATCAAATACGCATAGTTTTTCAAAAATGTTTTGATGTAACAAAAAGGTACATTAATCATTAATTAAAACTGCATTATAATTTATCTGAAAATCACTTCAAAAACTTTTCAAAACACCGACGAACTTTCTACCAGTAATTAGTCCAAAACAAGGTTTAACCAATTTCTTAGCAATTGTACAAAATTCAAATTTAGAATACACTCTCACGCATGCTTGGCTAACCCTTTTGATGCTAGAAACATACTACAACCATTAAAACCCTTTGAAATACACGTAAAGTCCTTAAAACTAAGATTTCGCATAGGTGCCCGCTTTTTTTGCAAAAGAGTTTATTTAATGCATTAAAAAGTCCTCGAGAACAATAAATCTGAAAAGTCTAAAATAATTAAGCGGAATAATAAATAAAAGTCAACTTTTTAATCCCGTGCAGCGATATTATCAGATTTGTCTGACGTTAAGAGATCTCGAATCTCTAAGAAATCGTTGAGAATTGTCAGCGTGAAGTCCGTTTAGCTTCGATTGAGAACAGTGAAAAATATTGGTTCTCAATCGAGATATAAATTTTATTGAATAAGTTTTGTTGAAATCATTGAAAAGCTATAAAAAGATACCTATATTTTTTTACCGTTTTAATCAAAGCTACAAAAAAAACCTCTATTTATTTCTAGTTTCTGCCAGCGGTTTCACCCGTATCCCGTGGGAAACTCTGCATGAATCCGGATAAAGAGTAGGATGGCTGTTACCATCATCGATGAACGGGCTATGTAACACTGAAATAATAATAGTAATTTTCAAATCGGACTAGTACCTAGTTCCTGAGATTAGAGCGTTCAAACAAATAAACTTCAGCTTTATAATATTAAGTAAGTATAGATTTAAATATGTATGTACATATTTCTTCCTTAAGAGTGATGTTTAAAAACTTTTGTACCCCAACACAAAACGCTCGTATTAAAAAGAAAATCTTCTCTATTCTGTATTAAAGGATTTGTTTAGAAAACCAATCTGCATTAAGGTTATTATGCAAAGTTATGCTATGCTTATTTGTTGAACCTTAACCCTGAGGATTAAGGTTGAAAATTGAATGTATGTTGGTGACAAATGTTGGCGCGATCTCATTTCAGGCATTAGCTTACGACCTGCGTTTTTAGATTGAAGGAAGTGTTCTTTTTGAGACTGAACCTGTTTTTCTCAAGTAAAGGTGTGAAGCATTTTATTATATATCATCTGCTTTAAAAATAATCTGAATTTAAGGAAAAATATTTATTTTAACTATGTCTGTGCTCAAAGCAAACCATGTCCTGCTCTTTGGCAAAAAATAGGCTATTTCTCTATCTATTGGGTAAAAAGTAAGGATTTTATTTACCTTTTTTTTACCTTCAATTCATCATCTAATCGGCACTAAAATCTTTCCCAAATTGGTTGCAAATATCTATGTTATAACAATTAAATAACTAATGACTCTGACTCATTTGAACGCACAAAATTACAAGCAAACGATATAATATACGCAATATCTACTCGTATCTAATTCAATTAATCATCAATATAATGAAATTGAATTGGAACATTAATTGGTTTACTATTCAAGTCGTGGTGGCCTAGTGGGCAAAGAACCAACCTCTCGAGTATGAGGGCGCGGGTTCGATTCCAGGTCAGGCAAGTACCAATGCAACTTTTCTAAAGTTTGTATGTACTTTCTAAGTATATCTTAGACACCAATGACTGTGTTTCGGATGGCACGTTAAACTGTAGGTCCCGGCTGTCATTGAACATCCTTGGCAGTCGTTACGGATAGTCAGAAGCCAGTAAGTCTGAAACCAGTCTAACCAAGGGGTATCGGGTTGCCCGGGTAACTGGGTTGAGGAGGTCAGATAGGCAGTCGCTTCTTGTAAAGCACTGGTACTCAGCTGAATCCGGTTAGACTGGAAGCCGACCCCAACATAGTTTGGGAAAAAGGCTCGGAAGATGATGAATTGGTTTACTATTAATTTATTGCCTTTGCTTTGGGTTATTGGATTTTGTAAGAAGATCTTAGGTCTTATAAAATTGTGATTAGCAAGCGAGCCTAGGTAACTTACCCGATATTATTATATGCGGCCCTGATCGTTAATTCAAAGTAGGCTGAAAAACAGCACTTCTCAAACGTCCGAACTACATGAGACAGCTCCAAGAACGCCCACCCTTCACCAGTTCCTGTGTTATTACTAGGAAGAAGTGGCGCAACAAACTCCCCAGCAACACATGTCTGTCTTTCTTAAAAAAAAATCTTAATGATTACAATACAAAATTATGTCCGATCCGACCTGACTCACTCTTCCACTTCACGAAATCGACGAAATAATTTTATCAAATTAGTGTATTGTCATCGGTCCTCAATAAATCTACAAAGTTTGAACGAAATCTGGCGGTTTAAAGTGGGTCAAAATCGCGCCCAAAGAAGTCGGTTACAAACAAACCTACAAACATACAAACATACAGGTGAAGCTAATAAAAAGCGTGTAAAAACAGGGATTTTACAAAATAAGGGATAGAAACAGAAAAAAATGGTTAGTGTTGTGCATCGCCTCGGGTGACTCATTCACTCCCGATAAGTCAAAAACAGATAATACTTAGTATGCAATTAACTACCACTATTCAACAGCGTAATGCATTGCATTTAAAAGATAAGGAGTGTACACCACTGACTGTAATTATTATTGCTTCATAATAGTCATTAAAACTATTCAAAAGAAGTAAATTAAGGTTATTAAGGAATTAGGTTATTCTTGGATCTTTAGATTTCATTATGTGAAAGAATTAAAAAGAGTACATAATTATGTGAAAGAAGTTTATCTAATGAAGCAATATGTTAGTTATTATTTTCGTTAAAAATCCATATTAAAAATTCAGGTCGTTTAATGACTGCAAAGCTCTTAGAAACCTAAAGGTGCAGGTGCCTATGTATTTTGTGTTCGACGTGATCAAATACAAAACATTTGCTCATTAATTAAACAAAGAAGATATAAAAGATTATGAAGGCAACAACAATTCAAGTCGGGCCATGGTTTTTCAGCAGTGATATAGATAGATAGACCTATCAATGTTTATATATTTTTTTAACAATGAAAGTTCAATGCCACAAGGATACCTACATAGCACATAATATAATGGTAAAGATTCCATCAGACTCCGGTTTTTATCTGCAGGAAACGAGTATCATGAACTAACTGTGGTCAATATTTATACCATTACAAATGTTTCAATTTAACAGTAATTTTATGTTATAACTACTGTTTTAATATTTTCCTAGAAGAATTTGTAGATTAGTCGGTAATCCCGCGGTTTTACCCGCATCCCGTGAAAACTACTACTCGTACTGGGATAAAAAGTAGCCTATGTCACTAAGGAAGAATGTAGTTTGCTAACAGTTAAGAAGAATTTTTCAAATCGGTTCGGTAGTTCTGAATTCTTTTGGCTACAAACTTTCAAACAAAAAATGTGTCCTGTTTATTATATTAGTATGTAATGGATTACCTACATACACATAAATATGTGGCTGAATTAAGTATTTCCTTCTTTCTGGGAAGCCGGTAAAAACACAAAGGGACAGTAACAGTTAGTACCTACTACCAGATAGGCAGAACGCTACCTGAACACTACGTATACAAGGTGTGTCGTTCACAATCACATTAAATCCTATCGCATATACTTTATGTTATTCTATGGCGAATTGTAAAAAAAAAATAACTTAATCCATTCAGTAGTTTAACCACAGGAGTCATTTTTCGTTTTTATAATTAACAACATCATGTGTAAAGCAGAGGTAAAGTTAGGAGTATCGAATGTTTTGATCAGTTGACAGATGTCAGTTTTCAAGGAAGAATTTCAGTTGTTTGGAATGATTGACTTTTATATGGTGTTCCAATTTTCGCACATTTTTATTCTATTTACTTTGTTTGAAAAATTCATTTTTTATTTTTACGTATTTTTATTTTTCCTTTGTGTTAATCGACATATAATAACCAGTATATTAACGCATTTCATTTATTGTGATTATGAACGACACACCTGATATAGAAATGTTGTTAAAATTACACTTAATATAATCAGTTAAGTAGTAGGTTAAGTAACAGATAATTAGTGAACCCGTCCTTTTAATTTGGGTTCATTGTTTGATAACTGATAATTAAGTAAGCACAACAAATTGTAATTGCAACTTAGTAGGTCTACTTCTGTTAAGGGAATATAGACCTTATACCAATAAAGATAAAGTCTAAGATTGTATCAACTTAGTAGGCCTACCTTTGTTAAGGAAATATAGACCTTATACCAATGGAGGTTAAGTTTAAAATTGTATGTAACTGCTGACAGACAGATCGAAACTGAATGATAGGTCAGTTAAAAGTTAACTCTATGTTTGTAACTCATTTAGTGATATGCGTTTAAAGTAATAACACTATATTACAAGTTATGCTAAATTTTTTAATACATATAGTTTTAGAACAGTGTTTTTACAAAAAAAATATTATTTTAATAAATATAGAAGGCAAATTATTTTAAATTCAAGTACTGTAGTGAAGTTTGTGAAAAGTACCGTGCATAAGTTTAGTTATTTTCAAAGGATTATTTAAAAAAAGTGATATAAATATGTGACGAGTATGTGACGAATTTCTGAGTCAAATATTTTCATAGTTACCTTGGTAAGTTTTTTTATACCTTTATGAAGATATGAGTTTGTATGTTAGGTGGAGTGTAGCGGATTTTATTCCCGTTTTCGACAGTAAGATGATATATTTGTAAATGCAAGAGAAATGTTTGTTTGTGAATTAATGAAAAGTTTCAACCATATAATTTCGTGTTAACATGCCATTAGTATTTTACATTAATCTCGATATATGATTTGTAATTTTATGAACATTTCTGAGACTACAAATATACCTAAATCCAAGTACATAGTCAGCAAAAAATTCAGTTTTCTTAAAACAACTGTTTACGATGAATTTTCAAGTACCTAGTTTTTTAAAAGTTAAACAGTTTTTTTAAGAAAAACGTACGTTTATGCTGTCAGTGAACTAGGACCAAAGAATTTAATTCTATGTACAAAAATATTTAATAGACATTAATGACACTAATAATTATTTCAGGTACCTACCACCAAAAATGGCGAAACAGGCAGTATTTTATATAGCAATATTTCTTTCTGCTCATTCTTCAAGATCTAGTCACATATTTCATGAGAACACACATATTACATTTTATCCGGAATTTGATGCAGAGTATTTTGGATATTCTACTCTGTTGATTCCTGATGGGTAAGTAAATATTAGTGGTCCAAGCTCGACTGGCGACCGGTCCCGGGTTTGATTCCTGCGTCGGGTTCTAAATCACTTTGCGGGTCAAAGGCTATAATACCTAATTAGACTTTGTGGGTCTTGTGGATAACTACCTCTGTGATAGTTTTTAACCGACTGCAAAAGAAGGGGAGGTTTATAATTCGTCAGAATATCTTTGTAACAGAAGAATAGCAAGTGGGTTATAGATACTAAAAATTGCAATATTAGAGGATAAGAGCTGCAATACTATTTATTGAAAGAAAAAAAAAACTAAATATATAAAACTAACGACAATAACTGTAACTTCATGATAAAATCGAAAACTACCGAACAGATGTTCATGCAGTTATCGAAGGTAAAATGATTCATGAGGTCCAAAGTTATACTTCCCAGTATTAGTCATCAATATGGTGACTAATTATGATTTATAATTTCCGAATTCTTCTACATTAACTTACCTACAAATTTTCAGTAGATTAACAGTTACTGACCTGCAGTTTAATTTTTCAGTCTGTTAGTGGGGGCACCGAAAGCTTTTGTGCCCAATGACCATGGTGGCATGAAAATGGGAACAGTATTCAACTGTCCTCTTCAGGACTTGGATGCTAAGAATATTTCCTGCACTATTTTGAGAAGGAATGGAAGATTAGGTAATATTCATAAAACAATTTTGTATTACTATTACAGCCCACGTAAGTTACTGTTACAGCCTTTTATCGTCCCACTGCTGGGCACAGGCCTCCTCTCGCACGGAGAAGGGTGAATTTCCCGGGACCAAAAAATGCGTGGCATCGATGAAATCGGTACTAAAAATCATTGTTATAATATTCTAATATTTTTTTCTAAGTAGGTGAAATAGTAATCTATGTGTAGCACTAAATATTTTGTTAATAGGATTAATGGGTTCTCCAAAAAAAAAAATTAAACCTCAAAATCTTTCATTGCCGTGTTTGTCCACACGTCACCTTGATGTGTACTAGACCTTATTGATAAAAATGTATTAGTTATTTATATTAAAACCTACTTTTTTTTGATTCGTGAATAGTTAAAGTATTGTTAGGGACTACATTTGTTCAAATATTTAAACAATACAACAAATGGTAAATAAAAAATAGTTTGTCCCAGAACTACCATTCATCGCCATGTCCTAAACATATTTGAGAATATTGCTTTTTCTAACGGTTTGCGTCCCTCCCGCTGTGCGCTAAATGTTGCATATTAGTGGACGTCAAGTGTTCGACGTGGAATGACGTGTCCACGTGCCTGCGTTTTCGCGCCATAAATGCAAGTATGCAATTTTTTTAACACTGGACATTTTTTCTTTCATCGCCGTGGATAGGTCTTACTTCTGTTTGAATAAGTTTGTCCTCTTAATTGATTATTCGGTACAATGCCATCTATCTTATGTTTATTTGTGACGTGTTAATTACTGTGAATTATTAACAGATTTTTAGTTTTTTGATGTTTTTGCCTTGATATTCATTGCCGTGCTCTCATTGCCGTGGTTTCCGTGGTCAAAATTTGCTATGGAAATGAAAAAAACACAGCAATGAAAAATTTTCATTGCCATGCCTTAAAACAATTTTGTTTCATTGCCGTGGCCGCATGTTTCATTACCGTGACTTATGTTTTCATCGCCACGGCATGATTAAGAAAAAAAACAATTTGTACTATATAGTCAACTACAAAAAGATATTTCCACGTTCATCTCACAAAATGATAAACTTACACACACACCACTTCAGGTTCAGGTTCACTTAGGTTGTTTTACTAGAGGAGTATTTAAGAAAAGAAAGAGAAAGATATGTCAAAACGATGGCTGCAGGAATAGTTTTCATTGCCATGGACGCATGTTTCATTGCCGTGCATGCAAGTTTCACCGCCGTGGCATGAAAATTTTAGTATTGTATATCTCGTTAGTTTTTTAAGCTATCTACTAGATATTAAGTAAGAATACATATCTTATCAAAAACTTTAGTAAACACTATTTTTTCTTGTTCTAAAGTTAAAGTATAAAAAATCCACGGAAATGAAGATTTTATTGGACCTGTTGAAATTCACCCAGAAGGATTGAGCGTTAATCACCACGCTTGCTCAATGTGGGTTGGTGATTTCAGACTTAATAGTCCAGGTCAAGATTGGTGTCTAAGATACACTTAGAAAGTACCTAGATTTACAGATTTTTTACCTATTATTAGCCTAGTTAGCTTAAAAGAAGAAAATATATAATATATTGCAATTAGGTAATTAAACAATAATAGAATGAACCAGTGAATCCCCCAATCCCATATGTTTAGGTATTATTTATATTCAAATTTGCCACTGAACAATAGAGTAAACTCCCAAAGCGTGAATCATCCAATTATTTGTGTAAAAAATAAAATATTCATATATATTCCTAATAAAATTGCAATAATTGTTGTGGGATATGAATATGACCAGTTTATCTAAATAAATATAGGGACAATACAGTTTCTTTTGTAACAATGATAAGCATTGAATAATTATGTACATACTTAATTAGTGTGTTAAACAATAGGCGTAATGATCTATTACATTATATTTACTGCTTTGTATAATTGTAGGTTTTCAACCAACTTCCCAAGAAGGAGGAAGTTCTCAATTCGATTTTTTGTCTCCTTATAGTGCTATACACATAGTATGTACACTAATATTAAAAAAAAACTGAAGTGTTTGTTGAACGTGCTTACCGTGCGTAACTACTCTGGACACATACGAAAACGTAAAAAATAATTCAAGAAAATCGTAAATTCAGTCAAAGTATTCTGTGAAGTAGGTCTGATACCGGCTAAATACCTGATCTTTATAGTGTGCGTAGTTGCATTCATTTTCATACTGATTTATGAGCCCAAACAAACTATCGACCGATTAAGAGTTTGAACTGGTACTCTTAACTATAACCGCACCATTACCAGCTGTTTATTAAATAATCATCATCATCCTCCGAGCCTTTTTCCCAAACTACGTTGGGGTCGGCTTCCAGTCTGTTTATTAAATAATAATTATGTTTTATCAATTACAGATATTTTTTGACGCTTTTTAGTTGTTTGTTTTACTAGGATAGTTTTTGATTTTTATTGTAAATATGTATTGTAAATATCTGTGTAAATATATAAATTCTCTACGAAAAAAAAAAAAAAAAAATTACAGATAACGATGACATGTTCAGCCGAGTGAACCCTGGTTTCCTCAGGGATGACATGTGGTTCGGAGCCACAATGGCGGCTCTGCCTAATGGACGATTAATGGTACGTATATAAATATTCTATTGTTCAACAGATGTAGTATTCCCACTTCAACACATTGGTATACTCTTCAGCTTTATTACTAGGTCTTAAACCCATTTTTAGGGAATAGTAGGTCCCGCAACATGATAAACAGTATATGTGTGCTTACCACATTTTATTAAAGTCGGTTCAATAGTTTTTACTTTCGATTATATTTACTATACTGCATTAAATTTATGATAGTAAGGTTTTTTAGCCACATGAGTAATAAAGAGTATGGCCCGCGGCATGCTGGTGTTTTGGGTTCAATGAGCTTCCGAAGAGTCTTATGATATTAGTTTTTTTTCGGTGGTTCGGTTTTCGAGGAAACCCTAAGCTAGTAAATAGTTTTAGTACGTATTTTGAATTACAGATAAATGCTCCAAGATGGACGGCGCCATATGGGAAGAAGCATTTGCTAATGAATGGATGTACTTACCTTCAATCTACTAGAAGCAACAGGGTTATTTACCCACTGAAATTGACTAGTAAGTAGAGCTCAATTTGATTTAAATCCAGCTGGAAATTTAATTTCCTTCAGAATTGGAGGAATTCAATGCACCAGAACTAAAAAAAAAATATTTTAAGTTACACCTAATGAAAGAATAAATGCTGCTTGATGCTTAGTAACCGATCTATGGACCAAACATCGAAAACCAACACTTCAAACAAAGAACCAATTTTTTTGTGGAATTCAGTTATAACAAGGCAGTAATAACATGTACCTCTTTTCTCTTGAAACTCAGATCGTCAAGCCTACGTCACGGATGGAAGTAGAAGAGAATATGGTGAATATGGCACTCATTTGAATTTCTATGCGTACGGTCAAGCGGGATCATCTATAGCAGTCACGAAGCTGAACACTGTCATTCTTGGTGCACCTGGATTATTGCAATGGACAGGTAAAGTTTCCTTAAGAATTAAAACACATGTGCACAATGAAGGGACCTCTTTGTATAGACAGAGATAAGCTTTTAAACAGTTTGGAAACTGTTTAAAAAATAGCTTATATGAAAAGCCCTTGATATTATAATAGCTTGATTACTTTCGTTAACAACGATCATTTTGTATGATACGATTGGTTTGATCATTTTCTATCGAGCTTGGTTTTGTACATCAAGGTCCGTGATCAAGGTTGATTTAAACCGTGTTTATCTTTTCAGGTGGAGTTATAAGTATGTCGTTTTTACCTAACGATACCAGTACTTACACGACGAAGTTGCTAGCTGCCAATCCTTACTTTTCAAGGGACATAGGACCGGATGAATATTTTGGTACGTAATTTAAGTTAAAAATATTACGCCTTAAATAAAAAATGACTCGTAAGAGAGATTTTGATTCCAAATCTAACAAAAGGTTAAGATCATGAAACAGTGCTTTGAAACTTTTATCAAATACATATTTTATATCTAATTTTCAGGTTACAGCGTTGAATCTGGTGTTTTCCAAAAAGATGGCAACATTTTGTATGTAGCAGGAGCGCCTAGGGCTAATATTGCAGGTGGAAAGGTAACGCCAGTATAGACCCAGTTGCACCATTTAACTATAACGAAAGCTAAACCGTAACAAGCTTATACATTAGTTAAATCGGCAATTCGACAATTGAAAGCAATATCAAGGATAAAAATATTTTCTGTTTTCACTTTCCAGGTACTCATATTCGAGCCACCGATCTTAGAATTCAAATCTTTAAACATTAAAACCACAATTAGGGGTCCTCAAAGTGGTTCATACTTCGGAGCCAGTCTTTGCGTTACTGATATCAATGGGGATGGGCTGGACGACCTATTAGTTGGAGCCCCAACTTATGCGAAGAATGATGGAGGTTTACCTTATGATCAAGGAGCCGTTTTTGTCTATATGAATAAAGAAAAGGTAAGGAATGGAAATTAAATTTAAAGATTTGCAGACATTAAATATCATGTTTATGCCAGTGCTGTCAACCTTAATCTAGTACATAAAAAGTTCCTCGATAGATAAACTATCTTTAGATCGTTCTTTCAGATCAGTCCACTAGTTCCAGATATTAGCGCATTCAAACAAAAATCTCCTCAGCTTTAGAGGCTTAGATTGCATATTATTATTGTTAAAAGGTAAAATTAAATGTTGTTTATTTTCAGGACGCTGATTTTGTTTTAGAAGAACAGGGACATGTAGCAGGGTCTGTCACTAATGGAGCATGGTTTGGTATTTCTATTGCTGATCTTGGTGATGTTGACGGAGATGGATATAAAGGTAATTTCAAAATATTAGAATGTATACTTGGTTTATCTTCGATGTGAAATTGCTCAGAAATAAACGCTGAGTAATAGTAATGCACAATCAATTCCGTCAGGAAAAAATATACAACCTAAATACATATTATTTGATATTTACATGTTATTTGAAAATAAAAGTCCAATTGTCGTAACTTGCTTCAAGATTGTTAATCTATTCGTTTCAGATATTGCCATAGGAGCACCTTGGGAAAATGATGGACAAGGGGCAGTATACATTTATAAAGGTTATGCCAAGGGATTAAATCCCAATAACGTACAGCGAATACAGCCAATGGATGCAAGAGGATTCGGCTGGTCAATAGCTAAAGGGGCTGATGTTGATAATAACAACTGTAATGGTGAGTTTATGAAAGAATCAGAACACTTTTATACTAGTTAACGATGCCTGTAAAATACATACAAGACATAAGCAAAAAATAGCCATCAAGCCAAGCCAAGTTTTCTTTGGTGGCTATTTTGCAAGACTTTGTATTAAATTGTTTTTGATCTCTAAATAATAATGGTAATGGATTCAATGTCCGTTGATTTTGTAAGATATACATACATACATTCAAAATTTTCATTTAAAGGCTCATATTTTTTCAGACCTGGCGATTGGAGCCCACAACAGCCAAACTTCATACCTGTACCGTTGTATCCCAACCATGAAGGTTCACGCTGTTATTCGAGTGCCTAATGCTATAAACTTGCCGCAAAACACTACGGGATTTGATGCTGTGTTTTGTGTATCAGCGACATCACCTTGGAACAATGTGGAAATAAGTATGATTGCTGATATTTTATTGTAGTTCTTGTCATCTAATTCTACTTCTCATAATAATTTCTATAGAGTAGATACATAGATGAAGCAAAAATCATTTTTTCAAAATCAACAAAGAGTAGTAGTCGTCGTGGTCGTATCAGTCGAAAGACGTCCACGGCTGGACAAAGGCCTCCCCCAAGGTTTACCAGATTGCTCAGTCTTCAACTGGTAGTCTGAGTACGTAAATAGTCATGAATAGAAATTAAATTATGTTCTTTAATTTTTAGATGTTGTTGGAAAGATTGAAGTAGATCCTGAATATAACAGAGCAATGATATCCGGCGATGCTACTCGCAAGTTTCGTGTAAAACCGGGTCAAGAAACATGTGATGAACAAACTATTGAAGTGCATGTGAGTATTATAGTTGTTGATATGATAGTTTTGTTCATAACCAATTAAAGAAACAACAATTGACAAACGATTCCTTTCCAGCCATCTGCAGACTTATCAAAGCCAATATCTCTGAGATTTCACCTAGAACCGGATGAACTAATGAAAGGTAAAGTTTGGCAAATTAAGACAACTGAAGATAAGAAAAATATATACTATATCAATATCTGATCAATATTATATTAATGATTTTATTGTTCTAGAGGATTCTACTACATTTTTGATGAATGCTGCAAGGTTATCAGAAGATTCGACTATGAAGACTTCATTTCTAATTCAACTGGTGAGAGATTGTGGAGAAGACCTAATCTGCATACCTTGGCTGGTCATGACTTTGGAGGCTTTAGACAAGTAAGATTATTTTCTACCTTTTCGATCTTTCGCGTACTGTAAAGATAACAAAAAAAAACATTGACTATGACACAAAAAGAGTTATCAGTATGCAATTAGATTTAAAAATAATAAATCTTAATGACTCGAGTATCAAATTTTTTTAGCCCTTACATTCCAGGATCTGACACAAAATTAGGAGCAAGGATCACAATTCTAAATGAAGAGGAACCAGCATATGCTGCGAAAGTTAACATTTCTTTGCCAATGGCTCCCAAAAGGATACCAAGTGAATGCTCCCTTCAAGAATTGGTCATGATGTGTGACGTTCCATCTCCATTGCTTAGAAACGAAGACATAACATGGGAAATAGAACTAGATTATGATATGAACCACAATGTAAATGATACCAGAGATCTAGATTTGAATATAAAGGCTAAATTGAATGATGCACTTTATAGAAATGTAACTGATACTGCATTTGAAGATATAGTTATTAATGTTGTACATGAAGCAAACTTTAGTGTTAATGGGTAAGTTTGAACAGTGAAATATACCATCGAAGGTAAAGAATAAGTTGATAAGATTAAGTTTTTAAATATAATTGAATGTGTTTCAGAAAAGCCATGCCAAATGCAACTTTATTAGTTACAAGAGATAATTTAGCAGCTGGTGCAAATGTTACGTTTAAACATTATTTTGAGGTAAGTGTACCACTGGAAGTGAATTATCTAAAGATATATGTACTAAATCGATAAATAAAAATATATAAATAAATAAAATCGATCTCAGTGGCGTGCACTTGGAGAGGCCTATGTCCAGCAGTGGACTGGCTGATGATGTGATGTGATGTGATATGTACTAAATGGATTGTTGTCTCTACTTATATGTTCATTAACATACTTGTGCAAATCATTAATGTTTTTATTATTATTTTCTTTTCAGGTCACAAATCTTGGTCCATCCGACAATTCAGCTTTAGTTGTTCAGATCCTATTACCAGAAAAGGTATGAATGCTATTCTAAGTACTTGAAGTTTAACACTTTTTTTAGATCTAAATATCTTTTTAATAACTTCACAAGATAATCATCTTTATATTTTTTTCTTTATTTTTCAGACTAACATATCAGCCGCCATAAAAGGATGTGAGCTTGTACAAAGTAATGTTACAAATAAAAATGCTCTTAAATGCATTTGGTCAGTCCCAGCTAAGGTTTCATACCCAGTGTATGTTCCACTACAACTGGATCTTAGTAAAGAAGGTAGAGTATTATTACCTAATCGTAAAAAAAACTAGAAATAAAATATCTAATAGTTAAAATTAAATAATATAATCGCTCTTATCTTTGCAGGGGACTATCTGAGAGAAAACATAACATTCAACGCTACTACTCACATGATTGTGCATGGCAAACATAATATTACGTAAGTATTTAATACATTATAATCAGAAATATATGCAATGCGACATTACTGAAATAGATTGGAGTAATTAATAGGCGTAGAGCATGAAAAAAAATAATTAGTCCTTATTTTAGCCAACGTTAAAAAAGTGGACACGTATTTTTTGGTTTTCCCGTACAACAAAAACAATGAAAATACAACATGATTAAATTTTGTGTTACGTCACTTATAAATACAAATACATAAATGTGACGTCACCATTTATCACTCTCAATCTTTGTTGAATTGTATCTTAGATTTTAGAAATATTTAAAGTTTTATTAAAATAAAAAATATGTGTCGTGTATTGTTTCCCAATCTAAAATGCGGACTTATTAGAATCACAATTTTTTAACCCTGTCATTACACCTATTGGATATCTTTTTGCATTACCACAGAATAAACATTTTAAGTTTCTTTCCAGAACATTTGAAGTAAAAACAACGCTGATTCTTGAGCCAGAGAGTTATACATGGAAGTTGATACTAATCTGTGTTCTACTTGGGTTACTGTTACTGGCTCTTATAGTTACCATATTGTATAAGGTGAGTGTGCACATATTCTTCAAGAAGGTTTCATATGGTAACGAGTCTTCTTCATCGTGGTTGAGTTAGAACGAGGACATGAACGGATAGATAAATGATGATGATGATAATGATAATGATGTCCTCTTAGCCGATTATCGGCCACTGCGGCTGTTCTCATTTAAGGTGATCAGCCAAATGCGCAAGACATATTATATTGTACAAGCATTAGGATAGATAATTAGAAATGGGACGACGTTTTCAAGTTTACTTTAGTTGCAGATTATAAGTAGAAATTATAATCTATAAAAGATTTTTCAATTCCAGCGAGGATTCTTCCAAAGAACGACCCACAAGATGCTGCAGCTCCACAAAAGCAATCAACAACGCTTGATTCAGGAAAGTGACACGTCTTCAATGCCTATTGAAGAGGAAGATGATGATTTACCACCATTTGATGACTCTGACTAACTTTAGGAAGTATTGAATACGGTAGACATTGTATTACGTATGGCTGGTGAAACATGGACAGATTGGAGTAGCTAATAATGATAGCTTCTAGCTAAGACTGCCTGTAATTTATGATTTGCACTAAGTCTCAGGGAAGAAAATCTGTTTTGAAAAGTTATCCCCCTGTTGTCAGTAAAACCCTCGATTTTCTAATATAAGGGTTTGTATAGTAAGACATTCAAGCATGGAATGGCTTCAGCAATCCGCACTTTGTTGAATAGTCGCTACTTGATGCGATCAATCCTAATTGTCTTAATCAGCTCGTGTGTATATGGCCTAAATATGACAAATAATACCAAAGTTTTAAATGCTCAAGAAACCAAAGAGGCTGCCCTCATAGTATTAATATTATAATGTATATTTTAGTACTAAGATAATAAATTATTTTTTGTACTCATTTAATAGCCATAAATTATAACATGACCAAAACGACTTTTATTGTGTTCGAACCTTAAAAGAGACCGTGATCCTTGATACTGTTTTGGTGTTCCTTCTAAAGGTGGTCAGATAGGAATTACCAACTATCTAGTTTAAAAACAATACGTGTATGGAATAGTGAGTCTACCTGTGTCTGCGCAAATGCTTGTGCACTATAATATTTATATCCTGCGAAGTTCGCTAATCTCCATACAGAACAGCCGCCGCAGCCGATAATCGTCTAGGAGGACATCATCATCGTACGTGTTTTACTAAACCTATGAACAGAAATAAATATAATTTATCATTTAACCCCACAAACTACTCGTATTTGCTATCCAATTTGTCAGCCGTATACCAGTTGCATTAACACGGTTAAAACTTCAGCGTTTTGAATTTAGGACACACTCGTGATCAATTTAACTTTAGCGACGATTTCAAATACGTTTAATATCTACTACATTTTGTATGTTTTCTTGTATTTTTAACCGACTGCCAAAAAAGGTATATGGTCTTCTATACAGATGGTAATTTCTTGAGAAGCGTAGAACCGCTAGAATTGGCTAGTCTATACTTAATATTATAAAGATAAGTATTTTTTTTTTGGAATAGGTAAACTCAAAAACTACTGGTCCGATTTTATGCTACACTCTTCCTGAGTAATATAGGCTGTATTTTATCCCGGTACGGGTAATAGTTCCCATGGGACGCAGGTGGGTCCGTCAGAATTGGCTAGTAAAAAATGATTTTTATTAAAATCTACTACAGAAAGAAAACAGCGTAGAAAATTAATACAGATTACATAAAAATGAAAGCAATTGCCCATACAAAGTGCTTGTACCCTCATTATCACTAACCTTCGTTGTGGGCAAAAAAATAAAATAAAAATATAGCGTCCATCAGTTCTTTGAGCCCCTAATGAGCGGTATAAATCTTTTGTTTAAAATAGTTCTAGAACTGAGATGAATTCTTTTCATTATATTTTTTTTTTTGGACTGACAAATCCATACTTTTTAATTAACTACATTAAGGAAAATCAGTTACAGTGTATTCTTATTAAAAGTACCTATTGATTGAAGATTAAAAAATCTTCTAGCTTCCGAACAAAAATAAGTGCTTCTTTTTTATATCGACTGACTTGCAAGTGTTTTATTCAATCACCTAACAAGTTCTGGTGTCAGACTTTTCCCATATAAGCCTGACGCGGAACGTGGAATTCTAAAAACGTCTCTGGCTGAGTAAAGTTGTGTATAAAATCATCGAAAATGAAACATTGTATTCTTACATCGTGAATGAATTACAAACATCATACAGTAAGTTCTTTAGGAATCCGACAGCCTGCCATAGGCACGCTCATACATACTTAAGTTCTATACATGTACATCAGCTAAGCAAGGAACATTTCCAAGCTTTTTCACATGGTTTACTCTAACAGCTAGGTACTTTAATTCCATCATGTTACAAGGTACCAAGGTTCCTAATCAGTAATATCGTGAATAGCCCTGTTAAAGATAAGAGGAGCCTTACCGGAGCGTGAAATTTGAGATAACGCGTTGGTTATCCGCTATTAGATTAATCTTGGGAACCTCTTATGTTAACCTAATTGTTAATTAAGGCATTATTTTTGAGGAAGCTTGGGTTATTAATGAAATGTGGGGGTGAGGCAAGTATACCTTAACCTTTAAGGTATACTTGCCTCATTTTAAAGATGGGACGAAATAAATCAGCAAATGTGAATTATGAAATAAGCAATTATAATTACTGTTTAATACACTACTTTGCTCACTCCTATGCCGATTTGTCTGTCAATTGTCAACCGATATTTCTTTTACAACAACACAATACCAATAAATATTGAGACGCTGAAATGATGAAAAATCCAGGATCTTTCGATTTATTAGATTAGACCAACGGAGATGAGCGTAAAAAACATACGATCTAAAAGTTAAATGAACCTTTAGAACAAACGGACGTTTAGATATAAAATAAATAAGCTTGTTGTATATGTTACCACTACAATTCACGTCTACTATAACTACGATATGAATTACACAAGAAAATGACTTTCCAGAGGCAACAGACGAATTTAAATAAGAGTATATTAGCCAATATTCCCTCTCGTGAATATTCCCGCGGTAGTACATACAATGCTTTCCGCATTACAGGTATAAGAAATTTTTGTTTTGAATTCTACTAGGAAAAACATCAAATGATATGTCCCATCGTGGATGGAAGAGAGCCATGCTTTGGTTAAACCCGCCTTTTTTTCTGGAGCCCTCTGTGTCACAAGACTAATCCTCAGCTCAATCCTCTCCGGTGTATGGAGGTGCGATTGCATGAAGTTCGGATTCTGCAGCCTACATCCTCCATGTACCAAAGCCTCATATGGAACAATGAAACGAGTGGCCTCCATTGTAGCGGCTCCATTGTATTTTTAGAACAAGTTCTCTTTTGTGGCCGAGTAATACACTACTCCGCGGTTTGTTATTTTTTTCCAGAGTTATTTCATTTATTTGTATAGGCTGTATAGGCACTTTGTTTTCGAACGTTTTAAAAACTCTTTTGCAACGGTATTGCGCCTCTTTTGTTTTTTGTAAGCTTTTCAAAATGTTGTTGTGTACACTTGTTCTTCTGTGTGTGAGTATCAATCCTGGTTTTGCGTTCAAACTTTTTTGTTCAAGCGCAATTGCTATACAGCAAAGTTGAGTTTCAAAATGTGGGGAATTTTAAATCAGTAGACACCGAGTTTTCGATTTAAGAGGTCATTGACATGGGATGTAATGACCCTCAAAACTTGACTTTCGAAAATGGAGATCCATGTGTGCATTCTCCTTCTAGAAGAGGTACAAGATAGAAAAGTACAGTAATATTATGTAAATTCAAAATTGATAAAATATCCAACGTCACATACCAAAGATCAGGTAGTATCATTTTCCACCATCAAGTCAGTCCAAATTCGAAACTCAGAGCATCTTTCATCAGAGAATCCAAATTTCGTGCCAACCGCTTATCTGAGCAATGACGTCATGACTCAGATTTGTGCCAAAACGGAATCTGTGACGACAAACAGTCGCCGGATTCGTGCACTCGATATGCAAACGTCATTTGACGTTCGCTAGCGTGGTAGCTGAAATTCCGTACGTAAGGTTGGTACTGTTTTGGGGGTTTATTGATAAAGTTTAACGATACTGAGTATTAGTGGTGTATTCTTATGCCATCATAGCGAGAGTTCTTATTAATCAGTGGACGGCAATTGGCTCATATGAGGCTGATGATGGTGATAGCTAATTGCCACAATACCTAGCCTTTTTTTATTTATGCTGGGATGGGCTTCTGGTACCTACAGAACTAATAATTTGGTTTATACATGCTGATGTAACTCAACTTATATACGTAAGTATATAGTTTCTAACCGTAGTAACTATTTAATGCACCCGAATATAAAGTAGCCTATCCTCAATAGGATATACAAATCCTGAAATGATTTGCAAATTGGATCTGTCTTTCCTGAGATTAGCACGTAAACAAATAAAAAAACAGTTTAAACATAAATATAGATTTATAACTTAGATGAATCGTCTTCCTTTAAAAAAATATGTCAGCAATGCTTAATTGCCACTCATTATATCTTCGTCGCTAGTTTTTATTTATCTTGTCGTAATTACGAGAAGAACGCTGCCTGGTACAAATATCTGCAGCTTATCCGCCTTCAGCGGAACCTATCCGCGGTTATTGCGGGTTTACTAGGTATTAATTTGTTTTGGACTTATATTTCTGTTATTTTTATTGTAAAGATCTTTTAAGTGGCTGCATTTATCACTGACATATTTTTTGTGAATGTGACGACTGCTGGGTTAAATAAGATGAGCTTTAAGACCGCCACAAAGAAAAACTACAAACATGATGTTAACCTTCTTTGAACCATATTCTTTGTCCCAACTGCATCATATTTACACCTGCGTCGTGCTTATTATCAAGACGGTAAGTTACGGTAGATACGGTTTACAATTTTAAGGTGTCACCCAAACAGGCAATACTATTCTATTTTTAAAACCAGTTCATCTAAACATACACAGCCTTACTTATAAACGTGAATTAAATATAAGTAATACTTAAGGGCTGTTTAAGAAAATTCTGACTTATAAACGTTGGTTAAGCATGTCTTAACTAACATTTAATCACTACTTAAGACTTTAAGTAGTGATTAGTTAAAATGTTGCTTAGAAGGTGATTAGAGATTTTATAAGTTAGGGGGTATGTCTATTAATTGACTTGTCAAACAAGTATGTATATTTTTTTCATACATAGGTACATACTTTGAGCACATAGGTCACTATTTCTGCAGTGTTGTTGAGACATTATTATTATAAGGAAAAAAGGATGCACTTATGTGTATACCTACAGCTGTGATGCAACTATTGGAATTACAATGTTAGGGGACCGTGATTTGTGACGGTTTATTCTGTAACCTGTGTTTAAGTGTTTTTAATTTTTTTCCTTGTCTTTTTGTATGGTTAAGTCATTCACATTTACCTATTTATCACACATTGAGTAATTAAATAAAAGAATAACACACAATTGAGAATAACTAGATGTTCCCCACGATTTTATCCATGTCCCGGGGCAATATTATAAAACGTAGCTTATGTCTTATCTCAGACTTTAGAAATGTGAACAGAATTTAATTTCAATCGGTTTATTAGTTTTGGCGTGAAAGCACTAGAATCTAGGCAAACATTTTAGTTTCATATTGAGATACTTAATTATGATGTTAGTAAGGAATGTCACCTCATCTCGCTCTTTAACATTTTAACTTTTTTTCTTTAACATATTTGTAATAATAAAACTAAAAATTCAATATCGTATTATTGCAGAATATACCTAAACAGGGTCCCCCACAATATCATTGATGTGATCTAATTATCTCACACGACCTGTTACTCTACATACGATTTGTTGTTTAGCAATATTGTTTGTACACAAGGAAAAAACATTTCGAAAAATATATTATAATACGAACATTTTATGACTTAAAATTAAAAAATATAATACTGGTGTTTGCTCTATCTACATGCAATTTTGTGACTGTAGTGAATACTTTTTGTTTCGTCAGTTTATTTTTTGTGGGTACTACAGTGATATTAGTTGATTATTTGGAAAACGGTAGAGTGAAATAAAATAATAGTTATTCGAAAAACGCTCAAGTGACTTGTGATGAGTGTAAAACTGTTTTCGTGCTATATGTGTGTTTCGTTTTGGAATCGTAACTGGTATGTACTATTTTTATTTTGTTTAATTACAATAAACGGGAATTTGCAATATCTTATAAATCTCATCCTGTTTATTTTTATTACACATACTACAAGCTATTTAATAAAAATAACCAAGTAAACTTAGACATTAATTAAATTATCTATACTTAATTAAATCGAAGGATATACATACAATTATTTCTAACAGTATCATCACAATAAATAGTAAGGACATACATAATATATTATTTTATTTGTAAAGTTATTTCTTACAATCCCATCAACAATAAAAAGTAACTACATACATCACATATTAACTTAGCCATAACGTTTACCGAAATAGACAAAAACTCCCAAAGTAAGCATTATCAAACAAAATGAAAAGAAGCTTAGTAAATCAGTCTAATCACGCGCCCCAAAAGGTATGCCAGGAATCAAATATCGCTCCTCCCACCGAATAATATCGTTATCAATAAATTCAAATTTTACAGGAAAAATAAAACAGTGTTTTTTACGATTATTGGAAAAACTGTGCAACCTAAGAGAATGATTTATATATCAAATAAAAGCTAATTATTTATAGAATCATTCTAAACAAATTTATTTACTGTTTATTTTATTAGAACGAAGTTATTTAAGAAAATAAATTTTACTGGAAACGCTAGAAAAATATTATTTCGGAAAACAACATTACGATATTATTCGCGTAAGAACAAGCAGACAGCGTGCACAATAATAGTATACTACAATGGTATTCATTAAACAAAGACAACCAAACATAAACAGTAATAGATGGTACCTGGATTTTTTGCCGATATAATGCATATTATATATTAAATTATTGTTTTATTACTATTTTATTTTTCAATTAACTATCAAGTAATATCAATTTATTAGAAATATAAATCTCAATAAAACTATGACTTTGTGATAAAAGAAAACTGTTTATTAATAAAATGAAAAAACATAAACATTTGTTAAAAAAAAATTACAAACCAAACTATGATTAGATCTGTCCGATCTTTCATAAACACCTTAGTACAATAATTTAGTCTCTGTCATTGTCATCGTCACTATCAGAATCCGAAGCTGGTTGTTGGTTGTCATTATAGCTTCGGAACGAATTATAAAACGAATGATAGTGGGCTTCAGTTCTGCATAAGCTGAGTAAATCTTCTAGCAGAGCTTTGCTGACCGCAATTGGTTCAGAGTATGCTGGTTTTAGACTGGTCACTTCAATATTACCTGATCTATTTTGTTTGCCTCTTCTGGACCTATTGATACAACTTTCTGTGTTTAAGTCAAAGTATTGATCATCATAATTATATTTAAATTGTACTATATTGGGATTGGAATTTGAGACCTTTACTTCTACAATTTTAGTCCATGCGATTTTAGAGCCTTGAGTGTCTGTAGTCCAGTTTGTCCAGTTTAATATAAAACTTTGTTTTTCATTGCTCGTTCAATCAACGAATGCATGCTGTCACCCTCGTTTTGACTGTGACCAGTTTCAAAAAAACGGTGGGTAATATTTTCTATATAGCCCTTTTTTTATGGCATATAGATAAAGTGCAAACACATACCGGTTTTTATTTTAGCCCGCGCAACCATCCGAATAAAATGATATGTATTTGATTCCTCGTTGTTCTTCCATAATTATGAACTTTAGTAAACAGCTCCCTATTTCAATAGAGCCTCTTTAAGCTGTAGAAAGGTGCCACACATAAATCTTTCTTTGGTTTAAAAAATGAGTAGTATAAATATTGATTCGTATTGACGTTTTGATGCTAGACCGAGGCTCTCTGAATATCAACTTCAAGGCGGAACGTTTCCGTCTGATGAAGGCCAGGCTCCGACCAACACTGCTCCAAACCATGACAGGATCTGAAACGTTTCAGTCAAATCTGGAGAACCGATTTGCCGCCGTGGAAACCACAACAGACGTTAACCAGAACCATGAATATGTGGTTCGGATCCTCAGGGAGGAAGGTTCGAGATTCTGTAACATGCAGCGTAAGGGCAAGAAATCAAAGCTTTCGGAAGAGACATTAGGGCTTATGAAGAAACGACGTGAAAACCCGCCTGTCACTTCCGGTGACCTCCGGTGCTCCAATACTCTTGTCATTGAAAGAGCAATTGAGCTGAATCGGGGGTCAAAGGTGTTCGTACAATCTCTTGGAAGAAGCCACTTGACGAAGCTGACCACAACAAGTGGAGAAGTCGTTTCTTCGGTGCCGGCAGTCCTTTCGGAAGTGGAAAATTTCTATGGCCGGTTATACGCATCGCATGGATCTCGACCTGATCTCGGAAATGAGGATTCTAGAGCCACATTAACACGCCATTTCACCGAAGACCTGCCAGAAGTCAGCAGTGGCGAAATCGAGATCGCTCTGAGACAGCTCAAAAGTGGAAAAGCATCTGGCGAGGATGGCATTACAACAGAGCTATTAAAAGCAGGAGGAAACCCCTTACTGGGGGAGCTCCAGAAGCTTTTTAATGCCGTCCTGTTTGAAGGGAGAACTCCAGAGGCGTGGAGTAGGAGTGTTGTCGTCCTGTTCTTCAAAAAGGGAGACAAAACCCAGCTGAAGAACTATCGACCCATTTCCCTCCTAAGCCACGTCTATAAGCTGTTCTCAAGAGTGATCACGAACCGACTTGCGCGAAGACTCGACGAATTCCAACCACCGGAGCAGGCTGGGTTTCGGAGCGGATACGGCACCATAGACCACATCCACACAGTGCGGCAGATTATACAGAAGACCGAAGAGTATAATCAGCCCCTGTGTCTAGCATTTGTGGACTATGAGAAGGCCTTTGACTCGGTTAAAATCTGGTCTGTTCTGGAGTCCCTGCAGCGTTGTCAAGTAGATTGGCTATACATCCAAGTGATGAGATGTCTCTACGAAGCCGCTACAATGTCCGTCCAATACAGAATCAGCAAACAAGGCCCATGCCGTTGCATCGAGGAGTGAGGCAAGGGGATGTTATTTCCCCGAAACTGTTCACTAATGCAATGGAGGATATGTTCAAGACGCTGAACTGGAAAGGACGCGGCATCAAAATCAATGGCGAACACATCTCTCACTTGCAATTTGCTGACGATATCGTCATCATGGCGGAAACGCTGCAGGACCTACAACAGATGCTGAACGACCTGGCTGAATCTTCTCTACGCATCGGCCTACGGATGAACTTGGACAAAACCAAGGTCATGTTCAATGAACATGTTCTACCGGGACCGATTGCGATACACGGCGCCGTTCTCGAAGTTGCTCGGAAATATGTATACCTCGGGCAGACATTGCAGTTAGGTAGAAACAACTTTGAGGACGAGGTGAATAGGAGAATTCAGTTGGGTTGGGCTGCATTTGGGAAGCTACGTCGAGTCCTAACATCGTCGATCCCACAGTGCCTAAAGACAAAAGTCTTCAATCAGTGCGTCCTACCTGTCATGACTTACGGAGCCGAAACGTGGACACTGTCGGTACGGCTGGTTCACAAGTTTAAAGTCGCTCAACGGGCTATGGAAAGGGCTATGCTCGGCATTTCTCTGAGGGATCGCATCAGAAATGAGGTAATCCGTCAGAGAACCAAGGTCATCGACATAGCCCACCGAATCAGCAAGCTGAAGTGGCAGTGGGCTGGCCATATTAGCCGAAGAACCGATAACCGTTGGGGTAAACGAGTTCTAGAGTGGAGACCGCGCCTCGGCAAACGTAGTGTAGGACGTCCTCAGGCACGGTGGAGTGATGACTTGCGCAAGACGGCTGGCAGGAGCTGGATGCGAGAAGCCGAAAATCGATCTCAGTGGCGTGCACTTGGAGAGGCCTATGTCCAGCAGTGGACTGCGATAGGCTGATGATGAGGACCAGAATAATTCAACAAATCCAACATTCGTCTAGCTCGGGGATTTTTCAAAACAAACTTTTTCATTTTTGCAGTATTTTGATGACACTTTATTCTTAATCTGTACAATTAACTGTATAGATATTAATTTACAACAGAAAATCGCTTTATATTTAAGTAAACTCGTATTTATTGCAATTAAAACAGAGCGCAACACTTCAACACGAAATTATTGTCCGGTACTGATTTAAAGTAAACAAACACGGCGACTAGGCAGCACGTGCCGCGTACTCAGTATTATTCTATCCCTTTCTTTATCATTAGAAAAAAAGAAAGCGATGCGTATTGCATGTCGCTCGCGGTAATAGATAATACAGTAATCGTATGTTGAGTGTAAACATCGCCTCGGTAAACTATTGCAAAAGTAATTGTTAGTTTTTTTTTAATTATAATTTAATAGTAACTAGCATTACCATAATTTAAAAATAAAATGTCTACAGGAATAGTATTGTTAGAATATTTTACTATAAAATGAGTTTCCTGTTCTTACTCGAATAATATCGTTATTGTAACAAATTGAAAATCTTATTCGCAGCGCTACCCGTAATCACTACTAGTGATGGTATTCACGTAAATAAGCACAATCAATCTGTAACAGAATAATAGTGCTATGGTTATTATAAAAATTCTAGTTTGTAATATACTTATAGGAAAAATGTGAAAAAAAATTACAAGGTGTAAAAGAGTATGTACATGACGAATATGCAATAAAACGAAAAGCATCGTTATGTCACATTACGATATTATTCGGTGGGAGGAGCGATATTATTCGATCAAACCGAATTATTCGTTAGACATCAAAAGCTTCGCAGTATTTGAAAATTTGCTGTGCGAGCAAAAATCTCTTGTAACGGCGAACTACCTGAAAATCGCTGAAATCCGAAAACGACTAGTGGTGGGACACACTGACCTGCAGGATTATTAATATTTTTATACTAATTTATTAATATTTTTGTATCAAAAGTGCAATGCCATTTTTTTCTGTTTTCTATAAATTCGACAAGGCTATTGCATAATCACGAATTCATTACCTACCTATTGATCATTAATTACTTACCTCAAAGTAAAGTACTATTTTTTTATCAAACCGTAGAAAATGAAATATCAATGTTCCTACACGTGTTTGAATTTAGTTAAAATATGACGGAAAAATAATAATGAAACAATACTTGCTAATATGCGTTAACTCAACCATAAACTAAAAAATATATACTTAAATTAATAATTAATACTTTTGAATTTAGCCGGCGCATTTTAAAGACCGTGTTTCACTCCCGTTGTTAGCCCGATAAATGCATTTTGTCGGCGTTTGGTTGGTATCCCACAATTTTAGGGATTTTCGCGAGGAACGGGAAAAGGGATTCACGGGATTTAAATGTTCAAACCATAAAGTTATCTGTGGCCATTGTTTTAATGGCGGACTCGTGTTAACATGTGTTCCATTTTTAAACTGGATATTCCGAAAGGAGGTTTTAACGTAGTGTGTAAAAAGTTTATTATTCGAGGTTTGAGTTCTCATAGTCTGGTATTTTTGTAGTAGACATAATAATTATCGGAACGGATTTTTTCTTTTTTAATGCTATAAACACAAAATTAATGTTTGTTCCTTTTAAAGGTAGTCTAGTTAGTATATACCGAAAAATGATAGATATGCTTACTTTATTTAAAAACCGGCCAAGTGCGAGTCGGAATCGCACACGAAGGGTTCCGTACCATTATTTAGAAAATGAGCAAAAAAAATACGTTTGTTGTATGGGAGCCCTCCAAAATGTTTATTATATTTTAGTTTTCAGTATTTTTTGTTGTAGCGGCAACAGAGATACATCATCTGATACAGCCTGGTGACAGACGGACGGACGGACGGACAGAGAGAGCGAAAACAATAGGTTCCCGTTTTAACCTTTGGGTACGGAACCCTAAAAATAGTAGTCATATATTTTTCATAATTTGCTCTCAGGCGACATCTATATTTGGCTTTAAGAATCACAATGTCAAGACGTACAGTGGACCCGTTGTAATACCGCGAGAGAGAAAACAGGTTCATACGAGTGTGAACAGATGGCTCAGTTCCCACTAAACAAAATTAAAAATATTATTGTAAGTAAATAAAATAATTATTATTTGCTAGCTTATGTTGTTAGGAAATAAAAAATAAAAAATCATTTTCCTAAACTCTTTTTGTTTCGACGTAATGAAAAAAAATATGAAAGAAATACCTACCTACATAAAAACACAATAATATGAAAAAGAGTTGTTATTGTAACGATTTTTAATTGAAACATGTATCATTGCGTAACTGTCCAGCGGTTCTTCAGTTCAAACAGACCAATAAATTGTCCCTACAAATAAAAGTTCAATAAGTCATGGCACACGATTAAAATAACCTTGATGCAGATGCAACGATGTAGTTGCCAACAAAAGTCGGAAGACTCCACAGCTTTGTATTAGATTTAACACCCATACATACGGCTATAATACTTAAAAGAACAACATAAAAATCAGGGCCGCTATGAAAATTCCACCATTTATTTTTCGTTCCGTGCCAATATAGGCTGTATGTGTGACGCCTTCGATTTTTTAAATTCTTCGGCGCGTTTTTAACATTCCAAATTTAAAAGTGGCGTTCATTGTAGCTTGTCTATTGTTTGACGTATTTTTTTCTTGGTGGCGGGAAAAATAAGTGAAAATTATTTTGTGACTACAGAAGTTGGAAATCAGTCAAAATTAAGCAATTAAAAGGTGAGTTTTTTTGTGCTTTTATTTTTAAAAAAGCAATGGCTTACTGATTATTTATTATGTGTTTAAACAATAACCGCAAAGAAAACCTATAAGTTACGTTGCCTCGTGGTCTAGTTAAAGTTAGTATTAGTTGATTTATGAAATTAATATTAATTAGTTATCTCAAGTAAATATTCCATGAGTGAAATAATAAATAACTATTCAGTTACCTCTTTTCATTCTCAAAACCATGAAAAAAAAAGTATAGTTTTAGATAAGACCGGCCGATTTGACAATATTTTCGCTGTAGATAGGGCCACAGCCAATACATAAGATCTGAAGCTTGTATCATGACGGGCAGGAAAAATATACCTCATATACATATAAGTAGTCATAACTTAAAAACATTTCTACCCAACATAATCGGGTTTCAAGGTATTATCAATGCGGGTTTACAAACTTATATGTACGTGGTTATATTTGTTAATCTTTCAAGCTACAACTACAGAATTTTGATCAAACTTGGCAATGTATTAGAATAACTTATGCCATAGAGCCTATTCTTTAGCCATGTGCGGAAAGGAGTTATCTCGGGATGCAGGTAACCAATGAGCAGAAGATTAGAATTTAAACATTATAAAACATTGTTTAGTAGTATTAAGTCTCTTAAGCACTTCTTTTTTTCCCGTAATTAGGCATTACCTAAAAATAGCACTATTTTAATAAAGAATTAGCATACTAAACTTATTGCTTAATCGTAGTCTTTGCCGGTAAATCTGAGTCAATAAATGTCAGAAATATATAAGTATACATACATAAAGGGAATGATTTTGTACTACTTTTACCATTAGAATGAAGAAGAGCAATCCTACTCAAATTGGTTTGGGTAGAAGCTAACCGTAAAATACTTAAACTTTACTTAACTTTAAGTTCTTCTTAAAAGTATTTGTCTCGCAAAACATACGTAGCTGTGATAGTACAGATATTTGAGATCTTCTCAAAATTGAGAACCGTTAAAAAAGTATTGTTCCGAGGGCGTTCTATTACTTATGCCTTATATTTCTAAAGCTAAAAATATGCAATAGCTAATTATCATTAATTAATCACTCTTAAAATAAACGACTAGACGTTTAGATTTAATATGAAATGCAACTACAATGGTTTCTGACAAGATAGGTATTAATACCTGCACGTGATTTTGTATTTAATTATAGATAACTCTTGGAATGGACACAATTATTGGAATGGCTACAAATATTTTATGATCTACTGTGATTATTGTTTGGCAGCGAATTTTATCCATGTTTGAGTTCATAGATACCTACTTCAGATTATAATATATAATAAAAGTAATTACCGATACGAGTATTCTCGGCTAGATTTATGCGAATTTTATAATCTGTTTATTTACTTTCTTGAGTATTTATGCATGGTTAACATAAACTGTATAATTTAATAACTTATTTGACATCCATATACCTCTATAAAAAATATACTGACATATTTTTGCAATATTACTTGAAGTTTAATCTATAATCTAAGTTATATTAATCCAGCCATGTCTCGGGGTTTACGAAACTCCAGAGGACCATATAATTAGAAACTGACTTGTGACATTACCTTCATATAAACAATCTTTAATCCAAAAACAAAGGATAGGTTATAAAAATCCGCAGACAGGCATTTCATTTTGCACTGTAATGTTCTAATTAACACAAATCCTTATCAAAAACAATTAAACAAAACATCAGGTAATTAAATCTTCATAATCCGCGCTACTTATAAGTACTAAAACTAATAATAAAACTTGTATTGTTTCTACTCTATTATGACATTCAAATATTAACATAGCATATCAGTAGGTGTTTGTCAGTGTTGCATAGATACACAGAGGCTGCCAAGCTGAGACGATCTTATATGTATTTGAAATGTGATACAACGTTAAAGGAAATTATTGGAAAAGGAAATACATTGGATTAAACAGTTTTGGCAGTAAGTTTCATGTTGTTGAGGGTGGAATTCTTTCATGTGTAGTCTGTTACATAGTCTAAGATCATCTAACTTAGTAGATATTTGATCAAAAACATCACATCTGATAGCGTTTTTAAGATGCCTTTTCACTGAAGACATTATTGTAGGTACTCGGCAAGACACAATTTTACTGTTTTATCTTCTTTAATATTCAAATTAATGTTCTTTTGAGATCTACAGAGTCTCATCTTCTCCATTACCTTATGTCAAAATCACCAAACTGTCACCTGTCAAAATGCGAACTGTCATTCGAATTCGCTAGTGAAATTCGAATTGGAATAATAAGATCATTGATCTTGTAATGAGTGTTTCAACCCGTGGTATAGTGTGGTATATCTATTATTGGCATTTGAATGTTGGCACGTGCTCATATTAATAGCTGTGTGTAAAGCTGCGTCCAATATTTCATTTAAAGGTGGACACTGACCGAGAGTGTCTTGTGTAACTGATAGAAATAAGATTAGTCGGATTGGATCTGATGGTCTGTCGGCTTGCTAATTTCAGCGGATAGTCATTCCAGTCCATTTTGCAGCTGTATTCAATTTTGCCCGTCTATCAAAAAATATGTTCTCTTTTATAAAGATGAAACTTCTTAGAAACATTATTATAATCTGTAGTAAATAGATGGTTTAGGTTTTGCACAAAATTATTAGTTAATCCATATAAAAAAAATATATAGACCTGAATATTTGTGTAATGAGGGTTTTTGAAATTTTTTCTGCCACCGGGTGGCGCCACGTATGCGTCTGGTCCAAACAGCTGTCAAATAGTATGGAATCGTAGGTGCCGAACTTATTGTTTATTGAAATTCTGTTATATTGGAAGTGTTATTGATTTTATTATGGACTACGGTCAGAATAAGGTTTCCGAACTAAAAATTGAGCTAAGAGAGAGGGTGCAAAAGTCACTGGTACTAAGGAAAAGCTTGTTGAAAAATTTGTTAACACAATATGATTTAGTTTTTTTTATTTACTCAACCGCAATAGTAAAACAATAATGCAGTGCTTTAATTATAAAATAAAAAAAACACTAAAATCGTTCACTATTCATAGTAAAGATAAGCACTTTGACAGTTATTGGACCTGACGACTCGGTGCTGCCACCTCGTGGATTGCCATTTTAGAAAACCCTCATTGTTACAACAGATGGTTGACGTTTCTACTGAAACGTCAATCATAGAGTTCGCTTTATACGTGTCGTATTTTAAGGTAGCGTAGTTGTCTCATGAATGCTGTTTCAAGATCAAAATATTACCATAGTCCTACTAATATTATAAACGCGAAAGTTTGTATGTATGGATGTATGCATGTATGGATGTATGGATGTATGGATGTTTGTTACTCTTTCACGCAAAAACTACTGAATGGATTTTAATGAAACTTTACAATAATATAGCTTATACATCAGAATAACACATAGGCTACAATTTGTAAACATATTGTTCGAAATACTAAACCTGCGCAGACGAAGTCGCGGGCACTAGCTAGTATTTAATAATTCTAAGAATCCTGTAGAAATTAGCTAATTAAGGGTCTTAGCGGAAAACTGATCATTCGTATTATGTCAATTATAAAAAAATACAAAAATTCCACTTGGCGGTTCACTACAAATTAGTTCCAATTGTAGAAAAACACGCAAAGACACGCACATAATGCATCAGTATCAATTAGACATATCAAGCAGAAACAAACATTTTCCTATGAAATCGTTTGATAACAATCAAGTTCATATTTTTTTGTTGATATAAATTGCTTTTAATTATACAGATTTTTTTTACTGTAGGAGAGTGTATCAGATCAACTTTTAAAAGGTAAGGAATAAAAATTAAATAATAGTATATACCATACAGAGTTGTAGCATAGCACGTTTACATACCACAACAAAATAACAAACCCCTTTACGACATGAACTACAGAAAACTACAGTATCTTAGGAATAAAGGAATAAACTATCGCAGTAAAGACAAAAGATTTTTCTAAAAAAACCTATCCAGTTCAGTTCATCCCTTCAAGAGCTTAGTACCACAGACAGACACATAGTGGTCAAACTTAAAACACCCATAAGTATGAGTTTTAAAAGATCCTCCTCAAAAGATATAAAAACGTCATACGTCATAAAATTACGATATAGGAAGCAACAGTTGTCTTCATTGACTCGCGTGCATTCCCATCTAACCAGTTGATATCGAGCATGACACACGAATTAGCCTGGATGCATCGGCCAAGATGCGTTCCATTTACAATCATAATAATTATTATATGCTGACTGAAATGCATGTGGAGACGATAAAGCATGATGATAGATGGAGAGGGAAATGGAGAAAGTGCTAGGAGTATGTAAAAGATATGCAGTTGGCTTTTTTATATTTAAGAGAGGTTTTTGTGTATAAAACAGAAGTACGTATTATTACTAGCCAGCATTGTGCAAGCATGGTGATAAACGCTCTTCTGAGAGGAGGCCTGTGCTCTGAAATGAGAAAATTTAAAGACCGATGGTGATGATGATGACGTATCTATTGAAAATAAAAAAAAAATTGCCACCGATATCCTCACAGGGTCCAATTTACCGGTGTAGTGCTCCACAGTCAGAAACCTACTCACAATACGGCCGTATCAAGAAGTACTGCCTCCGGAATCAGTTCCTTGACCAATCCATACCTCTTATTATTATTAATATTGTTAAATTAAAAATGGAATAAAAACGTAATATAGAAAATAATAGTATATTAGATTTGGCTGCAACTTTAGTAGCGAGTAGGTACAAAGTCGGCCAGATTTTTTTCTGTTGCCAATTTCCTAAGCATTGGTGCATGAAAGTCTGTCGTAGTTTCGAAGAAAGATCTGGTATTTCGTTCATCTATTATAAGTGCCTTTCATCAGCTGAGAACATCCTACTTACATTATAAATGTGAAAGTTTGTGAGAATGTATGGATGTATGTTTGTTATTCAATCATGCAAAAACGGCTGGACCGATTTGATTGAAATTTGGTATGTAGATAGGTGATACCATGGATTAACACATAGGCTACTTTTTATCAACACACCACGCGGGCGAAGCCGCTGGCGGAAGCTAGTACATACATATATTTGTATTACCATTGCATTATTTGATGCTATTTAACATATAATAGATTCTGATTAACCTTGAAGTATTGAACCAATATGAATTTTAGGCCTAAGTTGGAGAATAAAAACCAGGACCCGCAAACGATTATCTCAAGAAAAAAAGACACACAATGCCTTCTAGATTAAAACTAATAAAATCTAATAACTTAGAAAAAAAAACTCAGAGACAGAAATACACACGGATTCTGCAAAAACCATACCCATCAATGAAAAATTCTTGGCAACAAACGAATCATTAGTTAAGCACTTAACACAAGTAATTCCACACTATAAATAAATCAATACAAATCCTTCCTCAACAGATTTATTACTGCACATATCGCAAGTTATAAAAGTATCAAAGTAAAATGATTTAGTACGGCATTCGGCTGCAATGGCCGACTACATGACACCACTTATGTAGAATTGTGATTTATTGAAGCAATATCAAGGGGCAATGTGGATCCTTTGGTTGTGGTCAGCTGATCAAATGGGATGTTCTTGGGTCAAACTGCTATGGGTTTGAATGGTGAATTATCAAGGAAGTATTGGAATATGACAATAGTTGTGTACTCTAATGTATTGGCATAAAAAGAGGTTTAGATAGCTCATAATCCTAGCTTATCCCACCTTTTGTCGGCTTCCAGTTTAACCAGATGCAGCAAAGTAGCCATGTTTTACGTGTAGCTGCTGCCTATCTGTCACTCCCTAACTCAATATAATTCCTGGTGAGACTGGTTCTCAGATTTTAAATTGTCTTGAAATGACAGCTAGGTCCGACCAATTTTCAAGTGCCTTCAAATCACAATTTCAGTCTCATGTTCTTTAATTTAGTGCTATAAGTACAACTAAAAATATTTTTTTTACTAATATAAGGTAACAGTAATGCTTTTGACCGATTATATCAGTAGAATACTGCCATTAGAATTTAGTTCTGCGAAGCCATATTTCTTAAAGGATTTAAAATTAAAGCCGCGTTAAAGACGGTTACCATCCTACGTACATTTAAATGTTTTTTATTCCCGTAAACGGCAGCTTAAAAGAACTTATATATCTTCAATATGCAGCATAGAAAATGTAAATTCAGGAGTGGAACCAGTGAAACATGAAATTTTGTCAGGGCATTTCATATTATACGAAGTATAACCAAAATATAGGGCAGTACTAGGAAGTAATTTTTATTTGATAGAGAATAACTAAAAGTCGATCACAAGACTAAATTAAACAAACGCTAATAAAATACAACGAAGTATTTGCTTTTATACCAAAATTCTATTCGTTCGTACCTGATACCCAATAACTTAACAAAATATAGGTAATATAAAAATGGTACGTGTCCTGATGTCATATGTTATGGAAATAAAACACTTTGTGATCTAAAAACTTGCATTCACGTCCATTTTGTTATATAAACTATGACTAAATATTGTATTTCCTAGTTCGGCCGTCACCTATGGCCTATACAATTGATCATTTCATTTAATTTTTCACTAACGGTGTGTCTGTTCATGTGAACAATCGGTTTTCCATGTGACTGGGAACAAACTTGAAATAATCTCTCCATAAGTAGCGAGGTATGTTATATTATTCTGTATAAATTTGTCTGTCTATTGACAGTAGTTGACTAGCTGCAGATTATTGATTAACATAATTATATGAAACTATTGTAAAAATTCAATCTCTAATCGCAAACAAAGGATGGCTCGATTATTGTAATCCGCAGTAAACTTGCATCCTGATATAAACGACAGGACGTTGTAGTAGTTTTTAATCTGGATCCCAAAGCGGAGGTCGCGGGTTCGATTCCCGAGTCATTGAATTGTGTCCATGATCTTGCATGGTTTTTAGATGAAAGCTGGTGTTACAATGGTAGTGTGAATTTTTGGCTATTTTGTCTACTGAGTGATACAGGTATCAGAAATGTCGTGTTTCGTGTACCTAGTTCAAAAAAAAATTATAACATGCAAAGATTACCTAACTAAAGAAGGGTAGAACTAATCATTGCATGCCGTTATCAATTTACCCAATAAAATAACTTACCTAGTTTTTCAATGTCACATCAAGTTCAAGTTCCAAATAGCTTTAAAACACGGTGGTTGCTTAGTAGAGACAAAGTCGCGGGTTCGAGTAGTCGTAATCTAATTACTAAAATGTAATACAAAAAAAAGATGTGAAAGTAGTTTTTAATTTTTCTTTGAGTATATATATGTACATAAAACCAGACATAAAGTCTTGTTATTACATGTATATCTTTTGGGTAAAATGATAAAAGAATAACTTACTAAGTAATTTGTTGCTGACTAAATGGCTAATAGCAAGAAAAAGTCTTTCAAAGGTAAAATAATGTTGTCAGTACCATCATCATGATTCTCACTAAAAAATTTGGAATCATCAAGTCTTTCTTTATATTGTTTTGTATGTATTTTTCTTGCACTATCAGGCCATCAATACACATTTTCCTCTGTTTACCTCTACCTCTCCATCCTTCCATGTTCACCCTTAACACACTATGTTATATCAGAAGTATGAATGTCGATAGCTGAGGAAGTCATATTCATTCATACTGTGACTCAATTTCCATGTATGCGGAAATCAAGTCTCCTCCAAGACACATTTTCCATAGTAGATGTCTAGTTTCATTGCATTCAAACAAATATGTAGTTTTGTAAAATCGATGACATTTTAGTCTAATAGTCGGTAAATATTTATACGTCGAGTATCCCCCTTGTAGTAGTAACCTCGTACTAGTAAACCTCTATATTGATTACTCGGATTAAGATCCTGATTAATTAGTATAGTGGTGATTGTTAGTTGGCATATTAGGTACAATGATCAGTTATCACCGCTTTAGTATGGGAAAGGATTCACGATATGGTATCCAAAATCAACTGTCAGATACAAGTTGGCTAAACTATTGTCCTATAGTCTAGGCACTTAGATAAATTACATTTCATGAAGTATGAGTATATTTCTTATCACTGACCATATTTACCTCCTCATATTACTACTAAAAAACCTTTTTTTTTATTACCACCGCTTCGAAACACATGTTTCACAAGAAAACATACACCTGGTAGATCAAGCATAATGACATCAATCGTTTATTTTCTTCAATAGCAATAGTACAAGGCCTTAACAATGGCTGTGTAGGATGTTTTGAACCTTTGTCTGATAGCATTGCGGTAGGATTCAAATCGTTAATACTAGACTCATCACTTGGTTTTGTCTATGTTTAATAGTTACATCATTTCATTTCAAATTATACAGCTCTGTCTGCGCCTAATTTTGTATATAACTAGCCGTTTTCTCGCGGTTTCCTTTTGCGTTCCGTGGGAACTACTGCCATACCGGGATAAAATAGAAGTATAGCCTATGTTACTCGGGAAGGATGTAGCTTTCCAACAGAAAAATATTTTTTCAAATCGGTTCAGTAGTTTCTGAGCCTTTAGGGTAGAAACAAACAGTAAAAATATTCCTTTCTGTTATATAGAAGGGATGGAACAGCCGTTTTTGCGTTACAAACAAACTTACATTCGAAAAATTACTCGTTGAGGGATCTATCAATTCAATGTCGTCATTCGGTATCTATCATTACGAATTGAAAGCGATCGAAGGTAGGTTTAATTCCTATAAAAGCCTAACTACTACATTATTCTGGAAAAATGCCGTCAATTTTGACATTTAAAATTCATGACGCACCCAGTTATCTGTAATTTCGTCCATTAGAAAGACCATTGTGTCCTCTGAATAAAATATTTATTTGGAAGTTCTGACAATTATTTATTTTGACGTCATGACTTAATTTTTTTGTTTGTTTGAAAATGGCTTAGAATTTCCATAATACACTTATGATCATCTCATCATCTGCCTAGCGTTTTCCTAGCTACGTTGGGGTCAGCTTCCAGTCTAACCGGATGCAACTGGGTACCAGTATTTTACAAGGACCTCCTGCCTATCTGACCTCCTCAACCCAGTTACCTGGGCAACCCAATATCCCCAGATAAGACTGGTTTTCAGACTTACTGGCTTCTGACTACCCGTAACGACTGCCATAGATGTTCAATGACCGTCGGGACCTACAGTTTAACGTGTCCTCCGAAACTCCATTACATCTTATATTATTATCTTCGTGTCAAAATACTTAAACTTATCTCAATCGGTTCAGCTGTTTGAACATAATTGTAGTACATAACACTCATATCAGGGTATCAAGACATTGAATAATGCCGTTTTAGAAGATTAATTAGAGTTTCAGTACCTATTAATGAAAGCGATAAAAAAGTACATTTCCGATAATGACCAATTCTTACTGTAAAGTTTAGAACACATGAAACTATTTCTGTTTTTTTCTAGTTTTCATAATAGTGGATTTTAGTTAGTTTCCATAGTATATTTTTTTATAGAAAAGAACACTGGATGATTACTATTAATGATGATTATTTTTAATATTTTGTATCTTATTCAGTGAACTAGGTTCTTTTTAGGAATTAAGTTTTTTTACCGCAATTGTACACATACATGTACGTATTTGCAATGTCTTTGACTTTCACACACGAAATCGAAAATACATTCAGCATTGCGCTTATCATACAGATATCTATTTATCAGTTTCTCTTGCCAAATATTTTGAGTGACGCTATATTTTTATTTACAACTGCATATACTAGTTGAGAAACTCTTATCAACAAGAGTGCAATCTTACATAAGGCTAAATCTACATGATATGAAAAAATATTTTTATTTTATTTCAATGAAGTCTTTCAAAATGAAATTACAACTGTAAATAGACGTGTTATACAGAAAGAACAATATGCATTCTCTAAATGCAGTTTTATGAAACAAAAGAATCTCAGACAGCCAAAATAAGGTCGCTCCTATTGACTGAAAAGTGTCCATTGCGCATGTCACAACCGCTCCTTTTTTTGCAGTTCATTAAAGAAAAAATTGCATAACAAACGCCCACAACACCTTAGGTAAACTATAATGCCCACAATTTAATAATCTATTTATAGAAATTTAATATAACTAAGTGAATGGAACTGCAATCGATGGTTGCGCGCGCATCCGTAAACATGGCTTCTTGCGTCAATTCCGGCCGCACGGGAATTTTTATACCGTAACATACATTGACGCTTTAAGGGGAGTTAGAAGTGAAGAGCAAAAAGAAAAACAAGCAATAGACGCGAAACAGTTAGATGAGAACATAGATAATGCTTAAGTAGATGTTAGCTAGTAACAGCCAAGTGAAATACTGTGGGTTAGTGTACCACCCGACTCAGGGCATCGCGGTTCAAAAGCCATTCACAAGCGGAGAAAACACCCCGCACAAAATAATGTGTTAAACGTCCTAAATAACAAAAACAAATACAAAACTCCACTTGTTTAAAATTAAAATCCTTTTTAATACATGTAGAACCAACACTAGATAACAATGCAATAAACACACCACACACGACATTTGATAGGTTGATATAACAAAATAATTCTTTAAAAAGAGTGGGAAAAGTGACAACGGTATTATTAGACAAACCAGGTCCGAAGGATCTGGGCTGAAAAGTCCAATTTCACCTGTAATGGAGAAAGGTGAACGGTTTTCAGAATATTTGTTCGCGAAGATGGGCCCTGGTGATAGGGGGCCGAAGACTACCGAAGACAGGTCTGCTCCTGTCGAACGGACTGGCTTCAGAAAGTTTCTGGTCGACAATGTGATGTTGGTCGTGACCCTGGCTGGAGTCATCACTGGGATCGGTCTTGGTAAGTCAGATTTTTTATTGACGAAATATTTTGTTTACAAGTTGATATAAACGTTTAGATATAATCATGTGAGAAAAGTGTATTTTTTAAATCATTTTGCTTTAGTTGCCGTGTTCCAGTCAATAGTTTCTAAGAGCTAACTCTTTCTTATTGCTAATTTAATTTGTTACATACTCTGTTCTGATTTAAATAGTTCTTTAGTCAACCATATGAAGTATTAAGAATAGTAGATACATCTGGGAGACATTTATTATGCTTTATTCGTCAATACTTGAAGTTTGACCACATGGTTTCGGCTTCTTTGTTTTCGCACATTGCGAGCGATTTTTGAGTTTTCTTTGGTCAAGAAACTACCTGATTTTCTATGATAATCGTATAACAACAAGATTCATTTTCAAAGTAATGGAAAAGGTTTAGCATCATAACATAAACGATGTAATCCTATTAAGTATTGATATTGATGATGTCAATCAAACAGCTGTAGGTATAGGTACATCTTAAAGTAGAGCTTGTATGTTTAACGTGAAAACCTATTGTATACAAGAATTACCTGTTAGGGATTTAAATAAAAAAAAACCGGCCAAGTGCGAGGCGGCATCGCAAACAAACGTTTCCGTAGGTACCAGTATTTAGAAAATGAGCAACAAATTACGTTTTTGTATGGGAGCCCCCCAAAATATTTATTGTATTCCAGTTTTCAGTATTTGTTGTTATAGCGGCAACAGAAATACATGATCTGTGAAAATTTCAACTCTAACTCTCTAACTATCATGGTTCATGAGATACAGCCTTGTGACAGACGGACGGACGGACGGGCGAAAACAATAGGGTCCCGTTTTACCCTTTGGGTACGGAACCCTAAACAATACCAACAGTCAACTTATTGATTTAACTTTTATTTGGTTCTCTATTTGCTATAACTGTAATCATATGGCAAGAATGTTGTTTCTAAAACATATTTTTGGTTCCAGGTCTCGGACTCCGGCCATACCACTTAGGCCCTGACGCGTTAATGATAATCTCGTACCCTGGCGAATTGTTCATGAGGCTCCTCAAACTTATGATCTTGCCTCTGATCATCGCCAGTCTTATAGCTGGCTCAGCAAGTTTGAACGCAAAAATGAGTGGAAAGATAGCTGTGAGAACTTTGCTTTACTTTATTCTGACTTCAATGTTCAACGCTTTTCTGGGACTGTTGCTGGCAATGCTGATCCATCCAGGAGTGCCGGAAATTAAACAGTTTGGTTCATACGTTGAGGAGAGGAGGGAACATAGTATTCTGGACAGCATTTTGGATATTGGCAGGTATAATATTGAACTTATTTAGATGAATACTTGTTTATCGACTATTTCATTGGTTTCATCTATTCCAATATCAGTATTGTTGTATAGATTACCTACAAGTTTAATAAGTAATACGATAGTATGTTCCATCTCACGCTGAGCACTCTATCACTCTATTGTATTAGGAGATACTTTAGTTCCAATTATAGTAGGTACTCGTACACGTAATATAATAGTAATATCACATATACGAGTATGTACGGTAGTGGGCGGTACAACTCAAAATGTTCATCAAAAAACTCCGTAATGTATCCCAACACACCTATTACCGGCGAAAACTTTTAACCTAATGACATTTTAGTTTGGAAAACTGTACCAATTACTATGATTGGTGTGTTATACGTGGGTGAAATAATTTGATTGATCACAGGAACATTTTTCCCGACAACATCGTGCAGGCGGCTTTCCAACAAGCACACACTGTGTATACTCAACCGCCTGTAATGTTTGGGAGGAACGGTAGTGATAATGACACCGTGCCTGCTATGGTTCGGGTTGTGGCATACAGGTGAGCTCATTTATATGAACATTAAGTCATACTGTATTACTTTTGGTGGCTGAGCAATTATGGTGTTTTGTGTGAATGGAAAATAAAATGATTGACCGTATTTTCGTCAATGGACCTCATTTTAATAAGCCCAAACACATAGACTTTTCTTAAAAAATTTCAACCGATGGTTCAACGTATTCACTGCCTCTTTAAAACTGACATAATAATCCTATTGGAAAATAAGTATATCGATCGCTTTTCAAGGGCAAGTTAGGGTTACGATGAGCTCGTGCACATGTCTAATAGAGCAACTAATTTTTAATACCTAACCGTCGAACTAAAACTGACAAGGCCAAAGTCTATTCTATAGAACTATAGTTACAACTTTTGAAGTTCTTACAAAGTGAAGCATTATTATAATTTTTCTTTTGGACGATTAAAGCCAACGAAATCTACATCGATGACTTTGCTGGAAATACGGAACGTTCCAAAAACTTCCTCAAATATATTTTCAATCTTCTCCATGTCTTTTTCAGGTCAGGAACCAACACCTTAGGCTTAGTATTCTTCTGCCTCGTCTTTGGCAGTCTTCTGGGCACGTTAGGGGCTAAAGGCCAAGTGGTCATCGACTTCTTCCAAGCTATCTTCGAGGTTATCATGAAGATGGTGACTGGGGTTATGTGGTTCACCCCCATTGGAGTCAGCAGTGTTATAGCTGGGAAGATTCTTGGGGTCAATGATGTTGGTAAGTTTAATGTGTTTAATCAAAGACTGTCGCATACTGCAGAATAAACTATAAATATTTAAGATAAGATAATTTGTAAAACATGTGTGTAAACAAAGGATTTTGTAACATAAAGTGGCTGGCTGATTATAAATCCTATCAAACGGTCTGATATCGGCTGATACCTGATTTTTGTAATGTATGTACGCACTATCATTCATCTTCCTACAGATTAATGAGCCCTATTAAACTATAGGCTGACTTAATGTTTGCAGTTGTGCAACGGGTCTATTAACTTTTCCAGTTACTTTAATCAGTTTAAAAAACTTGTTGAACATCCTCAAATTTTTCAACTCCAAAGTTGCTTTGTTTCTTTTACTTAACTGAAAATTCACAAGGTATACAGATAGCTTATAAACAACGGCCGGCTTAACCCAGAATTGAATTCTCTTACTCTTACTTCTTATGTGATTTATATATAAACCTGTCTCCATTTTATTTTCAGCGTCAGTAATGTCTCAACTAGCCTGGTTCATAGCGACGGTAGCAGTAGGGGTCTACTTGTACCAGCTCATAGTGATGCAGGTCATATACTTCATGTTTCTACGGCGCAACCCTTACAAGTTCTACTGGGGATTGTCCCATGCCATGCTCACGGCTTCTGCTACTGCTTCTACGTAAGTATTTGTTGTTTTAATTTCCAAATCTCATTTATGACAGGTTTTGGAACTTTCTTGATTAATCTTTATTGGAGATTCCTCTTATAAGAAAGGAGTGGGGCATCTCCACTTTTCTTCCTTTTCATGTGTGCTTATCATGATTTTCCTTTTCAACACTCTTACCACTATAACGTACAGTCAACTTCAGGTCAGTGGTAACAGTTCTAAAGGAAAATTGAGTTAAGGTGCATGACAGTTACCACTGATGTGCAGTCTACCGTACTATCACTGAAATACTCGTGTGTTGGGCATGACAAAAATGCAAAATGATCAAACTCTAATACTACTCTGATAAACGCAAAATTAAGTTGTATAAATCATCAATTCATGAAAGATAACAATCAAGCAATTTCAAATACTTAAAAATATTACTGAATCTTATTTTGCACTAACATTAGTGGCCATAAAGTTCACAAAAAAGGTCATAACTTTTATATTCTCAAATGAATGAACTCATTCGGATGGGCTTCTTAATTGGTCGTCATATACTCTCAATCAAAGAATGTACCGTTTCATTAATTGTTATGTAACCGTTTCGTAACATGATTGACTTGTGATGTATTGGGACCATTATTTGGTCCTATGTGAATTTAACTAGGAAATAATTTCCTTTACATAAAAGGTAAGATACCTCTTAAACGATTACCTTTATATCTAGTAGAACATCTTTATTATTTGTAGCAGGTGAACGAATTTTTTAGGACTTAAAATAATTCACGAAGAGTCATACCGCTTTTACTTTTACCTAGACAACACCCAGATTTTCAGACAGAAGTAGCACTGATAAAGTTAGACCAAAAGGTGAATACTTTTATTTATACGCCCAACTTGATATTCATGGATATCAATTATTGTGATTTTTATACGCAGTACACAAATCTGAACAATAAAATCGATAAAATAAAATTCACCGTACCCATTGCGTAAGAAGGTAGCAGCTATTGATTTCCAACTTGGCTGCGTGCATAATAACTTAGAACCAAGTATAGATCAGACTAAAAATAGAAAACCCTGAATTAAATTACATGAGAAGCAGGTATTTCCGCAGTCAGCTACTGCGAATAAATTCAAAGCACGCAACCTCTTTGGAAGACTATCAAATCTATTTCAAGAATTATAGGCTTTTATATGGCTTTTATCTACATTATATCTGTATGGCTGTACATACATAAAAATTTAATGATTTTTTCTACTTTTTAACTGAAAAATTCTCTTTATCACAGTAGATTTCTTTTTCATAAAAATATTATTTTCAGGGTTTATTTTCATAGTTAGCCTCAAAAAATTCTGGATAATTTCAGCAACTTGATCTGTCACATCATGAAATTGTAAACGTTTCACGATTTTCTCATCCATATTTGGACAGATAACCAATAGTCAGTGAAGTGTTTCATGAGGAGAACATAAGTTACATCATGGTTACGACATAAGATTCATAATTTTTTTTTTTAATATTTCCAAATATTGATGATATAACAAAAAAATCTTATAAACAAACACTACTGTTTCCAGTGCCGCAGCGCTCCCGGTAACATTCCGCGCGATGGAGGGGCCGCTACAGATCGACCCGCGCATCACGCGCTTCGTGTTACCCATCGGCTGCAACATCAACATGGACGGCACCGCACTGTTCCTCTCCGTGGCCAGTGTGTTCGTCTGCCAGATGAACGACATACATCTTGGATTTGCTCAGCTTGCTACCATTTTGTGAGTTTAGTTCTTCATTACTGTCTAACTCATCGGCTGCAACATTAACATGGATGGCTCTGCACTGTTTCTCTCCGTGGCCAGCGTCTTCGTCTGCCAGATGAACGACATCCATCTTGGATTTGCTCAGCTTGCTACTATTTTGTAAGTTATTATTGTATCTATTGCTATATCCTCTCCATCTGTTGTGACATCCACATGGACGGCACCGCACTGTTCCTCTCAGTAGCCAGTGTGTTCGTCTGCCAGATGAACAACATACATCTTGGATTTGCTCAGCTTGCTACTATTTTGTAAGTTTATTTCTTCAATATTATATTAATCTCTATGGACTGTAATATCTAGATGGATGGGACGGTCATACAGTTTGGATTTGCCCAGCTTGCTACTATTTTGTGAGTTTATTACTTCATTATTTACTGGCTTGCCCTCGAATAGTAAATTCTTTGTGATAAAAAAACGAAACTCCTACCAGCAGTCTCAATCAGATACAAAAAAGGCGGACAGTTTCAGCGTTCGCATTATTCCATTATTATGCACATTAAGGATCCGTTCAAGTCCTCTGTGAAAAAAAACCTCCTTTGGTACTCTCATATAGAAAGTCAAGATCTTTGTCTTCACAACAAGTGGTGACAATTATATTATTTAACACATTTATCATTTATTTGCAGCCTGACGTCTACAGCAGCTTCAGTGTCATCAGCATCAGTACCATCAGCAGCGATGGTGTTACTGCTGGTAGTACTAGCTGCAGTAGATGCGCCCACACATGATGTCTCGCTGCTGTTTGCTGTTGACTGGCTTGTGTGAGTACTTTCACTGTTACATTACTAAGTAAGTAAATGATAATCATGTGCACTTATCCTTTAAGTTTCATAAGAACCTATGATGTTCTTTTCTTGGAAGGAAATTATCAAATGAATGAAATCTCATTATGCGTGCAGCGTGAAAGGTAGTGTCAGACTCTTACTGACTAAGACCCTTGTTTCTTCATAAGCTTTTTGTGTACGTACTATTGTCGCGATAACTCGTGCAAACTAATCATAATGCCCTACGGGGGTAAACCCAGTGGGGCTTGTTTCCTGACTGTCTTTGAGAACCAATGATAGCTCATTTTTATTTCAAAAGTCAAAGTGTATTTATACAATTCCTACCTTAAATAATTGGTCCCATACTCATCGACCTAAATTCATCTCTCAACTCTGCAGCCGTCGTCCCATTTAATATCGTCTTCCACACAATCCAACAATCATTTCTTTGGTCTCCCTGTACACTACACCAAACTATGACATCCAATTTTCACACAGCTTGTGTTCTTATATAAATTATATTTTAAATACTTCCAGTGACCGCATCCGTACGCAGAACAACATGCTGGGTGACTGCTACGCGGCGGCGGTTGTTGAACATCTCTCTAAGAACGAACTCATGGCTTGCGACGCTTTAAATGCGGTGAGAATTTGTTTTCTCACATAATTAAAGTACAGAGAGGGATTAAATAGGGGGTATATAGGGTTAGTACGTAGATACAGAAATACATAATGCTTCCTTATTAAGTAGGTGAAGGTACATTAGACAGAAGATAGGGGACATAGTAAGTGCGTACATAGAGAAAGAAAGTGCATTAGAGAATATATAAGGAAGTACATAAAGGTGTAATAGGAGAGTACCTACGCAGATAATAGAAAGTGACGTTGCAAGTAAATGATTGTGTTTGATCCACCTGTGCCTATAGAAATTCGACTAGCAACACTTCCTGTAGCAAAACTGCTATTAAAACATTTTAGGCGCTTCCAAAAAATATTACAAACTGAACACTAGAAAACTTGGAAAGATATCTCAAATATCAATCTTAATTCTAAGCTGAAGTATTTTCTCCAATTCCAGGACCCCATCAACGGTTTGACCCCCAACACAGACGTGGACATAGGCATCGTGACCCCCAGTAAAAAGTCCATCGGCTCCGACGAGGTCATCATAGACATGCATTTAAATAACCACACCGATACTATCAAACGGGTATAGTTTTTACCCTCATTTGTATTCATCCCTTAGATAAGCTTTATTCATGAAGGACTAAATAAAGAGCAGAGATGTCATAATGCAAAATCTCTTAAGAGAGTGTTCGGGGGACGAGGATCGTTACTAGCTCCGCACTTACACGCCTTCTACGGAACCTACCCTTATTTTGTAAAACCAAAAATCTTCGATAGATATGTACGTATGTCAAATTACCTGAACGCCTCGTCTGTTCACTCGTAACTGAGCGTTTTGGTCACGTTCACCGTGTGTTATTTGACTTTGGCCAGTTTCACCGAATACTGATGAAATCTCTGATAGCCTTCCAGTAACATATCTGACAAATAATCTATAAATGATGGTATCACAGCCTCGGATAGCAATATCTGGCAGAAAATATAAGCAGCTTTTATCAGGCAGATAGTATTAACTATCATATAACTGATACTTTACCGGTAATCAGTGAAATGGGCCATACAAGAAGGCTCTTGACCTACCTGCGTTATGGCATCTCCGTTCATCTTTCCTTCCTCCGTGGCTTTACTCAACCTTTAGGGGCGTCCAGGGGTGGACTAAAGAGGGACTGTGTGGTTTGATTAGTCTTAATATTACAGAAATGTGAAATGCAAGGTGTATTGTCTACGTTCCTTTCGAGAAAATAAATAAAAGACATTAATTAAAAGTATATACAAGTGGCTACAGTTTGCACCTTTTTAAAATGATTTTAAGAAAATAGATATAAAAAAGTTAACTCTTGGGAATGATTTTGGTAATAGGACGATTTTGATTTTGGTTTGATGATATAATTATTCAATAACACTTTCTTAATCAAAATTGTCTTTACGTATCCAATCATTTTTCAATTTTAATGAATGTGTTATTCTGATATGTAGGTACACCTTGTATAAACTCACAATATCTTCACAACCTCTTTTAAAATCAGTGAAAAATTAAATAAATGGTTGAGTATCATTGCACTAGAACATAAGGCCATTTATAAAATGTAGGCTTAAGAACGTTTAGATAGACAGGGTTGACCAGAGACGGCCTTACCTTTTTTTGAAAGGCATTTTGATTGTAACCACATCGGAATTGGTTCAGGCGTTTTGGAGAAAATCTGTTACAATTAAAAATAGCGGAAAATGATAATAAAATTTCATGTGTGTTACTTAGAAGTTCGTAGTAATCGCAGTGTATTTTAAATACTTAGAATTTCGATAAAAATATTATAAATTCAAGCTTTAGAATGTATTCAAAATCAGTACTAGGATATTAAACTGACGCCTGTTTTTTGGTAAGTATTTATATATTATAAGTGCCCACAATATTCTAAAATATAATATTGTAACTATTGCTTTAATCATATGAAATGGTTATGGGTGAGTGAGAATATCAATTAAATTCCTTTTTATAACACCAATACACACTAGTATAACAACCAAAACAGGGCCACAGTGTTCGTAGGCATTTTATATTAATATTTATAATAGTATTATAATATACCTATCATACCATATTATACGCTTTCCCCCATATGGGTTGAGTAGGCATGCTCAATAAAATTAATTTATTCTACGCTTATTTTCCTGCTAAAATATAGTATGACTGAACACCTTTAAAATATATGTATTATCACATTTTATATACTTAAAATAACCAATGGAATCCGTGTGTTCAAAACTTGAAATCCGTCACACTTTTGAAACATTATTTTTTAACTTAATGTTTCTTGTTGGATATATCTTACAATCCATATTGGTTTATAAAATGTACCTATGGTTTTGATCAATTTTATCTATAGCACACCTTACACATTTTTGGAAACACTTTAATTTGAGTACCATATATACTTTAATATGTGAGAATGTTTCTTTACCTAATAAGTATTTTATCAAAAATCTTTTTAATTACAATATATATGAAATACTACTTACTATATACATATGAGTACCACTATATTCATAAACTCACGTTTAGTTGAAATTCCGACTTGTGTGATGACTATCACGCATGATTCTGATTGACATGATGACTATCATGATATACTTGCATATAACTCTGATTATCATGATGAATATCATGATACACTTGCATATAACTCTGATTATCATGATATACTTACTTTATATATTTTTATCCTTTATCATTTGCTGCAAGAACAATCTGCTATACTATTTTCCTTACCTAGATTACCAGTTGGGTAATCATTATAATATCATTGGTAGTTGTAGCTCCAACTGTGATAATAATATTTAATTTATCATTTTGTCATATTTAGCTGTAATGTTACTATTATTTAGATAAGTAATTTTGCAAGACATTTTTCGAAGTAGAGTAAGATTTTCAGATTAACTTTATCATTTTCTACGGCGTCGTATCATTGGCACTCTTTTCTCTAATAACTTCGTAATTGAAGATTTTAATTTGATAACTATAATATTTTGCAAAATTATTTATCTCCAATTATTTAGTAGGATATGTATTATTTCACGGTGAAGTAATTAATCAATTTTAATAAACAAAACTTATCTTTTTTGTGTTTTTACTATTTTTCAAATTGCCCCATATATGTATTAATTCATGTAATTTGCGTATTTTCTGCCTTTTGTAATGGGTGCCATCCTACTTTAAATGACTTTTTGAAACAAGTGATCTTCCCTAGGCCATATGTATTTTGGGTGAAAAAAAAAGGTTTGAAAAGGGATTATTATAAATGAAAAGAGATATTTTTTAAAATTCCATTTTATTTCCACCTAAACAATATTCATACAGTCGGTGGAGTCTACGTCTAATTATTAACATGTAAACTAAGATAAGTATTTACATTCAATATTCTAGTTATCAGTCCAGATTTTTTGATACATTTTAAATATATTAATGAAAAACATCATGTAACTGCAATTTTATAAGTTATAACTGGATAACTGGATGAATGGAAAAGTAATGCTAATTATTTGCAATTGAAAAACACACGATTACAGGTTAGCTGTACCCTTGCGAAGACAATACAGGCCTTTTACTTTGCTGCTATAAGAATGTTACTGAGTTTATGGTAGAAAATAATGTAGCAAAAAATCTGAACTGAATCTTTAGGCATCATCAAAATCACAGAGAAACGAAACATCAACGTTCAATTCACTGAAAACTAATATTACATTATATTTGCAACAGAATTTTACAATATGAATAAGTACATACATCGCTGTGTAATAAAGCTTACAGTATCATTGATTCAACAAATCGATTACAATCACGCGATCAATTTGACACATCACTACGAATTGCGTTTCCTAAAAATAATACTTATAGCTTAGAGTAAAGCTGTATTTTTTGTTAAAAATAAAAAATGGCAGTCTTTATATATTTTTTACAATGAGTATAAGTAAGTATGTACACTTAAAAAATACACCCGATTTTTTATTTATATACATTTACCGCAAAAATCGGTAATAAGCGCTTAGAAATCACTTTGAGCATATCTGTGAAGTTTGATTTAAATATCAATATGCGCAAAATGAATTAAGCCGATCAGATCGGCCGAATAAATAATACTAACTACACTATAGGCAAAACAGTCGTCCATATATACAGTATTGAATATACTAAGATACAATTATTTTCATATTCTCATGGTGGAATGTGGAGGTTTTCTGTTAGCAGGTGCTGGAGGCAGCCCTGGGCCTACCAGTGGTGACATTGATGGCGATCGAGTCGCCAGTGGTGACAAGGAAGGCGAGAATGAAGGTGACATGGCGGCTGCAGCCGAAAACCCGCCAGGAACATCATGACTGATCGGAGACCTTGGTAATAACAACTGCGGCTGTCTACATGATAACGATGGAGCCGGACAGCTTCTAGGAGCCACTGTAGTCAATAATGGTGGTGGAACACTCTTCCCGCCAGATATGGAAGTGCCTTTACTCTTCGCACTTGAAGCTCCACTGTTGCCGCTTTGCAGTGATACCGCATCGTCTTTAAGTCTAGCTATTTCAGAAAATACATGTGCTAAGGGCTGGTATTGAGGTCCCCAATCAAGTAAGTAATCCCAATTGTAGCTACCAGTTAATTCTTCTTCAGAGTGAACTATGGAACTAAGACTACCAGTCATAGAAGGTCCTGCGGTAGGCACAGCGTTGCTGTCCCCCGGAGCACTTGAGAACGCGCCAAGAGCCATCGCTCTGTCAACTGCTGCACTCGCTTCATCCGCACTGCTCGCCCTTTCACTACCAGTAACTTCATTAAGCTTAGCGTATATTAAATTGGTAATATCATTCTCATGAGCACCATCTTCATCAAACATGTGCATAGAATCTATAGGCGCATGGTGTAACATGGTATCCTTATTGCCTACATTTTCTGAACATCTCCTCGATGACGTTGATGCACCGCCACCGGTTCCAGTGTCAACGATTCCTAATCTTGCTAAGTATTCTTGAGTGTTATGTACAGATACATCAGAAAGATTGTCATCGTCGACTCCATTAGCTTGTCTGTGTATTCCAGATTCTCTTTGCAATGGACCCTCATTAATCATTCTTATTTCCTCGTCCTCACCATCTTCACCGTCTTCTGCTGAGCCTCTGCCGCTAGATCCTGATTGATCAGATCCTGATAATTCCGAAGTAGTTGCTGCTCCAGAGTTAGAACTAGCTGTGTGAGGGCCATATGGTGGTATTTCATCATATTTAGGAGGTGCGAACTGATTTGCTGGATTGACTGCACCAGTATTTCTTATGGGTATTGTATCAAAGGCACTTGGATCTACGTAGCTGTTGGTAGCTCCAACACCCTCGGAACTTAGTCCTGGCTTATTAACCTTTTTGTGTCGTTTGTTCTTCATATGTAAGAATAGGAATGCAGCGGCGAATATAATAATGATGAATATGAAAACGATCAGTAATCCTAACGCCCAATCAGATAAGCCTCCACTTGCAACTGCAGCAGCATCATTCACTTGATTGGCATCTGACGCTAATGCTAGATCATTCATACCTATTTCCACAGCAGTTTTGTTTGTCAAAGAACCTTGTCTTCCAGAGCTTGCAGTTACAACCAAGCTTATTGATTTGTCTAAGCCAAAGAGGTTTTGCACAGAATCGACTTTCTTCTTCAAAATAATTACTCCCGTGGTTCTGTTTATTTTGAAATACGAATGTGACGTTGATAGTTGGTAAACTATTCTTCCATCGATACCTTTATCTCTATCGGTTGCTGTAGCTTGACCAATAACATAACCAGCAGGGAGAGATCCTGACTTAGGAACACGGAACTTGTAAGTTTTCTGTGTGAACTGTGGATAGAACTCATCTCTGCTTTCAATATCAATCCTGATTTTTACAGTTGTGCTTTTTCCTCCCAAATCAGAGGCCTTGATAGCAAATTCATATTTATTTTTGACTTCATAATCAAATACAGCATTAGAGTTGACTAAGCCGGATGAAGAATCAATTAGGAACATCTTCCAGGAATCATCATTTCTGTTATAGCTGTTGGGTGAAGCTACGATTGAGTAGTTCAATTTTCCATATCTCCCTTTATCTAAATCAGTAGCTCTTGCTGTGAATATAGAGGTACCTACCCTTTCATTCTCTCCAATAGTTTCGAAATACTCATTGACAGGGAAAGTTGGTGCATTATCGTTTTCGTCAAGTATGCCAATACTAATAAAGACTGCGTTGCATAATGATGGTACTCCTTGATCACAGGCGACTATGACAAGTTTGTATTCAGTATTCCCAACATCGTAGTCAAGAGTCTTATTGACAGTCAGAAGACCAGTTGTAGGATGTACGTAGAAGAGCTTCTCATCATCTCCAGAAGTGATATTGTAAATGATTGCAGCGTTTGGAGTTCCATACAGGTCAGCATCAGTCGCAGCTAATTTAGTTAGGGTATATCCGACTTTAACATCTTCACTAACTGTTAATTCGAAATCATTTACAGCAAACATTGGCGGGTTGTCGTTGGCATCAGCTACTGTTACGAATACAGTGATTGAAGTTTTATTCTGATTGTGAGTAAGCATTTTGCCTTGCTCAACTGCAGCTAAACCGAGAACATAGGAATCTTGTGTTTCTCTATCCAGTCTGTTGAGAAGAATAAGAGCTCCTTCAAGAGTGACATCAAAGGTGTTGCCTTCGTTTCCAGACGTGATGTGGATGTCTAAGTTGTATTTCTTCAAAACGTCATTGATACCGCCAATCTGGAGAAGCGTCGATCCTTTTTCAGTGTCTTCGTTCACAGTAATCCTGGAATTGAAAATAAGATTGTGTTATTTATTTACAAAGTTCATTAAATAATTCATCTCTATTTTAACGTTTGTTGCAATATTTGTTAATTTGTGTATAATGAATAATATAATGAAAAAATATAATTAATTATATTTACCTGTATGTATCTTGCCCGATGAAAGGTTTAATTTCTGATGACGCTCCTGTGCTTATTCTAACTGATGCAACAGCGCTTTTGTTAGGTTTCCCATGATCTGTAGCAACAACAGCCAGTTGTGTGTCTCTTTGGTTGGTAGGCAAAGCACTGTAGTTCACGAAGATTCCTCCAGAAACTGCATCAATGTAGTATCCCTTAGCTGGTCGGAGAAGAGAATAAGTAATCTTGCCGTTGTCTCCATCATCACGATCCTTGGCGCTGACTGATCCAATTTCAAGGGTGTCGGTGCCTTCTGAAATTTATAAAAATTGGAATAAATATTTTTTATTTCACATATTTTTATGCAAAAATGTCAAATCTAATATATCAGATTAATATGTAGGTTATTTGATAGCACTAGTTTGAAATACATATTTGATCTTGGAATGGAGAAATAAAGTTTACCTATTTTTCAAAATTCACTTACCTGGTAATATTCTATTATACGAAATGTCGTCGAAAACAGGAGAGTTATCGTTTACGTCAGTAACTTTAATCGTCAACGTTGTCTTTGCAATATGCTCGCTATCCGATGCGGTGATGTTCACTTCATACATCTTCCTCGATTCGAAGTCCAGAGGTTTGTTCAACACAATCTTTCCACTATATCTGTCTATAGAAAAACTGTTGTCCCCTTGTATTATCGAGTATTTCAGTGCCGGATATGTATCAACATCATTCGCAGTAACAGATGTGAGCACTGTTCCAACTTCCGTTCCTAAAAACAAAAACAAAATATACTGACGGGTCTCGTATGACTGCCGTTTTAACGATCCGCCAAAATAAAAATTCTCTAAAACAAAACCTCTGTCGACTTACAATGATATAAAAAACGAATAAAAAGAGACGCGAACGCTGCGGACCGTTGGTGAACCGCTAAAACATGCACTTGGAAAAAATGTAATACCATCCAATAAATATTGATCCTAAAGGAGTCCCTTTTATTTAATCTCGGCGTTGGAATCGAAAAGTCGCAATGTTACCAAGTCAAGAATACAAATTATGTAAAATGCCTCCCTCTCTGTGGTACGCTTTTTGTTCTACCAATTTATTTCGAAAAGTCGATAGGCCGACCAACGGCAATTTAAAACCCGAATGCGAATACGGAGTAAACGAGTAAAAACGTACCTTCCGATACTGAGATGACGTTCGGTGGTGGGAATGTTGGCTGATTGTCGTTCACGTCAACAACATTGATCCTCAACGTGGCTGTCCCAGTCATTTGTGGGTCGCCTTCATCGGTGGCTATTACTGTCAGTTTGTATGTCTCCCGTATCTCACGATCAAGGACTATATTTGTTTTCACTGAACCGGAGAATGCCGGTTCTATAATGAATGCATTATCATGATTTCCGTCGACAATGTGGTATAGTATCCTTGCATTGACACCGCGATCCCCGTCCTTAGCCGCGAGCTGCACAACAAATTCGCCCTTAGTGTTCCCTTCAAGGACATTCGCGATGTACTGTTGTTGCGTAAACCTGGGAGCGTGGTCGTTCTGATCGATCAGATTTATTATAACGTCGCAGTAGCCGTATAGGACGGGCGAGCCTTCTGTGCGCGCGACTACAACAAGCTGCCTCCGCGGGCCTGGATACGATTCATAATCCAAATTCGCCGAGTTATTCACCCTTATTACACCAGAGTTAGAGTCTATTTCAAAGGCGTACTGATCATTGCCGTTGCCGATTTCATAAATTATTCGCTGACGCCGCCCGTCGCTCCTAACTGCGGTTACTTGGAGCACGTCCTTTCCATACGCCATGTTTTCTTCAATAGTTACATTGTACGTTGCATTTTGGAAATTTAATGTAGGTGTTTGATCTGAGAAATCGCCGACACGTATTTCTATAAGTCCGATGGAGCTCTGAGGTGGATTGCCTTTATCTTTAGCGATCACTTTCAAATGAATCAATTTTCCGTTCTCGCTCGCTAAGCTTTGTGTAGCAGTTAGTACTCCAGTGGTAGGATTTATACGGAATTTGTGATTTGATGTATCTAGCAGTTCATATAGTATCTCGGCATTTATTCCGATGTCATTGTCCATTGCTGCGACTCGAAGTAAACTTTGACCTGGCGGTGTTAGCGTGGCAACTTGTTCTTTGAATGGGTACTTCGTGAAAATAGGCTTGTTATCATTGACGTCATTGATCGTGACTTCGACTGAAACTCTCTGAGACCTAGTAATGTAGCGCCCCTCATCAGTCGCAACAGCTTCAAAGTGATAGACGCTAGTTTTCTCTCTATCAAATGTTCTGAAAAAGACGAACAAAAAGGGTTAAAGATTGAATAAAAAAAAAATAACAACTGAAATATTTCTTTTTTACGAGTAGAAACTTACCCAGTAGTAAAAATTATTCCAGTTTTGTTGTCAATCCTGAACAGACCTTGGCTTTCATTAGCCAATGAATAGACAATCCGTTTATTAAAACCCAAATCTGCATCAGTAGCTCTAACTTTGATCACAGACGTATCAATCATTGCATCTTCAGGTATTGCAGCAGAATAGTGACCAGTATCAAAAACTGGGTCGTTATCATTTTGATCTTCAACAATCACTGTGATATTACAGGAACCTTGCAACGCAACTGGTGAACCGTGATCAAAGGCAGTAATGGTCAAGTAGTACTTAGATTGGGTTTCACGATCCAGAGTTCTTGCTGTCAGTCTTCCAGTAGTAGAATCTATGGAGAACTTATTTCCATTGTTGCCTGATGTGATACTGTAAGTAATAACTCCATTTGCTCCAACATCTTTATCAGTAGCAGCCACAGTATGAATAACTTCAGGATCGTTGTTTTCAGGAACCACCAAAGGATAGCAAGATCCCGTTTTGAAACTAGGTGGATTGTCATTAACATCCATAACGCTAATTGTGACTGTGGCTACATCAAAATTGGTTGTAGATTGGAAAGTACTTGAATCTGTTACATAAACAGGGAATATGAATTGGTCTCTTTCTTCCCTATCAATTCTGGTTTTGACAGTGATGGTGCCGAGCCTTTCGTCAATTGCGAACTTGTCGTCTGCTACTCCAGATGGAATCATGTAAGTTAAATTACCTGAAACAAAGTGACATTTGTATTAGTACATTACATACAAATATAATGTTTTTAAGGCATGATGTATTGTATTCACATTGATTACTATTTTTACACAGTAAGATACTTACTTGCACTGCCTCTGGAGGATTTGGCAGACAATCTCGTTACAAAACTGCCCGGACGAATATCTTCGCTGATATTAGCTCTATAGAATGAATCTGTAAATCTTGGCGGTATATTTGTTGACTCTTGCAACGTTAACTGTAAGGTCATATGGCTCTGTCTTGGAAATGGAATACCATGATCTGATGCCGTAAGATTTAACTTGTACTGGCCTGGTCTAACCCTGGATATATCTTGGGAATATTTGTTTGACAGTGTCAGTTTTCCAACGTCATATTCCATTGCAAAGTAGCCATTTTCATTCCCACCTGATATGTAGTAAGAAACTTTACCATTTTCACCAGAGTCCGCATCTATTGCTAATGCTTGGTATAAAGTACCTGATAGTGTACTGAGTGAGACTGTAGCTTTATTGGCAGATACAAACGTAGGAGTGTTATCGTTAGCATCGGTAACAGAAATGTGAACAGTAGCTGAAGTTGCCATTCTTTCCGTTACATTTGTAGCCAAATCTGTCGCTTCAATGATGAGCCAGTATTCCTTCAACTTTTCATAATCCAATACAGACGTCAGAGTAAGAGATCCAGTAAGAGGATCTAAATTGAACACAGATTTAGTAACTGGCAGTGAAGATACGACTCGAAAATTAAGATCTCCATTTGGACCTGAATCAGCATCTTTAGCAGTGAAGTTGTATACTATCATGCCGATTGGGGTGAGTTCTGATATTTCAATATTTATAGGATCTTGAGGCCACTGCGGTGAATTGTCGTTGACATCTACGATTTCTATTTTCACAGTTACAGCGCTGCTTTGAGGATTGTTTGTTGCTGATGTATCTAAAGCTCTCACTTCAAGCCGGTACTCATCTTGGATTTCCCTATCCAGCTGTCTTGCTACAACCAACGAGCCAGTTCTTCTGTCAATTTCAAAAGTTCCAGGAGAGTGATCTGCTGTTAAAGGCATGAGCAGATACGATATTTGCTTCTCATCATCACTGTTGACTAAGTTTTCATTGATTTCACTATCACAGCATGCAACAGTTCCAACAACGTGACCAATTTTGGCATCTTCTTTTACCTGTAAAGGATAATTTGGATTACAACCTTTGAAGTGCATATATGTATTACTTTTAATCTATGAATATACTTGTAGTAAATTGACAAACACCATACTCTATACCAAATGTACTTACTTTGAAAGATAAGCTTGAACTGGTGAAAGTTGGCCTATTGTCATTCAAATCCAAAACTTCAACTTTGAGCTGTCTCACGGTTTGCTTTGGTGGAGTACCTCCATCAGTTGCTGCCACAGTTAGTCGGTAAATAGACCTCTCTTCATGATCAAGTACTGAAAAATAATAACAAAATTAGTACTATTATCTATTTAATCGAGCTTATGGCTTATTCATTTGCTATTGCATCTGTCCTGCGATTCTATAAAATTCGATCAACAACTCGCATTTCACTTCGATTCGTAATGTCATTTCATACTTTAGGGGAGGTAGGGGAGGGATGGGCACTTTTTCACATTTATTGCATAAAAAATTCAGATTTTACAGATAATCAACTTTTATTGCCATTTCTTATGTTTGGCTAGATAAAATCAAAGAGCTATCCTAAAAATTACAATCAGTTTCAACATTACGAGATATTTAAACGGTTTCAATAAAACCGTCGACACGTCAAAATTTTGTTTAGTCTGACATGCTTTAGTTGGTACTTACGTAGTGTTTAAAGTTACTTTTTGCTTTTTATAGGGTTTATCGTTTATAACATTTTGTCATAATAATTGCGTACTTTTTTGGGTCGGGGGTTTTTTTAAATTTATAATTTTATTTTATTTCATGGTTTTTTAAAGGAGCTCCTTAATTTTTCCTTCTTTTTATGGGTTCGCTATATGCGATCTCAGCCAAAGGGCTGTTTAACAATCCTCATGACAAACTGGCTCTGGGAGAATTGCACAGATTGAGAAACAATAAAGATGGGCCTTTGTTGATCCAGGGTTATATATCATTCTAGGGTTTCATCCGCCACATCCCATTTCCAGCATTAGGTTCTCGTCAATTAGAAACATGAAGAAAACTAGTCAAGACAAATTAAACGAGCCCAAACTCGATAGGTTTACTAAAAGGCAGTTCAGGATTACGTCTCCTATCTTCGTGTCCTAACAGCAGACCAGCTCAGTGGTTCCAGAAGACATTAGTATTTCAAATTTTAGATCCCACATATGCTTGCAAGTAAACTGAGCGTGTAACATTCCTATCACACCTAACAAACGAGCTGATGACCTTGAAGACCTGAACCGATTTCCACCAAACATAGCTAAGAACACTCCCGAATGACATTCCTTTTAAACAAAAAAAACCGCATTACAATCGGATCATCCGTTTGGGAGCTACGATGCCACATACACACACACACACACAGACACGTCAAACTTATAATACCCCGTCGTTTTTGCGTCGGGGGTTAAAAAGAATGGTTTGCGACGGGAAATTCTTAAAGATTAATAATAATATAATAATAATATAATAATATAATAATAAGCCCCCTAAATCCCTACCTTACGTCCGCGTCGAACATCAGACCACGTGGGGGGCGGACACGTATACTATCGAAACTTATACGGCTAACAAGGCAAAGGTAACCCATTATCATGGAGACTCGTTCTAAAAGTAAACGTATAGGGCCGCTGCCCGGGGGCGATCGCCGGGGCACACCTGGAGCTGACGCTGGGTGTCACAGCATGCGAACCGTCAGCGGTGAGGAGTTGAACAGGCGGGCTCCCACCGACAAAGATACTACAGCCGACAACAGTGACGATGGTGACAGACCTACAGACCGTACAGACACTCCAATAGAACCATTTAGCCCTAGTACCATTTCTTACACACCCTCCAGAGCATCATCACCATCGATACCATCGTCACCTCCCACACACCCATCACCTCCTCATACTAGTATGAGATATTATCCACCACTACCAGCTTTGAATGTTGCGCGGGGGGCAAGTGCCTTTTTGCCCGCGTCCACCAAGGCTGGAAAACCAAGAGTTCGCATGAGATGGAGCAAAGAAGTAAACACCTTTATCATGCGAACCTACTTTCACATCACTAAATTAGAGACAGATTTGACTACCTACAGACAACAATTGCATGAACTTTTTACACGACAATACCCAGAAATAAATGTCACAGAGCAACGCGTTTCAGACCAACGAAGAGCTATAGTTAGGAATAAACTTTTATCATCAGAAATTATAGATCAATTAAGAGAGGAAGTGCGGGCACAGCTAGAGGATTTGAATAATCCGATGATGGAAACCCATCCAACCGCAGAAAACACCACACAAGTACAACCACACTCACCCATTCAATCGCAATATAGCACACAATCACCTTACATCCATTCACAACCATACGCACAAAGCACACACACATCCACACAAACTGAAAACATAACTATTACATTAGAAAATGACATTGAAACCATTGAAAATCCTCATCAAAATCAGTTGGAAGACACACAAATTCAAGATATACATGATAAATTCAAAACTGCACTAACACAATACTCTGGTATGGATCCGACAATCCGACCTAAGCTCCCTAAACTTAAATACACACCAAAACTGACTCATCTAGTACACATATTTAACACCATCATACTGCACCAATATATAACCGAAAACACGAAACTTGTAGATGTACACACACTTATATATTGCACAGCGTTAGTTATATCGGAAGAACTTAATTATAAAATTACAGACCACACTGGTATCATAAGACCAAGAACAGCCAATAAACCACCATGGCAACAAAGACTCGAAAGAGATATTGAAAAATTACGAGCCGACTGCGGTAGACTAACGCAATATATAAACAACAATAGATCTAACAGAGTAGTTAAGAGAGTCGAAGCAATATTCTTAAGTATGGCCACACACACCAGACACGAAAACGATAACAAAAAACCAGAAGAATTCTTAGATACTTTAAAACAAAAGCTCGCACTAAAAGTCCATAGACTAAAGCGGTATAAAAAGGCACAAGAGCGCAAAAATGATAACGCTACGTTTGCCACCAATGAAAAGAGCTTCTATAGAAACCTACACAAACCACAAACAGACACAACAACTGACACTAACACAGAACTACCAACAACACAACAACTTGAGAATTTCTGGTCTAGCATTTGGGAAGAACAAATACAACACAATGATAATGCCAGGTGGATAGCAGATGAAGAAACCAAATGGAGTGCCATAGAGGAAATGGCATTCGAAGAAATTTCTGAATCTGATATTAGTAACACTACATCTAAACTACACAATTGGAAAGCGCCTGGCATAGATAAGATTCACAATTTTTGGTATAAAAAATTACACTCATTACATAAAACTATTGCAAAGAATTTAACGGAAATAGTCTTAAGTCAACAAAACATACCAGAATTCATCGCAACCGGAATAACTTACATGCTACCAAAGTCCCAATACACATCACAACCTTCCCAATACAGACCAATCACATGCCTTCCCACAATTTACAAAATACTTACATCAGCAATCACACACAAAATCACCAAACACATAGAACACCACAATATAATAGCTGAAGAACAAAAAGGATGCAGACGAGGACACATGGGCTGCAAGGAACAGTTAGTTATAGATTCAATAATACACAAACATGCCACCACAAAAAACAGAAATCTACATTGTACCTACATAGATTATAAAAAAGCTTTTGACAGTATACCTCACTCATGGTTAATCCAAATCCTACAGATTTATAAAATTAACCCAAAAATAATACACTTCTTGCAAAACATCATGGCCCACTGGAAAACCACACTACAATTACATCACCACAATGACACTATCACAACACGACAGATACTCATAAAGAAAGGGATTTATCAGGGTGATTCCCTGAGCCCATTATGGTTCTGTCTAGCACTGAACCCTTTATCTACTCTACTCCACAACTGCCACGCCGGATATAATCTTAAACACACCACAACAGATGAAACTACTATTTCTCATCTCATATACATGGATGATATAAAATTATACACCAAAACAGAAAAAGAAATGAGAAAACTAATAGACACTACAACAGAATTTAGTACAGATATCAACATGCAATTTGGTTTCGACAAATGCAAGACACTCCACATAATTAGAGGCAAAGTTAAACCTGGAGACTACACAATCAACACAACAGACACAACCAACACAACAGAAACAATTAACACAACAGACACAACCGATACAACAGACAGAACTAACACAACAGACACCATCACGGCCATGGAACCTACAGATTTATACAAATATTTAGGATACAAGCAGCTTAAAGGATTGGACCATACAGCTATAAAACACACATTGACCACAGAATATAAACGGAGAGTCACTGCAGTATGTAAAACACAACTGGAAAGCACCTTATCAAAGCACTTAACACCTATGCATATCTCCTATTTTGGTAATCAAATGGTCCAAAACAACATACTGCAATTAGAACGAACAACACGCAACACTTAACAACAACCTACACCCTAAATCTGAAATCACCATCAAACGCCAAAATGGAGATTATAGACATTCACCATCTTTGGCAAAAACAAATCAGTAGGCTCAAAGCATTCTTCATCACCAAATCTAACACTAGCGATATTCATAAAGCAGTATCTCTAAACGACCACAACTACACACCACTCAACCTACACGAACAAACTGACACACAACATAACAACACTACTGACCCACAAACACAAAAAATAGAGGACTGGAAGAAGAAAGTTCTGCACGGAAGGCACCCACACGACCTGGAACAACCACACATTGACACAATAGCCTCAAATAAATTTCTCAAAATCGGCAGCCTATTCCCAGAAACCGAAGGCTTTATCATTGCGATACAAGACCAAATCATCAACACCAAAACTACAGGTACATTATAAAAAGACCCCACAGCAACCAACGACAAATGCCGCAAATGCCACACACAACCAGAAACCATACAACACATCACAGGGGCATGCACAACACTCACACAGACAGACTACACTCACAGACATAACCAGGTCGCAAACATTATTCACCAAAAACTAGCACTCAAACACAAACTCATACAAGACACAAACACACCATACTACAAATATACACCACAAACCATTCTGGAAAACACCACACACAAACTCTACTACGACCGCGCTATTCTCACCGACAGGACAATACACTACAACCGACCAGACATAACACTTCAGGACAAAATCAACAAAATCACTTACCTCATAGACATAGCAGTACCTAACACACATAATTTGCAAAAAACAATAGGCGAGAAAATAAGTAAATATGCAGACCTTAAAGACGAAATTACCAGAATTTGGCGACAAGACAAAGTGTATGTAATACCTATAGTCCTCTCCACCACGGGTGTCATACCGAATCACCTTCACCATAGCCTCAAATTAATTGATCTGAAAGACTCCACCTACATTCTTCTCCAGAAAGCCGCAATTCTCAACACCTGTCGTATCGTCAGAAAGTTCATGCAGTTGGATGAACATGGCATAACACCTACACACACACAGTAAATACACACTACACACTACATTTACTTGGCACCCGCCCGTAAATGTAGTCAAAACTAGCCAAAAGGCTAAGAAACAGAAATGTTTACCCATAATAATAATAATATTAAGCCCCGCAGGGCATCTGAGGCGGATGACGGGGAGTAGCGACCCCGCGGGGCTATATATCCGAGTGCTCCAGGGAGAGTATACTGTCCCCCATCTCCGGCTTGCCGGAGTGAAGCATGACGGGGGATAGGTCTCCCGCCTCTTGGCTTGCCTTCATCGGCCGGTCAGAGTGGAGTCGCTAGAGCAAGGTTAGTCCTGCTCGGAGGGTAGGTGCCTCGTGGTAAGTGGCGAGTGGGCCGGTGATGCTGGACCCACAGGGAGCGCGTGATCTGCGTTTAAAGTCCGCCGAGGTATCCTCACCCTTCTCAGCCGCTCATGTCCCTGTTGCCCTCTTGTTGCTTTTCAGTGACTGATTCCCGGGGGCCCAGTAAGTGAGTTGGCGAGTCTCCACCTGCCATTTTTACGTGTGCAAACATTGTTATCGGCAGGTGCCATAGTTCCCATAGTCTTCCCATTCCTAGTCCACTAACATCCCATCACAATAGCCCAAGTAGTTTTCCTCCATAGTTAGCAATAGTTTAGCACAGAACCGGGGATTGTCCTTGGGTACATTTCTATAGTGCATACGGGGATAATCGTCGGTTTTGTGTCGCCATTTCATTAAAGTTGTCTCAAAAGGGCTTCAGCGTGTTGGCTTCGGCCCCACGTTCGCCTCCCAAAAATCCGGGACTCTGTAGTCTCGAGGTCAGAAAGAGACATACATTTATAATAATATTAATAATTAATATAACGAGCAATACAAGAGGTATCAAAAGGTTAAAAAATAAAATTAACAGCTGATAAATATGGAGTCCCTAGATCAAGTTGGCAACGGTACCTGAAACAAGATTCTATAAAGGATTTTTAGCGCAGATTTATAACCTCACAAATTTTCACTGAAGAAGAAGAACAAAAATTTACAAATTATACATTACATGGTATGTCCAAGCCTCCCTACCATAGGGAGCATTGGACACTTTTGACTTAGTTTATAAAAAAAAATCGGTAAAAAAACTTAACTAAAAATTAAATTATAAATTTAAAAAAACCCCCGACCCAAAAAAAAGTACGAAACAATTATGACAAAAGGTTAAAAACGCTAAACTCTATAAAAAGCAAAAAATAACTTTTAACACTACGTAAACTAAATTTTGTCGTGTCGGGGGACCGCTATAATTCATTACTTTAGATACATGTTTTTTTTTTAAAACGAATGTTGTAATTAGGTAGGTATCATTTGATTTATGTAAGTATTTATGAAGGTAAAAAGCGGTCCCCCGACACGTCAAAATTTAGTTTACGTAGTGTTAAAAGTTATTTTTTGCTTTTATAGAGTTTAGCGTTTTAACCTTTGTCATAATTGTTTCTTACTTTTTTTGTCGGGGTTTTAAATTTATAATTTAATTTTATTTCATGCTTTTTAAAGGAGCTCCTTAATTTTTCCTTCTTTCATTTAATTAATTTTATCTTAAGATGGGGTCGCTATATGCTATCTCGGCCAAAGGAAGCTGTTTAACAATCCTCATGACAAACTGGCTCTGGGAGAATTGCACAGATTGAGAAACAATAAAGATTAACCTTTGGACATTCTAGATTTTCAGCAAAAATATAAATCGGTTTATCCGTTTCATTCCGGCATTCCAGGGTTTCATCCGCCACATCCCATTTCCAGCATCAGGTTCTCGTCAATCAGAAACATGAAGAGAACTCGTCAAGACAAATTCAACGAGCCCAAACTCGATGGGTTTACTAAGAGGCAGTTCAGGGTTACGTCTCCTACCTTCGTGCCCTAACAGCAGACCAGCTCAGTGGTTCCAAAAGACATTAGTGTTTCAAATTTCAGATCCCACATATACGTGCAACTAAACTGAGCGTGTAACATTCCTATCACATCTAGCAAACGAGCTGATGACCTTGAAGACCTGAACCGATTTCCACCAAACATAGCTAAGAACACTCCTGACTGACATACCTTTTAAACAAAAAAAACCGCATTACAATCGGATCATCCGTTTGGGAGCTACGATGCCACATACACACACACACACACACACACACACACACACACACAGACACGTCAAACTTATAACACCCCGTCGTTTTTGCGTCGGGGGTTAAAAACGGTTTTATCTTATGTGCACTGAAAACTAGAAAATAAAAAATAGTTACCTGTCAACCTACGGTGGTCCCGGTCATATTAGACTAAAATAAAAACGTGGGGCCCATAAACTATTGCTGTAGTACCTCTTCTAGAGGTATAATAGGTGTGGATTGCATCGACTTACTATAATCGTAACTGGAGATTTTGACAATCAATCATTAATAATAGAAAATACACATACCTTTCATTAGTTTTCTCTTTATAACGATCCGAAACCGCAACAAAATATTTAAGTACTTTTACGAGTGTTTGTTCTTGACAACTCACAGAAATGACAGATAGTCTATGGATGAACACCGTTACCAGTCGGTAACGTAAACTACCCAATAAAAAACTATGATCAAATCAGAATAAAAGGACCCTTTTATTCTGATTTCATCATGTCTCCCAACTGCCCATCTGTCCCCTACCTCCCCTATAGATAGACAGATTTTGGCAGATCTGTCAAAATCTCGACTTTAATTTAGTTCAACTTGTCAACACGCTCGATAGTGAAGCGCTAGTGTAGTTTGACAATGTCAATCACGAAACTTTAAGATAGAATTCCGTGGGTCGCGATTGTCGCAGCCGCGCGCGACAAAAGTCAACCTATGAAAATGTATGGCACCGCTGCCGAGGGCCGCGACAGTCGCGCGCGGACGACGAATTTCGTGAGCCGCTCGCGGCCGTACGCTTCTCAACATGGTCTAGCGCTTAATAACATCTATAGAATTTTAGTAAAACCAGAATTAAATTGTTGACAATGCCGCGAGCAGCTTACGAAATTCGTCGGCCGCGCGCGACTGTCACGGGCCTCGGCAACGGTGCCATACATTTTCATAGGTTGACTATTGTCGCGTCCACGGAATTCTACCTTTAGATCGAAGTCGAAGTGAGAGTGATGTCGAAGTGAGTTGTGATATTTTATAGAATCGACATGCTGGGCTGTATAGTAAACAAATGTATAATTTACCTGTACTTGTTTTAATCACTCCAGTATTAGCATCTATAACAAACACACCAACTCCGTCCATATCTCTTTCACTCAAGATAGAATACTTGATAGTAGAATTGACTCCATTATCTCTGTCTATAGCCTTAACTCTAGCTACTTCTGCACCAGGCTGCTGTTCTTCTCTCACACTGACAACATCTTCTCTAGGGTCAATGATCTCTGGAGGATTGTCATTTACATCGGTAATCTTGATTGAAATAGGAACCCTGCTCGATCTTGGTAGTGTGCCCTGGTCTTTTGCTTCAGCGAATAAAGAGTAAGAAGACTTGAATTCTCTGTCCAGAATTTCTTTGGTAGTGATTATTCCTGGAACAAATACAATGAAATGAATAACATGAATGTAAAACGTAACATAACCACTCGAACTTGTAAAATAAATATAGACAGCCGAACATTATACGCTAAAAAGTATTCATCCTTTTAACAGGATTATCCTTGAAATCTTGACGGGAGAAAACGCCACTCAATTTTAATAATCGCACAACATATACTTTAAAATTCTCATTTTATAATGAGGCCTACACACTTTTACCAAATTCACATGGCCAAAGAATTTTGTCAATTTCAAATCGATTACTTTTAAGTCTGTAACCTAAAATTAGGCGTACATAAAAGAGATCGCCTCGGGACAGAATAACTATGATTATCCAAAACTCCATATTGAGAGCCTAAAAATGTGATGACTGAAACAGGGTAGCAAAATGAATGCCGTGGCATAACCCCGATCCAAACAATAATGGACCTAAAGTTGGCACAATTAAAGTTTTCATTCGTATAAAAGCTGATTTTATAGGAGGATAATAAGATGTGCCAGAAACCGCTGTAATGAGCGATGGGAAGCGAGTTGTAAAAAAAGTATCCATCGTTATTTCCACCGCAAATATTGGATAGTCTTAACTCCTGAGTTTGTGGTAAACGATAATATTTTCTTTACGATTGCTGATTTCTGTTTTTGTAAGACGGATATTATTGTTGCGGTGTAGAGTATCACTTGGAGTTCTTCACAGACCAAGAGGCCAGAGATCATTATGGCAGAGTCATAAATACTGGTAACTTTAAATCGCTGAGTTTAATTTATAAAATCAGGCTTTGATTTGTACTCTCAGGTGTAATGCACGACGTTAGACGTTTTTATTGGACAGTCGTACTTCAATTGCGCTGGGATATAAAATATTGCTGTATGCACCAGTTTGATAACATTCTGTTAAGAATATATTCTCTGCTAGGTATTAGATCTATTAATTTCATTGACATTTTTTTTTTAGATTTCTTATACTATGTAGATGCATCTTTTCTTAAACATCCTGTGGGACTTTGTTAAGACAAAGGGCCAAATCATTTACAATCGCGTCATCTTCGATCACAATTACCTTTTTTGTTCCAACCCTGTTTGTTATTGCTGCAATTTATAGCACTCTGTCCACAGTAAGATTCCAGCAACATTTTACACCTATAATTCATTTGAGAACATATGAAAATAAAAGATATCCGTCAACAAAACGAGTTGTAGGGCCCTGTGCGTCCTACACGTACATTTGTAACATATGAGCTTTAAATAGCCGACGACAGTATCTAGTACTGGTAAGGCTTGTAATAAAACATGGGAGAGAATAGCCAGGCTCCTACATAGCAATATTTTAATAATAGTTAATGGCGGGTCATGGCGCATGCGCGAGCGACGACGTTTATAACTCGCCATTGACGCGCATAAATTCATTGTGTGCTGCCTCCCGTTGCGGGATCTTGGACGACGAAAGCGTGACCTTTTAAATAAAACTTGACGCCAGTGTCTTGATTGATCATCGGATTTACTGGAAGCTAAAACCCAATTATGCTCTCCTGTTATTCAAGCTAGCTTATGACTCTAACACTGCTAACAAATCAAACGAGACTTGGTTTTATAAGATTATAGATTGGCTATCAAAACCAACAGAGGATCATTTTTATCACGCTTAATTGATACCTAGTGAAGTATAAAACTTGCCAAAAATAACCCCAATAAAACAGTGTTCAAGTCTTTTTTATTTCAAAGAACCAAAATCGCTGATCCAATCAATCCGCGTCCACCCACAATTAATAATGTTTAAACGTTTTTGTATCCCTATAAGTCTTTAGTCACAAAACCTCTGTCGTACAAAAATTATTAGCATTACATCGTGAGTCAGTAAGTACGTCGAGCAAAAGCTTTACTAATGGTGACCGGCTTTCACATGTGACATATGAAATGGCAACAATATCTGTTCAGGCAAATGTATAGGTGCCTTTACACGGTGCAATAAAATTATACTTTGTCTTAATATTGATGGCTTATGAACTGGCTCTCAATGATTTTTGTTCGATTTTATTAAAGTACTTTTATGGTATGTATGACGTAGTATGGAATTAAGTATGGTATAGACTCTAATCGCTGACTAATCTAGCCTAACGACCGACAATGTCAAAGCCAAAAGATCACAGGCAGACCGACGGCTATCAATGCTCATAAAAGGCAGAGTTTTTGCCACTGGAAACATTGTGGGTGCACCTGTTGAAGACCGCAATCTTCCAATAGGGCCACATACAGCCGTCGCAAATGATTTACGAATTTAGCCCTCACGCGCTCCCTGCTAACTAGCTCGGGAGTGTTCGGGTGCGATCTCCGATAAGCCGAATTGAGACGAAAAGCTCCACCATTCATCAGTCAGTTATTGAGAATAACGAACTGCCAGCCACCCTTTTTATGCCGTGCTTAATACTCGCACGATTCCACCGATAAACATCTTTTGGGATAAGATCACTGCAGGATTCTTATTTGCATATCTTATTAAATTTTGTCGGTGTAAACAAGGCTAAACATGGAATAGTTTTTGCTACTTTTCACCCTCGTTTCTCTTTTATGGGTAGATAAACTTCTAAGTGGTAGCATATAATAGTACGTCTCGACTATTGGAAGTCGCAAAAGTGTCCAGTGCAAAGATCACGATCGTGCCTACGTAGTAAACGACTGCTGGCTCATTAAACCTGAGATAATCCTCATTTCTAAGTTGACTCTCAACGTGAGGAGGATACTAACTAGCAGCTAGATACAATATGAACTAAGAGAGATTAATATAAATAATATTATCCCACCAAACCCATCAGGCAGACACTCGAAATAATTCCATAATTACATAGAAGCATAGAAAGCGGTCCATGGGAAGGTCAAAAACAAATAAAGCCATCGGATCTGCTCCCCATACGCTCAAATTGTGCAGGTATTAAAATGGCTGTATTTATCCAATGTGTTTGCTCTATCAATGAGTTTCAAGGGACTTACATACTTTGGGTTTTAGCTTTCAAAAGTGCCGGCAAGCTAAACAAAGCGCAAGTGGCCGGCTGGGAGTTGCTTGCTTGATCAAATACGAACGAGTATTTGGTATTACGGTAAAATATCATTGTTCTTAGTTCGTTCTGTACACGATGTAATGATCCATGTAGCGCCAGTGTTTGTGCTTGTAATATAGTTTAGATCATTTGCTTCCCAAACTTCTAGACTAAACGTCTACTTTCTCCATTTCATCACAATCATTAAATACTATAGAAAAGTCTACACCAGTATGTACTTTAACAGGTGCATTCAAGTCTTATAAGCCTGCTGATCTCTTGAAAAATAAGCGTAGGCTACACATGAGAAATATGTTGACCTTGGTTGTGTCACTTCTTATTGTTGTTGGGTCAACATTCGACGGTAGCTTTTGGAGGATTAAAATGATAAATAGCGGCTAGACGTCATACACCATGAGCATTGGCTGGTAGACGAAGTAATGTTTGTAATTAATCAAAACTGGGTTTTTGATTTTTATTTTGATATTTATACGGCTTTAATTATTGTTTCGACAGATGTAATGCGAAAACAAGGTGGAATAAATGGGTTTAGTTTAAAGTGCAAGTGGAGATTTTAGGAATTATTTTTTCATTCTTTAACTTATATTTCTGGCACATCCCAACCCAACTGTATTATCTTTTCTAAAATACTCAATTTAATGACGTCCTGTAACTAGGAAACTAGAAAAATTATAAAATAATACTCACCAGTAACAGGATTAACAATAAAACTCGTGTTCGAAGGAAACAGGCTGTATCTCACTACAGCATTATCCCCCAAATCCGCATCACTGGCTGCAATCTTCCCAACAAACGCACCAGCTTTCTGATTCTCTTCAACTTGGAACTCATAAGCCGTTTTACTGAACACTGGATCATTATCATTCGCGTCTATTACATTGACGACTAAGTTGGCGGTTGCAGAAAGTGGCGGTATACCGTTGTCGACTGCTATAATGACCATTTTGTGTTTTGCTGTTGTTTCTCTGTCGAGCTGTTTTGCGAGGTACACCCAACCTGTGCTTGGTTGTACTTTGAAGTACTCTTCAGTTGTATTAGCGTCGGCAGCTATTTTGTAGGTTATTCTTGCGTTGTTGCCTGTGTCCTTGTCTATTGCTTGTATTTCTACGATCTGTTGAGAGAAAATTATCCGAGTTAATATTTATCTTTTTGATGTTGGTGTGTAAAGTCAGGTTAGTAATTAAATTTATTATAATTGGCCTTAAAAATGCCGTTACAAAAGTAAACTTTGTTGCAGAATTCAGGATATTGCTCCAACTGTACTCTAAATCTGTATCATTGATTACAACGTATTACTCATTGCAGATAAAACGTCAAATTAATTACGGAACCCATTAATGTTATCTCCCCTCACAATTTATGAAACAGCTTTACAAATTAATTAGATAAGCAAGTAAAAGTCACAATTACACAACACAAGACCTGAATTTGTACCCTCGAAGATATTTCAAACTATTGTATTAGTCTTACTAATTACAAAACTTTATTAATTACTATTTATTATTTTAATTTGATTACCATACATTTAATTGATTTTGAGTTCAAGTCTTATAAGTCTATCTTTAAATTCAGCTTCATGGTAAAGTTTATTTTTAGTGTGGTCTCGTGAACCCGATACTTTTTGATTACTATCGTCCAGTTAAATGATACTCGATAAATTCAACATACAGATTAACCCGTATTTATGTATGTATTGTAACATATTTTTAAACTGACGATCTTCTTACATTTTGGTCTAACTGCCAATAACATAATTTCATAAAAATGTATCAGTAATGGCTTTATCAATAGTACAGTTATGAATAATATTTGATTCTTTAACATTGGAATTTAAGTTACTTTATTCCGTATAGTTTCTTGTTACTCCAGAGCTTTCTTCATTCGGACACATTTTTGGAATGTTGTTTTCTGTTTCACAACCGAGATATAATACAAAGTGACAATTACACTATAACCCACCCACGATTTAAACTAATATTTTAACTACAATATCTTCATAGTTGTATATATCTTCTACACCATTATCACTATGTAAAATGTTATATACTTCTATATAGTACATTCTAATATATCTTACCTTAGCATTAATAGCTTCAGACTCCAACACATTGGCGCTGTAGGACTCATGTTCAAACACTGGAGGATTATCATTGACATCCTGGACATCCACCACTAAGGTCAAGTTGGCACTGAGGGATGGGACGCCATTGTCCCTGGCTGAGATGATGAGGGTATGACGAACGAGGTTCTCGTAATCCAGGGACCTGTAGAAGAAAGAATTATGGTTATGATTAGTTTGTTCACTGTACTTTATATCCACTATGTAGGTAATATTGCTTTTCACAATGGCATAGTAATATCCTAATTTGATGAGCAATCTTTATCATCCTGACTAAGTCCTGTTCTATCTCAGAGCTAAATTGAAATCTTAAAAAGAATGATGGATGAATTACACACTCTATCATCATTATATTTTAGCTTAAATATGAATTTAATAATACAAACCTCAAAAGCGTAACCAATCCATGCTGAGAATTCACTGCGAAGGTATTAGCCGGACCTGTAGCTGACACCAGATGGTAGGTAATCTGTCCATTTTTGCCATCGTCTTCATCAGTAGCCTTTGCTGCGTATACCACGGAACCTATGGCTGCTGACTCAGCTACTGACACTCTTACTGATGACGTGCCGAATTCTGGCGTGTTGTCATTCACGTCTTCCAAGGTTATTTGTACCTGTTGATTAAAGTTTACTTAAATATTTGAGCAGCTATGTGAGAATATGTTTTAGGTAAGTAATAATAAGAGATGCAGCAATGAGGGCACATAGAATCATACAAAAATTACATAAACTATTACATAAAAAAGATATCAATATAAGGAGGATTGTGTTTAAACTCCTTTACTAATAACAGGTGGCGTTTTAATCCAGATCTAGGTAAAACCTTAACCCTGACTTAATATGGAAGGTTAGCTTTCACTGTAAGCTAGCTAAGTGACGTTATACCAATACAACACATCATCCTTCCTATACATTCCCAAATAAAATTACCCCTTACCTGTGTCTGATCGAAACTCGAAGGGTTCCCAGTGGCAGCTCTCACATTCAGCAGATACGAAGGACTGGCTTCCCTGTCTAGCTGGCCAGCGGTCCTGATGGATCCAGTCAGTGGTTCTATGGTAAAGCGGTGCTCAGGGTCCCCGGAGACGATGCTGTAGCGGAGTGGTTGTTGTCCTGGTGAATAGAAATGGTATTAGTTTAAATGTTGCTTTGAATATTAAAAAATAAAACAAGCAAGTAAGGAATACATAGAGATTTGTAAGAATATTTAAATCAGCTCGTATTTTTGACCAACTTACAGATTTTTATACTAACAATAAAGAAAAGATTAAAAGTGGATTTCAAATAAATTAACTAATCCATTTTGTGTGACACGATGTCACAAACAGACTTGCACTCGACATATATACTGTTTATAAATGTTGATACAGGTACATAGCCTACCCTCTAAAGTTCATAGAAAGCGCCAAGATTGGAAGCCTACAATATTCTAAAATAGAATATCCCATAGATGCAACATACATGAAGCTAGAGTACCTCAAATTCGACCTCAATCGTCTCAATTTTCCCAGATTGTGGGCATCCCAGCGAAATTGAGCGCACCAGTGTTTATAGACCTCGTAAATATTTATGCATCGGTATCATTTTACTTTCCGACTCGTATTGTCTTTTATACTGGGAAACTATTTATGTTCTGTGTTAGATACAATATTAGAATTTATTTTGTGAGAAATTCTGCTTTTATAGGTACAAAATTCGGTAGTTTTTGATCGTTTTAATTCAAGTTTATTTTCATCTAGACTTTGGGTGTTATCATCATTAATGTTTTTACCAAGAGAACAGGTTCGCATTTTTTTTCATGTTCATACATTATTTAACAAACAACTTATTACAACAAATTGCATGTTCGACCTCTAGTGCATAATTAAAACAAACTTAATTCCCAACAAAATTCACTTCCATCAAATTAATCTTTCTCTTAATAACATTATAACAACATGTTTTTATTTCACTTGTAATTATAGACTAGTGTTTTTTGTTACTGTTAAAAAAGGCTTCTTAATTTCGTGACTAGACTAAGAATCTGAAGCTCAAGCAATTTATATGCAAATGCAAATATTAATTATTTTAAAAACACTATCTGGTTCACATCTATTTACTGCGCCTTTTTGCACGTATGCATTATTCATTTTCGTCGTATATCTATAGTTGTTATTATTGACAAACCAAACATAATTTTAATAAAACAAAAAAGTTCTTATTTTTCATCTTCAACATCATCTGCTCTGAAAATAGTACCTTTTTTAAAAGCTACATCAATTACTAAACCCTCCTTAATAAACTTGATCGCAAACCTATTTATTTCTTCAGTTACATCAACTAAAAAAACTAGCCCAGGGTCCAATTTACACTCATACAAAATAATGTCTAAATTAGGAACCTCACCACACAAATTCCCATTCCCTTTTACAACATGACTTACAATTTCCCCCCATTCGATGGGAATATGTACCTACATGTGGGCGATAGAATATAGCTAGTCAATATTATAGAATAGTATAGCTAAGATAGCGGTTATCGTTTCGCGGCTCGTAACCGGATAAGCAGATGTCGTGATGCTCATAGCAGCGTTGGATGACCGTCATAACTATTTATGGGTATTTCATATGGCATTATTGGTTGGTGGAATAGGTATGGTTTTTCACAAGTTTCATAAGGCTGTCCTTTGGATGGTGACTCTGTCTTTCTCCAAAAATAAATATCCTATCTAGAAAAATATGCCTGATTAAAAAAATATTCACTCGTCAACAACGTTGCCATTCAAAAGGTATTCTGTAACTTATTACTAGCTTCATTCTAGTTACATCATCTCTAAAGCAGGTTTGAAATCTGTGATAGATTATTATACCTTGTAAGTAAAGACTTAATTGTCCATATACCGTCCAGTACCAAAATCTTTCCTAAAAAATGTTCACAATAGTATTCCTTAAAGGCTGTCCCAAAAACATCTTCAGCCGTCTACAAACTATCAGCAACAACACAAACCAGTTGCAATATCTAGAGCAGATCTATTTTCATCACGTCTATACTAATTATACGAACTAAATTAATACAAGGATATCTGTTCCTTGCAGACTATTGTATTGTCCTTCAGCCGACTTTTTAGTTTCTTTGCCGAACGTTTTTATTGCTAATTGTCCGTTGTTATGTTTGATACGATATTTACATACAAAAGTATGCTTTAGTTGTTTTGGTGTAGCTGCGGGTAATTCGTAATGGTATAGAATAAATGTTGATGCTGTTTCACGATGTTTGTCGATTTATTTTTTGTGAGAGGAAAACTAAACCTTAATAATGTTTTGTGATTTGCAATTTACTGAAGTAAAAATTGTTGTCCCTAAACTTGTTTAAGCCAATGACATGGCTCTTAATACAACTCAAAAACCACTTCAATAACTTATAAACACATATTGCCCTAGGATAGTTCATTAATTTATCCCTAAACTGAATGCAATAGTGCAATCAATTTTTCCGGTTTATATCAGTAGCAAAACACTTCTAGATACACCAAAAATTTTCCCAAATAAACGAACCACCGAAAACGGTTTTGTATCTATCAATTTTTAATTGGCAGTTCTCACAACAATTTAAAGGGGTTCATTGTCGAAAAATTTTTTTTCCGGCGTTTCGTATTTTTTGCGCGGGCGGCGTGCGTTTTTTTTCGCCAGTCGTTTTGGGCAGGTCTGCTGACATGAGATTGATATACAGTCTTATTCGTGGACATGCTCCGGAGTCTTTGTTTAACTGGTCCCTGCCCTCCCCCCGCTGTCCTGCCTGTCCCCGCGTCGCCCCTTTGTCTCTCCTCTTTATACAGTCGGCGATGCGCAAACGCAGACTTATTTTCGGCTGGATTCACAGGATTTGGCGTAACTGTTGTTTTTGTTGAGAATTGTCGTTATTTTTCTGAGATTTTTTTGTTGACAGCGTCGATTTGTTCTTCTATTCGGTGTTCGGTTTTAATTTTAGGATGACTCAGTAGGTAATGTTAATGTTTTACTGTTATTACTTTGATAGTTTGCATCATAGTACACCAAAAGTGCAATTAAAATCAGTAAATAACCTATAGGTATATGTGAAGTCAAACTAACATCAGCATAATAAACTTTCCATCTTGATGACCCGGTCTCAACGTGCAAAATTGCTTCAAAATTCAAAAAAATATTCTTATTTCACGCCAGAGATTATCAGACTTTATTTGATTTAGTCTGCCCGTGTCTAAAAGCTTAAATTCATGGCTGATTTAAATTATCATAATCGTACCTTTAGACGGATTTAAATGTAGCAGAATACGGTGGGTGTCTGCGATTTTGCCCAAACGGAGTCATATAATATTTTGCTTATTTACAAAAACGACTTCATCAAACGATTTGATTTGGCAAAGCAGATTTCACAAGAGACAATAATAAAGTAATTATTTGAGACGTTTTATGATTGTAACGTAAAATCAAGACTGACAGACTAACGCTTTGAATTATTACTAAAGCCTTGGAGATGCGCGACAAAAATACAGGTAACTCAATAAAGTTATGTCATGAACATTTTTGGGTGCGAGTGTTTAGTGCAATTCATTAGGACTAAAAAGATCTTGGGTAGGGCTGTTCGTGACTCCAACACCTCTTTTTTTAAGGACCCTAAAGTGTTGAAACTGTTTGCAGAATTCGATACAATGGAATTAATTTCATACAAAATAACGTGCTAGGAGCGGTTATAGCCTCACAGCTAAAGCGTTGATTGACGATTGAGGTCGCGAGTTCAAATGTTAACATTTTGAACTGTAGTTAGGCCCACACCTAACACAACTATATTAAGCAGGAATTAGGAAATAACATATTGCATTTGTGAAATAGTTTTAGATTGTGAATGCAAATTAGACAACTGCTTTTTTGGTTTGATAACTTTATTTAAGAAATACATATAATATATTGATAGTCTCTTTTGGGAAACTAGTTTTAACTTTATTTATTGATTTGTACTTTAGTCCACTCTCATCTTCAGTTTCTTTTTATTATGTTGTTTTTTATTTATTATCCTTTATTCTATTGGCCTTTGCTGTATCTACTAATCCACTCATTTCTATAGTTCCCACAATTTAATGCTTAAGTTCATCTCCCAAAAAATCTATCTCTTTTTCTTCGTTGCTGTCACAACCCTGTTAGTGTCGTGGCATACCGTCTCACTCCGCATTACAAAATAAATTTGCATCTTGGCCCTTCTAAATTGAAATCATTAACGCTAAACTGATTATCTACCTCACGCGCCTCGAAGCCTGTTCAATTAAGCTTTGTAACTCTCCACCTATGCGAATTGTTAGATTTTAATTCGACTGAATTAATTTATCTAATGTGATTATCTTTTGTTTTGAATAATGCGTCCACGATTTTGATGTGATGTGCATCGAGAGGGTTGGGTAAATTGGTAGTTCATTTAATCACTAGATGTGATGATTTTGGTGTAAAAAAAGATCTAGTGTGATTAGATCTAAATTCCATACTCTCATTAGTACTTGTATTTATTTTTGAGGGCATTATTGAAAGGCTATAAATTGCAATTTCTTAGTTACCAGTAAAATGAATCATGAATAAGCTCATACACGAGCAACTATAGTTTTATCAAAATATTGCATCGAGAACGACGGCATGTAATGTAGCAAATGAATGAAAGTAGGTTATGAATTACCAACTGTAGTGAATGCCACGCACGCTCAATAGAACATAACATTAACTGATTTCGACTATTTACTCCGCACGGTTTAACTTAATCAGTGTTTCTATTCAAAACTGAAGAAAGTTTGCGAGTACTAAAATAAGACTTAGAAGCTATAATACAAGAGTAAGTATATTTTTGGCAAAACAGCTCCTTCAAAGCAGCAACAAAAAGAAAGAAACCGGATTTGAGGTGTCTTAAAAACTCAGGAATTTAAATTAAAAACAAATCTTTTTTCTCATCTAAGTACAAACATCTGTTACACACACGTCATTTGACGTACAACATTGTCGGGAACAAAATTACACCTATTAAACACCTACACGGTAAAATAAGGTGAATCAAATACGAAGTCCGAATAACGTCGTGTAAAAAGTCGAAAATAATTGAGGTACCTACAGGACTTTTAAAAAAGGAACTCTAAAAGTTTGCGCGGCAAAAACTGTCGCCGCGGTGAGGGTTCGCCGACCTCGCTGGATTTATTTGGCTGCACTGCCTGTAGGGCTACCAACAAATCCTTTTTTGAAAGGTTCGAATAGTTCTCTGATCAAAGGTGAAAGGTACACCAAGATCTGCCCTTGTTAAATCGGAATTTGCCTCAACTTTGATTTTAATTGGGCCTTAATTAATGAAGTTCGATTTAAATCATGCCTGGGATTGTCATGATAACCCGAGGTCACACAAAGGTATGTGAGTTAATTCAGTTACATCTGAAACGACATTAATATCAATTACGACTGTTTAAATAAGTCAAGGAATAAATTTTATATCCAAGTAAGTACAAAATAAGAATAATCTAAATCGCTACTTTTCTTTAGCCTCCGAAGGGTAAGGTAGAAGTTTATTTTCATACAACCTTTCACCTTTAAGATTAAATCAGGCATGACAAAAAAGACAGACTCGCGTAGTCCCGTAATACTGGCCACCCTACCGACGCCGGCGCACTCAGATCCGAACGTATCCTTGGATTTCTCCAGATTCGAATTTCAAATTTTCAGTCACTGTTCGATTGCGCGGGAGCGTGAAATTTTTTAACTTGTTTTTTAAACCTATCATAAAATGGCATGGGTATACTTTAATCCTTCTAATGTTCATAAAGTGTAGGTTTAAATCTTGCGCGAGGATTATTGTATAAAATCCCAAAAAATATATTAAACAACTTAAAGCTGCCTTGACTAAAATTATCGTCGAATATTTTATGATTTTTGCCAGTATTTTTTGTTCTTAAATATTTCTTTGGGCAGGTAAGTCTAAATCATTAAGGTTTTAACATTCTTCATTATTGAAAGTAAGTCCTATCGTCGCTCTACAGATTTTGCGTACAACAAATTCTTTTGCTATATCTTTCGGAGTTACTTGTTCATCTACTTCTACTTTTACAATATCCTCAGTTTTAACGTTTCTCTTTACGCTGAAGGCATTTTAAATCAGCATAGCTTATGTCTAAGAACTGAGGCAGTCTTCGTCTGGGTGTCTACACAAAAGGCCTTACGTCCGGCTATCGACTCTAATTTGCGTAATGCTATTCGTATTATTGCGCGACCATGTCCCTTCGTTGTTTTTCCTCTTTTTTTGTCTTGGAGTTCTGTTTTTTATTTTTTGTGATATTGTGTTTCTATTGCTGTTTTGGTTTTTGGAGTTTTTTGTGTAGGATTGATATTTTGAAAGATTTTGTTATCTTGAAGTAAGCAAATGTAGGTTCTAAATAGTAACTAATCCAACCCGCTTTTTACTCTTTTCTCTCAAAATACATATATAACCTAGTATTTGGTTATTTGAGCCTTAGAGATATTCTACAAAACATCTTCGGCGTCCTACGTCTTAAGACCAAATAATTGTGAGCAGAAACACAGGGTAACGGAGATCGGAATTATTCACAAGATTAACTGTCATACGTGATAAATTAATATAATATGTACGCATGTGTGGTCTAACGGTGGTGCGAGTCAAATCGATATTTGATTAGTCGATAATCTAACGCTAATTATAGTATCGATAATCGAAATTTTAATTTTAATTAGGTTTGTAGATGATGTTTTGGCATTAGTGTTGATAAGTTTAGGTATCGATCATGATATTAAATCAACTACATGAACTAAAGTTAGCAGTCATAATTAGAGTGTTGAAAGTGAATTAAGTGTTGATATAATCTTAAGCTCTGATCTGATTACAGCATATAGCAATGTTAGTCCAATAAAGCGACTTGTTAAAGGATCATTCTGAAATCAGTCTACATTTACTTCATAAAATAACTTCCCTGTCCATGAGTCATATGCATATGGTATATGATAATATACAACGATTGTGTCGTGGACAGTGGTTAAAGCCTACTATTTTAGGTACATGAAAAACCCGAATGGCTGATCCACCATCAAGATAAAAAACCCATCAAAAATCAACATTGTTCACCTCACATAAAAGAGCATAATTTCCTTTATCATATTTGTTTGAAGCTATCAGCAAATCGCAATATTTGGCGAAGATCTTCGAAAAAACTCACTCCGTTCTTTCGTCCGTTGGTAAAGTTCAATATATAATATTTTTTTAATTAATGGACGTTTATCTCGGGGCCGCTGCAATAAATCTGAGGGGGCGTGCGTCTATATTGAACGCAGGCGTTATGGACCTCTTTCTAATTAAACCCAAAGCGGGTTCGGGTGTGGAATAAGTGTCGAGTGGTAGCGTGGTGACGAGTTTTTTGGAGAAAGATTATAACCCTATTTATTTTAAGGTAGTTTTTTAGGAGCTTGATTTAAAAATTGTAGCCCTTACTGATCAAATAGTGCAGGCAGGATCGCTACGTTTGTGATTAGCTGATCACTACGAAAGTGGGTATTTTCACTTAAGCATGGAACGAGTTGTGATTGAATGAATATTATCCATAACTTAAGATTAATAATAATTGAAGTCAAATTAATATTAACACTTATATGATGATATTTTTCATAGCTGACGTTTAATCAAAAATGTTAATGCATACTGATAGACGTGATGAAGATTGATGAAACTTTGAAGTTAACGATCCTTAATCAATTAACTTAAGTCATAGAACTAAACTAGTAATTCTAACCAATCGCTCATTACTTGGAACAAATCTAAAAATACAATGTGATTTTTAAGATAAAATCAACTCAATCTAAAGATTTGATTTGCAATACGTAGTTGATACCAGTATTGTGATTTAGCTAATTAGTTTAAAATTTATTAATATTACTACTGAACATGTAACCTCCCATATAAAACGAAATTATAGTTCACACGAAATAAAATGAATTCTTGTTTGTAATAAGTCACATTTTTAATAAATGGAATCTTGTGGAATGTCAAATACTACATTTATTGAATTTATTACCTAGTTGATTTATGTTTGAGTTTAAAAGCAGTACTGAGCCATCTGTGATAACAGTACCTACATTTTTTGTAGACTTTTGTAACGCCGACTTTTACTCCGATTTATGTATCGTAATAGCGAACCGCAATTTGGCGGTACACTATTTGGATTTGATTGCTTTTTAGGAGGACATCATTGATATTAATCTTAACATCGATGTTCAATGATTTTTGACATTAGATGCTCAGAAATACTTATAACTGAACAATGGATAGCCACATAACAGATATTTTGGTTTTGAGTGTCTAAAACCAACTGAATCGAAGAAATAGGTTCACAGTCATGTAGGTAAGACTCATTTAACTAACTTTAATTATGAAACGAATGGACCGTATTATTCCCGGATCTAAAGACCAGCTCACAACATCATCTAAATAGAAACTTATAAGCAAATAAAACGGTCAACACAATAATTCAATATCCAAGCATATACTGCGTTGAAACTCCATGAATCTTAAGAGGCCGCTATCTATGTCTTAACAATGGTGAAGTCATGGCGTAGAATTCCCATAGACAAGTGCACAAAGTTCTATAACGGTAGAGTTAGCAATTCAGTGATTTACAGAGCTAGAAGTTACAACAGTATACGTGGGCTAGAGTATGGATCGCGTTTACACCGTCGTGTAAGCTCTTGAAAGGGTTGATGACTCTTGCGGAAAAAGGCAATGAAAAAAAATTTTTGAAGTCACGTACTGGGATTGTTTGTTGTATGAGATATTTATTGAATTCCATTTTTTTATACATTTGATTTTTTTTTTGTAAACAACCCGTCCTGTCTTAATGTGGGAATTACGAATTCAAAACACGAAAAAAAACTCTACAGAAAAGTAGCTCTAGTTTGAAGTGTTGAAGTTTTTTTTTTCATATCAGAGCATATTTTTTTTTACTTTATACCTAATAAAAAGCGTACCCAATTGTGTGCATTATTCTCGAAATATGTTACAGTATCATCTACAACGGTGTAACAAACTCCATAGACCTACCTGTGTAAATATTATCCAAACGCACCGTCGCGAGTGAGATACCGAACATGCTTTATTGTCTATACTGTAATATAACAGTATAAAACGCAATATAACAATGATATTACACAAATAAATTTAACTGTTGTTCTCAAACTAAACGCGTGTATTACTATGATTTGTTGGATTTCCGTAGATCAGTTACAAGGTATCATTTTTGTACAAATATAATAAGTCTTAAAATCTTGACTGATTCTGACAATGTTTGGCTTTTAAGCATCTTTCGATTAGGTTACCTTTAAGCTAAATATATCTTAGACACCAATGACTGTGTTTCGGATGGCACGTTAAACTGTAGGTCCCGGCTGTCATTGACCATCATTGGCAGTCAGAAGTAGTCAGAAGCCAGTAAGTCTGACACCAGTCTAACCAAGGGGTATCGGGTTGCCCGGGTAACTGGGTTGAGGAGGTCAGATAGGCAGTCGCTTCTTGTAAAACACTGGTACTCAGCTGAATCCGGTTAGACAGGAAGCCGACCCCAACATAGTTTGGGAAAAGGCTCGGAGGATGAATTGTCTTTGGAGTCACGTAAGCCTTACAGAATTAAGTGTACTTAAATGTCAATAAAACTATTCTCGTCTAAGTATACCTAAATATAAAAATTATCTTAATTTATTTATAGTTTGACCTCAAATATGCTCATAACCTATTAAAAGCCCATCTATGAGTATTTAAAACACTGAAACAGTACATAAATATGGCCATAAAATCTTTGATGTCGACTCTAACCCCGATTTGCACTTACTTAAAAATATTTTACGACTTTTTAATGTACTATTAGAAGTTGTAAAAAGCACCTTCATAATTAAAGTCTCGATTTCCGTGACCGCCAAAGTCACAAATTAATTATATTTCATTTTAATTTTATCAAGATTTTGACAGATGACAATCTGACGATAAGAGTACATGACAGACTAAACAGTCTGACGACAGTTGACCTCATGGCATTTTTTAATAGAAAATCTTGATTCTAATAAAAGTTTTCAGGCGATCTGGTAATGGCTAAGTACCCGATCTTTGTTATGTGCGTACTACCATTCATCTTCATATTGACCTATGAGCCCAAACAAACTATCGGCCGACTAAAAGTTTGCAGTGTGTGGTTACTCTTAATTACATAACTTTTTAATTTAATCAACATTTTGACAGATGACAATCTTATAAATATGACGTTAGTCGTGTCTCAATGAGATTTAATGCATTTTTTTCTCAAGATATCACGTTTCCGCGGTGGAATTAGTATCAAAGATGGTGGATGTCCCATGGGGCACTTCGTGAGAATTGTCGAAAGGAAATAAGTTATTGCGGTGCTATCTCTGTTGTAAAACAATCAATCATGCTCGATCTAATACAGTTGTATAACATATTAACATCCTGCTTACGGTAGCAAAGTAAAACTATCCTAATTATTTGTATTTATATTTACAGTAGTTTAAGTAGGTTGTAAACTAAACATTTAAGGTTTTAGTGTGTGAAAATATATGGTAAGCTTATTTCCAAACTAGGTCAAACGAAACAGTATAACTATAAACTTAGATGCCAGATAGTCGCGATTCAAGCAACGCAAAATGTATGCGCATTGATACAAAATTATTGCATTTCCCTCCAAGAAGATATGAGAAAATTACCCAATGCACCTTTAAATAATTACTGCTTTAACGGCATAAATTGAAATAGGAATGTTCGCAGCTATTCGAATGGTTTTCCGCAGCTTTAAATAACTATCGTCATACATGTCACGTTACGTTACGGTGTGATAGACGGCCTTAGCGAATACGACGTTTTGATCTATGGATTAATAAGGAGTTTTACTACTTACTGTTAATGTTTCCTTCAATCGAATCGGGTATGAAAGTTACTATTTATGTACTTTATATCCAATCAACGGTAATTAGTACTTTAGGTCACCATCGGCTCTAGACTATACGACTCAATAAAAATACAGTTTTAAACAGAAATGTATATTAAAGATTTTTCATAACGCTGCAGCCCTACTTACCTACTACCCAGTACTGAATGAACTACCTACATTTAGCGACAAACCACATAACATTATAAGTTAAGCTAAACGAAAAGCATTGAACAACCTATCATTAAAAATATATGTATTCAGTCGCGTTCTTCGTGTAAATTATTTGTCCTTTCAAAATGGGTAAAGGAACGCATCAGCAATTCAAAGGGGTTCATAAAAGTTGCCAAGTGGATGCACCAGTGCTTGCATCAGCTCGTGAGGCTAAGACAATGGGCGATTACGTACAGTTGTATGGGCATCTTAGCGTCTTGCACCACGGTGTAAGGGATAGGATTTGCGCTGGGAGCGATCCTTGGGCCGACGTTGTAAGTTATGCTTTTGTTTAAATTATCTTTAATGGGTGTATGGATTTTTTTGATGTATGAGAGTTTGTAATTGTGAATTAATTTTTATTTTGCTTGATATATTTTTTTGGGATTGTCTGACTTTTTTATAGAAAGTCCCGTTGTGTAGTCATCGTAATAATTGAAATCGAAATCCGTGTTCTTACTACAACGTTTAGCACTTGCACAGGTTTAGAAGTCTTAAAAGTTAATAGGAGCAATAAATAAAGCTGTTTCCAAGTCTCCCGTAACCCCATACTTTCACCACGATTACCATAAAACAGTTGTACAACGAAGTACAATTCTTTGTACAAAACACTGTAATTATGTAAAGTGTACTTCACTTTTATATTGAAGACCTATTCACCTAGCCCAGTTACCTTTTCAAAGGGTTTACGAAGACGCTAAAAGCTTTTCATTTGAATAGAAACCACTTGGGCACGATTTCAATAAATTTGTTGCAGCAAAATGAAGCTATAAGGTGATGCGGTCAACGGTAGTTGTATCATTGAGCCGTTTGTACTTTATGCGGCGATTTCCCGGATACGTTCATTCCGGATTGTTTCTGTCTGCTTAAGTATTGCACATTAGAGAAAAGGTTACTTTTGTTTTACAATGATACCCGTTTCACTGGTATGGAAAGAGACTATTGAGAAGATTTGAGGTTCAAAAGCAACGCGTACATCTACTCAAATTACTTGATAAGTAAGAACGTAACTTCTAGTTATTGGAGTTATTAGAGTTTCATGTACTAAAGTCTTTAACTTAAAAAAAAGCACTTACCTCTATCACCAACAGTAGCCTTCAGATTCCCAACAACAGTCCCAATCCTGACGTCTTCTTTCACACGAAAATTGTACCGAGGCTTATCAAACAGCGCTGATCCAATTCCAGCAGGCATCACCGACACATGTACCACAGCATTTTGAGGAGCTGTCAAACCACCACCATCAGTAGCAGACACTTCTAAATCAAACTTCAAATTGGCTTGCACCAACGCAGGCTTCGTGACCAAAATCTCTCCAGTACTCCTATCTATTCTGAAGACATCGTTCTCATTGCCGTTGACAATTCTGTAAGTTATTGTACCAAATCTGCCTGAATCGGAGTCTGTCGCGGACACGGCTATAATCGGCTCGCTGGAGATCCGTCCTTCTTTCAGAGAAACGTTGTAATCCTTAACTGTGAATGCTGGTACATTGTCGTTTATATCGAGGAGTTGAATCTTCACCATTGCGGTCGTCGACAGTCCTCCTGCGAATAAATAATTGGTATTGATTGTTCGTATTGTTTGTAATTCTATGTCTAATTGGCAGGTGGTTGATTTATGCGTTTGTCAACGCGTTTAGCGGGCTTGTGATTATATGCGGTTTTTCTCCGTGTATCTTTTGAATATACATTATTTATGGCTTGTTCTAATGTAATGGTCGCTGTTGTATCTTTTTCGTCTTTAGTGCATTTAAACGTTATGTAACTACCACGAATTATTCAACTTAATTACATTATCTGTAATTTTACGTAAACTTTGTAATACCTGTTCAAAGTTGACTGCGACGCAATTTCGTGGTAACAGTAAAACTAATAATAAGTCCTTAATGTACAGTTAACTATTACGACGATCTATTGCCTCATAATTATTTTACAATGTTTTCATATAAAATTATTACATAAACGCTGGAATCTAACGACACATCCGTTAGAGTGTTGCACTTAATCTTCCTGTTTACTTTGAAAATATTTATCCAATGTAACAAATTAAAATTGTCTCAAATGGAACCCAAACACAGTCGTCACAGCATTAAAAACTGGAAAAAGTTCTCGAAAATTCCGTTTCAAAAGACAAAGTAGCCGCTCGAGCTAACGAAATAAAAACACCAAGTGATAGTTGCACAGTTCTCTCTCCATAAATCAGTGAGCTCGACTTTCGGGCCTTGGACAGACATCGGCGGAATTTATTTCGGCCGACCAATGTGATGGTCCTTCGAAATCGCTGCAAATCGTGGATATTTTAAAGATTCTCGTATTATTCTGGGTTCGGTTTACCTTGATTGTGCGATGTAAGTATCGTGACAATATAATTATTGGAAATAAATCAACGTTTACAGGCTGGTTGTTGAGTTTTTGTTAAGCAAACAAGAGTATCTTTAAAAAATCTTACAACATCAAAAGAAACTTTACACATTCACACAATTTCGTATAATTTTTAAATACTCAAGATGCTCCTATTCCTCCACTCAAATATCTAAGTAAAGCTAGAAATGACATTGTAGTGAATGCCAAAGTATTTGATATAAGCCAAGCAATATTAAGAGTCCAGCGTGACAGATGCGATCTACTGAATTTAATGCTGGCGCAAGAAATTGTTATTCTGAAAACATTTAGAACTGAAATAGAAATTATAAATTAAATAGTAAATGTAGGTGCTGTTATTGATTGAGATGCTGTTACTTGTAATAAAGTTTTCTATAAATTGCTTGAAGTAACTTTTGATAAGTTCTGGACACTTTCTCCTCCGTGGTTCTGGATGACGACAAATTAAAATTATTCTGTCAAGTTTTATATTTTATTGAAATCTTATAATTTAGAAAGTAAAATAATTTAAAAATCCTAAATTACTCAAGTGAAGGGACAATCTCAGTTTAACTAACAAATACCTCGAAATACTAACGTGCTATAATTTAAGGTTTAAGACAATTTACCTGTGCCTTAGAGAATATTGCATCGCGCTAATTATTGGAAAATTAATAAAGGTCTGCCTAGGGAATGTTGTTAACCCACTTTGGGTAAATGAACATGGTACGTTATTGCACAAATAGGTTCGGAAGCTATCTTAGAACTCTTATGTTGGTAACTCTCACGGTAAAGCTCGAAGTTTTACTTAAGAATTAGAAATCATGATGGTAAAATAAAAACGATAAAAGTCTACCTGCTCCTAAGATATTTGGTAGCAGCATAAGTATTGATATAAATAATAAAAACATCTTATTTTATAAAGGTTTCTGTTTTCAATCGTAAACATTAAGAAATGAATAATGAATAACTGAACAAAGTACATATAATTAAATATGAACAAGGCCTCATAATTACTGACCATTAATTTTAACCTCAGATTACTTTGCCAAAAGGGTTTGGTCCTCTTGCAACAAACCTATTCCAAATTATTAGTTCACTTAATCAAACTATTAATATTTTACATTACATTAAGGAATGTACAAGTTAATGAATGGGCGAGGCTTGACCTCCAGCTTTTAATCGAACATAATATTTTAATTTATATTTTGAACAAAGCCTATTTCGCCATTAAACGTGTGAATTGCGTAAAATGTACATTCAAAAGTCGGAGACCAGAAAATAACTTAGAAGAATCCATTCAAGATCATCAATAATACACATCACAATAAACGTCAAGATAAGACCAAAGCTGCAGTAAATAACAAAATTACATTAAATGAAGTACATAACAAAAGAACATATAAATGATAAAAAAATGAAGTACCAACCTCTATCAGTAGCAATGACGGGGAACTCAAAGTCACTATGAGCTTCATAGTCTAAAGGGGCTGATACACAGAGGTCTCCAGAATCAGGCTTGACGGAAAACTGGGGCTTTCCGAAACTCTCGCCCAGTGTGTAGTTGACGATAGCGTTGACTCCACAGTCTGGATCGATTGCTGACATCTGTGGAAGAAAAATTAATGTTAAGTACGCACAATAGTAATATAAAATTATTTTATTTGGTAACCTTTAAATGGGAATAGGGCAGAAGAGGAACCAAAAGCTACTAATTAAAAAGACATTGTATACAGTTAAGACCATGATGCAGCATTGATATGAACCAACCGAAGATCGATGAAGATGAAAAGTAATCACTAAGCAAAAACATACTAGTAGTATTACTCTTGTTACTTGTTGTTGTATTACTATTAATCATCAATTTGCTAATGGCATTCATAATCTTACTGAGGGAGTTCCCAAAGCAATTGTTGCCAAGAATGACATAACTGGAAATTTTCAAAATACTACAACTTCTATCAAACCAGTACTTATTGCAAAAATAGTTTACGGTAACTTTGGTGATAATTCATAAGTGGTGGCAGGTAACCAGTGCGTCGCCTACAAGCTACAAGGTTTAGAGAAATGTTCACGTGGGCGATATTTTACAATTAAAAGTTGCGTGATATGATTTACAGCACTGGTATAATCGGTTGGTTTTCATTCCTTTAGTTTAAAAGTAGCTGGTTCTGATTATCATGTGTGAAGATGAGTAGTTTTATAATTTTGTTGTTTGTTTTTATTATAATATTGGGTTGAATCGTCTGATTCAGTGGGTGGTGATGTTTCATGTGAATATTGTGAAGAGATTTTTGCATTACCAGTTTCGAAATACATGTTCTTTAACCAAGTTTTACAAATCGGTGTTTCTCAATCTTTATTTGTAGAATAGCATTGACCCTTTATTTTTACGCCACCTAAACTTAATTTCTGAGAAAATGTTAACGTCTATTTTATTACCAACATTTTAAACCCATGTTAAGTTGCCTAAGCTACACAAAACATTGCAACCTAAATTCAGAGGAAACCAGAAACTGCAGTACACGGTAAAGCTTGGTAAATTAAACAGCAGTCCTACGTATTGGACAAAATCCAAAAACTGATCGTTATCACACCTGAAAACCAGAATGCTACATCAAGTGCGCCATTCATTGCTTGTAACCTTAGAAGATAGCTAAAACAGGAAACTTACAGCCGTCATGTTACTCGCAACAAAGGATCGCTACTACGACTAATTGCCATCCACAGTCCAACTGTGAGATAGCAATCGTAATTAATTAAAGGTATTTAATTCGATGAATTGATCAAGGTTCTGTGAGGTCTCAGCTATAGCAAGCCTAAGGACATTGTATCACAATATATACCGGTATATTCTAATGTTCAGTTACTTATGGAATGGAAATTCTAAGTTATTATTCCCAGGAAGCAAATGTTTGACATTTTTGCTGCCGTACATTCTCGAACAAATAAAACATTTACTCCGCTGAAGGAAGTGTCCCATAAATTAAATTAAAAGGCTTTATTGAGAAGTAGGCATCGATAAATAATGAATATATTTGCTTATTTATACTCCAAGCTTTCACACCTTCTTTTTGTTACATGTCCCGAATAATGAGATCAGGTTGCGAACACGACAACTGATCTTAAACGTATTTAAGAAGAAATAAACACACTCTTGGCTTAAGAAAAAAATAACTATAAACGCAAAATTGACCTTTTCGAGAGCTCATTATAAAAATAAACAGTCTAAATACAACCGAACGATGATAAATGAGTACTGGACGTATGAGAAATAAATCAACGGCTACACAGACGGTAGTCGCACAATGCAGGACCCCGAAAATTCAATAGCGTAACGTAACAAGCGACAAATTGCCTCTGTAGGTGTTAAGTGGCAAAATAAAAATATAACAACATCAAAGATAATTAGCCTGAAATCATCTTTTTCTCTTTTACCTCGGCTATATTACGTACGTGACATTGGCTCTTGATTAATTGCATCCACGTCGAACGCTAAGATAAATTGTTCGCACACATGCTATAGAAGTTTCAACTCTGACAAGTTAATGGTAAGGTCCAAATTGGTATGTGATTTATGAGATCGCGAAACGGTGTTAGTTTTAGCGATTCCGCTAATGGCTTCATTCTTGTATCTTGTCTTATTAACATTGTTGGTCAATCATTGATATAAATTGCTTTGGTATTGAGACGTTTAGATAATCATTTTAATGTTATATAACAGGTATATCTGCCAAATGCAAACGAAACTGTTCAACTTTGCTCTTATGTGATATTAAAAGAATTTCTTTCGACAACACGCAACATGTGGTCAGTAAATCACAAATCTTACTGTTAAAAAGGTTCCACAAGATGAATCGCATGTATAATATATTTCGAGCTTTTATTACCATGTTTACACGGTTTTTACAACTATTAATAAGAGAACATTGACAACTGATTTACTGTTGCACTCATATTCTTTTTCTCGAAGACTTGCAGCAAATCATTATTTTAAAAGCAGTGAAATAAAAAGCGGACTGTATTATCATACGGCATCATCCTTAAGGCATGATCCTTACTTTCACCGATACAACCTAATTAAACCTTAGAAAGCTTTTGTTCAATACATTTACCTTTATACAGATCATTAAGGGGACACGCAACGTTCTGAGAAACATTTGTTCAGATTCCCAAAACAGATGAGCATACTTTATTATTATTGAGAATACGATTCAGTCGCTGATTGATGCTCCGTAGCTTGCATGCAAACCTCACTAGAGAGCCATCCAGGGACCTGTCGAGATTCAAGGATATTTTTCTGGGATTTATTTTATTTGTCCTTAACTGATCTGGTGAAGTTAATGTTGTCAATAATAAATTGGTTTTCTTATTAACTTGCGGTGACTGTATAGCGAAAGTATGTTGGTGACCAAATAAGTATATACATGGCTAGGTATGTACTAAAGTCAATTGAGTATGTTTTTTAAACTAGTCAATATAAAGTTTTGGGTTTAAGCCCATACTACAACAATAGTTGCTATTGATCACTTGACTTTTATATTTAACTTAATAATGTTTTGAGAATCTTCTCACTTATCTAAAAAAGCTTTACGTACTTTTCGAAACTCTTAAGTGAGTCCTCATCAATGAGAATATACAAACAGTCGTAATGGTCTTACATTTTAGTTTATAATGAAGAGATCTCGGATAACTCGTTACCGTACTTTAGCACCACACACGATGATCCCTTTCTCAAGTAAAGTGATTTGGTTATCTTTATTATCTTCATTTATATCAGTTTCGACTCTGATAACTTGTTTTATGTGATATCAAAATGACATTTTTGAAATTAAATTAACTTCATCTCTTTGATATTCTGTAAGAGTTATTGGTACTTTGAAATCAGTCTTGCCTTTTGGAGGAAGTTCGTTATGTAATAATTGATTTAGTATCGGATTCCACATGTATACCATTAAACATATTTATGTTACTTTTAAAACAAACAATAAATATAAAACCGATCATCCTCAGCTTACTTCTCACTACTTTACGAAGCACGACCGCTCCACAAACTTCAAAATATGACCGTCGCCGATAAAAGCCGATTCTGCAACACTACGTTTTATATTTAAATTTTTCTTCACCGACAACGCCCATATCGGCTACCTCAGTAAGGTAGATAAGAGTGCCAACAAAGAGATTTATTGCACACTCCAGCCACTACTTAACACTTTAAAACGTTGAGTTCAAATTGTTGGGGATATCTCAATTAGTGACTTTTATGTGCCGCTAATGTCCAGATTATTGATCGAAGGGATCTCTGTCAGGAGACCACGTTTGCAAAGTATTGAGAGAGATTGTGGAAATACAAGCCTTTTTAAAACCGCAAATGTCGGGACCAGAACACGGTATTACATTATTTGTTAAAGGAGCTTATTTGGGACCACTACGATATTCTAATGAAGTCGGTTGACATTCCAGAACGAAATGTCGGATATCCTACAAATGACATGATTTACATTCACATGCAAGAGATTGACCGTCCCACAAATCTAAATACAAGAAGCCTCTTCCTAGAATCCTTTAAGTAAACTTGTCAAAACTAAAGACACATAAATTCCAGCAAAAAAGGAGAAAAAATAACGTAAGCACCACAATTTTCCATGTCCCCAAGCATCCGTAAATTCAAACACGAGTTATTTAAATTCAACTTACGCATTCGACTGGCTCATCTAAATAAAGCGAACATCTGCCTTGTTTACTTTAAAACTAAAAAAGGCATAAAATAAAATGATTTGTAACAAAAATAATAAAGAAATTCTTACTCAGTTCGGCCGTTGGTAAAGGACATTGTAATTCAACCTGATTGGCACACAATAATGGTATCAAACATAAACCATTTAAAAATTGTCTGAGATAAAAGTAAAAAGGCGATCGGACGACAGTGGTGTAAGGAGCAAATAAACTTTTCAGAGGACAATACCTGGCCTGGACTGCCGAGGATTTGTAGTGCCATTAGTTCAACAGCGACAGCTTTATACCAATGAAATCCAAGCCCTAAACCAAAGAAATAAAGTCCACAATACAGGAAAGAAAAACCGAAGATAATTAAAAAATGAATCAGAAATTGTGACCTGCATACTTGGGCGACTATCACTTTCTTTTGTAATTGGTTTTAATTGATGATATTTGGAGCGAACCTTAAAATCTGTATTTTCAACAGTCCTTACTTTCTTTGGTTTGAATAAATAGGCAGTTTAATTTAGCGCTAAAGATATTCAATAACTATTTTGTAGGGCAATTCTTTCAGCTGGACTACGCTTTTAAATTCCATTGAATAAGGTATGTCGATGTGTTTACTTTTTATAAACAGATGCTATTTTATGGAGCACATTAAGTAAAGGGAGATTTACACCTTCAACACCTATGTTTAACGGTATGTCGGACAAAAATAAAAACTAAATGGAATAATATAATGGAAATATTTATACAGAAGCTTTTCAACAATTTAAACTACTATAACGTCGCTATCTTATTGTTGTTTTTTAAACGAAAATACAATATCGATACCAGAAACGCTAAAATAAGCGGTTTTCGACATCGACTCATCGGTTATTTCTTTAATTGAAGGTGCGGTCTCGAGTTGACCTTTACCTCCTGTTTCATTAAACATTTCATTGTCCAGCCAATTTATATCGAAGCTTTATTTTAAAGAATTAAAAGGAATTATATTATTGTTTTTAGCAAGTCTCTCCTCTGTATCTGTGTGGAAATCTGATTCCTTCGTTTTTGGATTCTTATTGTCTTTTTTTTTCGAATAGATTGGATTCTTAGTTTTCTTTCATTTAGTTGCGAAGTATTTTTGTTCCTGAAATGGAAGTTTATTTAAGTCGTCTGCTCTTAGGGTGGAAGAATAAGAGTTTTAAATGCTCTTAAGCGACAAATCAGCAATATATGGCCGTGAATAGTGCTGTGTGAAGAATTTAAAGGATCTTTATTGAGATAGATTAAGTTAATTAAAATACTGCTAAAGCTTACTTCAAATAGAGTTTTACCTTAAAAAAATTATTATTTTAGCTTCAAAACAATTTATTTTCGCAGGCATGATACATTTTAACGAAAATACACGAATTTGCAAGACCACCTCAGTCAATATGAGACTTGTAAATGTCCACAAAAGTATCATAATACTCCTGATTTTAAATGTTCGTGTGGGAGTGAGGTGGAGGGATAAACATGTGAATTTTATGGTGTGTGTACGCCATGTGAGATGTCAATAGGATTCACGGGAGTTTGTGAGCTCTAACGTGGAAAGTAAACATGTTTGTGAAGTTATTATACAATAAAGAGCTTCTTGCCATCAAATGAATTAAGATTTTTGGATATTTAGGTAAAGATATTAAGTGTAAAGTAGTGTTAAGTACACCTGTTATCATGTAATTTAGTACACAGTTAGTTCAGAGCTTGACAAAAGACTTTAACTACTTTTTATCTGGGTGCTGCAAGTAGTTCTCAAGATGTAACACCTCTAGTTAATAATCATGATACCTATGCTATGTGCATTTAGAACTGTCTCATTCAATTGTTTTGAATTGATTGCAACAGTACAAGCGAAATCAACTTCCAACTTTTTATTCGTAACTATAATCTCTCCAAACAAAACATCCGTATCAAACAAATTAAACATTTTAACACGTTCTCAATTCAAAAGTTTAGATTCATCGCATGAAAGCGTCAGGCCGTGTCAACAGTCAGTGTGTGAATGTATTTGCGGAAGATGTAACGTGATCGCCGGTATCAAGTCGTCTTGACATGCGTACGCGCTGCGGTTACGTCGCGATCATCGATGAGCATCGGCCATTGTTGGTGATGCGTTTTTTTTTTTTGGAGCTAGGTTTTCTTGTGTGGGAATTGTTTGGTTGTGATTGGGTTAATTAAAGTACTTTGTTGCAATTTTAATAAAAATGTTTATGTTATTATAAATGTGAAATTTTGGAAGGATATGTATTTTGTCTGCTACTGTAACATACTACAACCACAAGATGGATTTTGACGAAACTTGGCAGAAACTCCACTTGGTGAAACTCAAAATTTTAACATTTATCATGTCGTCAACTCGACACGTTAAGATTTTGATCCGTGTCCAGTTAGTGAAACTTATTATGTTTAGAATATCACAGGAGCTAACTACTTATATGCAGAAGACATTTCGTCGTGGCGCAGGTGAAATCAAGGATAGTAGCTAGTTTGACACAATAAATTACATAGGTATTAACTATATCAGCTGTTAGGATTAAATACAAAATAAATTGTGTTAGTCCGTAAGTAAATATGTCAAGGAGGAATCTACAAATTCACTCGCATATTAAAATTTATGAACACAGTCAGTTGGTTTAAATATACTATGAGTCAATTTAAATGCAAGTACCTACAATATACTTACAATACTAGAGTGACCATATACCACTACGGAATTAAAGGTAGCCAGCTGATTCATTTCAGTTGCTGCAAAAAAGGGCACAAAAGAGAAACATACAATTAATTAAAAGTAAAATAAAAATAACCAGTATTCATTACAAAGCGCTTTTATCCGCGTCTGTACACGCTTTAGGTATAAGACTTGTGAGCGCGACTGTAATTTGTTTATTTTTTGTCCCAGAATTATTTATTTACATTTCCGAAGTCGCGAAGACGTGTAAATATCTTTGAGTAAGCAAAGGCTTATTTTTTGGAAGAATATCGAGTTTCATTCGCTTTTAGGCGTCAACGAGTGACAAAGATGGTCGCGTAAAAATAACAATATATTATGACATTTAGTTGTTGAGATTAAGGCTTGGTTGCAACGCTTTGTATATCTAGATAATTTTAGTGATGAGTAATTCGTTAATTGTTTGATTTATGATGTCTGCATCACATTATAATTTTATATTTTTTATGAATCAGAACATGGTTTTTAAATGATGTATGTATTTATCTGATAATGGATTCATTTTGAACATTTATAGGTTCATAGGTACCTATATGCACATTGTGCGAGCATTGTGAATAACATGAATTTATTTTTGTGTAAATATTAAGAACTATTTTTAAGAACGGTATATGGATTCATTGCAAATTATAAAACGAAAACATAGTGCTAAGATAAACACAAATATCAAATCAGTATTAATTTAAATATTATCAAAACTTGATATTGTCAATATTTAATTATGTAATCATTAGACATCCCGCCGTGACATAAGTCATTTTACGCGAAAAAATCCAAAATGGCGTACACATTTTGCATATTTTTTACAATTATTTCGACTTTTACAAGCAATATATTAACGTAAACGATTCAATACTACTTTAAAAAATACCTTTTACGACTTTTCTACGTTCTATAGAGGGTCATTGGAGTAAAAAATACTATTTTTTGCAAAAAAATGTCAAAGCAATATTTCTCTGCTATTATTATAGCAGATTTAATATCGATAAATATAAAGATGTTTTTGTTATGATCGATAAATTATGTGTCGAATAATTTCTCTGTCAGCTATAAAATATTTTTATTTCGTAGCTGAGCGCGTGGCTTCGCGCGTGTAAAGCCACTTGACAAAAAAAAACTCTTAAAAGTGATCTCGAACTTAACAATACAATACTTCAATTGTCATATCTGTGTAAAAACCTCTATTATTTGTGTACTTTATAAGAGCTTTATTTTGTTTGTAATTTTTTTAACTGAATTCAAAAAAGGAGGACGTTCTCAATTTGTTTGTTGGTATTTTTATCTAATTAATGCACAAAATGAAATAGATGTATCACACAGTGCAGTTGTCACCTGTGTCAGGCACAAAACATTCGGTATACCTAGTTATAATTTATTTTTCAATTTCACAAACCTCTTCCGGCTTCTAAAACCACGTCAAATTGCATACCATTACTGCGATACAACCTCTAATTTTGTGGCCCCACACGCATAACGCAACGAGGCCATAGAAGCAGCGAGTGAACCGCACTCGTATTAACACTTACAACGGTGCTGTGTATTATCTTAATGCGGTTCAAAACATGGTGATGAGACATAGAACACTAATTGACGGACGGGTCCGTTTCTCAAATTACTAGGTTTTCTGTGTAAGTTATAAGCGGACAGCGAGTTGGCTCTATATTAAATTAGACTATTTGGCTACTTATAATATGACTTTGAAATTGAAATCAAATGACGTTCAAACTGTTGAGATTGTATCAAAATAGTAAATAGGTCGTATATGTATGTATATGTAATGGCAGGCAGGTAATTAACGTGTGACAGTTATAAAAATATAATTATCAAATAAATGAATAGTTGCTGTCCAACCGTCGTTTTATTACAAACTGTTAGACGCACTCCTCGAAGAAGGTTAGTAAGCCCCAGCGGGACCATCTGGGATAAAGCTTGCCGGGGCTTTTTCGGGGATTATTCGAAAGAGTTACCGCGGCCCTGGCTTTAGAAGGAACATGGTGAGCTTAAGTCAGTACGATACTGCTACTCTGCATCCATCGTGGGAGGAGTCATTTGATGATTTCCCACCAAAAAAAGCCCCGATTGTACTTTGACCCTTAAATATGTATTAGGTATAAAATCGCTACGTCTCATAACTTGCTTCACATTTTTACTATAATAGCCAGAGTTACAACTGTACATGCGTATGGACTTAAGACATTCTTCTATTCGGAACATCGTGATGTTTTGAAGTTCACAACTTGTAAACAAGCAAAACAGTTAGACAACTTTGATGTAATGTGAGAAAATCAAAAGAAAGGTTTTGATTGACTGTGACACTAGTTTAAATGTGACATGACTGTACCTAATAACGATAAAGGTGATTATTATTTGTGTCAAACTAGCTTAAACCAGCGGTTTTGCCTGTGTCCTATGGAAACAACTCCGCGTACCCGAAAAAAAAAGCATTCAACTTACCTCGAATCCAATAAAATAAGGTTAGGTTTAATAATAGTTAAAGTTTTACTTTAATATTGATTTAATAGGTACTTATAATTTTAATATAATTTTAAGTTGAATATGCCTTTTATACATCAGTTGATACACAACATTAATTACACAGAATTGCCTTATCCAGTCAAAAAAATGCACTTTCCCCCATCTTCCATAGACACAAAAATTCCCCACACCTTCCGGGCAAAATGTAATACTGTAAAAAAAAACTACATATTTCGAAAGCAACAAACATGGTGACAAGAAAAACTACCGGCGCGACCTGTTATGAAAATGAAGTTTAGCTGTGTGGGTGCGTCTGCGCAGGCCGTCGTGCGAGGAGTGGGGGGTAGTAGGGATAAGGACGGGATGAGATTTTGTGATCGCATTTTGTTTGGGGGATAAGGATAGGAAAGTTTAGGTTATTTAGAGTATTCAGAAGTTTCTTTAGGTGTAGAAATTACTTTTAGTGATGAATTTAATTTGACATAAGTAGGAGTCATAGTTATATGTCAAAGGGGTGTTTAGTCATTAACTTCAATTGTTTTAAGCACTTTAAAGTCCCAAAAGAAAAGAACCTGATAATGAATTTGATTTAGCAATATTCAAAAAAATACTTCTAACCATATTAAAGTAATTTACACAAACGTACAAAAATATTGTTCGTTACTGTATTTTTCTTTCTTTCACTCGATAATCATAAAAATAACTCCCAAACGCCACAACTAAGTGAATGGTAAAAGAATCTGGCCGGTAATAGAAACCAGTCGCTTGCGCAACTCCAAATATAACATAATCTTTCTTGATAAACGCGACACTAATGCGATACACATTATTAGTTAATCGCCGATTTAACTGTACTTTAGATTAACTAGTTTTTGTGAGAATTTATTTTTGAAGTTTTGTTTTGCAATAACTGGTAGAATAACTGTGTAACTGTATTATTATAATATTGGATTAAATATTCACAATGACTTAATTAGAAGAAACTTAAATATGGAATTAGTTACTTATATACTTATCTATGAAATAGGTTATATACCTATTCCTTAGGTCTATTATTTAGGTTTCCTTTTATTATATTGCTAAGCTTTACGTAGTTTTTTAACTCCAAACTTGAAATTTTAAAAACATTTCCTATATATTGGCAAAACAGCTTATTGAAAATTTTCCCTTCTAATCCGATCTGCAAATGTACAAAAATTACAACCACAAATTCGCAAAACCCGATGAAATTATAATTTACAGCTCATATAACAGCATCGATAATAAAATATTTAAATTTCTATAGCTCAAGAATTTCATAGGGCAGACGGCTACACGGGGCACCATTAGTGTTATCTCATTATACAGTACTAGGTATAAATCTGCCTAATGCCTGTATATCTTATAAATCTTGGGTAGCTGCTTAATTAGAAGCGGCCATCGCTGACCAACGAAGGTTTAAGCCATTTGATAGGAGTAAGAAACGGGTCGTTTGCTTACGGATGGTTGATTTTTATTATTAGTATTTTTGACAATTATTTTATGATCAGTAGCGTTACATATGGAATAATTTATAATTTGATTGATTTTATTTTCTCCAGATGTTCTGCTAAATTAGAACCTTTTCTTTTATACCGAAGCCACCATTATAAATCACGAAGATTTCCTCAAAGTATAACAATTTTTTTTAAGTTGCAACATGTAACTTAGATCCAGATTACTCTAACAATCAACACTACCTGAACCATGGTCTTTTTAGTTGCTTTTCGTATACGAAAGACCCATGTTTAATCTCATAATAAACACTACTAGACCATGGTCCTTAATTGTTTATATAGACCCATGTCGGATATGACACTCATCTCCACAGGTCTTCTTGGTTCCTATACCACATCCAATCTTAATTTCTTCGTATACCCAAGTCTCACAATAAAACATTATACGTTCGTATGAGGGATAGCACGCATGCGCAGTTGCAACCAGCTTCACATAGCACTATTATATCTCTGCTCATTTACATGGCCATTCCGATACAATTACTATGCTTAACTAAGTTTTATGGGTAACTGTTTAGTACCTACGTATGTTATGGATGGATTGCCTGAAAGATGACATGAATAGGAAAGGAGAGTGAGTACCTATGACGAGTGACAGGGGAAAATGGAAGAGGATGACATATTGTGCCGACCCCAAATAAAATTAACTGTAGTTTTAATAATCTGTCTATGTTACTGCCTTCTAGAGATAGAATTTTGACAAAACCCCTTATGAGTTAAGTCAATTTCCCGTCCCTAGAAAGCAAATTAACAGCTAGATAGGTTATGCAATATTAAGATACTTTTCTTATCTCCAACTTTAACCGTATAAACATTTAATCGCTCTTTATAGCCCGCGACTCATATATTTGTCGACTAAGTCCTAAGCCTCAAGTTTATAAAACACTTTCAACAAACATAACCAATTACTTTCATTGGCAATGACAACTCTGTTTCATTTTCAATCACTAATGTCAACACCGTAACAGTAAGAACCATTCACATCATTATCTTCTACCACCCACGTACAGTAACAACAAAAAGTGTTACGTAATAAAAATCAACATATTAATATGAATTCGCGACGTAATCATTGCAATACTCGATATCCTTAGATTTGCAACCAACTGGAAGTGTCATGAGCACCAAACGATCCGCGAAAAAGCCGGCCATTTTTAGCGTTTAAATTGAGGCGACGCCACAAATAGACATACCTAGATCACTCATGCATTTTTGATTCTATATTTAAGTATACACAAAATTTAAAAAAAATGGCATTCCATGATAAAAGTTACCATGTGCACTTTGACGCTTAAATAGTTTAGAAATACAAATTGTACAAGTTTGCTTAGGCCTTAGAAATACAATAGCGTTAGTGCCAACGCCCCAGCAAACTTTACCGTAGACTGACAAATATACTTTACGCACAATGTAATTACGTGTACGAGTATGGACGGCGTTTGAATCACTTTGGCAGAGGAGAGATGGCATTGGCGTATCCAGTTGGTTATATTATCAAAGTCAATAGTGTTTGAACAGATGTAAGATAATGTATAACAAAGACCATTCATTGTAAATGAAGTGAGCTAAGAGGCGTATCGATAGAGAAAAAATTGTATGTGATAAATAAATTTAATTATTTATCAATTCGCCTTTCACAATTATGTTGAAGGGAGAAAGGGTAAATAAATTAGTGTTAATCCCTTAGAAAAAGTTTCATGTCCCCAGCTGATTCACAGTACCTTTAACACTGTTCTTTCAGAATTCAGCAATGTCCAAACTTCGGCGGTTTCAGACTGTTCTAAATTAGGCCATTGCACACTGTTTAACTTACGGCACCGAAACGTGGTCTCTCAATATCGGCCTCATCTCAAAGCTCAAAGTCGCTCAACGAGCTATGGAGAGGGCTATGCTCGGTGTTTCTCTACGTGATCGAATCCGAAACGAGGAGATCCGTACACGAACCAAAGTGACCGATATAGCCCACCGGATTAGCAAGTTGAAGTGGCAATGGGCAGGCCATATTGCTCGCAGAGCAGATGGCAGATGGGGCCGAAAAGTGCTGGAGTGGAGACCACGGACTAGCAAGCGCAGCGTAGGACGTCCACCAACGAGGTGGACAGACGACCTTATAAAGGTCGCCGCAAGACGCTGGATACAGGTCGCTTCCAACAGGTATCTGTGGAGATCAAAGGGGGAGGCCTATGTTCAGCAGTGGACGTCCTATGGCTGAGATGATGATGATGACACTGTTAAAAACAAGCTCTCTACTGATATAACCCTTTTTGTTGTACTCAAACAATGATAAATGTAAGAAAAAGCTTTCCTCAACTTTCAGTACTTATTAGCCGACAGCTATTCCCAGCTATCATAGTTACATAACACAATTTAAGCCTTAGTGTCCACTCGCGGAAAACAAGCAAAGTCGGAAGCCAACATTACAAATAGGTACAACCCGTCAATTAAGGTGAGAACACACTGTTGCAGTCAGTATAGTGCAAGGCAGTGATATGACCTTACGATAGCTTAGCGCCTAAACCGTTGGGCTATTGTTGTGGCCGCTTATTTTATTTATTGTGTTTAGTTAGTAAAATATTTTCAGTTATGCCGCTAACTGTAAAGGGTGACTGTGTGAAAATTTTCAGCTTCCGTGCAGTAAAATTTTGAGCGCGCACACAACAAACTTATAGTCGGCCGATAGTTGTTTTAGGCTCATAAATCAGTGTGAAGATGAATGACACACGTACCAAGACACGACTCAAGAAGCGTATCACTAAACATCTTTGGCAGTCGTTACTTGTAGTCAGAAGCAAGTAAGTTTGACAACCAGTCTTATCTAGGGGTATTAGGTTGCCCGGGTAACTGGGTTGAGGAGGTCAGATAGGCAGTCGCTCCTTGTAAAACCCTGGTACTCAGTTGCATTCGGTTAGACTGGAAGCCGACCCCAACATAATTGGGAAAAGGCTGGGCAGATGATGATGTCAAGCATTGTAATTTCCACTTCATCTTTTAAAAAATCCAAACTAATATTATAAATGCGAAAGTAACTCTGTCTGTCTGTCTGTCTTTTCTTCACGCCTAAACTACTGAACCGATTTGTGTGAAATTTGGTACAGACATAGTTTGAAACTTGAGAAAGGACATAGGATAGTTTTTATTACAAAAAATAAAAATAAAAAATAAAATTTATTACGGACATATAGCGCCATCTATTGGTCAAATCAAAAATCTGCTGGTAGTCACTATTCTACGCGAACGAAGTTGCGGGCAAAAGCTAGTTTAAAATATTTTCAAAAATATTTTTTGCTGACGTTACTAACACTACATGACTTGATGATCTAATACACGATTAATTAACATGATACGTGCTCAAACATTTAAATAACACAAACACTCCGATAGCCATCAAAACCTCCCATTGAAACAAAATAATTACAAACGTAATTTCGTTCTATTAATTATACAATGATTAAATTCCTTCCTTTTAATAATTATAAGCAGTCTGAATACTTATCGCCAAGGAAGATATATTATGCGGAAAAGTGAGTATCATCACTAGAAATCTCCAATGATTGATCACGCATTTCAGAAGGTAGCGGTACAAAACGATTTCAAATGAATGATCTAATAATATGGCTAACTGCCTTTCCTAGTAGCGATATCTAGCTAATGTAGCTGTTTATCTAGAAAATTCTTAGCGGCTTATTTTGTGGTTAAATTGCAGAAAAGTTGGAGGTAAATATATTTTTGATGTTGGTTAACCGTTATGTAAATGCATAGGTAAATTGGCAGCTGTTCTACTTTGTTCTTATTACTCCTTAGTAATCTTTATGAAAGTTTTAAAATTATTATTTGATTTCGTTCTAAACGTTTAAATTATACATGTAACAAAAATACTGCTGAAAATCATTGTGTAAAAACATACCACATAATGTAAAAAGATAATTTCCTGTTTATTTTCTGCAACTTTTCACAAGGTACCAATAAAACTTTCACACAAACAATCCGGAGGCTATCAAAGGTCCCGCCTCGGAAAAGCAATTACGCCAATATTTAATTAGTGTTACACAATAACTAGAAATACAAGGAAATGTAGATGCGACTATCGGTCCAGTAATAAATTAGAGAGCAGATTAAACGCTAAGCTTTATTCATGCTGTCGACGACCAATGTTCCGCAATGGTAAGCACACTGCAAACTTTTAGTCGGCCGATAGTTTGCTTGTTTTTTTTTATTATTGGATATCATCAAATGACGTCGAACGTCGACGAAATCCCGCTGTGGGTTAGCAGCTTGAGAGGTGTCAGACTCTTACTGACTAAAACCCATTATGTTCCTTCTTATGCCCTTTATGTACCAGGGCCGCGGTACCTCTATCGAACGCACCTGCAGCGCCGGCAGGCCTTAGCTCTGGTGGGCCCCACTAGGGTTTGCTGACTCTTCTTGAAGAGCCCGTGGAACAGCGAAATAGCCTGTCTCAACGACGGACGTTGTTCCAGTTTGTTTGGGCTCATAAATCAGTATGAAGATGAATGGTAGTGCCCACATTGCAACTGAAAACTTGATTGGAATCAAGATTTTCTTAAAAAAGAAAATTTTGCCAACCATCGGGTCAACTGTCTGCCGACTATTTAGTCTGCAGTGTACTCTAAAGCTTGGCTTTATTCATGCTGTCGACGACTGTACGGTTCCGCTGTGGTTAATAGTTTCTGTAATTTAGTGAGTTATTAGAGTTCTCACTGACCACTTAATACGAATTGAATATAGCTAAGAGACGGTATATTTACTTAATGATGTTTATGTGTAGAATTTTTTCTACATTTAGCATATTTTTTTTATATACTACAGGCAAGGTTAGAAGTCATTTTCTATCAAGTTGTAAAATATTTTTAAATTTTATGCCTTACCTAATTATTATTGTTGCTAACCAATGATGTCACACTGCTGGACAAAGGCCTCCCCATCTCGCTTCCACACTTCCTGATCCATGCCTAATATTTTGACTTAAAACGAAATATTATATTAATTCAATCGAGCTTCCACGAAAGTCCTAACTCAAACAAGTGAAAACTTACGGAATCTACTCAGAAAATCTAGAATCTAGGTTATTCAAGCCCTGCGTGACGGTATGCGCTTATTTATTTACAGTGTCTTCTACAGTTAAATCACAGCACTATCGCGGGATCTGACTGTCATTTATCACCCCTGGCCTTAATATTAACCCCGCGGCAATCCCGCGAAACGTACCTACGCACCTCACTAGGCCGCACGCACTCTTATCTACAAATTATGAGTACAACTGAGAAAGTCCGGGATTTATCTCTAGCCCCGATAGTGCGTAATCCCGTCGTTAGAATTTCCGTTGAAGGCAGAATTTTTCATACAGCCCGTTATGAAGATTTTATCAAGAGGTTTTTCTTGAGAATGTATGAGATGGACTGGTAGTTAATTAGATTTATTTTGTACTTCTAGTTGGTATTAATTAAGCAGAAATTATGATGTGGCTTATTAATAGTTTTGGTGACAGTCATAAAAAAAATGAAGTCGACAGTTTTGATCGTACGATTTCAATAATTAGTTTAAATGCAGTCTCGCTTAATATAATCCCGCTTATTTTATTTCTTAATAATAAGCTTATTAAAAAACCCCTGTTTTAAATATATATTTTAAAAAATATATCCTTAAAAAATTAACCGATATTCACTTGCTACTTGCCATTACTTCCCATGGATTTAATTCAATAGTCAGTCCAATTCCGTTATAATATTAATACTCGTTCAGTGCGATTCGTCCCACTGAATGGTGCGTCCCACAGACCTTAGCTCTACCCAGCGGCGACGCGCTAACCGGGTCGGGACTGAGGGTAGTGATGGGACATATAGTACGGGATTTTATAGTCTGAAGTCTTCAAAAGGGTTAAAAATGGTAGCTGCTGAATAGATGATTTTGGTTTTAGAGTGTTTATTTAAGTGGAAATGGGATTAGTTAAGTAGAATAGTGCATTTTCATTCAATCTGATATTTTTTGGTAGACCTTGACTAAGTTAGAGGCTCCAAAATCTAATTTACTTTAATAGAGCATAGAGTAAAGCTTGTTATTTTTTAAATGAGTCCTCTTTTGTGAGTCATTAATGTAAATCAAATCCTAATATGTAAAGCATCTAAAAATCCAAAAAAAAAAGTTTTACCTGCCGAAAATACCAGTCATAATTGCACCACAAATGCGTTTCCCACACAATTACCCAACGCACTTAACTAAAGTGGTATCAAGTATCGATACTGCTTGAAATGAGCTTAGAATGCTATACCAACGTGGCGGGTTAGAGATCACAACTGTTATGTCTTATGTGCCAATTGTGCTTGTTAAGTTGGCTGGTTGTTGGCTGTGATGTCAATATGCGGTTATTTTATGTTTTTAGAGTTTTATTGATGGAGATATAATAATGTTTGTAGGTGTTTAAGACATTACATAATTGTTTAATTACCTACTAGGAAGCTCATTCAGTAAAAGAAGTGTTAGCTAATTGAGTAATTGCAAAAAGAAATCTGTTTTCCATTGCATTTATTGCCGTAATTGAGAGAGTTCTTGGTATTTCTTTCATATAAATATTACAAAAACTTCATAAAAAATTAAAAAAATATTCCCGGGACTTAATCCCGTTATAAACCCGCAATAGCCCAACACTAGTCGGAAGAATGGACGTTGTACAGAAAATTAATAACGCCGAAGGTTAGTTCGCTAAACTAGGACAGTGGTGTTAGATGTAGATACAGCCTTATAAGGCTAGCTACACATTCAATACAAAAATAGACCGTGTAATATGATGTCGAACATGGAATCTACATGTAGAAAGTAGATTGTAAATAAAGGTTATTATGGTATAGTAATAAAATGGTGTAGAAAGCTTTTGTGCCAATATAGACCTATTACAGAGAGTATTGGTGGCCTATCTTGACCATACTGTTGGTATATGTTATGTACTTTTCAGTACTGGTCGTTTGCAAAAAGATTTAAGTCAAAGCTAGACGACCAAACACGTGGTTTTATTATTTTAATGGAAAAAAGCATTTGCATATCTTGTTAAGTGGAGTTTACCTAAAAAATATGAGATATATCTCAGAGCAAAATATATAGGGTTACCTTGTTATAATATCTAAGTTATTCAATTCAAATACCATAAGCTTGCAATAAAATATTGAAAATTGAAAATAAACTGAAGTTAATATCCGCTACGCAGTTTTGATTATGTTGTCCACAATCCAAGGTTAAAATAACTGCAGTTTAAACTCCCATTAACAGTTAACGCACAGTTATTTAAGAACATAAAGTAAATTTTCATTTACGAAAGTGTTAATTGATTCAAATCCGGTTCAAATGTTGAGCCGTTATGTTTTATTAAATTGGTTTACTATGAATATGACAACAGAGTTATGTGTAATGGAAGTGGTGAGCGCGGTGACGGGCTTGTGGAAAGCGTAGTTTAAATAGTAGTATGGTAATGATATAAGGTAATGAAATTGTAAATAATGATGATGATTGATGAGATATATGACAATTTCGATTGAATCGAAATAAACTTACTCCAACTTGATATAGTGTCACGACAGATCGACTGTTTTAATTATACTTAGAATGAATTCACGCGGGCCGCATTTGGTATTGTTAGGTACTTCATGTTTAGAAAAATATTATAAGTATTTTCAACTACACTATTGTATTAGACTAAGCCTGTGATGATGGTTGTATGTGTCTTTAAATAAATATACAAAATAAATATTAACCCAACTTCTAAGATTGTACCTAATATAACTGTTCATATTCATATTCATATTATGTTATTTGTATCAACAACATAAATCGCGACAATGCAATATAATAGGGGTTAAAGTATGAAATTGCCGATTTGTACTGAAAACCTAAATTGTATTTTTTTTAAATTTTTAACAAACTTATTTAATCAAAATAGTTGCCATTATTATCTATACATTGCGGTCATCTAATAAGAAGGTCATTTATGCCTTTACGATAGAACTCTGAGGATCTAGACTGCACAAACAGTGTGAAAGAATTTTGTTCTGCCTCCTGGGAAGAAACTTCTTGTGACGTAGATAATTGTCCAAATCACAAAAAAAATGGTCGTCCGTTAGAGCAAGGTCTGGCGAATATGGAGGAAGACGAATAGTTTCCAACTGCAGTTCCTGAAGAGTTAAAACGGTTTATTTTGCTGTATGAGGCCTCGCGTTGTCATGGAGCAATAGCGGTGAAGGTCGATTCATGAGTCGTGGCTGTTTTACTGCTAATTTTTTCAACATTATTCGGTGTTCGGCTGGGTATCTGGGTAGTTTGACTAGGATCGGCGTTCACCGTCTCTCTTAATTTCTCGTTAATCACCTGTCAGGCGGTCTTTCTCATGGCTCGTTCTTCAAGTCGAAGTTTCCACCACGAAAGCGTTTAATCCAAAATCGCACGGCGCGTTCTTTAGCAGACACCTCTTCAAATGCAGCATTGATATTGCGGGCTGTTTCTGCCGTTCAATCCCGCGTCGGAACTCATATTCAAAAATTACTCAAATTTTCGCAGTATCCATCTTTCTTGTTTAAGTTGAATAACAAAAACAATTGAACATCGATAATCAAATGTTTCACATTTTTTAAAAGAAGAACATCACAGAAACCACGTGAAAAAAGTTCCATTCGAAAACCTCAAACCATGAAGACTCTATGGCAATTCAAAAACCTACTAGAATAAAACGGCAATTTCATACTTTAACCCCTAATATTTCCACAGAACAATAACCAAACACCTGCAAGGTCATTAATATGCAGGAAGAGAGCATACAAACGTACCTAAACAAGCAATTACTACATAAATAAGACACATCTAGCAACATAAATCTTTGGTTCTAGCCGTAGGTGGCTCAGTACCGTACCTTAGCCATTCTATAAGCCACAATGATTAATGCTACCAAACTATTGGGATGTTTAATTGAAATCCAATTTTGATTTATAATACGCCATTTTAATTGAGAACCTCCAGTCTAACCAGTTGAGTTGACCGGGTAACTGGGTTGAGGAAGTCAGATAGGCAGTCGCTCCTTGTAAAATACTGGTACTCAGCTGCATCCGGTTAGACTGGAAGCCGACCCCAACATAGTTGGGAAGAGGCTCGGAGGATGATGATATTATAGTGTTGCTGGGGCGTTTATTCCACCATTTCTTCTTCCCAGCAAAAATTCATAGGATGTGGTGAAGGGTGGGCCTTTTGAGGGCTGTCTTTTGTTTTGTTTGACCTTCAAGAAGTGCTGATTTTCAGCCTACTTTTAATAAATATTTTTATCTGTTGTGTTGTAGATTAAAATGGGGGTAACCGACCGTGTGTAAAGGTATCGCGATATTCATTTATTTATTAGCCACAATGATTAATGCCACGAAACTATTGGGATGCTTAATTGAAATCCAATTTTGATTTATAATACGCCATTTTAATTGAAGTTATTTGCTCGAAACAGTTTAATTGGTGTACACTGTAGTGCATGTAAAATGACCCAGTTTGATTGTACTTATGTATGAGCGTTGTAGGCGTGGCTTGGACATAATCCTTGTAGGATTTTGTTGTAGTAAGCTAGTAAAGTAGCAATTAATATGAGAGTCGGCTTGCTTTATATAAGTTTTAATGACAGGAAATAATTATTCTTCATCGATTACCAGTAACTAGCGGTTAGAGAGCTTAGAGAATTCTATACATGGATGTTTGTGTTAGTTGTCAAAAAAGATTAAAAGGGTTAGTGCAACTATAGAACCTTTTCAAAATAAAGCTAATGACGACATAAGACCAACCAACTAACTGAGCATCAAAATTTTCCCGTACACATAGTTGCAAAATCAAGGACCCAGCGCACGTCCACATTATTTAGTTAGACACGGCAAAAAAGGGCTCAACCCGCATCATTAGTGACCGAAACCCGTACTGGATAGACAGATACGTCTTATTCAAGATAGGCTGCATAAATAAGATGCGCAACAGTAAAATATTAGATGCAAACGCACAGAAGCAAAAATGTCGTCGCATTTACATACAGATATGGACCGGCGGTGCGGCCTGTGAAGCTAGTTCCATGTGAAATATATCGAACCAGCTTTTGCTCGTCGTTGCTTTTTTGGATGTAATTTTTGATGGGAAAACAAGGTATTACTTGTTGAAACGATTTTGTAAGTGGCCGACGTATCTTTCTTATTATGACTTGTAATTTTTTATTAACTTTTTCTAAGATAATAAGTAGGTTTTTTCCAAGGGCAACATAGTATCGAACAGGTGTTTTTTTCTTAGTATAATAATCTTAAAAGCTTATCATGATTAAAGTTAATTTATGATCATACTTAATGCTTCAACTAATAATCGTAAATGTGACATTAAAATGCTAAACGTAATCAAATCGCTATTTAATGAGCTTAAACAACATTAAGCGCTTATTAACTAATGTGTTCATGAACAAACAACATTGCAACTTTGTTATTATGACATAATTTATGTACATTAAAGATTATTATCGTAAATATTGAGTGAAGAAAAATTTTAATCATGACTCAAAAGTTTTATGATGATCTAAATAGCCCAACCATACCCCATAACTTTGTATTAAAATTGCAATTTATATAACCCTTAAGTTTTTAAACGTGAAAATGTGCGTGAGCATTTTTTTATTAGCTGGCTACTTTATCATGGCTTCAAGTGTAAACTAAGTCTGGAGCTCCATAAAAATTGCGTAGAAATACGTTCCCAAGTTCGTGTAGATTCTGAAACAGCTGTTTTACATATAAAAGGAGATTGTGGACCGATTTATGAATAGGAGCTCCTTCAGACGCTACTCAATGTCTTTGGCAATGGAATTTTATGGTAGGACATCGGAGGTTTTTACAATTTACATGTTTCGCAAAGGATTAATGTTGCAAGGACAGCGGTTTGGATGTGCTGTTTTACAACCATGTATAACGTTGCCTTATGTGGTTGGTTTATTTAAATGTTTTTGCATAGGTATGTATGTACTGAAGTATTTAAAACTTCGCGTATTTTTGTCGGGTTTCTCGTCATCTTTTACTCCTGTAATTATATTATTCTTTATCATATGCCACTCTGTGCATTGAGCCTCACACTTATACTTACACATACCAATTTCTGCACACCGCTTCACCGATAAGATATAAATCTATATTTCTTTTCCCACTTGTCTCAACATTTTTATTTTATCTTCCTACTCATGTCCTAATTTGCTGCTAACGGTACGACTTACGCTATACCTGTACAATACTGTACATGCCTTTATCTCAGAATCCAAAGCATTATGGTACACTATGAGGAGAAAGTCTAACATATGGGAGCTATTAAACATTGACAATTATGTCTTAACAGTACACAGCGTTAATGGGTACTTTTGATATGGTGACCATGGACAACATGGGGTACAGTTACGTGAGTTAAATGACTTTTTACTCCAAACAGAGATTTAGTACTGAAAGTCAAAGAAATGATTCTAAGTAAGGTAGTGGATGAAGATGATTTACACAATACTGAAGGAAATGACAATATTGATGATACTAAAAGTTTTAAAATGGCAAAACATGATCAGATTTATGAAGTCAAAGCTGATAATAAAAGTAAAGCTTACCTTGATAATGATCCAATTAATTTCAATCCAATAGCAAAACTCTCAAACAGAATCAGACTTAAACTAAAGACATTAAAATTTTCTCCCCAACCATTACAAGTTCACGTCGCCTTTAATTAAAACTACGAAAATGAAAGCTAATGCGCTTTATGATTTACTGTTCTTAAGCCGTAATAAGTCGGAAATTAAACTCTTGAGAGCACCTACTGACACAATTGTTATAATTGTACCGCATGACTAGAAAATAAGCGTGTACTCATGCTTTGTAGTCTTTGAATTAAGAGATTCAATTTTGATGACTGGTTGCCTTGCTTTTGTTTTATCGTTCACTGGTTCATTCACTCTATCATCAGTTTTAATAAGTTTAGTTGTCTATACATAATATCTTGTCTTCTAACTTAAATTTCATATTGATATCTAAATCTAAATCTTTAGTACGACTCTTCGACTACTTCCACGTTTCATTTATAATATTGTTCACAAAATAGTCTTCATCATTTACGGCTTCTACTGCACTTTCTCACAAAGTTTAACAAATGTCTATAATAAGAGAGCTGCGGCGTACAAGTCACAAATGTCCCTAAAGTGTTGCGACCCTATAGCTAATGCGAGGGCGACCAACTTCCTACCGTCTCACCGCTTTCTACACCACGAAATAATGACCAACAATTAATATTGGGTCTCTTTCAGAATTGACATAAAGATAGAACCAACCACCGTTCCTTCTCTTTCAACATTCGACTTTAAATCTCCTCCCATAAAGTCCAAATTCCATTCACAATACAATACGCGATGAAATCACATGTTGTCTTAAACTGCAATCCATTTTAAACTTTATCTGTGCCAGATAATGTTTAATATTCAATGGGTGTTCTAGATACGGTTTGCATCCGTCCTTAGGTGTAAAATATATTTTGCTATATAAAATGGTATGAGGAAACCAGTTTATGCTGGGCTCCTGATTGAGGCGATTGGGAATTAGCCTGGTTCAAAATATACTAGCAAATGATCCAGTCTTAATAGTGTATTTTTAATGATTCATGATAGAAAATGGTTGTAAATGATAGTGTAGATAGCAGATTGAAGTGCGAATGTTGTAAGTTCTAACAGTTTAAATGCGCCTATTTCTATTATACTTAAGGGCACAATTATTGCTAATATAGCTTAGATTTATATTGCAAGAGTTGATATTGATTTCTTTGCTCTTTGCATGTTCCAGCTACTTTAGTCCTTAACAAATTATGAGTCTATTTCAGGTCTGTCTTTGAGTTAAAAAAATAGCATTTAAAGAATCATTTTTATTTAAACCAGCACCATAATAACTGACATTAGAATTTCCATTAAAACTACTGAATTCACATTCAAGCCGGAGCTTTGCTATTTATTTGCAAGTCTTGTTAATGACATCTATTTGAATACTAATTTCAATGGGCGGCTGAGCTGAGATCACAATCCTGAATAATTTAAAGCTTGTGATTAGCCCTAAATGTAGGTTACTTGTGCCACTTGTCTCTTACTCTAAGATTCATAGCTTCCCGTTTCCTGATATTTATTGTCATTTCGTCTGTTTTCTCTCATAACTTATCTTAGGAGTAAATACCTAAGTTTATCTCGTTATGCTTGTTAGTGATACTTTAAGTAACTGTTTTGAGGTATAACTGCTCATTGCTTTACAGGTCTATGCTTATACATCTTCGTGATAAAATATTTGTTAACTTCGATAAAAAAAAAATATTCTTATTATTCTTTTTATTCTTATAAAATTAAGAAGTTCTGAAGCCTGGTGAAAGATAACATGACTCTGGGGGCCTGTGTGGTTTTCTTGTATAATATTTTATAACTACGAGGTAGAGAGAGATATAGTCTATAACTCGATATCAACTCAACACTCAATTTAAATATGCATTCGTAGAAATAGATTAATGATTGCAAGGCGTCTACATTCACAGTTACGTTCCCGCCTTATTTTCTGTCAGGCTTATCAAAATATGCGTTTTATTTATTTTCGTGCTAATTAAAACTAGTAGTTAAAACGTAGGCGTATGTGATTATTTGTTTGTCAGCTTGATTTGGTACGGTGAGTGCAATAAGTGGGTGTAAAAGTATTTTATCTTAGACAAATTCTTCATCAGCTTTTAGACGAAATGTTGATTGGTTACCGTATTAGAAAAAAGTGTGTTAATCTGATGTGGGAAAAGATCTATATTATTACTTCTTTAATTTTTTAAGTCAAATATTTTTTCTATATTGATAAAATATACAACATGTAACGTAATTAACGCACACCCTCAAACACCCCAATTAGAATATTATGTTATAATCATAATATATTCACTGAATTTTTAATTTAACATGTATATGCATTGTTATTTACTAAATTAGTTATACCAATTCTTGGAGAACTTTTTGGTCATACTACTACGCACGCAAATATCGCGCCGCGCGCCGCTCGACTCGACACAACAAACGAAACTACGGAAAAAGCCGACAAAACACGAAGTCTTATTACTTTGAGTTACGGTCTATTTGAATTTGTTTTGACTGTACAGGGTTAATATGACAATAATTTCCGTAGTTTTAATTATTTTTGGGATAAAAAATTACCTATATTAAAAATGATATAAATCGATTCAGTAAACGATTCTGAACAAACTAATTTCAGGATGTGCGTTAATTAAGTCACATGTTGTATATAATCACAAAGCAAATCTTCTTTATAAAATCTCTCTCAAAGGTCCAAGTTTCCGTTTGTTTTGTCGGTTATCTTTGAAATCAAGACTATGATAACTGGCTAACAGTACTAACATATAAGAAAACAAGTTTTTAATAGAGATGTTTTTACTGTAGCAATTAAAAACCTACCTCGTTTTAACTAAGGTTTCTTTAGAAAGTCTTAAACTGATGCAGCAAATTACTTCCACCAGGTTAATATCGTTTTAATAGTCTATGAGTGAAGAGGGGGTTACAAAGTATGAAAATGCCTACGTAGGCATAGTTATTGCGATAAGTTATGTACTCTTAAAATACATAATTTATCTTTGAATAAGTACTGGAAATACATGTGTAGCTATGTGATTTCAAAATATGGTTATCTCTATATTGATGACATTATGTTTGATAGAGAAGCGAACTTTTTAAATTCTTTTATTGAAGGCAAATAGAATTGTGCGTACGACTGTAGTTAACTCCCAGTCATAAAGCTTATTTTCTAAACTCCCAACTAAATCATATAATTGGTAACAATTTTGACGAAATCAAAGCATCGTCGCAACAATATTATCGGGCTACAGATCATAAGAATGCAATTCCCACGCCACACTAACATGGTAATTAAGTAGCCATAGATATAATCAGCTCTAAAACACATTAAAATGAGCAATTATTTAAACAATTACTACAGGATATGTTTGTACAAGAACACGGCATAATGACAGCCGATGAGTGGTTTTAAACAGACCGGGTTTAAATTAAGCCAATCTGATGTAAAGCCTTTTTTTCCTAAAAAGTACCATTCAATTGTTTTACGAGACCGTGGTTCTCTTTGAAATGTAAATTATTTTGAGTAATTGCTTGAAAATAATTAAGTGGATACAATTAGTTAAAGATCCAACAAAAGGTAACGTTTTTGCTATCAAGATCTTGCGTATTCTTAACAAAAAATAAATCTAGCTTCCAGTAAATAAATACTAGTATCATAAAGAATTACTACCGCTAAAATATACACCAATAAATCTAATCCAAGGCAAAAAACAATCAACTAAACGAATCATAGATCAAAAAATGTATCTTCAAAACGGTACTTTTCGAATCTCTCTGCTACTTTACGACTTTGATTATCAATTTGCATACCAACTGCCATTTAAGATAGTATAAATGATTGAGTACTGTAATTTGCCATCATTACGGTCTAATTAGGGTATTTTAAAATATTTCCTCGTGCGATCGTGAACTACAACTGTTTTGTATGAGGTCAGAATTCAATTGCTTAGAAATATTTCAATGTGTATAATTCTATGTTATTTTGTACTGACGGGTGGGAAAGTTTTTGGTAATTGAAAAGTAGGTATGGTATCATAAAATATGTTATCACGAATGTAATAATCTCTTGGATGGATAAATGAGGAGGAACATCGACAACGACATGTTGTATCATCAAAAAGTTTATTGATCTAGAACCTATATTGGTAACAGTTTTCATATTCAAACCAGCAGTCTTCGATATTAGAAGATTGTCACAATCCCAAACTTATCATATAATAATCTGCAAATAACTCAAAAGTCTACAAAATATACCAAACTAGAACAAAACCTTCTACCACTATACCTAGGTACTCATGACGCCGTAAACCATAGGCGTGAAAATAAAAAACGAATTACACAATCCCCTGTGGGAGGACGTTCCAGTTATATGTACTGGTAGACAGAGATCAATAGCGAGCGCATCCGAGTGAACGCACTAGTTATTCAGTTTAGATTATTGGCAGATAGAGACTTCGTCACGCCCGCGCATTCTCTGTTAGAACGGGTAGCGTAGTGGTGGGACACGCTGAGACGGTATCGATAAAATTGTTGATAGGATTTTATTCGATATTTTAATAAATTGTGTATAAAAATAAACTATTTAAGAATTTCGACAAATATCAGTTATGTAGGTTAGACAAAACTTTAAATATCAGGTTGCCAAGAATTTGTGTTATTATTTGAATTTATTAACGAATCAAATCGTGAACCAATGAATGCGTATTATAAATTCGGCTTAAACTGAGTTTACAATTTAATAGAAGTTTACTTAGATTTTGCGACTGTAAATCTATTTTCAATTAAAATGAAAAGACCCATTAACACTTGTCCCAGATTAAATCGACACTTACAAATCTACATAAATATCGCTATCTTTGTTACAATCTCTGCCCACCCTTCTACAGTTAATTCTTTGTATACAAGCGAATTCACACTTTAAATACAATGAAAAAAGGTCTATTTTCAATTGCATTAGATAAAATGTAAAAAAATACCACTCATGAGAAGGCTACTATAATTTTATGGCGTGCATCAAATATAATTAGTTTTAAGTTGATTTGATCTAAGGTTAAAACTAAATTGAAGCAGTTGAACGCTTTGCAAAATGAAAATTTAATCGTGTTAAGCACTTATCGTTGCCCTTCCTCTAGCTAGAAGCTACTATCTGATTCCACTTTAGCCGTATTATTTCTATTATACTTGCACCTTCTTAATAATAGACAAATGCGTTAGGATACCTTCTTTGTAATATAACTGGTACCTTCAACAGGATTATAATTATTAAATCTTCTTCTTAAATTTAAGAGCCCAGCTCTTGTCGGTGCAGCTCCTTCCATTTACGCCTATCTAGCGCCAACTCCTGAACTTCCTTATACGTCACAACATTCACCTTCTCTTTAATTTGTTTCATGTAGCTGTACCTTGGACGACCCCTTCCCCTCTTCCCTTCGACTTTCCCTTCCACGATGTTTTTTATAAAATCGTCGTGACGTATAAGGTGTCCTATCATTTTTCCTCTCCTGTTCTCTATGCTATGTAATAGTTGTCTTCTACTCCCTATTCTACTTAATACTTCTTCATTGCTAATTCTTTCCGTCCAACTAATTCTCTCCATCCTCCTCCAGCACCACATCTCAAAAGCCTCCAGTCTGCTTATATCCTGCTTAGACAGTGTCCAAGTTTCACAACCGTACAACGCAATGCTCCAGATGTATGTCCTTATGAAATTCTTGCGAATGTTTCTGTGTATATTAGATCTAAATAGATATTTTTTGTTGTAAAAGGCTTGTTTGGCCATTGCTATTCGGCATCTAATCTATCTGTCTAAAATCTATCTGTCTAAAATTCTACTACATTTATTATTTCTTTTTGATCTTACAAAAATAAATCGAAAATTTAAATAACAAAAATGTTAAATAGAAAATTAAACATAAGTATATCGTGCTAAAAATAAAATATTGTAATAAACAACTATCGTAAATTATCGTTGTTCTCAAAAAAACATCACTATCACACATCACTATCATCAACGTACCAAACCAAAACATTCCCTAATCAAATAATGTGCAATTAAAACTCACGATGTTACATTTCCCTTCACTATCCAAATAATGTGCAATTAAAACTCACGATATTACATTTCCCTTCACTACTGGTTTCTAAGGATTATGCGACGCGCAACCGATGACAGGTAGACCGGGCCAACAGAATTATGGCCAGAAAGCCGTTTCAATTATACTGGAGTACTTACCAAGTAAATTATAGTGTGTTCCTGGTATTAATGTAAGTTGTTTAGAACTTCCTTTTGTTGGTTTGTATGCTGTTTTTGGTTTATATAGATTAGAATTGATTGGTCTTTCAGGTCTTCTGAAGATTGGTAAAACTGTTAAGAAATAAAAGATGTATTAACTAAAGACAAGCATATGAAGTTTATCAATTGTCTACAAACCATAGTACAGTTTTGCTCAGTAAAGGACTAGATGACGTCTGCATATGTGAGGAAAATGATGTTACAGATTTGTTTGTATAACTGTCAAACCTATTTTGATAATACAAAGGATGACATTGAACAACACTTTGATGTAAAAGCCAACAGTTTATTAATAATAAATGATATAAACAGTACAAGACTTCCTGGAATCGATTTCATAACGGAAAAACATCTTAAAGTTACAAGCAAACTTAATAACATTCCCTTTAAAACCATGAATCATAATTCAATAACAGTGTACGATTGCACATTTTCCTGGCTCATTTTTTAACGCGACGTTTAACTATGGTTTACGTCAGTAACATTGGTTTTGATAAATTCTAATAACCAGTTACGGAGGCACATCGATTTGCAAGATTTGTCACAGTCAGCCCTGTGTTGTAGTGTCGTTGATTAAAAGCTTATTTAAGTGGATAAAGGGATAATTTTTATTAAGTGACTTTAATACTTTCAGTTTGGTCACGGCTAGGAATGGCTACACCTGGAATAGCTACACCTATACCTGTCAATATAAGTACTTTGGATTCTAGTATAAGATTTAATCCAATCAAATCATGTTCAAGTAAATCTTAGTTGTGTCGTTTAAAGTTTATGTACATGTTTTTCGCTTTACAACTTGCATCCATATCACTTAAAACTGTTCTTTATAATTGCCTTTCATCAAATCCGTATCCAGCTGCACAATTACCAACATCCACAAGATCATGACTTAACAAAACTACCTCTCTTGCTCCGATGATTTCATATCTACAATAAAATTTGAGTCTATGTCGGCTCGGTAATTAAGAATTGCATAAATTACCATACATTTGATGCTATCGAGTAATACCAGCGGAACTCTTGTCAACGACTCACCGCTACTCCCTAATAATACGTTGTTGCTGCAAATTGTATGTAATTTTGACACAAACTCAGCATTGTTGGCTAATTTTGTTGGCATTTGGAAGTCTACATTCCTTGTACGGTCATTGATAGCAGTAATAAGGTCTATGGTATTAAAATCTCCGAAGCTGTTAACTATTATTATAGTAATGAGATTTTGCTTTACGATATTTGCAATGTTGGTTGGAATTGGTGCTAATAAAATTGTTGGGTTTAAAATTAGAGGTATTATCTTCTCACGTTAGGCACCAATGACTTTTGAATACGTGCCTGGTTTGATTTTGCATTATTTTTTTGTTGCCAAAGATAATGACATTAGCTGCTTATTTTGTTTTTTATTATATTGCTTGGAAGTTTGCACTGTGGTTAAGATTGAAGATATTTTGTTTATGTTGACTTTGACGATCCCTTTGGTTACCTTTATAGTCAGATGAGCATAAAAAGGTATAAATGTTCAGCCAAATAACCTCACACAATCCTCTTCTGCCGTTAACGACATCGCGACGAAATCCCAATTTTCGCATTATCAATGATTCAAGTATAATCTCTTGGCCATATAAGGCGTTAAACACAAAACCCATTGCATTCAAAGTTGGCCGAAAGCATTCCACGTTTCGGCGATTGAGTAATTACGCGTAATGGTCGACGAGTGTTCGGGTAACATCGCCGACGTTCGGGCATGCTCGGACCTTGATCCTCGCCAGTTTTTGCGGACTCGTCGCGGGCGCAAGTGATTTTTAATTAAAATTTAGCGCTTTATTATGAAAACTATGCGGAGTGTAATGGTATGGGAACGGGTGCGTTTTCGTTGGGTTTTTTGGGTATTTCAGTTATTGTCGTTATGATGTGCAATTTAAATGTTTTAATACATTTGTCATGGAAGAAGTTTTTGTGACGATTACTACTACTTCTAGAGTATTATTTTACTTTCAATTAACTTAACTAGGAAACAGCGACCCATAAGCTAAAGACCCTTCTTCGTAAACACTGGCTAACTGCCAAAGCCTTCTATCAGACGTCCTGTCGTACACCAAGCTTGCTCATTCACCTCACACGCAGTAAAAACCCACCCAACAATAAACTTATTTTAATAAAACTGTTTTTCTTAATCAAACATAACACACCTCATTGTTGAATTTTTAAATTTCCTCAAACGAACGTTGATCGATCTGGGTCCGAGGAGAGATAAGGCGACAAGGTCCGAGCGACACCTCTGAGGTCTGATGTTTTTTTTATTATTTTTGTTTACTTGCTGTTGTCACCGCCCCACGCGGCTCTTATCGAGATTTTTGAAGTTTCTTTTTTGTTTTAGGGTTCAGCAGTCACGTTCATTGAAGTGTGCTGGTGTAAAATGGCGTCCGGAGATAAGCTGTCTTCGTGAACATTTTACAAACTGAGATGTTGGTGTATTAAAATTGAATGGTGCTAATTGAGTATTCTCTGTAAGTATACTGCACGTCTGCTTTGTTAAATGTGTGGTTTGTCATTTATTTATTCGAATGCTACTATTTTTGCAAATTCATTCTACACAATAATGGATCTAGCCGAATTGGCAGGATCATTTCAACATTTGATGTATAGATGTTTTCTTCTCAATCTAGAAAAAATGACACTAAAGCCTCACCGTTTTAGAACGCTTTTACTTATCTTCAAAATTCACTTTCCTCCAATTATTTTCAGCGTCCCCTCGCATATTACCACCAATACCAACTCTACGGAACCTCGTACCCCTAAAGCATCTCATCGCATTTCGTTTTCGATACAACGCGAGCTCGACGTTTATGCCGAGTAATTGCTGCCAAGTATTTAAACTGGATTATCGAGGAATTTTGCGCGTGTCACCTCTCTTTGTGTAAAGAGGACATCCACTTACGAATTGTGGTGTATGTGGGACTTTATTTTTAAGTTTGCTGGGTATTTGCAGGAGCATATGCACTACTGGCATTTTTTAGTACCAGTACTATTCTATCATAAACGGCTGTGAATAATAGTTTATTTTTCATTGATATATGCTTGATATTTGACTGCAATCTCATCTGACGATACATAAGTGTCGATGCAATAGAAGATGGATCATATCTGACTAGTAAAAGCTTCTTTACTGTTATTAAACATGCAAGTACCTAATTTTTGCTTTCATTTTGGTAAGAGACTTGGGCATGTTTTTATTCTTTATAGTTTCAGATCAATCCTGATCATTGACAAAAATTGCTATTGCTTCAACTGCTTAAACTCCTTCCAATTTAGCTACTGCAACATTTTCTTTAGCGTTTAAAACTCAGCCTAACATCTACCTTCATAAAATTATGTCTAAATCAAGACTTAAGTTACGTTTCTAGGCTGTGGACTGCCCGAACCGTTAGTCTAGGTAAGCAATCATAAATAGCTAATGTTATGCTGAGAAACTGCTATGTCTGAGACTGTTCCTATTGTTAGGACTGAATGGAGATAACATAGACCTGAGATTTGTTGGCTCGTGTAGGGAGGCTTTTACTTTGTTACAATATAATATTGTTGAGGCGTGGAGCTAGGAATCTGGTGCTAGGAAATTGAAGTTCAGATTTTCATCGGATTGTGTGGAATGGTGCGGTTGAAGGAATATGATTTTGTTATTTAGTTGTTGAAGTGTTAAAACTTAGCTAAGCAAGAACTAGCTTTTAAAATGTTGTCAATGAGAATAGTAGACCTGTTTAACCGATTTATCGATGACATTATTGTTATACCCAGTAGATAACTTATATTTTTATTTGAAATCGAGTGCACACGATATAAAAGAACTTATTCACAATCAATTTTATGCTACATTTTTACTCCAACCATTATCGTTTCTAGATAATATTAAAGGTAACTTTTATCTTGTATTCTGCGGTATATTTAAAATGTAATATTTCAGTGTTGCTCCGATGAGAATAGCGAGTATTGCGAAGGCATCCTCTTTTCTGTATTTACGTTGTAAATGCATGTTTTTATGGCCGCAGTTACTCTGCTGCTGTTTTGTAGTGGTCTAGGTAAAAGGCGTAAGCAAACTGAATATATTGTATTTTTTATAACGTATTTATAAATAGGTATTTTTAACCAACTTCGCAAAAAGGAGGAGGTTCTTGATACATCGATTACTCCGAGGTTTATAGACCGATTTACGTGATTTATTTTTTTGTTATTTAAAAAATACGATAAATCAGATCAGATTTAAAACTTTTTAATTATTCAAAAAGTTTAATTAAACAAAGTTGTACAACAGAATTTTAACATTAAAAATAACAAATAAGTACCTATACTAGATACCTATGTGTGATCAGTAGGGAATAATAGACTCAACTTTATATGGAGATACCTATGTTACTTATGTTTTTTAGTCTTTGCTTGTGACAGTTGGACGGAGAAGCCTGGTAGAACAAATAAAACTTTGGATAGTTAAAGAGGATTATCGTATGTGCGATATGTCGTAGCATTAAGTAAAAGTTGTCTAAATATGTTTTTCTTTCTCGCTACAGCTTATGAAAAGCACATCAACCTAAAGCTGCATTGACATTGTAAAATGGACTCTTAACATACTATTCCGGACTTCAAACTAAACTTTACTTAAAAATATGTGTAATACAGACAACATGACTTTTATTTCGATATGCTTTCGATTCAACCTTTTCCAATACCGATTTAATATAAAAAATAATAACTTATAGAATTTATTCCCTATTTAAAAATATTTTTTCATGATGAAGTGTTTTTATTTCCCAAATTATGTGTGTCATTAAAATACTTTATTAACCTAAACGTTAACTGGCACAACTTTTTTAAGCTTCATAAGACATCCGATCAACATACATTTTATCATTATCCTAGCCCTTTCCTCACTCTAACAGGATGTAGCTGAGTGCCAGTGTTTTACAAGGAGCGACTGCCTATCTGACTTCCTCAACCCAGTTACCCGGGCAACCCAATACCCCTTGGTAAGACTGATTGTCAGACTTGTAGCTACCCGTACATTTTATACAAAACAAATAATAATTACAAGCTTCCTAAGAAATAACAGGTATTCGGGTTGGACCATTCAAAGGGTTCCAATAAGTGGAATGCAAAAATGTGTTTGCCATACTTACTTGTAAGCGGAGTTTTAAATAGCAGTCTATTAGCATTCCTGTGTTAGGATTTGTATGTTGCGGGGACGATACGGTTACGACTTTATGGTTATTGATAGAGATGTAATTTTATTTGAGTTTATTATTAGGTGTTACAGGATTGATTGATTTAATTTTGCAGTAATGAGCTTTTTTACATAAATAATAACGTAAGACATTATAATTATAAACTATTTAAATTGAGTCAGGTTTGATGATTTTGAAAATTTTAAGATACAAAGACGGTAACGTCACAGATAGTTCAGTACTTATCAAATGGCCCCGGCCACTTCAAAATTAGGCACTAACTTCAGGATACTCAAAATTTAGGAACAAAACTAGAATAGTTAAATGATTAAGTTCAGATCGATATTTTGTTTCTAAAGTATTTTACTTCATATATGACTAGCCAATTCCATGCCTATATGTTTTGATTTAGTACTAGAAATAGGAGTTTCACATGCCCTATACTTAGTGCAAATGTAAAAATTCTATCTATAGTCAAAAGACAGATAGCTTATTGAAACTCCCATCAAATCGTCTACAATAAACATCCTGTACGCTACCAGTCGAGTCCTGTCCTCTGAAGTTTGCTCTCAAGCTCAAGTAGTGTGGGACGTGAATACAGTAACTTAATGGTGCTTAACTTGGCATCTGCTATAGGAAACAATATTGCTAATAATGGTACTATAAAAATACTTTAAGTACCAATGGTATTTTAAGTTGTCGATGAGTTTTAAATGCGAAATTTGTTGCTTTAATGGTTAAATAGGTAGTTGGTTATTTAATTGGAGTTTTAAATGCGAAAATTATTGTTGTAGAGGTTAAATAGTTGCTTATTTAATTGCTGGTTGTTTTACTGTGGTTTTACTCGCGTCCCGTGGGAACTACTGCCGTTAACGGGATAAAATATAGCCTTATTTGGGAAGAGTGTATTTTTCAACAGCGAAAGAACTTTTCGAATCGATTCAGTAGTTTCAGAGACTTTCAGAGAGCACAAACAAACAGTAGAGAATGCCCGCAACATTAAGTCCACCTTTGTAATTGTTTGATTGCATAAAGTTAAATAAATAAACAAACAACAACAAAAAATCCTCTTTATTAAAGTAGTACATATTCTACTGTATTATTAAATGTTTACACACTTATTTACTTGCTTTTGAATGCTAGGAATTTCAAGGAATTGTTAGTCTTGTAAGGCAAACAAAATTGTTTTGCACGGGAACAGAACTAGCAAGGCAGTACGTTATAGGTAAACAATTGCTCAGTTGCTAGTCTGAACGAGCCTTAGAATTTTTTGTTAAGACTTAGCTCTGTTTAGACGGAGCATCCCAAGTTTCCTTTCAAAATTTGTGACTAGCTGTTCCCTGCGGTTCCATCCACGTTCCGAGGGAACTACCTCCCAACTAAATAGCCTTAGAATTTTTCGAATTGGTTCGGCAGTTCCTGAGATTAGCGTGTTTAAACAAACAAACTCGATTCGATTCGATTCGATCGAGACAAAATTTGTGTACCTAATAAAGAATATCTATCCATCTCGATATTTTTATAAAGTTATTACCTACTTATGGATTTGTTTTTATTTTACATTGTGATACGTATCACAATATTCATTAATAGTTTGGAACAATAGAGGTCACTTCCAAAGGTATTCAATACTCTTTTTATACTCACGGCAGAGTACTTGAAATTACACTTCAAGCCAAGTTCAACGGCACAGTATTGACATTTCAAATTAATAACTTCCTTTTATCGAGCACTTTAAAAGTTTCACAAACGTAACATCCGCGATCTTGTATCAAATTAATCTTATTTTAGCTAATTAAGACATTATATTTATAAATCATTGAGTTTTTTTTCTTTGGACATGTTTCTTGTAGATAAGCTGCTTTGGCGCTTACGTGTCGTGGAGTGTCGCATTTATCTCGCTTGTCAAATATGAAATAGACAGATTAGGTAGTTTGTGGTATGTGCCTGTGTACAGCGGAGAATAAGAACCGATGATGAAAGAAAAATTTCGAGATTTTTAACTGGTTTGATAATTCCAAGGTCGATAGTTATTTCACAATTTTTCCTTAAAAATTTGAAAAAATATTGTCTCGTATTTCACGCACAATAAAAAACATATTTTCTAGCTATATAGTGAATTAACAGTGTCTTTCAAAGTCGTTAAAACACTTGAAAAGTTCTACTATGGTACTATTTTTATCTCCACGTCACAGTCCTCATTGATCACGAACCACCATCGATACTGTCAATGTATGAATGAACCAATATAAATTATCCTGCCATACCTCAAGATGTTAACCGACAAGATAGAAAGGGATTAAAACCGTCGTAACATACTTAATCCTATTATTTACATCTTAACAGTGCAATTTAAATATTTAAGAACTTTTAACAGTTAGTAAAATATTAAATAAATATAATAAAGAGGATTTTTTTTTGTTTCTTTGTTAGAGGCTCCTAAACTATTGAACCGATTTCAAAAATTCTTTCACTGTTGGAAAGCTACACTCATCCCGAGTAACATACTTAAGCTATATTTTATCTCGTTTAGTAGTTCCCACGGGACACGAGAAAAACCGCGGAAAACAACTAGTTACAAATAAATAAAGCTATATTATTTTTATCAATAGATAAATTACTATTGACTATATTATCTTATTTTTTGTTACTTACGACACCTTTTAAAATGGATTATAATTTTTTTCTCGCATTTGCATACCTGAAACAAGAATTAGGCATTCATTAGTCATTTTGATAAGTTTTTAAAGTGAGACATTACATATCACAGTGTTAAGTAAAAAATAATGTCATTAATTGCCAACTCGAATTCGATTGCGTAAGAAAAAAATAAACTTGCGGTTAAAAAAATGGACACATCACAATTTTATTAAATAGCAAATTAAATTAATTCGCACAACTAGATGTAAAGAGGGTTAGCTCAAAAAAAAAAATTTTAGTAAAGACGAAACACTGATTCCTCCAATCCTGTATGTTGTAGAAGGGTTCTGAATAGTAAAAATATTTTTGTTCACAGCTAGAACATAGATAAATCTGTTTTGTTAGTCAATGGGTATTCGTTTAAAACTCAAAAAACTGGATTTTCGAGTTGGGTTAACTCGAAAATTCAGTTTTTTGGATAAAGGTGTGCCAAATGGTATTTACTAAAATAACTAGAAAATACGTGCGACCTAACACCTAATTCACTAATCTCTAACAAATAAATACAACTGTAATTTCCGAATAGTCAATTAAATCGTGATAGGTCAGTTAGCCTCCTCCGGCCCTTTACAAACCTCACAGACCTCTACTAGTATTGTGCATCAGTTTCATCATAACTTGAGGCTGAATCAACGGCGGTTGAGACTTTTTATTGCGGAATTGCCCACGCCCTAGTAGGTACTAAGAAAGTAGGAAATATGCAAGCTGGCTACTTTTATTGTCACGTAAGTGTAAAGATTGACGTAGATTTTGGTTGGTAAGTCAAGTTTGTAATGAAGAATTAAATGTCGAATCTTCTAAGTTTATGTAGGTTAAAGTACAGGTTATGACTAATAGTATAAAGCTGAAGAGATTTGTTTGGACGGATCGTTTTGAAAAATATACTGTATTTTTCTCCAAGAAGGCTGTAGGCTTTTCTATTCTGCTGAAATAAGTATTTCCTAAGGACGTGAGCAAAATTGCAGGTGGAACATAGTATTCTTGAGTTATGCAGTAAATATTTTTCAAGTAAAAAAAAATACATTTTTTATCTTCACGATCATGTTTTATGAAGGAAACGAACACAAAAGAAAAACCCTACATATCTCAAAATATCTTTACGACTATGATGGTTTTGATAAGAAAATATTCTCATCATAAGTGCATGTGCACGCCGAATATAAAGTCGTGAACTTATATGACGTCACGCCATAGGATTGTGTAGTCTGAATGTCAAAATGTTGGTAGTTGAAGGTTATCAATATTTATTTGAAATTTTACTATAAATGTCACAGGAGTTGCTGAGAATTTGTACATTCCTAGTATATTGTTATTTTGAAAGTTGCCTAAGAGCAACGTTTCGGTAGCTGAATTGACTGGTACCTACTAATCTGTATGTAAAAAAACATTATTGTCCGTTCATGATAATCCCTCTGTGTCTTTTTGCAAACGAATTCTAATACATAGCATTGTTATCATAAAGAAACCAATTAAAGCATGAGGCACTTTTTTAATTTACCCATACAGAGAAATTTAAAACAGTAGTAAACTAAAGTTCAAAAGCAGCCAAGTAGATTCTTGTAAATATAAAAATACAGTGGAAGCCAAAATTAAGTATGCATCCGACGTAAAGTCCCTTAAACGTTTGATGTGGCCGCATCATGCCATTCTTATCTCATACAAAACGTGCTTCAAATAAATTGGCCAAAAGTGTACTTAAAGGCATTTGTAATATTAGTAAGTACCTACCTACATGAATACTTGAAAAAATAAAACTATTCACATAACTACATACTGAGATATATTTTTCATATACATAAAAAATATCCTAGTCACAAAATACTAGCTATTTCACTTCTCCGGATAAAATATAGCCTATATGTTAGGCAGTTGTCCCACCAAAGACGAGAAAACGAGTAACTATCGGCTATTTTCTCGCTCAAGAAACGTACAATAGATATACTTTCCGTGTGAATAAAAGAGATGCATATACAAATAGTTGATCGCTGACTGTTCACACTGCCGGCGAGCACTCGCTTCACTAGTTTGTCGCTGAGCGACAAAAGCTATGAAAGATAACACTCGCTCGGCGACACTCGCCAAGCGTTTAGAACTCACGCCGAGAGAGCAACCAGTGGTCATTTCTCTACAGTGCATATCTAGCGAGCGAGTGATGCGAGTACTCGCCCGCCTCACTCGCGCACTCGTTTATAGCCGAGCTACACAAATATCGGAACTACGCACTCGCTCCCCGCGTCTCGCTAACTCGTTTCTAGTTCTAGTTCTACTCGTTACTCGTTAATCGTTGCCGGTGGGACAAGTGCCATATTGTTTCTTTTGCTTTCAAACAATGAAACATTTTTTCAAATCGGTCAGTAATTAGTCATCTTCCTCAGCCAAATGAAAAACATCGAGATTATCATTACCACTTCCTTACAAACTCTTCAGCACTATTTCCCTTTTATTTACCTACCTAGGTACATCTAGTTATTTCAGGTTTCACTATACATAATGGGAACTGTTAAGCCACTAAGGAATTTTAAGTGTGCTATTACACAAGTATGTGAGTCCATGTTTTCTAGCATTGTTACGTAGAAATTGCATATAAACTGTGCCATTTATAAACAATATAAAACTAATAATTCTAGCCGTCTATTTAAATCAAATTTCAAAATATCCAATAAAATAAATTCCGTACAACTTGGTATATTATTGAATAGGCTTCGGTACAGTTTTCACACGCTCTCCGTATTTAAGTTAGGACAAAGGTTTGTTGGGTAAGGGCGTTCACACACTGTGAAACTTAACCACTTCACCGTCCAGATATTAAATAATCGGTGTGTATCACATGTGACTCATGGGGCAGGGAAGTTAAAAACAAACAAATGGTAGGTACTTTATCTGAAATAGGGAGCATAACAATAATTGAAAAAAAAAAATAGTTTTAAAAAACACCCAGTAGATATTTTGTAATTTATTTAATATAGACGTTTGATTCTCTAGTTGATACTGATACCATTGATAGATCTATATGAGCATTTTTAACACGTTGAATCAGTTTACAAACAAAAAATATTTTTTTAGTAGCAAAAATAATAATCCAAGAAAATTTAAAAATAAATTCGATATTCATACTAATTTATCTAAATAAGACTATTTACACAATTTCACATTCATAATGATCGACCGAGATTTGTCTAAGCTATATTTTTAATCGACCATTATTCTTGGTTCCTTATAACCACAGCCTTATAAGAAGTCGAGACCTCCAATGAGCAGTCAGATTTCACGCCAATACGCCGCCCACGTAAACAATAACGATTTATAACTTCAACGAACAAAACTACAGTTTTATATCAATTTCTATTACATTTGGACCTAACCTCTTACTATTCATTTACTTTATGTCACGTAGAAAACAATAGCTGGTTGTATTCTTTGGCTATTTACTTTTATTACTGTAAATAAGTATAACATGTTTCGTGGGCTTATTAGGAAGCGTAATGGGAACTTAACAGTGCAAGCGATATTGCACCCTATGGTTACAGACTTAAGGGTGTGTTGTGTGGTAAAGGGCATAATTTGGAATAGAATTAAAGTTGAATGCATGGTGTAGCTTAAAGGTAATAACATCTTGGGGTTGTTAAATTGGAGTGTGAGATTTCAGGTATACCTAGCGTACCTATGTAGGAAAAGACTTATATAAAAGCCAGCTGTTTCTGCTGGTTACGAGGCAACGACTTCCCGCACCTGGGTAAAAAGTACCCTATGTTCTCTTTCAGGCTTCGGACTATCCATATACTTAATTTTATCGAAATCGGTTAAGTAGTTTCGACGTGAACAGACAGAGTAAACAGCATATGATATGACCAAACATCGTATAAAAATATCGATTATCATCTTTGTCACCTATTCCCAGTTTAACACCAGGCAAAACGACATAGCTTCAGGATAACTAAATATATTTCGTATTCCATTAAACATAGCGTTTCTTAAGGCAGTTGTTTAAGTGAATGCTTTTTAATATTTATGACTTCGAGTAGATTAAATTATTTCCTCAGACCTACTAGTGCTGACATTTATACAACTGTTTTAAAATAAATCTAGACGCGCTAGAAAATTACAATCGAATAAATTTAGTCGATTATGTTGAATCGAATAATAATCGGTTGGCTGCGAAGTGTCATGTTTTAGTTTTATTAATTGGGTGGCTTATTTAGGTATTTGAGAAATAGTGGACATTATGGGATGACCTCTAGTTTTGAATACTAATTGAGCTGTTATGTTTAGTATTTATTTTTGGACTTGGAACGCTGTATTTTTTTGACTATGCATTTTAATGTGTCATGAATAAAGTTTAATTTGAAGTAAATTAATGACAACATAATAACATTTTAACACAATAATTAAGTCACAATCAATTATGCAGCAGTCTATCGATATATCGACTAATATTTAAGTGTTGCCCATCCCTAATACAGAATTCCAATGTCGGGGCCAAGTAAATGAGCGTAGTATTTCTAACGCGCCTTTAGTGTCGTGCAGGTCGCGACGTACCCCATCAATATCGATAGATCGAATTACTTGATTTTATTATCGATATAATTTTTGCGTGTACATCTAGTGAAATGTTGGGAATAAATTTATTTCTTAAGATTTTGTGGGTCTTTTTATATGCACTAAGAACCTTTGTAATCATCTTTCTGTATTGTTTCTAAAAGCTTATCAATTATACACATTCCGTAGAAGAAAGGTCATTTTCAAATTACTCTAAAATAATGTTAGTATTGAGGTCTTATTTATATATTTTGAAAATTATTATAAGCCAACTATTTACCAGTCCAAATTCATATTAAAAAATTCCAAAATCCCTTTTCCCCGAGCTCCTCAACAGCTAGACCTAAAACGATGATATTTATGTAAATGAACACGCAACACCCACTTGTACCCTATTGCGGAACATTTATCGTATGGTTTACAAGCGACAATATATTACTAAATTGTTATTTTAGCTCATATTTGCCCTATGTATGCGGTAAAGGGCAGCCCCCTTTCGTTTGTTAGAGGAAAACAACGGTTTTTAAGGCTTAAGTTCAAGCGAGTGTTAATAGTGCAAGAGTCATTGGTTTAGTGGTTAAAGGTATAACTATCAGTGGTTTAGTGTGGGGTAGCATATAATAGTGACTTTTCATTTCTAACTTAAAAATATTTAAGGGTTAATTCTGTAAAATAAAATATACATTAAGCATCTAAACACCAAAGGGACCATCTTTCTTTTTTCAAAAAACATAATTGCAATGTAATCTGCACATTCTTACTTAATTAGTAGACTTAAATTTTTACTCCATCGATATAAAGATACCTCTTTACCTCCACCTTGTACTGTTAATCTCTCTAAATTAAATATGCTTTCTTGAGTTCCTGCTCAAAGCTAAAAGTGATCATTCACTTTAATAGTTAAACGAGTGGTGATCAAATCTACAACCTATCGGAAAGAAAGTCGATCTTAGCCATTGGCCTTTTGCTCTCTTAGCTACTCTTTCAAAGGCAAAATATTTATTATTGGTAACTATACGTTTCCCGCCATCACTAGAACCATACCCCCAAATCCAAAATACCGTCATCGTGCTTTCAGCAAATGCCGACGAACACGGCCCAGTGTCTATGTGTTAATATTACTTACAACGGGCGCTTGCGTCACTGGAAATGTACTTACATCATTGTTCGGCTGGTAACTGTACCGTGTGGTGGTACCTTTATAGTGGTGTTTGTTGGATATCGGCTAGTAATGAGTCCTATTTTGGTAAAAGAACTTTTAATAGTAATGGGTGGAAGAGAAAAAGACATAAGTAATACAGAGCTTTGAAACCTAATTACTACAATATTATATCCGTATATTAAAAATAAATTGATGATATCGTTTTCATGACAGCAAATCCTAATATGACCTATGACTAAAAGCGTCCACGTAATAAAAACCAGTTAAAAATAATAAAAAAAAACTTATATTTATATATTACTATATTTAACAGAAAAAATATATCATCCTCAGTATGATATAAGAAAATACATCCCGATCAAATGACCTACATATTCTTTATGAACTCTAAGAATACACTCATAAAATTCCTCTTCAATACTATATTACCGTCGATCACAAGTACAGTATTCCCCCAATACCAACGACTCAATACACCAGTCATACTGTTTTACTACGTCAAGTACTTGTAAATTGTGCCAGCAAGGCCTATTGTTCTCTTGAACACACATTGTCTTATAAATCGATGGCTTAGTATTATTATTATTATGCACAGTTCAAAATATAGGATGTGACGAGGCATAACTTGGGTAAATATCTTAGTTTTCAGTGTGCTTCAGGGTACTCTTGGACATCTAATAGTTTTCTTCAGAGCAAAAATGACATTTTATGGGAAACATTAAAGATTTTCTGAAATTAATCTAGGACTATCCAATCAAAGCGTAATGTTTTTGACAAAAATGCTGTCTTAAATCATCAAATCAACGGACATCAATGAATTAACGTCAACACGTGTTAAAATGCGGAAATAGACGGGTACATTAACTCTATATACGATGACATACCATTTCCCATTTCAAGAAGAAGTCCTGTTAATCAGAAGTAATCAAAGCCTTCGAAAAGCGGGCTTCACTTAGGTCAATAAGTACCACTAGACGGTAAAGAGCCATCTTAAGATTCACGCGGCTCCTTACAATACCTCACAAAACAACCAATAACATAAAACGACAAAAACATTTAACAGTCATAGCACCAAAAGGAAATTATATTGACGTACCGTAACCGTAAGTCTGGCAACACTCAATAAATCCCCTCACAAACTATCCGTTTACACAGTGTTGCCAATTAAAATCAGCAATAAATTCTGCGGCCCGCTATGTCCGGAGATCAAACAAGGAAAGGGCTGCACCATTCGATACATCGATAATTATCTAGTATCGATTCGCAGGTGCATCACTAGCGCGTAAATTTTACGGTATACTACGATACGCCCATCACTTGGGTGGTATTCCTTTAAATAATAAATTGTTTGACATCAGTTGACGGAACCGATTTTCTTCATTTTAGGGCCACGATCCTGAGAGATTGCCTATCCTAGTGAAGTGAGAAATTGCCAAGAAGAGGGTTATAAAGTCTACAACACTAGCAGGCTGTTTAAATAGGTTTATCCACCTACTAGCTTCTACCAGCAGTGTCAATCGCATCCCGTGGGAAATACTCCGAGCACCCGGATGAAAGGCTTCTTCGTTTATCGAAAAAGCCTCTAGCTATCTGACAACACTGAAAGAATATTTCCAATCAGTCCAATAGTTCCTGAGATAGACAGTATCAAAGGGGCCTTAGCCTAAGACGAAGCAAGGCGATTATATGGAAAGAACTAGAGGAACAGTAATGGAACTTTTAAAAAATATAGCTCACTTAAAACTTAATACCCCAATAAATATTCATCCTCCGAGCCTTTTCCCAATCACGTTGGGGTCGGCTTCCAGTCTAACCGGATTCAGCTGAGTACCAGTGCTTTACAAGAAGCGACTGCCTATCTGACCTCCTCAACCCAGTAACCCGGGCAACCCGATACCCCTTGGTTAGACTGGTGTCAGACTTTCTGGCTTCTGACTACCCGTAACGACTGCCAAGGATGTTCACTGACAGCCGGGACCTACAGTTTAACGTGCCATCCGAAACACAGTCAATGGTGTCTAAGATATACTTAGAAAGTACATACAAACTTAGAAAAGTTGCATTGGTACTTGCCTGACCTGGGATCGACCCCGCGCCCTCATACTTGAGGTTGGTCCTTTACCCACTAGGCCACCACGACTTACGACGAATACCCCAATAAATATTAATATTGCTAAACATAATTCTATCAAATGCAACAATTTCAACAGGCCATAAATAAAGAGTCAGTTTCGCTAGTTAATTATGATGATCAAAACATTCGGTTAAATTCGCTGAACCAATGTTAACCGCTTAACTGACAGTAACACGGTATGTCACTATAAATAAGTTAAATCATTGGGCTTGTAGTTATACAGTTAACTCGTTTAGGAGTCTGTTCTAACTACGGTTCTAAGTTAATCCTAAGTATTATTATAAATGACTGTCTCACTAAGTAATGGTAGAATGATGTTTGTCTGTCCGCTTATACGTTTCTAAGAGTGGGTTAAATTATGAAAAAAATTAGGTCTTTCAGACATTTTTTTAATTTTAGAGAGTATCACTATTTTTTTCATTATGTTATAATAAGGTTACTCTATATAAAAAAGTTTTTAAGGGACTGAAGAAAAATTGTTTCCAAACACGCGAGCAAAACCGCATTAAACAGCAAGTGTTATGATGAATTAAGAAACGAACTAGTTATCTTGTTTAGAACCCCGTTTAACCTAAGATTAATTTATAATTGATTAATATAATTAAAGTGCGTAGGTTTTATAAATGAAGTCTGCGTATATTGGAGCGTAACCGGGGTTTGAATGAATATTGATCGGATTGCAATATCTTTTAGAAGGTATATTTATCATACCTAGTTATTGCCTGGTTTAAGTGAAATATTTTGTACATACATTTTTCTGTCATAATCATGGTTTGGTCTTATACATAGTTTAAAGTTACATTTAATTAAATAATATAAATAACCTTTGAAATAATAAATAAACGGTAAAAAAAATATAATACCCCAGTTTCATGGGTTCTGACAAACAATATCATCAATGTTCTAGTTTTATAATTCTAACTTTCTCATTCAGAAAAAAAAATCAACTTCAGTCACATTGCGAATTAAAGGGTTAAAACAATAGAAACCTACTATGACCTATCACCTCCCGAGCCTTTTTTTCAACTACGTTGGGGTCGGCTTCAAATCTAACCGGATGTAGCTGAGTACCAGTGAATACTATTTGACCTATGTGATCTACAAAAATAATACCAACTAACATATAATTTCAAGTAAATGCAGGTGCAATTTTAAAAGATTTAACCAACTTACGTAAGTAGTACATAGTGTTAAATATCACGCAATGATATTTCAGAGGTCGAGAGTTCAGGACACTTTAGTCTCATTTCAACGGGCTACAGTTTATGAGAATGTAAAGGATAAACGTATCTAAATATACATGTCATATGTAGAGGTGATTTGATATTTTTGTGGTCTTAGTTCTTCATCTTCCAAGCGTTTTCCCAACTATGTTGGGCTCGGCTTCCAGTCCAACTGGGCGCAGAGTACCAGTGTTTTACAAGGAGCGACTGCCTATCTGACCTCCTCAACCCATTTATCCAGGCAACACAATACCCCTTGATTTGTAATTGCAAGTTCTTTGTCATTATCTGTATAGTATTTAGTTAAAAGTAAATTTAATTGTTCTTAAAGATACTCACTGACCCCACAGTCAAACCATTACAACGGTTTTGTGGGGCTTAGCATATAAGATGGCTACCTTTATGATATAAGATACATAAAAAAAAATAAAAAAAAATAAGACTGATTGTTTTTTTTTGTGTTAAAATAAAGTTGCATAAAATAGCAAGAGTTCCTTAGAATATAAAACGATATTTAACACAGCTTTTATTATATTATGAATTTTAACTTGATCAGCCACCAATCCAAAGTTTTCCTTGTCAACAGCAGCTTTAACATTCTCTAACAGCTTAACCTGTCATTCAACCACAATAGTATCTATCTCTGTATTTTGTTCTCCTGTATTATTCTCACTCACACATCAACAACAGAACCACCCCAAACAAAACACCCACACATACACACAACATCTAAATCGCAACAATTAGACTCTCACTCACACAAACGCAGTTCATAACAAGATGTGACATTAGCAAATACCGGGGACATTACTCATCCAACATTGTCTAAGGCCGGCAACAGTTGTACGATTAAAGATTAAGAGAATATCCTTAACGGTACTGCGACGGCCCACACGGAACCCGTAGGCCAAGTTCTAAGGCTGGTTGTATAGGCGCGATTTTATGTGAGCTTTGAATTTAATTTTGGTTTGGAAAATGGAACTGTTTATGTTTTAAGAGTACTAGAGTAAATAAGTAGAGAATCAAATTAAATATGGAATACAAGATTTAAAAAAAAAACTTTGTGTAAAGATAATACACGATGCCAATATAGACCAACTTGTTCAGAATGTACATCCTTCAGTTAACCAAAATTGAAATCCAAAAGAAAACACTTCACTTAAAAAAAAAAACTAAACTTTACATATGCGCAAAACAGCAAACCTTGGAGGACCTTTGTCCAGCAGTGAACGACGAACGTCTTTTGGCTGAACCGACGACAACAGAAAAATAACCCAACAACTACAATAAATCAACAACAAACAACCAACCTTAGTACATAATCGCAAAATCGCACATGTCAAGCAATCCTTAACAAAATGTGCGGGCGAGCAGCGTTGTCGCCGCGTGTCGCAGCCTGTCGCACGTAATCGCACTACCACTCATTTGTGCTTCATTATCGCGAGCAAGGGCTCCCATCTACTGCCCAATTATTTCATAGGAAACTGGTCAATTTTGGAAATAATATTTTCGGGTTTCTTGGGGTCAGGTCTAGTGGTGATTTTGATAGGGGTCTCTTCTTAATTGAAGTTTTCTACAACTGACGTATTTTTCTTTGCTAAGCCTGTCCCAATTTTAGGGTTTACTTTAGGATCGGAAGACGTTTAACATAATACCTTACAGTGGTCAGAATTTTAAAAAATGACCATTACAGAGGCTACTTAAAATGTATTTTTCTGAATCGTACGTAGTCAACCAATGTTTCTTCTAATAAACTAGGTACTTCAGGCTCTTCGCGAAGAGCTCAACTTTAAGTGCGAGCAGAAATTGAGCTTATTAGTGATGCAATCTAGGTAATCCACTTAGAACGCTTCCTTCATGGTGAGAACCTGACATGACCTGTACTAGCATAGACTTGTTAAGTACCATTTAGTAGCAACCATACACGAACCAGTTAATTTTTCATTAAGAAAAGTCCGTTTTCATTCACCAATTAAGTGGATCGATTATTACCGGTAATGTTGGCCATCGCTCCGACAACGAAATTACAATATAACCTATCAAACTTAATTAGCGCGTTCGAGAGGAAGTATAAAATTAAATACCAGAGAAACGAGGCGGTATCTCTGAAAGGTAATGATATTAACCGTTCCAATATCCTTGTGAGATTTTATTACTAAAGGTTTAGTTATTGGTGTGTCGTTAAAAAACGAACGAAATCAAAGTATCAAGAATAGGTACAGTCGATACGTCAATCTGACACCTAGAAACGTTCCGACCAATAGAATGGCAGCTGAGATATGAACTGTTCCTAATTTGAACTTTATGACATAAGAATTACAGGTTATGTTTTTATAATAGTGATGTGCAACGGCAGTCGTAAAATTGTTGATGTAAGATTGACGGTTGGTACCGTTAGCAGAGGTCGGGGCACAGCAATGGCGGCCGAAAGCGAGTGTTATCGATAATGCGCACATCACTAACACGAGGTATAGACTAATGGAATGCTGTTTTGAAAGAAAACGTGTTCGGAACATTTGAAAAACTCAAATTGATTCTTTTGTTTCGGATGTGAATTTGTTTGATGGCTTATAATCGCTTTATTGAGCAAATGATGATGTTGTTTTAAAAGTTATGTTAAGTCTATGATGATAAATGTAAATTAGGCTAGGAAGTGTGCAATAAAGTCAAACTGATGAATAGAAGGGACACAAGCAAGACACTAAATGGCTGATGTTGGCGAGATGTCTGACAAATTGAATAATCTGCATTGGGTAGTGGCCAATCTAACCTGTTTTTAACAGTCATTAGAAAGAAGTAGAACAAGTAAAGCAAGCGATGAATGCTATAAGAAATAGTATCTTGGAGGAATATTTATGTTAGTTACTATATACGATGATAATATACTACCTGTCTAAATGTCATAGGATAGCGAATAAAAACTCATCATCTGCCTAGCCTTTCTCATACTGGGGTCATTACAAAGAGCGACGCCTATCAGACCTACTCTACACAGATATGTACCTTGGTAAACCAATGCCCCTCGCTGACTGTTTGTCAAACTTTCTGACTATCCGCAACGTCCGCCAAAAATGACAAGGATGGTAAAGAATCTTCCTAAATTCTTTATAAATGTTATAGTTGTACCATAGTTGCATGCTCCAAAGCTCAGTTGGACTTGTTTTTAGATTTGTTTTAGTTTTATATTGTTTTAACGGTAACTTAGCGGTATTTTATCAGATTGGAAGTGAAGGGTTATGGTTTGTCGTGTGTAGGTGGTAGCTTACTGTTTACTAGAAAACTTTTTTAAACAACAAAATGTCTACGAGAGATTACAGTGAGGTATGTAAGTATGTAAAAGAATTCCTAGTTTTTCTGTGATAACAAATGCATGGATTTAGAATGTTTTATAGTAGTTCATACGCAGAAAAAAATAGAAAAAAAGACAGGAAATATATTAAAAATAAAAAAAAAATCTATCAAGAGGCGTTACATCTCTATCAAAATAGTGACGAACTGAATGGATACCGATACCGGTCCGCCAAAAAATTTCGAATTGATAAATCGATACACTATTTTTTGCTTCTAAACAACTCCTTCCAAGTCATTAGGTTTTCTCACCATTTTTTTTACGTTCGCACATACAGAATTTCACTACGCTCATATACAAAACTATTTCTTTTGGCAATGTTGCATTTGCGTTTTAAGTAAACCTTAGTGGGTTAAAAATAGGGTATAATTTCGCTTGTTGTAGTGTTTTGTTTGGTATTTACCGATACCAATCTGTGGTGAACGAAGAGGTTATTGAATAGCCGTGAATCGTACCCGACTCATACACAATTGGCTGGCTTATATTGACACGGCGGGGTGGCCGGCGTAGTGATGTGAAATATCGATAAATGTCGACAGGATAGTTCGGGATATTGTTTTGTTGTAATGTATCTGTAAGCGATGTTACTTATGTGCAATTTTCGAGCTTGTTAGATTTTATTGTGAACGTGTAGCCTGTCTTGTTATATTTTTCTGCTTTGTAAGAAAGAGCATTAACTTTGTACGTTAAAGAAACATCCATATTTATGACTTATAGCAAAACCATATCCATAAAATCTTTAAGAGAAATGCAAAAATAAATATACCATCTTTACGTTCTTTACTAAAAAATATATACCTACTTCCTCGATGATATAGATAAGGTGTCCCATCCCTATTCCCAATACGATAAGGTACGTAGTAATGACCTCAATAGGGCTGTGCTCATCATTTCGCTAGAAGATCGATATCGATACAGTAACCTTTACATATCTTTTGTATCCTAGTCTTCCTTGGTTATTGTCGGCGGTTTTCATAAAGGTCATATTATTATTATTGTACCTGCTTTCTAGTTTTCTCATGTCTATGCGAATGTCTTTGGACGTAAGTACATCTACATGTTGTCCATTATTATTATGTTTAGAAACTATAATATCGGTCCTAAGATTGGCTCTATGGGTATAACATTTGAAAAGGTTTACTCGCTTCTACTTAAGACTTTAGGCAAACCAACTTAGGTAACTTTGAATTGGTTTCACTTAGGATGCAAGGAACTGCGGGAAACATCTAGCAAATAATTAATGTTCGCTCAAACCCGCCATATACTTTGTGACCCTAAAGAATATTGTATCTTAATTGAGCTTAAATTCGAAATAGCTTTTACTTATCTAGTTTTTAAACCTTTCTGCTACTAAATCATGATTAATGATCACTGCACTTTTTCTCCAAACCACAGATCTACATACAAACGGCATTTTGAATGTAGAACATGATAATTCTGAATTTAAAATAGAATACGATTTGAATATTTTTTTAAATTTTATGGACTATAAAGTTTGTAATACCCTTGTCTATGATGCATTTTTTGTCGTTGACTTGTTAGTGTTTTACATAATTTGGTTAATGTGAAGTAGGAGTATCATTAGTATAATTAATTAGATACAATTTTGTTTTTATATTGTTGACGCAATCGTTGGTTATTAAGGCTACTTTGCTACGCACTCAATAATTTACCCGTATATGTTCAATCCTCTTAAGAAATAACACACCAAATATAGGTATCATAATTTCGCGATACTGTCAATTTTTCCTAAAGCACGGAAAATAAAGTAAATTTTCTTAAATCAATACAACCCAATATAAAAAAATCGTAATTATTATTACAAAGTAAATGCTGAAGAAAATATAACAGAAAAAGTTACATAAGTTATTGCAAATACATTTCCTATCTACACCGGTACAACTGGTAACCTTTTCTACGATTCGATGTTTATGACTTTCGCGCCTTGATAAGCACCACAGACTTTTCCTTTTACTTTTAGCGGTAAGCATAGGTAATACAAAGCTTACAAAGTCTTATGATCATTACTTAGGTAGGCATTAAAAGAAATGTCGGTTGGTTCCTGGTTAATTTGCAATTTATTATAAGAAAAACTGAATCTGAAACAATATTGGAATTGTCTTAACTCAAATGTCGGAACGCGACTCAATTTTAGTGTAATCTTGATTTCAATCTAAGTTTTCAGTCGGTATGATAACAACAGTTTTCAGTCGATATTATACCGGCTAAATACCTGATTTTTGTAATGTGCGTACTACCATCCATCGTCAGCCCAAACAAACTATCGGCCCACTAATAATTTTCAGTGTGCTCTCCTAAAATTATTCGTTAATGTCACACAAACTCGACACTCCAAATTCAAAAGTACCAGAGACCCTCACGTCACACTGATAGAAGAAAAAAAAAGTCGATCATAAACAAAATAATAGCTACTACGGTCCACTTTAACACAAAGGAGGTAGATAATTGAAAAGTTCCCGGTGCCCCAGATGGAATGCATTGTTACCAGACTTTCACCAAACTACGAACAATTAAATTCGTCATCATGATTATAGTTTATGAAGTTCTTTCTATAGACCTTTTTTTTTGGGTCTGGTAGCTGTTCTTTAAAGGATAAGTATAGATCGTAACTTGGGCTGACGCTTTTGGCACTGTGCTAATCATACCATCAAATCATATCGAAGTCTTACAGCATTATAAAACATTTTTACAGCGATAAACTCATATTGTGCATAAAAAAACTTGAACTTTCAAAATCAAATAGCTTTCAACATGAATGCAAAAACTCAAACAAGCATCTCTTTATTCAAAACAACCACAAAACTAATATACCAACACAAAAAAACCACAGCCTTATCTAAATACTCGTACGTTTCCACAATTCCACTTATTAAAATCAAAAGACACCGCCTTAAGCTGCATAATTACCGCGAGTGAAGCAAGCTATCTATGACGTCAGCGTTCTCACCATTCACATGCCCACTTAATAATAAAAGTTCAACGACCTCTGAATAATCAAAGAAACCGAGTGTACGACCAAATTCACATTCGCTATTTTTTGGTCTCATCAACACACCATAATGCGAAACCGCATCAATTTTTTTCTTCCTCCGCATCATTTTGAAAACAATTTTCTATCCCATATGATTACGGGTCATTTTGTGTAAGTATAAAACTATTATTAATGTATTACAAAGCGTAACTTGTGGAGTCATTATTTTTGTTGTTTTTTTTTATGGTTTTTGAGGATTTTTCGGCTCGGATTTCGGTTGGTGTGTAATTATTTTGACATTTTCGTTATTAATCCGAGTTTGGATTGTAAAGGCGCGGATGATTGTTCCCGTTTTATATTCTGAGATTGCGTTGGAATGAGAATAAAATCGTTTTTGCTGATGCAGTTCTATTCAAAAACACTTTTATGAAAACGCAGCGCTAAGTTAGAAATTAATATGATATAGATGATCTGCAAAATTACATAAATTCTGACAGGACTTGACGTAAATATCCCAAAATTGTAATCCATTGCATGTACAAACATTTGTAACTCAGTATAAAAGTCTGATAACCTTTTCCTAGATGCTGTTAACTAAATATGTATGCCAAACATGTTTTACGTAATAAATATGCAAGTGTATCTCCTATCAGTCCGTTAGAGATCAAACTGAGCGATAAAACATGTAATCACAAACAAATAAATGTGTATGTAAAATAACACGTTATTTAAATACAGGACAACATATGGTAGCATCTGCCACCTCGGTCCCGAATCAAAATTGAATGAACACAAAAATTGCAATCAAGACAAGATGAATTGGAATTTCAAGAACAATGCATAATCCAATCTTGAATTTAAGCAGACGACGGTATCGTTCGCAAATTGATTAAATTAGCTGCCTCAAAAAAGGTCGGGTTCAAATCTGGTAACACAGAGATAATTGTTTTGATCTCACCTGAGATTGGGCCGGCCGTCGACACCATTTTTTATTTTATCGATAACACATACCATAAAATGTATGATGCTCCCATCACTATTTTATTGTTTCACAAAATTAGCAATGGCGCATGAAGTTTTGATTAACGTTTTATGTATGTATCGATATTTTATTTTTTTCAGTCATTTAACTTAATGAACTAGTGGAACGAATTTTTAGTAGTTCTTTCACCCGTAAAGACTTTTTGTATGATTTATCAATCATACACAACTGTTATCAATACCTACACGAAGAGTTATTTAAACCATTTATTTTAATTAAAACTGAGACAACCGTATAAAATTCATAAAATAAAATCAATATGTAACGGTGCGTTGTATAACTATCGATAAAAAATGATCGATATATTAGTGTTGGGCTGTGTTACTTGATAAATGGATATCCGAAAATTGCATGTCAAAAGGTAACTGGCTGTCTTGTTGGCTTTTACGTTTTAATACGTCCCGTCAAGTTCCGAAAGGGAAGGATGCCTGTTAGCCCATCACCTTGAGGCATTTTTTTCAAAAAAGAACACCGAGACATTTCGGTATTCAATTATTTTTTTGAATAGAACTTAACGAGATGTGACAATTTCCGCGTTTCTGAACAAATAATTTTATTTAATCATTTTTTATGATTATTGCAGAAACCAATTATTAATAAATGCAATTCGGTGTCATTAAAGCAACATGACAATTTAAAATGCAATTAATGTTAAACGTAATAGTTACACGACTGTAATAAAAACTGAAATAAATATAGACAAGGATAATTATAAAACAATTTTAGACAACAAACCGCCGGTTACAGCAAAACAATGAAAAAAAGGCCACAGATGTATAAAATTAACTTTTACAAATAAAGCTTGCATCTTTTTGAATCCCGTTTTTAATTAAACATCGGCGGTCCGCTGCGCGCGCGCAGTCATAAAGTATTAACTTCTAGAGGAGAAGGGAGGGGAGGGGAAGGGGGAGGTAAATTGCGGTTCCTCTTTCCAACGTGATCTTTCTTGGAATTTCCACTAAAGTAATTCCTATGATGTATATTTTTATATTAAGTTTAAATTGGGATCGTGGTTAGGGAGCGGTTTTGAGGTTAGATTTAGATTTAGAAACGGAAGGAAAGGAGTTTTGTATTAAAAAACAGTTTTAATATTTCCTTTGTGTCTTTTTATAATACTTGGGCACAAAGTTTTCTTTAGATAAAAATGCGGGACACATTACTGGTCTACCAATAAGTTTATACCAAAAGGAGCTACATAATGTCAACAAAAATATTGATTCGCTTATTTTATATTATGCTCGTTTATCATCAAAACGTGCAAAATAAACGCCATTTTTCCAAAGCCCTCATAGTTCCCCGCCCAGATAAAATCTTGCATACATTTGGAAGAATCTTAGAACTTTCTTTGTATTTTTTTTCCTCAACTCCTAGGCACGTTCGTATCTGACGTCACGACCCGTGACTTTGTATGGTAATAGTTTTGATAAAGCTTCGCATAAGTATGACCCGCGGCTTCGCTCGTGTGAAAGTCTTGACGCGCTCATATGTAGGTAGTTTTGAAACTGGGTTATAGACTTCTTGTGGGTACTTACAGCAAAAGTAGGCCTAGTTTCCATTTATTATCTTGATAGAGCACGACATTTGAGATAATCTGTGTAATTATTAAAATATTCTGCGGTTTAATTAAAATAATTAGTCGGAAACACTTGTAACTTTGTTAAGTAGGAAACTTTGTATGGTTCGGCCTATCTATAAGATTTCAAAACTAGAAGAAGGTGATAGATAAACCGTGATAAATCCAAGCATTTTGAATTCAAGATTGGCACTGTACTATGTATTTGTTTATTTTGATCTGTTCCGCCGTTTTTAAAAGTTATGTGTAAAAATATTTATATACATAGTTTTCATAATTTTCTTGGTCTCTTTCCCTTAGCTTTTACCTAATTATGCATGAATAGGCCCAAGTACCAACGAGTCGGATACAACCGATTACTTGTATTTTCACCTCCCTGTCAATCGAAATAGTTATGTGCCAATGTCGATAAGTTTTTACGAGTACTACACATAACTATTTGGTTAAGTTAGGAACTAATTGCATTTCTCTATTGGAACAGTTAAGTTTATAATTAGTTGGTATTCTACTGTGAAATGAAGTCCTCTTTTCAATATCAAATAATAAACCTACTCTTTTTTTCAGTCCTTAATAATATTTTTATTCCAAAGTTTGAAAACCTCGAAGTAGAATTTAAAATCAGAATTGAAAAAGCCAGATTCACCTGAGCAGCTTACAAGCCAATATTATCAGTTTCTTATTACACCTATCTAAGTAAATACCTGAATCCGATTCAGTCTAATGTTCCGTAATCTCGAACACGACTAATAAAACCCGAATCGAAATGTATCGATACCGATATCGATACATCAATTACTCGATAACGATTTATCGACACATCCACAACACCTGTTTCTATTTTATTGAACCACAGATGTTAGTTAGCTTAATTGCAGATTGCTGGTTATTATATTTTGATATGTAATTGTTTAATTATTTGTAATTGTAGATAGCGGAAAAGTTTCATTGATTTACTTACGTCATTTAGAAGTTGTTAAATTAAGCTTCATACTTTTTTGTGTTTGGGTTTTTTCAAAAGTAAATATTTACGCAAAACTTATTAACAAAGTCCATTTAGTTAGCCAATTTTCGAATTACTCATACTACCAACAAATTGTAGGCGAGTCGATTTTCAGAGAAAAAACATACTAGGTACCTAAGTAAGTAGTTAATTAAAACATGGTATTTTGACTTCATTAATTCTTTTAAAAATAGTAGTTTTATACGGTTGTAGAAAATATATTTAAAAAATGGGAATTATCTTATTAATAGAAAGCAATGTTGTTCATGAGTTTCACATGCTTTATTTTATTGAGTATTGAAAGTAGTTCTCCCAGGCCGCAGATGAAACCATAGGCTACAGCTAGTATTACACAATCCTAATGAAAATTCAACAACCTAAGCCGACAAATACCAAATCCTAACATCGACACAGCAACCAATTAGTGACAGCTACAAGCCCATTCATTTAACCCAACACTCATTATATTTCAATCATTCGTTCCATTCATTCGGCCTTGAATTCCTTAAACGGTCGATTAATTGCGAGCTGCCAAATCATTCACTCGTTCAATATCGTACAAGTTCTCATACATTCGATCACATAACTTACGATAGACGTTAAATGGTTGATCTAGTTTCTGAACTAATAAATCGAATTAACACTTTAGTCCAGTAATGTGGTTTTAGAACATGGTCTTAAGGGGACTTTGTTTTAAAGGGTTGTTTAGACTGGTTCTATGGCGATGTGCAAATGGCGGAATCGCCATTTTGACTGTCTTATACTGCAGTGAAGAACAGATTAAGAAGAACAAAGTCTGTAAAAGTTCCTTTTAGTAAAGTTTAATGACATTACTCGTTTTCTTACAACATGCACACACAACGCCATTTAGTACTAAACTAAGCCAAGCTTTTACTATAAACATTAGACAACTGATTTTTAATGTATGTACAGAAAACTGTATAGATAGAGTATAAATAAAATATCATCATTTTCCGAAATTATATAATTGTTATATAATCCAAGAGACGGTTCTCGCTCAACCTACTCAAACTCAAAAGATCCACAGTAATATGATTTATTGAAACCTGAATCGACGCTTACAATACTCCAATATTTCATTCAGTCCCATACATCAAACTTAGTACGGAACCCACTGGAAAATTAGTAGCCGCTTAAATCCCCTACTTATAAGGAAGCTTGATAATGCTAATAGTTTTGTGTTAACTTATCTATGTACTAAGCTTTTAAAGTAAATACCAGGAAAGTCTATCAACGATATAATCAATATTCAACTACCAAATAAGGTGTAGACGAATAAAATCAGTCATTCAGAGCGTTTCAATAGAAATCGTGATAAAATATATAAATATTTATAGTAGTCCGTTTCAATTAAAGTTTCGATTGGCTAATGTTGGGATTTATAAATTAAATTGTCTAAATGTCAGGTTGTTGTGAATGTTCGCGCGAAAAAATATATTAGTCACGGCATCTTGATTTGTGGGCTGTGTGACAATTTAGTGCTAAATGATTAGAGGCAATAGAGATATACCTACCCATTTTCGTAAAAATAAACTAGATTAATAGAAGTTAAGTTACCTATACATTTTATTTCAGAAATGAAAAAAATACAAACATCCGAATTAAAAACCTCCTTTTTGGAAAATCGGTTAAAAATGTGTTTTTTTTATCTATATCATAAACAAACACACGAAAACATCCGTACCTAGTTTAAAGGTGTCACTTGAAAGAAAAGAAAAAAATATGGTATTTAAATCACAATCAAAAACAAAAATACTGTATAAAAACTTCAGGAAAAAAAATACGTAATAAATCAATCCTCAAACTAGGCTAAACATAGTATTAGTACACATAAAATTAAGCATTTCCCTGCAAGAGTAGTAAAACGAGAGATCGGGCGGCGCGCGCGCAGACATAAATCTGCTAGGAATGTAGGCCGCGTCAGGTGGTATAGATTGTGAAGTCGTTAGGTAATGTAGGTAGGTCTGAGATGAGCTATGTTTTGTGTACTTAAAGGACTAAATATCTACTTTTATTCTTACTAGATATTATTATCAATGAGGATTGTTAGATAAATTCGTTATTTTTTTTTGTTCGTGGAGATATCAAGGTAAAACGGCTGAAAGATTTTTTGTAAAGATAGATAGGGTTTTATATTGGTGTGATTATTTTTTTCAAGGTGGACAAAATAAGACTAGGTATAATTTGAAATTTATCACAGCTTATCTTGACAAATAAGGACCGCAGATTTTTGACACATTTATGGCTAAATTAAAATTGTCAGGCACTGAAATCTGAAAAACGACGTAAACAAGATTTTATCGCATGAAGCAATCCTTTAAAAGGCAAGTTTAAATAATGTGAAAAAAGCTTATAAAAACCTATTTAAAGAATTCAAAACTTAGTCCTCATTTTGAGCATATTATGAAACTACTTAATACTTATCTGAAATCGTGCGCGAATGTCTCACACCAACGTTTACCCACGAAAATAATTTATTACTTCATTAACAGTTATTATTTTGATTTATTATTTCATTCATAATACTAAAATGATTTATTTAAAGTTTGTTTTAAATGCGTAGTCTTAATGCAGGTAGTTGTAAATTATAATTTAGTGCATAAATAAAAGATATTATAAAGCTTACATTGATGGTGTAAATCAGGTACCTAATTAAAAATATGAAAGAGTTAAAGCTCTTTAATAAACTTTTATGAGGCTGGCAACCAGTATTACCTACCTGGAGTCTAGAGTCTAGTTGATTGGGTTGCCCGGGTAACTGGGCTGAGGAGGTCAGAAAGGCAGTCGCTCCTTGTAAAACACTGGTACTCAGCTGCATCCAGTTACACTGGAAGCCGACCTCAACATAGTTGAGAAAAAGGCTATGTAGATGATGACGAATATAATTTTACGAGTACTGAACACACCAGATCAAGCTTATTAATTTTATGGCAAAAAGTCACCTTTTAGGATCACATAAAAAAGAGAAAAATTCTCAACAATGTCTGCAGTTACTATCAAGCTTAACCAATATGACCATAATTATAAAAATTTTCTTTTAAAAACTTGACTAATAAAAACAGGTATATAACAAGTACCTAGTCTTCATAGAAAACCGTATTTAGTTAACCAGATCATTTAGTATCTAGTTAGCATTAATAAATAGTTGCAAGCTAGTCATTGGTGGTAGTTGACAGCCGATCATAGTCAATACTTAATCGATGCATCCTACATTGAGATTTATAATAGGTATTTATTATTTAAACGTTACAATTTGTGTGAAAATGTGTAATTTTGCTTGTAAAATGTAGGGCATAAGTTTAACCGACTTTGTACGCAAACAGGTGACTCTTCTATACTAATTACATAGAGGAAATATTTTTGTACCCTAAAGGCTCCGAAACTATTGAATTGATTCAAAGAAATCTTTCACTGTTGGAAAACTACAGTCTTCTCAAACAACATAGGCTATATTTTATCCCGGTACGGGCATTATTATAGTTTCCAAGGGACGCGGGTAAAACCGCGGGAAATCGGCTAGTCATGCAAATAATTTTCATGTTTATTTGCATTGCCTTTTGTATTCGTTTTTACTATTCTGATCTGTTTCAATCGAATAAGCTGCAAGTGTTTATTTTATCTTTCGTAACCACATCGCCAATCCATTTCTAAAGGTTACACTACAGTGTAAGATTGAACACGGTAGTTAAATTAAACCAACAAATAGCTTTTCTCTATGTTACTTACACACTTACAAAACCCTTTATTTACTTTGAAAATTATAAAGTAAAAGCATCGATCATGTATCGGAACGGAGTAATTGACATATTAACTACACGAATGAAAATTCAATCTACATAAAGCTATGAAAATGTAAACAAGCTATCCTAAGCCCATAAAAGTTAAATACACTGACATACTAAGCCAACCGCTTTCCTTCCGCAGACCACAGTCTAACTAATAGTAGTCTACCTATCACATCATCACGTTGACAGCCAATCATCTTTTACTTACTTATATACTGTGGATTTATACATGGAGATCAAAATGACCAGCGGAGGTGCCATAACGGAAGATCTCCTAAGAGAGTTCGCCAAAATGCGGGAGTGGGAGGCAAGAGGAACGTTTCTGTCTTCGCCTTTGCTCGCCTTCTTTAGACCCGATTTTTTTTTTAAGTGTCAAAGGACTCAAATGCCACGTTATTTCATTCGTAATTGGTTGTTTTGGTCATGACCACCCTACGTATTTGACCTAGAAGAAGGTGCCTGACTTCCCTGCATTGGCATCTCCGCTCATCTTTCCTTACTCCATGAATTTACCGCGTTCCTATTGGTCCACTTCTGTCGTACGAAACCGATAATAGGTGCAATGATTTCACAATTTATCAGAGTCGACTGACTGATTTATTTATGCTATGTAGATAAGCTAGTTTTAAACCGTGTTAATGTTAAGCTGTGGCAGACGTAACGCCTAAATTGATTACTTTTGTCGCTCGGTATCGATTTTGTAAGCGTGATTAGGGGCCCTGTCGGAATAGTAATTAGGTTAGATGAATTTGGAGACCTTTTGGTTGAGACTAATGGAACGTTTAAATAAATGTTGCCAATAGGTCGGTGGTGATTTTGAAGCTGATTTTAGATGTGATAAGAAATTTTGATTCGTTATAGACTTAGGTTTTGGAATAACTATAAAATTAAACATGTGATAATAATTTGCCGCCTATTTAAAGTTAAAATCCATTTTTGGCATTTTCACATCAAAATTCTAGTGTGTGACCACATTAAAAAAATACATTACAAAATCAAAATCAAAAATAAAGTTTTACAAATAACTTTATTTAAATAAAATGGAAAAAAAACTAGGAAAAAAATATTAAGAGAAATGCAGCGAGCGTGCAGCCCGCCCGTCTGTCCAAGGCCTAAGAAAGTGGTCAACTCCACAAGATGGATGTGGATAAGATAATAATTAGTCGCAACAAGCCCACTAAGTGATGCTGATTGAAAACCCGAAGGATGTTGAAAGTGTTCTTTAACTTATAGAATATTGTAATTATAGGGTATTGACTTACCTACTTATTTTATCAGACTGTGGTCAAGTCATGCATTAAATCATCTTGGAATTGATACTTTGGTAACATCCTGCTAACATTATAAATGCAGAGGTTTTTACTGGTGTAGATTTGTGGGTATGGTTGTTGATTTTGATAAGCTTACTTCTTTCGACGTAGGTGAAACCACGGGGGAAGTCTTTTTTCTTCTTCGAAAATTATATACTAATGCTATTTATGTTTATCTATAGTAACCTATAGGAGTATAGATATTTCTTAAATAATAATCCAACTGAAAAATTACTTATTGATTTGAGCATTGATGATTTTATCTTTTATCCTTAAAAAAATCTAAAATACTTTTAACAGCTTTATCCACCAGTATCCTGAACCAAACTCAATAATCGCACTCCACATTAATCTAATTTGGCTATTAAAGGCCAACGCTCAGATATCCGACCATTGAAATCCGAACAACATCGCAAATATAGTATCAATGTAATTATGATACTGTGAACAGTTCAAAGATCATAATCAACTCCTTCAGTAATAAGTTAATAGTGAACTGCCATATATTTATGGGCATAATTATAGCAAAGCCGTGGATAATTTAACTAACTGGATACACCATTATCAACTGTCATTGAACATCTTTGTCTGACAACAGGTATTGGGTTGCCCGGGTAACTGGGTTGAGGAGGTCAGATAGGCAGTCGCTCCTTGTAAAATACTGTAACTCAGTTGTAACATAGTTGGGAAAAGGCTCTGGAGATGAGATGGATACACCACTTACTTCACTTCCCGTCTATTAAAGGTATTACAGTACCTTTCATACTCGTATGTTTATGTGTGCGTCAAGTGTATGCTGGTATTAGTCAATATCGTCGTGTGCGTCGGTAACGATGTGATCGAAAATGTTGGAGTGCTATCACTATTTGTTGCGTGTCAATTGGCTGACTTTTTCGCATATAAATTTGTGCTCATAACGTGTCCAGTTGGTTGAATGATCTAAGATTAAATCGTCATAGTTAAAATACATTGAAAATATAACTTCGTTAAAACACAATTTATTGACAATTACCACTTCCAAGTCAAGTTTTTCGTTGAACCAAGTTATGTATTAATTAACGAGTGGCCAATATTGGAACAAATATTTGGAACGGTGTTTTTTTTGTTGAATTTTTGCGTGTTTTAGTACCATTTACATTTAAGTTGAGTAAAGACAAGCTCATTCAGTTTTGACTTGAGTTATTTTAACTAGTTTTTCTCGCGGGTTCGTTCTCATATTTTAATTAATTATTGTAGATATATACTCTACTTATGACCTCTCATATTATAAGAGTATACCAAATCTTAGTTAACTTTCTTTGATCGCAAATGTTTGGCCAACATTTATAGGTACCAATAAGTAGAGAGTCAAGGCAGTAACTTTTACCCGCCTTAAGCAGAAGGAGGGTAATGGCTTGCAAAGAGTTATGTTCAAGCTCTTACATTCACACCTCTTTATTAAGATAAACTAGCCTCTTTCTACGACGACGTCCGTATCTTTAAGAGCTTTCAGAGTAATTTATATTTTTATACCGTTAGCTGTTTTCCCGCGGTTTCACCCGCCTCCCGGGGAATTTTTCAAATCGGATCAGTAGATTCGCGGGCATGAACCAAAAATAAATGAAAAATTATTCATGTTTTTTGTATTACTGTAGATGAGATTATGAGATATTGTTAATCAATTCATAAACTGACCACAAACACTATTTTGTTTTAAGTACAGCTCCGTATCCAGAGGGTATAATTCTAGACCCTATTACTAAGACTTCGTTATCCGTCTGTGCTTCTGTGACCAGGCTGTATTTTGTGAGTCTTTATAGGAGCGAAATTAACAGCAACAGTGCCTACCTACTCTTAACAATCAGACATATACTCCGAACTGACTTGACCAATATGTCTTGCTACAATTATTTAGATAAGTTCTTCAAACAATATCACACAGTAAGCTTATCTTCTCCTCCTTTCAATCATCATTAAACAAATACCTATCATTATTTCCAAGTTCACACTTCACTCAACAATCAATAAGTTCCCAGTATTCTATGAAATCACTTAGCCTACCCGCAGAGACAGCAAACTTTTAGTCGGCCGACACTTCATTCGGACTCATAAATCAGTATGAAGATGAATGGTAGTATAACAACGATCAGGCATTTGGCTGGTATCAGACCGACTAAAAGTTGGTTTGAGTTCACATTTTTCTTGTTGCCGTCGGGGCCAACTGTCGGTCTACTATTTAGTCTTCAGTCTGCTACTCTTTTTCTTCTAAGAAAATAATTATAAGCCCCTCTTAATAATAGTGTTCTGCTTAGACCTGATTGCGTGTGACCGCGTTATGTGAACGTCTGGATATAAATCTAAATTGCCTAGGAATTTCTGTATGGAAAGGCAGTGGGGTAGTGTGAGCGATGTGAGGCGATGTGTCGCTTGCGATTGTGAAGGCAGGATTTTAAAAAAGTATTATAAATAGAGTAGTCTTAGAAACTGTTTATAATATAATAATGTCAAAGTGCTTTTGGATTTTAAGCAAAATATGCAGACGTTTTTATATTTTTTCTTGTACATTTGTAAAATATAAATAGGTATATAATTTTACATAGTAAGGGGATTATTTTACCATCTTTAATATCCTGACTGATTTAATCTGAATTTCATTTTAATTGGTGATATCAACATCCATTTTGTTTTAGCTTTACTATTATAGCTTTGTATAGAGGTAAACTTTACGTTATAATTGACTGGAAGCCTCTTTCAATATTTTTCTTCTATAGTCTTATTCAAGAATAAAATGCTTAGCGGAGATTGAATTTTATCTGATAAATTACTCAGAACCTTGTATTTTTTACTGTGGGATCTTTTTTATAATAGAAAATTGGTGCAAAAATTGATATTCTTTTATATCAAAGGAAACATATTATTTCAGATTTTCGAGATTAACTTTCTCATACAGTAACTTAATTACCTACTCTATACCATTACAGATTTTCAGTACCTAATCATGAAAAATTATACAGCAGTTACGACAAACAGACAAACAAACAAATCCTAACATTATCTACCATAGATTTATATACAAACAAGACAGCCGTTCACAGCTACATATTGAGCGTTAAATAAAAACGGTTCATAGTTATTTTAACGAGTAGTAATGCTAAAAACTACTGAATCAAGACATAATCGATCAAGTATGCTGTGAATGAGTTTCCTTCGGCGCGTTTGCGAGAAAAACTAACGGTTCAATCTTGTATGTTGGCGTCTGTACTTACATAGTGACGTTTATAGTATGTAGGTACTGTATGTTGCTGATTAGGTTTTGTTTATTAGTGTAAGGTGCTAATTAGAGTTATTTTGTTTTAGATAGCAAAAAGATACCTACAGGAAGTGGTGAAGGGTGGGCGTTTTGGGAAATTTTTGACGTTCAAGAAGTGCTGTTTTGCAGCCCAAAGTTTGAATTAATGTTTTTGAGTTCAGATTGATTGATCAGACTGATTATTTTTGAAATAATCCGATAGGAAGCTTTTAGTATTCAAACTTCTTCATTATAAGGCAATGTCTTAACAGATTCTTTAATTATTTATCATTACCAAATCCTACAGACGAAGTATTAGTTTGATCATAATAAATTTTTCACCTACAAATATTATTTTGAATAAAAAAAAAACATTACATAAAGTTAAAGTAAGTGGAATATACACTTAGGTATTGCTGAACTCTCATTGAGTTCCGGCTACATCAAATAAATTCTATAGTACCTAGAAATTTCTAGCATACGTAACGCATTACCATTCAGATAGCAGATTACGCTAATCCAGGTTCACACAACCAAAGGTTAGACCGTATTATAGCATAAAATCACTTTCTAGCGATGATTTACAGATGTTAGCGTAAATGAGCCGAGCCTATGCGTTGCTAGGCAACGGGTCCTGTTGTCTGACCTCCACTTTCACTGTTTGTGGGAACTAATTCACTTTCATATGGTATAGGGTAATTTAAATTGTGATAAGATAGTCGAGGATCAATAAAATTGTACTGAGTTGGATGTAAAATGAAATAGGTGAATGATATGAGATTTCGATTTTGTATTAGTCCTGATAGTTGAACTTTTGAACAGAGATATATGTTATACAGAAAGACTGTTACATTAAGTAAGAAAAGTTTACAAGAAGAAGACTGACTAAGTATAAGTACAAAGATCAAGCCCGAAAGTTTAGGTAATTTCGTGCGATAATATGAAGTTAGATAGATAGATATTTTTGATCTTAATCTAGTTAAAGTAGGTGACATAATGCATAAGCGATCTCTTCCAGACAACCTTTGGATGGATTGAGTAAGTCATTTTAAAAACTGCTAGTGTATTATAATATAGGTTCAGTTCCCTCAAGATGCAGGTGAAACCGCAATAAACAGCTTTTACTTTCAAACTAACGTTAATCCGTAAATTAATCGCTCCACAGTTCAAACGATTTTCGCACAAACCCCATAAATACCGACTTACATAACACAGATATTAAATGTTAGCAATGTATCCGCATTACGCCAGTAACACAATGACATGACAGATGGTGCAACTGCTTAGATAAAGTAACTATTTGGACACGCCTTAGGTCGTATACAGAAAGAAAGCTGGAAGAAGCTGGAACTTATAAGCGCTTATCGGCGCTTCACGCGCCGACCCATGTATGTATCCTCTTCTGCCAAAGGCGCAACAGTTATACGAACATAATAATTATGCGGCTTGACTTAAAATTGATTCAGTTAGAACTATATTTTTTTATTTACAAGAAAACGAAAGTTAAGAATCTCAAAACATAGAAAGAATGCTTGAGTGTTCAAAAAACCTTAGTTTTAGCTGTTACCTATTTAACAGCTAAAATTAAGGCAACTAACTAAAAGCTACACCTAAAATAACTTAAAAAACTAAAATGAGTAGTAACATAATACACGTGTACCTACGTCAAGTTTATGCAGGTATTTAAAATTATTGTCGTGTGCTTGCATAACGATGTGGCCAAGAATGCAGAGTCAGCTATCTCTACGGAAGACTTTTTCTCATAGAGATTGGTGTTCATGTCAGCTCCGGATGGTTTAATGCTCTAAGTGCAACACCTTGGTACCATTTACATTTACTTGTTATTAATGCATAATACTGACGTGTAGGTTTGTCTATTAAAGTGTTTGGTATATTTGTAGGAACGAAGCTGTGACTGGCCTACTGTTATTTTTTACTACTCGACTATTGCATTCTTAACAACTCTAATTCTTTAGCAACTCACATCTTTATATTTCTGACCTTGGGCGATCTAGTCAGAAATATAATTCATAAAGTATTTATTACTTCATTATTTGAAAACAGTTGTTCCCTCATCGCTCCTCAGTCAGCAGAAATGGGTTTCGAATGTATTTTTTTTACCTGTAATAAATACAATTACATTCATCGCGAAAAATTCTACCACACATCCCAACACACACGCAACATATTAAAAACAAATATTACTGAAGTCTAAATTCTGAGCTCAAAGGAACACACAGACGAACATGAATATTCACAAGCGCCGTGTTATTGCATAATCGCAGTTTTATTGGCCACAATAGCATTATGCGCCCGCGCATTCAACAGCTTTGAAAAAAGGAAAAGTGTTAATTTAAAACTACGGGCTTCGGTTTAGTGGGTGGTGTAAAAGTATTGGTAAAAAAGTTTAATGGATATCTATTATAAAGCTAGGATTTTCTTAAATTTTTTGTAAGTCAAATTACCACATGAGAAGGACGGGAGTATGTTGTTTATTGTATCATTTTTCTGTCTCTTGGTTGCATCTTCAACAAAAAATGCTCAAATAGGTATCATTCTAAAGTCATAATTATAATCCTTAGACTTTATCCAACTACTCTTGATAGAGGGTTATGATTTAAGTGATAAGTGACAAAAAGTTGTAGCAACTATGGATAGAAATAAATATCGAAATATTTATAATTCCACGGTTCCAAAGTCCATTAATACCCATATACCCTTCACAAAACTTCACGTTACACGATGACCCCTTAAATCCTCAACACAGTTCAAATGTTTCAAAAGGCACGCTTTCAGAAACCGGGTGAAACCGACCATAAGGTTGGCTATCAACAGTTACATTAAAATATTGGTTGCTTTCTTCAGTCGTGAGTGTAATAAATCGACATAAGAAAGTTTCGCGCCAAGGAAATCGTTCGGGTGATGGTTATTGAAAACTGTCGTGGTTTCGCTAACAATTACTTGAGTTTTTATAGGGATTAATGGTTTATCGGTGGTTCGGTAGTGCTGGCCGTTTAGGAGGTAATTTTTCTTAGGATTAAGCCTGTGGCCTGTATTATATCCTTACTTCGTTTCGAATAATATGAATGCGAAAGTGAGTATGTATGGATTTTTGCTCTTATTTAATGTAAACACTACTAAATGTATTTTGATGAAATTTGGCTGTAATATAGTTTATAAATATCAGAATAATATATAAGCTAAGCAGGAGGTGATGCCGTTGGCAGCAGCTAGTTCTATGTACATTTTCATTGTCTAATATATAGTCTAATCTATTTTTAAGTACGTAAAATAAAGTATGCTGCATGGAGCTCCATGCAGCAGTAGCTTGAATATTTTTTTCATTAAAAATGCTTTAAATGACTAACGCAACTAAGAGATACTTTTTCCAAGAAATACTAAAATGTGATTCCTTAGAAAAGAATCGTGAATATGCTGTCACGATCAATCATAAAATTGTGAAACATCTTGTCTGTTATACATGTCACTTTGGGACTATAAAATGCAAAGGTAGATACATCACGCTTCTGATACATGAATATAGGCTCATATCCGGGTGTAAAATATAGTTCCGTCATTACCCAGGTAGAATCGTTCAAAACTGCTGGTAAATAATGAAGGTAGAAAAATAAGGTTTTCCATTAGTTTTGGCTTTACCGTTATTCGCTGGCTTCAAAGGTAAAGAAACCCAAGCGACATCTTTAAAGGCAAACAAACAACTTACTAGGAAGTTAAAGATAAACATCAAGGATACAATCTTTTACTTAATTCGTATGCAAAGAACAAGTTAGCACTAGTTCTTCGATTGATCTGCACTTTATAATAGAGAAGTATGTAATGTCGACGAACTGTAAGGAATTTGCAAATAAGTCAAGTTATCGCTTTGTATGCGAGGCGCGTGCACGGCAGTGCATCCGCCAAGATCGTTTTTAAAAATCCTTATTTGTATTATGTTGGTGTTAGGTTTTAGATATTTTGTGTGTTATTGTATTGTGTATTTGGATGATTGACTTACTCTGTGATGTGGTAATATAGTTTGGAGTTTCGGCTTACCTGTAAAGATAAACGTTGGGTTAGTATTTTATTGATACATTGTATATGAATAAAGCAGATATAAATAAACACTCAATATCATAGTATTGTACATAAATAAATTAGATAAAATAAAGTCTTTGTAACTTGGGAAAACTGTAGTTTTCCAAAAGTGAATTTTTCAGATCGGTTCAACAACATCAATCAGGAATGTTTCCTCTTTATAATAATTATTAGTAAAGAAGCATATATTACTTATTGTATACTCTTATTCATATGCTAGACTTTGTCATAATTAATGCAATTTTCAAAAAACATTAATCATCATCCCTTCAACCTATTCTCGTCCGAATAAAATTTGCTTTAATTTGAAAGCGTCGGTGTTGCCCAAAAAGGGCGGAGTTACAAAAACACCGGATACAACGAACGAGACTGTCGCATCTGCAATTCATATTAGTATAGTAAATACAGTTAATTAATCTCCGCTAAGGCGTGGACTGCGAAATTTAGTGCCTTTGTTCTGAGACAAGTTTTAACTTTGTATGGTGTTTGGGCCAAGTCACAAGAGGAATGTAATTTTGTGAAGCCTACAAATGATAGACAATATCAATAATAATAGAGTGACAATAGTGTTAAGAGGTTATCATTCAATGTTTGACTATATAGTCTGAAATCACCAACCCGCATTGAGCAAGCGTGGTGATTAACGCTCATTCCTTCTCCGTGTGAAAAGATGCCAGCAGTAGGGCGATAAAAAGGTTGTAACAGAACATTCAATGTTTGATAAAAACACTGCACATAGGATCTAGGTATATCCAGATTAATACAAAATGGTTGTTAGTTACGTATAAGGCAAGACCTCAACATTTGCACGTACCTAAACTTGTTCAAAACACAGAATAACGATTAATTCTTTAAAAACTGTCAAAGTAAATAATACGATTCAAAATCAGGCAGTGCCAGACACAAATTCTTTACCAGAAAAACAATCTCCATAGCAAAAAACTATCACATAAAAATCCTAGCTCACCGCATTCACTTACAACTTACACCACACACTCTAAGGCGCAAACGCATCTGCAAATCAAATGGCGAGCACGCATGCGCGAGCGGTACCAAGTGACGCCGGATGTCAACATTAGTATGTCGAGGGCTCGTTACATATGTAAGTGATTAACGAACGAATACACAGGTTTTATTTCAAGGAAAACATTTGGTAAGTAAATTTTCTTTACCGTTGTCTATGACGAAATAGCTGTTACTATGAGGAACTAACTTAACTATTTATAGACTGTCAAGTTCCTTAGACAAAGCATTAAAAATACGAAAATTATTTAAGCAAACGAGGCTGGAATCAGCACTTTTCAGCAGGTTTTCAAAACATTATATAAGACTGCTTCTTAAACGCCCATCCTTCACTTTACTTCTAACGTGCTTTAGTGTTAAAAAATCTAACTCAATAAACTCATCAACGAAACACGAATCAATAGTACTAATTACCCATAAAAGGGCAATATTCTATTCCAATTTCAACAGTCAAACCAATAAAATAATATACTACACGACCATTGTTAAAACTGGCATATCAATATTAACGTTACAACATAACTTTACCACAATATTAGACAAAGGATTTCTGACCCAAAATCTTAAGTTATTTTCCTGTTTTAGACTGGTAGTCAATAACATAATAGTCGGCCTATTATTTCTTGATAAAATTAACATAGTATCTACATTCTTGGAATAGAAACGGATATAATTAAATGACAATCATTATCTAGTTTAGTCAACTATTTATGTACTTCGATAGCGCCATTTTGTATTTGCAAGTTAAAAAATTGAAGGAGCCATTTTAATTTCATGCCTATCCTCTTTTGTGCACGTATTTGAATTTCGATCGCGAACAAGAGTGTTGATAGAATATTTTTAAATTATTCGGAGAATCAGTGAACTTGGTTCTATTTTTGAAAATAAATTGCACTGACAGTAAAAAGTATTTGGTTACTATCAAACTTTTTTCAGAGTTTTAGTATGAGACAGTTATTTTTTAAATTAACTTTTTTTGTGGACGTTCCTTATTTGAGTTAGGTTGCACAAAATAAATTGATTCAAGTCTTTGTTAGATTGAAAACTTTGTGCTACCAACACTTGAAAAGATTTTATTTAGTTTTTATTTTTGGTGTAAAATTCCTTAGCTATTTTAACAATGCTCAATACACATGCGTGGGTGAAACCACATAGTGTAATAGAGGCTACAAAAAAAAATCTGACACTTCCAAAAAAAAATAGCGACAACAAAGTTAACTAATTCCTTACCACCAAAACAGGCAAATAACACGTCCGTTCACCAATCAATTACTTCTAACCTAATCTCAATACTAAATTGACTTTACATTATACAGTTCAGAGTCGTAAATCTAAGTTTACAGGACGGCTATTCGTAAAATCAACACACACTGATTTCTCTGTAACTAGGTAACACCTTGTTATATTGGCAACAAGCAATAATCACTGGATTCGTCACGAACTTGGCTCTTATAACAATAATATCCATATTTCGTTGCGAATAAGGGAATAACGCAAGCCGAGACGAGAATTAGGATGGGGCTCCGAAATCAGCGAGAACGTTGCTGATGCATTACAACTGTAAGCTTCCTCTCGCAAGTAAGTTATTATGAAACAAATGTAAAAGCCTTTTGTAAGTCGTTTTCAGTAATTTCTTAGAACTGTTTTACAACTTACGGAAGATACTTAAAAAATTCTTGCACAAGCAACCTTAAGGTCGTGGCCAACACCAAGTGGTTGCATTTTTAAAAGCACAGACCAAGTAGCATATTTTAAAATGATAGATACTGAATTCATTATGGTTCTTACCATAAAAATGATAGAAAGAAAATTGCACCTAAAACAATTGGGACCTAAGTTCCTCAGATCAGCGCGTTTAAGCAAACAAACAAATAGAGCTACAATTATATCGTAAGTACAGATTTGGTAGTCTCTACGGGTAGTCATTGGCATTTAACAGACCAATCCTAGAGGTCACATGACAGTCGCTCCATATACAATATTGATAGCATCTATTTGTTTGTAAGGCCAAATTAAATCTTAAGCAAGATGTTATACGGATGAAAACTACTGACAAAGTTCTTTCATCATCATCATCATCATCTATTTGCCGTCTACTGCTAAAAGAAGGCCTTCTCCAATGAGTGCCAACCATCCCGGTCTTTTCATCCACTGCACGCCATCTTCTTCAAATCATAGGACCACTATGCAACAGGATATCTTACACTACGTTTGCCCAAACACCAGTCTAGGAAGGACTGGTTTAAGATGTAGGTACAGTTGTAAAAATACCTACTAACGTTCGTAAAAATGTCACTCACACACGCATGTGTATCGACGAGCTTTTATCGGCGCTACCAGTGCTGTCAGTATTGAGTGTCGTGCATCGAGCACATGCGTGTGTGAGTGACATTACTGCAAACTTTAGTACGTAGCTTCACAACTGTTTACAGGAGAATATAATTTAAACTGTGCTGCTTCATGTACAAATGCTTTTACTACGATTAAATAACAGATCTCAAAAGTCTGTTTTCTAGCCATGCATCAATGTAAAGTAATTTCTCACCAGCACCGGTTAATCCCTTACATAACACTCCTTAAATTACAATTCACAAGTCCGGTATTAACATCATTCAGGTACATGAATATGCCTACAATTACCTAGAAATATCATCCCAGGTCTATAGGCCTTAGATACCCGGCACACTACAAACTTTTAGTCGGCCGATAGTTTGTTTGGGTTAACATATTATCAGTATGAAGATGAATGGTAGTACACATATTACACAGATCGGGTATTTAGCCGGTATCAGGCCGACTGAAAACTTTGATTGGAATTAAGATGTTCTCTAAAAAAAAAAAATTGCCAACTGTCGGCCGAATACTTGTTCAGCGATTTCGGCGGCCTCTCCAGTCCTGAAGCCATAGCGCTTGATAACGCACTTCTTCCAGTCTGCTCCGATTTCCGGTACCTCGGTTCGCTTATTCAGGGCGATGGCGAAATAGATCGGACAGTTACGCACAGAATTAACGCAGGATGGATGAAATGGCGGCAGGTAACGGGAACAACTTGTGACCCTCGTATTCCCCTTAAACTTAAGGGGAAAATTTACAAGAGTATGGTCAGACCTGCTGTCTTGTATGGATCAGAGTGCTGGCCCACAAAAGCGACGAATGAAAGACAATTGCATGCGGCAGAGATGAGAATGTTAAGAGGTATGTGTGGGGTTACGCGAATGGATAGAGTGAGGAATGAGTATATAAGAGGAAGTTTGAAAGTGGCGCCGGTATCAGAAAAACTGCGTGGAAACCGGCTGTCGTGGTATGGGCATGTGATGCGGAGGAATGAGAGTCATGTTGTGAGGAAGGTGATGAGTATGAACGTGGACGGATATAGTGGAAAAGGAAGACCAAAAAAACGATGGATGGATTGTGTGAAAGTAGATATGGTAAGAAAGAATGTTACTTGTGAGATGACGGCAGATAGAAGAGTATGGAAGAAGAAAACATGCTGCGCCGACCCCAAATGAAATTGGGATAAGGGCAGGAGGATGATGATGATGTCGGCCGACTGTTAAGTTTGCAGTTTGCAGGTACTCTTATTATGTAACTATTTCCTTAGAAAGGCCTTATATTTAGTGTTACCTAAGAGGCAGGTTTATTTATGTCATTGTTAACTGAATAAATGTTTTCTCAGCTTGCTGTCACTTCGGATAAAGGTATAAGGCAAATATATCTTCTAAACATTTGGGTAATTTGAAATTGTTTGGACTGATTTATGGAGTCATTATTGCTTCCTAGGTTTTGATTAACTAATGAACTGTGTAGGAATGTATGCTTGTGACAAATGAGATTTCAAGCAGATGTTTTGGTTAACGAAATGTGTTACTTCATCACAGTATACCAAGTAAATAAAAATACAACATAGGTACCATAACAGCAAAAAAAAAAAGTTTTGAACATGAAATGGATTGTTCTTGTAGATAAGATAATGTTTCCTCGATGGTGCTATTAATTAATTCTAATGGTAAAAAGGGCAATTAAAAATACATAACTGACAAAACTTTTGAGCATGAAGTTCACTCACCTAAATTAGGATTTAATTCCTCTAACATCACAAAAACACCAACTTCTTAACCCTCTACCAATGCCTACAAGAAACCTTAACCCCTAAAAATGCTTTCCACCGCCACTTTCCTAGCCACGCACTAAAACTTTGTCGGCGCTCACGATTATCATACAATGGCCACTTGCGATGCAGCCTGTTGACAGATACGCGTTTCCTGCAACCGAAATCGTTGGTCGCCATTTTGTTCTGCGTTCGAAACGAAATGGCGGACGAGGTGCGACTAGAAGTTACTTGTTTTTCGGCTTGTTTGTTATTGTTTATTGTTTGTGTGATGGCGAGATTTATGTTTTTGTAGTTAATTGGTAATTAGTGGGTGAATGTGTGGTTTCTTGAGAATGTCATCATGCATTTTGTTATGTTTCTGAAAGCCCAAAATAATTGCATAAAAGCATGGTAATCAAACATGGATCCTGGAAGACGTCGTATTTTGAGAAGCTCTCTGTTTTAAAAGGCCTATCCTATAAAAAATTACATAATGTATCTGCATACATAAACACCATACCTAAATTAGTTAATTATTATACAATATACGGCCCACCAAGATCTTTAAAAACCCTGTTATGTAATACCTACATTAGGTATAAGTACATGAATATGAAGGCCCAATCCAAAACTCTCTCCTTGCAAATACAACGCGAACGTAAGTCCAAGCCTATTATGATGAAATATCACGATATATTCATATAACACGTCGCACATGACGCGTGCGCACTGCGCACCGTGACTTCGTTACGTCATAAGGGCTGACAGATAACGGGATCTAAAGTATTTCTAGTTTTTTCTTAGTTCTGTGGCTATTAATTTATTGTTGAATATTTTAATAAAAAAGATTTTCAATGATTGGTTAGTAGCTTATGTGATTTTCTAATTATTTACTGAAATTATTCCCAAATTCTATGTCAATTCAATTCATATATTTCATGTCAATTCATGTTGTGAGAAATGTAATCAACATCCGTAAGATGGTCTAACTTTCAACCAATATTTTTTTATCCCAAAATAAATGTTCCTAGTAGATTTCCACTTTAAGTATAATAACCTTATTCATACATGTATCTATTTCTAAAATGGCATAGTGGTCAGTAATAAAACAAGAATGTATCCCACATTGCAGATGAAAGTTAGTAAATACCAACCCTACAAGAAATTCGATAAGGCTTATTAAGTAAACTAGGCGGCAAGCTGCGAATTGTCTAGCATTGTTCATTTATAAGTATAAAACAATAGACATACAGTCAGGAAATAATTCGTAAGCTCACGCTTGTTTTGTGACAAGAGTACAGTAGTCTCAACTATGCTGTGGTGTAGTGTAAGGTAGCAGGTTCAAATCTTGCATTGAGTATCTTTGTGGTTTACTGAGAATGTCAAAGGTTTTTATTTCAACTAGACAGGTTCTTATCAAACGTCAAAAGCTAGGTAGGTGCAGGGTTTCTAATCTTATGGAGGCAATAATCACTACTTACTAAGGAACTTGTTGATAATAATAAAACTAAGATCACCATCAACTTTGCTATTTAAGGTCAGCCATTCCTGGGACTGTTATGTTCGAAAATTTTACCATTGCGCTTTCTTTAGTAGCCAAATTTGGAACGATAAGCCAGAGCCATATTTATTTCTCTTCAGCAAATAATACCAACATCCTTTCACACTCGTGGTGGGTATTACCAACTTTTTCATACTTACAGAGACACCCAAAATTATAAGTTTTGTACAACAAAAAGCCACTTTGATTCGTCGAAACTCAAGATTTGATTGCACAAAACTCGGGTCATTACAATACAATTATAATATCGTCAAAACAACGTTTGTGTGTCCGTTTGTTCGTGAGACGGTTTTTTGTATTTCTGAGCTTTTAAATTGTTCGTGTTTTGTACGTGTTTGTCATTATACTGCTGGATGGTTGGTATGTCATTTCTGATTTTGCTGAGTTGATATAGGTAGTATGTGGTATGGTTTGAAGAAAAAATAAATATACTAGAATTAAACTATTGAAATAGGTAGTTAAATAGCCACGTAAGGAACCTTGTTGTTTTGTCTGCAATAATCCACAAATCTATATTGGACTGGTTTGGGAATAGAACCCCGTTCTCATTAAATCTTGGGACCACGGAGAATTATTAAGCAGTGTTTGCATCAAAAACCTATCATCTGTAAGAAAAAAAAAATGTTTTTTATTTATACAAAGCCAGCCATTAGTAAATGAATAGTTATATACAAAAATATATACATAGCTATATTGTCCATCAATGGTCACGACTAGATCCACACGATTCCCGTAGGCACCGTGATGTACCATAAACCATAACGTATGGAATATTTTATTGCAAGGAAATTCCTATGTGAAAATACTCATATTGCCCTTTAGATTCCCTCGTATGTGAAGTTCGTCTGTTTTTACATAGTGCGATTTGGAATCCTTTGACTTTCAGTCATCAACATGTAGTTTGACTGCTAAAGATGTTCAATTACAGCCGATACCATAATTTATTAATAGCTTTCCTTCCGATAGAGTAGAAACTCGTCATCGACATCAATATGTCACCTAACCAAGCACCACACCAAGCTATTTAACCTTATGATCAATTCAACCTTGTAAGTAGCTGTGAAAACTATATCGAAGATGAGAGATAAGATTAGATGGTCACCTATCCACGGATCCCGCCAACAGTTGCTTTAACTGATTGATAGATAGACCCGTGCAGCTGTTACTTAGCCATGACCTCCATCTAAAACCTTACGCTTAGCCTTAACTTAAGCTCTAAAAGCTATATTAAAGAGAAAACCCCATAAGTTTGAGGGAGAGAGTCCTAAACACAGACGTTTCAGCAAGTTATGCTGTACACACGGTAACTACAAGTTCGCGTTGAGGCCGGTTCACGGTGAAATCATAATATAACTGAGCTTGCATTACATCTATGAAATACTGTGAGGTAGAGGCAAGAAGATTTGGATGCGGTATTTTTTATTTTGTAACCGTGGTGGGTACATAATACAATAATGTACTTGCAATGTTCAAATTAAGTGTATGTTTAGATAAACCTTGGAGATGAAATAGGAGAGCCTAATGAAACTTTTTGATATTGATGAGTTTGTGGTCGGTGAAAAACTTGATACTGATCATTGTAGTGTTAAGTAGGAATTTATTAATTACTTTCCTATAAAAGACGCTTCGATGTCTTTCTTTCAGTATCAAGATCCACGTTTCTGAATTCATTTCCTCACCCTATCGGTACCAGTACTATTGAAACACAAAATTAGAAGTAAACCCTAATCTTTCTAAATAACTCATCCACAAATTCATATCTGCATCACCCGCTAGACATACATTATCAATAACATACTATCGTGTACCTGTTTAAACTGCATTGTGAGACAAAATATTAAATTTTCATCTTTGGCTTTCCGCCATATATCGTACGGACGACAGATCCCACGGTGTTTCGCGATCACGACCACATTTTTGCCATAAACAATGGTATTACAATGTACGTCTGTTTGTTTGCGGAAATAATATTAATAGAGTTATATATTTTGTATAATATCTATTGTGATGGGAACGTGAAGTGGTAAGATCTGGTCGTCTCTTCTACAGTTCATGATAGCTTAATATTTTCAAGTCAAGGGATATTAATTAGCTGTTTCTTTCCTTAAAAATATTATCAACATTTCATGCAATATGTTTATGAAATCATAAGTTAGATCTAACACATAATGGTCATCATCATATCATCCCTGTGTTCTGATCCCAATTTAATTTGAAGTTGGTGTTCTATCATACTTCTTTCACTAATATAAAACTCGTCATTTTCAAATTTTGGGACAAAATTAGACGTCATTTTTTACTCTTCACCTGTCTATTTCTCACATCAACCACAGAACCATATGATAAAAATCACAACGAGACCCCACTACAATTTCCCCTTAAACTTCGTTGATATTGTTGATACGATAATTACAAGAAATTACAAGCAAGTTCGCGTGTCCAACTTGCATGGGAAACAATAAACTTGAGATCACAAAGCACCACGATTCGGATCTCACATGATGTATTAATGACGCCATGACAGGAAGGCTAACAGCTTTAGATACTTGTATATGTATTTAGCACGCTATTTCCTTGACTACGGATTAAAGGAATAAACGGTACTGGACAATTAATTATTTATTACATTAGGGTTTGATTAGTGTGCGTTGGGTTTTTCGCTTGATTTCAACTGTAGGAGTATTGGTCATTGATTAATGCAGGCGCCGGTTGCTTCCTAGTTTCTGATTGTAATGATTTCTTATGAAAAATGACAGTCAAATTCTTCATGGAGAATCTTTTCTCAGTAATTACTAATGTCAGTGCTATTTCTGTCAACAGTTTCTTGGTTAATGTTTGAAGGTTGTAAGTTCCAGCTTAGTATGTGAGAACTTATACGAATGTATGTTAAGTTCTGAGTATTAAGGAAGGAATCAACGAAAGAAATGGTGGTGGATTGTGTCAAAGTAGATATAGATGAAAATAATGTTACTTATGATATGATATCAGATGAAGGAGTATGATGGACGAAGGTATGCTGAACCCAAATAAAATTAAGGTAAGGGCAAGACGATAATGAGACTGATTAAAATCATCATAAGTCGACGCACCACGGAATCATGAACAATTTAATTTACAACACCCCAATTGAAGTGTAGATCTTGATTTAAGATCCCAAATTACATAAAAACTGTACGAAGAGCGATGAACTCAAACATCTCATAATAGCCCCATAAAAATATCATACAATAAAACAATCTACGGTTTATGGTACGGCTTATTAACACCACAACGATTTTCAAATTAAAACATCTTCGGCCATTTTTGAGAATATGAGCGTTAACGAAGTGGGATTGTCGGTTTTGAATTTATGTAGAGTGTTTAGTTCACTTATTCTTTTGTTTTGGGGTTCTACAGCTGACTCTTTAGATGGCGTATTGATTGGTTGATCACCTCTTGTGCTTTCTGGTAGCCTGGTAGATTACTCTTAAGATTTCAAGAAATATGCTAATGTTCATAGCTCTTTGACTTATTACATTGTCATCGCCTCGTCAATGGGAAAGACCACACACTGACTTAGAACTAATAGCCACTAAAGTTCTACCACATTCATTGGCAAATGGCACTCAACCTCCCAAGCGACACAAAGTAAATAAACGTTTATTCACAATATTAGTATGATTGCGTATGTAAAACACGCGTTCACTTAACTCTTTTGCAATACGATAACAACGTAAAGGAGATTATTATGACAGCCTACAATAAGGATAAAATATGACTTCACTACAAGCCTGAAAATGATGCTACCAAATATCATAGACCTTAACTTGATGTTCGTAAGGTTGAAATTACTGTGGCTGGCAGTTTTGGGAAGGAAGGAGATATGCTTGTGGAATATTGGCGGCATAGGCCAACTTTGCATGAATGATGCTTGCTATAAGTTAAATCTTGCAAAACGACAAGCTAAATAAGCGCATTGTGCTACTGATCTTGTAGCAGGAATTATTCCAATTAATTGTGATTCGTATCGGAAATTAAAAATAGTTATTTTTTAATCTTAAGTAGGTGAGCTTTGACTTCGTACCTACATATCATTATTTTAATTGAATGTCAGTCATTTTGATGTATGTTTAACGCCCGATTATCCATTTTTTGTAGTTTTTATTCGGTGTTATTGAATGTTGGTATTGCCTTTTCTGGTGATCAATTGCTTTAAAGGCTATTTATCATCGTTAATATAGTCTTGATTGCATTCGTCAAGAACGCAAAAGTTTGCATGCTTATGAGTTCAAGTTACATGTATATTTTTTTATTTAATTATAGATTTGGAAATATACTCTCTGGAGTACTTTAAACGACCTACCATTAAACTTTTATATTTTAAATTGTGTTCACCACAATTTTTTTCACTTAACAGTGAGGAAACAATTGCGTTTATAGCCAACTATAATGGCATCACGCATTGACAACGGCTGCATCGATAACCACCGATTAAATTATACATAATCACACAAACCACGAGCGATTGTCTCGAAAAATCTTAAGAAAAACATATAAAAACCAATTTAAGGCTACGAAGAAAAAAGAAGAAAAAATCATTTATTTCTTACGATTGTCGGCTGTACGATTATACCGACGTACCACGGTTTCCGCCACTATAACAACCTCTGAAGCTTTTAACACCATCCCCAACCAGCCGACACAGTGTCTCAACTCAGAACAAAACTCCCTCACTCTCTTCACCAAAGAGACACAGTATTCATAAATGGAATACCACCTAATGATAGTCCGGGTTGCGGTTAGACCATTATTAATTCCATCTCGCTCGCACTCGAATAACGGTCGTAAATTAAAGTGAGAGGGGTAATCAGAGATCCGAGGCTACGTGATCTCCATTACGGTCTGCTGATGCGTTTTGGATTCTTTTGTTCTTTTTTTTCTGGATTTTAGATTAGTTATACGTGGTTATTCGAGATTACAACGCCTGGAAACAATTGTTTGAAATTTTTGGAGATATGCTAGACGTGTTTCGGCGTGGGAAACAATGAACTTATTAGGAATTTTAACAATGTATGTTTTTGGTACTATTTTAGGAAGTACAAGGTCTGTCGAACAGTTTGCTTCCATTGTATTATTAAAAACCAAACCATTTATTAAAATGAACTTGCTAAGGTTCATCTCTGGAGATATCATATAGTTATCAAGATAATTAAAAGGAGGCTCCGATCATAAATTAACGTAAACATTTTGGTACTGAAATAATCATTTTGTATTTGTATTGTATAATCACCTTAACTAAAATATTTGGACGTACCAAAATTATCTTCAAAGACATACGCACATTGTTTTGTGTGAAGCATCTTCAACACTACCAGACACTACATCAAAAACCAACAAAACAAACATCGCAATTAATTTCCAATCACTACAAAACGAAGTTACACCTGGTTCACCACCCGTAGCCCTTGACACTAAAGCACTCGATATAAAACAGGTAACACCTACAACTGAGCCAGATAAGTGGCCTATCTAAGCTAGCAAACGGCGACAAAGTAGCCATAGAATTTGAATATCGTTGTGAAATAAATGATTGACTTGTTTAGCAAGATCTATTTTGTGTCAGGATTGTACTGATCTGTTTTGTAGACGACAAATTATCAAGTTTCCTAATTGTTGATCTCATTAATTATGTTGGATTAGCATAATTGAATAATAAAATTAAGGAAGGTGAAGTTTTAAAAGACTTTAAGGATTTTACAAGCATGTGCAATGATATTCACATATTTAATATATAAGAGGCGGAAATTCTTTCTGCTGTAGGTAGCAAATCTGTCATTGAGGAAATAAAAAAAATATTTTATCGACACGTCTAGACTTGCACATTGATGTGACTTTAACCATAATAGAACAATAGCCCAAAATAATGACAATAAAGTGACCTTGAACTGTCGGGAAGACCCATGCGAGCTTATTGAAATTCAGACTAACATCTCTAAATACCATGAGAATAGGTTCATAGAATACTAATACCTGATTATTTTGACTAACCTACAGAATGCTAAGAGAAGTTATGTGATGGGATTCCCAAATTTTGTAAAGGTATGCCTCTTAATCTTGCTGAGGATTAAAATGAAAACGAAAGCCGAACTCAAAACTGGTAAAGAATTTGAATGTCAAATAGATTCTGGAACGAATGTTGGATGAATGAATGATTGAGCACATACCTATTTATGGAATGGAAATAAGTGTATTCAAACAGAATTGTATAGTGTCCTAGTTGAATTCAACTCTATAGGTAATTTTGAACTAAACGCAGTAGAAGCAGTTTTGGTAATGAAGAGATCCAACGCAGTTCTGATAAATATTCATTGAACAGCAGTATGATTTATTACTCCTAATAAATCCTTAGGTACTAACTAAACAGTCGTTTTGCAATCAATGGATATAACCAGGTTATTCCAATGACATAACGAAGTGGTACTTGATCTAATGTTGGGTAAGTTTAAAGGTGCGGAAGATTTAATAAAAGCATTTGACTAAGAAGGAACAGGACATATTGATTTAGTATTTTAAAGTACAGCTACATTCAGATGTTGTCTCAAGTACCTACAAGTGTGCAGATTTGATTATAACTCTTAATAACCCATATGTACCTACTTGTATAACTGAGTAAAAGATGAGGGAAAGCATTTTAAGAAAGCTTGGACTTTAAATTCCGAAATCGCCAATCTGCCTTGAGCAAGTGTAGCGATTAACGCTAATACCTTCTCTGTAAGAGAAGAGACCTTAACGTTAGGATAAGATATATGATGAGGTGACAATGAAAGAAAGTACATATATCCAACAATTTTCTACCTACCCTCAAAACACGAACTTACGCAACCCGAAAGCTTGGTTGTCCAGTGCAAGCCAACAGGTTAGGTTACCACAATTTAATGGTAATCGCAACCATTGGCATCCGACCACACCCGTCTTATATGAAATACCGTGTTCGATCAATTGCGATGCGCAAACGCACCGGTAAAGGAGGGTGCACATGAAGCTTTACGCTAACATTATTTTTTATGGGGACTTTATTATTAATTGGCAGGAAATCGCTAATCTACGAGTATCTGGTGATGGTAGTCTATATATTGGATCCTCAAAAAAGGTGAGAGTTGAATTCATTTTGTTGTAATAACTATCCACCCCACTGTTATTGGTTGGTCCTTGAGCGGTTTTCTTTAGTTACCATTCACCGCAGTCAGCTCATAGCAATTACTATAAAACCGCTTTACAAATAAAAACTCTAGATAACTTCACTTATCTGTTATCACACTTACAAGCAGCCAGCATTTCATAAGCAAGGCCATAAAAAAATCATAACTTCCTCACATTACTTCATGTGCAATTCGCTTTAATTAAAAAGGGGGTGGGGATATTAAAATAATTACGCGCCGCCCCTTGTCCAATGAGCACGCTCGACGGTAGAACCACCCAATTAGGCGACGAGACATGCTTGGATCATGTGCAGGCGCAGCACACGGTTTTTGCACGAGAAAACATGGCGCTGATGACGTAACGGGCCGAAGTCGCCCGAAGAGTGTTTTTGGGAATTGCGACGAATTACGAAAATGTTGTTTTTTTGGATGTTGTAAGAATTTCTGACATTAGCGGTGTGGAATGGAATGATATTGAGAGAGAAAAACTTGGGGGTTATGATATTAAAGGAATTTGGATGGTATTATTGTATCGTCGCGTAATTGTGTAATGAGTTGGATATATGAAATTGGAGAGGTTTTTGGAAATGATGGGCTGTATTTGGCATTCGAAGAAGTATTGATAGCCGAGTCTGCTATATTTAAAGATAACGATGACTATTTATATTCGTATAAAAGAAATACATACTAGTAAGTAGGTACCTAGGAACTTTTGGAATGAGAAGCCTGATAGAAGACCAAACATGATAAGAAAATTTTGGATATTGAAATCATATTTACCAAAACATATGCCTATCTAAAAATAAATGCAATCTTATCAAGTTTTCCTTTTACCTTTATAACAAAAAGAAACCCTGCAACCTCGAAAAACAACAAAAGCTTGTCTGATTACTTATAAATATTAAATATGAGTGAGTTTGGTTACATAGCATCGAGTTTCAGTGGTTTGCGGCAACCAAGTTTGCTACCACTCCTGCGGAGACTACCTCACTCTTATTACTAGGACGTTATGGTTCATTTTCCTTTGTGTTTTTGTTTTTAAGTAGAAGAATATATGTTTGTCTTTAAGTGTCGGCGCTGATATTGTCTTTCTTGAAGCGAATGTGCACTGACATGTAGGCTTTGTTGGTGTAAAGCCTTGTGTTATTTTCTTGAAATTCCTTAGAAATGCTTGCGACATAATGGTAGTAAGAAATGTTGTATTCATGTGTTTATTAGATTGGGAGTGGAGATTTTTTTCGATCTTTGGCGGTGTAAAACTTGAGAAGGTATGTTAATATGATAGAAAAACTCTTGTTTGAATATTACTGAAGAAGACCCATTTAGATATCTCATAGAAAAACAGCTAGAAGTCCTGTGAAAGACTGCTATCTCTCTGTTAAAGTATTTTATTTTATTTCCTAGTATATTTACATTTTTAAAGACCCTGATAACGACCAAACCATGTCCAGTTACGTTTTATCAAAAGATATACAGATACATCAGATTACAGAGTATAATCCTTAAACCAATATTCAATAATCAACGTCTGAAATAACGAGACGAATCGATTCAATCGATTTCCTCTCGATTCCGATCTCTTATCGATTACTCGCTGATCAGATCGCTCAATCGGTGGTCATTGTCAACGTTATATCGATGTGACATCTCTCATACTTTCCCCATTCAAATATCGACCTTATCACTTCCAAATAAGGTCTTTACACTTCAGCATAGTTGATGCAAAGTTGTGAGGTTCTTGTGGTATTCAAATTTCGTCGTTATGTCATTGAGATAAGGGTTATGGAGACTGATTAAGATGGATGGTTTTACCGAACAAAACCTCTTTCGTATCGAGCATTGCGTCCTTAATTAGTGTCATGTACTTGTCACATCAACGCCTTCGTTCGTTATTCATGAAAAAAATATGTCGATATTTCTTAATTTTTTTTTGTAAGCGATTCGACTTTTGAGCCGGCTACATATTTTAAATCTGACTTTGAATTATATGAATCATATTTTAAATGAGATATTTTGCATACATTATTTTTAATATTTATTAATTTATTGTTATCTGTAGCTTGTTCTGAGTTTTTGCTTTACCAACAGTTTTGGGAAGTGTTAAAAAAAGTTGGAGTAGTTTTGCCATTACCAGCTTTTTAATAAAGAAACATATGATCTGAACATATTTTGAATACATTATTTTTTCTATATTTCCAGGCCAACCCCTAAGGGAGGCGCTATAATCAAGGGAACAGTTATCCCCGCCTCTTAGCGGATACTCAGATACCATCAGCGATAGGAAAGCCACAATATACCTGTTCTCGCCTACCCTACCTGCCTACCTCCCGATGTTATGAGCGCGATAACACTCATAGTCACTCTTATCAGCAATTTGCTGGTTTATATGAGATCACGTGGAGAATGGTTGGCATGGAAAAATGTGGAACAGAAGTTAATAAACAATTAGTCCTTGGCTGTATGGTAATTGCTTTGTTACTGGATAATGGTTCTTTTAAGGATGTTAGCTGGAGGACTGACGATTGTCTATGAATGAAGAAGAGATGCTGCGCTGACCACAAATTAAATTAGGATACGTAAGAGCAAGAATATTTTGCTAAACTTAAATAAGAATGGTTTACACCTATCATCAGCCTTTATTCGTCCCACAGCAGGGCACAGGCCTCCTCTCACACAGAGAAGGATGGAGCGTTACTCACCACGCTTGCTAGATGCAGGTTGGTGATTTTAGTCTTTATAGTCTCGGTTTCCCTCAAGTTGTTTTCCTTCAACTTTAATCAGTCATCGGTGTTCAAGATATTATTATTTATTGTTACATTGGATTAGTAAGAATTTTGCTTGTTTACTAGTTAACACAAACTGAGCCTTCTTTAAGCACAAATCTATACAGTGGTAGCGTTAAACTGTTTGCCGATAACATTAGCATTAGTAAGCTTTCTGTGATTACGCGTATTATCATACTAAGTCCTAGCTTTAGATAAATGGCGATAAGTTCGCTTCAAGGAGACGCGAGTTACGTCAACCGATTTGTCTGTAAGCTTTATGTTTTAGGATTAATAGAATGAATTCTAGTTAGTTTGATTTTGTATCGAAACGTACAGTTACTTGACTTTTACAACAACTTTTACAGCAAACAGGACATCACAAAATAAGATAAAATAGGACAGCTTAGTTCTAGGAAAATTGGTCAGTAGTAGTTTCAGAGAGCGCACATTGCATTTTTTAAACACAGTTTTAGGTACTTACATTTTTACCTAAGAAGTCTTTACTTTTAAGATGAACGTGTACGAGTATGTATTATATGCTATCTTTTCTATTTTCATTATTTTAGGCACATTCAACATTTTAACTGTTGAATCCACAGACCAATTTGTAGAAACAGCCATGAAAACATCATAACATTTCACCATAAACCGTTACAGCATACCAAGAGAAACCCATAAGAAATTATATGACAGATAATTGACGATTGATCTGGTTTCCAAGTGGAATTGGCATTGAAAACCATAAAAACATTATAAACCTTCATTAGACAGGTATCGGAGTTTCCTCCATAAAACCATGGGGTATATTTAAATGGTTTCTGTTCTTAGGAAGCTAAGATACTGTTAGACTGTATACTTTTTTATTGGGACTTGTTTCAAAGCCTAGTAAGCTAATAAGGAATGAATAACACAAATGTTTAAGTCTTGTGAACATCCCATTGACTATACTCATTCACTCATAAATGACTGAACTGATTTGAGTGAAATTTGTTACACAGATTGGCTACTTTTTATTCGGGATTGTAACGTTAGCTTGTGCCAACTTGTGTGTGTTTGTGGATAAAATATACATACTTGTACCTAAATATAATAGAGTCTTAGTGTATCAGCCATTCAAGTGATTATTCAACATGGACAGTGGACACAATCTACATTCAACACATCATTTGTAACATATTGTTACCTTTATCGAATGTCCACTTCTGCTAACTTTAAAGAAAGAAGACACATTACAAGGTATTTAAAATGCATGTAAATTGAACATAAAGGTACATAAACAGTGAATTACTTACCCTCTCTTACGCAAAGACCGCTGAGACGATTTAATAAGCTATTTAAAACTGGTTAAACTGTTTGAAAGTGATGTATGGTGTCCACACTTGGCGTTAAAACTAGCTATAAATATAACAACCAAGTATGGTGTTTTAGCGACGTGTATGGACAAATTGTTTGGACAACTTGTTGGGACACTTCTATCAGTAAATGGGGCACACAAGTTGTAGGTTACACACATACATTTTTTAAAACTGAAATGTGATATATTATAGGTAATAATTTAATAAATAAGAAACATGTTTTATTTGTTTGTACCTTAAAGGCTCCGAAGCTTCTGAACTAATTTGAAAATTCTTTCACTCTTAGAAAGCTACACTCTTCCCGAGTAACATTGGCATGGCTTATGTGAAATAAGGCAGAAGGCTTACTGAACAGAAAAGCAATAACAGAAGTGTCCTAGTATACTTTAGAAATGATTCCTCCTGTAAAAGAAGAACTTAACTATTAAGAAAACTCATAGGTAGAGAGCATAAACAAACATACATGTTACACATTTTATACATACTTTTATTATTTTTCTACCAATAGGAAAGCATCACTTTTCTGTTTATGTGATCCAAGCTAACTGGGTATTCGCAGCAAATTGATGATTCCATCGTTAATGAACCAGATGGGAACAAAACTACGGTAACTGCATCTTTTTTTACTGCGATCAAAAGTTTACGAGTTACTATAACTGTTCTAATAAAAATTATAGCACACACTGTGATTGCGAGTAGACGTAGAAGTATGTGATTTTATTTCATGGAATGTAATATAAAAAATCCGTTTATTTTGAAAATACCGTAAATTGAAGAATGTTTTTCGATGGATAAAAACTGTGTTCAGCCATATTTATAGTTTAATGTTATTTTTTGTTTGGCAATGAGAGAGATACTTATACTACATAATCTACAACCCCTTAAATTAAAATGCCTCGACGGTTTGCAGTCGCTCCTTGTAAAACACTGGTACTCAGCTGCATCCGGATAGACTGGAAGCCGACCCCCAACATAGTTGGAAAAAGGCTAGACAGATGATGATGGTGGTTATCAAAACTCAATTCACCAATAAAAAAAGTTTTTAAAACTAACCAAAAAAGTTCGTCTCAAAGTTGTCAATCTTATTTATCCGTATGTCACACTTAGATGTAATTAACTTGTTGCATCGATATCTCATGCAGGTGTCCGTCAGTGCAGCGAGCTTTTGCGCTAAATATCTTACATACGACTATATACTAGTTTAATAGAGTCTAATAAAAACATAACCTTTCTGGGCAGTCGGGTAAAAACCCTGAAGACGAACGAACATTTTTATGAATAAGTCATGAATTCTTAAATAATATCAATCTTTATGTTTTTAAGTAATTGTTGCACGTATATTTCGTGAGTTTAATTAAGTTTTTAGGTATTTCAAAAATATATTTGCTGGCTATTATGATAAATGGATCCCATGAAGAGGAACCAGCAAGAGACGTCGTAGTTCGTAATAAAACGCAAAAATATTTTTACGATTTTTGCTAATAATATTTAGCGAATAATTTTAGAACCCTTTGAATATCTGCATTGCAATACAAACTTTCTACGAACTCAGAAACAGATTCGTAAAATATATAAAAAATCATAGGTCTGACTTAATATGTGCCTAAGCATACTTACAAATAAGGCTCAATTCACACTGAACGTGAATCTTACACATGCAGTTGTCTTTACGTCTTCTGACGAAAATATGTGAAGTTTTCAAACAAAACTTAATCACTTTACCCTTAGCTTTCTATTGATTTTCAGACTGTTTCAGGACTTTAACAACTTATGAGTATAATAGTGGTGTTGTTTTGACAAGTAACTAGCTGTTTCCTAAGATTTCACTTGCATGAGGACTATTGAGAACAAAACGACTAGCGGAGATGTCATAACGCCAAATCTCCTAAGAAAGTATCGCGCCATAAAGATGATATTTCGGAGACGAGGAACGTCATTAGCTCCGCCCTTACATACCTTCTATCAATCAAGACCAATATTAAACAGATTGACAAGGAATTTTGATTTGACAAGGAATGCCTCGTTACTTCTAGTAACTGATTATATTGACCTAGAAGGCGCCTGACCTACCTTGTTACGACCTTGTTATGACATCTCCACTGTCTTCCTCCGCGATGAGGATACACTAATCTTATCCTTTTGTAAATAAAATTTTATATACCCAGACACATTTACTTTCGCAGTTTAAACATTCGTCTAACAAACATCAAAACAAAAACAAAATTAGCGAATACATTACCATCTTACCTGATTGGGCAACATTACTAAACGCCTGAAGAAAACCTATGTGCGCACGTGCATTTTTTTACCATAGAACATAGATCGTAAAAATAAACGTAAACATACAGTTATATGTATAGATTTAGAAATAAATACCTTTTGGTTAAATGTATTTCATTTATTGGTCGTAACGTGTAGAAGTTTTGTCGATGACTATTGATACAAAATGGTAATTCTTGTTTTTATTGGAAATAAAAGTTTTGGTGCTAAAATGTAGCTGAATACTTTGTTTTTTTATTATTTATGCTGAATTGTACATTGTACTGTATTACATAATTCTAGACGCAGTTATGTTTTAAATTACTAATCAAAGTTCGTTCTAACTTAGATCTGCACATCTTCGCAATATGGCTATTATTTCATACCACCCGTCTAACCGTAGTAAACCTCTTAGCTTACAATATACAGTAAGTACCTATCCTAGATTTTTTTAATCTTTATTTTAAGGACTTTTGAACAATTCACGTCAATCCCATCATATACCTACTACTCATCCTAGAAATCGTAACACCTCAACTTATTAGGATGTTTTTTTATGGATATCACTAGTTACAGTACCTTTGACTTCTTATAAAACTATTTAACTCTCTCTCTAAAAAAGTAAAAATTACATATTCCTGCAAATATTTCTTCACAATAAATGATCAATACCAGCATTCCACACTTCGTTTGCACAGTTAAGACAATGCAATATTTTTGCATCTGTCGCCGACGCACGCGGGGTATAATTTCAAACGGACTGCCGACAACGAACATTTAGTTATTGCGACAAGCACAGGAAGTGTGATGTTGCTCTTATCTATGATAATAGGTTGTTAACCGATGACTTGTTAGATAGAGGATATAAAAATATGAAGATTTTTTTAATAAACTTTTTCATCTCAAGACTAAAGACAGGGAGGCTCTAGTCTACTCAAAATACAGAAACGGGTTGATTTGATGATTTCCATTTGAGATTTTCCAAGCAAAAAGACACTGATTTAAAGTTTTCTATGGAGTTTTGCTATAAGTACTGTATACGTAATTTTCACCTATGTATAATAATCCCTTAATGTTGTTGAATTTAAATAAAATGCAAAAGTAGACCTCACGTAAAAAGCCACAGATCGGACATGCACCAAAATTTCAATAATTATTCACGAGCATGAACATTTGAATTTTTATTTATGAATTGGGACTTTTCTATTTTCTAAGTCCCTTGAAACATTCTTCAAATAACTTGAGTTCTGATACAAAGGAATGCTAAACCAAAACTATAACCGTCTTACCACAAAAACTTTTAAACGTCAGTTTATGCCTTGTCTAAAAAAATGTCAAATTATGACGTTGACATATGGTTCATTTTGCAGCCAAAATTTTATTAGACAAGCGTAAAACAGGGTTTAAAGTTTTTGTAGTAAGGCCCTATTAGTTTTAACGGTGTGCTGGTCAAGCGCAGTTGGGTAACAGATATATGTATGTGTTGCGTTCCGCTCAGCGTGTGAAACGCACCCGTAGTGAAGTAAGGATGCGATAACTAATGGTAGAGAAGATAATAATTGATATTTATTTTATTTATACTGAAATTAAGACGAGAAAAAAAGTTTTACTGGAGGAACTATAATAAGTTAGTACCAATGGAAACTACGATTTAACTGGGAAAGTATCCAATAATAATATACTCAAAACTATGTTTACCTCTGTTACTTATACCTCTATGATACCAAAGCACTAATGTTGACCTTTATAAATATTTGCCATCATATAAAGTACGATTGCATCCTAACGTGAACTCTCTAGTATCCTTACACAGCCAACCCAACAACGACCATTGCAATTCAAATATCGATATCCAACAAACCCACAGCCTTACAAAATTAAAATAAACCACGCTTATTGTCATACGCTCACCAAGTCACCATGTAGCACACACAGCCCACAGTCTGGCAATAACATAAACTTTGCAGATGAATCACGGCCAACTATTTGTTTGTATGCGTCGTAAAGTCGAAGGAACGTGTCTGTCATAAGTCGGACTAGGCGGGGGGCTTGATAAGCTGCATTTGCATATTCTTCTAGACTGTGGCGTGACGAGTGGACGACTGATAGTGGAAGACTGTTTTTCATTACACATTATAATATTGGCGGTTTGTATTTATTATTAGCTTCTATTTGAATATGTGGGAAATTGAAGCACTGTTTTTAAACTGATAGATAAGCGAGTTGATTGTGCTTTTGGCGAGTAAGTTGCAAGTTTCTATGTGCAGAATTATTGGGAACATTTTACTAACGTAATAAGCAAGAATTTGTATTAAAAAAATACTAGTCAAAAGAAGGAAATGTAAATTATCTAGTTCACATAATATTGGAAATATGAAAAAAATACCAACACTAAAAATATACACAGTAGCTATTCGTACTTCCTGGTCAAGAAACCATTCTCGAACATTCCAAATTGATTCATCTCAGGCTTAAAAACAAAACACACTGTAAGCCATAACTCCACGCTTTACCCTACTAAACCTGTCAATACTAACTGAGGGTTTGCAAAGCCTTAGAGTAGCACACTGCAGACAAAACAGTCGGCCGACAGTTGACAAAAAAAACTATAGGTACGAATATTATTAAGAGAGAAAAAATATCTTTGTTTGTAATGGATAAACTCAAAAATTTTTACACCGATTTTGAAAATTCTTTCACTTTTGGAAAGCTTTACTCTTCTCGAGTAACATAGGCTATATTTTGTCCCGGTACGGGCAGTAGTTCCCACGGAACGCGGATGAAAGTGCGGAAAAACGGCTTTTTCAAATAAAATCTTGATTCCAATCAAAGTTTTCAGTCGGTCAGATACCGGCTAAATACCTAATCTTTGTAATGTATTCCCATCTTCATACGGATTCATGAGCCCAAACAAACTGTCGGCCGACTAAAAGTTTGCAGTCTACTCTTACCGATATTACTCCTAGTTATTAGACTGTCGGATTCTGGAGCCAAAGGTCGGCTGCACACTAACAATATAAGCTGAAATCGCACGATTATCGTCATTGTCGCGCCTTTCCTTATGGCTTCGATATACATATTTATTTGAGGATCATAGAAGCGAAACGGCGTAAGAGGGGTTGCGATATTTCAGATTATTTTTGTGTAAGATAAGCCATTTTATGCTCAGTTTATGACTTTCAGTAACCCAAAGAGATTTTTTTGTTGTACTCTAAGGGTCGGTTCATATCTGACGGAAAATGCGTCGAGCGTATCATAAATGTATGATCGACGCACTAACGCATCATCGGTTAGGTGTGAATGATTGAATGTTTTACCGTATATTTGTCAGTTCTGGCGTTACGCGACCGATAATACGCGACGCATATTCCGTTAGATATGAACCGACCCTAAAGGAATAGGAATAAGAAATTTTATTTGCTACCGTAATTTTATTTGGAACCGAAACTACTCAACTGATTTGAAAAATTATTTCACTGTTGGAAAACTACACTCTTCCCAAGTAACATAGGCTATATTTTATTCTGGTATTGGCTGTAGAAAAGTACTATAAATATTGTTCAAGCACTCCTGTGAAAATATTATCACCTCGGACATCAAAAAATTAAAAATGCTTTTCCATTTCTCCACCTAACTTACTACATACTAACAAAACAGTAGCCAGTAAATCCATCAGAATTTTCCCTACTTCTAAAAAGCAAAACACAATAGACCCACACAATATACATACGCCCTTTTTCTTCCAAGGGACGTCTGCCAAAGCCCTCATCGCTTATACCAGCTTAGCATTAAAAGGTTGTATCCAGTGGGCAGATATTTATGAGTTAGAACCTTTGCGGATTATCTACTTGGAACGACAGCTACTGAGTGACCGAACTTCCTAGTATGGTGATTTTGAAGGGAATAAAGGTATTTGCAGATGAGGTCTGATTGGACAGATTTGTTTGTGTGTGGATGATAGAACACTGGCTTATTTGAATGCGAGGAGACATAAAGTTATATTTTACACATACCTAACATAGAGTTTAGTTTTTATATATACGAACGCCTTTTTATATCTGAGTCTGAAATCACCAACATGTATTCAGCGTGGTGATTAACGCTCCCTTTGAGAGGAGGCCTGTGGCCAGCAGTAGGATGTCAAACGGCTGATGATGATAATACCTCCTAAAATGTTGAATATAGGTATCTGGATGTGTGTACAACGGTGTACCAATTTAAATAGAGATAAATACCTAAAGGTTTTTCTTATTTTACTTTTCTTTTTGTTGAGGTTTCCAAGTTTTTTGTATTACCTAGAAAAGTTCCTTCCTGGGGTAAGTACTTAATGTTGATGAGTTAGTAACTTCCGATCCTTACCTGGAATAAAAAGAAAATATAATTAACATTTTATTTCACACATTCACAACATTTTTTTATTAACATACATAAAAAAAAAATATTTATAATAAGTAAATTTCGCAGCGCACTAAAGATAAATCATCGTTCTGCACTATTCTTAGGCCGCCATCTTGGAACCTGCGCGCACGCACGTGCTGATGAAGTTTTCGTGTCGAATCGAAGCGACTGCAATTTTCTTAAGCGAACGATGCCTTTATATCCAACTTTGGCTTCTTTCGCGATAATTTTTAAATTATCTTTCTTTTTATAATAAGATATGCAATAGGTGTTTTTTTTTTTGTTGAAAATGTATTTTATGTCTGTCACTTATATATATGTAAATAGCGATACATAAGTAAGATAAAAATTTTATCTAAAAACAATATGGTCATCTTTATAACTGTACTCAACAAAAATAAACATAGTAAAGTTAGATCTGCTTTAAATTGGAATCAAATTGAATCTTCGTTGTCCACTGTGTTAAGTTATAATGATGTTCAAATTCAAAATCAAAAAAATCAAAATCAAAATCTTTTTATTTCACATAGGCCTTTGCAGGCACCTATGAAACGTCACATTAGTTGCACGGTTCCAAAAAGTTGGTCTCATGGAGAAGAACCGGCAAGAAACTCCATCATATAATTCATAACCCAAAACAAAATATGTAGGCTCAAATTATTGTCTTCAACTTATTGTTAGCAACAATGAATGCCAATATCCTGTATGATTCTCTTTCAATAATAATGTATACTGCCTCATATATCTGAAAAACTTGATTTACTTGTACTAACCATACCCATATCTCCAACTAAAATATGCAAGACCTTTTACTCGAGCCGTACGCAGCCCTTCCTTACTCCGTATCTAATTAATTTCCTTGGCAATGTACGCACGACAGAACGCTGTCTATTACTCGACGCTCCACTATGACCGTTTATTAATGAACTCTTTTGCTAACCGTAGCTGTGTTCGTAGTGTTGTGGTGATATCGATACTTGGAAAGATGTCGATGTGTTAAGTATATGGTGTTTTTGTTTTGTTATAGTAGGATACAGATGTCAATGTATCGATGTATCTGGGGTTTGTTTCATCAGAAAATTTGTAATAAAGGTACCAGAAAGCTAGTGCAAGTCTTGTATGGGAATACCCATGTAAAAAGATTTAGTAAGTTTCTGAAATATATAGTAGGTACATTGCTGAAGAGTGCTGAAAAACAATATTACATTGATGCATGTTTCAATAAATAATCTAGAGTAAAGTAATAAAAAATAACAAAACTATAAACAAGCTTTAAATTATATAGACAACTCCCAAAAAAGTATCGACAAAAAACAACCATTCATCGATACCTCCCAATCACTAGACGTCAGAAAATGGCCAAGTACCGCAACATTAAATGGTTCCTGAAGACAATATCGGTTGACCCGTGTTTCTTTATCGCCTGTAAGAGGCATTCTTTGAATATATCAATGTTATTACCAACGTTGACGTGGGAAAATCGATGAACGATTACTTCACCGATAGAAAAGATCTATTTCTGAAAATTTAAGAGAAAAATCGTGGTTGTACGATTCTGTGGTAGTAGTGTTGCTTTACTGTGGGGCTTTTATTTTGGAGTTATATAGATGAGTTTTTCGTTGATTGAAGTTTGACTTTATAGCTTGAAAAAGGTTTGTAAGGTTTACATTACATTACAAAAGTTTTCTTTTAGAGTTGTGTCACCACATTATAAGTTTTGAATTATACATCAATAAAGCATATTATTTTATTAAAATAACAGTAAATAATTTGCTATAAAAATCACGATAGAAATGTGTCACATCACTACCACCCCAAAAAAAAGTACAGTCCACAAATAAAACTCCATTAACACGACATTGTCAATCAGAAACTTGACCAACAATTTTAATTGCACCAACAATGTTGAACAAAATGGTCCAACAATATCCTCAGCTCAGCTTCTTCCAACAAGATTATATGAATTAAGAAAATTACCCCTCGCATCCTTGACATGAGCAAAGAACAAAAAATGACTATCTTCATTATATATTGTACGCTCGAATTATAGGATAGGCTTAGAAACTCGTATTTAATCATACATTTTTAGTGTTTGCGCTGGAATTTTTATGATAGCTTCTGGATTTAAGAAGATAGCTCCGTTTAATGTGTATTTCTTATTTATACAGCTTATTTTTTATTATGTTTGTTTCAATGAAAAATGTAAAAAGTTCTCTATAGCAAAAATTTGCGATATGTGTCTAGGTACAACTGTCTCAGATGTTTTACTAAATCTCAACTTCACTACACTTTTAAGAAATGGTTAACTTAATCTTTAATTAACTAACAATATAGTTTTTGATCAATTTATTAAGCTCTAAAAATTAAAAATCCCAAGAGCAGATTTTCATTAAAGACTGACTACTTTGCATTGTACTGTCCCGCTGTGGCTCACAGGCTTCACAAAGATAAATATTCATAGATACAAAAGTATTAAAAACTCCTTTGCCCATTAGCCTTCATAACTACAATCGCCAGTTCCTATCGCCCCATTCTCACGCAATCGGCGAACAAATATATTCTCTTTGAAATACTGATAAACGTCCAACAAGTCTTAACTTATCTGATTTTACTAATTTCAAATAAATACCGACATTAATGTTGCATTACTATAAACAGCTCTGGTTAATTAAAAATATGTATATGGAACGGATAGTTTTATTTTAGTGAACGTTTCGCAGAAATGTCTTTGATAGCGTAATTAGTGCATATAACTGTCATTTGTTTTCATGTTCGTGTATGTCAATGTATTCTTGTTGTGATGATGGCGTCCACGGCCGATTTTGGCCACGGCGGCTGTTCTCATTTAAGAAGATCAGCCAGCTGCGCAGGACATATTATAATGCACGAGCATTTGCGCAGACACAGGTGCACTCCCTATTCCTTCACTCTCATAGCCCCATGGGACGGCAATCCGACACGACCGGAGAGAGATCAGGAAGGAGGGAGAGTCTTGTTGTAGTTAATATAATAAATTGTAATTTGTGAATATTTTTGAGTTATATGCTAATATCAATGTATTGCTCAATAAAGTTAAAGCTTCATATTTAAATAGCCAAGTTTCAATGAGTAATCTGTGGAAAACTTAACCTTCTCCTTTTTCAAAGCTGGTTAAAAAACTAACGGTAATTCTACACAACAAAATTAATATATCATTTACACACGAACAGCACACAAACAAAACAAAAAAGAAAAGAAGTTCGAATTTCAAAAGCGTCAATGTTGCCAGTGCTAAATAAAAGAAGCGTTTAAAAATAGCGGTCGTTTCAAAACGTAATGTCATCGATCAAAATCATCTGCATGCGCTTGACCTTGTGTTATTTCTAAATACTTTTTGTTGTAGAGGAACAAAAAATCTTTATACAATAACAAAAGAATGAGGAAATTCCGTTCAAATGTTAAGGGTATGCGCGTGCTTTGGAAAGGCGATGGAGGGAAAAAGGTTAGTCTAGTATGGGATTATTTTTACGAATGCACATAAAAAAATATTGAAAAAGTAATTCATCAAAAATGTATTAATTTTTCCTGACAATAACTTCTATTTGATATAAATCAGTGTTTACTGGTTTTTAATAGGTATTGAAACGAATTAAATATTAGTCATAAAAATACCTACACTTCATGGATACAAAAAGTAACCAGTTGCAACTCTTTTCGAATTCGACACAAAAAAATTATTTAAATAAGACGAGATTGTACTGTCATAGGTACCCGTAATTGAAAAAAAATAATAATATAAATAGGATGACATTATAACTATCAGGCTTCTCCTTAACATAACAGCTGTGTCCGACTGACGAATCTACGATCGATCTGATAAAAACACCATTAAATTAATATTACAGATTTTTTGCCGAACGAAATTGTTTTATATCGATAGAACAGCGAAAAGGTAGTGCTAATCATGGTGTGCTTTATGTGACCTTGTTTTCTCTGAGGTCAAAACTATTTTGACCTTTAAGTTTAGCGGAACAAAGTTCAAGTTTCATTGTTTGGACGTGAGCCTATATTCGTCTATATTTTTTCTTTTTTATCTAAGGCACTTCATGTCTAGGTATCGATTTGATCGCAATGAAAAATTCAATTAGTGCTAGGCATATGCTTCCTCAATAACGAGCCATAATCATGTTCAACTCCTATAATTAACTGTCACAAAATGTCAACATCATACCATAAAGTTATCCAATAGGCACACACGCTATAAGTCAGTTGAAGTAGATTTAACACCACGTAACATTCTCATTTACTTCTTTCTTGCTATACTAGTTTAATTAAACCCTGTACTGCTAAAAGTACAACTTAATCCTGAGAACAGTTACAGAGTCCCATATCACGATTTCCTGTAACCAATCAGAGACTGCCACCGCATATTTATTTCCGAACCACGCTATATATTACAAACACTTGTATTATAGCAATCTTTAATCAGCTGACCATAAGTCGCCTTTAATACTTTTAATTACAAAACACCAGAGATGGCGAACATGTGATATTCTTCGAAACTCGTTTTTTTTTAAAACGAGAAATAAAATTATGAGGTGTCCTTTTTAATGCAAGCGAGTGTAATGGAATTGTGCTTGTTTTTGGCGAGAAATAAATGTTGAGGTTTCGTGTGATTAAGTTCCATCTTTATATGTCGTGGCAACTATGTGGCAAGTTAACAAATTGGATAATGTTTTGAATAAGTCATGCTGAAGTTAGTGTTTTAAAAGATTTTGTCTTGACTGTGTTTATTTTGTAACCAATGTAACTTATGCACAATGGACATATAATTTTTTCAATATTTTTATTCCATCTTCAGATTATATTAGCAAGTGAAGATAATACAAAATTAAAATTAAATACCTACTCACACTAACAATAGCGACCATTGTTTCCAATATAACCTTGTAGATTTAACAATATAAACAAAAATAATTACGTCCCCATCACCCGAGCATCGAACCTAATAACTTAGCATACAATCACAATCTGAATAAAAGGACATAAAGGACATTACTTAGTATTCGCCGCTAAGTTTAGTATATTTACATATATGACAAATAAGCATACAAATAGACGGTACAACAAAGTATGGATATAGGCGTTATTATTTCCTTCAAGGACTTAATTTGATGTGTGTGAATTCTGCCTATATTTTGATTATAAACCAGCTATATTCCTGTAGTTTCACTATGTGCTGATAAGTGGATTCTGCCTATACTTTGAGTATAAACTAGCTGTCTCCCCGTGGTTTTCTGGGGGAACTCTGTCCGTACCCGAACAACAATATGGTACTCAGGGATAACGTAGCTTCCCAACAGTGAAATATTATTTCAAATCGGTTCAGTAGTTTCGGAGCTTCGGAGAAGTTTATCATATTAGTGTCTGTAGATAGTATAGAAAGTATGTAAATTACTTCCACACAGACAAATGTAGTCTATAGGTATGTTATTTTCATATAATTATAACCTGTCGCTTTTTACTGTCAATCAGTAATTGAACTATTTTTACTCATACAAACATTTGAATTCTGCAAAATTTTAAAACATTATCATGTCTAAAGATCGTGTCAGATTTTGGTATCAAAAAACGATAGACGGACATGCATGACGGATTAAAGTGTCAATGAAAATATTATTCTGCAATTAACAAAAAACATTTAATTATTCAAAAAAACTAGTTAATGTCAGCCTGCATGAGCTTGTACGATATTTTTTGTTTCTACTAATCTGTTGAAATATGCAAATCCACATAGTGTCAAAGATCGGAAAGTACCTTTATCTGTTTGTCACGATCTTAGATGGAAACAGCTGAGTCAATTTTGATGAAATTTAGAACACAGCTTAGTTACAAACCACTAAAGATTTAAAACTAATTTTGAGCAGATAGTTTTAGAATATAAGTGAAACCACAACTATTAACTAGTATGCAATAAAAATATTAGAATTTTAGGTCTTACTATCGTCTGATGCTAGTTTTTATAAACTGTCACTCAGAATGGCGACAAAAAATATTGAACATTATCCAAACGGCGACGATTCATGTATTCCGTTTTAATCCTTCGACTTTGACTTTGATTAAATATTTTAGTGGGCGGTATTTTTAATGACACGTTGCTTTTTAGTATTACTTATTTCATATTTTATATGAGTAATACAAGTACCTAAAGTTTGTATTTATTTACTTTAAGGATAGGTGCACTCCTCAAATAACTTTGCCGCTATAAAATTAAACCATAAATAAAGTAATGCCTAATTTGATTAAGTAAATTTTATTATTCTATTTACAAAGATTTTGTATGTATTTAATTTAGAGATTTTTATTTTTATTCATCATGGGACAATAAACAGCTACAATATAAATGTTACAAAAATAGTTACTAAATAATTAAACAATATTGCAGCCCACTACATTATCTACATATTAGCAAAGATATGGTAATAATGGGTGCCGCTAGAATGGCAATACAATAAAATTAAGATTAGAGATTTTGAATATAAAGTATTAAGATTGTTTATTTTTAGTAAAATACATACTCAAATGTAGTACCACCTATTTGACAAGAGTAGTACCCAGTAAAAGCAAGTATTTATTATGATATTTAGCCACAGTTAACCATGTTTTGAATCGTACATAATAGTGTTGGAACTATTGCCAATGACCTCAAGTCTAGACTTCCCGCAGTTACCAAGAATTCCTAGGAGGTAAAACCCAGTAACAATGTCCCTTGAATTCTCAGTAAGTACTGTTACCTAGGCGAAACATTTGTGTTTAACTTCGTAAAATCTTCATCATCACCAGTCCTTTTCCAACTATGTTTGGGTCAACTTCCAGTCTAACTGATGCAGCTGAGTACTAGTGCATTACAGAGAACGACTGTTTATCTGACTTCCTCAACCTAGTTACCCGGACAACCCAGTACCTACCCCTTGGTAAGACCGTTTGTCAGACTTTCTGGGTTCTGAAAACCCTTAGCGACTGAAAGGTGCCACCATTTAAAATACCTTCTGATAAGAACCAAGGTAGTTTTCTCGCGAGCGTAAAATATGAAAATATACTTTTGAATTATGTACCTAGATAAATACTCTTCAGTTAGCAACACTATTTCTCCTATTAATTACACCTAAAATAATATGCAAAAATCTACATTAGCATATCTTGCATAACGGTACTCGCAAAATCTTAGATTCTCTTTCGCTCCAATCTGTGAAACAGGCCTCAACGAAATGAGGTAAACGGGTTAGGATGGTGTGCGTGGGATTCTATTGCTATTTGATGTCTATAACCCTGTTCCCATATTCTACTGTTTGTTATTAATTTACTTGCGACTTGATAGTGCAGTTCGAAAAGCGTAAGTTTGTCCTTACGTCCGCGATCGAAGAAAATAAAGTTTATGGTGCTTTTTACCCCTCTCTACGCAAGGAGGGTAATGATATTTTCTTATATATTTTACTAGCTGTTATTATAAAATATAGCCTATGTTACTTGGAAATAGTGTAATTATTCAACTGTGTTTTTTTTTTTCAAATCGGTGCTGTAGTTTTGTATACAAAACGTACACAAAAAACCTCTAGATTAGTTTTCTGAAATAATATATGTATATACGTGGATTTAATAATAATTAAGTTAATATGCCTAGCAGTATTTACTCATATACAAAAATGCATAATTATATGAATTGCTACGCTGTCTGATTTCAACGAATCATAACTAAATACTACAGGAAAAGTACAATTGAGCACAGAGGTGTAAAACTTGAAGAATCCCACGTGCATTAAAGTGTGTAGAAGTTACAAGCTTCATTAAGATAACAGTATTAAATTGACGGACAGTGAGAATTTCTGAAGTTTCGAGCTTCGATTACACACGTGAATGCTTCAATACGATGATTGAAGTTTTTTTTTAAAATTAGGTACAGTCGACACGTATTTGTCTTTGGTAATATTTTGAATGCGAAAGTTAGTCTGTCTGTCTGTCCAGTATTATGGACAATGCTCGTGTGTGAACTTTTTTAATAGTTATTTATTTTTTTACTAATCATTGTCACAAATACCAAGTCATGTCTGAAATCCAGTACTTAGGTATATAAAGAAGTTACTAGTGATAGGCAGAAATAAAAATAGATATTTCAGCATCATTATGACACTCAATGTAAAAAATACTACTTTAAATAGATTTTTCCTACTTATATCCTGTTACAAAAATTCTAAGAAGGCAATTACCATTGTGCACTTTACTCTTCAAGACCACACAACGACAAAAAAAACTATTTTAAACTGCGATAATGATTTTCTAAATATCTTGACCACAAAGCAATCTTCACAGCGTGACGAATTATGATATTTCCTAAGTGGCAAAAACTTTGAAATTCAAACAACGGATGTCATTTTTTTCCAAACAAAATCAACTCAAAATTTCATACAAAAAACTTGTTTGTACTGAAGAGTTATAAAAAGTAACTTTTTGATCTAAGTGCTAAGCTAGACATTGATAGCTTTTGATATGTTATTTATACTGTAAACAAGAATAAAGTTGCATCTCAAATCATCTCTTTATTTAATTTGTCTTATAAAAACGTTTCTTATCACCTTTTGCATTTTGTGTACAAAATTAAATCCATTTTTTGAATATACAATCTAATTTTGCAATTTTTATAAACATCTTTACCCGTCCACCGAGGCTTTTTTTATATCTAGTATACAACTTGATCATTACTCTACTTCCTACTCAACTGCTTGTAGTATTACTAATTATTTTTGTTTATTTTTTTACAATTTATCACCCCGAAATCAAACCTCTTTTGACACTACATTCGACATTCAAAAATCTGTCACACTTTGACAGAAGGTTGCATCTCAAAAGAGTTCCAATACAAGAAGGTTGCATCTCAAGTTTGTCTCTAAACAGAAAGGCTTGAGATAGCACATTTGCACCGCACATTGTGATACTGTATATCATCTGCTGCTGCCATAGATCAAACACGCCGTTTACACAAGGCAATTTACTCTAATGGCCGATAATATAAAAATTGTTGGAGTTTAAAGGTGTTGGTAGAAAATGCTTGTGTTACTAGAGGGGGATTTTCTTGCTGAATTATTTATTTATGACTTTAATTTTATATTGACTATTTTAACAGGACAATGCTATTTTGACGAAAGTTTGTTTTCATGTTCTGTTATCGAAGGATAAAAGGCATTTTTATAACTTAAGTGCTAAAATATGTACGGGCTAATTGAAGGAATTAAATAGCATTTTATTTTACGGTATAAGAATAATAAAAACTCGGTAAACCATTGTCGGAATAAGCCGTCAAAATGAAAAAGCAATTATAAGTCACTTAGTAGCCGAATTAATTGCACATTAATTACATCACGTTTATATCTGTTAATCGACTGTCAAGGAATTGCAACATCAATTAACTGATACCTTAATGATTTCAAAATAGTAGCTCTATTTTAAGGCCAATTAACACCGGCCTTATTTAAAAAAAAGAATACACATAATTCAAAATCGACCAATAATTTATTATACGTGCGATAATTAATAGAAATCATTAATATATATTTCAATTTATGTTTCGTTCTGTCTACGGGTTTGTTGGTCTGTGTGAAAGGTCAACGCACCGACGGAATGCCGCCCCTCCCTGCGACTGCGCACCATAGAAACATAATTAGTGTTCTCATCTTATCCTAGCAAAGATGCTATCGGAGCGTCGCTCATCCATTGAAGATTATATACGCATTTTAATAAAGCTAATGCACTATTAACGTGCAATGTACGCGTTAATACGGTGTAATTGCTTATACTGCAACCTTTATCTATTACGTTGATGTGAGCATTTAGCTAATTAATAATGTCTTCTGTAGGTATATAATCTGAATTTTTCGTAACGTTCCAGTATGTTTTGGTTTCTTGTAATTATGCTAATTTTGAATTTATCAGATCTGTGATTAGAAGATTGTCGTATGTTTAATATGTTAATGTGAATGATAATTTGTGCGGTTTAAATATGTTTTCTGAAGTTATAGGTCCAGATATTTATTATATATTTAGTTATATAAGATAGGGTATATAATAGTAACCAGTAAAGTCTGTTATGATTGATGTCGTGACCTTTCGTTTAAGATTGACCCCCCACACTGATGGATTGTTCATCTTTGTCTATTTTTAGCACCAACACAATTCGTGTCAGGTTATTACAGTAAGTATTATAAAAATACACAATGTATATAAATTTTAACTCTGCTTTCTTCCACCAAGAAAAAAGTGACTCAAAAAAATTACAAATCCTTGCAAACAAAAGTATAAAGTTATAAATAAAAAGTGCCAAATAATATCCGATGCCGAACGTATGTATTGCAAATCTCAAATCCGTGAAATATACTGGTCAGCTCGCCACCATTTGTCATAAGCGTGAATAATCGAGTGGGGCGAGGACTGATAAATTATTTTTGGCACCAAGTTTAATTTGTTCAATGATGCATCGGTCAAAAATTATGAACTTAAGAACACCCAGAGAGGGTATTGGTGATGCACTTTTAGGGGCCTTTGGCAATAAAAATGTACAGCAAACAATAATTATTTTAGGATTTTTAATATATTATCTTTACAATGACCAAGACAGTGTCACTTCAATGTCCATGACCATGTACACAAAAAATACACAAGCTAAAAATATTCTTGAGTTACACGAGAAAAATACGTGCTAAAAATACCTCAAACTAAACCTACAGAACCACGTTTTCCTTAAACCCTTCGTCCATCTCACGGTACCCGGTTATTTATTAAACGGTTACTGCTAAAATGGTCATTTAATATTGTGGACCGATGACGGGTACCGGGCCGTATATCAGACGGCCGTTACGAAATACTTTTTGTAATCTTGCATACGGATTTTTTGAATAACTGTCGATAAGCTGTACCTATTGGTATGCGTGAAAAATATGAAACTAAAATTGAATCGACGGTATATATTTTTTTTAATAACTTATAATTGATTCCGAAAGATGGACATAAAATTACTAATGTTTTCTAACATTTTGTACATTAACACTAGTGTGTTTGAACTTAAAAGAAAAACATGCCAATCTAAGTACCTATAAATTACAAGTTTTTCATGGGAGGAGTCAATTGACAATTAACACACAAACAACATTACTTTTGTTATAATAATTAAAATTGTGCCTGTGTCAAGATTGAGGCTTTTATCAAATAATTTAACATGAAAAGCTATCTTCTTGATTAACTCAACTTTAAATAATCATCCTAGGTACACACCACAAAAATACCAAAACTCAAATTCAAAAACCAAAATCCAAAAGACACAAAACTCATTTGTTTCAAACGTAAAAAAAAAACGCGTCGCTACTACAAATCATGCGCCAGCGTCGCGCGAACAATGCGCGCGGTTCAATTATGCGCAAGAGTTGCGGGGGCACGCGCGAGTGTCACTGCCCGGAGACAGTTTTTGTTCACACCCTGTATGTGAAGGGTTATAGAACATACGTAGATATATTTTTTGCTGTCTCGTTTATTTATTACTCTATTATTTTTGGTTAGATTAATGAAGGATTTGTATTTAATGTGGATTGGTGTAGTTTTGACGGTTATTTGACCACTAGCTGTTTTTTTCTTTCAAATATTATAATGCCAACGTAATTGTGCCTATTTGTCCGACTTTCAAGCTAAAATTACTAGATCGATTTGAATGAAATTTGATGCACAGGCAATCCAGAGCCCACGAAAGGAAATAGGTTACTTTTTATCTAGGTGTGAGAAGTTCTTCGGTCGAGATACGGGTGGAATAGCAGAAAATATCTAGTCTGCTGCATATCCTATATTCTGTGGACGAGTTCTCAAAGTACTATCAATGTCAACTTCCCCAAGATCAGTAGAGGCCACGATACCGACGTGTCGAGTTAAAAGTTCACCTATAACACGAATATTGGCTACTCCTCAGTTCACGTCTTGAATGATAAGTAGTTCTGTACCTATGTAGGTACATTTGTATTTCCCTATCACGGAGTAAGTACCAGTCATTTGCATAGAAATTGTGTCGCTTCTTCAAAATGCTTTTATAGATATGAATCTTATGTGCACTAATAGGTACGGTCTATGTGTAAGCACACAAGTCTAATTTAACGTGCAGTTATTTATAATAATTAAAACATAACTATTTTTCATCTGAACAATAATCATCAGTCTAGCTTTTTCCCAACTATTTGGGGTTGGCTTCCAGTCTAACCACGGACGAACAGCGCCAAGAGTTGCTTAACCTTTACTTATTTTTTTATTAATTTTAACGTCATGACCGTTTGCCCGAGAGCCTGTCACATATTTTTATGAAGCAAGAATACCGTCAATAAACCGAAGTGGGTCATACTCTACACTGCAAGTGACAAAACCTATTCCTATAATACCTTTAGTCGAGATACAAATATAAAACCTTACTAACCTCTCAAAAATGCCCGTTAAACCTACACCACCGTACCACAACCACCAAAACCGTTTGCATCATATCAAGACTCGTGACTACACTAGTAATAACCCTGGCTCTGTCTGCGAAATTCAAATTGTCTTATTTATGAAGACGCGTTGCCAGAATGACGATCAACTGGATGAATGACTGTAGGTAAGTATGTAGTTTTGTGTATTAGTGGAAGCTTCTGTGGTTGTGCCAATCTGAGATGGCTGCTTGTGTGGTCTGGTGAAGACTTTAAATACTCTACGAACAGTATTATAATACATATTATGTACACTTACTATAAATTATATTAACTAGACTATATACTCTATGAACTATTTAAATTAACTTCCATGTCCCATGAGTCGTATGTGATACCGCAAATTGTTTAACTATTGTTTCGTATCGTGGACAGCGATGTGGTTAAGACACTATGAAAGAATCGAATCGATCAAAGGAACTAAAATATGAAGATTTTTAAAAAATCATGTCTAGAATAGAGGTTGTTGATTATAATTTTAATATCACTAGCCTTACGGAGAGTATCGATGTTTTACCAATATCTGTGAAAATTATAAAAGTTGCAAAAATAGAACAAAAACCTATTGTTTCCCGCATAAAATCTAACAGAAAATATTTAACACCTAGACCAACTATTAATTCTCACTTAACGGTTATTCGTAGGTTAATTTCACCACAATCAACCACTTAGGGTTGACGGGTGGTAACCTAACTCATTACACTGCCAATCACAGTGACGGGCAAAGTCGGGGGAATTAATGATAGTATAGATACATTTTGCCCCTAATAGGGGGATTTGTAAATGAGGCCTTACGACATTTCCTGGCTTATTAATTTATTATGGTATGCATTTATGTCGTCATAGTAGGTGGCTTGGGCAGGTGTAAAATGATATATTGTAGCAATATTTTCTAACGTAAAAGAATGTGTGTCCAATGTGAGTTTTTATCTGAAACTATTATTATATTATTAATAATATGTAGTGTCTACTCACTGTCGAAACCATCTAGATATTCTCATCTCAAATATTGGTCCATATTTTTTTATATTTGAGATAAATATCTATCAGAGAACATCATGATTCACAAAATCACTTCAAAAAACAACGAAGTTATTCAAGAAGGTCACAAATAAAAAAAACGAAACATAACAATAGCTACTACTTATTCTTTCAAAGAAAACCATAAGACGTGTGAAGACTACAAAAAAAAACTATCAATTAAAATGTAATAATATTCCATTAAATTGATATTCCAATATAAAATCAGCGGTTTTAACCTTCTATATATTTGACAACTAATCAGCCGAGAATCTAAGCTCGTAAAAATGCTATAAAAATTTCTTAAGACAATCTTTATATACGAAATATTCCAACTGGAGTGTTATCTAAGAGAAATATCTGATTTTAATGTGTGTGATTTATTGAGACTGGACATTTTGTTTTAAGACTATGTTGACACGCGGATACACTTAAAGTAAATAGCTGAGAACAATTAATGCAAAGAAATTGGTACTTCTGATATTTGTCAAACATTAAAATTACTTAAGTATATTCATCATTTTACAAGAAACGCAAAAATCATCATCTCCCGAGCCTTTTTCCGAACTATGTTGGGGTCGGTCTAGTCTGACCGGATGTAGCTGACCCATATGAATATTATTTTGCTTTTAAGTAATTTTGCGTTACATATGAAAAAGGATCTAACCAACATATTTTAAATGTTATAGAACCTTAAAATGCCAGTTACCTTTGCATAAGTACGTATCCTTCCTTAAACTTTGGCATACTTCTTCTAATATTAGTATTATATAGCTATGTATAACATATTTGATTTATATAACAATCGCAGTAAGTTTCAAGCCATAGGTCACACGAGCCAAAATCTTGCAAAATCTTGTTCCAAAGACAGCAGGAGGCAAACATTTTAATACCAATACTTAATACAATCCTACCATATGAGTATAACATGCGTAGGATGATTTTTTATTATATTCTTTGACAAATCATATTTATTCAAAAACTAAATATATTACATAACAATTTTGTTTAAAAAATAATAATTTTACATTATTGTGTAGCAACATCGAATTGAAAATTATTATGTGCAGCTATTTTTGAGACGGAAACTGACAAACAGCCAAATAACTAATAATGATATAATTAATGCAGTATCGTAACTGTCTACAACAGCATCCAAAAACATATATTTTGAAAATTTATTGCATCTTAAGTTTCTAATTAAATCACGAAATGCCACCGGGCTTTTCTCAGAATACGTTGATATTACGAAATTATATAACGTAGGTATTGAAATTAGGTATATATGATATTAAAGGCTACCTGTACGTCGTCAGAAAGTCAGAATTTACCAGCATCAAAACAGAATTTATTTCTTTCTGGGAGAATTATAAGTAAAACTTTAGTCTCGTCTCACTTGCAATATAAAAAAAATAGCATGAACATAACATTTTGACAGTCAGCTAAAAATACGGGGCACTTAAATCTATCCCAAATACCTACATAACATTTGTAATTTCAAAAGCTTTATAACTATGGTAAATGGTAAACAAAACGATTTCTAGACCTACCCCTAAATGGGGTAAACCATATTAAGGTAAAACCCCATAAAGGGTAAAAACACAAAGAAACGAGTTCCTATCACAGCAAACCGCCAACTTTTAGTCGGCCGATAGTTTGTTTGGGCTCGTAAATCAGTATGAAGATGAATGAAAATGATAAGATTAGGTGTTAAGGGCTTAAACCTAATTAGTTTTCTCAATGATTTCATGAAACCTACGTTCCTAAATGCCATTTGTCCGAATTTAGTGACTGGATCATTTAGACGACTGAATTTAGTCAAGTGTAATAAGCCCTTTACGCTGGTATCAGACCGATTGAAAACTTTGGTTGGAATTAAAACATACAGATTTTTTTTTCGTTGTCAATTTTGAGTCAACTGTCGGCCGACTGTTTAGTCTCTAGTCTGCGGGTATTCTAAACCGTCAAGTCTAGATTACGTAAACATTGGTGCGCAAACGCCAGCTTTATGTAAATTTCGTAATTTATCGCATGTACGACAAGCGACTTTTGTCGTACCTATTATGTTTACATGGAAACTGTTGAGCCAATTCTTAGGAATTTCTTAGTATCTATAGTTTATTGTTTTAATGATTTCTGGTGATCAGATTTATTTTGTGGTCACGATGAGATGCCGATTATTATTGATAATTAATTTGAAAAGATTTTGTTACGATAGTTGCATCTGCCTTTATTAAATAAAAAGGAATATTTCTTCTGCGAAAATAGGATGTTCAGAAAGAAGAAAACTAGGATTCTAATCGCTGCCTGATATTGATGATGCTCGCAGTGACAAAATATGTGTACCTACAACCTTGTTTGCATGGCATGGTACCGTGAATTATATCTAAGACTACCTAATTATATCGTCTTTATGAAAATAACACAAGTGGAAGTGGATTTGATAAAATCCATATATTCTATGGGAATCGACAACACCCATTTCCAACGGCTCCAAACAAAACACGCGAATAAAATTTCACACACACATAAAAACAAAAGAAACCGATCTAGCTCTATTCTTACATAGCAAAACAACGTCTAATCAACGTTAGGAATGCTAAAAGCCCAATCAAGACCCTTGCAATGACAGCCTACAAGCCCCTATTGAGTTCATCAACACTGGTATAGATCATTAAAAGCAATTTGTAGCAATTATACCTGACGATGTATGCCACAGATCTATTACGAAGTTAGGGTATAGGGTAACGAATTTATAATGTGTGCGCCGTGATTGAGCATGCCGCTTCTATTAAGGCGATGGTCTGTGTTCTAAAGATCGGTAGGAAGCTAGAAAGGAGTCATAAGCCTGCTTTGTCTTATGATTCCTTTACGAAAAGTGATTTTAAATTTTTCGAAAGGGTTTGAATTTTGCAGAATTGTGAAATCTCGTCACGAGACTTGGTGAATATTTTCATATTTTATGGATGCTTGTTTTCATTTAGTTTTCAATTGAAAGAAAATACGTATTGGTATGTAAATGTTACCTAAATGGTTGTCAGGATCAAGCACAAAACTTGTACATTGCGTTTCAGATCTTAAAAAACGTTGATCCTTTTTATAGAATCATAGACTCAAAAGCTTCCCCTTAACAAACCATAAAAAATATCAAAAACAATTTGGCCATAAAGAAATCAATCGAATACGTTACCGTTACTCTAGAGCCGCCATTTTGTTACTTCGCTTCCCATGAAACTTATTTGTTAGACTTTAAAATATTTACGTAAAAACCGTGACAGAATTGATAATTTCTGTTTGTTATAATATAACTACAAAGGTATGTGTAATTAGTTATTTTGTACACCATGAAATAAACGGGTTTAGTCTTTAAATCTTTTAAATCAAGGGGTGTGACGAATTGGTTGATTTTTGATTTTTCTCGTTAATTAGACAAGTCACACGGTTGAAATCGAAGATTGGTACGTTGTTGGTGATTGGGAGAAGAAAAAATATATAGCTAGCAATATATGTTGCTATGGAATAGTAAAAAATCACACCTGTTTTGTAGAAGGACTTAAGCACATAATAATATCTTTAGTCATTATAAAACACTTAAATTGGGACTTTTAAGGTAAGTTTTGTGTAAGTCGCAAAGCAATCAGTAACTGAACAAAAAATAATTTGCATAATGTTAATGTCTGGATTCACTTAAAATTAAGATTATTAAATTCGTTATTTTTTCAATTGTAAATAAAATTATTAGCCAGCTTAACTATCACTACAGAAACCAACTCCATATCAATAAGACCTTCATTCTATTGAAATAAAAGTTTTTACAATAGTTTATTACTGAGAAGACAGGAGGCGCTACTGATCCAAAGAACATTACGATCCTTCATATACTCCTCAGAACATAAACAAATATATTACAAACCAATCAAGTCTGGAACCAACTCCCGACGAATTACAGCTCACATTCGCAAACCTCATCGCTATCGCCACAGCAATTACGTACCTGAAATGACAAAAAAAGAAAATTAAAAAACCGGTCGCTACATCTACCTCCGTGCTCAGCCTCTAAATGTACCGTCGTAAAGAGCCGTAATGTTATTAAACTTGAATATTAAAACCGTATTAATACGACCAAGTAATTGACTTGCAAAGTTTGTAATCTTTGAACCTCTTGGAGTAGAACACTTTGTAGTTAATGGCCGCGAACATGTTTCGATAAGGTTTTCAGTTCTAGAAGAATTCTAGAAAACAAACGATAAGTTTTAAAACTTGCATAAGTAGAAATATCATATTGAAGTTAGAGATAACTTGACTGAAATCTACGAACAGGAAACAAAAAGTCAATATACTGATATTGAAGTGCTGAGTTCTGAATCATAGTATTCTGAGAATCAATTAGGGAAGGAGGTTATACCTCGAAGTTTGCTTATGTATGCTATTAGTTGCCAATCATAAAAATGCATATATTAAAACATGGTCAATAGGATCAATCGAAAAACACCGATACATAACTTCAAAGAGGATTCTAGTGACTCAAATGGGATTGATGGCGTTAGACCGTAAATTGAAAACACCGAAGATCAATGAAGGAAAAAAGCTCAACTATATTTATTCACAAACAATCACAGAGCAATGAATTCAATGCGTACAGCAAAAAATATATCAGAACTCGCACTTGATTTGCATATAAATTAATTTAAATAATAATCTTTGCTCTTGTCTGTTGACAAATATGTTAAGTGAAATAAAAAAGCGTTATGTGTTTGTTCTTCTTTTATTCTTTGTCAATTTACATTACCTTTTCAGTTCGAAGAAGCTATTTCTCTTTTTAATTCCTTTAGTCTATCTTTTTTCACATTATTGTTTTTTAAATTAAAAGCTCGTTTTAAATCATACTTAACTAGGAATGTTTCGTTTTCTGCTTGAACGAAGACAGAGTCATCAAGACCTGGTTAATCCTTTTCTTAACCAACAATCACAATCTTATTAAAAATGAGTCTCAAAATTACATCTACAGCAGATGACGAAATTAACCAGTAATTTCATGAAATGACGCCATTAAATACAGCTACTATATCACGCGATTCTTGGATTAAAGTAAATAATACTTAAATTATAGACTCGGTGTTAGACAAACGAGTGAGTCTAGCTCTTTTTGCTGAGATAATTTTCTTCCTGGGTGTAGCATGTCGCATACCACAGTGGAATAATGATATGCTTTGACTTTACTCGGTTTTACCCTTGGTTATATTTCTTGGCCTCATCAGTGTAACATCAGGCTTAAAAAGTTCCCTAGTAATACTAAAAAAATCATCCATGTAAACAAACTACTATAAGTTAATGAAAAATGTTTGGTGTAGAGTTATTTTTTGTTATGTTCACTGTAAATTCCTAAGTTATTTATACATCTCTATTGTAAGAATATTCCTAAAACTCATTGACAGGTTTTAAGCTTACCTTTTTTACATCATTACTTGATAGAAGGTACATATTCATTCCAAACTTTATTTTTGTCACCTAATTTATATTACAATCATATCAAGAACCACCCACATTTTTTTTTGCGTTACTGTCAATCTAATCTGATCTTATATTTATTTTATCTTATAAATCAATTACTTAATGCTTAGTATCAATCATAATGCGTTACATAATGTCACCTTGTTTCGAAAATCTAATTTTGATTCAACAATTATTATTTTGTGAAGCTGACCAAAAATGTTGAGTTTCCTTTTAGTTTATTATCTTGGATTGCAAAGGATGATTGTACACGATTCAGTATGTAATCTTTACTTAACAACTTCTTTTAATGTGACCTCAACCTCTGTTGTCCCATCGTCCTCTGCTTTTCAGACCTCAAAATTAGTCTCAAACGTGTCATTACAAAGAAATTAGTGGTTTATTATAGTCGAATTAAGTTTCGGAGTAGCGTCCGTGGTCCGTTTTTTGTTAGGGTCAGAAAAAAAGGTCGATCCGTCAGTCGATAGTGTAGGCGATTAGATGCGTGAGATATAGCCTCCATATTGTTTTAGTTTTGTGTTCTAAAATTATAAAGTGATGTGTATGGAAATATTATGATTGATTTGTTATTCTCAGCTGCTCTTATCTACTTGGACGATACTTCACGGTCTTCATTTCAGTTTTTTAATGTACAACGTTAGTACAATCTTCTTACTCACATTTATTATCAAAGATCAAACTTCAATAACGGTACCCAAAGGTCCCATCAGCATGACACTTAAAACCCACATTGCGATACCGACGACAGTTCTTATAAGTCCATAAGTAAATGACAAATAACAATACACTGACTACCGTCATCGCCTATAATAAAAGAAAAACTTCCAAAAAGAGCTGACCGCTAGACGAAGATGGCGGCTATTTTTTTTAAAGTAATTATTGTTGTTTTTTTCTCAGCTGCCATTATCCGTTCGGATCCCTCGATGGCCGCCGTAATGATATGAAACAAAATTATATGGCTGGGTTTCGACCGACTATTAACATACCTAGCTATGTATCATTCGGTTCTCAAATAATGACGTTTCGTCACAATTATTTTGGATTTTTATGTCTACAATTTGTATTTCGTGGATTGTATGTTTTGCTTACCTACTTAGTGCCTGGGTACTTTTTACCACTTCGAAGATGACTTGACGTCAATCAACTGGACAATAGCAAATACGCTTTTTATATCCTAGTATGTTCATCTTGCATATGAAAAGGAATTTGGTGTAGATTTTTTGGTTTCCGGTAGCAACACCGCATCTCCTTTGATGTGACATCCAAAACCCAAAAATACTTCATCCTAATCTAGTTACCTTTGCTTCAACCGCAGACACATTAGCGGCTAAACCATTTATTGCTAGGCCAAAGATCGAGCCTCGAGACCAATTAATAACCACGTGGCCAGTGATTAGGTGATTAACATCACCAAAAAAACAACAAAATGAACTTAATTCGATCTATCTATCACCACTATTCGAGACTTTGGAGTCATCAGTCATGTGTTTTTACTCATTACTCATAAGTTACTTTGAATAGATGAGTAAAAGCTCTGGGCGTAAAAATATTTTGAGGTTAATTCTAGAGGCAGTATCTATGTAATCGCTCTTATTCATCATTGTGATGTTTTAATAGTAAAAATATGGGATTTCTTTGGTTCGGGGAATATTTTTTGTAATGGGTGATTTGAGTAAGCCTTAGGTTATAAATATCTTTTCAAGTACGGTTTAGTTTGAAGTTGTTTTATTCGTCTATAGTAAAAACATCATCTTATGCTAGGTCGTGTATTGTGTTGACCGTTCCGTTATAGACTAATAAACGTATTTCAGTATCAACAACATCATATTTTGAGCGTATCATTATGATAGTCATCAGCTGATTGTCACTATTGTTAGCTCAAGATATTCTCTCAATATTCGGTCGAACAACGGTTTGTTTATTTCTAGTTCTGCGAACACAATGTTTAGCTTTACTGTCACTAAGTTTTCAAATATGGAATCTTCCGGACATAAGGATACAAATGTGTGATTCAGACTTTAATTATAACAATGAGCACAGGAAATAACCAAATTGCGTCTCAAATAACACCATCATGATCACTATAATACAAAACCTTGAGACAGAACCATAAAACCGAAAATTCACCCGAAACCTCATTTTCAATCAACACAGAAACTGAGAATCAAAAAATTCCATATTTTTTTCAATTTCGTTACGAGTTAGAACAGAGATATACAGACAGACAATGACACAGGCTGCCACTATAATTACCCCTCCCCCCGCACACTCCTGGAGCCAAAATTACCAAGCCTCCCATTAACCATCATCCCGTGCTTATAAAAAGGCCAGAGTAGAAAAAAAAGTCATCCTTACAACCAATAGCAGACGGCTCCCAAAACACAAGTTAATTGAAACCTTAATTTCTTGGAAGTAAAGATCAACTTTGATTGCTAAAGTGTGGTAGGAGTCATCAAAGAATGACGCACGCATTTTAAAACTATGAAGATTTGTCGATTTTTTTCTTATTAATTTGGTAGGTATGTGAAATTAGCGTTTCTTGTGTCGATTTTAAGTTTTGTTCGAGTATAAAAACTAGTGGTTATTGGGTTCGTGTTACATAATGCTTGTTCAAGCAAGATTTACAACATCAAATTACCAGCTCTAGGTATTGAAGAAACATGCTCACCTATTTATTTGAATCTATTTTTCTTTAACGTTCCCAATCAGTACGTATTATTGTTTCTTTAAACGTGGATGAAAACCTAGTTGATGATAAAACTCCTTACTGTCCTGATCTAGTTTTTAAGAGTAGGTAATGTTGATAATCAATCAGCTAGTACTAAAAGTACAGTTGAATGACATACATAATGACGATGGCATAAAAAGGAGATTACAAGAACCATTTACAGATAAACATAAACAGATACCAAGAACAATTTTCAGGCATGAAACCAAGAATTACACAATACCATAAAAGAATTAACTTTACATGACTTTCGTCGATCAAGGGTCAACAGTACAATCTCAGTTGTAAATAACACATTTCTTGCTTCAGAACGAAAAAAAACGAAATGATTTTTATTGACGCTAATGCCCAGCTTGAGAGTCGAACCCAGTCTCTCACGTTACCGCGTTTATTACTGTATCTTTTCTCTCTCTCTAATCATCTTCATCATCAGGGTTTTGTATCCTGCATCCCTTTCGAATGATCATTTCGAGGCAACTGCCAATTATTATATTGGTGTAGGAAAAATTTTATGTTGATACACTCAGTTTTTACTTGGTTGATTTACTTTAGTTTTCGGTTCTCTGTACTTGGTTTTAATTTTGCCAGGATATAACTTGTTTCATTTAACACGTGTAAACGATTATTGAAATGTACTTATTTGCCAATTGGAAGTGGCATTTTAACTAGCTCACATTTGTCAGCATTGTCGATTTATACTTAAGAAGTAAGTTCTGCTTTTAGATTTCTCTTATCATCATCATCTTTTTTGATACTTTCATTTTCGTCGTTAGATGTATCTATACAATTATTTATGTCTTGAATATAGAAACCATTGATAAGTCTTTAACCAGACATGCCATTACCAATCAATATACGAGCAGTACAACTATGTCAATTATATCTAAGGAAGCTGGACATAAAACTCAGTACTTATTCAAAATAAAACATTAAAATAGCAGCACAATTAAAACATAAATATCTATTTATTCCACAATGATTACCAGCATGTTCTATATAATTTTTGTTATAATACTCAGTTCCAATTGCTGTAACCATTTGCTGTTTTTATTTTAATACAAGGAGCAATTGAATTATATGTAATAAAAATTTATTCATGTTAATTGAAGACTGGGTTTACGATTCTGAGTCATTGCTGGCATTCAAGGAAATGGCTAGCCATTATGCTGATGACATTTAGGTAGAATAGAAATGAATTAAGTGCGGTGTGTAAAGTATTGTAGAAGTTTTTTATGACTTCTAATAACAAGGTTTGTTTGAATCAAATGTGATTAAGAACGACGTGAAGATATACAAACTGACGATCAAATAAATGTATACTTGAGTAAAAAAGGCAAACTCAAAAGATATGACCATTGTAATTTTTATGACAGGCAAGTTTTTTCCAATATAGATTGATAACGTTGCCATTCAAATTTTCGGGATAGTCCTCAGTAAGTTCTCAAAATTTATTTTTCAGTCCAATAAGAAAATTGCGAGCCAAGATAAAACCAACCTTATCATAACCCACTAAGATACAATTCTAGATCAAAATCAAACCTGAATAGGAGCGTCCAGTATATTCTAACACCAGTAGACCATTAGGGATACCAGCCCAATAAAATACTAATTCCTTAAGGATGACAGCGTTTATTTTCCTAGCCAATACCGATAGAACAAAGGTGCATACAAAGCTTCGTATTATACACCTTTTAGCATAAACATACGTATTAGATTTACTATATGAATTCGTTTTAAGTTCGATTAAATCTATGTGGGGGAAACAAGAGCTTTCGCACTGCCAGCTATGTTTATTATGGAGAATCTACAAATATAATGGGTTCAGTTCAGTTCGGAAAATGTTGGTGTTGAAAAATAGTGCAGGTTTTATATTGTTGGTCAAGTAACAGAATGATAAAACATTCTGTTCAACAGCTAGATATAGTTTATCTTACTTTTTCAATATTTTTTTATAAATAAATAAAATAACGGAGATACCATAAGTATCCAAATTGACACCATAGCTGTGTAAGACTAAGTAACATTAATTATGTACCATCATTACCCTCGTGTAGGTACTTATTCTAGTAATATTTAGGGACAACTCGGGAGAACCACATTTAACAACTGGGTAAGAAGTAGCCTTGATCCATTAACTTCGGTTCAATAGTTTTGCAGGAAATATCCGACAGTCAGACAGATTTACTTTCGCATCCATAAGGAGTAACAATTTCAAAAAAATCTTCTCGCAACAATTCCCCATAGCACCCCATAACTCTTGACGGTGAAACAAAAACCAACATGCTAATGATACTCGTGATCTCACTAGTGAAGGCCTTAATTGTCGCGAGCTGCTAAATGGGCCTGCCTAGCGCCTAATATGGCCCGCGAGGGGGACCAAAGTCACGCCCCAGGTTCAGCATTGCAGAAAATATGGCCTAAGGTATTGTAAGGTTTAAATGATAGTGCAGGTTATGGGGATTTTGTATGGTGTGAGATTTGTTGAAAGCTGTGACCTTTTTTTGCTAATATTGTAAGCTGATGTGTTTTTTATGCCTTGTAGTGTAATATTGTTGAATAAATAGGAGTTTTCAGGATAAAACTCTTCGTATGTGTGATGGGTGATTTTGGTACGCTAACAAATCTTGAACGTCTATAGAGATAGACACTGTCAATAATATGTACTGTAAATACTTCAGCTAACAGGACACTTAATTATCCAATAAAATATGCAGTTACCTGATAGGTTTAAAGGAATAAAACGTTATAACACTTGAAGCCCACAAATTAGCAATAAGTCACTGAACCTGAAATTCCAATGTAAGTAATTCTCTAACTTCCTAGAAAACAACCAAGCTAACGTTTTTGCCATTAATATAATGTGGAAAACCATATAAAATTGTACCTATCTCGTCTTCTAGTACAAAACTAACATCAAACCAATCAAATAAACAAAACAGTACATGCAGCAATAAATAAACTACCAATGAACAATATAATTAAAGGCTTTCTCGTAAATTTTTAGTACCTAGTAATGAATGTTCTTTAAATCGACTTCTGAAATAGCTGACGACAGAACGGAGCTTAATTCCTAGATGCAAATGCTAAAACAAGATCTAATCTAATCCTTACTAATACATTATCCTTTTCATTGAATGGCGATCTTAAAATAAGGCCGTTTTCACATGTGCGGTTGAAAAGCCGCGCAATAAACGGCTTTTACTGAATCTATGCGTTAATGAGCACATGTATGGGAATGGTTGTTCGTAGAAAGTGTGTTCTCGGCTGTTATATGAACGTTAATCTGGGTTATTAGAAAATCTAGTGCTTTTAGGCTCAGAGGCTGGCACTTTGATGTGTTGAAGTTTTTAGTAAATGCATCGTAATGACTCAATTAGTGTAGCTTAAATGATAATTTAGGAAAACTAACTATACGTGTCAGTCAGATAATCATTATAAAATAAAATAAAACGTTATGACCTAACTCAAATAGAAATGCACTTCCATACTTTTATCCTACAAGATTGAGTGTTTTGTTCTATCACATATTCAGAATATTACCACCAAAAATTATCAATATTTTTAACGTCACTTCAAACGCCTGTCCTTTCCCCCCATTCTTACTCATCAACTAAAAATTACTGCCCAAAACAGACCATTTACCATAGCTCCAATCATTCATACGCCGTCTAAAAACCGCGGCCTCGCGCCCAGCCTAACACCGGCGGCCTTACAATAGCCCATAGCCCAATAAGGCTGTAATTGGAAATTCTAGGGAATGCACACCAACATGTATCGCTTCGCTCTAATGCGACATGTACAAGCTCTCAGCCTATTTAAATCCTATTTAGATCCCATTTAGGGGTCCAAGAGAGGATTTTAACGGTATCAAAGAATATTCATCTGAGATGGAGTAATTGGTTAGGGCGTAAGGTCTAATGGAAGGCGTGACGTAGTTGGGTTTTGTGGCCCTTTGAAAAAACGTTGTGGGGTTTCTGAAATGGTCTGATATGGCTATTTACCCTTAGCCTTCTATGAGACAAACATGAATCTGAATTTACCTCTAGTATTCTGGCTAATCTGTCAATAACTCAAATACTATGCTACCACCCTTGGAAATGTTCTTGTCATCATCTGCCTAGCCTTTTCCCAACTATGTTGATGTCGGCTTCCAGTCTAACCATATGCAGTTGACTACCAGTATTTTACAAGGAGCCTTCATAAGTGTCTATCTGACCTCCTCAACCTAGTTACCCGGGCACACCAATGTCTCTTAGTTAGACTGGTTGGCAGAATTTCTGTACCCAATAAACACTTCAAAAATCCTTTTAGTCAGAGTACTACCGACAGTTTCTCAACTAAAAACAAGAAGTAATCCATATCAGGAACTCGGTTACTAATGGCCAGCACGTCATGCTTGTATGTAATGCGGACTTTATTTACGAAAACAATTGAATGAAGCCGGTGAAGAATTCTGTTAGGGCTAGCACAGACGTGATAGACGCCGCGCGTTTTACGCTAACTTTTAAGTTGCTTATTGCTCTCTACTGTTCATTTGTCAGTACATATTGTATGTCGTGACAAACAGTGATATGACACTATGTCTTGTATTGTCTTGTCTTCTGTAGATGTCATTACTTCTTTATGACTACTGTCTTTTGTTTTGCAAATACCACAGTTAAACAATACAGTAGCCAAGTAATAAATAAAATGACTTCTAGCAACTTCAACAGTGTAACATTAGCCTTAAGCAATATTTATTTCGAAGTCGCAAAAGCAATTTTAAACTGAAAACCGATATAGAAAATCTTTAAATAAATTGTGTTGTATTCTCGAAATAGTTTCTTAAACCAACAAACAAATTACTTTTAAGAGAAAATATTTTTAAATCTGCAACAGTGCTTTGGCTGATGCAGTGGGGTTTACGACTGCAAACTTTATTTGCCTCTGAATCGAATGAAAGTGGACCTTACTTGTGTTAAAATAAGGTTGGAGAAAGGTGCATAGTTGTTTTAATTCGAAGTCGGTCTCAGTAGGCTTTGTTGACATTTTCCCGTATTCGTTTTTTCTATTGTAAGAAATTGTTTATTATTTATTAGGTTGCGGCCACGAAATCAGAGTTTGGAGCTGTTTTGCTAGGAATTTGTTGAAAATGAGAGTGCTTTTAATCTGAACATATAATATTGAATTAATAACTTGAGTGCTGTCACTAGTCAAACCCCATTTTTGTTAAATATTGTGTAAGTACTTGAAAAAAATTTTACATACGAAACAAGGCAACCATTGTATTTTCAATGTTTTTCACTTTAACTTGCATACTCTTGAAGAAGATCTTAGAAGTGCATTATAAAGAGGAAACATTTGCAAGTATGTATGCTATGTATTTCGAGAGCTCTTAATCGATTAAATAAAAATACTTAACAGACGCTATATTTCAGTAAAGCACAGTAAGTAGTTGCCGGTAGAAAATGCTGGTTAATGAAAATGAAAATCTCTTCAAAATCTAGAAGAGATAAAATACTTCACTAAATGTAAAAAATTACTTATTTTACTCCAGTTCAATACAATTCACATCGCCCAGCAGTTTTCATAGCCCCAAATCCAGTGTAACGTTTAAAACCCGAGGTACTGAAAGTTAGAAGCACAGTCGCAGTTTATTATTTACCACGGCTGTTAAGTTCATTGTTCATTAAGTTTCTTTAATTTGTTATGAACTAAAACAATACTAATTAGACGCATACGTTTGAAATAAAGTTCGCTCGCCGTTGCTCAGATATCACAGGAATTTATTGTATTTAAAGGTTTATTTTTCTAAGGAAATGAAGGTGATTCAACTTTGTAGAAATAGGCTTAGCATTAAATATCAAACAGTAATATTGAGAATACAAAACTTCTGTAATATAGTCATCAAAACTACAATATTGAAAGTTTCTGTAGTCATTATTATCTAGCCTTTGTCAACTATTTTGGGGTCGGCTTCCAGTCCAACAGGATGCAACTGAGTACCAGTGTTTTACAAAGAGCGACTGCCCATCTGAAGTCTTCAATCCAGTTACCTGGACAACCCAATACTCCTTTATAAAGCTGATTGTTAGACTCATTTATTTTTGTTTTAGCGTGAAAGTATAAAAACTTACTTTCGTATATATTGTATTAGTGAGGATAAGGATAAATTCGTGTCCCATCATTAGCTGAGACCCTTTGACTCAGGGCTACTAAGAACCTGATTATAGTTTGCGTGATTAAAAAACCCAGAACCTTCAAATTAGCAACTTCGGTGGCGACCAGGAGACGTAACGGTAGTCAGACATAATTTTGAAAATAACGTTAGTCATTGATCCTAATAGCGCCATCGTGATCATTATTTTGAAAAAATACGGTTTTTTTTCCTTGGTTCTTTTTCCAGGGAGGTCCTAACTATTGGCTAAACTTATTTCTTTCAAAATTAGATAAGCTTTTTACTACGTCCAGAGAAGGGCTATTGAGTTAACCACAGATTTTATGACTGAGAATCAGGGTTCTCTTCAATCCTCCTAACTCAGGAATCGAACCCAAGACCCGTGGCTGTTAGTCGCACTTCTGTCCACGGGGACTGACGGGACCGTTGAAGTGTAAATAATATTGATAAGCACTGACTTCTTATAACATCATGACTAAGGGAGGTCTTACTCACATACTAATTAAATTAAAAAACCCAGTCCTTGACACGAAGCACTTAACTTCATAAATTAATAGACAATAAAATCCAGACTTAATTTGTAGGCTCTAATTACAAGTAACTGTTTCGGCGATCCTTTTAACGAAACAGTTAATTACTTTTAACCTTTTTTTGTGCAATCATAAAATGTCCTTATATAAATTTATTGTTTTCAATAAAAACTCGGGTAATGATATCGGCACATCGAACTTGTAATCGGTAACATTAATTCGCTGACTGTGGGCCAAGATTTTTAAGCTTAGATCACTTAACCAACCGGAGATGTCATAACTCTGCCAAAAGAGTTACCCTTGCTGTACCTTCAATTATATCAAATGAGTTATCAGTTCTTCTCTTAGGTAGATATGTGAGGCATGTTTAGGTTTGTGCTTCTCAATTTTTATGTGTATTCATAACGATGTCATCGAAAATGCATGATTGATCTATCTTTATCTGATCCGCTGTCTTGTCCATTCGCGTAAATTGACAGACTTTTCATATACGTCACATATACATTTGTGCATGTCTTATCCGGTGATAAGTACTCTAAGTTTAAGTCTTAAAACTAAAGCTTTCGTCTCACTGTGCGATTATGAGCATGCAAATTGTCAGACCACATTTCTCGATACCCATTTCCCTTTATCCGTGAATCATAAATGAGATATCAGAGTAAAAAAAATGTCGCTAACTGTGCTCCCAGCCTTACGAAGTAAATTAAAAATATACAGGTGAAATTCTTGGAATATAAATAAAAATGTTTTGCGGTAGTCATAATCTTTGAGCAAAGATACTACAGAATTGATATGAATTGCTTACAAAGTTCATTCCGTTTTTAATCGCAAATAAGGTTTGTTTTTTTTTTGAAATTTTGCAGTTTCTGGCTTCTTGTGTTACTGGTTTCGTTTTAATTGACGGCAAGTTTTTAAAGTTATGCTGCACATGTACAAGCTAAGTTCAATCTACATTTAGTGAGAATGAGCAAACATCTTTTAGGGTGAGTGTTTATAAGTTAAATACGAGAGTCTGAAAACGTATGAAGCTGAAGCACGTCGCTACTTCTCCATACATTATTATATACTTTCATAATTCATAGTTACAAACAACCAGGAAACAATCACCTAAACCTAAAATTAAAAACTCAACCGAAAAGTAACACAAACATGTAATTTATTTGTTAATTCCACCCAATAGTTACGGGTTGAAATGGCGGACTAATGGCCCGACTCCTGCGCATGCGCGAGTTTTTGCCAACCAATGGCATCGGTGCGCAAGCGACGCGACGATTGCAATTTGTTAACGTGATAAAACGACATTGCTGTGTACCTATTAGGGCTTTAGGATTTAAGTTTTTGTAAAACGGAATTCTATGAAAAAGCCACGTTTTAAATTAAGCCTGGTCCGGTTAATAGGCCAGTGTTAGATTTATCTTTAGAAAGGAGTAAGGGATAGTTGTTTGTAGTAAATAGTCGTCTGTGTGTATATATAGCATTCATTAGTTACTCGCTTTTCCTTGCCTTTAAGGAAAGCAAAAGAAGATGATGATGGTGGTAAGTATAGAAAAAGGATTAAATGCCTAATAACGGAAATATGTACCCATATACACTTAGAAAGAAGTGTACATAAGCCTCCTACTGGCACACTTAGAAACGTAGAAAGTATCGTCACAAGCACTGTCAGAAAATTCTTCAAGTGAATGCTATAAGTTTCATGCCTCATGATAGCAAAAAGTGCTATAATAATTAGCCATCAAAATCGCGTCAAACAAATCTATTTACTTAGCATCTAAAAAAGGGGATCTTATGTCTTATTTCGCAAACACCTTTATAGGAGATGAAACCACAATCTTTTGAAATAAAATGTTGAATTCAGGAGTCATTGCAGTTGCTATAAAATCAGGATTTATGATGGTGCTAACCTTTCTAGGCCTATGGTGTTCGCCACTGGGCTGCTAAACACCATAAAAGTGAGATTGACGGTAGTGGAATGCTTTTTTTATATGCTGCAATTTTTATTCAGTCGATTCTGTTTGAGTAGCTGATTTTATACGTTTTGAGACAAAACCGAACTAAAGAAGCGTACGTCTCAGCAGGTCTCTTGAAATCTGAAAATGCGTTTAGGGGTTGATTCATTAAAACTTGTGTAAATAAAATACTATGTATGCTAACTATAGCCAGCAGTTTTCCGGTGTCCCGATGGAACTACTTCGCTCACCCGAATAAATTAGTAGCCTTATTATAGCGCTCTTCAAAAGTGAACTACATAATATTGAAGGATGGATTTTTTTTAAATCAGACCATCCTATGATTAACGCAATAACAACCAAACTTAATAACGAAAACAACCAAATCTAGGAAGACTTGCAATATTAGTATCAATTCAACGAAACATTTCGGTTGAACCAACACGAATTGAACTACGTACGTACATTAGAAGTCATCAAGGAATACGGGTAACAAAGTAAACAGTGACATTTGGTACGCAATCTTGTAGCCCATCTGTTGAATACATTAGACTTAATAAAGGGAGCCAAGTTCTTTTCATTAGCGAGCCACCGGGATATCTTGATGGTGGCTGAAACTACAGGGCTGGTGAGTGGGGAATTGACAGAAGTTGTGGCTGTCATTTGTTTTTTAGGACTTTTGGTGGACTGGTTCTGACCAAAGCAGGTTATGAGCGTTCTGCTTTGGACTTGGAGATACAAACGCAGAAATTATTGATTAAGTTAGAGTGGGAATAATTTATATTATACACAGTGTGTGAGAATAATTTATATATACAGGTCCCATGATCAGGGCAAAAGGAAAAATGCTCTTTGAAAAGTATGTTGGGGAATTTTTTATGAATGTCCGTCTGAACCTATGCATCATTAACTTGAGCCAATAATATTTTACAATATGGTAAAACTGTTGAAAGAAGGAAGAGAATTTTAATAACATGTTGCAGCGAACAAAGGACCGTTAATAGTTTTAGCAATTCGAGATATCCCTAGTACAACTTCGCATGTTAAGATTTTTTTAGTAAACCTAAACATGTAAAAATTTGATAAAAGTAGACAAAGGCTAAACTACATCCGGTTAGACTGGAAGCCGACCCCAATATAGTTGGGAAAAAGGCTCGGAGGATGATGAGACAAAGGCTAAACTAGAGAAGTGTGGAAATAAAGGAGCTGTCGCAGATAAGAAATTGATACACGATGACGATGATGAAGAAATCAAAAACAATAGAAAAGCTACGAAATTTTTTCAAGAAGTGACAGTCAAAGAAGAACATTAATTGGCAAGTCACAAATCTGTCAACCCTAATCCTAAGACTACCGGGGCTACCCGGAATTGTCCGCACTGATCGACGTCTCTTCTTTAGTTTTTTCTCACTAATTAGTATAATGAGGTGTTTTGTGCTTAGTTAAAACGACAAATAGCTTTTTTGTCACTAATTGGTGGTGTGTGAGCGTCTATAAACTTTTTGCTTTAGAGCTAAAGGCGGAACGTGATTTTTCTTACAATCTAGCTTAAGATACAGGTAACGGTGTAAATGAAGGTAGAATTAAAGTTTAAACTGAAGCTCTAGTTGAAATTAAGGCTGTACTTAGTGAGCTGTGCTTCTTAGATATCTTGAAACTGGGTTTTATGGATTTTGACTCTTATCTCGAAGAGGTATCATTGAATTACTGTGAAAAAGCACTCTTTTGCTGTATATCCCACCTAATATATCGCTTTGAATATTTTAGATCCTCATCGAGCCAAATTATGTAGCTATCCCTATAATTTTTATTAACATGAGTATACAACTATGATCTAGTATACAGCTTCTAGCATTTCTTACATTAGGAATGAAAAATATCAAATAGAGCTGCTAAAATCTATATAACCATTAACTGTTTTTATTCTCAGAAGTTTTTGTATCATCATAATGCATTATCCTGCCGAAGTTTTTTAAGGAGCAATGAGCATTAAAGCTGTAACTGACGGCCAATTATTTACTGTTGAAATATTAGTTCCTACAAAAACAGTTTCGAGGATTGGAGACAAGGACCATTAAAAATACATCAATCGTATTGTTATCTAAGATACATTTACTTCTCTATTTCATTGTCTTACGAATTATCATTGTTCCCAGAACACTATTCACTTAACACAAAATGTAACTAATCTAAAATACGTCAGCAAAAAACCGGCCAAGTGTCGAAAACAAGAGAGCAATAATACTTAAGTACAGACAGCAAAACAGTGAGTAGACAAAATTATTTCGCAACGAATGCAATCCGCGGACCGAAAACCAGATAATTGGATCGGAATCCACTGTAGGACTTACAACAGTATATAGAATCGAGTTTTTACCCGCGTATTTGGTAGTATCATAATTTCTTGTCGGGTTTTATGCTTTTTTTCTTCCTTAAGTTGGGTCGGCCTTTTTTGATACTCAGCCAGATAATTCCTGCCTCGCCCGGCATTCTGAATAAATGTTGGCTACTTATTGTGCTGGCCGTACCACATATGCGTTATGTAAGAGGGGACTTGGCTGTTTTTTTTTTTTTTAGTTTTTGTGCAGGATTCCTGTTATTGTTCCGTAATGGGGTGTGATAAAGCATTTTTATGAATTTAATTCCTTTTTGTTCGGTGAGGCTTTGTTTGGAACTGTGTCTTGGGTATTATCAGGTTGAGGTGGTGATAGAGGTGTGATACCGGTAGCTTCCAGACTCAACCGACTCCATATGCAATATCTTTAGAATAAACAGCCATGCATTGGAATTGTGAAATCACCTATAGAAAGTATTTAAGTAAGTAAACCAAAACTTTTGTACAACCTAACATTTATATAGACGACAAATTCAGCATAACAACATAATAACACAAACACGGCTTCAAGTTACATAACATAATTTAAACCCAATATTGGCAGCGACGATCTGATAATACACAACAGTTGGTACAGTCGCTTACAGAAACTCCTTTTAATCATTGTACACAAATGTTTAATACTTACCATGCTCCTTCTTTCATACAAGCATATTAACACATACCTACATACATTATATTATTACAAAGGCAAAGTTGAATAAATACCTAAGCTATAGGTATAAAGTTTCAAATTAAAATAAAAGTAAATTTATAAAATCATTTATAAATAATCATAGCTGGCTGATAAAACAAAATAGTCGCGGCTTCTTAACATTTTTATGGTCGTGATAAGTTAGTTTTTATGCAAATCGTTGGACAAACGACTGGTGTACGCGACAATACTTCGGAATGCCTATAAAGTGCTAAATATGGGAGTCGACGTGTATTTTACTTAAAAACGTATATGTTTTTTCGTTAATTTACAAATACGTTTGAGAATGGAATTTGTCATACATAACGTATTCACTTTGATTTCTGTATTTCTTGGGTCGTTCATTTCACTTATCTTATACTTATATCATATACTTAAAAAAGGTTTGCTTCTGATATTCTAATAGGTTGTATATTCCCAGTATACACTTATCATTCAAAGTTCTGAATATCTAGCTACCAAATCCCCTTCATCAGTCAATGTCACCCCTTCACGATTTTTCGTCCATTGTACACAAAATTTCGCAAATTAAAACCCGAAACCAAAGCTGTCACCTTCGCTTGTCTCCAAAAGCGATATACCATTGTCTTTGAAGTTGGTCACTTGATACCTTTTACGTATCTCCAAAATTTCCAACAATGGAATTTCAACTCTGCTCTACTATTGATAAAGCTGAAATTCACCTGTGTGTTTCAGAATTTACGACACTTATAGAGGCTGAGATGTAGTATTTATGTCATGTACCGTGCTTTTCGTCTGTCGGGAGCCCTATTTATTGCCGGTTACCGAAACTCGAATTGATAATTCGAAACGTTTTGTTGGGGTCTAGAATCGGGAATAAAAGTATAACGTATACTATAGAGGTAGATTTTAAAGGAGGAATTACTGAATCAGTTAAGATTTAGTTTAGACAGCAAAAATCAAAGAATATTTAGAGACATGAGGAAGAATACGACTTAGTATGTAGATGGTAAGGGTAAAGCTAGCTCATACGAAACAAAGGACAGACTGCGCTGAATACAATAATACGCTCGAACATCTAACTACTTCCCGGTCATAATATCGTAATGACCAATTGTTGCCACCTCACGTTACTTTTATAATTAATTTTCCTCTGTCTCCAGTTAATCAGTCCAATAAGACTGCGGCAGTAGTCTGGTTGAGTCGTTCCCTTCGCAAAAACAAGCGTGAAATCGAATTGTTTGATTAGACATGCATGGACGTTGATAAAAAAACAAATTTGCTGGAACCCAGATGATTATTTTAATCTATTATTACTGTTATTTCTGAGTCAGTTTTGAATGAATTGATGACCATTTTTGATGTAGCTTGCGTTACTCTTTATGTAGCTGTATCTTCTTTTTATTTTGTGTACATGTGTTCAATATTATCATTTATATCTTTACAAATGTCTAAAGCAGAATCAACTCTTTTAAATCTCTTGACAACTTGTACTTTTTTTATATCTACCTCTGCAAAATACACTACAGTGCTACTTCGTAATGCTACTGTATTGATAAAACTGATCCTTAAAATGGCAACCAAAACCCTTCGCACCTTAGTCCCACAAAAATTCAAACAAAACAAACAATCGGCCATCAAAAGCAAAGGCTACAACGGTGTCAATTAAACCGTGCGCGCACAATTAACGAGAGGAGAATGTCCCGATGTGATGCTATCATGTGACCTAGGGCTATCGCCACTGAGTTCAGTCCAGCTACCGTTGTTCCAAGCTTGATATATTCTGTGAACGTTTATTTTGCTCTTTGGAGGTTAATTGAATAAATTTAAAGTTTAATAAGATCTTGGTTGGTGGTATTGCTGTTCCTGTATGGTGTTCAGGAATTTATTTCTGGTTTGCTGTCTGATCTTTGTGCAGTTTTGTCTAAATTAGTATTCATAACCGCGAGGTAGTTAGTTACAATAAGACCAATTATTTACATGATAAATCTATGAAAATGTGCATCATATTCCAATAATCTATAGGCAATTAATTTGCAAGCTTCAACTTTTTTATTTTCATGAACATGATTAACTGTCTTTACCTCTTTGTCACCTACTTTATTAACCTAGCCATAATCTACCACGTTTATAACATTAGATGACAAGCTACTAATCCAGTGCATAGTTTTCTTTCCCATAACATCATGGGAAAGCATATTGTGTTCGTGTTCGCGCAATTTATAGCCGTCACCGGGCACATTGTTTAGTAAATTATTATTTTAAATAACAACCCTTTTTGCTTCAGTTTTTAAAGTTCATACACTATATTGTTTCCGTTTGGTCACACCAACATTATGACTAAACACTGGTTTCATTTGTAAATGTATATTAACACCATGTTCAACACTTATGGCTACGTGTTCATTTTTGTCACTTGAATCAGTAACAGCTGCTTTATGATTCTTCACTTCATTTATTTTTTTATGGACCATCAAAATACTGAAGTGGAGTGGCATATCATTAAGTATTTCTTACGTCAGTCTAAATATATTCATATCGCACCCAACTACAAACAAGAAAATGTCTAACACTAATTAATCCAAGAACAAGAATTTAGGTACAAACAAAAAGGCCTATGAGATAACTCATTCATTTTTCCATAAAGCTATAAATAATGATCTATGAATAAATATGCGACTCGCAGTACTAAACCAAAACCTGCCTATATGGCTATTTATAATTAATAGCTATTTCATCGACCTGTCATATTTAATGGCATAACCTTATTACAAAGGAATAGAGTCCACTTTCGCACAACCTTGCCTATTTAAAACAATATTAATAATAATTTATGGGACACATAGACGTATTATACAGAAAAAAAATCGACAAAGTGCTCAAAAAGACACTAAGTTTTAGATTGGCGTAAAAATACCGGTTTCCATTTCAATGGAAGGAATTTTTAAAATTAATAATTATTTTTTGTGGTTGATAATAGGGTGTTTCTGTCATTTCGGTAACTGACCACAACTGAACATAAAATAAAATAGTAGTCCTACCAAAAAATACTTATAAAAACTGACAATGACTCAGGAATAAATTCAGTGGATCCATATTTCCAAAGATACAGTGGAAACTGGAATTCATAAAAGATTTTTAAATAAAGCAGATAAAAAAAACAAAGTGGTTATAGTTATACTATAACTGCTTTTTATAATTGTCGAATTTTCTTACTCAAATAATGATCAAATAATGATCACTTGGAAACCGATGATTGGCCAATTCTTGATTACATTCATGTTATAAAAAGGATCCTAATGGTTTTATTGCCATCAAGTCTTCAGTATTATAAACTTTATTGTACAAGCTTTTTTTGTTAATAGAAAAACGTTAGGTACTTACTATATGTAACTTCTTTATTGACGAACCTCTGTTTTTTTTTATTAGGTCTGGTGTTTTGCGTTTTTGAATCGAAGGAAAGTTATAAACTTTGAAAATTTTTGGAAAGTTTTTTCACAATATTCATTGATTCATCTAAATAACTATAGCACAAAACTGCAATTATCTACTACATTATCATCCATTGAATATAACTATTTCACCAATCACCTGTTTAAAAACCACCTTTTATATTCCAATTCCAGAAATTCCACAAAAACACAAAATTCTTCAACTAGCAGCAACACAGCAAAATCGCTTTAGTATTCCTTGAAAACGGTAATTAAGATCGAGCAATGGAAATCTTTATAAAGTTGTATACCTAGGAACCCGTTCTGTACTTTATTCTTATGCATTTTTAACTTGACAAAAATGGAAAAAAGAAAAAAGACAAATGATATCTGCATGTTTCTTTTATTAAAAATAGGCCAAGTTCTAGTCGGACTCGCTCACGAAGGGTTCCGTACCATTATTTATAAAACGGAAAAAAAAATCACGTTTGTGTATGGGAGCCCCCCGAAATATTTATTTAATTCTAGTTTTCAGTATTTGTTGTTAAAGCGGCAACAGAAATACATCATCTGTGAAAATTTCATCTCTCTAACTATCATGGTTCACGAGATACAAGCTGGTGACAGACGGATGGACGGACAGAGGAGCGAAAACAATAGGGTCCCGTTTTATACTTTGGGTACGGAACCCTAAAAAGGCAAATGATATCTGCATGTTTCTTTTATTAAAAGGTTAAGTTATCTTAATAGGCTCTAGGGGTAAGTTTGAAATTGGTACAAGAGCAGATTGCTTAAGTTTATCTTTGTAATGTGGTGGATTATCTTTATAGTTTAACTCTGCAAATGCTTGTATAATATAGCAATTTTATTATTCGATGTTACAGTCGCTTTGTCTAAATAACCGATTACCTACTACGGGCCTTGATAATTGTCTTCTATATAAGGTGTTTTTATACCGCTTTCCTCAAATTTTTCACCAATATAACTTAGATGTAGAAATAATCAATCTGTTGCTGCATCATTATTTTCTTCACTTTAACTTTTTGCATAAATAATAACTCTATATTGATTAGAAGTTAAAACAAAAGACGTGACTTTTTATTGTTAGTCACTTATCTACCTCAGATCCAAAAATACCAAAATGAAATATCTGTCTTTAATTAAAGCTAGCTCGTAAACGAACAACAAGTACTAATAAATCAAAAAATCTTAATCAAAACGACTCTGACCATACAAACAAAACGCCCAGCGAATAACTATAGGCGTTATTAATTCAAACAAAAAAACTTGAACAAACCACTACATATACTACAAACTTGAACAAACCACTACATATACTACATTATTCAAATCAAATGCCAGCCATTTTATTAAACAAAGTTTTAATTTGGTAGCACTGGTCAAATTTCAAAACATCCAACTATTTGATTGACAATTCATTTTGAATCATGTATTTCTACGGCGATTGACGATTTTTTACTTCATCACGTTACATTCAAAATCAATTTTTATGCCATCCCTATAAGGCTCACTTTCAAACGAACCCGCGATAGCATTCTAATATGTAATAACTATAAAATTATTCCAATACAAAACTACTTGGCGAAAGGTAGACCGTATCACGTGGCGGTCGGAATCTTAATACTATTTTTACATGCATCCAAAAACCTTTCCTAATCCAAAAGCATTAGAGTCTACATTCAATTGATGCTGCCTTTCATTCCTCATATTAATGTCATCAAAGAATTCTGGGCTCTATTTTTGAGGCGTCACAGTCTGTTTTTGTTCAAAGGATGGTTGTCCCGGGGTATCAAGTTTCGTTCTCACTTCGTCAGGTGTCGCTAGCGGCGTTGCTTTGTTTTGCTCACTTTTGTTCTACGTAGTGTGAACTTGATAAAAACTGAGAGGAAACGCGCGCTAACAGAATAGGGACCTCTTTATGCATTCCTTTTTTATATTTTAGTTCGAAATGTATGAAAAGGCATGTGTTTGGGGTAGATTCTCAATTCGTGGTTTGTTTTTTGTCTGAGTGAAAGTTCTTATGATGGTCTCGTGAATTTGGTGCGAGCTTTATGAAGCTTTTGATTGAAAGGTATTGAAGATATCAGCTGCTTGCAATCCCGCTCACGTTTTGAGCGTTTATGGTACAATAGAGATCTTTGAATTGTATGTTAGCAATAGAAAGTGTACTGAGAAATTATTCCTGTGAAACTAAGCTTACTTTTCGGTCATAATATCGTTAATGAAGGTAGTGTAGCTTTGTCCTCTGAAAGGGACTCCAAACACATTACTAGAACATTCCAGATGGTTCTTACACTGTCCATATTGAAGTAAGTAGTAACTTTAAAGCAAATACACCTCATATTACTAATGCTACAGAAAAAGACAATACTGAACAAATTAAAACTACAACAAGAGATGAAGAAGAAAATCTAAAAATTAAAGTAAATGACGATCCAGAAAACCACCCAGCTATTAAACCAAATAACTTCCACAATCAATTACCTATTTCCCACGACAGAATCTATAACACGTTTCTAATATAAGTTTGACTTCATCCATCATCGGAGTTATCAACACCGGGTTATCTGATCTCGGTGATAGGTAGTGTTAAATAGTACCCATTGTGACAGTTTAACTTTGGGCATTAACGTTCCGTGGGCTGGCGTAGGGTTATCAGAAAAGGCTGATTAGTTGAAAAATAATGGTGATTTGGGTGTAGATTTAAAGGGGAATATGGATGTAGTAGACAAAATGGAGATGTTAAATGGCTAGGAAGGACTGGGAAAGTTGATGGTAAGTATGGTAAAATAAGTATTTCTAAATTCTCATTATGTGAAAGTTATAACTAATCAAAAACCGCAACAAATGATTATTAAAGGCTGATCACAATGCATTTAAATATATTGGTAGATTGTTCATCGAAGCTTTTATTTTCAACTAAACAAAAGTGATTTTCAAAATAACTTCAACTTTACCATGTCGTGCATGCAAAGGAATTTATTCAAACCACAACCTAACATTACATACCTAATTTATTCACTCTCTACTAAAACACTCAGAATCATTTCAATTTCAACCGAACATTCTTCAAAGCTTTTTATGCAATCAGTACATCAAACGTTCGAGTTTTAATCCACGCTTCGTGTAAGTATTTCAACACGCTTGCCTAGCTGGTCCAGCGACATATATCTATCTCTGTCCGTCATGTGATGTTAGAAAAGGATGAAAAACCTCGGCACTGACTTTCAAAGAAGGTATGGTCTTATTAACATGAAGAGAATAGGTCCAGTATAATGTATTCTATTGATAATGTTAATCCTAATCTAAAAAAATAACTGGATAGAAACTGACTCATCGGCTATCGCTTGGGTTTGAGACAAGAAAGTACTTCCTGGTGGGTCAATATTTTGATGGGAAGTGTGTGAAGGAATTTGGATTTTCTTTATTAAATCTTGCCTTGAATGTTTACGAATTCTGTTAGCATGACTGTCTGGAGAAATATAAGGTGAAGCAGGAAGATTAGTTTAGACCATGATGATATGAAATATAGATTAAATACCTTACGAAGATGTAACAAGCAATGAAGACTCTTTCTTACCTGAAATGAAATAAAACAAAATTAGTAATGATAACAGTAGACGTAATACGATAAGTAGAATTAAAATAAAACATAAGTCAATCATTTAATTTAAAACCCTTCAAGTTCGAAACCCTAAACTTAGTAATGCAACAAATATGTCTCCTGCAGTACAAAGTCACAACTTAATTTTTACAAACTCGTGACCGAGACATTACGATAAGTGCTTTTAACGCAAGAAAAATAAAATGAACAGCACATTTATCAACTAGTCCCTCGGTAGGCTGAGGTTTTGGTTTTGTTTCAAAATTATCTGGATTAAACTCTACACGTGTTATATTGAAATCTGTTTTGTAAGAAGCATTTGATACCATGTTAGATATAGAAAATAAGGATTATGTTACTTATGATGATCTTAAGAAAGAATGAGTCATATTAAATTGTATTTTAATTTGTAAAACATGCAATTTCTAGTTTCATATGTTTTTTGATCGTAAAGAAAGTCAAAGTCAAAATGGTTTCCCGCTAGGAACTGTCCTGGCGCCAATTGAAATAAAACGCAAATAAAGCAAAATTATTACAGTGACAAGATCCCCAGTTATATTATTACGCATAGGCCTATCTTTATTAAAATCATATGTAGGTACTTGGACTCTTCACCCGACAACCCGTTAAAGATAATAAAAATCCATTTTGTAGTCGATAAAATTATTTATACTCAGTATTTTAAGACATTTCTGCATATCATGTGACTGTGTCGGTGAGTTTGAACGACTTGCCCATAAAAGGGACTCTCCTTATTTTAATTGCCGATATTAAGTTAATATGGACTTTTTACGATTATAACATTGCTGTTGTAAATATATACATAGGTAGTCATTATTTCAGTTTAATTTATTTTTGATTTTAGCATTAATGTGAATTTTAATTATGATTCTGGCGTTCTTTACCACACGGAGTGATATATTTTTCTTCTTAATAGTAGCAGGTAATGCAACATTTAGCTTTGAATAAAAATGTCATCATGTGTCTTGAATATTAAATAAATAAACACTCATCCTCCACGCTTCTGACAAAAACAGCATCTTCGATCCATTACATTCATAAATATTAAAACTGTCATCGATATTCTACATTAGAATATTATACCAATAAACTAGATTTTAGACCAAACTTATGTCGCTCTATAGTTGTAATAAATTCGTATTCTTATCTTTAATAACGACGTCGACAGTAGCCAAAACCTGAGATTATAGTTTGCATACACGATATGTCAATTATGTATAGAATAATTAAGCTTATAATACTGAAATGTTACACTTCTATTCCGGTGTTACTTAACATTTGTTTTAAGCACTTTATTATTAAGTTTGCCGGCTTTTTTAATTATTACGTCAAGAGCATAATAATAATCTAGATACAAATATCTGGATTCGTTAGCCGGTGTCGGTGTTGCAAAGGTCAGTTGCCAGTCGCCGTTAGTAAAACCAGAAGCTATCTATATTATGGCTAAAGGAATTGGCTTACTAATGAGTCTACGAGACTCTAAATTGATTCTGAACATTGGTAATAAGCCTTTAAGAGAATATTAAAAACTTTTAATGATATTAATGTTGTAAAAAATGAATGTAATCAACTTATTTAATTGGACGTGGCAAACGAGCTAGATGATTCAAAAATAGAGGCAGATACAATCATTGATCCTGTGCAAATTGTAGTCATTGATAAACATCTAGGTATCGAGAGAGTTGATAATGATAGGAACAATACCAACAGTATTGTAATAATAGCTATCCATACTAGAGAAGAAAATCTGAGTGAGTAACTCAAATCCTGAGTAAAGCAGAATGAACGTGATATAATCGACTAAATGACTAAAGTCATTGAAGACTTGATTAACACGTGTAATATAAAGAAACCCGTTACCAGGCCTACCCTCATGCTTCAAGGCTACAGATATTAAACTTTGTTTGAGTACATAGTTGAGCTCAATATTTATGATACGTATAAAAATATTACGATCAGTTAATCAGTAGCCACTTATTATCGATTACAAATATAAAACGTAATATAAATCAAGGCGGTTTAGTGTTGTGCTGATATCGGCAAACAGTTGAAACAAAACAGACAATATTAAGACAAATGTTAAGAATGTCTACAGTAAAACAAAAGGGTTTTTTGATGCTTTTGAAATATATCACTATGCATGAGCAACTGAACCTATTTGATGATCTGTTATTTCCATTGATTCAAGAACAATAAGATTATCTATTGAGCAGTGAAAAACAACTACAAAAATAAGAACTATCGACACAACCAAACCACATCACTACATCTCCACTAATTAGTTTCAGCTCACTCGAAGAAATTCACGTTGATTGATCAATAAACTGTTTTCGTCATAACTCAACTATTAAAAACCTTTTAAATAACAGTAACTATATTGATTAACGTGTCGATTTTCTTTGATATGCCGACTGTTAGCAGTCGCTACCAGTCGATACTCGCTGTTTTAATTACTGGTTAAAAGTTCAGTTTCTTCTCTATGGGAATTAATAATGTCTATGATTGTGGAATTATAAAACTGTATTAATTGGTTCATGATTATAATTTTCTATAATTGGGTTATAATATCATGTAGCTAGTTATTTAACTTCTCCTTGGAAATAAGTAAGATTATTAATGTTGTAGTCAAAGGTTTTTATTGCAAATACACCTGCTATAGATTCATATGAAACGTCAAAATCTAGGTGCACGGTTCCAAAGAGTTGATTATATGAAGAAGAACCAGCTTGATACTGAAATCTTCTTATGTCATAAAATGTTTATTGGAACAAAAGCTTCCGACAATACAATTGCAACAACAACTGAAACAGCTTTTTATTGTTTTTCATCAAACTAATCTACTTCATGACGACTCACTATTATAGTGAATTAACTAACTTAATCGTCTACCGCTATTAGTTCGCAATAAATAATTCTAACCGATCACTGATCTGCCAATCTCCTATACATGGCTTCATCTTGTTTTACGACATCCTCAAGAGAAGGAACCAGGATCAACACACATTATTCCTTACCACGGATCAGATGCATTGCAATAAAAAATCCCTTCTTAGAACGACTATCTTAATTTCGCTTTTATTACTGACTTAACATAATTACTTAGAATCTGTTTGTGCATAAAAGAATTCAGTGGATTGATGGTGATCGGAGATAGGAATTTAGAAGGAAATACTACAAGATTTTTAAGTTAGGTTCATTCGCTTAAGCTTTTGACCGACGCGTTACCATGAAAATATAAATTCGAGAGCTTGTATGCCACAGACAGACAAATAAGTACGTCAAACTTATAAAAATCCTCTTTTTAATAACCCTAAGTATGACATATATTTTTTGGTATGGCAATAACACCAATGGATTCGTCAAGAAAATGCTTCAAACGTATAGTTTTTTTGAGACTGCAGCAATCTCTTTGAGGTAAAACCTATACAGTGCCTACTTAATTACTTTAGAAAGCCTGCTTGTATTTAATTCACTCTAGTAGTTCCATAAGACTAATGACACCATTAGTACTTGTATCAATACAACATACAATACTATGACAATTAATTCTCTGTCATGTAATATGAACAGCACACTTCAACACTGAAAGGTAATAAATAATCAAGTGCAATAAAAAATGAACTTTATTGCTGAAGTAGTTAGTCGGGAAATGGAGTGAGGGGTTTATCGCAATATAAATTACACAGGATCTAAGCAACAGGCGGAATGTAGAAGCCCATCGACAGTTTTTGCTAATACAAGAGTAGAGGTGTTTTATTGTTCACGATATACTTAAGAGGTAATCATTTTTCCTTTCGTAAAGTTCCTGTAGGTGTTAAAACCCTAATAATTAAAACGGAGAAGTTCACTTAAATCTATACAATACCAAAGATAGACCACCGTTACATAAGTATTAGCATAAATATTTTCAAAAACGTCAGTTGCCAGTATCATAAAACAAACGAATATAAAATGTGGCCACAATTACTAAGGTTAATTGTAAGGGACAACACTACTGGATTAAGCTCGTAGTTGTACATAAACTTTATTTTTTCCGGATATCAAAATATATTTGTGTGCAAGAATAATAATCTGAATCTTTAAAATGAAGTTTATTAAGCCACAAAACTTACTATCGAATCAAATCCTCTATAAAAGCAAATCGTATCGTAATCGTGACGTTAGATGTAAACGACACTCAATTTCTTTGAGATGCGACGTAAAAAAGTAATATGGGGAACTCTAAAGATTTTCAAACTTTGCTTTATGCACTTTATAGTTATGAAAATAAGGTTGTTTTTACCTTGTTCGATATGATGGAGGCTTTAATAGAGTCTTGTAGAATGCCAGGCGCGTTCGGAACGCGCGTTTTTCGATTATTACAATTCGCGCGAAAGTCCGATCGTTTTGTGCTTATTAAAAAATTGCTTTTGAATTTTCGTTATTGTTCTTGTTTCCATTTTTAAGTGACGTTCAAATAAGATGCAATTTATTCGAATAATGTGCGATGTATGTTTTCTGAAAAACGAGAAGTTTATGTTTATGAAAACTGCACATGTTTAGTGTATCTATATCATCATCCGCCTAGCCAATTTTGTTGGGGTCGGCTTCCAGTATTACCCGATGCAGTTGAGTACCAGTATTTTACAAGGAGCGACTGCCTATTTGACCTCCTCAACACAGTTACCCTGGTAAGACTGGTTGTCAGAATTACTGGCTTCTGACCAAACGGAACGTAGAGTATTTATATGAACACTAAAATTATTTTACAGTTAACCTCTCTTTGCTTGTACATAAAAGTATCGCAAAATTCAAAATGGCTGGTTAATGACCTTTTCCGCTAAGATGCAATCATTCGCATTAATTAGTAATTCTTAGAACAAATAAAATCTTCCTAGTGAGGTCATTGACTTGACTACCGATTTCAATTTATAATGCAAATGGCCATTAAATCGAATCTAGATTTTGTGCAAAATTAATGCGGTTTTTTTGTCTATGAGATCATTGGTGCGGACTGATTGATTTTATGTATTAAGTTAATATAGAAAATTAAATCAATTTTAGTGCTGTTCAAGGTTGGGTAGCCTTGAAGCATCTAGTGGTAAAATGGGTGAAAAGATTTTATAAAGTGATCCGAAGCGAAAAGTAAAACTTCGTGATTAAAAACTTTAACTTGTCATTGTAATATGATAAACAGCGATTCCCTAATTTTCGTGTGCATTAGATAAAGAAAACATGCATTTAAATACATGCTTGTATGTATTCAATCTACCCCGCAAAACCTGATGCAACCATCACCAAGCTATTAACAACCAATCTTATGACCAATCCCACGCACTCTTTACCAACAATTCCATCAAATCCATTACAAGTTTTAAAATATACATTTTATTTGACGAAACACAGATAAAAGGCATGTATCTAAAATATGTTAATTTGACATTACATTTCTAAGTGAAAGCAAGCACGCACTTATAAGGGTGGGGTCGCAGTACGAGAGGTCATTCGACACAACCTTAGAAGTGTCAACTGATCAATGACCAGTTTACAAAGACCTCTTATGTAGCCTATTTAGACCCCTGGTTTCGATAGCATTGTTCGCAGTGGGGGGGAGGAAGGAGGTCAGGCCTTCCTGGGAGGTCTCGGCACCTATTGAAATGAGTCCCCTTTGAATGGTTTGGATATGGGCGTGTGTGAGTTACAGGCTGTGGCGGTTAGTGTTATGTAACTCTCATAGGTTTAACCGATGCATCGTTTTATAATCGTCTAAGAACGTGTGAACAAGTAATAAAAATATGATCATACATTATTCCGACATTTTGTTTCCCGTCGTATCGATATCCTTCATTTATTGAATCCCCTTTTTGTTTTCTTTCAACTAAATCTATTAATCTTTGCCTTATTGTCTTCATACCTCTATTAAAACTATTTTCTTCAACAAAGCAAATTCTAATCTTTCTTTCACCTTTCCTCGAAGCATTAGCTTTAAAATTATCATTTATGACTTTTGCTTCTCCATCTTTATTCATTGTAGGCCTTTTATCCATTTCAGGGAATGAGTGAATTTTTCCCACAAATGTCTTACCTTCTTTAACTTAAAGCATTTCTTTCATCGGCACATTCAGTAATATTATGCTAATATGTGTTTATGCCTTGTTCACTGGTAATGATTTTAGCCCGTCTAGTGTTGTGTGCAGTGTTTTGATACCAGTAGCATTCCTGATTCGACGTAGTGCCACTCAATGGGCATACGTCATCGAGGAATTTTATGTTTGAAGTTATGTGTCGGACCGAGTAACTAGGCTGTGGATTGTAATACTTGTGATTGTAGTTACGTTTCATTTGGATGTTGTATTTATTAGTAGGTAATGGTATAAAGCGAACATTATCTCTCGTGTATCAGATTATTGAAGAAATTGTGACTATGTAAGGTTCAAATATTGGGAGTATTGCTAAGCATTTTGATCTGGCTTTGTACATCTAAGCATAACCAGTCCATCTATACTTAAAAACTCTAAACTGCAACTCTCTATGCCCTATTCAAGTCCACAAATATCTCTATCTATATCTATTCCTATTCTTCTACCAAACCCTATATCATTCTAATCTCAACACACTCTTGTATCTCACAATAACACCGCGATCCTTTGTCTGAACATCCACATTAAGCGAACTCGACTACCCTCAAAAGAATCGTGATAAAATCAACATCTGAAACAAAGCTGGGCAATATTTAATTGCAACACTTAACACTGGCCCCGGGCCTGAGTTATAAGCGTGTGCGCCTTCGACGCGCGAGATAAAATGTGATATAGAGCGCACTGCGAATAGGACATACGCCGTGGAATACTGGTGTAGACTTGAGAACTTATAGACCTGGCTATTGTTGGGAGGTGTTAAGTGAAGCTTGGGAATTTCTATTTTGATGTTGTATTGTTTTTATGCTGGAACTTTGTGTGTGGTTGTCTTGAAAGAAATGCGAAAGTTTGCAACGATGTGTAGATGTGAGTTTGTTTTACTTCTATTCACTATGGATTTTGATGATTTTGCCAGTAATATAGCTTGTACGTCAAAATAAAACGCAGGCTACTTTTTATCCATGTACAGGAAGTAACTAAGAGACGGGCACTAGTATTCAATGATATTATTACATCGAATTCTTCATTCCAAACAAAACAAGCACAAACCACAATTATAGTTATCCAAACCCAACTAAAATTCCAAAACCCTTGTTAGACTCCAACAAAATATTTATTCAAAACCCACAAACATAGCTTAGGTCTGCTCAACAAGGAAACACGGGCGAACATCGAATGCACTTCGAAACAATTTTAATACGCAATATCTATGCATTAATAGGTCTACAGAGCACCTCTCTAAGAACCCTTGGCCGGTGTAAAATGTGACCGTAGGCGTCCAAATAACAAGATTTTGTCCTCTAAACGCCAACTATTGTAACTATATCGCGATATCCGATGGGATCTGAATGTTTCTGGATCTCAGGATTATCTGCAAAGGGTGTGTGTTTGTGGACATACGGGCTTGGAAAATGGGCAGTCTTTTAGACTTTTAAGTTATGAATTGTATGTGTTTTAAATATGAAATGGTTACTGTATTAACAAACTACTACATTATGAATAATTTGAGCTTACAAGCATACACAACAAAAGTTTTGATAACTGTTAAAACTCATTATACATATCTAAAAAGTACCTACGCTAGCCTGAAGTACCTAAACAATATTAAAATAGTTGAAGAAGAAATGAGCTAAACTAGAAAGAAGGCCAAGTTGAATAATGTTTCTGACCATAGTTAAAGTTAACCATGAAGATGAGCCTTAATATAAAAAGACGATTATCTAAATGTCAAAAGTATCCAACTTGCTCGCCGCTTTAAAAGTCCGTATGTCACAACCCCGCTCAGGAATAAGTCTAGCAGTATGTGCAAAGTAACAAGGCGAGGGTACACGCTATATCCCCACTTTAACGACGCATTTGTTCTAATGTCGGGACCTATACTGTGTATACCTAGCTTTATAATCGCAAAATTTACAAGATATTGCCGCGATTAGAGTTGGCGAATATTTTTTATGGTGTTGGTGAAGAGATATTTTAAATATTTTGTGACGGTTTTAGAACTTTTGAAGATCTTGACTTTTGTAGCATTTTTTTGAGCATTAACTAATTTACAGTAGCTGCCATTAAAGGCCTTCTGAAATTGTTATAACTATTAAAACCTCAACTTGTTGGTAAAATTCTTGGCAAAATAAAACTGAACAAAAAATCCTTAATCCTTAAGACTGTTTTATCCAACCCACTCGTACTTTATAACACGTATAATATTTCTAAGAATAATCCTCTCCATATATTCTGTCGGCCGTAATAATGTCAGCACAACTTTTATTCTATGACTTTAACTAAAGGACCACGTAAGGGACGCTAAGCTTGATGTCATTTGTTTAAATAATATTGTAGATGGTAAAAGAAAAAAATATATATCACGGCTAATTAAAGGACTTTCCTAGGGTTTGGACTACGTTTCTTTTGAAAATAATGTTTCCACTTTTGGCTTCAAAACTTTAAAGAATGTTATATGTGATATCAGATAGAAAAGTATGGATGAGGAAGGCTGTACCCACCACAACTAAAATTAGGATATGGGCAAAAGGATTATGACTCTGAAAAAGGGTCACTTAGCAGTCTTCAAAAGCTTTCTTTTAATAATAATAATTACAGGAAAAGGAAATTTTTGAAAACCTAAGACAGAATGGTCCGAGAAATAATGAGATAGTATATAATAATAGTAGCTACTTAGTAATTCTTACGTACTTATACATATGTGATGACCAACTTCTTTTACAATTAGGAAGGTATTCATTTCACTTGTTAACCCGTAATAAAACTAAGCAAGAATTACTTTCGTAATAAAAATGAATGATTAAAGTATATCTTGATTGCGAAAAATTGCTGTAAGATATGGTCTAAGTCATACATATGGATATGAAAGAAATTATTGCTATTGAAGACAAGCTCAAACTGATTGCTATAGTTTATGCAAGGAATATTACGTCGCGTTTGCTTGATGGAAATTTAATTGCCTTGAATATACAAGAGTTTTGTTTTAATTTCTATTATGGAATAGGATATGGTTTATTATAAGAAAAAGGAGTGAATTGAAAGGAGTAAACAATACGAAGAAGTATCTTGAACCACATTCTTTATTTATACTGTCTCATTTATATTCGTTTAAACAAAACAGTCAATAGGTATAATAAAGTGAAATTTTAAGTCAGCCTGTAGCCAGTAGTTTCTCAGATTAGCAAAATGTTAATTCGATCCCATACTGAAACCCCATCAAAAATAACCAATGCTCACCATGCTTATATCAGACCTTTCGGAATAAATCTATCACCGTCTATGAGGGCTGGCAAAAATAAAGATAAAGATAAAAGATTTATTATTAAAGGAACTCATGAATTTTCTTTTGTGTCAAATGACAAAGGATCGAGGAGAGCGTGTCTGGATGTATTTTATACAACTCTGTTGTATTTAATGTTTTTTTGAAATTTTATAGTAAGTGTACGTGCGTTTAAAATGTATGGCGTGCTAATGAGAAAGCGTCTTAAACAAATATTTTTTAAATTCTGCGACAGATCTTTTAGCTGACATATCAGAGTAAAAGTAATAGAAATCAATAAGAACCATTGATTTTTGAATGCTTTTAATCAAAGGCATTTATTGGAACGGACAACAAAATTCAATTTGATTTGTCATAGAAAGAAGTCTTTGCAAAAGCTTATGCAATAAGATTACCCGCACATAGGAGACTAAACTGTCTGATGTCTGTATTTTTTTTAAGAACGTCGTGAATTCGATCAGAGTTAAATTACCTGATCGTTGTTATTCATTTCCATACAGATTTTTGAGCCCAAACAATCTATCGGCCGACTAATTGTTTGCAGTGTGTTTGGTGTCTCGTACCTTATTTTCGAACATTAGTCGTAATATGAAAATACTCTATAATTGTTCGAAATCAAAACTGAAAAATGGTGCCTACGAAAATGTATTTTTAGAAAAAAAAACAAAGCTTGAGCAAACCATCCTTTTATGTTTCATCCAATACATACCTAATATATACGCACCAACCCTACCGGTAACTACACTCGTTTTGAGTTACACCAGCACCCAACTAACAAGCCTAGCTAGTTATACGAGGCCTTATACAGGGCGTTTCTATCCACACTTATACAGGGCGTTTGTATCCACACTTATACAGCGTGTTGCACTTATGTTTTCGCGCATTATACAGCCTGTTAGCGTTGCTTACTGAATTTGTCTATAAGTGCGTATGCGCACGGAATTTAGGCGTCTTCTGATGTCACGATGTTTTTCCTTAGAAGTCTAGTTGGTTGTACCTTGAAAGTGAGTCACGTAACACAATAAAATGTATCAGAAGGATCTGTATAAGAAATGTGAACTTTTATCTAGTTAGATAAATTCTGGTTTGAATTTGTAGTTGCTACGATTGTTCTTATAGCAGGTTTGTATTGCAAGTTCGATTCCCGGGGTGAATAAATTGTTTTCAAATATGTTTGGGATGTTTATATAACATGCCATGGTTATGAGAAAATCCTAGTTGAATTTCAATTTTCAAAAGACAATTTTATGCGTGAGATTGGTCGATTTGATTTCTTAAGTCATTCAGTATCGATATGGACCAGAAAATACCTTTTATGTAGGTACATACATATCCAGGTAATATATGGGTAAATGATAGTTTGGCTATATAATCAAGGTGCAAACAACCACACACAATTTATTAAAATTAACCCAGACTTTAAAACAATCTTACACTCGAGTGCAAACAAACTTGCACCCTCAAAGCTATTATTCAAAACCTTTATTTTTTCCTTTTCCGAGGAACTTATCGTCAGTGTTGCGTACATCACTAGCAAACACTAGTGACGTGACTACAATTGTCCGTAAATATTAATAAGTTGCGACCATTTGCCTAGAGGTACTCACAAGCACGTTTGATTTATTATCTGCGCGCGCGCATGACGACAAGTAAACTTATTTGTGTGTGTAACAAAGTTCTAAGCATCTGTCATGTCTGTATGTCTAGGCGAGGTTATCTTGTAAACTACTGAATTGATTTTGTTCCGTGTAGGAGCTTGAAGTAAATAGATAAGTTGGTTGAAATATGTGTTAACATTATTTTGACATAGTACTAAGCTTTTGCTTCCTGTTTTACTCCCCAGCTCTATTCATAAACATATTTCTCTTACTTAAAATATGACTACTAAATACATCATCACCTCTCTATTTACAAGTCACAAAACTTTAAAACTGTCCCACAACATAAATATTATCGATAACAGCATCGAGTAATGCAGTTACATCACTATATTAGAGTGACGTGCCCACATTGACATTCTCTCGATAAATAACTCGATTACCGAATAAATAAGTATCGATAAACAAAACCGAATCATTGGTTGACAAGTATTACGCCTACAAAGTAACGGCATGAATTAAAAAATGGAGGAATTTTTGTTTTAACTGATAGTGTAGGTAAAAGATGGTTGTGCATTTCAAATATAATATCATCATCTGCCTAGCCTTTTCGCAACTATGTTGGGGTCGGCATCTACTCTTACCGGATGCATCTGCGTACCAGTGTTTTACAAAAAGTGACTGCCTACCTGACCTCCTCAACCCAGTTACCCGGGCAACCTAATACTCCTACGTAAGACTGGTTGTCAGACTTCTGACTACCCGTAACGACTACCAAAGATGGTCAATGACAGCAGTTTTGTTAAACATTTTTGAAATTATACAAGAAATAACGAGTCAACTTCTATAACTTTTATCTCAGAACTGAAGTAACAATGCAACATCGGTTATTTTGAACCGTTAACTCGTAAAGTTAAACACCATTTTAACTGAGAGTGATGTGAAAAACTATTGTTGGGGTTCGCTCAACAAATCGCATGGGTAACTGTTAGCGGATGCTTTAATCTTATTTAGTAGTACATTTTATCTGTAACGTTTATGTATAAAATACTTAATTCTATGTCTTTTTGACAGGTTTAATAGTTCAGCTATTGACAATTTACTATAATACTTACGATAAGCAACAGTTATGTATTTATTGTTGTGAAATCAATAAGAACTTTTACAGCTACATAATATTAATTTAATATTGTATTTTAACAAAACGGTATTTTATTGTATACATTCAAAAATGGAACTCTTGATACGACTGCAAAAACACATCACTTTCTTTAATGCGGTGGAGTAAAAAGGATGATTTTTAGCTGCTGATGCAGCAAAAGATTTTTATTATATAGCTATATAATAAAAAATCTTTTGCACTAGTCCTACTAATAAATGCAGTAGTATAAATAAATGATGCCTCTGAATATCGGCACAACCAAAGCCTGGATTAAGAAGCTGAATAATTGGCATAATCGCATCAAATTGTACTCCTTCATTATATAAATTCCTCAAAATATATTCACAGTCATCAAAATAAATCTCCAAATAAATAAATATAAACTACACTTTTCAAAAGGACTCTCGATATTTCACACATATTACCTTTTTCTTCAAAGACATTCGTACTATCTATTAAAATACCTCCAACAACAGGCAGGGTTCACAAAACTATAAAATGCAAACGTAAAAATACAAAAATAGACGGCGTATACATACGTAATATAATTCGCGTCGGCCACGCAACAAGACTAAAGAGTACCACTGAACATTTTACAGCTTAAATGTCGCTAAATCCATTACTGGGTACAACCACGCAAGGAATCGAAACCGAGTTTTATGCATTTCATATTTCTACGTTTATTTGGTATAGCCAATTAGTATGATCATAAAATCAAGCCGCGTTTACGGGAGGTCCCTTTGTCGCGCACACACGGGAGTGCAATGCGTCGAGCGCCGTTTATGATCGCGATACATATGCAAAAAGATTGATGAAATGAGGCGACTTAGGCATACGGATAACGTTCCTTTGCAAGCTGAATAAGTAAGCTCTTCCGTGTACTATTGTTATTTAAAGTAAAACAGAACGTTTACTGAAGTTTGTAAGCTCCGTATCCAACAATAGAAATAGTTTAGTTGTACAATTGTGAATTCAGGCGAACAATATTATTATAGTTATTTCTCGTATTTCTTAGGTGAGTGGAACATAAAATATAATTGCTTTTGCGGACGGTTCCGAAGCGACGCGTGCGCATCGTGTTCGCATCTGCGATTCGTTACAGTTGTTCTTCTCTTTATGGGCAAAGAGATCAGTGATATACAATAACTACTTCTGTAAGAATATTTGTACGTGTTTGATAAGATGTTTAGCGAGCTAAGAATTTGCTTCTTATAGATGATTGCGGATTCTATGAAATGATCACTGATCCGGTGATTATTATACAATGATAGGGCCCAACTATTTTTTCTACAGCCGTAGAAAGATGCATCAACTTTGTTCTATCTTTATATCTTAAAATATAATCTAAGAATATTATAAAGCTGTAGAGTTTGTTTGAATCCTCTAATCTCAGGAATTACTGGTCCACATTTGAAACATTCTTTCAGTGACAGTCCATTTACCTTTTAACGAAGTGGTTTTTACAAAACGACCCATAAACTGAATCCAAGGGACTCAATTTTGTTGGTATTAAGCTTAGCCGTTTATGTGTTTAAATCATGATTCAATATAACTTGGAATATTACAAAATATTTGCCGATATAAACATAGCTGATTATTTTCTACCTTCAGGCAATACCCACGTATATACGATCAGCGCTGATTTCCTCAATATTTCCTCTAAGTGCGCGAAACTAGTCATAAATCTGGAATAAATCGTGAAACACGTTTGACAAACGATCAGCGCTTTGAAATTAATTGATTTCCTAATGATAATTAATTATTTTGTACCAGTTTCGAAGTACGTGATGATAATTAAACCTATTTACCAAAAATATAAATCGGCTGTAAATGAAAGTTTCGATGGAAGCAAAAACTTTTAAACTAATTTTGATGAAACTTGTGAGTAAAATAGATAGGAAATGGGCATGCCATATAAGATTGTTTTTACCCGGATGCGGAACGTAGTTTCTTCATCATCTGCGTGAATCTAGTAGGTATCTCCTTTCCACAAAAACTACTGAATGAATTTAGATGAAACTTGGTAATAACCATACTCGTAGCTTACAAACTGTTATGTAGTTCCTGAACTACATGAGTGACACTGCAGAACGCAGCTAGTATATATCTATCTTATTAAACCGAGGTCACAATGCTCAAACCAAAAATAATTACAATAGCTCGTCGGACCCCAAAGGCGTATATTCGCTTATTGTAATCACTAAAACCTTATTACATGTTCGCGCATAAAATATCCAAAGTATTGTTACATTTACAGGCACAATTCGTCCAAGTTTTTGCAGTTTTTAATTAGGTTTTTGATTGATTTACGAGACCCTTCGTTTTTGAGGTCATTTATTTAAAGTTCTTTTAAAGTACACTAAAATGTTACGGTTATTTGTGTTTGTTTGTTATTTTTTTGGACTTGAAAAGGATTTTTGAAACCATAAGACATGGGATATGATTTACATTATTTATTATCGAAGGTATGTCGTTTGTATTATTAAGACATGCTTAATTTATTTTTTCAGAAATCTAATTTTATTTCTTAAACACTACTTGAGCAAAGCCTTTTTAATTTAAATGAATTAATCACATACGTATCACAGATCAAAAATGAGTAGATATAAATTTAATTACAATCAAACAAAAGAACCAAGAATCCGCTTGGGCTCAAAATACCAAGACTTTCATGATATATCTCAGTTATATTCTAACGGTACGTTGAGACGGTGTTAATATATGCTGTATTTAATGACTGACGGTCTAGGAAGACAGGTTCAATCCAAATTACTTATGCTTATTTTGAATTAGGTATAAACTATTGTATAAGTTAATGTTGAGAGACATACAGGATGTCTGTCGAAGTTTGTATCTGATGAAATAGGGGCATAGACAGACATGTAATCTTCTATAAATGCCCGTTACATTTGATCCACACTTTGAGAGATATATATATCTGAATATTTGAATTAAAAGGTAAGTGTAGGTACATAATATGTTATAGTTTTTGTCATTAACCTTTACACACCCTTTGTATAAAAAAATCACGATATCACAAATTTGAGCCACATTTTGGATAGTCTTCTACAGACCACTGAAGTTTAGTTATGAAATAAACAGTATTTTATATCCTAAAACTAAAGCCTATCGTATTAAAATAATCATAAAGTTAGTTGTGAACATCACTTTTTGTACATGCCTTCTCTAAAATTCACACCAGGAGTAAACATAACTTACAGAACGTTTGAGTCAAATACTATCTCTTAAATATTCAATATCAAACCCCACAAACCTTGATCCGTCATAATTCTAACCCTAAACATCTCACTCGACTCCTTGACAATAGAACCTAATATATGCAATACTAAATGTCAAATGACGTGAGCTCCCATCATATCATCTGCATGTTTAACTTGTGGCTTTTATTATAGCTAACTGCGAGCTTTGAACGCCTGCTTACATTAACTTTAATGTTCGAGAAACCTTCTTCCGGGTTACAAGGAGTATTTGAAAGGAAGACGTAGTTTTAGTAAGTCATTCGCCGTTGAAAGGGACATTGGTTGCTGGTGAAGGTGTTTTGGTTAGTGATCATTTTTAAAAGTGATGCGCCAATTGTCACCTCTTTTCGGAGGGCACGATAAACTGTAGGTCCCGGGTGTCATTTGAACATCTTAGGCAGTCGTTACAGGTAGTCAGAAGCCAGTACTTATCGACATAATCAAGCACCCATCACGCTACGCACTTTTAAGGGTCCTTACTAATATGCAACCAATCAATGGATGTGCAATTGTGGCATATAAAAGATTACAGCAGATTTTCTTATATGACATCATAAAGTTGACCACAGTTTAAAAATTGTTGTAATAGATACAAACAAAAATTAAGCTTTTTATGTCTTGGAAAGATTCAAGTTAAACCCCCTACATTATTGGTTATTGTTCAACCAAAAAGTGGCAAGAAGCTGTATGAATCCAATCTCCAAAGAACCTCTTTGGTACCAACCTGTTTACGACAATGTTGCCAACAATTGTTTATGACAAGTGTTGCCAGGATAAATAAATTACAATTTTGTTAAAGGATTTATAATGAAATCGGTAAATCAATATGTCGATTAATTTATTTTTATTGGTGTTTGTTTTGATTGGTTACTTACGAGTAATCCTTTTCTTGTATGCTTCCGTATCTTCGAAATTGAGAATTAAATGTTTTTATGGCTTTACAATTAAGTATGTTTTCATTTGCTTATGGCTGATTTTGTGCAGGTGTCCTTTATATTTTAGTTATTTAAAATCTCCTAAAATCCTAAAAGAGTTAAATTTGCAACAAAGTTTTTTATTCAATCATTTATTGAAGTAAGTGATGAACAATAAATAACTTAATACAAACCAGATTCTACTTACAACACCAAAAATAAACCCAAACTTACGAAAACGCGAAATACATTTAAAAATATCGGCCCAAATAAGTAAATACACTTATCATTGTGTTACAAAACTACCATATAATTCATACGTTAGAACGAGACAAAGTATTACATTTTAATAACGTGTAAAAAAGAGACAGAAACAGGTCGTAAGATTGTATTAAAATGACATGACGCGGTCGGAGGCAGACTCGCGTCGAAGTAATTTTTATTTTATAATCTTAATACGACCAACTGTGAAATACTTTCGAAATTATTCAACGATATATTTTCGAGATTAAGAGTAGAAATACAGTGCGAACTTTTAGTCGGCCGACATTTTTTTCGGCCTCCCAAATCAGTATGAAGATGAATGGCAGTACGCATGTTACAACGATCAGGTATTTAGCCGGTATCAGGCTGATTGAAAACTTTGATTGGGATCAAGACTTTCTTTAAAAAAAAACGGTCAACTATCGGGCGACTGTTTAGTCTGAAGAGTGGTATTCCAAAATGTATTTTTGTCTCTATATATTAAAAGAATGTATATAATGTTACAAGTTTATGCGGCGTTGACTTCGAATCTAAGATTCGTTTGATTTATTGATAATTTATTCTAATGAGTTATAAAACTGAATTATAATAAGTTATCAAATTCCTCTTGCCTTCCTCAGTTCCCTATCTTACTATAAAAATCAATTAAGTACTACATACTTTCTAAAGTCTAAATTACATAGAATATATTTTGACATAGGTATACATGTGCCAATATATTTTGTGTTAAATACACTAACACATACTTTTATGTACCTTCTCCCTGACTTCATTTATCTTTGAAAAATATATCACCGAACTTTTATGGAGAAGAACAAGCAATAATTTACTTAAGCTCATACTTACCCATAATGGAACAAGAACAATTTATTAACCATGTCTCCGTACAGACAAAAGTTGAATTACCATCAAAACGCCATTACGCGGTTTGACACAAAAATTCTATATAAAACTTATATATATAAATGTTGCACAATTTAAACTAGTATAATATTCGTTTATACATGGAATTCTCTGGATGTGCAGGCTCGGTTTCTTTCGGGGGCTGCCGAAGACTGCCGAAGCGGCAGGGGGTCCTACGAATCAGAGGCTACGAAAACAGCGACGAAATACGAAACTGATTTTTCAAATATAGAACAGACAACAGGAGAAAAGATATTGATTTTTCAAATATAGAACAGATGGCTGCTATTGGTCAGTTTTAATTGCGACCAGTTTTACGACAGTTACGTCAGATTGCTGTCATGTTTTATCTGAATTTTATTAGGCCATTTGAGAAAGTGTCAATATAGTACTCGCGATGATTGCATTGCGTAATCCTTGGTATTTTATAGGATAGATATTCAGTTTATATTTCCTCAAAGTAATTAATAGAATCCTATCAGAATTTATTGCGGAGAGTGCAAGAAAAGTTCACGAATATGTTTATATAACTTTTGAATTTAATGGAAAACCATTGCTCGTTCAATTAATTTTGTAATCAAAAGTCATACTTCCTTATAACAGTAGTTTAGTTATTCATAAAATAAATAAATAAATAGTAACTGTACCTCTAAAATCCCTAATCATCAGTTTGATAGTCCATAAAGCACACATGTACAACGTAATTTATATTTCCCTCGTTTATAAAAACAACTATGAACTAACCAATGACAAGATTAGATAATCCTTCTAACTATGTGTTTGCCCAGGTAACTAGCTCAAAGAGGTATTTGCAAAACGGTCGTACTCAGGTCATTCCCCTATAAAGTTAGGAAAAGGCTAGACAAATGATGATGAATACAGAATCTTAACACTTTTAAACAACATAATATTAAAAGTGCCATATGCCTATCCTCCCCTCAAACTAGTTTCCCAGTATTTTTTTTTCTACAAATATTACCCACATACAAAGTTTTGTTACCTCAAAACCCGCTGTTTTCAAGGCCCCACAGTAACGGTCCATTCGATTTATGAGTCGGTATCGGCGAGCGACGAGTGCACTAATTGGTGCGTGTAGTTGCGCGTGCGACTGCTAAATGTATGGACATTGTTGTGAGGGGTAAGCAGGAGGTGTGCCGTTGCTTTTGTAAACTTGGATGTCTATTTTTATATTTTTGATCTGATATTTTTTTATTAGCTTGGATTAACCTGCGTTTCTAAGGTACTGAATATGAACCCGAATTTGAATAGCCAGAATTACTTAATTAAGAAGAAATAAGAAGAATTAGAATTAGAATGAGAATTCTGATGTATAAACAAGCTACGCTATAGAACAGTATGACCAGAATCTGTTCAGTAACTTTTGCGAAAATGTCCAAACATCCAAACTTTTTCATTAATACATATTATTAAGTATATCAGTGAGATGTGATGTGCTGAAAGCAAACAAATTTTCAAAAAAATTTGGAGAATTCTTAAGTTACAAGATTTGATGAAAAAGATCTACAAGTACACCTAATGTAAATGTGAAGAGCTGTTTGTAATCATGCCCTAATGAAGTACATTTTTTATATAACACTAAATATTTTATTTAAATTCTACCAATAGTTATTGAATATTATTGATAAATTACCGCAAAACTAATAAAACTTATCTGTTTAACTAAACCAGTGCTAACGTTTCATAATACCGTCGTAACCGCCTTATCAAACGACAAATTCCAGTAAACCGTATCAGTTTTACCTAATAACTTGGTAATAATTCACTATTTAATACATGAACACTTCTAGTATTCTAACGAGCCAACTGAATTCAGTCAAACACTATTTATTACCAACTTACATTTGCTGTTCAAAAACCCTTAAGACAATATAATAGGGTAGAAATTCGATTGGCGTTTTAATTTGCAAGGTGTATAAACGTTTATCGAGATCAACAGCTCAACATACACTGGTAGTTTCGTCTTAAATCTCTTTCTATACATTCTGTGCGTTTGCGCAGACCGTTAGCCGTTGCCATGGTTACCAGGTTGGTTGGTACGCGTAATGCAATAAACAAACCTGGGGCTGGATGCTGGATAATGCTATTTTGTGAAGACACTTGCTTGTATGTCTTGGGGGTAGGCAGAAATATTGGCGCTGAGAAACAGTACATAGTAATTATTATGCGTGTATTAATGAGTTGTGCGTTGTAAATATTAATAAAATTTGCTTTATGAATGTTGTAAAATAAGGAGTGTCAGAGAAAAAAATTAAAATAAAACATTTTCTTCTGGTATGCGTAGAAAAAGTAGCTTCACAATTTTATACAGCAAATCTTCACATTGTGTTAATCTTATTGATTTATTATTGAACACAGATAAACAAACATACGAATTGAGAATTATTAAACACATACTTACATATATTTTGATTCTCAAGATAATTCATACAGTTCTAATACTCCGTTAGTAATTCAAGTCCAGAGCTTTTTGGCAAGTAAAATTCTCTTTTTTTATATTCAAGTAAATAAAATCCTTATTGAACTAAAGTAGATATTTTCACAAAACTTAAGACAGCTAAATTCGATATCATTAGTTCAAAAACAAAAGAGTTAGACATTTGAAAAGATTTAATTACAGGCCGAAATACAATGTAAGAAAATTCACAAGAAACTGGCTAAGTTTAGCTCTTTTCGAATATATAATTAAGTTCGCAAGGAATCCTAATCGTTATTTCAGTTCTTTTGAAGTTAGTTTATTTTTGGAGCCTTTTAACTTTGTAGATTCCTATAAAAGAAAGTTATATGTATGTTTATCTTTTGCCTATGTGTAGATATATTATATTAGCTGTCATTTGAACATCTTTGGGAGTTGTTACGTGTGGTTAGAAGCCAGTAAGGCTGACAACCAGTCTTACATAGTAAGAGGAGTATTGGGTTGCCCGGGTAACTTGATTGAGGAGGTCAGATAGGCAGTCGTGGGCTTGTAAGACACTGGTACTCAGCCGCATCCAGTTAGACTGGAAACCTACCCCAACATAGTTGGGTAAACGCTAGGCAGATGATGATTCTTAGAATATTTGGAATCAATTTATACTTCGTTTATTTGTACATATTACATAAGGAAGTAATAAAAATGTTAGCCGTTAGCATTTGATTTTCTCTTCCTTCCCACAAATAAAATGGAAAAGTAAGTGAGAACACGTAGTACCCAACATAATATTATTTAATAGAGAAATTGGTATTTGAATCGTAAATCATATTGCATAGATACGGTTTTATTTTATGCTTGGTCTAAGTTAAGGGCGAGATTTTTGAATATAGAGCCCGAATTTGATAAAAACTATTGGATGTTCTGAAAATGTACTTTATCATTGAACTCCAAAATATATTAGGTATAATTTTTTACTTTAAGTTAATCTATCTAAAAACATAATTTTTCAAAATGTAACTGACTTACTACTGAAGAATCTTATAATTTAAATCCACACTAACGTCACTTGCACAAAAATATACAGATAATAATATACTTTTCTAAACCACCAAACTCCTTAAACACCGAACTATCAAAACCCTTACAAATAAAATTAAACTAACTCAATAAAAAATCGCTGAAACCCGTTCACTTAGACCGCCTCAACCGCAGAACACCACGGGTATAACCCTACAATTGCAGATGAACCACAAATGATTTCCTAAATTGTTTCAGAGCTCGCTGTACAATGTTGCTTTAATTCCAATTGTGGGGAATATACCGGCTGCGCGAAATTGTATGTTTAATGGCATGGGTGAGGACTGAGTGCGAATGCTGTGGGTTTGTTTGAATGTGATACTGTAGAATATGAAGGGCTTGAGAAAGAACATAGGTTCGTTCCAGTCGCCGGAGAAAAAAATAGAATATACTAAACGTGAAATTTGAACGCGCTTGTCTTTAGAACTGCTTGACCAATTTGAAACATTGTTTCAATGTTAGATAGCTCATTTTATTGAGAAAGACTATGGGCTAGTTTTATCTTGATGTGGTAAGTTAATCCATCAGGAAGTGAGTGTATGTTAAAAGATCTTTGTATATTAAATACCAACCATTCGGTACCTTTCCAGGAAATGCACAAGTTTCTAGTCAGGTGTAAATTCTTCGCAAAAATATTGACCAGTAAATAAAATTCTTGTAGAAGTAAACTTTAGTAAAGATATTCAATGTTGGATGTTAGTGTATCGTACGTAACATTATAATATGAATGCTCTATTCAGTTGCGTTACTTCAAAGTTTCCTTGCTTGACAGGATTTTTGATGTTAGTCAGATAACAGAGAAATAAACCGCATACAAGTGAATACTTTGTGTATTTTTATATTTATTAACACCAGCCTCTTTCCCTTTGGATATCATGCTTAATCAATCGTTAGGTGGTTGGCAGACTGGGTGCTTCTATAGCTATGAGGTGAAAAGACCTGGAGCACCCATTTACGGACATGATCAAGTTAAAATTTTTAAACAGATCTAAAGTAAAAACTTCACTTAAACAATGCAGCAAAACAATCTGAAATAATAAGTGGTACTTTGTTTGTTTGTTACTTTAGGTAAAACTACTGAATGGATTTTGATGAAACATACCTAACAGTAATACTTAAAGCTTGTATATCAGTATATATTGGTTACTTTTTATCCATTCTTTTGGGTGAATTCGTGGACCGCAGCTAGTCTTCCCATAAAAGACACAAGAAAATCAATTGAAGCATTAAGAAAAAGGATCTTATTTCATCACTCACACACAGTAACACAGTAACAAAAACCTTCCTTATACCTACCACTTTTATCACCCACACAGAATATTATACACTGCAATTTACTTTAGTACGATATTAGAATAGACACCTTTGATTTTCCACACATTTCTAGCAAATCTATAAGTATCCTGAAAATGATATCTTGTGCTTACATATCTAAATTAAAATCTGTGCTGTATCTACAAGAGTTAAATCTTATTTACAAACTTGCTACGTTGGGGATATGATGTCAGAATATACATATACTAATAAAATAAGGCGGGACAGTCTGTTTGTTTACTTCAACGCAACATTCTCAGAAAGATCTTTTCCGATTTGAAAAAAATCTTTCAATGTTAGATGGCCCATTTAATGAGAAAGGCTTTAGGTTACTATTTATCCGTCTGCGCGAAGTTGCTACCTAAGGAAGGCAGGCTGAAACCGCTGACGAAAGCTAGTGTAACATATTATACAGCCAGTACACCTGTGTTGATGTTTTTGCTATTTTAAATGTTGTCTACAAAACATGGACAGTCTTTAAGAACATCTGCGGTATGTATACTTTTGCAGATGTGCAGTTGTGACATAAGGATATAACATCTTGTTTACAAAACTTAAAGAGGAACGTTGTTGAGACAAATATGTACCTATAGGTTAAGTTAGCATATAGAAAGTTTACTTCGACTTGAAACATATCAAATGCATGCTTTAATTCTCATTGCACTCCCATCTACGCAACTATTACAACAATTCGAGTACAACATCACGTAATATTTCGCAAAGTGTAACTAAACACTAGTGCTGGGCAACACTCACTTAGCATATCGATAAACTACGATTACCGACATAAACTGTGTCGGTGGGTGCAGTATAGGAAGTTTAATCGCATTAAAGGCAAATGAATTCTATACATTATATCCTCGTACGGACGCATCGCAACCAAATCATATTAGTGTATGCTAATCCCAACCGGCTGTGTTGGCTGTAAGTTATAGAATTATCTAACATCGACAACTTATTGATGTGAAAAGAAGCGACAGTTCGAAAGTTAAATAAAGTGTGTATTTAATACTTAAATGCTAATTATGGTAGCCCAAAACTGTTGATTTGTAATATTAGCCATCGTTATCTCATACATTATAATAAATATATTTCCATAATAAAATACAACAGCTTAAGTAGACTTTAATTCCCAGTTTAGCTTCTTATAATCATAAAATAACCGAGCGCCTTTACTGACAAGAGATATTTATCAGATCTTATCTAAATTCACGCAGCTAACCTAACTGCATTCATCGATTCATTCACACCCGTATTTACTGACAGTCCACCTTCCAGCGTCTAATTACAGCCTCTAACAGCCACTAAAAATTAACTAGAACCCTATTACAGTTCACTACAAAAAGAACAACACCCTTCATCACTTGTCAGCCACTAACGCCAATTAAAACTAACTAGTGTTGCCCCAATGATATCGATAAAAAATATACACTTCTCACTTTGACATAACACGACTCGACTGGCGTAAAGGCATTACTAAGTTTCCCTTTTAAGCGGCATCCTACAGTGTCGAGTTACCGGTCTTGGCGAAAAAAAAACCTTTCAGATTAGCAATTACTATATACGAAGCGAGACTGGATAAAAGGATGCCTCCCAGGATTATATCCAAGACCATGCTAAAAGCCGGTGCAATTATACGTGAACTTAAATAGTCAAATGGATCCGCCCGACATTTTGATAGGGCCAATAATAATTTTATTTTTATGGCAGCGGTGGGCAACTTTTGTGTTAATACGACATGTTGTGATGCGGTGACTTTATTCATAACGAAAGTATAGCGATGATATTTTGTCGTTTCAATTATCGCAAAGCATAAACATATAAACCACTTATTAACAATACTAAGTATTAAGTTGCTTTAAGTATATCGGCGGTCTGTATACTTTCAAATAATGTATGCACATTCATAGTTTATTTTTCTCTACATATAAAAAATACACAATGTAGGAATTCATTATCAACGTATAAAGAGAATCACATAACACTAACCTTTTAATATTTTATTATTCTAGATATCAGATCCTGAACTAGACTATAAATTAATAATAAATTAAACTATTAAATGAGATCACACCTGTCATAATCTTTAATAAGCCATTTTGAAAATGTCATAACAGGCACGACAATCAGTTTTATGTGTCTACATTTTGGCTAATAGAAATTAAATTGGTCGTAAAAGTTTCAATTCAATCAACAAATCAGGTTAAAATATAATTTATTTAATGCATAACTGATGCTTGCCTCAATTCAGTTGTATGTCTTCACATTGATTTGTGATCTCCTTAACATAAACTTTATTACTATACAATTTGCATAAATGTATTTTTAGAACAAGGAACTTGGTTAAAGCATTGTTGTATTTACGACTGTTTTATCTTATAAAGTGCTTAATTTAAAGTACACATCTTGTGTATGAAAAAAATGTAGGTATTGTACATGTTTTTTATTTAATTTTATTACATAAAAACTAGTTTAATTTACAATAATATAACTCCATTTACACTATATTATAATATTATTTTGATGTCATGACACCCACCAATCAGTGATTGTTCCAAAGGAACAGTCTTTTGTGTTCTTTTTACACATTACTTAACACATATCACATCCTTATAAAACAGCCTGACGGACATTCCCAATCCCAATACTCTGTTTATTCGTTGATTAGCTTACTAAAAATATAATTTTACATCAATCCCATGCAAGTAATTTCAAATTCCAATCTCTAGAAAGCAAAATGACAAATAGGTAAGTTATTAGGAACGGCTTTTAATAGTCAATAAAATGACGGTAAACTATGACACTAAAGTATTTCCCAATCATCGATAAGGCGTTGTCTGCATGTCGGGCGTCACAAAATATTCAACAATAACAAACATTTGAGGCGTGACTTAAACTATCGATGTCATACCTATGATGCGTTGCACAACACTATTACTCTGCACATAATATTTTTGAATAATGCATTTGGCAATGATATGTATTACATTATATTGGTATATTACATAAATATTACACTCCTACTTTTCACGCTAATGATCAAGGGGAAAGTTTGTGTGTGCGACGTAGGTTTGTGATTTTGATGAAAATTATCAGTAGAATAGCTTCAAAATAAATATAAGCTAATTGCATTTGGATAAAGATATATCATTTGTTTTTTTTCTTTTTACCGTTTCCAGCTGGTCCGGTTCTAAGCTACCTTCTCACCAATTTTCAGCCTAATCAGTTCCTAAGTAATAAATAGTGTAAGTAACACGACTTCCTTTGATATTAAAGATGATATAGCTGGGAAGTAAGTATTGTATTGTGCACCTTTGAAAACTAACGCATGCGTTGCCATTGGCTGGCTACATCGTTTCATACGCCAACATCCAGTAATGAAAACTTAAGAACGCATTGTCTTAACCACAATACTCTCGGATTTTAAGGAAAAAGATATAAAATTAGCGGTACACGTTCAATAAACCTTTCGGTTCAATTTTATTGTAGGCTACACTGAGAGCGCAGACTAGAAACTTTTAGTCGGCCCATAGCTGCTTTGGGCTCATAAATTAGTATGAAGATGAATGGAAGTACACACGTAACAACGACCAGATATTTGCCCGGTAGACTGACGAAAAACTTAGATTGAATTCACGATTTTCTACAAAAAGTTTTTTTGCGACCACCGGGCCGATAGTCGACCTACTGTTTAGTCTGCAGTGTGTAACATACGATGATACAAAGTTTTGTATTGCAAAGTTCATAAAACAATGTTGAGAAAACGTGTAATTTACTACTTTCTTTGGAATGGATAGTAAAGTTATTGGCTGAGTTTAGATAACAGAACTATAAAATTAAGGTTTTGTAAAAACATGTAATATTGGTAAACAGGACCCGTAATATTTGCCGTACGTATACACAATTCTATTTATTATCTTTGTTCTAATCATATGCTTAAACTTTTCCCAACCATATAGGGATCGGCTTTTTCCCTTATAATATTCATCCATTGAGCTACTGATCACATTTATATATTTTTACAGCAATATATTGTAAAACGCGATGCACGTACCTAAATGTCGGTCCTGCGCCTGATCTCTCACCGGTCATGTCGGATTGCCGTCCCATCGGACTATGAGAGTGAAGGAATAGTGAGTGCACCTGTGTCTGCGCAAATGCTCGTGCACTATAGTACGTCCCGCACAGCTGGCTGATCTTCATGAGAACAGCCGCCATGGCCGATAATCGGCTAAGAGGAATACATGAAACTCGATATCAAAGCAATATGATTGATCGATCTAGATCCAAGTGTAAAGGTTAAACGCATACCGCCTACATAGCTGATTTGTATTCACACATAAATTCTAAGTTTTTTGTTCGAATCTGAATACGTTTTGCATATTTCTACATTTGTGGAATTTCGTGTCATAAGTTGTTCAAGGCCGTTCAATACTAGTTTTTGTTATAGTCTCGATAGACGGTATTAAAAATCCGTTGTCTTGAAAAGTGTGCAAAGTTCGCTCGTGAACTTTTAAATAAATCAAAAACTTACATACAGAATAAAATAAACCTTTCTATACCTTTTCCTTATAAAAACGAAATTCCTGACAGAGGTCATTTGGCCATTTTTTGTCCAGGTGCGGGAAGTGGTCCTCCCAAACCGTGGTTGAAACCACGGGGAAAAACTATTATTTGATAAAAAATTACCATTAATTTTTTATAATAGTTTTTCAATAAGGTAATTTTTTCTAAAACTTGTATCCAAAATCTTTTTTTCCAAAACTGTTTTATCCAAATATTTCATTACGAAATCGCTACATTTATATAGCATTCCCCATATAACATGTTTAGTACAGTCAGCTATTCAATAATTCATAATTTCAATACGTGTTAAGACTGACATTAACACTTCAAAGTAGACAAACAAACAAACAGACAAAGGTTTGTATAGGCTGTTTATAGGTAGCATACGCTATTGAACGTTATGCGTTCAACATAAGTATAGATGGACCAAAAGTTGGACTAATTTTATGGACCAAAAGACCACGAATATTTTGATCAGTGATTAATGCAACTCACCTTTATATGTTTCTTAAAGTATGTAAGTATAAATAGTTTAAAATGATAATAACATAGACAGATCAGGCTACATTATAAGTACTTACAAAAAAATATTTAGATGATTCATCTTCAAAGAAAACTGTCTAACTCTCTAAGATGTCACACGAAATCTGTAGCGTAACCTAAAGATATATTCTCTCTTATTATTCCGAACACGTAAAAGTCCCCAAAAGGAACGAAATACAGTTTTTGTTTCGTCTTTCGGCGTATTAGAGAACAAAAATAAGCGGCCATTTTAAGTTGACCCCTTCGTCAATACAAGACCTTTGAGTCACAGGTCTTAGTTATTTCTCTGTGTATAATATCACGGCTAATAAAATGGTGTTGGCACAAGTGGTAGTTTCTATGGCTAGTAAACATATTTGAGACATGAGAATATTTCTATTATTGTAATTTTTGAACTATTTAACCGAAGAGCATACTACAGACTTTTTAGTCGGCTGACAGTTTGATTGGCTCATAAATCAATATAAAAATGAATACCTGTGCCTGGCAAAAAGTTTGATAAAATTCACGATTTTTTCAACTATTGGGCAACTGTCGGCCGGCCATTTAGTCTGCAGAGTGAGAGTAGGCTTAGCAGTCGAAGTTCCTGCGTCGGTAAAAAATCACTACTCGAATCCCATTGAAAAATATTCGATCTAAAAATACAACATCCCATACTAATGCAACACTATTTCATTCCGATTAAAATCGATAAAAAATACGAGTTGCCATCGCCATCCTATTTAGATATTAAACCCGCTCTTTATTGAAGTCATTTATATAGTTTTTAATGTGTAGACTTTGCAAATATGCCGCGAAATTACCAAAGCGCCTATTAAAAGTCGACATCATAGCAATTTCTATACGTTTATTATAATTCGTTCGATAAGGAACTCGTAAGGCTGCCTACACAATGTGCTACAAAACGACGATAAAGATGATTTTTTTTTGTTTGTTTGTAGGTTAAAAGCTCTGAATAAACTCAGACGCTTTGAAAACGTATTTTACTGTTGGAAAGCTATTCTATCTCCAAGTGACATATAGACTATATTTTATCTCGATATGAAAAACCAATGTCCAAACTTGTCTTCTATCTCTATGATCAGTGTAGTTCAGGTACGTACATAACTATATTATCAAATGCTATATAAGTACTATGAACAGAAATTATATCAGAATGTACAGTAATACATGCTTAATTGCCACTTTTTATAGCGTCAACGTGACTTTTAATATCAGACCATTTCGTCTAATTTTAGCTTAGACTGTTGAACTGTTTTTGGAGGTTATTTTTAAAGTTTCACAGGCTTACATAAATAGCAATAGATGACTTAGTATTCTGTACTCTTAATAATATTGTATAAAAAATAATTCAAAAAAGTGTCCCGGTATGTAAACAGCCTAAAACAAGAAGCGTTTTCTCTAAGTGATGTCATTTAACTGATCTTAGATATCGATAAAACAATTTATGGTTTCGAAAATATCGACTGTTTATTCATTCAAATTATTCCGATTTTATGTACCTGGAAGCTAGTTTTTTTCTTTAATTATTATGTCGGTTATTAGTGTAAAATAATAGCTAGATTTTCGAATGGAAGTTTGTTTGCTATAATTAATTATTAAACTTATGCAGCTAATTTGTGTTAGTGGTTGGCTCATTTCGGTTAGTATATACAAACTTATATTTCTTTCCAGTGATTTAAAAGTTGCTCAAGACCACACAAGTTGTAATTGCATTTAAAATGTATTTAAATAAAAGTTAGAAACGTCACGTTTTTGCGGTTCAAGTAAATTAAGTCGTCGAGTTGCAAATTAACGCACGACTGTTCTTTTTTAAAGTCATGAACTAAAAAACCGTTGCTGGGAAAAAAGTTTCTTATTAACTTGAAACAATTTTTGCTGTTAAAAATATAAATAATAGATTTTTTTTTTGTAATTTTACCAGATTTATCTTCTTCCAAGAATATGTAATTTCAAAATTGACATATAAAATAATCACTGTTTCCTATGAAAACCTGACGAATGAATCACGCACGCGCCCACAGAATGCGCAATAAAAGACTTTTTCATCTTTGCCTCTGTGCCCATCCTTTGTGTCGACTATCAAGAAATTATATCGTAAATCCTACCTCTATGCGATGATATCTGAAGCTTACCTGCAAAAAATAAACATATTTTATTAGTATCACAAAACATAATGGAAGAGACAATTTCTATACATGTGGAAACATTGAGCACAGATGTTTTTAGAGAGAGGATTCCTATAACTATAAGTATTGTAGATATGATCGGCTGTAATATTTAATTTACTAGGATTTGAACTCCGAATATTAAAATTGTTGATCTCTCTTTCTTAGAGAGAGAGCAGCAGGTATAATTAGTAGCCCTAACGTCAGAGTTTTCTCAAATCCGCCTGACAAAATCTGATGTGGAATTGTAACAACGACTGCGACTGCTACTGAGTAGCATTCGGGGATGCTGGCTTTATGTTTCATCCCAGATACGGAGGTATCCTAGACCATCAACTCCTAGACTTAGGACTTCTTTATAAAAGGTAACTCCTTCGTCCTTGTCTGTTGTCAAAAACCCCTACCAATTATACCTTTATTTACCCAATCCATGTAAAAAATATGTTTTCCCATGATCCTCAACCCAGCGGTTACAATCGTCACTCAGTAGGTACCTGCGTACATTCATCAGAGCATTACCCTCCTTCAATAAAGTCGGTGAGATGTCATCACTGTGTCGGAATTCTCTCATAACCTAGACGAAGTGGTGAGCCCACGAAGTGAGATGAACGTGGAAGATAAATCCTTAAGATACGGCGTACTGGGAACTGTTCCGAGGAGTGTGGCCCAAGTTATAAGAATAAGAGAATTTGAAGATTGAGAGAATCAAGTATGGAGTGAGCGCAATACTTTCGGATAAAGATGGATCAAAAGTTAAAAGAAGAAAAGACAGAACTCCTGGTGGACTCTAGGAACAAGATAGACAGATTGGTGACTTCTAATTCGGTTTTTCAATGTGGATAAATAGAATAAGCGAAGTTTATGGTTAAGGGTTATGACAGTAACGTCATTTTTAGATTATAGAGTATTGTGTATCCCTTTTAATCATGTTTTTATAATCAAATCAACGACCATCATTTATTCACTCAAAATTATACCTACAGCAACATTTATATAACCCTAAACCGCTACCACCACCGCTCCCAACTTGGACCTCCCAAAAAATCTTTTGTTCTTAATAAAAATATTTTCGAGGCACGACGTTCAACCGTCTCCTGTGAATCGTAATTCAGCTGGACGTGTTCCGTCCGTGCCCCGTACGTGGGAGGGTTAGATTTGGTACAACAGTACCTTAAAATGTACCTTTTTAACAAGACAATGATGTGATGGTGTATGTAGCTTGTACTCGTAGGTTGGGAAGGACTTTATGTGCAATTTTTGGTACATTGTATGGTAAGGATTTATTTTTTGGGCAGTACTAAGTATCTAAGATTTGTTTTATGGAGAGTTAATACACTACTATTGCGAAGTGATTGAAACTATTGGGTTTCCCGAGACTGGGTTGAGTATGTCAAATAGACATTCGTTCCTTGTAAAACACTGGTACTCAGCTGCATTAATACTGTTGGTTAGACTGGTAGCCGACCCCAAAATAGCTTGGAAAAGGCTAGGCAAATGATGATTAGTGTAACTATTCTGTCTATCGTATAAATACCTACATTTAATAAACATTTTATTAAATGTAGGTGATTCTTACATAACATCTTGGACCAGACCTTATCTGGACCATACCCAAAAAAATACATTCAAACCCATACAAATTAGATCACTTCTAATTAGAGTAGAACCTTAAAACGTATCTATAAGACAATGGACGGCAGGTATGTTAAAACAGTTTTTATTACGGCATATCCATGGTTAGAGGGTATGGTGTTAATGGTTTAGCAAACAGAAGCTACCGGGGACCGTGGGCTGGGTCTTACGAAATGTGAGGTTTAATATTCTTTGATTATTTGGATGAAAGGGGGATTTATTTCTGGTATTTTCAACTTAGAACTAAGAATCTTAAGCTGTGTTTAAAAAATAATAGGTCTTTATTTTGGTCTTATTTTGCTCCACTACAAATATACCTAGTCAAATAGTACAGCTATATGAAGATTACATTTTTGTGACTTTTATAGGTAACTTTTTTGATACCATGAACTTATTATTATTTTTTTAATTTGAAACCATTTTTCCTACTGTACCAAGGTTATGTTTTCGAGTATATGTTTTCCCATTTTTTCATCCGTTGTGTCCTTAAAACCCCGTGTACGTTGTATTATCTTGGTTCATCTAATAGTGTGAATTAGTAACACAATCCCGCGCCCCCGACATTTCGCTGCGCGCACGCATCGCCGCAATTAACAGGAAACTTAAACGTGTAGAATCTCAATATTTGTTTAATGGAGAAAGTTTTGAGGATTTTCCAAATCAAATATTCAAGTATATTAAATGTGATTCCTTAATTATTTTTCTAATTTATCTTTATTTTTGTTCTTAAGGTCCGGACTTTTGGCAAGTGAGTGTGTTGAGAGCAACTAGAACTTCTACGAAGCAGAAATATTGATTAATTTTTATGGAATGGTGATGAAAAATCGACAATTATCTTTAGATTACCTACAATATGAATGAAACTAAGTTCTTTTCATGTTCACTTATACCTTGTGCTGTATTTTTAACGCTCGTCAAAGGAAGAAACAACTGATTACCCACACAGATTATTCAAAAAACCCTAACCACAATACACAAAATTATATAACAATCCTTCCATCTATATTTTGATGTTAAAACCCGAGTTTTGTATTCACAACGCATGATACACGCGACACGATTCGCAATGGCACTCGTGCGAAATTCCATCCTTCATTTGACGACACATGTCTGCAAAATGACGTGAATAATAAGCAAAATACTTACATTATTTGAAAATGTATAATGTCGACTTGTGCTTTTGGGAATACAAAAGCTTGTTACTGTTAAAGATTTTGAATTGAGGATCGTTTTCTTGATTTTGCATACGCTTCAATGAAGGGACACTGGAATACCATATTTGTTCCCGAAATAGGCACATCAATGTGTTTTCTCTGTCGTGTATAGCATTAAACAGCTTATTGCAATAGGTGTCTGTACATGCAATAACTTTTATTTATATGATAACTATTCTAATTCTTCTAAATTAATCTTCGTAACGTTATGACCTGCAGATTTAATTACCACACGAACGAGTGTCAGAGTTTTCCGAAAATCTCCCCAAAAACCTAGATTCTCTAACCCTATGTATAGCATAAACTCAAAAATCTGGCAATAATCCCAAAATCTAAAGCTCGAAACTGGCGGTCCCTCTAGAATCCGAACAAGCTCGCTTGGATCCCCGAATCTCGCGGCGTGCATGCATCACGGGGCGGAGGCGACGCCAGGAATTCCGAACGGGCCGAATTCGAGTTGTCGGCTCGCTGCGCCTGTCGACGCCATCTGGCTCTTAGGGATGGGACAACATTCTATCGATATGGATTAGAACCTTTTTTATTAAAATTATTTTTTTAATATTTAAAAGTTTTTTTTTATATGAGGTAAGTATCATAAAATATGTTTTTGTATAAGTTATTAGAAAGATACTATTATGAATGCTCATAGGAATAATTTAGACCTTTTGTAAAATTTTAATGACAGTATAAAATTCAGCAATTAAAAATATTCAAATTGAATATATTTTATACAATATTTTGTTGTGACTACCACCTGTATGGCTAGGACTATTATAAATTAAACATTAAAATAACAATATACCTAAACGTTCTGTTCCGAATATAGCCAAAGCATTAATATCTCCGTTTGAAATGGTAAGCTATTCATAACACATTTGAAATGCATAATATTTCAACACATCATATCTCAAAAACTTGTTTTATTTAATCCAGTTTTTTGCGCCAACAAAAGTATTTGATAGAATTAATTTTATTCCGTTGCAAAAAAAAGACGTTTAAACTTTAGAATTCATTAGCATTATTACTGTGAATCATTATTTTATGAGAATACCAGATTCTTTTAAATACTTTCGTAGGTATAAGAATTTCCTAATTTATAGCAATTAAATATTCATTATGTGTTTACCGAATTAGTGGTTTTTATATATGAATGTTTCAACAACCTTTCCTTGTATTTATAGCTTAAGAGCGCTATTACAAAATCGAATTGCTCAGTTGTAGGTAAATTAGACGATAGCCGGCAGCACTTGCGCATGTGTGCGTCTAGTGAAATACGCAACGCACACCTGCGGACCGCCACGCGGCACAAACAAACTTGAGACTTTGCCACTTTTTTCCGAAATAATTTATTGTTTTTATAGTTTATGAAATATTATTTGTACCGATGAATTTTATAACCTAGAATAGCTCGATTGAGTTACAATAAACAAGTAATCGTTTACAATTTTTAAATTATTTAATCGACAACCAAACTTTTCACCATGTTTATCAATTATAAGTAATTGATTTATAAAAAAACTAAAATCTATAATTCGTCTTCCATGTATTGTATCTTCATTTTCCTGCAACAATGAAAACTAGGAATGTAGATAGTTTATTAAAACAAATATGTCACGTATACCTTTTGCGGGTGACAAAAAATACTTACCATATTATTTGTACTGGTATTCAATTGAGTCTGATAGTCTGAATTAAATATGCTTTCATTATCCTGCAAGAATCAAAGAAGTCCAATTACATTATTATGCAACAGCGAAACTAACGACGATGACATTTACGTACATATTTCTTTATAACCAACATCAAAAAAAGAGAACCCAATTTATAACATTTTCGAATTAGAATATCATGGCCTAATACTTATGTATATTACATTTCAATCAGATCATTATAACTAATAAATAAAATAAAACTCACTAGTATCAAAACGTGTTAGATGCGTAGGTTGCGCTATATTTTCGAACTCCGGCGAGTTTACGCGGCGCAACAGCGAGCGATACGTCCCTCCTCGGTAAGCGCCTGGCGCTGACTAAAGTTGAACACCGCGCGTCACAAGATTTATATTGATTTTTGCATTGCAAACAAAAATTATTTTAAAATATTGTTTTACTTTTAAATAGACCAATTTTTTTTTCAAGCTTTATAACAATACCACCTTAATTATTAAATGTTTTTTATTTGAATTTGGATTATACTTTCATAGATAAAAAATATAGTTTCGTACGGAAAATTGTCAGTAACTCTCCGTTTTATAGAATTATTTTTGGTGTAATACTGTATGAATTGTAATAAATTGATTTAAGCACTTCCAAGTACAAGATATAGTTGTATCTTGAACATTTTTATAAATGGTTAAATTGCTATATCCTCGGAGTACCGAAGCATCAATAGATACCCAAAAGCAACATTTTATGAAACATCCTTTGCAGAGACAAAGATTTTACTGATGTACGTGGACAAATTAAAATATTTATTTAATACACTTTCAAGATAAATGATCAAACTTTCTGAATCTTATTTTTGTTTTTTTATTGTGACTATATCCAAAGCATCAAAACTCGTATAAAACGTTTAAATTCGCGAAAATTTGTGATAGCCCTCTTAAACGATTTAATTGTATTTTAAATCGGTATAAACTAAAGTCATGAATGATTATGGCGAGCATTAGAATCCGAAATCATGTTATTTATAGCTGTTTTTAGACCACCGAATAACTCTAAGGAAATTCATAAATAAAAGACATGCTATAAAAAAATATTAAAAATGTCAAAAAAGCAATCGACACATCCCACCACTATTAAAAGCGCGGCAACATCGCCATCACCCATCCCTTTCATACGCATCCCTAATATCGCCTATCTCCTTCACACACCGACTACCTTATTTAAATAAGAGTGAGCGTGGTTGCAATCCACATCCCGTTACAATTTAGGCTCTAACCTTATCATTTTAGGGTGGTTTTTTGTTTGGAGGGTGGGTAAAAAGGTAAAAAACCTGCAAAGGCAGGTTACTGAGCGAACGAGCTCTCTGAAGACACTTGACTATAAGAGTGTTTTGGCCGGAAATATGGTCCAATTTTTGATTGGATACCGACCTTGACATACGTGATCCCTTTAGGATTTAGGTTATAACAGCAAATAACATGAATGGCATAGTTTTGAGATAAACTGTACAAGTGATAGATGTAGAAGAAGTTTTTACATTATCCTCCGATAATGTTAACTTATTTCATAGATCTTTGATAGTCACCAAAGTTTCAAAGCTTTTTTTAACTTTTGGGAGATTCTTATGCCAGATTCACCTTAAAATACCCAAATCACTACTACATTTAGTATTAAATAACACTACCTGTACCAAAGGACCAAAACCACTTGCACCAAAGGACCAAGAATTTTACACAGAGCGCGATAAAAATCTATTCTATTTTTAAACGTATAGGTACAAAAAGTATCTACTACATCTGATCCAGTACTATGTCCCGTTATTATGACAGCAGTGAGCGATGGTAAGACCTGTCATGTGCGTGCAGAAGGTATAGACGATATGTCATTGCTCTGTGATACTATGGTGCCATGATGTTTAGATGTAGCGTAGTTAGTTTTGCTTATCGTCTATCTGTTCGGGGAATCTTGGGTTGAAATATTAAGGTTAATGACCTAGTAGTTTCTAGCTAAAGGTATGGTATGATGTGAGGAAAATAATTTAGTTAACATTATTCCTTCAAAGTTAATAAAATCAAGGCTGGCTTTTTTTAATCAAAGTTAAAGGTGGAACTAAAACCAAATTTTAGAAGGTCAATTTGGACGTATATCGAACGATAGACGTAGAGGACGAAGTATAAACGAAAACCAAGGACTATGATGAATCATTGAAGAATGCACTAATTATTTCACTCATAAACATTTGACACCTACTTAAGTCCACAGATTAAAACTAACAGCTAATTATGTAAAAAGAACAACGTGACTTCATCAAAAATATCTAAGCCACTATTCATCCAAAAATTATCTTTCTTAAGTAAAGTTGTTAAACAATTTAGATAAAGTCCTGTCTTATCTTCACCGGAAGCTGTTACTTTAAATGTGTGCTAGCTACCTCTCTTTACTTATTCTGTTAATCTTTAATACACTCATTCATAATTATTTGAGAATGATATCAACGGTTGTGGTAAACTTCCACTCGTAGGAAATAATAAGCCTTTCGATCTATAAATCTGCTGTATTTTTTTTTGTCTTAGTGAGATATTGAAAACCTTAAAGTTTGACACATTAATAATAGCTAAGGAAACATACAGAAAAGCTACATAAAGAAAAACTAATGACTGAAGTTCAATAGGTTATTGATGGCCATAAATTCAATATACATACATGCAACTCCATATAAAAACTACATACGCTACACAAAAATAGACCATCCCATACAAGATAAAGATATACCTTCTGATATACAACTCAAAAAAATAAACCCAACATTCGCACTCATGTTCAACAAATTCAAAAACAAATGACTTCAAAAAACTTCACACCTCGATTCGGTAGCGGGAAGAAAAATAGCCGTGCGTCCAGGTTACGCGAAAGGGCCCATATTTCACAGCGCCCACGAAGCAATGCGAAGTAATAGATAGTGCAAAACAAATGATGAGCTATCAGTCAGGGTACGCTAGGAGGTGGGACTAGCTTATGACTGATGCCTGATTGTTGTCAAAATTGATGATTTTTTGGGATTTATTGCGATCTTCGGTGAATGGCTATTAAGAATGAAAACTATGAAAGATGTCAGATCAAGAAGTATAGAAAAATAAAATAAGTGTCGCTCGTAGAGAAGAAAATATTTCTTTAGTTTGTTTGAGTAATTTTTATTTGACAATATTGGTAAAAAATAAAAGTATTTTCAAACTTTGAAGTAATAAGGATTCTTATGATACAAAGTCAATTCAATAACGAAAACCTCAAAAAGCAGCTCAACCCTTAAAAACAATAGCAACGGATCGGACGGATTCGTCTAAATGCGTGACATTTAGACGAAGTAATAATGTGTAACCCAACCCTGCGGTGGGCATGTAAACGATTCGTCGCCTACTTGTAACCCGACGCGTGTCACTAGGTTACAGGGAAATTGGTGCAATCGCCGTAACTGGATAGGCCAACTTTGTACGAGTTATGTGAATAGAATGGATACTAAACTTTGTTAGTAACGAATAGTTAAGTGACTAAGATTTAGGATGGAGAATAGATAATGGGAAAGACAATTTAGAAAGGTTGTTAGGAGCTGGAGTTATGTTCAACATTATTACTGTGACTGTTAACGATTTTGATTAAAAATAATGCTTGTATCTGGTTATGACGAAATTCTTTAACCAAGAAATGCTCGAAAGTTAAACTACATAGAAATTATTTGGATTATTTATAAGAACAATATTGCCAAAGGACTCCAAAGGTTCATTAAATGGAACTAGTTTCGAAGTTCACACATTACCACATTATTCATGTGATCCACAGTCCATCAATGATTGGCAGTCAGCTTATCGCCACGTATCTAAATGGCGCAATTCCAATTCTGGGCCACGAATAGAATATTGTCGATACAGATAGTAATCTTTCTAAAGGAAATATAGTTCCACTAATTTTGTTTAGTTTCCCATGAAAACAAGCGTAGAGACATATGACATGCACAGAAATCTTTTAACTAAGCAGTTTTGTCACATGCTGGAAATAATATTAGAGTAAGAAAATGCTTTTGACTTACTAACCGATCGAGATATCGGACCCATCTGATAGAACATGGCACACATTGCAAGAAAAATTCTGACTGCTGATGATCCACCTTAAAGCAGACCAAACATTGCATACTGAACCATTGAACACCAAACATTCAAAACGAAAACTGTGAATGATTACAAGCGTTTTAAAGCCAGTAGTTAGTGCAGAACAGCTGTTATAAATAAAGCTAAGCTATCTCGGAGCTATAGAAAGCGTCATCAATCGCTTGGCGACGGAACGCACTTACGGTGGCCCTGCGGGTGCATTAGTCAAAGGTGTCCGTTATATTGGTAGCTAGATGCCAGTTAAGCCAGGGTTTGCTCGTGGTTGATAGGATTTCAGATATGGTAATTTTTGACCCTAAAATTGGGATTGGCAAAAACGGTAGCAACAGTTTTGAGCAAGAGGATGAAGAAAGTTTTTAGTTTCGGAACAGCTACAACGATCTCTTGCTCGAGTTTGAAAAAAGACTAATTTGGTTTGCAGCGATAACCAAATACATAAGTATAGCATTTCTAATACCTAATGATATAGCTATGTGTGTAGTCAGACTTTGATTGTTTTACATACACTTGGTAATCTTATCGAGGAATATTTCAGCACAGACTTTGAACAATATAACAATCAATGCTGCAATGGTGACAAATTCAGATTTCATTCAAATAAGGACAAGCAAACAACCACAGCTGAGTAACTTTCAGCAAACAAACGGTAGAACAGACGAAGTTAAAATAGCACTTGTATTAATAGCTGAGATTGATGCTCAACTTAGCAATAGTTTACTAGTTGATATTCACCATGTGACAGGCTTAATGCACGTATTAAGTATGAGATTAGATGAGCGAATAAAAATTGGATGTATTGCCTACTTAGATGGTAAAGTTATGGGGATTAGAAATACAGATATAAGGATATTTGCAGAATCGTATTTTTAACCCCCGACGCAAAAACGACGGGGTGTTATAAGTTTGACGTGTCTGTGTGTGTGTGTGTGTGTGTGTGTGTGTGTATGTGGCATCGTAGCTCCCAAACGGATGATCCGATTGTAATGCGGTTTTTTTTGTTTAAAAGGTATGTCAGTCGGGAGTGTTCTTAGCTATGTTTGGTGGAAATCGGTTCAGGTCTTCAAGGTCATCAGCTCGTTTGCTAGATGTGATAGGAATGTTACACGCTCTGTTTACTTGCAAGTGTATGTGGGATCTGAAATTTGAAACACTAATGTCTTTTGGAACCACTGAGCTGGTCTGCTGTTAGGGCACGAAGGTAGGAGACGTAACCCTGAACTGCCTTTTAGTAAACCCATCGAGTTTGGGCTCGTTGAATTTGTCTTGACGAGTTCTCTTCATGTTTCTGATTGACGAGAACCTAATGCTGCAAATGGGATGTGGCGGATGAAACCCTGAAATGCCGAAATGAAACGGATAAACCGATTTATATTTTTGCTGAAAATCTAGAATGTCCAAAGGTTAATCTTTATTGTTTTCAGTTTGTGCAATTCTCCCAGAGCCAGTTTGTCATGAGGATTGTTAAACAGCTTCCTTTGGCCGAGATCGCATATAGCGACCCCATCTTAAGATAAAATAAATTAAATGAAAGAAGGAAAAATTAAGGAGCTCCTTTAAAAGCATGAAATAAAATTAAATTATAAATTTAAAAACCCCGACCAAAAAAGTATGCAATAATTATGACAAAAGGTTAAAACGCTAAACCCTATAAAAGCAAAAATAACTTTTAACACTACGTAAACTAAATTTTGACGTGTCGGGGGACCGCTTTTTACCTTCATAAATACTTACATAAATAAAATGATATTACAACATTCGTTTAAAAAAAAACGCGTATCTAAAGTAATGAATTAGAGCGGTCCCCCGACACGACAAAATTTAGTTTACGTAGTGTTAAAAGTTATTTTTTGCTTTTTATAGGGTTTAGCGTTTTTAACCTTTTGTCATAATTATTGCATACTTTTTTTGGGTCGGGGGTTTTTTTAAATTTATAATTTTAAAATGAATGAAAAAGATGAGCCCTCAAGACTTAATGCTTATGCCTTATGGCCGTTATTTTATTGACTTTCACATCTTGCAGTGTGATGAATTACAGTCACGTTTAATGTTATTATCAAGACTATTACAATTCTAATAGCAGTAAATACACCTATGCGTGTATTTGGTATTGCCAGTAGACCATCGATAATTTTCACAAAACCTAACTCACTCCGTGCTTGACATCAAACACAATGCTACTAACCTTATTCTTAGTCAATCGGTCAAATGATCAGAAAACATAACCTGGTTCCAGAGAACGGAAAGGAAAGCTTCGAACAGAATAGAGAGAAAATCAAACAATTTGGTTCTAAAAAATTTACGCACGATGTTAGCATTACGTACGATTTGGAAGTCTTCAAGTCAAGAGGTTATGTCTCGTCAAGCGCACTCCATCTTCGACTACATAGTTGTTTAGTATTAGATAAGATAGCGCGCAAAAAAATGTTTAATGTACCTAAGTAAGAATAATTATAGGATAGGTAATGAATGCGGTATTGCACTGTCTATTCTGACGATCATTTTAGTAGTTTTGAATCGGTTATCAGGAACTGAATTTTGAGTAGCCAATCCGAACAGCCAATCAGCGGCGAATATCTCAACCTGGCATTAGCCACGCTTCATAAACGAAAATAGGTGCTAGTAAATATTACTTACAAGTTACAAAGTGAAATTACAAACGCCCACAACTAACTGAATTATTTAGAACTGCTTGACAATCGTGCTTAAGAATTTGTTATTGAATGTCTCCGGTATCCAAGTAGGAACTTATTTATGTAGCTACGGAAAGTCGGCCTGTTTCTGCTATTGAGGCTGCCAACAGTTGCAGTCAGAATAAGGCCGCCCGATTGGTCTTTGCAGGCGAAGATTGGACTGTCAGCTAGAAATGGAATATTAACATTGAAATGTGGTCCTTTTAATTTGGGCGTGGGAGTTCGCAGTAAGGAGGTGACACTATATATCTAGATTTTAAGACTGTTAAAAGTTTGACTCAAAATGGTGCACTTCGTTCAGAAAGTCACCAGGTTTTATAGGGTATTCTGAGTGCACTACGATTAAGCAACAATCTGTATAATTGTTTGTCACTTTAGTATCGGGTACTACCAATTCAATTGACACTTTAATACGCCCTTATCAAAATACAAATCTCAGTGATTTACGTATACCTCACTCCGTGTGAATATTATAATGATATTTGACAAGGGACATCGAGGTGATATCATCATTGGCACCAATAGCCTGAACATTTCCACTCGTATTACTGCCTTAGTCACTCCTAAAGAATGTCTTCAATATAATTTTAATACCTTGAGTTGCGACAAAACTAAGTCGTCCATAAATTCTAGCTGTTATTTCTAGGTCACCTTTCAGCTTATTCAGATGAAAGTCATAGCTAACTCTCTCTTGAAGGAATAACTGAATTTGCATAAGAACTTATTTTATTGTACCTTTCGTGGCTTTAACTGTATCCTGCTGATTAAAGTTAATTGATTTTGTTCTAGTAAAGAAGCCAACCGAATTATATTAGACTCAAAATTCGTAAAGTTGGTACAATTCATCAGTATATACTTTTGTAACACCTTTGGCCTGTATGTATATTTCGAAAATATACACAGTGTCCTCTGTAAACGATACCTAATTATATGAACTTATCAGGTCTTCTGAATTCAGGTAACTTCTGAATTTTTTGATATTAGACTGATAAACATTAACAGATTCATTAAATCAAACCCTCATTCAAATGACAGCTGTTTTTCTAATCTAAGTACAAAAACTATCTCAAAACGAAACAATGACCAACTCTAAATACAGCAAACAAAACCAAAGCGAACTTATTAGGTGGTCCCTTTTCGGCTTTCGCAACCAAATACTGAGGTCCCGCCATAAAAAAAATGTACGAAAAAAGGTCCAAAAGCGTAGTCATAAGAACCTCTACTAGTCCTATCCATTCAACTGTGAATTCTCAAAACAACGCGCCCGATAAAGTTATACCGACCGAAAATTATACGAACCCAATTTTATATGAACCGAATATTATATGAACCCAATATTATATGAACCGAATATTATATGAAGTTGAAATTTTCGGCTAACGAAATACGGGTTAGGAGTATTGTGTTACTGTTACGGTCAAGTTGGTAATCGTTTTTGCTGTGTGTGTTTTATGATTCCAAAGTGCAGCCCACCCTTTATAGCTTGTAGGATTTGATTGAGAAATTATTTCGAAAATTGCTGAACAAGTTTCTTTTGAAATTCATTTAAATGTTTAACCTTTGCAAAACCATCAAAAAGAGTAGGTAGCTTTCCTATCGACACGAATGTTTTTAACCGACTCCCCAAAAGGACCTCCTTTTTCAATTTGACCGCGTACCTACAGGTAATTATTGTTTGTAATGTCAATTTTTCTATTCCAAATATTTTAGTCACAGTAAAGTAGTTTTCAAATGAAATATTTGTAATGTAAAGTCAACACAATTAATCTATAATATAAAAATGAATCGCAAAATGTGTTGGTAAGCGCATAACTCAACAACGGCAACGCCTGGACCAATTTGGCTAATTCTTTTTTTGTTGTGTTTGTTATTGTCAGGAGAAGGTTCTTATGAAAAAAAATAGGGTAAAGTAGAGAAGTCAGTTGACGGGAGCCAAGCCGCGGGCAAAAACTAGTTTTAAATAAAGCTCATTTTCGCGTTTAACATTTTAATACCACGACATAATTCCTCGAATTCCATCGTCATCTATACTTCGAAGATCAGTTAACTTCAAAGCGTTAATTAACTAAGTATTTCTCATTAATTAAAACATTTAAATCATAATTTACGTACGAACACGCATACCCTAACCGTCTAACATGGAAAATGATATATAGCTGCGAGTGCAGATAACTTGATAAGCGCTAGTACGGTTAGCATACCGGAGTTTGAGTTATATAGATAGATAGACTAGCTTGTTAGCCGCGGCTTTGCTTACATATCAAAGTAGATTATTTTTTGAGGCACAACGCAGATTTTTTGTACTAATAAAAGCGCTTTTTGTACGAATAATAGAGTTGCACCATCTAACCATAGCGATAATTATAATTAAACCATAACCAGCCATGAAATTGCTTCACTTGGTCAAATCAGTGATCTGACGGCTGGGTATGGTTTGGTTATCGTTATAGTTAAATGGAGAAACTCACTCTTAGTCACCTGTTAATTTTTAAGACTCTCATCTGAATCAGTGCAGCTGTTCCATAGATTAGTCAGGAATAGTCAGGATCAACATAAACACCTGTTTTTGCAATTTTAGGAATCGTTTTCTCATTATTTGAAAACCAGTGAATATCTACATGGATTAAGTTAAATCCTATATTCTATCACTACAAACAGACATTCTAACATGCTATTTATCTATATAGTTTCAGTTAACGGATCTGAGTACACTTTATAGTGGCTAGAGATCTAACAATGTACGGTAAGGAACGCGTACATAAATAATAGTTAGACTTTGTCGGACTATATTTTAATACACTGTCTGGTAACAAAACTGGGCTATTATATACAGTGGACTGCAAATAAACTGGGTCAAATACAATGGATTTAATTCAACTGATTTTTTCAAGAGTATTTTTTCTAACTTTGTAGGTATATGTATGTATATGATATAATATGCGTCTATATCTAGCGATATTTCCGTAATAATAGTGTGTGACAAACTAAATATAGCTTTACTGAATTCATTTCTTATAATATACTTTAGTTGATTTTATATACACAAGTTTACCCAGACTACACTAAAGTACAGTTACGATTTGTATTTTCTTATACTTGTAAAGTCACATTACAATAAATACCCATTCAGTTAATGTTCCATAGTTCAGAAATAGTAATTACCGTTTATTGAAAACAAAGCCATCGTTGGTTTTCACAGAATTCAAAACGGCATATCAAAATCTATGAAGTTAAATTCAATGCTTCTATGAATGGCCTAGCCGTTAGAGCATAAAATAATTGCAAAAGAGGTAAAAACTGTAAAGTCACACAATGATGTTTCCCGGCTCTTTATTTCGATTTGATGTAATACCACATTTTTGTGCAAGTAACTGTAAAACCTGAAGACTGTAGACAGTAAAACGTTGTCGATGAAAGAGTATGCAGTTTAAAGTACGTGACATCAACAGGTAATGTCTCTTTCCTATACCTAGTAAAGTTTCGTTCTGCTATAAACAAACCATACTTGTTCAAGTATATTCTTCGTTACACAATTTTTAAAGTACTCTCATACACTACTAAGCATACATCTTTAAAATGAATATTATGGTGTAAAAGCATTTTCATCTTTGTCTAAAAGGTTTGGAAATCAAAGTATCCTTTCTATCGTGGACATAGCGTAATTAAGACCGTCACTGACAAAGCCAATCCTGTGTATGATCTTTCACAAATCATTTAGGTCTAAACTTGAAATAAGAATTATTTCACAATAATTTGTTCTAAACTGAAAAGAGATTCTTTCAGCAAAGGTTCCAAATATGAACCACATTTGCTCCCAAATCATAAGTAAAAAGGTCGTATATGCTCTTCAAAACTCATTTTCTTTCTTGATTTCTTCTTTTCTTTAATATAAATGTACCTCTACATAAGTCCTTTTTCCAACCAGTGCTAAAGGCAGATTGAGGTACCGTTAATCAAGGGCCAGCATCCCACAAATCTGCATATTACGCAAAGATGAATATTTCTAGCTATAAACAAGTCACTGTAAATAGTCTAACGGACACTAAGGCTTTGTGTTACCACGGAGGAAGGAATAGTGGAGATGCTATAAGAAAGGTAGGTCAGGCGCCTTCTTGTAGGTCAAGTACGGAAGGCATGATCAGTTACTAGAACTAACGAGGCGTTCGGGTTCCTTGTGAAATCAAAAGCAATCTACCAAAGATTGGCGAGTTCCATAGAAAGCATGTAAAGGCGGAGCTAGCAACGTTCCTCGTCCCTGGAACACCCGTATATTGGCGCTCTACTTTCTTAGGAGATTTTGCGTTATGACATCTCCGCTAGTCATTTCGTTCTCCGTGGTGTGCACTGTTAGGTCTGCGACACACTCACAACAAAACGATCGTAACTTTAAGGTTCGCGACACACTCCCGACAAACCTACCTGTCGTAGCCTTAAGGTGAATGTGAAATTGATTTGTTGGTAGGTTAAGGGTGGGAATATTTTTGCATAATTATAGGATTTTACTAATCTGTATAAAATATACTTTTTATCATTGACATTTAAACTGTCTTCTACAAGTTTTTTAAGAGTATATCAGTCGCTACAATATACTTTTTGAAACGGAGACATTAGGTGAATCAAATATAAAGGTATCTAAAATACACTTTTCAGTATATAATCCCCTGTAAAGCTTTATAATTTAAGTCTAATAAATACTTAACAGGTAGCACAAATCTGTAATCTGTATAGAAAGTATACCATTAATTCAACACCACTTAGCTTTCTATCCAATCGCAATTAAGTGGGAAATCACGTAGATTGTCATTTGTTTTAGTTTGTAGATTTGTGGAAAAGACAAGATAAAATAATAATGTTAATGACTTTTCTAGTCAATTAGTAAGAAAAAAATTCTGAGGCGATAAAATTGCATAAAAAACATTTTTTTCTAAAAGAAAATATTTAAAAATAAAACATGGTTTTATGTTTCTGTCATATGAAAAATCAAATTACTATACATATTATATGTATAAAATATGTCTCGAAAAATCTAAATATTTCTCTAAAAATGAATAAAAATATTCCCAAGATACCTGTTTGGTAATTTGTCCCGGCGCTTACGATAATATACCGCTATCCCGGCTTACCTAGCGCAGTCGTCCCAGCCTATAAATAATACCTAGCCAACAATATCGTAACATAAAATGGTAGAAAGCTGTGTTAAATATTAACTATAACGTTATTCTGGCAGGGGTTAAAAACCGTTGGTTGTTCCTATTCTATATGTTTAAGAAGAGTAAATAAAAATACACTTACTAAGACTCTCGTATGTTCGTAATTAGATCTGCTTTGCCAATTAATTTAAATAGCAATTTACAATGTCTGGCTCTTTATTGTGAAAGCTCTTTATAAATTATTTTGTATCTTTTGATGAAATTACATAGTATCGCTCAATCCTTTTTAGTGTGAGAGGAGGCCTGTGCCCAACAATGGGATGATATAAAAGGCTGATGATAATGATACTATTATCGATTTTTACGTCGGTTCGTAAAATTTTTATTTTTCTGAAAAAAAGATAGAAGTGAGCAATTATTCGCAATGTGTGTTGGTGCTAAACGGCTGACAAGAAAATTCAACTTAGTAAAATGTTTGCCACCCCTGTCTAGAATTTCTCTATACTTTGAGGTCCACAAAAGGAGTTTGTAGCACTGGCAGGTAAAGAATTAGGCTTTCCGGAGCAGATCTACTTTATTTGCTCGCATTGTCATGTAGGAAAACCTTCATGTATTCGTGGCGGGTAAAATTGATCTTTTTCCATAATGTTCCTTGTTAGAGAAATTGAGTGGGCTATTGGAATATCTAGAGAAGCCTTAGGTACTGAGAACTGGTCTATTTTACATTTTCGCTTTGAATAAAACATTTTTCAAAATTCCTTCCAGTTTACACAGCTTTATTGTAGTTTCTGATATTTTAGGAGTTAAGACTTAATTGTTACGAAAGCATAGTGTACTAAATAGGATAAGGATAAGGGTCATCTGACGACTTCCAACCTCATAAAAAATACAACAGGCTGCAATAGAGTCATTCGAACTCACAGTTAAATCTTGCACGCAGGACCATCGCTTTCCACAATCCATCGAACTTAGAATACCTGTAAAATAATTTCCACAATACCACAGGTCGCAAGGTCATAAGACGGTAAGTATTTAATCCCTAGAACCAGCTCACATCCACGCAATATATCAACTGGTAGACAGCCACACATACGGCGAATAACGCGGTAACTGTACAACTCGCTATCTACCATCGACTGGCCACAATAGATGCATGTCCGTTCACTTCATGGAGTAAGGAAAGTCAGAGATGCTGCTGCAGGTAGGTCACGCCTTCTTATAGGTCACATTCGTACGGTGGGCAGCACTAAATCGAGTGAACGAACGAAGCTTTCGGGTTCTTTGGGACATCTGTCAACGATTTTTGGTATCACAAAACTTATCGGGTCCCAAGAAGGCGTATAAGGGAGAAAACAGTAATGCTGCCCGTCCCTCGCACACCTGCATTTTAGCGCGCTTCTTTCTTAGGCGATTTTCTGTTATGGCACCTCCACTAGTAATTTTGTTCTCCATGTTTCACTTGCGCACTTATGCACGATGCCCGAAGCTATGTAACTGTATCCAGGTCCTATTTAATATAGCAATTATGTTGGGAATCATTTGATCATGTTTAACATGCCTGTCTAGGAAGGAAGACAATGGTGGAAAATCAAGTCTGTGAGATAAGCCAGGGAAAAGTTATGAATTATCGAACGGTGCCTGGTTATTTACTATAGGGGCTTTACTGAATTTTGAATGAATATTTTTTATATTTATCATAAACTACAATATCACAATATCAATAAAATATTTGAATTTAAAATCTGCAAGAATTTTACCACTACTGCTTAAAGATCGTAGCACTCTTGACAATTGACGCCTGCACCCTGCACAACGGGGCTGCGGGTTGTTCGAAAGAGATACCGCGGCCCTAGTACATAAAAGGCCTATGACGGAACACGACGGTTTTTATTCAGTAAAAGTCTGACACTGCCTCATCGCTGCTAACCCACAGCGGGAGGGGTCATTTGATGATTTTTGACGTCGGAAAAAAAAACCCTGCACAATATAGTTAGGTATATATAGTTTATTTCAAAACATTGACACTTCACAAACTTATAAAAATTAATTAAAAATCCTCAAAAGAACAATACAAAATCTCCAACAAAAACACATAACTCATTTTCCTTCCACGATCACCCGACACCTTACCACTAAATAATCTCGATTACATCACACAACACATACAGACTGTATATAACCTGGGAGCTAATGACACGAGCGACAAAGTCTTAACTGTAAAGCCGCGATCAGTATCGTAAAGGCATGTGACTTAGCGCATCCTAGTGCAAGGGGTTACAGCTAAATAGTTGAGCTATGCGCATACGTCGAAGCGCGTTCCGAAGTTTGTTTTAGATACGTAGGGAAGGTATTTTATCTGATGTTTTTGTTTATTTACTGTTGGGATTTTGTGGGAGGGATATTACCTTTATAAATGAACAGCTGTTCCCCGCGGTTCTACTCCTGTCTTGATGGAATTACTTCACACTCGTAAAAAGTAGCCTAGGCTCTGTTATTCAGGTACTCTTGACTGTCAGTGGGCCTAATTAAACCTATAGTCCCAGAATCTGCTCGATCAATTTGAAAAAATATTTCAGTGTTAGATAGACCATTTATTGAGAAATCTTTTTTTTTCAAATTTTGAGTAGATACTGGTATATACTACATTGACATAGCATGAACAACATACTTTAAAAGAGCCGTTTAAACCTATAAAACTATCCTTATCATGTCTTACAAAACAGTTTGTCAACAGCCTTAGATAGGCACACAAATCGCCTAATTTACCTATCCTTATATCATAGTTGACCATCCATCAACAAGCTAACGAACTCATAATGCTATCTGGTCAATTAATCTCGAGTTTCTGAACTAAATAATTAAAAACGTTTTGAATGGAACAGTAAATACGGCCAGGCTACATTGTCGGGGACGTGACGGCGGCTTCCGCGGTATTCAGAGCATGTGCGCTAGCCTAATGTTATGACGGGACAGTGGCTTCAAGTTTGAAGTTTGTTTAGTCTTAAAATGTGTAAAGAGTTATAAGCCGGGATAAACTATTTTGTGTGTTGTTAGAATGTCCTAAAAAAATTGAGTCAGAATAATAATAAAACTGAAGAGTGAAGAAAATGAATTCATCCCAGCTGATGTGGATGAATTTTTTTATACTTAATTTTGTAATATATATAATAGTGTGAAAATTGTACTTAAACTGAAGACTGGACAGTTTTTTTAACTATTTCAAAGTTAGATAGATCACTAGTAGGATAAGACCATAAGCTATTGGACTTTTGTCTGAATGTGCGGAAATTATGAAAAAACGTCTACCAAAATGTTCAATCACGTAAATCCAAACCACCATTATTTCCCAATTACTCAAACCACAGTCTGAAACTTTAAGTATATAATGCCTAGTATAAAACATAAATATAATACTTAACCATAACTAGACTTTCTGAGCGAATGCCTCAGTAACCTACTTTATTTACCTGTACTGCCAATGATAGGCATCAGAAATAATATATTGAAACTATATTTTATGAACTAGGAATTACTGCTAGTTGTAATTTGTTAAATTATTGGTGTTTAGAAATTATTGAAGTTGGTAAGGGATTATTAAAGATAAAGTGATTTAAATGTAAGAAAATTGACATCACCGTCTCGATATCATGAGATTTAGCACCTTACCATACCAACCAGAATACTTCTATAAAATATTTCATAAAATAAATGAAGTAAGCAATTAACTGTGAATACTGAAACGCCATTCATTTTATGGGAAAGCTCAAATATAGTTTAATCTCTTCAAACTCACGTCAATTTCTGCGATTGGAAAGACTCGATAAGGTTTGAGTACTCGATCTTATCCAGCATTTTAGTCAGTGAAGTACCTATAAAATGGGTTTAATCCTGTTACGAATAAGTACGACCTACAAAGCCTAGGTGACTTTAGAAACATACCTACATTTAGAGTAAATAAAATGTTATTCTTAAAGGTAAAATCTCCCAGTTCACATCGGTTATCCCTATATTAGTATTCTACAAGTAAAAAGTAAATAAGTCGCTGATATAAATACAAGTGATCGTAAATGTCCTTAGAGACATAATGTGCATACAGAGTAAGGACGATGCACCACACTTTTTATGTTGTTAATTTAATTTCAAAAATGTTAGTCAATAAAACGAACGTTTTTGAGCAAGTAAAGCATGCCTTATTTTTAAATAATAGTAATTAAATTAACACTTTTTTACGTAGGTCTTATTATTAGAATTATCATATTATTATATTATCTATTAGAACTAATATTATAAAGCTGACGAGTTTGATTGTTTGCTTGAATGTGCTAATCTCAGGAGCTACTAGTCTGATTTGAGAAACTCTTTCTTCACTGATAGATAGCCCATTTATTGAGAAAGGATAAAGAGGAGGCTAAGGGTATATAAGGATTTATTTAGGTTCCTTTTATCTGGGTGTGCGAAACGGCTGACGGAATCTATGTAGTTTAAAGTATGACTCAAAAACTACTTCTTTACCTATATCTAGTTATGTAGCTAAACAAAAACTTAACAACTGAAATTACAAACAAACTTTACAGCTTCCAATAGCAATTTACATAATAATCAAACAGAAATATATCTTAAAACTATCTAGATCTCCAGATTGAGGTGAAAGTGAACTTTCTAGACTGTGGTACTCATTTGCTGGGTTATATCGTTCCATCTAGGATGATAGCCCTATATGTTTCAATACTGCCACCGAGTAGGTCCTGATAGACTTAATATGTAGCTGGGTTACTAATGGACCTATCAGGATCAATTGCAAAGGTTAGGTCAACTTTCGTTTGGTGATGGGTGGTAGTTTTTAGATATGGAGTCACATTTGAATTTCATAAAAATATGGGAGTAAAAAATCCTCAAAGAATCTGTATCGCTGTCTTCTACATTCCTATTAAAATCTGATACTTAGATATGAATATACCATTAAGAGCTAAAAAGCATAAAAATATTAATAAGAATCACATTAAACCAAAATCAGATAACATTAATTACTTACTCCAAAAAATAATTAAAGTCAATGTTCACACAAATACGTAAACTTTTGTTCTAAGACATGAATTTTGTTCAACATAATACAATACATCATCGTAAAAAGAAATTTTTGGCAACTTACGAACAGTAATAATTGTGCTATATAAAAACCACATTATCTTGACACCCGGCTAAGTACCGAACTATATAAAAATGTACTACATTTTGACAGTTCGCGGAGTTAAGTGGGCACTACTAGCGCCACCCTCAAGTGTCAATGTAAACTGGGCGCACTGTATAAGCGGTTTCCCACACTAAGCTTTGGTGTGAAAACATTAATCACCTATTCAAAGTTCTATGATATGGGAAATACTAAAAAAACTGCGATTCTATTTAAAAGCAAGATTGTATTATAAAATGCCTATCATATGCATAGTTTATTTTCAAAGTAGGTTTAAAAATCTGGTTCAACTTTCGTTTTAAGGTGTGAAAATAATTAGCTTTAATGTCAAAATACATTTGAAAATGGAACGGATATCTCAAATTAGTGATAGTATAATTAATGTATTTACAATTAAAATAATGTGTTAAAACACTCAGTATTTAATATACTTTCTAATAAAACATATTAAAATAGTGTCAACCAATTAATTATTATTAAGCCGGAAAAGTAAACGCGTGGAAAGTATCTAACTAAAACATATTATAATAAAATACATATTAAGTAAATCCGGGTGTTACTTTAAAAAAATAGGAAGTTTTACTTTCTATGCAAATGTCACTAAGTACATTTTTTTAATTGGTTTTATGTTCAAATGTAACAGTTACAACTAACAGTGTTACATTCCACTAAATTCCTTTCATACTTCTTCGTAAACGACGGAGATATGCGCGAACAAACATAAAAAAAATACATTCAAATTGAGAACCTTCTCTTTTTTGGAAACTCAATCAAAAACAAAAGAAAATCAAATCGATACGGACAAATCCAGGAACACATAGCTCTATAATTCAAAATGGCCGCCACGACGAAACGTCAAACAAATTTTCTTACAAACTAAATTCATTTTTCATGTCACTCACTCACTGCGGATGTTCGCGACCCAGTTTAAAGACCATCATAGGCTTTTTATCCAGAATCCCACGCGAGTGAAGCCACGGTTTAAAGCGAGTTATAAATAATGACACTACATTAAATCCGCTAGGCGTTCTGTAGGTCAAATCCTAACGTCAATGGCACATAATTTTCTTATTACATTGCATAGGACCGGTTGTGCAGGGCTTAATAGATTTTTCATAATGAAATCTTGGAAATCTGTACTGGAAAATAGTGGCTAGTAAAACATTTATCGTTATTGCTACTTTGAATAGAAAGTACTTACCTACTCTATAATATTATCGGTCAACAAGGCTGTATTATCTAGGCTATTTTTTGTTCTTTCGCTTACAATTACACCATTAAGTCTACATTTTATCAACCACCTCTATAAAAATAAGAAGCTTTTATAAACCCACTTAAAGTGACATTTAATCATTGTAAATTATACTCTGATAACCTCAAAATACAATTGAAAATTGCAAGAACAACGGACATCAAATACTTTCTAGAAAAGAAAATGTCAATTTAACAAAATAAATACATAACCTAATCATACCAATTCACTTCTTACTCACAAAGCCTTCAACAGAACAATTTTATCATTATCTAAACAAAACGCTAACACTGGTGCAAACCGGAAAAAACCGGTAAATACCAGTTATTGTCTCATTATACGTGCTTTCGCATTTTATAAGCAAAAACTGATGTGTGATAGATAGATTTGAACTTGAGGGAATGATTTATTTCAGTTTCTTCGCGTGTTCCGACTACAAATATGGTTGCTTGGCAAGAGAAATCTATCAAGCTCTGACACTCGTTTAAGGCAAGTTGTAAAAGTGTCTATTAAGGCCTCCGGGACTATATTGTGCTGGTTTCAGACGCTACAAATGAAGTAATTGAATTTTATGTGGCAGATCCTTTAGGATTGTTGTTTGATTTGTGGAGTCTGATATCGGAGGGAGCTTAGATTTTCTCTTTACTGAAGAAGTTAAACTGTGTAATAAAATAACTGAAAACCAATCAGCTACTTATAATTCAGACACCATAAATAAAGTTACTACAAATTTTTGAAAACAGATTCCTGTTTCCAACCACATTCATCATCCTCCGAGCCTTTTTCCCAATCATGTTGGGGTCGGCTTCCAGTCTAACCGGATTCTGCTGAGTACCAGTGCTTTACAAGAAGCGACTGCCTATCTGACCTCCTCAACCCAGTTACCCGGGCAACCCGATACCCCTTGGTTAGACTGGTGTCAGACTTACTGGCTTCTGACTACCCGTTACTGTTTCCATCCACATTAACCCCGATATTTTACCTATCTAACAATCTACACCTTTCCAAACTACCACACATAACTCGAACAAGTTCAACTTAATCACGCAAAAAACACGTAAAGGGAAGCCTCTAAGTGTTAATCAAGTAAACACCACAGAATAAGTGCTAAGAAAATCGCAGTAACGAGATTGAACTACAAAAAAACATCGCCATATCAAAGAGAAGCTTTCTAACTGAACTACTCGAAGAATGCAAAGTTTAATTGTAAGAGAAAACTTAATAACATCTACGGTTCCGCAAATGGCCGCTTGAGGAAACTTGGTAGTTCATCACTGTGGGATGGAAGAACAGTGGATACGGTATTTAACGGGTAGCTAGAATTAGTGCAGAGATTTTGAATATACCTACTTAAAGTTTTAGTAAGTGTCAAATACATATAAAGTGTGCCATTTGGTGATACTTTTGCTATTATTTTATTTTATACGTAGTACATAAATACTAGCTGTATTTATGGTGTTTTTAAGGCATACAAAACTTTCAGAGTAAATTTCGAAAATAGTAAGAGTGAATGGCGTAAAATTGTTGCTATGAAGTAGGTTGTTTTAAGATGTGTATTCATTAAGCCCACTACCTGTGCTACTGGGTTTTACCAACCAACAAAAAACTTCTTTCCGTCATCACAGAAAGGAATCATTAATTTTAGAGTGAGGTTACCCTGAAATTAATGACTCCTTTCTTCTTTTTAGATAACCAACCCATAGCTAAATGACAATAAAAAAACAACTAATTTGACCAATCCTATATCAATCATACCTTTTAATTTTTTCTATAAAATTCAGTACCTGCTTTTCTTCAGTAGTACTTACCATAATGGAAGATATACATACATACAACCAGCCGACATTGCCTCCTCCAAACAAAAGGCAATCTACGTAGAATCACATAGTTCTTACTGAGTTAATGGCTGCCTAGAAACTAAGGCGAGTATTTACTGAGAAAAACTCCAGTTCAATGCATGTCACTTGCTTTAGTAACACATTTACTGACACTCTAGTATTTTGTGACGTGAGAGGAACAATTTTAAGATCTTGTTAAGCTGATTAAGATATGTAATTAATAGGAACTTGGTCTAGAAGCTTGTTAGTATTATTATTGATTCGTAAGTGTTTTTCAGTGACACAAATAATTGTCTGGTAGTTTTCACGGATATTATTACAACTCTAGGCTTTCTATAATTTGACGTAATAACAAAAAATATGGAATGGTAACTACCAACGTAACTAAACGATTGTCAATTGTTTTCAAAATAGTTTTTATTTGTCTTGGACACTTTTTGCAGAAATGTTTCGTGAAAGGTGAACATATGGAAATTTAAATTCACCTTGCTAATGAGATTGAAAGCTACGGACCAATAAATCAGCTTCAACAGTTGCAGGTGCAAGCATTACCTACTTCTAATTCCATTAAGTACTTTAACTCAAAGAAAAAAACATTCTAATACGAGTAAATGCCTCTCTTTAAGGCACCGCTTGCAAAGAACAAATACCGCGGTATTTTTTCACATAGAAGTCAATTGAGTGGTTGAAAGCTGTCAATCTATCATCAGACTTCTGTTGACAGGTCAATAAACATAGGAAAAGACAGAAAATTACTTAGGTACCCTTATAAGTCGTGGCAATCGCTTGACGGCCTCGCAGGACCAATAAATTGGTTGATCGAAAGTACTGAAGAATTTTATAGTTGTGTACACTATGGGCTACGATTGAAGAACTAATCTAATCAATCAGAAACTGAAGGTATGTGTGGTAGCTTTATTCAAACTATATTTATTTTTGGTATAACACGAACATCAGTACACTGCACTGCATTTTTTCGTCCTATCTGAACACTGTCTTAGTCACAAGAATTAGTACAGAAAAGGGCCTTAATTCGTACTGAAATATTATTCCAAATTCAAATTACGGCCGTTCCCAATATTCTAACTATCTATTGTTTACCTAACCAGAGATATGTAGGAGTACCTATGACATTACTTGTTTGGGGTTAATGTAAAAATTCTAACAATAGTAGGGAAATAATTAAGGTAAAATATTGGGAACGGCCGCTAGAGTAGCAGTCCAATGACGTCACAAGCTAGAAAATATCATAATCTCACCATCATAAGCCCACCTCGCTACCCATCTTTACCAGAAAACTGCCGAACCATCCTTGCTAATGGGATATTTCTGTTTTACAACCGGACATCATAAACGCATAAAAGATGAGTTGTATACCAACCCTAAGGTCGAAAAAACCAACCCCTTTGTCCTACGGCCCGCGTATTAACACGTACAGGTTCGAATGCCGACAGAGGCACTTTTTTATATGTAGATAGCATAAAGTTTGCTTTTATATTTTTGTGTTTTGTAGAAAAGGGTTGTAAAAATTCGATGCACGTAAAATCAATAAATTTATTCCGAGAAGTGTTTATAAATTAACTTGTAGTTTTAGGAATTAATAAAGATTGTCTATTCCTATTATCTATGAATAAGTTGTTTTTTGTTTCTTTATAATCTACCATCTTTTGATTGACTACCACAAAATATTTACCTCCCGGACCAACATTCCTATACGCACATCCAAAGGCAGAACAATCTATCGCTTTAGTTCCATTAAAAAAAAATAACGGACAGGTACAAAAGGCTGAATAACCATATCCCGTGACCAAATTAAAAAAAAAAACGGTCCGCCATTTTGAATGCGCGCGAAATTGTAAAGCGATGATGCTGTAGTTTTTTCAATTGATTTTTTCCATTGTAAATAGTAAAACGGTTCTCCAAGCTTGAAATTAAATAGTAATACTATATTTATTGGGTGTTAGAAGTTTAAATGGCGTTTCTTGTAATAGATTTAGGATAACACTTTGACAGAATTGATTGCAACAGATTAAACAACGAGTTTGCCAGTCACTTTGACCCAGTTGTGGCCAGCCTATAAAATGCATACGTATAAAAATCTACTTATAATTGCCTACTTACTTTTTATTCTTAAAACGTGTAATAAATCATGGGCCAGCAAAACATCTTTGGGCTTTCAAAAATATCGTTTTATAATTTTAAGATAAATTGTTGTTCGGTTTTTGCTCAAACTGGGGCAGACTGAGCATGGCTGCTCTGCTAACCTATTAAGAATAAAAAGTTTACTGTGCCCATAGAACTGATCATTACGTTGAGGCCTCAAGCATAAAACCCTGACCAAAATTACTCACACACACACACACATACACACACATTTACATATTTATCAAGCACACTCACACACTCACACCTCTACCTGCACTCTGGTCAAAACACCATCCGTCACATATCCAAAACAAAAATGGTCTAACCTGACGATTTTATAATAATACCGAAGGGGAATCTACGCCATAACTATTAAAAAAAAACTTTATTCCTCTATTCGGCTGGCCCTACGCCCATCTCCGTACTTTTATTACGATCGTTCAACCGCCGGTGTTGTAAACTCAACTTTAAGTGGTCGTGATAAAGTTCATTTTTGTTTTGTTTGTTCGATGGAATACTAAGGTAGTAATCTTTGAGCTTCATCAATTATCTTCAGTCGGAGTTAATTACTTTTATAGAGCGGCCGGGCATTTTTTTAGGATTCCGTAACCACTAGACGAATGTATCGACATAAGGCTATAAAATACAGAGATAGTTGTAGAACAATGTATGCTTATATTACGCAGATGATTATTCAGCCTTGACTAACTTACTAAAACTTACTTAAAAAAAAAACACAAGTTTAATAACACTATAACACTTATATTTTAATGTTTTTTTTTTTTTTTGTCAATTTTATCATATTTATTTATACTACTATTTATCTGATCGAACTAATAAAAATCTTTACTTTTTTAGCCCTAACTTTGTCACGAAAGCCAATATTTTTCTGAACAGCAAGACGTAACATAGTATGAAGAACCCTCATATTAATTCATACGTTATAACTTGCCTACATATTTATTTGATAGTAAAACAGGGTTGCGGCCGATACTTGGAAATTATTATTACAAGGTTTCTTGTTATTACTCAAGAATTCTTTATACGGTTCAAAAATAGTTAAGTCAGTCACTAACAATTTTTTTTTAAGTTGATAATCAAAACCTGCGAATTTTAAATTACGGTTCACTCTCATTTCTTTTCATACTAATCATATAAATGCAAAAGTAACTCTTTCGAACTAACTACTGAGCCGAGTTTAATGTTTGGTGCATACCTTATTCGGTTAGAGCCAGAGACAGGACATAACAATATGCTGCTTTTTACCAGGTGGTGGAAAGTGGTCCTCCCAGGACGTTTATGAAGCCATGGGGGAACAGCTTATACTTAATACATATAACAAAGTTCATTGATATAAAGAAAGAAAAGCACGCAAGCATAAATACACATTTAACTACATACTAATCGGAATTGAAAACCTCTTTCTCATTGGGAAGTCGGATAAAAAATACTTGAAAAATATCACCACTGAATCAATTTCAAAACAACACCAATTTCCCATCTACAATATTATATTATAATATCTACAACATAATAAAGTATTTAAACATTAGAAAATTTTATACGCGCAATTTTGTTATACCAATACTCTTATACATTTATGATACATAATGACGGGCCCGAGATAACTTATAAATGGTTATTTACAATGCCTATATGACTTTCTTGATTATATTTGATTTTAATAACCCTTCAGTTCTCTCAGACATTGTCCATTGTAGATTTAGCGGCTGGTAAATGCGTAAAACTTAGTTTAAAATAAATATTGTGACCCTATAGTGAGGATCTTTCGCTTGGTAAAACGTATATCGATAACTTTTGTATCGTAAACTTTATGAATAGTTCCTTTACAAATGATGCCCAAGTAATGAGACTGTGACTTTGCTTAGCTCATTAAATCTACGAAGGTATAAATTTTAAGTATACACAATTTGAAATAATCTTTTGGCATGTCATTTTACGTCCTATCCCAATATTCAACCTATCCGTTGTTTTGCTGAGTAGAGATAGGATTTTAACATTAGCCTCATACAAGTTATATTCCTATATGTAAGCAAATACATCGATAGATTCATTTCAATATTTTTACACGCTGTCTACATCTCTTGTATTCTCATTTTCGCAGGTATGCTGGAAGAGACTTCTTTAGAAATAAGCATTACCTTTGTAAATTCTTTCTTTCCTGTAGTCTTTCTTTATTATGTGTATGTACAAAAATTCGTAAATAAATAAATACATAGAATATTGTGAACGGGAAGTTTGAGGACTATTTTTAGAAAATTCCAAATTGAACCACGTTCAAAGTTAACCAAACAAACAGTTACTTTGCCACCATCTTCCGTAAGTCAAGTATGACACATCATAACCACTTTGCGACTTACGCGGTGTAACTCTAGGAGCATCTGTTAACTGCGCAGGCGCATGCGATCCGCGCATATCATATCACGGTTTACATGAATATGGAGTACGCGGAAGGTAAGGTCAAAAAGTTTAACTTTAACTACTATTTTAAGTAATTGGTGGTTAAGTTTCTTACCAGTTATGATAAGGTAGGTTGGCCGGTATGCAACGGTTTTCTTGATAACGAATTTAATTGACAGTTTTCACGCTATATTGAAATTGGTATATTTTAGCTGATACCATATTGGGTTGGACTATATTTCTGTCGTTTAGTTAGATATTGCTATAACCACCTTTAAACATAGAGGTAAAATTGTGACCGTCCATAAGGTGTCCGCTAGAAATCAGTCTAAAAATAAATTGATGCGATCGATAAGAGGAAAGAAATTATGATCGATGGGAAACAGTCGCTCTAAGTCCACTCCATACTTATGTACCCCTAGAAAAATATATTTTCTATTGGATGTACCTATGTGCCTAATTGTGTGTTCTAATACACCCAAATGACAAAATATTTATTATGTTACATATTTTGTCCCTCTAAACATACTATTTCAATGGATTCCGACTACGTTCCTTTTCACAAAAGCGTACCTATATTTAAGTACTTTCAAATAATAGTGCAAAGCTATCATTACACTTGAACTATTCGGCTTCTATGCACAATAGTTACAAAAGATGCATCCATTCAATGATGTGATATTTTTGAGAATAAAATAGAAAAAACTGTGACCGTCTGGCGCCAATGACTTTAAAAGTACCTGAGAAGGGACGGTGGCTCTCAAACTTTGGTCGATTAATAGTTGGTATAAAGTAGAATACGATGAAATAATCTTGTAATAAACATGCCAAGAATACTGAAATTGAATTCTCAGCCCCTTTTGTGAAATTATTAGTACGACAAATACTCCATAGTCGATGGACTGATATCGTATAAAAAATGATCAAAATAACAACAGCAACTTGTGGTTCAGCAACAAGCTAAAGTTATATTATAAGTAGTAATAATTCAATTGCCCCAAACTACTCTACATTCCTCTCTTCTATCAACAAAAGCCACACTTTCAAATAAAATACATCAAAACTTTGAGTACCACAGTCCATCTAACAACCGCCCTACCTGTACAATTCTGTTACCCAAATTGTAGCCATAATAATTGCCATTATTACCGACAACTGCAGGTAGGCGGCCATTGTAACATACATACATACATACAGACAGACGGACGAACAAGCTTTTGTGTTGTTAGATTCGCTGTGGTGAAACTACTTTTGTGGTATGAAGGTTAGAAAGTTTTGATGAGAAATTGTGGCTCAGATAAATGAGAAAAGACATAAATATTACGAAACGCGTTCTTAAAAAGTACACGGTTTAGTACTAGGTTTAGACCCATAACTTTGTTTGAGACAATGTTTTAAACATATCTAAAGCCGGAACCTTTTTAGGACCATGTTTCATAATGAATTGTATGACTTCAGTAATCGTAATTTATACGATATACCTTTTCTATTTTATAAGTCAAATGAGAAGTTTAAAATATGTTTTAAGGCGAGGAAGTGGTCAACAATAATTCCATAACCGGCACGCGCATCTAAGGCGCCAAAAGGGGTCGGAGCGTCTGAGCGGGGCGAGGATAACAATACGCGCGCTAGCTTATAACTAAAAGTCGTAAGCGACAAAATGGTTTTGTAATTTTAATATTTAGAAATGATAATTTAATAAAAATTCCTACTACCATTTTAAAGAGTATGTATATACTCAACTACTAAAAAAGTTAAGAGGCTTAAATCGGTCCCGTTTGCCCATAATATGTGAATCTCTTTTTAAAAAGAGGTATGTTTGATATATTTTTCTCTGTTATAAAAGTTACCTAATCATGTTTCTACAACTAACAAAATAAGGCTTATATCATGAACTTTCAGGTAACCAAGTTGTATTTTGATCCGTTTTGTATTTACTGAGAAAAATTGACATCCTTGGCGCCAAAAATTCCAATTCGTCCTCTTAAAGGTACGCATCTAAATTCTATGCAATAATAATATTAAACTACCAATAGGCTGATTCCTAGAATTAAAACTTACCAATTTCATAAGGTGTACTATTTCTCCATAAAATTAAAATTACACCAACATACCTGAAACCAAAAGAAACCATACATTAGTCAAAAATCACTAAAAACAAATGAAAAGCTTTCTTACATTCTAATTTCAAATACCTATTCCGCTACACGTACCAACTTAAAAAAAAGAAAAAGAGAATAGAGAATAAATAAAAAAGAAGGTCGAGGTATATAATCCTTCTTTCACAGTGTTCTGTGGCCAGTATCAAAGTTTCCATTAACTATGAAGGCAGCTCCTATGGGCTGTGGAACTCGATGGCCTTTCATCTCACGTGGAGGCATGAACGATAATTTGCTCGCCATTGTAAAGGTAGGGCTGGCAGAGTTTTTATTTTATAATGGGGAAAATGTGGCTGCCATGTTGAAAGCAAATTTTAAGATGGAGGGAGCAATGAGTATAATGTTATGGTTTTGGATAGAATAAGCATTAATATGGGATAGTGCTATTTAAATAGTAGAATACGAGAATTGAATGTGGCATCCTATATGACTGCATTTTGGTTTTGAAAATATTCAAAGTTTTTTGAAGTCATGTTACAGTAGTATTTCAAATAAATCAAAACATTATAAGAGGTAAAACATGTTAAAAAATATCGACATTAATTTAACTTAAAGCGTAGCTGCGCAGTGACAGCCCTAGACTTAAAGACTCGTGATTAATGATCACATACCAAACCGATGTATAAAAGAAATTATCAAAAATGCGCCTATTATTTTACACTTAACTGTTAGAATGATTATTTTTTGTTTAAGAAACGTAGATATTAAATCTCCATCATGGAACGAAATACATATTTCTATACTCGGACGTCTCTATAGAAATCGTTTGAAGGATAAATAAATGTAAATCTTTCTATCTAATTCATTGTCACGATTGGTTTTGAAAAATCTTTAGCAGTCGAAACGGGTATCAGAAGCCAGTAAATCTGATAACCAGTCTTACCAAGGGTTGTCTGGGTAACTGAGTTGAGGTGGTCAGATAGGCAGTCGCTAGATGTAAAACACTGGTACTCAGTTTCATGTGGTTAAACTGGAAGCCGACCCTAACATAGTTGGGAAAAAGGCTAGGTAGATAATTGTTTTGAAAAATTTTCAAAGCATTAATTTGTATTTAAAATTGATTGTAGCGTCTTCAACTCCGGGTTTTGCAAAGCTAAACTATTCAATTTAGGAAATTGAGTTATCTCATAAATCACTATGGAAATTCTATAGCTAAAATGAACTATAAACATATAGACAGGGCCTGGTTTCTCCAGGCTAGAGGTCAGTCCGCTGGCGGTGTAAAGAAAACCAGAAATAGCCAGTTATATCTGGTACGAAGAAACGTTAATACTTGTCATACAATACTTGAGAATTCTATTTTCAGTCCAGAATAGGATATACTTATCTGAATAAAACTAGTGAGAATATTAGCAGTTTTGTGCTCTCTTAAACTCTCTTTTAACTCTCGGATTAAAATGGCCTACATCGTAATGTCTCTACACAAACAATCACATACCATTACAAACAGTTATTCTTTAAATAAAAATGATCTATTCCCATCATACATATGTATAAGAATCTATGTATGTAGTATTTTCCCTTTCTACATAAACGATGTTCTAAAGTATACCAAATAACATTCCTATTGAAACAAAACAATGCAGATGCTATTAATGTATTCTAAGGATACCCTTCCAATAAATCGGCCTCGATTGTCTGTCAGTGTTCTGACTTACATTACAGCTTTATCAATACCTAGCCAGTATTACCTGACCCGGTTTGTCTAACGAAATTCATAGCTCTAGGGTTCCAATTACAGTGGTCAGACATGTGTGAAGTAAGGTAGTACCTGTGTGCGTAATTATCATGTATTACTATGCTAATGTGTGAGTGTGGGTGTGTATTGTTTATGTACTTATTTGACGGGTAGTTCACACTGCATTTTCATTAATTGTTAGTTTGGTATGCCATTGATTGACGGTAAGGCACGACTTTAAACTGTAGCTATATTTATACGCGAAGTAATTTTCGAGTCAACATGAAGGTTTTATAACGTGTCTATTTTCATTTAATCTTTTAACAAATAAAATCTATACTTAGTTATCTCGAAATGAAATCAAAATACTTAGTTTTAATCCTGGTTTTATTCGTAATAAAATTGTTCGTGTAAACAGATATTAATTTTCAGTACATAATAATATAAAATCTGTGTTGCTATTACATTCTATTGCGATTCTTAAGTTTCATAGCCGAACAAAAATGGCGCTTTAAAATACCCTTACACGGCCAACTTTAAGTCGGCCAATAGTTTGTTTGGGCTCATAAATCAGTATTAAGATGAATGTTGGTAGTACGCACATTACAAACATGAGGTATTTAGCCGGTATCAGACCGACCGAAAACTTTGATTGGAATCAAGATTTTCTTTTAAAAACAATTGCCAACCAGCGGGTCTACTGTCGACCGACTGTTTAGTCTACGGGTACTCTTAAAGTGTGTAGAGTAAAAACTTCCAACAATTTATTGACGGTAACTGTCTAAATGTTCTTGGCAATGCTATTTATGTGCAACAGGCAATGCATTCTAATGTGTCACATGTAAGTAGCATTTGTTTCTAAAATAGAATAGAATTCATTACTACTACAAGGTTTTGTTCGTGTCATTATAGAGTTTTTTTTACATTATAGGGTCTATGTACAAAATTGCACCGAATTCCATTGTGTGGTTTTAATTTAAAATTACAGCAATTTATCCACACTGCTTTGTACTGATTCTGGTACCGGAAAAGCCTATCAATCAAAACTATTTAACTACCTAATCTGGTAACTAGCTTCCACCCGCAGTTTCTCTTGCCAACCCATGGTAACTATCTAAAAAGAAATTGGACGAGTTGTTCCTAAGATTTGCGCGTGTGAGTGTTTGTGCAACCAGACAAACAAACTCTTTAGCAATATAATACTAAAAATATAGTAATATGTACTAGGTACTTAAAATATCTATGCCTCCATCCGATGCTAAACTAACCTAAATATCCACAAACAAGTCCAGCCCAGATACTCAACTCAACTATGTGAGATGTGGCTCAGATTAGCAGAACCTACTCTAATTGGCGCGAAACATTCTCTCAAACTATGTCCGTTGTTTACTTGCTTATCTTAATCCGAGTTTAGTCTCAGTAACACCCACCGCTACTGTCAGTGAACACTAATACTGAGGCCTATTTTCACTGAGATAACCGGCCGATTAAGGAATAATTGTTGATCATGTTACTTCTAATAGACAAAGTCAAATAGATTAATTACCAAAGCAAGGTTGGGCAAAAAATCCGTAAGTATTACGTACAGATTACGTGGTCAACTGGTTGGTGAAAATGGTCCCTAAATATGTATGTAAGTTTAGTAGCAGCAATAAGCCGTCTCCCCCGGCATAGAGGTTTTATTTCACAAAAACGATTTATTCATTAACAAAAAATATCTAAATCGAAAGAGCTGTTTCCTTGTAAACTATAGCAAAGAGACCTTATTTCTTTTTAAATTGTATTATTAGCAATGACACAATGAACTTACTTTTAAGTTTAGTGTGAGAAGTAGTGACGATTAAGTTAGTCCATATAAACTAAGATTTAAAATAAATAGGAGGCAGGATGTCAATATTTAAACTGTTAACTTTCGACTTCCGCTCCACAATAGATTCACTGTTCCCTTAAATTAAAAGGAGGGTAGGCAGAACAATTACTAAGATTGTCTTATCTTCAAAGATTACTTTAACGAACCAAAAAGCTTAATCTTTTCTCATGTTAGATAAAAGTTAACTAATTAATGCATTTTAATTATAATACGATAAAATAAACTATTCTTTTATATAAAGATATGGTTCCCCTAACATCCCGAAAATGAACACCAAAAATATAGTCACGATCTAGTTTTAGAACCACTCAAAAATGCACTCTATACCTTCACCCTAAAGTTCAAAATCGAAAGCACAAGGTTTGCAATGATAATCTAAATTATGATGTCAATAGTATTGTGCCAAGTAATTTGGCGTTACTAAACGGAACTAAAGTTCAAGATAATCTTATCTAAAGCCTTAGGATATGTCTGTTAACTTAGTAACAACATAGACTAGTAAATAAAATTGTTATGTGACTAGGGCTGCCATCTCGAATTTCGCTAAACCCGGACAAACATTAAAGAAACCCGGACATTTGGCGTAAATCGCACGATTTTTTTTTAAACAAAATAATACCTAATTTGTTATCCATTTACTATTAACATTATACTTAAATTCAATGAGGTGCTTCCTTACATGAAAAGTGTCCGGGTTTTCCCCGGACGCTTCTTGAAACCCCGCCCGGACGGCCCCCGGACGGCCTCCAAACGAGGACAAATCCGGGGAAACCCGGACGGATGGCAGCCCTATATGTGACTAACTTGGAGAATATAACTGACTGGAGAAGAAATTAACGATCCTTCGCGTATTATGTATAGACTAGCTCATGAACCTACCTCAAACTGTCAAATTTCTTGTATAGATTTACAACCTTATCACAATAGTGGAAGGTATAATGTTCGTTTGGTATTTAACAAATTCGGGTAGATTTACCTACTGGCGTCTGCGTAAGTTTATACTTGTGTTCGATAATTTTGTAGTGTGCATGTGTAACAATGTGATCGAAAACGTATGAGTGAGCTATGATTATTTGATGCGTTGCCACACCCCTTGAGCGTAAATTTTTCATGATGTTTCCAGTTAGTTTAATGCTCTAAGTGTACTGCGGAGGTGAGGACAAAGATATGAACAGTTAAGATAGCTTTGTATATTAGAAATATAGGAATCCAGTCTAAGAATATTCTAGAACAAATAGACTTGTTTTGCTAGTTTGAAAATTAAGATACCCGTATCTATTTCTGAGTTATATCGAGTTTTATAAACCGTTAAATACCTATGAAGTTATTCCTATAAATAGGAACTTACTCAAATGCTAGGAGAAACATAAATAGTTTAATTCTAAAAGATAACTTTTCTTGACTATAGGTTAAAAGAATCTCTATACGTTTATTATTCGAAAAGAGTTGGAACAGGGGCTTAGGGCTTACTTTTTGGTAGGACCAAAGAGTATGTACTTCCTCTTACATTCCTCTACATACTCTTTGGTATCGAGAATCTATGACCCACAATAAATAGAGGCTAAAGAATCTATATCATCATTCATCAACATCAAACCTTTTGCGTACCGTTACGAAACAAATTAACAAACCAACTTTATAGTAGTCAATTAAAAACCGACGCACGATTTTCAAATAATTCTCGAAAGTTCCCATCAATACTTTTCACATACGACCATACATTACAAGAGGTATTCTGCTCTATATACAAGCCACTAAGTTAAGGTGGGTTCTAATCACGGCATCTCCGCGACGTCATCGATCGCAACTGCGGCGCAGTAATATATTTTAATTAACAACGTCGGTTCGTGGGCGCGCGTGATTGAGGACCGTCAGCGCGACAAAAAAGACGTAGCGAGACCAAGCCTTAACGAGACAGTTCTAATTTCAAATATATTTGTAATTCTTTTCGTTCGTGATTTTTTACGATCGTATTTGCAATAGTGGTTCTTTTTTCGAAAAAGCTTGTATGACCGTATTGGACCGGTTTTCTGACATCTGGTGTTGTTTTTGATGCTGCATAAAAAAACGATATTTTAGCACTAATTAACTAACAAACTTTATTCGAGTTTGAATAAAATCCATTCAAAGACATATTATTACACGATATTCCAATATTAAGTACAGTTTATCAGAATATTTTCAAAGATAAAAAATAATTAAAATTCCATAATCAACCTTCTTAAAAATAATCCCAAAAAAACATAATTAATAAAAATTACCATTACAAGGACATAACCCTGCAAACATATTGTCATATCTTCAAAAAAAAAACTTCAGAAATACAGTTTAAAATAACAGTTTTTGTAGTCAAAGAGCTCAAACCTGTTATAATTTATGTCGTATAAGCTATCTTCAAACTGAATATGTTATTGCTTTTATCGCTTTAAAGCGCTTGAAGCGGTCCCGGTATCTCCTCTATGTTGGTTATGCTTTAAACTTGCTACAATAATAGTTAATCGGTAGTAAGTAAAGTGTTGGCAAGCCCCTGGAGTACTTTACTTTTTATTTAGTCCTTATTTTGTGGGCGTTAAGGTTCAATTTTGTCTGAGTAGTTTTCTCACGTGTTGATGCGAATTTTTCATTTTCTTTTTTCTTTTTCTTTTTCTAACATTATAATGCATAAAAAAGGACGACTTCTAATAATATGTTTAAGATTTTTTTTTCGATTTTTAGCAACGGAAGCTGTAAAAAATTCTGCTATCAGACCACCATGAAAGCACGACCTTTCCAAAACCCATAAAAATGTCAAATTAAAAAAACTTGCTAAATTTCCTCACACCCGTAAAAAAAATAATTAAACACCCATATACCTAATTCGATTACCATACCGCCATTTGAACGGTAGCACTCGAACAGAACGGACGTATTATGCGTACAAAACAGCTGATGTTAAGAGCATTTGCGCACGCGCACCGCAAACAAATGTGACGCTACAACAATGACCTCTGTGAGAATGAGAACTGTTAAGTGAAAATGGACTGCTTTAGTTTTTATAGGGTTTTGTTTAACTTTCCAAGAATTTCCTGGGTAATCTAAAATTCCATTTAGCTACTGGAGAACTAAAGCTATTAACGGGGCTATACTTTCATTACATTTTAGCATTCATACTCTGTCAAGTTCTATTAATATAAACAGGCGCAGAGCATTCTATTTTTGTTCTTTTTAACTACTGATTTCATTAACCTTTCTATATAGTTTTGCTTACTTCAGTCATCCTTGTCAATAATAGGAATATTACATTTCTTATATGGGACTAATGTTAAGTTCTTATCTCTAAGAAGTAATGATCTATGCATAGATAGAATATTGCAATCCTTAGTTATATAATTTGACACGAAGGTTTAGAATGAGTATTCGCTCGTTTTAAAACTAGCATAAGAGAAGTACACCCATACAGTTAAAGGATATTTTTTATACAGATGCCTGAAGTAGTTCTCTACAAGATACAGTAGAATTCATATATAACGACTTCGCTTATAACAACTAATCGGTTTTAGCGACGATAATCTTTACTCAAGTTAGGTTTCGTATATAGGTACTAAGACAATATAACCGTTTAGTGCGACTCCGGTTTAAGCGACCAACTGCTTATAGCGACCAATATTTATTATAATACGTCCGGTTAAAACGACACACGCGCAATGTTTTGTTTACCTACGCACTCGCACCCCCGCCCCGCGTTCGTATCGTTTAAACCTTCCCTGGACCTCTACAAACATTCTAAAACCAAAATAAGCCAAATCAGTCCAGCCATTCCGGAGTTTTAGTCAGACTAATGAACAGCAATTCATTTTTATATATAAGAAGACTAGCTGACCCAACAAACTTCGTATCGTTTAAACCTTCCCTGGACCTCTACGAACATTTTAAAACCAAAATAAGCCAAATCGGTCCAGCCATTCTCGAGTTTTAGTGAGACTAACGAACATCAATTCATTTTTTATATATAAGAAGATAATAATATGTATTCGTAAGTTATGTATGTATGTACAAGTTAAGTTATGTACTTAAGAAATAATCCGTCCGTTTTGTGCGTCGTCCGGTTAGTACGACATAGTATCGTCGGTCCCTTGAAGGTTGTTATATCCGGATTCTACTGTATAAGTAAAACTGTAGTCACCATCTACTTTAATATAAACGCTCCCAGATGACAAGAAGAACGCGTCACAAGATTAACAGGCCGACAAACAATAAAGCAGTTAATACACGGTAACTGAACGGCAATCAACATTAACGTTAGCATACTGGAGCTATTAACTATTAGACATACTGAACGCCATTTATGTTTACTGCTAAATATACTAAGTAGTCATAAAAGGGAGGATATAAGGACAACTGTGTCTATTAAAAGTCAGTCAGGTATAAAAAGTGTTAATATAATTTTTACACATGCATGTAATATACAAATGATCCAACTATCAAAAGTAACGTATCACACTGCATTCATATTATAAAAGTTAGATTTGATAAACCGATGCTTATAATCAGAATAGCGTGTAGGCTAGTTTTTATCCAGATGCGGGGAGAAGCCTCGGTGCACCGGTGAAACTGCAGAGAACATGTGCTAAATTAGGATTACCGACTTTTCACATACTTACTAATCCCGATAAACAACGGTAATTGAATAATAGCATTGAAGCTTAATAAAAGCTATCACAGACTAACTATTAACATACAACACCTCTTTACAAACTCAAAAGAACAAAACAATAAACACGCAATTCAAAAATATCCGTGTCAGAATTTAATATGGCAACTCCTAACTAAATGTTACCATTGCAACGAACGCTTAACAAACAACAAAAAGACTGAAAACAAAGCCTTGGACTGCAAAAGCTGTATTTATGATTTCACGGTATCTTGAGCCGTCATCACTTGTACCAAGGATTTGTATTAAAAGGATGTACATGCGTGTGGATGCGTGCTTTTGTTATATTTTTGCGATTCGAGTGGGAAACGCCATCTTGATTTTTTTTGACAGGTCTTTGACAGTTCGTAATATGAATTTGGTTATGATAATTCGATAGTTTATGATTCCGTTTAGGCATTAAAATTATATAGACAAAGTTTAATTTGAATAAACAAAAGTAAAGGTTGAAATTACTACAATAAAATCAAAACGTAATTCAATAGCAAAAACAATTAAATTAATCTGGGTGTACTTAAAGTGCGAGTAGAATAAATCAGCAACCGAGTAATAATTACGAATAATCGATAACATAACCACATAAAATAATCGAATACCAAGGAATTATTCAAAACGTTTTCACACTAGCATCTGTAAAATTAGCATAACTCTCAATTTCGAAAAAGCATGCCGCGTCCATTTTAATTTCGTTCGTGTTTTGTATTAGCATAGTGAGCGTAGGCACGAGCGGAGCAAGGCGGAACACCTAGTATAGGTACATGTTTGTGCTACAGTTTATATCGGAGAGTCTGTGCTTTTGTGAAATTCCTAGGCAGTTAACTAAAAGTTATAACCATCAAACGACGGATAACAGAATGTAAAGAGAGTATTGTATCAAAAAAATGAATAGGTAAAACCGAAAATATCTTAGAGGAAAAGGAAAGACTACATATAAGTTATGTTTACCTAGATATTCCAATAGTTCAAGACTTTTAAAAGGTCACACAGATTTCACAATAGCACTCCCAATAACAGACTGCCGACCAAGCAAATGACATAATGATAGTCCCCCATCATTTTACATTACGACTTAATCTATACAATGTACTAAATCACGATAGAGACCTATAAATATAATGATATTATTGTAAAAAGGTCGTATGACATATTTGTAATGCTGTTTGATAAAGTAGCTTATTCCTGCAACTGATAGCAATAACACTGATATTAGAAACGGAGTCAGACTGTTCAAATAGATGAGTAAATAAATGTTTCTATTTCACGGTAACTGATTGACATGAAAAGTGTGGAGACAGTTAATAAGCTGGTTTTAAGTACAACTTTTTATCCTCGATGAGTAGATCCTTGGCAGTCGTTACGAATAGTCAGAAGCCAGTAAGTCTGACACCAGTCTAACCAAAGGGTATTGGGTTGCCCGGGTAACTGGGTTGAGGAGGTCTGATAGGCAGTCGCCTCTTGTAAAGCACTGGTACTCAGCTGAATCCGGTTAGAGTGGAAGCCGACCCCAAAATAGTAGGGAAAAAGGCTCGGAGGATGATGAGTAGATCCTTGGGCATGCAGGTGAAACTGCAGGGAACAGTTGATAAGGAACCAAGGTACGTAGGCTTGTCGGTTGTGTAAACAAAGTGGGCTTAACAATGCGTGGACGAAACCGATTGTGTTAGCGATAAGAGCTTTTGCAAGAATTGAAACTACACGAATCCGCAGTTTTAATTTAATTTTACACTGTGTTTAGATGTTTCTGGAAGCCTAAATATTATTGAACCCCCTGGTTTTGAGGTAGACGCCTTCTATAGAATAGACTGGCATTTTGAGAAACTACAACACTTTGAGAAAGTAAAAGTAGCAGGATCAGTAATGCCTTAAATGTGTAGCTATCTTACATAGTTTGTGTGCCTAGTTATTTTTCAAAATGATCGATTCTTAAGTTCATCTGCAACAAGTAGATGTGTTGTAGTTATACAATTGTTTGTGCCGATTAGCTACAGTGTAACATTTACAGATTGGAATGGTGTTAAGTGTTCAACAAAATTATTTTTAAGGCCACTGAGATATCCGTACTGCTGTGTGAAGAAAAGGGCATCTGTTTAATAGTTGTGACCAAAAGATGTGACAGCAACTACGAGAAGTATACTATAAGAAACAGACGAGATTCATAATGATGCCTTAGAGTGAAGACCTCGGAAGTGTAAAAGATGCTATGTACGTTTCGGGAGAAAGATTTAGGATTTGTTGTGCAAAAATGCAGTACCTAGGTTTTTATTCTAAGACGAAAGTGATAGGTATTGATCTTGTTTATTAAACTGCTTGTAAAGCTCAAAAAATAGTCTACTAAACTAACTGTAATGGGAACAACAAACAAAGCTTTGCTACCATACTGTTCACTGTACACTTCAACACACACCCTAATTTAAACGATAGCCTTATCTAATCTTTGCCATCTAGACTTTTCGCAATTACGTTATTTCAGAACAACCAGTTAACAGCTGAACAAATTTATTCTATCAGCCATAAACTGGTGACCAGAATCGCAAATTGATGGCGCAAGTTGCCCACGGATGTCCCAATTTAACACCTGCAACTGTACTAGAGTCCGTCCCTAAGCTTGTTCCCAATTATGTTAGAATACTCCTTGGTTCATGTCGTAATAGTCACCTTTTAACATTTAGGAGCTGAACGGGCCAATACCGGTCTTGACAATCAATTTTGCTGCTGTGAAGTTGGCTATGACGGTGTATGAGCAGGATACTATTGTGCAAGCGCGAAGGATTAAATGGCTAACTTCAGACCGGTGAAGTTATTTGACGAGAGCTGCTAGTGTTTTGTTCGTGCATTTTCACTATCCTGAAGTCACTAACAGTCCACTCCGAAGAGACAATGATGAACAATAACAAACGGAAGATACAGACATTCTCAAAAAAGAAAGTGCAAAGATCCATAATACTACCGGAAAAGGAGATAAAGAAACTCTTACGCAAGAGTTAGTTGTAACTATAAACTTTAACATTACGACCAAATATGACCAATAACCATAGTTATACATCAACAGGTTCCCAGTACTTTTCAATTATTTCCCTCTAAGTCTATTTTAATTGACCACGTATGTCTTTGGAATTTAAAAGCAATTCTAAATCTTTTTTAATTAGGTCTCTTTTTATCTGACAATTTATCGAGTCGGGAATTGAAAGTAGAATTTATACTCGTAATAGTATTGTACACGTAAGTTGACGTAAGTAAAAAATAACGACGTTGATTGGCGTAAATAGATCAAGTTTAAAGCAAGAATTGAACTGTGCAAGAGACTGACTATGAGAGACCAATATCGAGCAAGCGAAATCAATGCAAAGAAAATCGAAAACTAAACATCGAAAAGAGAAATAAATATGCTACTATTTCTAATGACACAGCTTTAAATGTTGCTAATAACAAAACTAACACTAAAATCATTAAACTAAATAGCAACAAAGATAAAACAACAAGCGGAACAGGCTAGCCGTTTGAACAATTAATATTTGAACACGTAATGACTTGGCACAACACTCCGTTGGCAGTTTTGAGAAGTGCTACATAAATCATAATAGCACACTAAGTCTATGCGTTGAGGATTTGCTTGGAACTTTTAAGCTTGAAGCAAAATAAAACAGTTTAGACCTTAATATGAAAATGCTACTAGAATTTATAGCAATTGAAGTAGCTACAAACGAGAGGATATTTAATGTAAAAGAAACTTGGCACAGGAATCAGCATAACCAGTAAATCAGTACTTGTTTAAAAACAAGTACTGATTTAAAAAAATAGGAAGTCTAGAAGGCAATTGGTAAATTAATAACAATGGTTAACAATCAAAATCAATTAGCCAAAAGTGTCAAAAATGATGATAACCATCTCAACCATCCAGATAAGCCTATATTAACCTTGAAGCAACAGCAGCAAAAACAGCCAACAATCCATCTAAAGGTAATAACAAAGCTAAATCTAATAAGACACAAACAAACAGACTTCACGCTCACATTAAGGGCACAACACATTCGACCTTCAACCGTCAAATTATACGCACAGCCCACTTACGATATTGACAAATTAAATTTATAGTTAAACCTTGCGCAAGCGCAAGTAATTGTTGTAACTATACTGAAGTTGCAAGTATTTGTATCGGCCACATAGGCTCTTGTACCCTATTTGTTGACTGTCAGATAGCTGGATAAGTAATTGACAAGATGTCAGTTTTAGTAATTGAATATTTGCATCAATCTGGCAGGTTAGCTTAGTTGTATGTTGGGTTAATTGTGGACCTTAATATAGGAGATGGAGTAGAAGATTTTGATGATAATGTCAAAATATTTTATCTAAGGACATGAATGAAGCGGCACATTGGAAGTTACGAGTATAGCAACACAGAAATATAGAAGAAGAAATAGTAGTTCTTGAAAAGTTTTTGATAGTACGTTAAGTATATAATCATTAATTATAAAGATCTAACGACATAAACGAAATTCCAATAATCATAGTTAATATTACAATAAACACACAAAATAATGTGACCTTCACAACACAGATCGTGTAGAATTATGCGAAATTGGCCAATCGAATAATTCTATAGAATTAATCGAATATTATAGCTAATCATATAATCGGTATGTTTGCAAACAATTGTTTGAATTTGTACTGCTTGCTGTGGAATTTATTACTTTGGTTGTCCTTGTGAACCAGAAACAACATAAATTTTGATAACGTGCAATTAAGTTTGAACTCTGTCTAGAAGTGGCTGGGTTGGAATTTCTGTGATAGTGTAAATGAGGCAAAAAATAACTTGTATATTATGTACCTTAAAGCTTTAGGTACATAGTTGGTGGAGTAAAATTGCAGGATATTTTTGCTTATAAAAAAATACCAATCATTCCTACCAACCTATCAAATGGTTGGGTTCATTTTAGAAGTCTGCATTAGCAGTTTAATAAACTAACTCATAAGTGAAGGACTTCTCTACGTTGTTCGATCCTTTTTGTGTTATGTGCGTTATCTTTAACTTTCTGCATAGTGTCCTTTTGGACATGCCCTAAGTAAACTCTTTCGGAACCGCTAACACGCTTTGAAGAAAATATTCAAAACTATACCCAGGACAAAACAATGTAGTCAAAAGCTAAACCAATAATTACTAATTGTAACAAACCTGTACAAAATTGAGAATTCCACAAAACCAGCTACAATAGTTAATCGGCATCTAAATTGTCCTAATTCTACAAAAGCTTCGATTAACTTATTATAAATTCAAATACAGTTACCGCATTGTTATCAGTCGTAGTTAACTTAACAGTTAAGTTATAAATACTTGGCGTGCGTGGGAAATGTCAAGAATTTAACTTTGTAGTTTGTAGTTCTGAAGGTTATATCGGCGAAGTCGCTTTGTAGTTCCAATCAATAGGTTAATGGTCTGTCATTATAATAACATAACCATTATGTGTCTGGCCGTACACCTACTGCATGGAGGTTAGCTAAGAATATAAACTCTTTGGTTCAAAAAATGCAACTGGCTGTACATAATTTCATAACCTATTGAGCAAGCTAAATTATTCGAATGATGAATCTAGTCCAGTTCAGAAGTTCCAATTATAAATAGCTATCATCATTTGTCAATCATGAATTACTTGATCCTTTATTTAATTCCTGTCTAAAGGAGGATGGAAGAATATTTTTTTTATTTTTTGTGAATCATTTTTTACGTAATAGAAACTTCAGTCATCAGGGAAAAGATTGACAGAATACAATCAATGATAAATTTTATTAAATGAACAGTTTTGAGTCAATTTTAAATTGTCCTATTCTTGACCTATTTTAATTTTTTCTCTGTAGTCGAAAGTCCCGTACATTTAATTTGCAAAAAATTGTGCCTTTTCAATAAAGTCATTATTAACAGCTAAATAAACTTTCACTATACAAGAAGATGGTCTGATATTATTTGAGAGGCTGCGTCGTGTTAGCTAAAGGCTGAATAATCGAGATTTGAGATAAGCAGCAAGTTGATCTTACTATCAGTGGCCTATATTGAGGAACAGTGGTGCTCAAACTTTTTGCTCACATCTGATTGAACAACTTATTATGTAAGCCACTATTGCCTTAGGCATCTCTGAAATGATCATCGCCATTTTTTGCTATCAAAACTTATGGTACGTGTGCTTTTGCTTGAGAATAAAAATACATATGAAACACATTATTATTTATGTAATTGTCTCTTTTTCTTTCATCCTTGTTTTTCTTCAATCACTATTCTTCGTTAATAAAGACTTCTAATTCATTGTAACTACACCTTACCTACCATAACCATACTAACATATACCAATAATAATCTTCAGTCTTAAAAAAAACACTTTCAATCATCAAAAAAAAACAGCCAATAAATCACTCAACTTTAAGAACCGCAGACCAAACCAGCAATTCACAATAATTGAACTCCGGGGTCAAAGACGATATTGATCTACCAACGGCGGCTCTATCGATCGCCATAATTAATTCCAGCCATGATACGGCTACTAGAAGCCGAGCTATTCAAATTCGCGGCTGATGCTAGCTGATAAATCAAAATGTTCCCATGTTTGTTGCGAAAAAGGTAAAGTAAACTTGTGAATGAGTGTTGATTGTTTCGGGTTTGTATGCTCTAGTTGTGTGTGGACTAGATTCAGACTTATCAGGTCCAAAATTAGGGACATCGGCTTTCCTCAAATTGAGACTTACCTGGTCTATAAATGGGTGCAGGTCTTCCTCAACTTATACTTATTTCTGTACTACTGTCCATGTTATTTCTAGTGACCGAGCTTTTAACTTAGCTGCCAAAGAAGAGGTTATGTTTCTAGAGCATACTAATGTATGAATCTGTTTACAGATGTTGGGATCCACCGTGGGATCCACTCTGTAAGACTTCTTAAAGCCAATTTTGAACTCTATTTAGGTAATGTCATAGAGCCTTGTTATTACTACAAATTCAACGTTTTAATTTATTCATTTAATGAGTATATTACATATGCACAAACTTGACTTTCTTCACCTTTCAGACTTTGTTAAGTTCCTACAATACTCAAGGACCCAAAGGATACGAAATTCGAAAAACAATACGATTTTAGAATGTCAATTTGCTTATAGCAAACATGAGCTATTTCCTCTTATTTAAATACTGACATAAATATTGTATAATTTTTGTTCGCAGAGACCAGAGCAGCGATAAGCATCAATAGTATTGTAGCATTAGTTACTATCAAGCCATAATTATGCGAAACTATCCCATAATGCGGTGTATTAAAGGTCAAAGTTGCATAAATTACGGGTCACTAGCTCTTCGGGCGTGCAACCCAATTACCTATATACCTTAGTTGTTTATGCTACGACAGGTAGATTTACTTTCGTTGAAATCACAATGGCGATTATCTTTTACGATTAGTCTTTTTGGTCCGTCAATAATCTTTTATTCCTATAGAAATTATCTCTCGTTGTAGCCTCTTCTTCAAAATCATACAACTGTTTAAACTTCTAGGCTTCTATCATCTCTCTCATCATCATCCTCCTGCTCTTATCCCAATTTTATTTGGAAAAGCCACAACATGTTGTCTCCTTCCATGCTCTTCTATCAACCGTCATCTCACAAGTAAATTCTCTCTTACCATATCTGCCTCTGTATCGTCTATGTATTTGCAGCAGTTTCTTGGTGGACGAATTCAATTGATCTATATTAATCCAACACTTTCATAAACTGCATAGTACATTTACGAATTCGGGTTTTTTACTTTAGTGAACTAACCTACACCTCTATGTACAAAAAGCGCAAAATTCAAGTTTAAATATCCTACACGTATAAGTTTTACTTATAGAATAATTTCCCTCAACTAACCAAAGAAAACTGGATCAAAAACCACTACTTCCCAGTCTTTTAATAAACGTAACCCAACATTGTGTAGAAGCGCATCAAATACTTTAATCTATGGTATCCACTATCGTACCATAAAAACAATATCATGTCGGAGACCCGACATGGCCCTTAATTACAAACCTTTGCCACCAAACCCAGAGGAATTTCCTCCCTATCTTCGAACACATAAGGTTGGTATTCCAGTGGATGTGTCCCATACTGGGTAATAAGCTTTCTAAAAAAAATGATTCAACCGGTGTAACATGGAATGTGGATCGTCCGTGAGAGGGCACTAAAATCTAAATGTGAAGCTAATGTTGGTGTTATGAAAATTTTTGGGAAACGGAACGTTATTTAAGGTGGCCATTACAACTTATTTTATCGACAACCATTTATTATTGTAGGAAATAATATTGCAAGAGTAGAAAAATTAGGCTGCTCTTTTATGTTTGTAGATGTGTAATGGAACGTATTTAAATGTTGCCAACTTAAAAACCCTTAAATACCAACATTACCATATACTTGTACGTACCCAACTTATGTATCACTTTACATCAACTTCTCAGGCTTTAATTTACACAAAAATGCGTTATAAAAAGGCGTTCTTCATAAAACGGTTCTAAAAACAGTTTCCCAACATTGTAAAGGCAATGAGTAATAGCATTTATTTTGTATTGGACGCTAAACTGAAGTAAAACTTGACGTATAGAGTCCGCATTTAAATTGACTTATTTCTAGCCAGTTTTATTTTTTATAAAAGGAGTTTAATCGCGGTTTATGGAACTTCAAGTTGGCTTTTTGAAATTAGAATAAGTATTGTAATGGTACGTTTTGAATGTTAGCTGCCGACTGCAACCACCCTGCACTATAAGCCTATATTTATTTACATGAAACCGTTTTGGATCCAATGACAGCAGCTTGTGTAGTCGCCCTCAGCTATCGACCGATTTCATGCAGTCACTGCAAGTGCTCAAAACGCACCTTAAATAAAAGAAAAGGTGCTACCAATTTTTACGAACTTACTAGATTATACTTAAAAATTGTAAAGTCGTATTTTAGTAGGTAAGTAGAGTTAAGCAGGTACTTAATTTTTATTAATTTCACTGTTCTTGAGATCAATAAATATAAGCATACAACCATTATTAACACTTTTGGTGTTAGTAAGAGGCCAATTAACCTAGTAATTTACCATACTTTATGTATCTAGGTTTCTATAATTGCAGTAAGACAAAAAATGCAATATATTTTAATTGAATCCCGGTATTGGAAACCTTTTAGGAAGTAATAAAACACTTATAATCCGCCAAAACACTCGAAATTAATTGCCATCTATGGCCGACATACCATAGACAACTTCCCAATTTTCTAATCACTCTACCACCTTTGATGTTTAGTAATTAAAACTCCAATTAGCAACTATAGACAAATTGTTCTGATGGCTTCACATGATAACCTAAATTCGCGTAGAATTTATGCGAAACCATCTCATATACCGCTACGAGAAAAAGGAAATAATTAATACTCATAGTTATGGGTAAACGTCGAATAATTAACCTTAGCTAATAAAGTTTTATGAGTTATAGTGATGTGCCACTGACATTAATAACTTTATTACCGATTTCCAGCGGATTTTTCACATGTCGATGAAAGGCGGTGTTTGTGAGACCGACGGAATGTCGTTATACCATAGACAGGATTATCTATGGGAAAATAAAGTCTCATCCAAAAACTAAAAGTAGTTTTTTTGTGGGAAATAGGGCCAATCTTCGATCTGGACCAGACACCCCTTTTATAGCATCACTAAGTGTACATACAATTTTTTGTCGTAAATATTTTCCGCCAGAAACCATCTAGTTCCAGATCTGAAGAAACTATGTACTCAGAATTTTTCAAATCAAACTTGTAGTTCTCGAGATTAGTCAGCTCAAACACACTAACTCTTCAACTTCGTAACACTTGTATCGATGATTAAAAATGACATACTATTCTTTTCACTTGCTAGAAATTTCCATCATACGTTCGTACGTATATCATGTTTATATCAGAAACGTATACTCACAAAATGATAGTATACTCATGTGAATTCAGGTTAGTGCTGTTTAGATACCGTTAATGTTATACCTAGGTACCTAAGACCGTAATGAAACCTGGGGTTTTAAGACTGGTAGATACCAGTCGAAGCTCGAAAACATTAATAGGTTTGTTTATAGTTATTGAACAATTTTAGCTCAATGTTCAATGAGGTTGTCCGGGTAACTGGGTTGAGGAGGTCAGATAGGCAGTCGCTTCTTGTAAAGCACTGGTACTCAGCTGAATCCGGTTAGACTGGAAGCCGACCCCAACATAGTTGGGAAAAGGCTCGGAGGATGATGATGGTCAATGAGGTAGCCTCATCTTGCGTAACCTTCTTTCTAAGGGAGAGGAAAAGTCTTCTGCAAAACTCGATATCCTTGATTTTAAATGAGTGAAAACATAGAGATTTAAAACTTTAACTTTTTGGATCATGATAAGTAGGGAAGAAAACTTTTAGTTTTCTGTATGTTTTAATGTGTCTTAATAATTAATTAAAATATCTACAGCCATTAAAGCACCCAAAATCAGTCGCAAAAGATGAAGAAATTATAAAACATATTATGTGTCTGATTGGGTGGCATCCAAATATAATTATTACAACATATATCAAGAATTACGCCAAAAACCTGAATTTAACATCAAAAACCATAACTTATAACGGTACATGTTAATATTTATAAATAATACAGCGAAAGTGCACTTATAAAAATGGCATCAGTAAAAAAACTACTCAATTTATTGAACCTTACAAACTTAAATCAACCTTAAGTTTTGAGCATTAGGGTTTAAATTTTAATGAAGTGTCGGTATAACATCAGCACTAAAAGATTTTGCATACTAATGACATTTCTCCATTTGAAACATAAAAAAAAAACCTGAATTTATACCGTTGTCATAAAATGTTGTCGCTACCAAACTTGATAAAAACATTCAGAATTAAAAGGTATCCGTTTTGGACTGATAAAATAGAATTGCCTACTACTACTACTTTTACTAATGTACTACTGATTTTTGTTCGAATTTTTGGCGACGCTCTCTGAAACAGATGAGCAGATTTCGATACTCTTTTATTTATTTATATCTGCAATGTGTCGAGTTTTTTTAAAATGAATAAATAATGCCATGTCATTATTTAAATATTTAAAAATATTACAAAAAATCACGGGCGGCAATATATCAAATAATATGCTAAATATTTAGATTAATATAAATACAGTTTTTTTTTTCTATGACTGTCTACTTTATATACCAGTATGACTCAATCGATATTTTTACTCAGAAGCGCAAAAGACCAAAATTTTGATTTACGTCCGCAGCATATTTTTTTATAGACATTAAAATTTCGACACCTTGATTTATAAACTGAACTAAAACATACAAATTAAAATTAATCCTTTTCACAGTTCCATAAATCAAAAGCAAGCATAAGATAAGCAAAAAAACGGGTCTATAATCATAGATACCATAAGAATAAAAGCAGGAACCTAAGTCGAGTGAAACCGTATGTAAAAACTAGTCTGCCATCAAGCCTGGGATCTCCTGTCGCGATGTCATTGTTTTTGCCAACTCTGCTTACCCATTTACAGGTAACTTAATGTTTATTTATGAATTTCTAAGCTCAATATCTATTAGCAAGATAATGCTCAAGATTTTTTCTATAAAAAAATATAAAACAAACTTTTTAGACGCATTTACCATAGACACGATTTCCGCAAATAGACTTTTAGAACGAACAATGTCTCTATTATTTGAATTCGAAAAAAGAAGGTGCTAATTTTTGGACATTTGTAAACATGGTTGGACTTTTTGTTATGTTAATTTGTACATCCTCATTTATAAATGCGATATTTGCTTTTGTTAAACAAGAAACCGTTGACATCAATTAAAGCCGTGTAGATTACAAATAGATATGTTTTGTGACTACCATTTGAATGCTCCGCATAGTTTGTAGAACTTTTTCTAAAGGTAAACGTCCTCTGATCGGCTGTATGAGATAACACATTGACCTGGAGTAGGTAGCCGTGACCCCTACAAACCCAGCTGATTCTTACAATGACAGCTAAAACCTCTAACTTAGATATATAGAAATAATTAAAAGACCCTCCAAAATGACTAAGCTGTCTTCAGTTTAGAATCTAAAACAAACCAAAAAAGTAACAAAACCTTTTTCACGACCAAAGGCAAACTTGAAAAATACTTTTTTAAGCTAGCAACATTATCCTTAATTCTTATTGACAGCCACGGCGTCCAATGTCGTTCGAAATTATCTTATTTGGGTCACTTATGAGGGCAACGATCTCTATCTTAATCCTTTTATTTTAAAATCGTCGGCTCGTTCATTTGCATATTATCAATCCTATAATCAAATGAGGTAGGGCAACAATCCAGTGAGATATTTGCCGATGAAACGTGCAAGTATAACGAACCTTCATAGATTTTATCAGCGACGAAAAATGTTCGCAAAATTTTTAACATTCGCATTCGATTTTTTGAAAGAACCTTTCGTTAAATAATTGCTTAGGACTTTTTGATGGTGTCATTAGGTTAGCTTGCGTTAATTAGCAGCTTTTTCGAATTAAATTGTGTTTTCAACAATTAAAGAGATATTACAGCTATTTTGGTGGTGTAACTTAACGTCGAACGCTAATAAATTTTAATTAAGGTGCAAAACACAACCGTTTAATAAAATTAAAAGCCTTTTAAAATAATAAAACGTTTTGTCTTATTTTGACGTCCATACATTGACACGTAGGTATACATTTTATATGTTTACAAATAAATTAAAAACGAAAAAAATATCCAATTAATTTACTCGAACCGTTTAATAACACGAATTCTTTAATCGAATCGAATCACTTTCCGATTCGAATAAATCAAAAATTCGATTTTTATTTGTAAGCACGCCTACCGTTAGTGTTGTACTCTCAGAATAATACCCGCTAATTTCCTAAGACAAAATCGAATGCACGCAACACTGGTGTTGTACTCGACTTTTTTTACAATCGATTCGTTTTGTATCGATATCTTTTGTGATTGTTGGTTGCGTCGGATCGATGCAAAATTTATGATTTAATTGCCTGTTGCCAGTTTTAACGGGTTCAAAGAACTTGGAACGTTTCGTAATCGTAATGGTAGTGGCGGTAGCGGTGAAGCGTGGACGAACCGAAGATGGAATTAAGTAAAGTAGTGTCTCGTGTGGTGATTACTCATCACGATTTAATTATCGATATCGAGTTCCGATAAACGTTCACCGATTGTATCAATTCTAAAGTGAATTTGAAAGTTCTTTTTTTTAATAAATCACTCATCTAAGAAGTCAGATCTAAGAAGAATTTCCAATTTCGCTTGCAACTCAATAAAATTATCATAACAAATAAAACGATCAAAAATTTTATGACCTTCGCAGATTTAATACAAGAAAATGTATCAAGGATTTATCTCCATACGATTGTATTTCCTAGAACACATCACTTAAATGACATAAACGTATAAACTGGTACATGACATCGTAAATACATGCCAGATAGATCTGTGGTACACGGGGAAATTCTAAATTATATTAAATCAGGATATAGCCGTATGGCCGAGGTTTACTGCAAATTTATGTGCCTATTCATTTCACGAATAGAACTTTTATGACGGTGGTCCATCTTTTTTATTCGATAATTCTTTAATATGCTTTATGCGGCTTCATGGAAAATTGTTCCATTACAATTTAAGTGCTGAGTTTATAAAGATTATGTATTATGAAAACGATAAAAAGAATCATCTTACTATTAAGCTTTAAGAGTTTTCGTGTAGATATCCATATTATCCACATGGGGATACCATGTGAATATGGATATCTATAGTGTACTTAAATTCATTCGTATTGCAAAGAATATATTGTCATCAAAATTACTTCTTCTCATCATATCACCAAATTACCATTTTTTACTTAAAATAAGACACTAAGACAAATCACAATTTCAAAAGAGTAAAATCTTTATACATGGACGGTACACCAATTTTGACTGCTAAAGAAAAAGCATTTCAAAAGGCTCAACAGTAATACCAAAGTCATCACAGCAGTAGCGACTTTATGGCAAATTCAGTAAGGTAATAAGTTCCCCAATAGCTTTAGTAGAACCAGTCGTAAATCATAACTTTACGTCTAAATGGAATCGAATACGGGAGTGCGGAAATGTATGCTGACTATATGTAAAGTCTGACTCCACTTTAGCTATGTATGTGAGCCTTTTTGCATCTGTAAGTACATTAAACTTTGATGGAATATGTATTAGGTTTTTCATGTTGATTAAATTTTATATTACATTATTGGCTTTTTGATCTTTGCCTCGTGTTCAATCTCTATTTATTCGCAGTCTTTCAAACCTTTCAGCGGTATCAAAGAAGACTCTTTTACACGATTTGTAATAATTTTAAATTAAATACTTGATTTGAAAGATTAGTTTCTTTACTTCCTATAAGGTACAGTTACTTAATTTTCTCTGGAATTAATCCTGTTTATATGTGTAAATTCAAATACTGAGACTAATTTCATTTCAGCTACTAACCACCCATAAACTCTAGCAGGCATTTTTCACCAACCTTTCCAATTGAAAATTTATCGTTTGCAGTCTTGCTCGTAACTTAGTCGATATTCAGTATCGAGTCGATATTGTTTCGCTAAGTTTTATCACCGGGAATAGAACCCGGGTCTGGTTAGTTATGTGCCCGGACTATCTGGTTACGATAATGTAGCAATGTGCAACTCGCACTCACGCCCTGATAATGTCTATGGTACGGACTTTTTGTACTTTATTGCCTGAATGTTGATTAAATGTATTTAAAATACGAATGTGTGGTTAACTTTGTGTTGGATAACGCTGGAGTAAGGTTTATGTAAAGGAAATCTTTTGCGATATAGCTATTTGAAATTCTGCAATGAAAATAGAAAATAACTTTCCAGTTGTATCTAAAAGAATTATAATATATAGAAGTTTTAATCTTCAAACAAACCACCAACGACTAGCAAAACAAAAAAGACACGACAATATAATAATTAGGTAAAATAGTTCTAAAATTAAAATAGCCGCGCATCAGGGCTGCCTCGCACAGCGCATTCTCATTAAGCGCACCGGTCGTAGTCTCCCGCCATCCATCATTACGACCGGGTGAACGCGGACAGCCCTATAATTTCCGACCAGCGAAGCCTCCCGCCCCCCTCTCAAACCCTCCTCAGACTCCCGTGCATCGCCAAGTCTTTTATTAAAAGAAGACGTCCAAGAAATGAGTTTCGACGAAATTTCCTCTGTTCTGAATTAGCAGGACGCTCGAGTTTAGTTATTTTGTATTAATAAGGCGTTGATAAGTACATGGCTGGATGCGCGCTTGAAATTGTCAAAATGATTGGTTGGACACAGATGAGAAAATTCTATAGAGATACTCGTTATATTCATCTCCTATTCAAAGTTCAGTTAATAATTTTAAAATGCAAGAGTCAATAAAGCTGTAGCGGACAAAGCTGGGTAAATATCCGCAAAAGAAAAAAGGCAAATAACGACCATTCTAAAATTGATGTACTCGTACCTTACTTAGCCATGTCATTGTATTTTCGAAACCTTCGGAGCAGGTAAGCAGACAAAAAAAGGTTCCCAACAATGTGCAGAATAACCTGCTTTACATGTAGCTTTCTGGTTTAAATATCTATGCAATTTTAGCCTCAATACACTTGACTACTAAGTACGAAGTCAAGAATAGGTATCTAAAAACGACCATATAAATTAACGATCCTGGCTGAGTTCACATCAGCACAGAATTAATTTTACGACTACGATACCCAATCGTCATCGTGCCATGAATTAATTACGGCGTGCCCGCGTAGGCATGAACCGAAAATATCTGCCATCTACATTTTAATCTTTGTCCTTTGCGCTTAAATGGCAATATGATTCTGTATGAAGGGATGCCAATGAATAAATTAAGTATTTGCAAAGGTAAAAACAATCTGATGGGTATTAAGTAAAATACCGTGTCAGGTGGTTGTATGGTTTAAGTAGAGATAATACAAACGTTTATTGGCACTAGTGAGCAGGCTGGGCCAAGTAACCTATAATTTGCTCGCGTTACATTCTTTGAGCTTACAATGTTTTGCATTTTACCTGTCTCTGAGTAAGGTTGGCTGTAAATATATGCATGTGTTTAGTACTGTGGAATACTTAGTATTTAGTAAGCTTCATATTATGGGTGGGTTATAAACATGACGTAATCGCAGAGAGGAATATTGCGAGTCTTACATGTCTAGTCTATGAAAGCTCTACGTTTAAACTTTCCATTAGCTAAAGAAACTTATTAGACAATAATTTTTAATACTTTAGAAGCACAATAGAGAGAATTGACTTGGGTTTTACTTAATGTGACTTGTGCAGTCGTCAAATAAATATCTTTGAAAGTTGTAAAATTATTTATTTCTGACAAACCTGTGGATAGTATTTACTTTGCTATTTTTGATGAAATTTAATTAATTTTAATAGTTTCTCGGTGTAAATAAATAAACATTATCTTTACGGTAATATCTTTAAATATTTGAAGAGGCTACAAAAATGTTTTCTCCTTGTGGGAATCGAACTGGCAGTTCGTATCTCAGGACCCAATCAATGTAACAACTTAACCAACGGTACCAACATAATTAAATGCAGTATCCAATTTAAAAAAAAGAATATTACATTACAACCCGAATTTCATTGTTGCCAATAATAAAACCAATTAAACCTCATTCAAAAGAGTCATGACAATTTAAAACGTCAACGGCCGGTTTCAAAAGAGTTTTATTGACGTTCGAAGTTTAAAACCTTAGAGCATTTAACCAGCCGGAATAACCATGAGTACAAATCTCTATGTGAAAACGCCTGGCATTTTTTCCGAGGGTAACGAAACAATGAAACAAATAATGAAAGCTCACTCACTCATACATAGCACACTCAAGAAAATATCGCTCAACACAAGCATAAAATAGACCCATACCTGTTACATAATGCGTGTACCTCTCATACTTTTCGTCAGGAGAAGGCACTAAAGTCGTACCCAATCAATGACATGCTCTAAGTTTAAAAACTGTAACTGTATGTACCGATATGATCTGTTCTTGCACAAAGGAGAATGCATATTACTGCATATACTCGTAATTTGAATACCCAGCGGTGAGCCGAGTAAAGCTCTTATTATTTAGCTATAAAACCTTTTTCATGGCATTGTTTAAATAAATTGTCCTTATGATTGGTATTCGGGATGATTTTGGCTGTTAATATCGAAATAGGATAGTTTGTTGAAGTGTATTTAGAGAAATTGAGTAGGTACGTGTGAGAGTGTAGAATTGAAACAAGAGACTAACTGGATAGTCTTAGGAGCATTGGTATCTTATTAAATGTGTGTAATGAGTTACCCAATTTCCAAAGTACATAATTTAAATGTATAACCCATGGTATTTTAAACAATAGGTACCTGAAAAGTTTTTTAGTCAAAATATAATTTTTATTTTCAGAAAAATATTTTTTAAAAAGGGTCTCCTTGAAATTACATTAAGGTTTATTCGAAAAGTGACTTCCAAGACTTTTAATCGAAATCGAATACTACTTAACATACCGATTCTCGATATGTAAATCAATCGATATATTCGGAATTAAAAACCAGCAATTATCGTTTACATTTTACCAGCACATAGTAATCTTATCGATAGTTTAAATCGATTCAGAATCGGTATACAATGACTGACAATAGCTGTACGCATAAGGTGTTGATGGGTAAAAGGTTAGGCTTAAATCTTATCCCGTTAAGATGCAAAGGTTAGCCCATTCCTAACACTAACATGTGACCGAGATGTGGGTTAACAGGAGCTGAAAACATAATTTTATTAATATTCAGAATAATCTGTCATAAGGATATTTTGTATTTTTTATTCGAAACTACAACTAATCGAATAATATTATTCGATTAATCGATGCACGGCTTTTCTTCTTCAATATTGGCCGGTTTCTGATTATGGCGTGTAAAAGTATGGTGACTTTCACTTTTAAGGGGTGTAATAAACCTGACGTGGGTGGATAAACCAGAGCATTTATTAGAAGTAATATAATATTGAGCAAAATTATTTCTCAAAATAATCGAGCATAACAAGCATTCGATTGTCAATTTTGCCTTTCTCGGTATTCGATTGTTTTTCTTAGAACTCTGAACTCGATTTACATTCAAATCGAAATTGTTCGGTATTAACAACCAGAACAGAGTTTATTTATTTGCTTCAAAAATCTCATCTTGTTTAGATAATTACCATTTATTTGGTGACGAATTGTCGATTTGCGATCTACTGAAGGTGACCTGCAAAAACTCGGAGCAATCGAATCGGAACATTTCACGGTAAGTGGCTATAAATACAATAATTTAGCGTAGAGAACTAGAGTTTAGAATTATTTTTGGGTGTTTGTTAAATTAGTTTTTTTTTATAACTAAGTTGTAGTTTTGATCTGAAAGTCTGACTATCCTTACCAAGGAGTATTGGGTTGCCCAAGCAACTGGGTAGAGGAGATCAGATAGGCAGTCGCTCCTTGTAAAAAATTGGTACACAGCTGCATCCGGTTAGACTGGAAGCTGACAGCAACATAGTTGGGAAAAGGCTAGACAGATGGATGTTGTAGTTTTGATACACACATACAAATATCGTATATCTGCTAGTACTAAAGTTTAAGATATGTAGGTAATTTACGTTTTAATAGGATGAAGATGCAATCTTTTATTGCCACCATTAAAAATACTCATTCTTTTTTAAGAAAATATTTTAACCCTGAGCGTGCGCGCCTTAACCGATTTTATTTAACTTTTTTTTAAACATTGCCGTAAATACTCATTTTATGTTTCGATGCAGTCGCAGCGAAATTCAAAAGCAATTAGCATGCCATATTCAACTCTTATACTATAATTATACGCAAACGAGATACATTAATGTACTGTACAGCCGATAGCCTACAAAGTTTTAAAAACATTGGCTATTCAGGGTTAACTTAATCATGAATTCATGATGGAATGCGTTTATTAAAAAGAAGTGTCAAAAAAGGCCATTTTCTTTTAATTCAACCCAAGTTTTCATTAAAAATTCCCACATCATTAATATCATATCGATATATATTTTCGCAGCATTCCATAATCGAATAAAAACACCGAGAATCGAATCGAATTTTGGAATTAGTTTAAATTCTTATGCGTTCGAATGTTAGCTGTTATAACATAAGGATTGTTTGAAAAAACGCCGATTATTACGAGTCGAGCTTGAAAAGGAACTTTTTAGGATCGTTTACATATACATGAAGACAAAATAAATGGCGGCTACTGTGAGAAGCGAAGCGGGTGGGAGTCAACTCTGTACATATTTGTACAAACTATATCTTGATCGGTATCTATTGAATTAATATATTATTTTACTAACAATGGGCCGTTTTGTACCGAATGACTCAGTCTAGTTTATGAATACGCTCCAATAGACTAATTAATCATTTCAAGTAATAATGTTTTCTATTTTATGAGCCTTATCTATTCTGTGATCTATTTGACTTGAACATGCATTACGGGTAATTTAAATACGGCTTAAACTGCAACCTAACGAATCCGTCTTAGCAAAATTCCGAATGAAATATTTTTATTGTCAATCAATTTTATTGATAAAAGTACGTGAGTTTACTCACGTAGTTTTATCTATTCCATTTTCTACAAGAGAGGTAAGGCCAAAGTCTAAAATAAAAATACGAGAAAGTCGCTGATCCCGGCACTAAGCGAGCTACCTTACAGCCCTCGAGCAGTGGGTAATCGAGTAATCGGGCGCCCCGTCGATCGATGTCGCGTAATATTTTTTTAATATATCGATACTTCATTCGACCACATCACTAAACGCGACCGATGACAGACGGACAATATGACCAGCCGTTTTACTTGTTTTGGGCTTATAGAAATAAAATACGGGTGAAGAATTTGCTTAACGGGAGAGTAAACTAGTTTTTTTTTACTGGATAAAGTTGGTGGTGACTATGTTAATGGAGAACCTATAGCGCACATGATTGTTTTTTTTTTTGTTTTACAAATACTTATTTTTTTTTTCTTTTTATTCTCATTCCATCGATGAATTCAAAGAGAAAGATCAGATTCTAGCGTTTGAAAAATACTCCCACGATATACATTTTTACGATAGCTTGTAGCACATAAACATCTAATCAATCCCATAAAAAGCTGCACAATTTTTAAGTAAATCAAACCTCTAAACAGGAAAATGCATCAATCCCTAATAGTTACACCGAACCAATAAATAAAATAAATCATTTTTTCTTCAATAAAAAAATGCGCAATAAAACATAAATCTATCAGAAATGGAACGCAATTAAAAAATATAAAAAGGTACGCTCCACATGCGACCGGCGGACTAGACACTAGTCGAACGACTTTTTTCAAAATGGCCGCGACTTTCCCGCCTTGCGCAGACGCTGACAACATTGGACACGGCCCTCCACGTGCGAAGTCGAGTAAATGATGTGTTGGGACTCAGGATTTATAGGGATGCACCTTCATTTTATTGTTCAATTGATGCTACTGTGCTATGTGGCAACACCGTAAAATGACAGCCATATTTGTAAATAAAATGTGTCCATCTTCATTCATTTCTGAATATACTTAATAGATGCAAATCTGTGATTTGTTATCGTGTTTATTGCATATTTTGATAGAAATATTATTTTATGCTAATTCAGAATCCAAATCGTCAAGGTATGGATAGCCGAAAAAATAAGCGCTGGAAACGTTTCAATCAATCAGTCCATTCCACGCATTATAATGTCACAGTTAATGTGGTAATTTAATATTATAATTTTATGTCCTGCGAACGTTTTGTATCGTTTTTACTTCTAAATAATCGATGCATATTATTTAACTTTTTACCACGAGGAAATCGCTGCTTTAATAACCTATCTAAATAATAATAATTATGATGATGATGATCATCGTATAGCATTTATTGCAGTCACAATTTATTTGATACGCAGGTACTGCTTTCCCGGAAGCATGCTTTAGCACCTAAGATAAGCTTTACCTTACTTAGACAGCCCACTTTTAGCTAAACACATTAAAGGTAATAAACTTGGCTATCTGCATAATACATGCAAAACAAGCTTCCTACTGCAACTACATTCAATCAAGTGATCTATATCCATCAGTTTATCGAACACTCACTTATTTTGACTAATTTTATTCGATTTATTCGATCACAGAAAAGTCAGCGCTGCATTTAGTTTTACGACCGATTTTCAATCATCACAACAGTTAACTTCTATCTGAGGAATAAATTGTTGGACATATTTTCTATTCAATAGTTGGCCATTAATCGAATAATATTATTTCCGATTTCCAGTGATATTCAACTTAATATGGGCATTTTGTTAATTCTTATCATGCATGACGGAGAAAAACTAGCTCCATATTATAAAATAGCAACCAGTGCTGTGACACCCACATTGTTAATCGATAACGTTAATTAAAAATACGAATTCACACAGCCCTAGTCAGAGCTAGGAAAAAACATCCAATGCACTGTGGGAATGTACCTCGTAAGACAATCTTTTTGCTATATTGAACGATGGTTAAACACACCGGACATGCGTGGAAATAATATGTATGGAACTCGGTGATGCTTAACTTTGAAATATATCGATAAAACTATCGATAAGTTTGGTATGCTCTATATTGAATACAGATCTAATGCGTTCCTGAATAGCTTGATAGAGAGCAACTAGCAACTTTTAAATTACTTTTTATTAAATAAACAACTAAAAAAAAATTTTCAGAGGGATTATCTTTCGAAAATCCCTTCTTGTTTATAGATAAAATTCCCAAAATGTCAGTGCGAATAGACCATCTGGCATATCGTAAAATAACGTAAGCATAACAAAATGGTAAACTTAGCACAATTTTCAACGCTACGACTGCAAAATATCTTTGGGTACATGCATGTTGGTTTAAGTATGTCCTTTTCTGTTAAGTTAAGCAAAGTAAGTTGACTTTAAATGATCGTAACAGCCCAAGCAGTGACAGGTTACTTTCCCATCTTCTACACTACCTCTGTTATTATATACTTAAACACACACATAAATAATTTCACAGATTACACGAAAATCTACTCTAAAATAAACATGTTAAGGTTTCATTTGCAATGCACCGTAAATAAACAACTATAGGTCGTGATCGCTGGAATAGCAAGATTTTGAATTTTAAATCGAGAACTTGATTTTTTTTATAAACAAGAATGTACGAGCGACAACTTTCAGCCAACGTTAATGTAAGTAATCGCATACTTATTTACATTATACTTTGTTTATACTTAAAAAAAAATAGGTAGAAAGGACTTAACAAAAAAATATCACAGATTTATGAAATTGATTCCCATTCAAGATCATATTTATCTAAAGCGATAATCTCGGTATTGATACTCCTCTAAAATAAAAACTGAAAGCTGCAGTACATATAAAATACTAAGTAAATTAATGAGTCAATCCACGCGCGATCGATCAAAGACGTTCTGGGCTCGAGGTTTTATAAAAAAAAAGTAGAAAATCCTTTTATTAACATCAATAAAGCGTTGAATATTCATTGAGATGGGATTGCGTTTAATTACTACAAAGTACCTTTCGTGTGGAGGTTGACAATCTTGCAATCAGTGATGAACGCGATAGAAAATGAGCGTTGACGTGACTGACATAATAGGCAGAATGAGAAAATCTTTGCCTCGGAATGTTTTAATCAGTACAAGACATTCGCGGCCATTTTTAAACATTTTTAATCATTTTTTCACGAAGCACATTTAAGTAATCAATTTAAGCAATTATAGGCTGTTAAGTAATGCGACCAATCGTATATAAGCAATATATCGTCCCCCGATTATTATTACACTATTAATAACGAGTGATAATGAAAACCCGCATTTTGTAAAAGGTCAGAAATAATTACATCGTGCGGAATTGACAAGTTGAAAAAGAATTGTGTGGAGTCGATAATTTATACATTTTTTAAGATAATGAGTTCCATATGGTGGCTCCTACCCCAGTAATTTACTTATATTTTAAAGTAATAAAGTTATATTTTATTAATAACTTTCGTTATTATATTAATAAGTTTCTCCGTTGTATGTTATTTTTCCTCTTTATTCAAAGTCGTTTCATTTCAAAAGTGTTCTCATTTCACTATAACAGAAAAATAAACATTAAATATAGGTAAATAATTTAATATTTTTATATTTATTTGTCTGATATTATTCAATAAAACTCGCAATACAGTAAAAATGGCTGCCGTAATAAAACGTTTTGTGAATTTTATTTTGTTGCTTCACTTATAATGGCGAATAAAAGCTTGTAAAAAGGAGTCTACCCGAATGAAACCGAACTACTTGTATGTACATAGGGCATAAAAGTTTATTTTAGACTTTTATGAGATATTATATTACCTACTCATAAAACATCAATTGTTAAAACGGTAAACAAATACTACATAAACCCATATTGAGTGCCTGAAGACCTTATAGAATAACTTCAAAACAGACTTCACGAAAATAGTACTTACACAATTTCATAGTACTACTCCCTTAAGTGAGTACTTAGTCTTTATAGGTGTAAATCTGTGTGCTAGCCTACTTGTGTTCAGTTTGTTTTTTGTTCAGTTTGTTTTTTTTTCTTTCTTAATTTTATATAATAGTTATCATGTGATAATGATATTTTTTATGACTTATTGACTTGTTTTGTATACATTCTGGTTCTTCAAACCTTACAGACAGACATGTGTTGCTGGGGAGTTTGTTGCGCCACTTCTTCTTCCCAGCAAAAACACATAGGAAGTGGTGAAGGGCGGGCGTTTTTGGGGGCTGTCTTTTGTTTTTGACGTTCGAAAAGTGCTGATTTATCAGCCTAATTTGAATAAACGATTTTGAGTTTGAGTTTGAGTTTGAGTATAATCACCCAAAAAGTTTACAAAGCATAAATTAGCCATTGAGAATATCTTCACTTTTTTACGACGCCATTAGAAAACTAGGTGCATATTTGCAGTTCGAACTACCAACCATACAAGGTTTGGAACCGATGAATATCCAAAGAAGTGCCTTAAAAGCATCTCGACCACATTCGTTCTCGATTACATTTTTCCACATAACTTGAGGAGCATTTAAATTAAATTTTCATTAAGATCGAGTGGAGACACTGAGAACAATTTAATGTATGATTTTATGACGCGTAAACCCCGGGCCGTAATGTGAGCGGCGAAACAAGAAAAATACTTTACGATAATTTAACTCGAAGTAATAGTTATAGGACTACGTTTGCAGCTTATTAAACTTTATATTAATACAAGCTTGCTAGTTAAAATTTTATAGAAATAGAAGATGTTATTATGTTGCTAATTTCCGCTTCGCTCGGTCTCTGACCAAACCTTACCTTTAAAGGTCGCCGTAAGTAAAAATACTATTTTAATTATCGTATTTTTAATGCTATTAAGACACAAATAGTTGGTTGTAAATGATAAAAATTTAAAATAATTTTATTTGTGAACTGGCCACACACAACGAGGGTTATTATTATTCTTTACGTGAAAAAATTGCATACCATTAAATTCGCAAATGTTTTTTTTTTTAGTACAAAACTGCATTAGTATTAAGAATGCATAACATCATAATGATAAGTCTCCAACACGTGGCCCTAAGAATAAATAAATATATTTTAGTTAAACATAAAACTGATAAATCGAGTCTCATTTAATATCGAACGTATTACATCCATTAACATGAATAAACTCTCAACATCGCAAATCTCAGTTTAAATAATTACAATTGAAATCATTTCATAAGCAAGAAAATATGTATTTAACATTCACAAAGCTATAATCATCCTCCGAGCCTTTTTCCCAAACTGTGTTGGGGTCGGCTTCCAGTCTAACCGGATTCAGCTGAGTACCAGTGCTTTACAAGAAGCGACTGCCTATCTGACCTCCTCAACCCAGTTACCCGGGCAACCCGATACCCCTTGGTTAGACTGGTGTCAGACTTACTGGCTTCTGACTACCCGTAACGACTGCCAAGGATGTTCAATGACAGCCGGGACCTACAGTTTAACGTGCCATCCGAAACACAGTCATTGGTGTCTAAGATATACTTAGAAAGTACATACAAACTTAGAAAAGTTGCATTGGTACTTGCCTGACCTTCACAAAGCTATAAATGGCTTGCAATTAGCGAAATGTCTATCACGTGTGCACGCAACGTTATTAACGAAAAACTAATAAATAACGTTATTAAGAAACGGTTACTTACGTTACAAGTTACGTTTGGGTGCGTTCGTGATGAACGCATCCAAACATGCCCGCTGATATCGAAAGAGAAAATAGAAAGTTACGTAATAATTCAGCTGATTGCTTTAATTGCAGTTAATAACAATCATTAGCGAGTAATCGATTCATGAAGTTTTAGTTTCACTGTTTTTAGACTTGTTCGCTGTAATCGTTATGATTTTACGATCGCATTCCTAACTGAGCATGTAGTGTAAGCTGAAGTTACACTACTTGAAAAACGTTCAGATATAAAGCCAGTAAACGAATTTAAAAAATTATAAGTAAAAGTTTCGAAAAAAGTACAGCAATATAGAGCGCCATTAAAAAAGTAACTGTCAAAAGTGACATCAGTCAGCAACCTCACTTTTTTAAAATATGTAAAACTTTTTAAATATTCAGCCAGTGCTATTAATTGTAAACTCGTCTGGAAGCCTTTCGTTTATAAGTTTAGAGTAATAAATTAATTCTGTTACATAATTAGCGGTATCGCGTGACTGTGAACCATAAGAGAACTTGTCCTCGAGTGTTTAGCAACTATTTAAGTTTTGCCCCATCCGATTTATTGAGAGGCACTTAGTTTTATTACTGGCTGAATACAGATAAAATTAATCGGACATAGATAAGATAATGTAATTTTAATTTTATAGTGAACTTCAAAGAAGCCTTTTATGACAACCTTTTCCTGCATACCGCCACAGATTAAGCCAGCATAACGACATTTGCACTTTATAAATAAAAATGATATAAAATTGAATATTAAAACCGCAATAACTCTACGTCTATCATAAAACTTAAAAAAAGGAAGCCTGGTACAGATTAAAAATAAAAACGCATTAATTACAGATAGACCATCGACAGATACTTTAGAATTAAAACATAAAAACATTCACAAACATTACATACTAATAATCTTATTAAAACAGTACATTAGTGAGGGGACCGAGCAAAAATGTCGATACGCTCCTGATGCGCCTACGCACGCAATCAAGCGGTAACCATGGCAACGCGTACCGGAATCCAATATGGCCGCCCCGTCTTATCAGGTTATTGGAGGCCCGCTCAGTCCCGCTACTGAAATATGTAGAGAGTAATGTAATAACAGACGTATAAGGTAAACCCTACGTTGTAATCAATTTCACATAAAATCTAATAAAAAAATTATAGGTGATTCAAACGCTTGTAAGGAGGTTTCGAATGAGTCAAACTACTTTTTATAATGTAAGCTTGTGAGACATCAAACTGCGTGGAACGACACGCTTTCGTTGGCCTTTAGTATTATTTCCTCTGGTTTAAGACTGATGTTCAGCTGTGATTGCCACATAAAAACTAAGATCTGAAGCTTTATTTATAGTTATTTTTATTGCGGATAATATAGGCGGTAGGAAATCAATAAAGGAAGCATTAGCTCTTACTCTTTCGAACGCTACTAGTAGCATTACGCTACTATAAATTTTCCAGAAGATAGAATTCTAAAGAGTTTTACAGTCTGCTATCTCACTGTAAATGTTTTTTTAAATAGAAATGTTTGTTATTTTGCAAAATATACACTATAACAAATCAGGCATAAGAAGCTACTAGGTATAAACAAAATGCCTGATCCCCTGATTATAATTTGAGTGACCCAAAACTCGTGTTTGAAAACGCCAAGTATAATTTAAAGCCCACATACCTACATTTAATAAGTCTAATCGCAGCCTAACCTGTACTTATTTACTATTAAGTTGTTTAGTTACTTGAAATACTTTGTCAAGGATATTGTGTATCTTAATGCATTGTATTTTAAATAGAGGCCATACAATTATAATATAAGAAACCTATAAACCTCTTTGGTCCAATTTTATTTTCAAAAAAAAAATGGTGCAGAAAAAAATTGGCGCCAAAAATGACAGCTAACAAAATTCTAGCTAATCTGTGCCCACAATACAAACAGAGAAAGTAAAGTTTCTTTTAATCGAGCAAAGGCAAGAGTCAAAGTTCATTTGTCTGCCTTTTAGCGGTACTTAACCTCTATTAAAAGCGAAACACATAGAAGTTTATGTAAATAACCAAATAACAATCGGCTAGTCGTGAGCTCGTGACGCCGAGAGGCAGGTGACGAAAAACGCAACAATTCAATTGTGCATTCGGTATTTAGAATTCATAGACTAACATCTGATATGGAAGTGAATTGTGATAGTCTGTGGCGCAATGCTCGTTATGGTTTTGTTTAATTTTCTGCTTAATTGGTCTGAATATTGATTAATGGAAGGTGTTTCTGATAATTTTGTGGCTGTTCGCTTGTATTTGGGCTGACATTATAATTTGCTATTTGTAGTTCATTGAATTGTAAAATGAAATGTGGTCCGTATTTTGCTTCTGATTTTCTCATAATTGTCTATTGTTTAAGGCAAGGTTTTGGACAGAGTAATTTATTTTTTTAGAACAAAGCAGAGGCAATAATAATAAATTGAGTCAATGTTCTCATTTATGCTCCATAGAGAATGTAAGTTCAATCATAAATTCAACCACGAAATCACGGTATTCGCTACTACTTTGCTATAACAAATTTCGCAGCTGTAAGTGATACGTTTTCATATTACATTATTTATCTCAACACCTTGATATTAAACCTCTTTTCATGTAACGGTGAATTTGAAAATAGAAACGCCATTTCGGAATAGGCACACGTGCGCATGCGTGGCTTGCGAATCGCTCATTGGCGGGAGCCGCGGGCCGGCCGTCTTGCCCTGGACTGTTTAATTTTCAATTTAGATCGCAATTTGCGATGCCGCTCGCCGCACGCCCAAACTGGCATCACTCCATACGATAGATTTATGTACAACCACTTATAAATATACGTGGAATATATTAAAAGAAATTAACTCGTGTAAGTTACGAGCCAAGCCCGAGTTTTCAAGATAAGAGTTAATGAAAATTGAGTTTTTTTTTCTTCTGTGGACAAATTCGTCAAGTGCGGGTGTGGCCGGCTGAGATAAGCGGAATTGATCTGTCCGCTGTAACTAATTGGTACGGAGTTTGCGGACTCCAGTTTATTGTTCAAGTTTTTCGACAGGTCTTTTTGAACGAGTACAGTATCCCCGGTATTTTGTTAAGATAACGTCGTTTTGAAATTTTTCATTACAGATTGCGGGAACTTGACTAAAACCTCATTACTAAAGACGCTCACACACGAACAAGGTTCCATTCTCAGTTCACTTAAGTACCTAATACTCCATACGTAACTATTCGGTAGAAATAAAAAGAAACCTAATACGCGCCGATATAGAGAAGTAATAATGCAATTCTACTATTTTATGGTTACTTAAGAGGCTAAACGGCGTGTTAACACAGAAAGCGTAATATAAAACTGTCTTGAACACATTAACTTTGAATAATGCGCTGTATGTATGAAGGAATATGTTTTTAAACCACAAACGTGAATGAACGTGTATTTCGTAATAATTTTGTAACGGGATAAACATAATTTCTTGTCTCTCGCATTTTCTTAAGCTTTTGTTGAGCTTCGCTTATAGAAACTCGTTCTATGACGTACGAAAGCTATATAAATTGGCTGTTTTTTACACAAAACGATTATCAGTTATGACTTGGCATCTTTTGGTAAAAGCTTTTTCTTAAGTTTACTTAAACAGGCAAATGTTAGAAATTAAATATGGAGTTTTACGACTTTCATGATCATAGGGAACTATAGGTTTTGATTTCCTATACAGATGTAAGGGAAATACGACATAATAAATGGCCATTTTTTTTTTGCACAGCCCTAGAGGCCTGCAAACTTCAGTAAAAGTATCAACTTCAACTTTTTATCATCAACCGATTTTTGGAAACGTGCAAATAGTGTGACTTTTCATAGGTGACTGCAAAGGCCTATGTGAAATAAAAAGATTTTGATTTTTGATTTTTGATTTTGATTTCCTAAAAGGCAGATATTTCTCAATGTATGGTCATCTAATCTTAGGTATTTACTAGTTTATGAAACACGAGGTTTAACAGACAGACAGATTGACATAGAAATGATTTAATAAGGTTTTCTTTTGACTTTAGGGACCCTTAAAACATTATAACAGTAACCCATAACCCTTTAAAATGACTACCACATAGAAAACAGAATGCAAATTACATCCAACCTTATACTTATTCTTTCAAAACGAGTACAAGCAGGGTTATCGAGACATTACTGAAATACTCTGTTATTTTGTTCACAAATGCCCATTTGAGACCTACTAATGTATGTCTATATGTCCCATTTTAGCATATATGGACTCGTAATGGAGTACGTATGGAATCATCATTTGTAAACCTTTGGCATTTCACAAAGGTTGTACAATCAGGTTCAAAAGTAGCTTTGCAAAATTGAAATTTTCAACTAAAACTTATCATAGTATTCATCTTTTTTTTGAAGTTTAGGATATTCAGTAAATTTTGGCGTTTGTGGTGTTAAGAAATTATGAGCCTTTACGTTGTCAGGCACATCGGTCTTACCAAGAGGAATCGGGTTGCCTGGGTAACTGGGTTGAGGAGTTCAGATAGGCAGTCGCTCCTTGTAAAGCACTGGTACTCAGCTCCATCCTGTTAGAATGGAAGCCGACCCTAACATAGTTGGGAAAAGGCTCGGGAGATGACGTTGTCAGGCTTTTTTGAAAATATTGATTTGTTCAGCTACTTTTGAAGCTGGTTGTACTTTAGTTTATAAGTGGCAAATTGTTAGTAATCAAAGACTTTCACTACACGGATTTGTACGGGGTGTCCCGTTTTGGGAAAACATTGGTTGCGTTTGTGAATTAGGTCACAGTTTTATACATGGTAGACTATGACTTATGTAGCTTTTTTCCTTGTCATAAGTTGGTACCTATATAAAAAAATTGAGAGAAAAGTTTCTTAGGTGTATCTTTTTTGTTGGTTTAAAAATGAAAGTGTTGGTTTAAAACTGTGAGTGTAACTTATATTTTTGGAAAAAAAGTCTATTCTCTTTTTACCCGACTGCCAAGAAACGTTATGAGCTATCTATGTAATACATATTCAATCAAGACTGATCCAAATTAAAGAGGGTTAGTAGATGTGTAAGCTACACAATTAAAACTTTTTAAGAGGCAGTAAAAAGTACTTCTTACCACATCTCTTAGCCTGATTAAAATCCGTAAGTTATTAAGTGTAAATTACGGAAAACTATCCGAGTATAATACTAAGGTTTTCATCTCGAATTTCCCTCATAACGGTGTAAAGTAGTTAAACTGAATGTAACTACATCCAGTCACTTTCCTTTATGTAGGACTAGATTTCTCGAGTGGAACCAGTAACCGATTGTGTTAGAAGCTGGATATGGTGTTTGTGAAAATACTTAATTCACTTGCAATGGTAAAAAAGTGTTCTATGTGAAATGGAATTATTACTTTGGAAATAATTGCATAAAATGAATATTGTATGGTAACTTATCAAAAAATAACTGTTGAATTAGTTCAAAAAAAAGTCGTTAAGTTACACAAAGAAACTGTCAAATTAAGAAAAACGTACTCCACATTAAAATACTTAACATTTTTATGCTACTGTCAAAACTAACTTTACACAACAATCTGTTTTTACGATCGTACTGTAATTGAATTGAAAATGTGTCATTTACAATGTGACAGGGAAATAATGCAAATCCTAAATAGAAATTTTGACAGGTAAGAAAGTTTCAAAATAATGCGACAAGGGATTTAAAGATTATGAATTGATTAGTATTGGTATTTATACTGGACGAGGTAAATAACTTTTGTTAGGGTATTGTAATTTAAAACTTACGATAACTTTAATTAGAAAAATCTAAATAATCTCCGAACATCAATATTAAAGGGAAACTTGGAAAATTATCAAATTATGAAAACGCAGTCAAATTAAGCTATTCTCAACATAAGAGCATCGACATTAACGACTGGCTTTCATATTAAAATGTTCTGTGTAACCCGAACTGTCATAAACTGGGAGTAATTACCTCCAGTTTTGCATATTTCTAATGAGGAAAAGCCTTGCAAATTCTCACTAACCGCTGTAAGCCTTTCATCATGTCTGACACACATTTGATCTATGATATGGCAAACTTAAGCATAAAATCCCGCTATAAAGTATTTAGTAGATGAATTTATTCATAGTAAATGTTGAAGCTAAAATACGGCTGCTTGAATTCTGCAAAATGTAGGTTAGGTACTGACAGCGTATCCATCATAAGGTTTTATGATTATAAGAAAACATGAGACAGACACAAGTAAACTTAAGTAGTAAGTAAAGTACTATATTATTCTAAGACTCACCTTTAAAATACAGCTGCCGACAGCTTCGTTCTCGGACACGGTGACATTGTAGAATGACTGGTCGAAGATCGGCTCGTTATCATTCACATCTAACACTGTCACTATTAACGTTGCAGTTGAGGACAATGGAGGGTTTCCACGATCCTGAGCGACCACCGTCAACCTTGGCATGGGGTTGGTCTCACAATCAACACGAGCCCTCGTCGTCACTAGCCCTGATCGCTCGTCAATAGCAAACCAGTCCGACTGCGGAGTCGGCAGCAAGGAGTAACGTATCTCTGAGTTCTCTCCTTCATCAGCATCAGCAGCTGATACTTGGACCACAGGAGTACCAGGCGCAGCGGCTTCAGGCACGCTGGCTTTGTACTCCGATTCGAGAAACACTGGTGCATTGTCATTAACGTCAGTTACTTTTAGGCTAATGATCCTAGACGCGTGTAAGGGAGGAGATCCCTTGTCAGTCGCTACCACATTCAACGTGTAAGAAGAACGAGATTCACGATCCAATGGTAACGCAACTACTACCAAGTAGATAATGTTATCGTGAGTCCTCAAATCAAAATGACCATCCCCACCGCTCAACGTAACGTTAACGTTTGCATACTCGGTTTTGGAATCCGGATCATGAACTGATATCCTAGCTACAAATTCATCTAGCTGTGCTGACTCCGAGATTTTTGGTGTAGCATCGTCACTTAGGAATATAACGTCTATTGTGGGTTGGTTATCGTTAACATCAGTAACTCTTATCGACACAAAAGCTGTCGTTTCCAATGGCTGAGCACCTTTATCTCTTGCAACAACTACAAGTTCATGTAACTCCTTAGTTTCAAAATCTAATGCTTTATTTACAGTGATTTCACCCGTCTCCGGATCAATTTTAAACATGTTCTCCTTATCACTCTGTCTTCTGTTTATCGAATATTCGATTAAACCGTTTTCACCAGAGTCTGAGTCAGTCGCGGATACTTTAAGAACAGGAGTGCCTACAGTGGCGTTCTCCGGTATAGTTGCAGAATAACTACTTTCAGCAAACACAGGTGGATTATCATTAACATCTAAAATAGTAATATTTACAGTCATAGTCCCTCTCAGCGGTGGCGTACCACCGTCTAACGCTTCTATCACTAACTGATAATGGTCAGTTGTCTCTCTGTCGAGAAAGCCATTAATTTGTAGGTCCAAATAAAGGACCCCATCTCTTTCTCTGTGAGAAGATAATCTGAACGCATTGTCAGTGTTTCCAGATACAATATTGTATCTTTGTGTGTTGAATGCTCCTAAATCCTGATCTTTGGCGGGGTTTAGTTTTCTCTTCACGTCCCTGGGCGTGTTCTCTGAGAACTCAACGTTCATGACAGGGGTGGGGAACGTGGGAGCGTTGTCATTCTCGTCCAGTACTCTGACGACGACGCGGATGTTATCTCCGCTGGCGGGAATGGCGACTAGAGCGTATCGGTCCCTGTTTTCCCTGTCTAGAGGGCCTCGTGTTCTGATCTCTCCCGTGTGGGGGTCTATTCTGAGGTCGTCGTTGACGGCGCTGCCGGGGACTGGTACGATGGTGTAGGGCGGGGCGGCGTCTGGTAGCTCGTCGCCGAGGTGTCCGACGAGGGTGCCGGCGCGGGCGTTCTCTCGGACGGTGAACTCTCGCACGTGCTCCGCCGCCGCGGTCGCGACCAGCAGGCAAGTGATCACGCGCCACATCGCGCGTTCTTACCTCTCACCGCACACACATTGTCACTAACACCTGCGAAGGAAAAATACCAATTTCAGAACATTTTAAAGTTAAAGAAAAATTATGTGGTTTTATAATGATATTGAGGTAAGCAAGTCAAGTATAGGTCAATGCCAACGTATTGAAGACACATTTCATTTTCTTATGCTGTAATGAGCTCATGATGTGTCACTAATTATTAATTAACAATGTTAAGTATAACAAAAAAAAGGAAATCATCTATCAACAATAGACTATCACACGCCTTCCCACGCAATAAAACAAAAACAAGCATAGAGTAAATGTGTCGCCACACTGGCAATACGCAGTCGATCACTATTTTTACAAATGGCAACATTTCACTATGTCTATTACCATCGATTAGAACTCCCAGAGTCAGTCCGCCAAAGGAAAATTCATGAATGATGCATACTCGGTATAATTATAACATATGCGGTCCAGACGGGTTTCCTTTTCGATAAGTGACATTATTTAGTTTTTGCTACACTAGTTTACAGTATTCGTAATCATACGTATGAATATTTATATGTTTTATATCTAACTTCCCTTGGTGCATTTATGTTGTAAATTATACTGGTTGAGTTCCAGCCTGGAAGGAGTCTAGTTTTTATTGCGCTTGTCATTTTTTTTGTGTTGCCAGGATTTGTTAAGCTTTCATGAGGTTTGAGATGATTGATTAAACCTGTTTTTTTATCAGATCTAGTCGTTTTGGTAATTAGACTTAAGTTATTGGACTTTAATTCAGTGTTACATCATTACGTAAGTACCTATATCTGGTTTTGGTTCCTTAATTTTATAATCATTTTCATCAACACAAGATTTAAAATAAGAATCTAAAGTTCGCAGTCTTAAAATCGAATCGAAACTTAATTGTTCTTAAAACTTATATGCAAGGTCACGAATCGCCATTTTTACGACCCTGCTTATTGCTCAAGAAGAACCCGGTTTAATCTTCAATACTCGGCTATTGTTTTATATCTTAAGAGACATCCTGCTACATAATATATTGTAAGATATAACGTAATTTAATTTTGATGACGGGACCGTGCCATTGGTTGTCGGTAGTTATTTTCTATTATTCTATAGTTTTTTTTTACCTTCTTCAAGAATATTAAGTGAGTTAATATTTTTCAAATACATATTATGCTTTAGATTTTGTACATACGTGGTTATGTAATGTCATACCTACTCTTTCTATGTACACCTTCAAGTTGGTAAAGCCGGAAGGATATTTTATATAGCTATATCTACTTTTAATTAAAGAGTCCGTGGACCTACCTATTTAGACTTTCCTAGCTAAAATCTGTTTCTATTTTCAAATAAACCATTAGCTAAATTCAAATATTTAATTTGCACTTTATTGTAGCTATATAACTCAAGACAAATAAAGACTGAATTTATATTAATTTGCTAATTAAGACTGACTGACAGACATTAAAATATGCATCGCTGATGTCATTACTAAAACTAAGATTATTAATTGCGTATACTCGTCATGTCTAGCACTAATTAAATCTTAATGAATGTCATAAAATTATCGGTGGGAAATAAGACTTATTTTAATTATTTTTACCACCAAGGTATATACCTACGCTTCAAATACTTATTCATTTAAATTACAAGAGCTAACTTCGCAGCTACATAAACATACAATTTATTATTGGGTATGTACACATAATATATTTATTATATTATAATATTTACATTAATTTTAAAAATTAAAAATAAACTTATATATACAACTTAAAAGTAATGTAAACTGTACACATAATGATTAAATAATATCAATAATTAATATTATGTAGTTAAAAAATATATACAGGGCAAAATAGGGACATAATGTCAAAAGCTTATAAACTTAACAAACACAGGGGTCTATAGCGAAGAAAGAAAAACAATAACTAAGAAATTGTGTTTTTTAAGTACTTTTAAATCAGCAGCAAAATACCAACTCAAACTTATATTGATCACAGAAAAATTAAATACATAATATATAAAATATACTCAAACATTTAAACCATCATACAATCCATAAAAATATGCAACACCACGAAATCGAATACACCACTATCCCAACTAAAGGAACGGACTTTAAGTATTTTTTACCTGAACCAAAGTACCTGGACTCAAACTAAGGGATGCTTTCAACAAAGCCAACACTTGTTCTATCTAATAATATTATTAATAGCGGATACTGTTTGTTTTACCGCACTTAATAGGATCGATGAGTTTTAAGGGTCGCATGATATTTGACGGAATATTAAAGTAAAAAAGCTTTGAAATATTTCTTGAATATTTGGAACTTACTCATTAAAATGTTTTATGTAACACAATTTAATGAGTATCTAAATAATCCTATTCAATAAGATCTATGTTAGTAAACTTATTTTAATTTATTTAATGGTAACTTTCAGCTTGAAGAGCAAGATTTTGAAAAGTTTTGAAATATTTGTCACAAGCCGACTTATATACCTTTATGCAAAGATAAAATATCCAGTAGGTACCTAGCTTTTTACTAAAAACTAAAATATGTTTTCGTTATTATTTCAGAGATTTTTTTAATTCACATTAATCAACCTTTCTGCGTTATAAATAAGTATTTCCTCAGATTTTCTCCTCATACACTATGTAAAGTACAGCATACTATGATATACAAGTTATGCAGTTATATTAAAAGCACATTACATAGCTATCGCAATCCGGATCGCATCGCTAAGCTGGAATTGATCGTAAAAACTGCGGTTTAAAGCCCGCTAAATGTAGAATGTATATGAGAACTCAACGCGTTGGTCCAACTAGCTGGTGCTCGCGGTTTCACTGACTTCCAGAGAGAACTGTCTCCCGCAGCTGGATAGAATGAGCCTATGTCTTTTCTTGAGCTCGGGGCTATCTATGTACAAAAATTCATTTCATTCGGTTGAATGGTTTTGGCGTGATAGTGCGACAAACAAATAGTGTTCTGTATAGTGAATTTTAAGAAACACTAGTTTTGTGTTTTTTTTTTTTTTAATCTTTAGTCGTGACTGGTATTGGTGTGAAAAGCTAATGGTATCATTTTAAATAAAACAAGGATTGAAAAATTGTTTTTTGAAACTGTTTTATAAAGTAAAGTGAAAAGTAAAAGTTATATTTTTCAAAACATTTATGAATTGAAAGGCTTATGAAATTATACAGAACAATATTCAAATAATCACCAACTTCTCAAAACTGTACAAAAACCAGCTCTTTCTAACCGAATTAGCGTCAACAACGCTGCGCATGCGACGAACGCGCGGCGGCGGACATCAAAAATTCCGATTTTCGGGCGTCAACACAAACTATGCAAGAATGAGTTATATCGGGACCGGCAGGCAAACCCGGGGCGTTTTTATGTCAACTATGCGCTTTTTTGAAACAAGCCAAAAAGTATTTTGAGACACCTTGGGTACTGAAAATTTTTGAGATGCACAAAATATTTGGCAATTTTTTTTTTTAGTTTGGTGTGATAATTATCATTTGCCTAGCCTTTTCCCAATGTTGGGATCGACTTCCAGTCTAACTAGATGCAACTGAGTACCAGTGTTTTACAAGGCGCAACTGCCTATCTGAACTCCTCAACTTAGTTACCCGGGTAAGACTGGTTGTCAGGCATACTGGCTTCTGAATTCCCGTAATGACTGCTAATAATAATATGTAACAAATTCGCTAGATTTTTAATTTATAGATAATTTAAAATGCTTAAAACTAAATGGACTAATTAATATGCATCAATATTTTGCAATAGTCAAGCCAAATGTTGTAAAAACGCCGTGTCCAAATATATTCACTGCCATTTTGTGAGAAATTAATATTAATTTTATGCATCGACAAATAATAATATTTTTAGTCTTGATATTGATCTTGACTGAGTTAACGATTCTTTCATAACATAATAAATTACATAATATACCAAGACACCAAGTTATGATTTAATAGATTTCTTACTTCATTAAGTTTATTGATCATCAGATATCCGAAATTTTAAAAGATGTATCGGATGAGTAGTTTCTGAGATTAGAGTATTAGACCAAAGACAAACTCTCTCTGCCTGTCACGCTTTAACGTAAATACTATTGAACTGACTTTAATAAAATAGCGTAGATAGATAGTCTAAAGCTTGAAAAGGACCCATGTATTCTAACTTTTAACCGTGTCTTGGGCCAAGCCGCAGGGAACATTTAGTAGTTTTAGAAATAACTTCTTACTAAGATGTAATAAAGGTTATACATAACTTCTAGTGCAAGCAGTAAGTATACTTTAAAGGCTTTGAGTTGCTTAAATAAAATCTTACTTGTGAATGTATGACAAACTAAAACTCAAACTGATAACACAAGAAGAGAACTTCAAAGAAACCTAACAGTATCAGTTTCATCCCAAAACAGCACTTACATGATTGCATTTATCCATGTCAAAACACAATAGCTTACAATGACCATTGGGTCCCAATATACACATGTAATACATAATACAAGGTGTTACAAAAGTAACGTAAGAAATGTCCAAGTGAATCCTGCAAATTTTTTTATTTTTAATCTTTGACAATCCTGAATCCAGAGATATTATGTAACATCTACATATGTACAATCAGTAGTAATTCTATGTATAAAATTGTGGTGAAATAACTGACTGTAACGTTTATTGTTTTTTTCTTTTCAAATGGTATTTTTTCAGGTGGAGCTTTAAAAATATCGTCATTTTTGCTCTTTATCTATGCACAGACATTCAGTATATATATAGAAACATTCTGTGGAGTTATTATATAGTTACCTATATAATTTTATGAAATAACCATTAACATGGTAATTTTTCAGGTGCTTTTAAAGTTTTGTAAATTATATATTTAACCCCCTTTTTCTTTTACGGGTATTTTATAACAACCTGTACATATAAAAGAGTTTGTAAGTCTTTGTGTTCAATAAGATAGTGATCAAACGACATGTGACCACGCCCGGAGATGAGTCTCACATACAAGCTATGTCAGCCCGGCTTTGTCCGTTTATTTCTTTGTTAAATTAGCAAGATCATACAAAAGGTAAGTTTTGAAAGATTGACAGGTGAATATGAAATATTTGATTCTTTGGGAGTTATTTAGCCGTTTAATGTGAAGTAATTCTTGTTTTATTGGCAAGAAGTTTATTCGTGTGAGTGCCAATTTCTACCAGTCAGATAAATGAAGAAGTGGTTTGTCTAAAAAGCCTATAATGTCTGCTAATAACACTTAGGTACCATGATAAAAATTAATCGTTTCTTTGAACCAAATTGAGAACTTGATTATTTCTCTGTGTAACATCCTAGCTAATTATTGCTATCAGTATTTAATTAATCTATAAGTTATCTTGATAAAAAATACATTAGCATCCTTTCTCAGGGTATCTATCTATTTTTCACATTTAATATTAATCGGTTTATTACTTTTGGTGTGGAAACTGTGTAAGTTTCACTTTTATAATATTTAACCTAAGAATGATGGATATAAGTCTATCTAATAATGAAAATGAAATGAAATAGTTTATTTTGCAAGTTGGACATTACATCACTTTTACATTAATACTTAATAGTCAATTATGACTACCTACCATTCTCGATTTTTCCAGTTTCGATATACAAGTAGGTCAACTTAATAATTGGACAATTAATAAAGCTTCTAATCAGTCCTTTTGCGGCTTTTTTCTAAAGCCAATACAAACACTTCAAAATAAAATAAAATCGTCACTCTATACATGGGTTTTCCATTCAAAGTGCAATAAATGAGGTCCTATTACTTTGTAAAATATTATATAAACCTTTTTGAATTAATCGGCTCCTCACATGTTTGATTTTTTAGTTAGTTTTGAATTAATATATTGCTACAGTCAAATTTTATGAAGATTTGTGACGGTTAAGACACAATTAAGACTAAACAGTGGGCTGACAGTTGTCCTGATGGTTGGAAATTTTATATAGGTCTTAGATGCCTGAGAAATAAATAAATAAAATATTTTTTGAGGAAAATGGTCAACCCAGTCAACGTTTTCAGTCAATCTGGTAACGGCTAAATACCTGACCCTTGTAATGTATGTACTACCATTCATTTTCAGGCTGGATTTTTAACCCCCGACGCGAAAAGGGGTGTCATAAGTTTCCCCATTATGTGTGTCTGATTATGAAAAAGCTTTTAAAATGACAAAACGATTTAAAAGTATTTTTCGGTAAAGATCCTAAGAAAAAACATCAGATAAGTATTTTGATTCCTTGTAATCTAGTGTTTGTTCTCCTCCCTCTGTATATTTATAGTTAAACTAAGCGTTGTATATTTAGTTATAAGTTAATGTTGTTAATCTCATTTAAGTGAACCATGCTCTTATGAGAAATAAAGTTATTTAAACCTATATGCTAGGTATCTTACACTGAAAGTATTACTGAAATCGGCTACGTGGTTCCTAAATACCAAAATTTTCAGCTTTAAAGTCTTTAATAAGTATAAAATATAAGCTTCTAATAAATTTATACTTTTTTTTTAACTTTACTATATTAACTATAGTTTTATGACTAATAAATCATAGCCTATGTTTCCCTGGCTGTATCACGATTTCAATTTCCGATAACTTTATGACAAGAATTGAAATAACCTAACCTAACTTACACAGTAAAATTATAACCATTTATAAGTAAATCTATACATATTTGACAGAAGAAACTTGCTAAACCGAATTTTACGGGATTTCCAAGCTAGTACCTATACAAGATATTTTATATAGCTATGTATGTATACTTGAGTTCCAAGTCTATGCAGGCGGATACACTTGATAAAACCTAGTAATATATTACTTCCATCACTTCTAAACTCCTAATCAAATAACGTATACTACTTCTACACACACGGATAAGTCTCACAAACCAGATGAATAGTGAAACGGACCACGCCGCCGGCAAAATACCTACTAGCTATAAATTATAAGCTAACTTTATAACAACTTAAACCTACGCTTATTTAAACTTGGCGTAACTTAAACTTAAATATTTTCTAAGAAAGCTAAGTTTTATTCAAGTTAGTTCTAAGTTACGATTAAGTTTTAAGTTGTATCTAAGTGATTTCTAAGTTGATAGAACTCTCGACTCTAATAGGCCCACTATCTAAGATTTCCGATAAAAATCTTAATGTTACCGACTTGTTATAAAGAACGTACGACAAACTCTACACTTGATGTAGAGTTTTAGATAGAGTTTGTCTACTTAAATAGCTACGGGATAGGAATAACTGTATGAAATGTCATTAGCATTCTCTACATGAAGTTATAGAGCCGCTAGCCATTTTAAAATACGTAGAGTCGGCTCTACTATCATAGTAAAGACCAGAAACACATCTTACTTAAAAAACTAAAGTTTATCAAGAAAATAACACTCTTATAGCTTTATAGAGCTTAAAGCTTTACCTCCAAAATCCAGTCACACACACTACAATAACAACATAACTTTGTTTTCCACTGTTTTCAATACTAAAACACACTAAAAAAAACTACTAAAAAATACTAAAAAACACTACACTGCAATCCGGGATACACTGATATACAGAAATTTTATCACAGAAAACGTGTTTTTTTTTTCGTTTGTTGGTTTGCGCGCGCGCAGCTGAGCTGTTCGAAGGCTCGGATGGCACTGAAGGGGTCGGCCGAGGGGGGGCAAAGGGGGGGGTCTTGGAAACAGGTTGCGTTCAACCGTTTTGAGCGCCAATTTCTACGTTCTTTGGTACCGACGATTGATACTTTCAATGTTGATAGATGTGTGGATTGTTTTTTGGGTTTTGGTTTTTAAAAAAATGTGGGATTTTTGAATAGGTGTTTTAGTGTCAAAAATAGTAGAGTTAGGTATAGGGAATTAAAATGTAGGTACAGTTTCAAGTTTCAATGTAATTAAAAAATCGTTAAATTAGGACTTCTTCAGAAAATTCTTTAAATATGTACTACCTATTTACCTATACCTATATTTACCTATGTGGTAAAGATATATTTTAGATTTTCCTTATTGTGTCTAAATTGACAACGGGTTTATACCTAACAATCAATAATAATCAATAACAAAACTTTGAACTTATAAACAAGCTTTAATTATCAGAGCTTATAAAATATTATAACATAAACCCAACCACAGAACTATGCTAAAAAAATATTTGATTTTCTATAATTTTACAAAATCTATTATGAAAAAATCCTTACTTTGTAACTCTATCTATTTCTCCAGCTTTCGTGCCAAAACTACTGAACCGATATAAATGATATTTAGTACACATTTAGTCAAGGTCCTGAAAAAGGAGATAAGCTACTTTTTATCCGGCTGCAGGAAGTAGTTCCTTCGTAACGCGGGTAGAAATACAGACAACAGTATATTCTGTAAAAGTCGACATCTCGTTGATGTCTTTTGTACGCAGTAATCAGTCTACTAGCTAGGCCAATATTGATTACTGCGCAATTTATAGGAAACGGAGCGGAGGAAGGAAAGATAGCGGAGATGCGATAAGGTAGGTAGGTCGGGCTCCTTCTTGTAGGTCAAGCAACGTACTGCGGGCGTGATCAGATACTAGTAGTAACGAGCCGTTCGGGTTCCTTGTGAAATTAAAATCAATTCGTAAAATGTTGGTCTTCATTGATTGGTGATTTTATTTTGAAAATGGGCGGGTTCCAAAGAAGGTACGTACGCTACGTAAGGGCGGAGCTAATATTACTACGAGCTAGCTTTCTTACGAGATTTTGCGTTATGGCATTATTGCCTACAGATCTGTTTATAGGTACATCGATTTCACTTATCATAAGTATATTATGAAATGTTTTATTTTATTATTCTTAAAGTATGTATAAGAATATAATATATACCTATATATAATATATATACCTTACATAAATTCGAAATGCCGCTGTAAACCTACCAAAAGTATATCATCCGAGTTATTTAATAACATCTCAATAATGTATTTTTCTTTCAAATCGGTCCACTAGTTTTGGAGCTTGTTCAATACAAACGAACAAACAACAAAATTTTAATTCTTCTTAGTACAGAAGTAACTATGAAAACTCATTACACAAAAAGTAATTTAAATATAACCGATACAGATACAGATAATTAAGATAAACTAAATAGGTATGTAAAGGGAAAAATGCTTGTCTCACGGTAGCACCGCGTGCATCGTGCATCGGACACTTGATGCGTATCTGATGCGTTTTTGTGCACAAACTAGTTCAGGAATTGATGGCATACCGAGAAACTTGAGGGAACAGGATGGCCTATTTAGTGATAGAATAAGTAAGAGAATTGCTGATAATCAGTGTTTACTTAATCATACGAATAATATGAAGGTAAAAGTTTGTAAGTGTTAGCAAATTACTTAATGGATTTTGATAAAAATACGGTATGAATTCGAAAGTAATTCTGCCTTACTGTCAATAAAAAAGTACTGAAATTGTTTTAATGGGTACACCTTAGTCTAGCTAGAGGCTGAGAAAGGATATAGGCTCGTTTTTGTAAGGGTAAGGAAGTTATTCTCTTGGGACGCCCATTCTAGATCAGGTAAGCTTTTTCTTCTAAGCACAAACACATAGACAGTGCCCTCGTGGGGCATCCTTGTATAATTTTTGACGTTCTAGTAAATGTATGTATGTTGCTTATATGTATTAGTTTATAAGTATTGTTATGAATAATATTGTGCATTGGTATTTTTATGGGCCCTAGTTGCCTGAAATAAAGGAATAAAAAAATAAAATAAAAATGGCTATTTTTCAGCCAAGTTATACTAGAGGCTTATAACAAAATTAATGTATGAGCCAAAACGTGTTCTATGTATTCAAGAATCGAAGATTTCTGAAATACATAATACTTTCTGCTAATAATTATAAATGCGAAAGTTCGTAAGGATATTGTTGGACAATGAACAACATGGATTTTGATAGAACATATCAGTAGTGCAGTGATATCAATCAAAATCAATGAGCCTTTTGATGGCTGCAGTATCTGTTAGTCATATAGCTTATATAATAATCGCGCAGATTCTAACTTAACCCCGTAACTACCTATTTAAAAATTACTGCAATTCCTTCCTCCAGACATACTTGGATAAATATTAAAAACATGTTGCAAGGAACATTACAGAACTCTCAATTAAATTAGCCACAAAACGGGTTATTCAAAGGAGCCACTTAGTGGCTTATGATCAATGTATGAGCAGTTACAGTCAATTAGTACACTAGAAGTGGACCTCTATGTGTCTCGGACCATAAAAGTATAGTAAGTACTTAGAACGTTGAAACAACTGGAGACGCCATGAAACGGAAAAGTCTGGCAATATACAAGGGGCAAATGAGCCATCACAATATAATGATAACTCACTCATATATTCACTATCACATAATATTTATATAACGCACACTACAAAAGTGACAAAGATAACCATATACACGAGGCACATATCTATGTAACATCTATAATGTTCGAAAACTACTGAAACGATTAGAAACCGTTTCAGTAGAAGACTGTTTCTCCGGGTATGGGATGAAGCTACAGCATGAATTGGGGGAAACGAGAAACCGCGGAAAACAGCTAACGTACAATACGTATGTACGTATGTACAATACGTATGTAACGTACAATACGTATACGTATGTACCTACAATACGAGAAACAGCGAATAGCACTCTCGTACGTTTCCAAGAGACGAAGGCACAACCATGGCGTCTCCGGTAGGTTCAACCGTCTAAGAATCTAACCCTATGAAAGTACAGTTCATGTTAAAATTAACATTTTTTACAACCAGGAAGGCAAGCTGAGGCTAAAGAGCAGTAGTCAATTAATTCCTGATTCTAATCATAATAAAAACTATTGGAAAGCTGTAATTATACATCTCGTACTTGAGTAAAATTAATATTAAAGTAGGTATAAAATAATTATCCTCTGAGTATTTTAGTCATATAAATTAAGTATCTTGTTTTTACTGTCTACATGTTAAAATATCTTCAACCTAATCCTACCTAAAGACTGCCATATGACTGCATATTTTATAGATGCCCTAACTAGCATAGCAGAGAATACAAAGTATTAGAACAGTTTTTCTGAAAGTGGGGTCCGTAGCATGTGTATAAGGGCTCCGCAGTAGGTTAGTATGTAAGATGTAAACAAACAAAAAAAATGTGAAGTGAACTCGACAAGACACATTGTAATTATTAGTGGCAAAGCTACGAAGGTTTTTTTTTAATTTCCAAAATTATTTTTAGACAAGTGTCCATGGAATTGTTTAAATAATTGGGAAAGTGATCCGTGAATGCAAAAAGTTTAAGAAACCCTGTACTAGAATATGGTACCTATGTAATACATTTATCTTAATAGATGTATTTCGAATAAAATTTTAATGAATCTCTAATGATAAATAAACTTATAAATCATAATTAGTCGCTGGTATTTGGGCCACTACTTATTACCATTTGCATATCACTCGTTCTGAAGTTCTCAAAGTAATCAGCGCCATCTATCGAACTATGGATACAACTTTTTCAAAAGGCTCAAGTATGTTTCTTTACACTTTTACGGAAAGATCGCTAAACCAATTTAGATGCACTTTGGTATGGATTGAGTAGATGAATCTTGGAAATAGTCATAAACTCCATATGAACCCAAATACAGGTCATATTAAGATATCGTCATATTATCCAGATGCAAATGTTTAGGTGAAATATGTACATAGAAAAGTCATCCTAGTCTAACCAAGGGGTATTGGGTTGTAAGGGTAACTGGGTTGAGGGGGTCAGATAGGGCATTCGCTCCTTGTAAAGCACTGGTACTCAGCTACATCTGGTTAGACTGGAAGCCAACCCCAACATAATTGAGAAAAGGGCTTGGATGAAGAAAATTCACCCCAGTAAAAAGTCATTTTCATACATAAAAATACTTTATTCAGTAATTATTACTAAACCATTTAAAACCCCTTCACTTCATACAAAAAGTCAAGATGAGACAAAGACAATATTTTTAATACATAGCCAATAAAATATTTATTTCAGATTATCTCTATACATACTTTATATAACGTAGGACTAATATATTTGATATCTGGCTGTATAAAGACTGCAATATGTATTTATGAAATAAAACATAACTGACAATACTGAAAATTATCTAAATCATACTTGTTTAAAAAACTATCATTTGAATGCATCAAAACCTATATTATCCTATGTTATACAGATCATTAAAAACACTCAAAACTTAATAATTTACTTACAAAAAAGTTCTACATATTAACAAAGAAAGTGAAATAAGTTCATTATACCTTATACAAGAAAGAGTTGTACATAGAAATACATGCATTCATAGAAAGTATTGCACAAAGTCACAGTAGGGTTAAAAGAACCAAGATTTTAATTATTAATATTTTGTGCCCTTATTAAGATATTCAAACTTATTACAATAAAAAATCAAAACTCAATGAATAGCTCGCTTATGAAACCTATATTTTATTCAGCTACCGATTAAAAACTACAAACAATAAACAAAATTAGTTATAATCTTTATTTACATTAGGTACAGTGTATAGCAATATTATTAAAACTGATAAAAAATTAACCCAAGTTAAAATTAAAAGGTATATTAGGCCAATATATCGGTTTCTCGCGATCACAGATATTGATAAACTGTGAACGTAAAGACGTTTCCAATGCAGATATTCTTTCCCAATCTTTTCCATATAACCTCTTTAGTGCGTCCTGTGGATCTTCTGTTATCTGTGCAGGTCCTGCCTCCATTTCCTCTATCTGACCCTGGTCATCATTCAAAGCTCTAAGTCTTTCCCTTTCTCTCTTTGCATCATCTCTGTACTTCTTATTCTCTCTCAGGAACTGTATGAACTCTTCACTAACCTCTATCTCTCCGTCTCCGCTCTCTTCAACCTCATTTTCATGTCCAAAATACTCTTCTTCAACGTCTTCCTGATCAGAATTTGTATTGGAACTGTTCGCAGAATTGGTTCCATTCAAGCAGTTTTTACGTATTATATCGTGTAATAACTTGTTTTCGTACTCTAATGCTGTCGCTTTTGACTTCCAAAACGCTACTTGGTGCTTCAGTTGCCATGTTGCAGCGCTCGTAAAGTTCTCAGCCCACGATGACATTGTTATTGGTATCGGAGACCTCGTGTGCTTCTTATGTTGATCCTTTTTAATGGCCTTCAATTTGTTTTTGCGTCTCAATTTCTTCTGACGTCGACTTTTAGTGTTGTGTTTTAACGCTTTACTTTTACTACAAATCGCTTCTTCTTCGGGTGGTTGGAAAAACATAATATTTTTCTGAAGGTACCAATAATTTCAACACAGTTTATGACCTGACATGTCAACATTGACCACAGATGTAGTAAACTATTTACAGGTAAACAAACCAAAAGTTTTGTGAAAAACCTTAGAAAAGATATTTTAGATATTACTTCCTATTATTCCCAAAAATCTGAATAACACCGTAGATTTTATTTTAATCATCCAAAAGAAAACCACTACAAGTTAGACTTTAACTGTAAAGCAAAGTTATAATGAGATATTCTCACTGTTATAATTTTTTATTATGTTTAGCAACAAACATGCCTATTTAGTTACATTATTTCTTCTACTTTTCACAACAGCGCGCCGCTCGTGAGGTTTTGGTGCTTTGAAAATCTTATTTGTTTATTCGATAGTCTCTAAGTCCTAAATAAATAAGCCATGAGTCATATCATGGACTCTTATAATATTGTTTATGTTACTTACATATATTTTAATTTAAAGGATTGTTATCATAAAAGGTTCAATAACATAAATACACCTACATTTACCTTAGTAATGACGATAAATGTGTCCCTGAGTTTTCCAAAATCAGATTAAAAAAAGCTACTTCACATTTTCTGTGTGTAACGAAATGCAGAAACAGCTAGCCAATGGGCAGGCCGAATTAAATGTCATCAGAATTTATTGACATATTTTTCATGAATAGCGATTGAGGTATTTTGGGTATAAATAATAACAAAAAACGTGTAAACAAAACATTGATAAAGGATTGGGCACAAATAAAATGGATTACAAGAGCCGCTGTCGGACATGCTTGGGCAGCGAGAAAGAAATGCGCCATATACACACAAGCGTAAGAATAGCTGGCGAGGATGTCCACTTATCTGATATTCTGCAGAATTTTTACAATTACAAGGTAATTTAAATGTATACAATGCATTAGCAAATAGTGATGTAAAAGTATATTATCTTGAGATCTGTTTTATACCCAAAACAAGCCTGATATTGTCGATTTATTTATATTGCTATATATTGCTCAGCTGAACTCAATTTTTATAAAAAAAATAATGATAATAATATTATGGTTAATTCTCTGTAATAAACAGCAGAAATTGAGCAGGCAGGAAGAGGATGAGCTATCATTTAGATTACAGTCTATGACAATTGTATTTAGAACTTCAATTTGAGATAATTACCACAGATATTCTCAAGTGTTTAATCCGTAACGTGTTGCTCTTTCTAGGTCACACCAGACCCAATATTTCCAGACAGCATATGCATCAACTGCGTTCACCAGCTAACCATTACTTACTCCTTCAAAGTCCTCATAGAGTCCAGCTCCAAGACCTTGATGGACAACCTCACCCTCCTTGATTCAACCAGCGACAATTACGAATGTACCTACGAATCTGACGACCAAAAACCAGACTGCCATATCAGTATTAAAAGCAGAAAAATTAAAAAGTTAGAACAAAATATTCAAGATGAAATTCTGCTGTTGTTCTGCGTAGAATGTAAGGCTGAGTTCCATTCAGTCAAACTTCTGAATGAACACTGCGTAAATAACCATCCCACAAAGTCTGTAATTGGAAGGGATTGTGATTACTGCAATGAGAAATTCGAAGATTTTCGTTCACTAGTCTTGCACAGAAAATTACATCTAAAGCCTTATTTGTGTGAAAATTGTTGGGAAGGGTTCTACAATGAAGATGAACTGAACACACATTCATGTCAACCGAATGTAGAAAATAAAGGGAAAAATAAGTCTGAAAAGGTATTACGTCAATGTGATCAATGTGGGAAGTCATATCCTCCTGGCTACATAAGAATCCATATGTTAACACACAGTAACGATCGGCCATACAGCTGTAAATTTTGTCCAAAAAAGTTCAAAGTACCAGGTGGTCTTCATTCCCATGTACTATGGAACCATAAGAGAACAAGGAATCATAAATGTGAAGTCTGCAATGCTACATTCATTTCTTCAAGTTCCAGAAGTTCTCACATAAGGAAGAATCATTTGAAAGAGAAGAAGTACGGCTGTGACAGTTGCGGTAAACGGTTCTTCTCCAAGTCAGAATTGCAGAGGCATTCTTTAACACACACTGGTGTTAAGAACTTCCATTGTCATCTATGTGACAAGTCCTATCAAACCAGATACGGTTTAAATGTGCATTTAAAGTCCCATTCCCCGATAAATATGAATGTATTGAATTTGTAAAACAAAGTACAAAATTGTTTAATTGATCTCATTATTATTAACAAAGTAACTATTTAATTATTTATTGTATTCTATTATTTAAGATTACATGTTTAATTACATAATTAGAAATACTAAACTTTATTTTTGTATCACCTCCTTTCAGTTTTCATTTTGCTAGTTTGAATACTTGCCCAAAAATGGTTACTTTACTTCTACCACTAGAATTCTAAGTGTTTGAGGGTGAGAGCCCTTACCAGAAAACAGGCGATATGCATTACATTATCTTTACAACAATGTTTTATGGTACTCTTTAGTTGGTGAAATAATAAAACTGAATTGTGCAGGTACAGAAACTTTAATAAAAATTAAATTATGAATAGGTATAATTTTACCTTAAACGTGGGAACAATTACAATCAAAGTGATCATGATCAATCAATAATTATTTGAAACAAAATGGCGAACTTAGGCACTTACCCTAACCTATTTAGGGCTGATTTTTCAATCATCAGTTAACTTCTATCTGAGGAATAAATATGGCGGTTTGACATATTTTCCATACAAAAGCTGTCAAAACGTCAAACATATTCCTCAGATGAAAGTTATCTGGGGATTGATAAATCAGCCCTTAATATAATTTTAGCTTTGAAATAAAATATAATTTTCAAGAGAAATATAATAAGATTGATAATGATAATAGTTTAACAACAATGAGTGTTATTCTGACTCCCGTTCACTGACTTTATTCTAAGCACCAAGTGTAAGGCATTATTGGACTATGAGCAAGCTTTTTTATTACCAAGTAATCTTATAGACCAGTTTCATTACCACGGAAGATAAAAAGTTTTATTCACAATACTTCGAACATCCTTGGCAGTCAGAATCGTGTAAATCTGACACCAGTCTTACCAAGGGGTATTGGGTAATGGGTTGCCCAGGTAACTGGGTTGAGAAGGTCAGATAGGCAGTCGCTCCTTGTAAAACACTGGTACTCAGCTGCATCTGGTTAGACTGGAAGCCGACTCCAACATGCAACATGAGAAAAGGCTAGACAGATAATATGATATGATTTATTTTAAGCCAACTGTTATTTGTTAAGTATGTATTTGTGTAAACTGTGAATTTATCTGCAAAATAGATTAGTATGCAGTAACAACGAAACTGGTATATAAAACATTTTGATTGCTTAATAAAGTCTGTCATGTCTATATCTCTTTAATCTATGGCTGTAAAGATCAATTGACTACTCCTAATATTAACTATTTACATATTGTAGGAACATTATATTATAACCAGCACACATGGCACGTCTACCCAATCTTTTATATACATATACAATAATTTTGGTGGGCTAATACTTTAATAGGAGTAATTTTATTTCGATCCATATCAGTTATTTTACAGTTATTGGCACTTTACCATTATATTTTAAACTTTTTATTAATTAACTGGTACTCGTCTACTGCTGCTTTTCAAGGCATTTGCACCGTGCATTATATAGGGTGACTGGTAATTATTACTAGAACACCTGACTCCATTGATGATTACAAATAGCTGTCTCATAGAACCGTTTTATTATAGGTACTCATTAGTTTTATCACAATAACTTGAGAGTTTGTACGTTACCCTAATTTTCAGACAGCTATTTTGCTTTTGAGATTAAACTAATGAATATAAAAAAAGTTTATTTGCGAAAGTTGTAAGTAATCATTTGTAGAATCATGTGTTTAAGTATCGGTCACTAATTACCAGTCATCCTATTTAAAAATCAAAATTAACGAATAAACATCAAATTCTAGTTTCAATATTCCCTACACGCAATAAACCTCACAGAGAACCGCAAATCTGTTTTCATATATTGCTAACTTCGAACAGGAGTCAAAACGACACAAGTATTAAAGCGTGTATTTATAAAAATATAAAAAATATCACTCTTCCAGTCTGACGACTCTTATGTACATTCGTTCACTAGGCGAGCAAGGCCCAAACAGTTTTCGTAACTATACATATTTGTAATCCATTATATTCGAGTGTATCCTGAAATAGAAAAATATATAATTTAATATATTATTATTTTTTTGATGTTGGCAATACTGTGATGTGAATGGTGTTGCCACATGCAAATGCTTTGTTTTAACGCTATGTATTCAGCACATCAAGTTCAATATGATAGTTTCTACTTAGAATATTGCAATTTTAAACAGTTCTAAGAGTTTTTTTTTTGTAACTACAAGCAAATATACAGGGCGTTCTATCAGAGAATAACCTTAAACCGACGATATACAAATTAATATTAATTTATTAGTAAGTGCATTATTTATAGAAGAAAAACAAACTTGCAATTCCAAAACCAGTGCTTAACAAATGCTGTTAAAACAAGAAAATACACTCATGTTATATACAAGATATATTGTTAGATTAAGAAAAGAGAATTTTTATGTACATAATTATGTATGTATCAGATAATATGCTTAGTACACTATTTATTAATAGTAATTGATCTTTTGTACTTTGATTAATCGACGAATTTATTTCACATAAAGTGGCTCGTGAATATTAGAATTCCTACAGCAATTTTATTTCTAAATAACTAATCACAAGCATCTGTCTCACTCGTGAGTATTACTTAAATTTGTTTCAATGGAAATAACAGTGTTTTTATGTAGTGTTTTAAAATATTATCGCTGTACACCCAAGATAGTGCAAAAAAGTTAGTCACAAAAGTTAAAGTCAATCCTTACTTATGTTATAAATGCGAAAGTTATTATGTCTGTCGCGCTTTCACGCGAAAACTACAACACTGACTTAAATGAAATTTTGTAAACATATAGTCTAAACCTTGAGAAGATCGACTTCTACTTTTTAACCGGTTGAGGGAAGTAGTTCTCTCGGGACGACGATAAAACCACAAGCGGAATCTAGAGCCCTACAATGTGTCTATTTACAATTTATAAATGTATGAAAAATGTTAGCAAGCAATGTATTTCGTTAGCTATACTATGAATTGGGTCGCTCTAACTTATTCAAATTAATAATTAATTAATTAATAAAGCATGCATAACTGCAAACAGCCGATCTAACTGCTAAATATTTAGAATAATTTTAAAAAAATATTTAGATCAAATTACAGTATCTATCAATATTATAAAGCAAAATTAAGCTCATATTAACAGATAAATGGCTAGGTATAAATTGCTACAGGTATTATCAACATGTTTCGCATTCCGAATTTCTTTAAAATAGCAAAAACTTTTTGAAAAAACATGCTCAAAACTCTGCTAATTCCTTCAAATTCAATCCTCAAAGTTCAAATTAAAAAAATAATAAATTCTAACTTGAACACTACTACAATAAAATTCATAATCGCATATAAACTGTAGATTTCTATAACGTATCTGTTGATTTGCGATCAGAGACTGAATTTTGGAATACAGTTAGGCTCTACAGTGTAGAGCCTTACTCTCTAGACTCTTGAGTCTAGACAGACGGACTGCAATTCAACTGCGAGCCAACTGCAAATTGCAGTTTGAATGCAGTGGACAGGACTGCAATGGAATTGCAAAGACTGCAATGGAATTGCAAAATTACCGCGCAATTCGATTGCAGTTCAATTGCAGTTGGCGTGCAATCGGACTGCACGATTGGTTTGCAGTCGAAATGCGGTCCGTCTATCTAGCTAGAGTCTAAATGCCAAATTCCTATATCTCATAACAAATCAACAGATAACTTAAAGAAATCCGTAATAAAAGCACTAGCGACCCAATCCCACCAAAAACTACCCAAAAAAATACATAAAAAGAAACAGATAATCACCGCCGTGCCTAAAAATTCATGTCTAAGCCTATCTGATACATAACTTCGTCCAAATCCTGGGCAAACACGCTTCCTTTCACCGTACCATTGGCTTCGACTTTCGAAGTCGTCGGCTCGTCGCTCTCGGAGTGGGTGGAAGTCGATATGTTCAGGGTCGGAAGTCCCAGGATGATTCGGATCTGGTCTGTTAAGTGGGGGGCTGATACAACTTGGTGGTATATTCCTTCGGCCGTGCTTAGTATTTTGTCCACGTCTAGGCACATTGATAGGTCGTTCACGTGCTGGGAAATTTACAAAAAACTTTGTTAAAGACATACTTAAAAATATAGGTACTTTATTAATACTTGTATTGGCCAATACCAGAACAATTCTTTCCGAAAAACATATCACTTTTTCCATAGTTTAAAGTGTATTTAATTACATGACTATATCATATTTAATTATGAAGATAGCTGAGCAATGATTTTTTACATTAAAGAGTTTTTCATGGGTGAAAAGGAGACTTACTTTCAATATTTCAGTAAATCCATAATCTTTACTGATTAGAATATCCTTTTCTGCGTCGAGTATGGCAACACAAATTAATAAGTGGAAGTTTGCGCATGGCAACGACGTCCATAATACTTCCCATAGCCTGAAAACAAAATACAATAATGAATACACATACATATTATATCGGGTGTGTCGTACGTACATACCTCTATATTTGCTTTATGATATTCTATGGCGAATTTAAAAATTAAACTAATCCATTCAGTGGTTTAGCCACATGAGTCAATTTCGTTTTCATAATTTACAACATCGTGTGTAAAGCAGAGATAAAGTTAAGAGTATCGAATGTTTTGATCAGTTGACAGCTGTCAGTTTTCAAGGGCGAATTTCAGTTGTTTATAATGACTGACCCTTATATGGTGTTCCAATTTTCGCACATTTTTATTCTATTTACTTTGTTTGAAAAATCTGTTTTTATTTTTGTGCATTTTATTTTTTTATTTGTTAGTTAGTTAGTTACAGCCTATTTATCGTCCCACTGCTGGGCACAGGCCTCCTCTCACACGGAGAAGGATTGAGCATTAATCACCACGACATAATATATTCCAGTACATTAAAGTATTTAATTTAATGTGATTAGGTACGACACATCCGATATAGCCCATTTATCAAAGAATATTATAGACTTTTTATCCAAGATCGTCCGGAAGTTCCCACGGGTTGCGAGTAAAACCGCTGGCAGAAGCTAGTACCTCATAATATCCCTATGCGAGAACTCCCGCTTGAACCAGACGAGCAGCCAGCGGAAGCAGAAGTACATGTTGCCGGAGTCCTTCGCCGCCAGGTGGCTCGCCAGCTCCGGGGAGGCGAACGTCAGCAGCTGCTGTAGCTGCAGCAGCTGGTGCTTCATGCCCGCCTGGTCCATGTCGAAGTTTGTGGCCTGGGGAGATGAATATAAAATTAAAATAAAATGTTAGAACCACTAAACCTATGCTGTAGTGGAGTATAGGTTCGGTTTCTTGGCAACTGTATCCTTCGTGCATGTGCATATGCATGAAAGTAGTACAAAATCTTGCATCCGAGCTTCGATTTTAATATCTCGCGGAATTAACGCAAAATATTTTTCCAAACATTTTATTTCATGGATTTCCGTCAAAATAACACCTGATTCCATAATTCGAATGTAAATTAGAAAATACAAAGGAGAATGGGTGTTTCTGAACTATCAGGCGTTTGAAATTCCTTTCAAATTATAGCCCTTGCAATAAGGAACAACAACCAGTCATTAGTTCATAATTATACTTAATATTTATATTATAAAATCTGAGTAACTACTGGACCGATTTAAAAACTATTTCAGGTGTAAGATGCCCGAAATAATTCCTTCAGAAAGCGGGCTAAACTGCTGACTAACTAGTATAGAGGTAGAAGATAAAACTAATATCCTGTAACTTTCAACCTTATCCAAGACTACTTACAATTTTATCCATAAACCCAACAAAACACCAGAAACTGTCGACTTCATTGCCCAACAGCAACAAAAGAGGTGCCAATATATCGGACATGCCTTGTACATAACCGAGATCGAAGTTATACATGACATATGTCATGAGTATATCTTGTAGCACTACTAAGTTGGGATTGTTGTCGCCGGCGAAAAATGGGTGTGTCCTGTCTGTGCGGTTTACGTCTTTTTCTACTAGGCTCTTTCTGTCGCGGTATTCTGAAAACCTGTAAAAAAAGTTATTGAATTGTGGTGCAAAATGTGGTATGGAAATAGATGGAAGCTTGGACGTTACGGGCTATTTTGAATGAAGAAAATCCCAGGAAGAAAACAAATATTTCCAAGTCGAAAATATTCAATAATAGAAAATGAACCCAAGAGTCTCGAGAATCTCTGAGTATTTACGCAATAGCTGATTTGATGATCCAATAGAAGCCAGTCAAGTTTTGTATTTAAAAAAAATGCACTTTATTTACGAGGCTTTTTTTCTGGTCACACATACCTCTATCTATCAAAGCAGTCTACTATAATATTATAAATAGCTTTTTTCGACCCCAAATACCTACTCCAAAACTATTAAACAGATCCGAAAAATTCTTTCAGTATCGAGAAGCTACACTGTCCCAGACTGACATAGGCCATTTTTTATCCATATTCGGGAAGTAAATACCACCAAAAACCGTCTTCATTAAAATGCTCTCACCTGGCTTCCTGTCCCTCAGTCATGGACCTCCACTGCAGTTTCATAGAGAAGTACTCTTCTGTTCTCTTCTTAGTGAGAGCTCTTAGTTCTGCGTGAGTCATGTGCCATGGGTAGTAGTCCAGTAAGTACTTCCATACTGACTGCCTTATTGAGTGTGCTACGCCCTGCGGGAAGGGGTATAAGGTAAATAAAATCGGGACGCCTTTCACATATGGTTGGATACTCCCAAAGTAAGCAATTAATCGTAGGCTTGTCATGTCTTCATATATTTTTATTTATTAAATGTGTATTTAACAGGTATAACACCATAGCCAACAAACATGACCATCACGTTGAGCGTACCAGGAATCGAACCTTCAATTCAGCTTGCGGCACGATGACTGTATGATGACAAAAATATGTCAAATAAGAAGAAATTTTACTAAATAGAACTCACCCCCCTAAATATAAGTTGTTTTACTCCTTCAACTTCTGTGACCCTCCCCTCTGTATCCTGCAATCCTTCCCATTTCTCTGTCGATAAGGGTGTACCTCTGAAAAAAAAAAATATAGATCTTGACAGTTTGGGAACTTTGGCCTTTAGTTAAGCTATGTAAGATGATATTTAAAGTGTAAATCTATAAAAAATAACTAAAATATAAATTATACTCCATAATTAGAGCGTCAAATAAGGTAAACTTATTATGCATGTAACCAGCCACCTGTATATAATATAAAGGTAAAAAAATATTTAACTGGGCTTATTTCATGAAGTAACTGGTCTGATTAATTAATTCCCTGTTTTATAATGCATTTATTGAATGATGTGGTGTATTTTATCCGGATGCGTAAAATAGTTCCCTCAGGACGCGTGCGAAACCATGGTTAATAGCTAGTGAATCTTTAATTTGTAGTATATTATTATGACTCACAACTCGTCATATTCGATAAGTGAGCATTGAACTGAACAATTCACGTGCAGATACCAATATCTATCAATAATGACCTGATACTGATAAACCTTGTCTTTCATTGATAATAATAAATAAATAATTTATTTGTACTGAAGTGCTATTGTTGAAGAATCTATTGTTTTGATGGAAAATCAACTGTACTATTTATGTAGATGCTAGAATCGGAATGACACTCAAATGCGTTCTCTATGCCTTTATGTATGCAAGACTCGTCTATGTTTCTATACCTACTAATATAATAATTTCTATATCTTCTAATATAATAAATAATAAAGAGGAAATATTTATTGCACGTCTGATTTGAAATATTCCTTCACTGTTGGGAAGCTGCACTATCCCCGTAGGTGTATCCATGTATGGGAAATAGTTGCTAAGTGATGCGAGTGAAATTACTAATGTTAGCTAGTTAAAAATTTGTTTAGGAAGGGAGAAAACTTAGTTTCAAATAAACATGCATGCAGACACATACTCTACACATAACTTTTCCGCTTTAGTCAATACAAAATATAGATGTCGAAAAATTGATAGAAACTGTCAAAACAATAAAACTATAGTCAGTGCCTTGTCAGTAACTTATTGTATTTATCTCTACGAAAATTTGCTTAAATGTCCGTGGGCCGACAGTACCATAAATCACTTAATCCTTACCTAGGTATATACGGCCTCTGTGGCAGCGTAGGTTTAACACTGATGACCTCATACTCATCATTCTTGGTGACTGTGGTATTCTCTTCCATAGCGCTCATACTCTTCGTTAACAAGTCAGCTACTTCTTCAGAAACGTCGCGTTTGCCATTCATACCTTCATTGCCGTAGTATACTGGAAAAGGTATAGGAGATATAGCTTTAAAATGGTAGGTAAAAAGGGGTATTTATTACTTTTATTTGTAGGAGTAATTCTTCTGTAGGATTGTTTGAAAGAGTTGCTGCAGCCTTGGAATAAAGCCCAGTTTCCACCGCGAGCGGAACGGACCCATTAATGACTTCGTTAAACTAGCAAGCGCAACTGCATACTTGTATTTCCACCTACAAATAGTCGGATGAATTTGCGCCATTGTTATTAATGAGTCCGTTCCGCTCGCGGTGGAAACAGGGCTCTAGAAGAAACATGGTGGGTTTTAGTTCGTGAGAGTCTTCAGAGTCTGACACTCCCTCACGCTATAACAAAAGCTGGAGGGGTCGTTTGATGATTTTACATGAAAAAAGCAAATCATTCTTTCCGAATATGTAATAATGGTGAGGTGTGAAGTGAAATATTGGCTTGTTTCTATCTAAGTATACATAGATAGTGCCCAATGTGCATACCCACTGCCTTACCCAATGGGGAATTCAGGCGTAGTGTATTATTAGGATCTTAGACAGTACTTCTTATAGTTTAAGGTGCTTTTAGTATGCTTGTCTATGTAAATGTTGATCCATGCTGTTTATCTTGAGGTAAAAAAATAAATAAAAAAACATCCTTACCAATATCAGTGAGTTTCGAAAACGCTTCCATAGTAGTCTCATAGGGTCTCTGTTTGAAATTGGACACCAAATTCCAGACCACATCTGTCGTGTTTTCCGTAAAAATATCCAGTTCAGCAAACGACTTATTCAATACTTGTGTCTCTATATTAGGTTCTACGACAACGTATGTATTCCTATCATGACGAGTTTTCGCTGTTTTGACATGGTTCTTTAGGTATGCGACGAAAATTTCCGCGTTCCCGTGTTGAAAGTAGAAGGTGGTTTGCCAGACTCCCGGTTTGGTTGAGAACTGCATTTGCTGGTTGTTTCTGGTGACCCTGAAGGTTTTAAGCTCTTCTATGGGTATTTTGATGATGCGAGCTCGGGCTGTCGCGTAGTCTGATGTTATGTTGCCGCTCAGAGTTCGCTGGCGACGACCTGTTGTAGTTTATTTTGTAAGTCCTCTTACTTAAGTTAATGTTAGTAAAATCGATTAGGCATTCTTGGACACCAATGAAAAGCTTCGGAGGGCACGATAAACTGTAGGCCCCGGCTGTCATTGTACCTCTTTGGCAGTTGTTACGGATAGTCAGAAGCCGGTAGGTCTGACAACCAGTCTTACCTAGGGGTTGACCGGGTAAATGGGTTGAGGTCAGATAGGCAGTCGCTTCTTGTAAAATACTTGTACTCGGCTGCGTCTGGTTGTACTTGAAGTCAACCCCAAGATACTTGGGAAAAATACTCAGGATCGTATCAGTCCTCAAGAGATATAGGCTTGGTTGTCACTGCCTGCTCAATTTACTGTTATCTGCAATCCTGCTTTATAAGAATTGGATACATTCAACACCCACAACCTTTTCAAGCATCATACGACGATAAACGTAGACAAAACACGAACACAGCTGTCCAAAAACTAGAAAACATCTACCTTTAGCATAAGACATGGTAATACCAATAGTGTTGACGACTGCCCATTCTTGATCCTGTGTATCTGAGTCTATGGTGATCAGGTCATTCGGTCTCCACTCTATGCATTTGGTGTTGTCCTGGTTCTGCACGATGCAGAGCATACCGATGGAGTTGAGGTCAGTGACCGGTCGGCCCAGGCAGGCTTTGAGGAGTACTCCATCTTGGGTGAACAGGTCCTGAAGATGGTGAAAGAGGTTTTGTATTTTGGTGTTGAAGTAATTTTTGGTTATTCTTCTTAGGAGGAGTGGTGTCAAGAGTTATGGTGGTTTGTTGCAGTTAAAAATTATTGGCTGTATTTTGAAATAGTATGTAGTCAAAGCAGTTTCATACTACCAGGTTAAATGTTTAGTTTTCAAATTGTGTATTTATTCATCTCATTTTATCTCGCACTACGAATGGTTTGTGAGAGCATGCCAAATCTATTTGCTGAGCAGAAATTGCAAGTTATATTTGACCGGTTTAAAGCCATAAAAATTCACACAAGTGGATGTAATTGATAACATAATAGATGAGTCAACGTGGATGACTCAATTGGGTTTAAGAGGTCAGGGAATTATTTCATGGACAAGTGTAGTTTTTCAATGTCTCTTCTAACAGTGCGGGATAATCCAACAAAAAATGAATCATTTCGTTTTCTTTCCAAAGGCTTTCGTAAAAGAAAATGAAAAATGTTTATTTTTCTCAAAACCGTCAGAATAATTTTATAAATTAGACAAGAGATTTAGTTTTGAAGAGGCTTAATTAATTAAAGTGTAATGTACATTAACTTTTAAAATTTTGCATTAATATTTCTCTGTAGGTTTTTTTTTTATTTAGTCTGTGTTATCCCACTGCTGGGCTGCACTCTGTAGGTTAATTAATATAGAATAATTTACACTCTACCCATTTTCCCCATGGATCGGCAATGGGCACACACTTGTTTCACATTATAAACATCATCTTCATCCACAATCGTGGAATTCTAACGATTCTGTTAGATTTTTTTAAAAAGATTGTCTTTGGAAATCTTTTTTTTTTTTAATTTATGACCTACCTCCTTCTACCTAATAATATTTAATTGAAAAGTTGTTTGAAGGTAATATGCTAAAACTGCTCAATGGATCTGGATGAAACTTGTAATGAAGCTTATACAATCAGCGTAGAATACAGGCTAATTTTGATCCATGTATAAGACAAGGACTCAGGACTCTGTTAAAACCTCAGGCTAAGACCACTTCTATTATTAATATGTCAATTGGTAAGTTATCAAGAAACCAGTGCAGTTTGTAGCAGCGTTTGGGTAATATACCAGTATCTACCTACTTAAGATATTTATTTCATTTATTGATTCTAATGACTCAGCAATTGAGCCAAATTTAAACAATTTACTACTACTCAATAACATTTATTTTTGCATCGTGTGCCGTTTTCACGTGCACTCAAAACACTTTACGTGGTCATGTGTTTGTGCCGACAACGACAAAGCAATATTTTGTGACGCAATACCAAACCCAACAACGTCCTTCGAAACCAGCGAACAATTACAACTTTGTTTACAAATACCTAACGCCACTAAACAGCGAATGTGATCAAAGGTCACGATGCACGGACAAAGAATAAATAAACAATTAAAGAAACATCAGACTCACTTTACACTGCTCAGGAATATCCTCCACGGAGCTCGATCTCGACATCTTGGCCACACAGGACACTCAATGATGGATAATATACTTTGGATTCAGCGAAAATACGTGGAATAATTGATTTACGCCATACTTTTCAAGGATTTCCTGTTCAAAATAAATAAAAACACTCAACTTTAATACACAATAATGGGCACTACGGAGTTGCAATACACAAAAAATAGTTTACCACTAAATCCCAATATTATTTTCCAATTTAGTTTTGATTTTGATCAAAAGCAATCGCAATCATCAATTGAGATGTATCACCTATCTTAATACGTATTTTAATAAATCCAGGGAACAGAATTTTTAAAATAGTTTAAAGACTTATTTTTCAAGGAAAGCATCAAGCCAAACATTTACGTTCTCAATATTTCCCTGAAAGCGAGGGATAATGTTTATGATATGTTGGAACATTAGATAAAACGTCACATTTAAAACGTTTCATTACACGCAAATAATATCAAAAAGATATCAGAAGTGTTTTTTTTTAGAAACGATTTTTTTTCAATATCTGTTACCACCGTTTTCTTGGCAGTGATTCGCCAACCTTCACAATAAAAACCTTTATTATAACAATAAAAATATTTTTTTAATTCGGACCAGTAGTAGTTCTAGTTTCCGAGTTTCATTACACAAACTCTTCAGCTTTATAATATACACATAAGAAGATATAGGAAGACCTAGACAATCTCTGGGTTTTACATTCGAGCCATTTGGATTTGTACCTTCTAGCACTTAAAATGACGTAGGCTGCTTTTTGGCGAACCAAGCGCAACGCGAACCGTTTGACTTTAAAGATAAAGTCAAACGGTTCGCATTAATCCCACTTACCTGCTTACGTAATACCTATCTACGTCGTAGTAACTATTCAGTAATCTGTGCCTACGTATAGGAATTCCTACTGTCATTGAACATCCTTGGCAGTAGTAGTACCGGGTATTCAGACAGAAGCCAGTAAATCTGACACCAGCCTAACCAAGGAGTAGATATTGGATTGCGTGGGTAACTGGGTTGAGACGGTCAGATAGGCAGTCGCTCCTTGTAAAACACTGGTAGCTACTCACTGGCCCCAACATAGTTGAGAAAGGGTCGGGAGATGATGATAATGAGTTTCTATTGGATCAACTCGTGGATTGACCTGTTTAAGGTCATGGAACACATGAACGGCGCGGGCGTCTCGTAGGTAATTTGACCCTTCTTCTTCTTTCGTTCAGATGACATGTCTTATAGTGGGACTACACTTTGTCAGCCCACAGCGAGAGCACGGCCGGATGCGCTCAAAAGGTCCTCCCGCGAGCAAGTTTTAGTAAAATTGGGCATGCGATGAGGTGGGACATGGTCTTGGTCTGCACAGCAGCCCAGCTCTCGTACCCAAGGTCAGCCCCACCCGTGAAACCCCACCTGGACCGATTGTCTTTGCTCCGGCCGACCCTTAATTCGTATCTCACATAATATAAAAAAATGTAACGTCAATTAAATAAAAACCGGCCAATTGCGAGTCGGACTCGCGCACGAAGGGTTCCATTATTTATAAAACGGACAAAAAAATCACGTTTGTTGTATGGGAGCCCCCCAAAATATTCATTTAATTCTAGTTTGCAGTAATTTGCTGTTATAGCGGCAACAAAAATACATCACCTGTGCAAATTTCAGCCCTCTAACTATCACGGTTCATGAGATACAGCCTGGTGACAGACGGACGGACAGAGGAGCGGAAAGAATAGGGTCCCGTTTTACCCTTTGGGTACGGAAGCCTAAAAACCAAAGGCAGGGTGCTAGCGAGCTTGCAGCTACCTAACAAGCTTTCTGCTATTTAATTATTGTATTAGATAATTTAATTTTACATTACTCTAACTAAACTAAGGATTGAATTAGGTAATCGCCTATTGTTATGGTCATTTTCCTGTGTGAACAAACAGTTTCTTTGCTCGTTAGGTACTCGTTGAAAGGAAAGAAAAAGAAAAAAAATCTTACTATCATAAATATTTCGTAATAGAACCTATGTACGTAAGCACTAACTTACTAACATACCATTTACATAATCGTGTGAACGAAGTTATATTTAAACTAAGTTTAATATGATGATACTTCCTAGGTATTTACGTCATATTGAAATTTATTTTTTTAATAATTCAGAGTATAGGTTACCTACGAATTTATAAAAATAGATACGTTTGCATAATATGGGTACCTAAGTCGTGGTGGCCTAGTGTCTAAAGAACTAACCAACCTTTCAAATACATATCAGACTTGGTTCGATCGGACAAGTATCAATGCAACTTTTTTTAAGTTAAACTGATAAACTGAAACTATAAAGTTTAATATGCATAGGTATTTGCTTAAAAAGTTATATAAAGATGGTTTAACTTTATAGATACATAAGTATAAGTGGCGATTAAGTGTAGATATTTATCTAACCACGTACCTCTACAGTTTTATAATATTTAATTTATAATTAAAACACAAATAATTACTTTATTTAAAAAAGATCGTACAAGGTGCTTCAAAACAGGTTTAAGTATATAAAACTGACTCACAAGCTCATGTAAAGAACAGTTTCTCTTGATCGTCTCCATAGCTGGATTAAATAAGTTTTTTTGGTGCTAAAACAAAATGTTCAGATGTATGTATTTTTTAAATATTATTTACTTAACAAAGTACAACCGGGCTCAGAATTTTAAGCATCGTAATTATTTAAATCCGTTTTAACTATTTGAAATGAATTAGAAAATATCTGGAGGTAAAATTAATAATGTCTAGAATTCTGTCCCAAACCTATTTAATGTTGTGCAACGACTTTTGGATTGCTTATTAGTATTCAGTGACTTTTAGATTATTAGCGTTCAGTGACTTTTGGATTTCTTGTTAAGATATCAAAACAAGACGTAGATAGGTAAGAGATCAGTTGGTTTTTCGAGAAAAATTGGTACCTATGGTCTAGATAAGTCCGCATTTTCTTAGTGTCGATTCAAAGCTAGAGACTTATTATTTCTTTCAGATATAAGAGAAGATCCTGACTTGGAAACTTCGCCGTCATCAAGTTATTCACCCGTCGCTGACTTTTATGCTGGGAAGTCAGTTTTTATCACTGGAATTACTGGTTTCCTTGGGAAGGTAAATACATTTTTTTTTATTCTACGTATGGAAATATCTCCATTGTTCCTACTGGTTTGGTGTGCAATCGATACCATGATGAATGAATAGCTCACAGGCTTTCATGACTTCACTTAGGTATGTACTATCGCGGACACTCCCGCCCGCCTGACCATCACTTTCTTGTTTTGCCCTAATGACCCTAAACATGCCCTAAAAAAATGATACTACGTTAATTTCTGACACTTACGCGAATATTAGACATTTAAATAAAACTTCTTTTTTACGTTACGTATGATCAACTATGTTTTCCTAGAAAATTAAGTCTTTTCTTTGAACAGCGCCGTAGGATAAAATTCACCAGTGGTCGAGTGGAAAAGTCGGTAGTACCTCCAATTTCTTAAGCAAAGAAAGGATCGAAGAATAAAATACACGTACTTATGAAACAATTTAACCATAAGTGCTCTCTTAAAATTACAGGTATTCCTCGAGAAGCTGTTGTACAGTTGCAAGGATATTGACACCATTTACGTGTTGATACGTGATAAAAAAGGCAAAAACGCGCAACAAAGACTTAAAGAGATCCTTGATAAAGCGGTAAGTGTTAGAATTTAAGAACTTACGAAGTAATTGCCATTAATATTTTCATTACCTACCTGTACCTTATTAATTGAAAGAGGTAGGAAAGGAAAAGCAAAAAATATGAAAAGAAAAAAATCGCCTCTATTGTGTTCATACAGATAACTAATTTCATATTAATATATCATTTCAGCTATTCTCAAGATTAAGAGATGAACGACCTTGTGATTTTAATAAAATAGTTCCGGTTTTCGGCGATATCAGCCTACAGAATCTTGGCATTTCGAAGGAAGACGAGGAAACACTTATACAGAAGGTTAGATACATTATTTTTGAAGTTTTTCTGATGGAAATCAGTAGAAGTTTCCAGTTGGTAATGCCTGAGAGGACACGCAAAGCAGGTTTTCCCAAATGGTACTTTGTATAGCAGTCTTTGTTACAATTCCACGTCAGAGGTCGTCAGCCGGGTTTGAGAAAACTTTGAAACTATAGGGCTGGTAAGGTTATTGAACCTGTAGGTCATTTTACAAACGGCAGATTCATAATGCGTTTATATGAAGTGCTTGTGGCTTAGATACACTTTCGCGGGTTGATGGATCTTACCAAGGGGTGTCGAGTTGTACGGATAACTGAGTTGATAAGGTCAGGTAGGAAGTCCCTCTATGTAAAATATTGGTAGAGCATCCGGTTAGTCTAGAACCGGACCCCAACATAATTGGGAAAAGGCTACGAAAGGGATAGATGAGATTATTACTTAATGCGTTTACATAACTGAAGTCTGCCTCATAATAATATGAAATCATCTTTATTTGGTGTTTCTATGATCGGAACTTACAATATTTTCGTATTTTACAGGTATCCGTAGTATTTCACGTAGCGGGTATAACAAAGTTTAACGAAGAGTTAAAAGTAGTTCTTAACACAAATGTCGGAGGAACAAGTCGTGTGCTCAATCTTTGTCATCGAATGAAGAACATTAAGGTGAATATCTTTAAGTATCTTGCCCCAACAGGGTCAAGGTCTGCTGGGGCTGCGGGATTGTTCGAAAGAGTTACCGCGGCCCTGGTACATAAAAGGCCTACGACGGAACACGATGGTTTTTAGTCAGTAAGAGTCTGACACTCCCTCACCGCTGCTAACCATTGACACACCCACAGCGGGAGGGGTCATTTGATTTTGACGTCGTTAAAAAAAAGACAAAATTTCAATAAAAGATTGGGTAATCTTTTAAGTGATTTATTTGTTTGCTCAATTCCAGGTCTTCGTTCATATTTCTACAGCATACTGTAATACAAATGTTCCGGTTCTGGAAGAAAAATTGTATCCACCACCAGCTAAGTTGACAGAAGTGTATACGGTGCTGGAACAAGCCGAATATAATGAAAAACAAATTAAGGGCCTACTCAGTAAGTGAAAAAAATATTTCAGCAGTCCTTTGTTTTTTACGTTAACATTGATCCTGAAGACCCGAGAGGTCGGTCTATGGATAGCATGTTGAACATAAATGACTAGCGGAGATGTCATAACGCAAAATCTCCTAAGAAAGTAGCGCGCCAAAATGCGGGTGTACGGGGTAAGAGGAACTGTAATAGCTCTGCCCGTTTACGTCTTCTATGGAAACCACCAATTATTTTTAAAATAAAATCACCAATCTATCAAGACCAACTGATCGCGCCTATATAAGTATAACGTACGTTTCATTCACCTACAAGAAGGCGCCTGACCTAGCCCTTATAGCAACTCCGCTATCTCCGTGATAGATCTATACTAACTTTAAAGATATAAGTTTCTGAGTGTACTCGATATTTCCGCATGCGCAAGAATCTCAACAGATTTTGATAATATAATGATTACATAAAATTTTAATAACCTACAGTCTACTTTTAACCCGGGAGCGTGAAATAAGAAATAGGTGACACCTTAGCGCAAGCTACTACGTATATATAATATATTTATTCTACAGATGGACGACCAAACACGTACACCTTCACGAAGGCGCTTGCTGAGTCCTACGTTGCTGAAAATCATGGAAACATCCCCACAGTTATCATCAGACCTTCCATTGGTAATTATATACTTATATACTATTGTACCAAAACTTTAGATCATACCCAAAAGTTACGTGACCCTGTTAACAAGGCTTCACTGTCCATATCATCTAACTAGACATTTGGAATTTTCACAGAAGATGTATTTCGTTCCAGCTTTGACAAAAAAAAGTAAATAATACAATAAGTATTTTAGGGGGCCCCATGCAACAAACGTGTTTTTTTGCTATTAATGTCCTTCAGGGTGTGAAACACCCCTTTACTTTGAAACTTGTACGCAAAAATTCATAGTAAACAGTTGTTTTAAGCAAACTGACGTTAATGTACTCGGTGAGCTAGGCCTAGGGCTGGACCTTACATAAACCATATTTTTTTCAGTGTCAGCGGCACAAAGCGAGCCTATACCAGGTTGGGTAGACAATCTACTAGGAGCTACGGGCCTTATTGTCGCAGTTATGAAAGGGGCTAACCGAGTTTTGTACGGCGATGAAGACAATTTTCTGGATCTGATACCAGTGGACTATGTGGCTAATACAGCCATTGTGGCAGCTGCGAGGTGTAAAAGGTACCTCCTATTTCAAAACATCGGCACGAATCTTGAACGCTGACCTTCACCTGCGCAGAAGTAATTTATTGGGTCCCTTTTGTGGTATGAAGTGAGGCGCGGGGTCGGGCTAAAGCGGTGATTGGCCCGCAGCGCATCGCGTCATAATAGCCATCACTCGGGATTGGTTCTTTTCTAATAAATTCTTTATAATAAATTCTAATTCACTTCTGCGCAGATGAAGGTCAGCGCTCAAGATTCGTGCCGATAACTATAATTTTAACGATGTCTTTTGATCTCTGGTCAATCAATTGGACCTGTTTCTTATTGATAACGTATTTAAAATGATTGGTAAGATCTAGTAATGATTGGACAGAGGATACACGTAACGTAGTTTGTCTAGCGGTTGCTAATTAGTAATACATATGTTACGTCTTTAGGTTATATATTTATAGGCCAATGTAGCCTGTAAATAAAGGCATTTTGAATTTGATTTGATTTGATTTGATTTGAAAAAGGTTGAAAACAAAAACAACTGCGTATGGCCTAAATCCCCAATAAAAAATAAGGCCTGCTAATTTGAAGTTATGCCATTAGCCCCTTATAAGTAATGTCAAATTCCTCATCCTGGTAAGCAAAACAACAGATGGAATATAGGGAATGGTCATTAGTAGACACCAGTTTTGCGAAACCTTTTTACATTCCTTCAAGAGAGCTGAGTACCTACTAAATCTTTGACATAAATAAAGAAAATGACTTTTTTTTTAACGACGTCAAAAATCATCAAATGACCCCTCCCGCTGTGGGTTAGCAGCGGTGAGGTGTGTGTCAGACTCTTACTGATTAAAAACCGTCTTGTTCGGCCGCGGTAACTCTTTCGAACAAACCCGCAGCCCAAATAAAGCCTGTCTAAAATCTACTTTTTGTGTAATTATTATTTTCAATATTACAGGTCTGACAACGTCTCGGTTTACAACAGCTGCACAAGTTCATGTAATCCCTTGACGATAGGAGCATTAATAAACTATACGAAAACGTTTACCAAGAAAGATGGACACAGTGAGTCTTCTTGAAATCTTTGAAAAAAAAAACCTGAAAAATTGTTAGCCTACGTGCAGACTGAAGACTAAACAGTCGGCCGACTGTTGGGCCGGTGGTTGGAAGACATATTTTTTTTTAAGTCGTGAATTACACTCAATCAAAGTTTTTAGTTCGGTCTGATACTGGATGTGCCCAAACCAACTATCGGCCGACTAAAAGTTTGCAGTGTGCCGTAAATGTACACAACTTGAATAAGTACCTACTTATTGTATTGATCCCAAAGCAATTGAAGATCAATAGGTACCTTGAAAAGCAGTCATAGTTGTGTTCATAAAATTTTGGATGCGATTGTACTTCGCAAGATATGTATGTACATCAACCTACATCTCTAAATCAAATTTTTTCAATAGATTTTCAATCTTATCACAAGAGCTGAAGTTTTATAGTTAACCTGCATCGGGATGCCTATTTTTTTTTAAAGCGTCTATATTTTCATACTATTTCCAGATACTGTTCACGTTACCGTTACTGAGAATAAGTGTTTGCTGTCCACTCTCACGACTTTGTTGCAAACTACACCCGCTTATGCTATGGACTTACTGCTACGAGCGAAGGGGAAAAAGCCTAAGTAAGTAATACCTTACTTTCACCCCGCGGTTTCACCCGCGTCCCGTGGGAACAACCACCCTAAATATAGTCTTTGTCATTCGGGAAGAGTGTAGCTTTCCAACAGTGAAAGATTTTTGAAATCGGTTCAGTAGAGTTGGAACCTTTAGGGTACAAACAAACAAAATTCTTCTTTAGTGTATTATAAGTTTAGATTAAATTGTTGAGGAGCTTCTTTCTGCAGATGACATGGGTCGATCACATAAGGTTAAACAATGCTTGGTGCTGGCGGTCCGTGAATGTGTGATCATCTACATATTTCATAAAGACTTCACGGGACGTTAAATTTTTTAATCCCGGCTGTCAACGTCTTTGGCAGTCGAAAGTTAGAGAGTGTATGTAACTACTTATACAAATGTTTGTTAGATAAAGATACTTCTTTACGTGCAAACATCTGAACGGATTTTGATAAAACTTTGCAAAACCTAATTTAACATAATTTTTAATATTTTTTCCAGGTACATGAAGATTCAGTCTAAAATAGTGTTAGGTCGAAAACTCCTAGACTATTACACTTCTCATTCCTGGGAGATGAAGGCAGATAGAACACGAGAACTCCATGCTTCGTTGTCAGCTGAAGACAGGCTGCAGTTCCCCTGTGACCCATGCCATATCGACTGGGAACAGTATACCAACGTGTATTTGAAAGGAATAGAGCAGTTTATATTGTCCAGATACTGTTGACAGCATCATGTCGGATGGTCTTCATTTAAATTAAAAAAAAAATGTTATAATAAAAATTATTTATTAAATTATTAAATGTATGAGGTTGTTTTAAATTATTTTGAACAGTTACCGGCACGGATATTGGGCTCTCGGCGGAAGAGTGGGGATCGCTTTGCGCACCCGTACGTATAAGTAGTAACTATTATATAATCTGTGGTATAAGGCAATAAGGCAGTAAATCGCTTCTGCGCAGGTGAAGGTCAGGGCTCAATATCCGTGCCGATAACTGTATATCTTATCAACGATGTTTTGTAAGGGTGAGTTGCACCATTTATCTCGTTAAGTCAAACCATAATTAGTCGTGAAATGGTCAACTGAAACTACATACTTAGTTCGGTTATTGTTACGGTAAAATGAAGTAAGCAACCGTAAGTTACATCTTTGTAAACTGCCTACACTCCTCACTCATGACAACCATCCCGATTCCTTTTTTTAATTTTGGAGAGTCCAAAATCAAAACTTTTCCTCAAAATTACAAAAAAGGGTTGTGATCGAGGAATTCGAATTTTGAGGAAGAGCTTAATAAACTCATGTGCAGCTTGGTATTTCTTATTTAGAATGATGAACTCAGTTGGTCATAGTATTATGTATAAATAAATCTTGTTTATTTATCATTTGAATCCGACAATGCCCAATATAATGAATGATAAATATAAATAAATGTCTAAATATTATTTTTACCACCTCAAAATATATGACAATATACATAAATACTTATGGCAGGTAAATAGGTACGTTAGTATCGAAATATAATTTCTTTTATTTTAGGGACCTCTATAAAAAATTACCTGATAGTAATAGTCTCAGTAATAGTAATGTGGATCCAAGCTTTCATTCATTTTAGAAAATCTTTAAAGTGTTTTTTGTATTTTTTTTTTATATTTTAAGGTCTAAGGGTCTAATAAGTTACAGGTAGTAAAATTGTTTAATAAGCAGGTATGCTGTTTTTCCGGCAGCCCATGCTTTTCGTTAATCGGTTCGTCCAGCACATAACCTAGGTCCTAGGTATACCTATTTAATACTGACTAAGATATTTAGAAGTTTCATCAAAATTCATTTAGTATTTTTAGTGAATCCCTTTCTTAGAGGACGACTATTCCAAAAAAGTAAAAATATTTTTGGAAAAAAAGTGTCTCGCTTGCTACGTTCGATTTTTTTCCGAGGAATTTGCGTCCGTTCAGCCATTTTAGATCCTAACAAATAAACACGCAGTACGAGTATTACTTAGCAAGAAGTGTGAAATAAAATTATGCAAAGGCGATATCAAGGTAAAAGCTGCAAAAAACATAAAAGTCAATAGGTAAATACCTACTTAGGTAAATCGTTTTCCAGTACAAAGAGTTTAATTATCTAGAATTGTAGCTAATACACGCAAAAATATAATACATAAAAGGTAATTGTGTTTTTTGCTGTCCATTGTTTTAATTGCGTACCTGTCAATTTGTTTAAAAGATAGCCAGTTAATGATAGCATCTGGTTTTATTACATTTCAACCCACTTAATCATGTTTTTTCTTTTTTTACTACATGTTTACCATCATCATCCTCCGAGCCTTTTTCCCAAACTATGTTGGGGTCGGCTTCCAGTCTAACCGGATTCAGCTGAGTACCAGTGCTTTACAAGAAGCGACTGCCTATCTGACCTCCTCAACCCAGTTACCCGGGCAACCCGATACCCCTTGGTTAGACTGGTGTCAGACTTACTGGCTTCTGACTACCCGTAACGACTACCAAGGATGTTCAATGACAGCCGGGACCTACAGTTTAACGTGCCATCCGAAACACAGTCATTGGTGTCTAAAATATACTTAGAAAGTACATACAAACTTAGAAAAGTTGCATTGGTACTTGCCTGACCTGGAATCGAACCCGCGCCCTCATACTCGAGAGGTTGGTTCTTTGCCCACTAGGCCACCACGACTACCCCTTAAAATGCCAAGGTACCGAATATTCCTCATTCTATTCAAATCATTTAGTGCATCATTATCACATGGTTTCTTTCCTGATCATTTATGATAAAACCTACGTTATCCGCCATTTTGTAGCGGCCGCCATCTTGGATTTCAATTTTTTATTATAGTACCTATATTGTATTCTGCTTGTTGAGCCCTTTCATTTGATACCCATATTGATGGGATTAATAAAACATAAATTATCCGCCATTTTGTAGCGGCGGCCATCTTGAATTTATAATGATAATGAATAAACATAATTGTATTTTCACCAATCCAAAGTGTATACAAAATTTCAGATTAATCGGTACACAGGAAGGGGGTGAAATTTGAATTACTAAATTTGACCCAAGAATAAAACAAACGGCGTGAGCTAAATAAAACCGTTTAATAAAAAAAAGAGCGTGTTTGTAAACAGTAGGTATGTTATGTACCTATGTTGGGTCATCGGCGATAATTTTGGATTACGTTAAACCGATTTAAATTTTATTTTATGTGAAAGAACACTTGTTCAGGATTATAAAATATGTGAAGTTAACAATTATATGCTTACAAGTACGGTTAATTTACAAAAATTATTTTAAAAAAATATTTTGTACAAATTTTAAAAACTGTTCAAACAATCAAGTTCAAAATAATTTTTCTTTAAATTAAAGTCCTACTTTTGAACCCACGTTAAAATACCTATACAACAATATTAATTACTTCTCACCTCACACGTAACGGTTGGAAAAACGACAGTCATGGCGAAAAAAATTGATAAATATGCGTAATAATATTCTATTTTATTTATAGTCTATATAGTATTCAATTCAACAGTTCCTACATTTTAAATGCCGTTTATTATTTTCCGAGAGTTGATCAACTACCTAGAAAATTTATCAACTTACGAGTCTTGTTATTTTCCGGTGACATATATCGGGTGTGTCGTTCACAATCACATTAAATCATATCACATATACTTTATGATATTCTATGGCGAATTGTAAAAAAAATAACCTAATCCATTCAGTGGTTTAGCCACAGGAGTCATTTTTAGGGTTCCGTAGCCAAAATGGCAAAAACGGAACCCTTATAGTTTCGTCATGTCCGTCTGTCCGTCTGTCCGTCTGTCCGTCTGTCACAGCCGATTTACTCGGAAACTATAAGTACTACAGTGATGAAATTTGATGGGAATATGTGTTGTATGAACCGCTACAAAAATATGACACTAAATAGTAAAAAAAAGAATTGGGGGTGGGGCCCCCCATACATGTAACTGAGGGATGAAATTTTTTTTTTCGATGTACATACCCGTGTGGGGTATCAATGGAAAGGTCTTTTAAAATGATATAAAGTTTTCTAAAAAACATTTTTCTTAAAGTGAACGGTTTTTGAGATATCAGCTCTCAAAGTCGTAAAAAGTATGTCCCCCCCCCTCTATTTTTATAACTACGGGGTATAAAATTCTAAAAAAAATAGAGGTGATGCATGCTAATTAACTCTTTCAACGATTTTTGGTTTGATCAAAGTATCTCTTATAGTTTTTGAGATAGGTTGATTTAACTGTAATTTACGGAACCCTTCGTGCACGAGTCCGACTCGCACTTGGCCGGTTTTTCGTTTTTATAATTTACAACATCATGTGTAAAGCAGAGATAAAGTTAGGAGTAGGTATCGTATGTTTTGATCAGTTGACAGCTGTCAGTTTTCAAGGGAGAATTTCAGTTGTTTGTAATGACTGACTTTTATATGGTGTTCTAATTTTTGCACATTTTTATTCCATTTATTTTGTTTGAAAAAATCATTTTTTTATTTTTACGTATTTTTCTTTTATCTTTGTGTTAATCGACATATATTAACCAGTATATTAACGCATTTAATTTAATGTGATTATGAACGACACACCCGATATACCTACATGTCTTTTCAAACAATTAATGCACCTACCATGTTATCTCTGCATCACCCTTAGGTTGACTGGAGAGAATGCCTGTGGCTTTAAGTCCTCCTTTGTAATTGTACGATTGCATAAAGTTAAACAAATAAATAAGACAATAAATTCAAAAATGCAGATCTGGTTGAATAATAAATCTTCAATTAACATATCGTGTTGTCTATTTTTGTAAATTGTCACCTATTTGTTCAAATCGGTGGCGGCGGTACGGTTATCACAATAGTTAAATGGATCATTCTAATTGAATGGTAAACAAAGCAAAGTCAAAGTCAAAGCCAAAGCTCTTTATTCTGTGAACATAGGTAGGTTACAAGGTGTTATTATAATAATAATGTTTCACTATGCCCTGCTCGTAGAGCGTACAGATATAATTAGTAGGTATCTAATACTAGGTAAAATCTATATAGTTATTAACATTATCTTTATAATATGTTGAGTTAACACTAAAAAATCTTACTAAAACTATAATAAATCTAACTAAACTTATAATACCTCTACTAAACTTATAATAACTCTACAAAACTTTAATAAAACATAACAATATATTTAACTAAAACTATCATCTAAATATTCCGAAATTGAGTAATAAGCCTTTTCAATCAAAAATGTTTGCAATTTTTTCTTAAAATCATTTAAGTCTAAAGTTTTCAAAATTTTTATAGGTAATTTATTATATAGTCTGGTAGACATACTGAAAAAACTTTTATCAAAAAGCGCAGTTTTATGAGGTAAAGAACTAATTTTTAGCGCATTTCGCCTGGATTGCGGTTTTGCGAACATGTTATTATTAGTTTTGACAAAAATAGCTACCTCATAAATATATAAGCAAGGAAATGTCATTATTTTTAAATTCTTGAAATGGGGTTTACACGAGTCTGGTACAAATATATTTGCTATAGCACGAACACATTTTTTTTGTGCTTTAAATACATAATCTGCATTAGTGGCATTACCCCAAAATATGACACCATATTTAAGAGTAGATGCCACATAGGCATGATATGCTGTTAGTACAACAGATGGATCCACTACCCTAGCTAATTTGAATAATGCATATGAATATTGATTTAACTTTTTACATACTGTATCGATGTGCGTCTGCCATTTCATGTCGTTATCAATCCAAATTCCCAGAAATTTGGTACTGTTCACCTCTTCAATTTGTGTCTCTTTGTATTCTATATAAGCATATGAAAATTAAGTCTCACTTGTTCGACAATTCGAAATCCAAAAAAACAAGTTGCGCAATATATTTAAAAAAAACGCCAACTTTTCAAATCGGTATTACCTCTATTTATGACGAAAAAAAAAGTTGTCATATAGGTACCAAGAGGCTGGCCTATAGGCACTTCGGTCAAAGAATATGCATTGCCATTCAGCATGGTCTTTACCATGCTGAATGGCAAAAGGCTGCTTTCAGCCAGCCTTTTGGGCACGATCCCCGCTTATAAATGCGGATAAGTTTTTTTATAGTTTAAATATCTACCTATGTTTTTATCATGTCGTGTTGTTTTTGTCATCTAATACCTAAGTTTTTATCATGTCTATCATATCATGTGTTATTTTGTCATGTCATCTAAATACCTATGTAAATCAAAAGTAGGTATTACTTATTATACCTAGATAGACGAACAAACCCGCAGGCACAGCTGTGTTAGCTAGACTTCTATGTATTTTAGTATAAAAGCCATATCATGTTCTAGCTTAGAACAGTTTAACTTGACCGTGTTAGTCAAAACGTGTTTCCTAGTGCTCATTTTTGTGTTTCCTAGTGATAAATAGAAATGAAGTGTATGTATAATACATTATTCTGATATAGGTACTGTAGTGTAGGTAGAAACTCTTTTGTCGTATAATAGTAGTAAATAGAAAATTGTGTTTTTAGTGGTATACAGGGTGTGTCGTTCATAATCACATTAAATCCTATCGCATATACTTTATGATATTCTATGGCGAATTGTAAAAAAAAATAACCTAATCCATTCAGTGGTTTAACCACAGGAGTCATTTTTCGTTTTTATAATTTACAACATCATGTGTAAAGCAGAGATAAAGTTAGGAGTATCGAATGTTTTGATCAGTTGACAGCTGTCAGTTTTCAAGGGAGAATTTCAGTTGTTTGTAATGACTGACTTTTACATGGTGTTCTAATTTTCACACATTTTTATTCTATTTACTTTGTTTGAAAAATTCATTTTTTTATTTTTACGTATTTTTTCTTTTTGTTAATCGACCTATATTAACCAGTATATTAACGCATTTCATTTAATGTGATTATAACAACACACCCGATATACTCAGAGCTTATTATTGCGATTCATGTGGGGTGATACCTTCTTGAACCCATGAATCTTCCCATAACTACAATCAACTTTTCCAAAACAACTTTTTTTTATTATCAATAGTTTTATCACAATAACACAAAGCTGTGTTTGTTTATTTACTATCATCATCCTCCGAGCCTTTTCCCCTACCTATGTTGGGGTCCAGTCTAACCGAATGTAGCTGAGTACCAGTGTTTTACAAGGAGCGACTGCCCATCTGATTGTGGTTAAAATAATGAGAATAAAATAAAAAATAAGTTTCTTTGGAAAAGACCTCGTGTTCAAGTTTCGGTTAATCGGTCACTAAATACCTACCAGTCGACCTATATATTATACTTTGTTTTATCTACATAAATAAAAATGAATTGTTGTATTTGTTGTTCATTAGTCTGATTAAAACTCGAGAACGGCTGGGCCGATTGAGATGATTTTGGAGTAGAGGTCCAGGGAAAGTTTGAAGTAGTTAAAAATAGATATTGAATGACCTACTTGAAAGGACCAAATTAAACTTTTGACATAGCTCTAGATAGGTGGTAAAATAAACATGGTCGTCGGACATACAGACACCGACTTCTAGACCTATGTCAAAAGTATTTTTTGTGTAAGTTTTTTTATGATTAAAAATAATGTTTAGCGAAATAAGGCTACGTTACATGTATACGTATAGAGTAAAACTTATAATAGGTATTTTGAATACACCTGCGTATTTCGTACGTCAGATTATTTAGGTATGTAAAACACACCCATTGTCTTAAAACAAAACTTTGAGTTCATAAACAAATTAGCGTTTTCCGGACACGTTTTTTTGAAAAGATGAAGTACCTAGTAATTATTTTGTTGTGTGAATTCATTTTTCCTGGCATTTGTCTAAATTGTTTCAGAGTCTGATTTGTATTGAGATTTAAATACAATTAGTTTTACGGAGTAGGGATATTTTATTTATATAAAATATTTTAACAATTTCAATTGTTTGAAACATTAAAAAACTTTAACTTTGGTTTATTTTCGATTGAAGTCGAAGTGACGACTTCCGTATAAAAACCATTGACATATAATGATAAAAACTTATTCTATTTACATCGAACATATTTACATAGTTGTCCAGCCAGGAATAAATATAATGTATAAAACCTTAAGATTAAAGAGTTTCTAACTGCTCTACAGTACCTACTTATAAAATGGGAAAATAGGCACCTAGACAAATTCTGTTTATTCTGAAAATTGATTGTGGAAAATCGTAAACAGTTGTTCTAAGAAAACTGACATATTGTCGGTGAATGAACTCGGGCCTTCTATTAAATATTCTTTTATGCCTAGATGAAGAGCAAGATGTCAGAAAAGATAATGAAACAACGACGTCAATTACTCATTCATCAGTTCCTGAATTTTACGCTGGAAAGTCGGTTTTTATTACAGGAGGCACTGGATTCCTTGGAAAGGTAAATACTTATACATAATATTTATTAATCACTCTTTTTTGAAAAGCCACCTTCAGGGATGCAGGATCATTCAAAAGGGTACCTAACCGGAGCATACTAGGTAGGTACTCCAACCTATGTACTCCCTTATGTGTTACCTTATATATTCCCTTATTTAGTACCCCTATGTACCTACACCTTATGTGCTCTATACCTCTACTCCCTTATGTTACCTACTATTAGGGATAGTACATAAGGGAGTTCATACACTCCTCTAAATCTAAAAAATAAAATTAATCCGCCCCTGTATATTAATTTGTCAACAGCCAATGTAATAAGCGGAACCTTCGACTCTACACGAAAATTCGCACTTCATCTATTTTTAACCTAAATGAAAGTGAAACCAACTATAACATTTTTATTACAGGTATTCCTTGAAAAGCTGTTGTACAGTTGCAAGGATATTGACACAATTTACGTGTTGATACGTGATAAAAAAGGCAAAAGTGCGCAACAGAGAATTGAAGAGATCGTCAACAAACCGGTAAGAGCTAAAATTATAAAAAATGTGGCAGGATTCCACCAAAACCTCGAGTACAAAGTCTGCAACACACATAAATATCTCCTAAAGGTATCTAAGGAGATATAAGGGGGAAGCCTATGTTCAGCAGTGGACGTCCTATGGCTGAGATGGTGATGATGATGACACATAAATATATTACTACTGTTTCTTGGAGCGAGTAGACAAGTAGTTCGCAACAGTGTCGCACACCCTTAGAATCTGGCCTTTAAAAAGCAAAACTAGGAATATAAACCAACTCTCCATTAAGAATCTATGTAGAGTGGAACCTATTCATACCACAATTTTATCTTATACATATGTATACCTGTAGGCACCATTATTGCATCAGCTGGCTTATCTCAAATTGAACCAAAACCTAAGTTTTGGAATGTTATTGACCACATAATAGTTATTTCACAGGCAAATTATCATCCCACTAATAATTCATATTTAATAAGTTAGGTGCCCCCCACAGCGATTAGCGAAGAAGCCTACTTTAAATCAGGTATTTCAAGTCCAGTAATACGCATAACCTAGGGTACCTGCACACTTCAGACAAAACAGTCGGCCGACAATCGACAGGATGGTTGGCCCAAATTCCAATCAAAATTTTCAGCCAGTCTGTGCCCGCTGAATCCCTGATCTTTGTAGGGTGTTGATAAGAGGCCGATCAGTGCACGTATAATATTTCAATACAATCCTATTGACTCACTTATAAAGAAAACAGGTTACCTATTAACCTGTTTCTTTAGAATATTATACCTGCACTGATCAGTACCTACCCGTACAGGTTTGTCTGTACCGGCAACCTGTTTCTTTATGTAAGCACCCTAATGTGCGTACTATCATTCATGTTATTTATGAGGTCAAACAAACTATCGGCCGACTAAAAGTTTGTAGTATGCGCTTAGCAAAAAAGCCTAATATAACATGTATTTCAAGTCTTACTAAACGTATCTTAGAGAATTTTTTAATTAATTTAGTTATCAATTTTGATATTTTATGTATATTTTCAGTTATTCGCAAGATTAAGAAGTGAACGACCTCATGACTTGAAGAAATTAGTTCCCGTTGTCGGTGACACGAGCCTACCTAACCTTGGTATTTCGACTGAAGATGAGGAAATACTCATACAAAAGGTTATTTTATTTTACTACTTTTGTCCTTGTATGTTACGGCTAAAACTCGAAGTGCGTAAATACAACTAAGTTTAACCTCTCTCTCTCTTTCCAACTATTTATCTTATATGGTGGTGGGGTCAGTATTCTAATTTGTTTGCTCCACTTCGCTCTGTCTACGACATCGTTCTCGGATACCTGGCACTCCTACCTACACTAAGTTTAACTGGCTAAACTTTGTTGTATTTGTATCCGCTTACCTTCGTATAGAAGTGGGTGTAGTGTAGACGCACTTCGAGCTTTAGCCGTAACATGTAATCGTCCTCCGAGCCTTTTTCCCAACTATGTTGGGGTCGGCTTTAAGTCTAATCGGATTCAGCTGAGTACCAGAGTTTACAAGGAGCGACTGCCTATCTGATCCCCTCAACCCAGTTACCCGGGCGACCCAATACCGCTTGGTTAGACTGGTGTCAGACTTACTCGCTCTTGACTACCCGTAACGATTGCCAAGGATGTTCAACGACAGCCGGAACCTACAGTTTAACGTGCCATCCGAAACACTGTCATTGGTGTCTCTAAGATATATCTTAGATACTTACTTATAAAGTACATACAAACTTAAAAAAGTTGATTGGTACTTGCCTGACCTGCAGTACTTTGACTCTGTTGTGGGAATTGGTTCTCCCGCGACGCGGGTGAAAAAATGTATAGCGAGGAATTGTCATATTTTCAGGTAACTGCAGTATTTCACGTAGCGGCGAATGTAAAGTTTCAAGAAGAATTGGAGATACCCGTGAACACGAATATTCGAGGAACAAGTCTTGTACTGGACTTGTGCCGGCGTATGGACAATTTAGAGGTAACAATTATTTATTAAGTTATTTTTGAAAATAACTAACGATTTTTTCTATTAAGGAAATTAACTCGGGAATAAAGTTGGTGGTCACAGCATAAAATGGCCACTTCTAGACAAAAGACTCCGCCAAGTTTCGGAGATGCAGAAGTAAGCTAAAAAACTATGTACTTTAATTTCAGGTTTTTGTTCACATCTCCACTGTGTTCTGTCATAGTAGTCAAAAGATACTAGAAGAAAAGCTCTACCCACCACCAGCTGAGCTTTCCGAAGTATTTAAGTTTCTAGAACAGTCCAAACAAGACAGGAGACAACTGAAGACCTTGCTCAGTATGTTTTTAAAGTTGAAGAAGTATTAAAATTAGAATTAAAGGTTTCTGATTGCGATCTTTCATACCTAATTCTCGAACCACAGATGGACAACCCAACACATACACCTTTACGAAGGCGTTAGCTGAAACGTATGTGGCTGAACACCATGGAAACATCCCCACAGTCATCGTTAGACCTGCTATAGGTAAATTACCTTAAATATTTGTTTATGATAGGTACTTACTCAACTCTTTTTTAGCATTCCATAAGTATTTCATTGTAATTTTAAGTTAGGCTATTTCATTATGGAATGTCTTTAAAAAGTATCCAGAAGATTGATTTTAAATTGCAACAAATATACAAATCTCAAGAAAGACCAATTCCTAGCCAAAGAGTAGCCTTGAGTCAGGTGTTTTTTTTTATAAACAGCATTTTGATGAATAGACGACTAAAATGTTCAGCTGATCCTACGGTATGGAACGAACAATTGTACAATTTCTACCTTTTGCACGTTGCAGTAACAGGATCATTAAAGGAACCTTTACCGGGATGGGTAGACCACTGGTTAGGGGCTACCGGTCTCTTTGCAGCTACCGCAAAAGGGGCCAACAGGGTCCTACTGGGCAATCCAAATTATAATCTGGATCTGATACCAGTGGATTATGTGGCTAATTTAGCTATTGTTGCCGCGACGAGGTGTAGGTAAGTAGGTAGGTCAGTAGGTACCTACTCTGAGAATTATTCTGTCTGGTTACAGACTTAAGCCTGAAATGCTCACTCAAAATTGATCAACTTCTTTGCCTAGAACCTACATATAGACATAATTATGTATATGCCTAATAGAGCCCGATAGGTCTATTTAAAGTTTGCAGGGTTCAGGGGCTTTTAAAAGACTAGTCGCATGGATTCCATTTTTTTCTATGCTTACTTTCTGTTTGAAAACTTTTCTTTACTACATTTCAGGACTGACGAAGTTTCTGTCTACAATTGTTGCACAAGCTCGTGCAATCCCATTACCGAAGGGAAGATATTTGAGTATTTACAAGTTTTTTGCAAAAATAATGGATTTGGTAAGAAAGTAAATTGATTCTTAGTCTACTAATTGCAGTCTCTTCATTATCTTATCGCGAATTCACAACATAACTTATATCTAAGGCCATCAGGTGGATTTGAGAAAACTCTGACTATCCTTGTGAGATGATTAAACGTGCAGCTCACTCGATAATAAGAAATACGTAATTTATGATCTCTGAAAACGTATGATATCTTACTACTTAAAACTTTCGTGTTTCCAGATATCCCACGATTGATATTTACGGAGAATAAATTGATATTGTCAATACAGACATTTTTGTTGCAAACAGCACCGGCTTATTTTATGGACCTTGTGCGACGAGTAAGAGGGAAAAAGCCCATGTAAGTACCCATGGTTTTTCTAAACTCCGCCAAAATAGTTTTGTAAACTCCGCTGTCTGTGATTGCCAAGCTGTGACTCCTTGAATTGATATCTAATATTGAAAGCTTCTGCAATAAGTATTTAGCCGTGTATGTGGCCGGCTACACATTGCAATTTATATTGCATAAAAAAAATAATATTCATGACTTGCACACACAATTATAACTCACATGCTTTTATGGCATAAAACATCTGTAACACTGTGTTATCATTAGATATATGAAGATCCAATCCCAAGTGGTGTCTGGCCGAAATGTGCTCAACTATTTCACATCCCGATCCTGGGAGATGAAGGCAGATAGGACTCGAGAACTTCATGCTTCGTTGTCAGCTGAAGACAGGCTGCAGTTCCCCTGTGACCCTTGCCTTATCGACTGGAAAGACTATATCAACGTGTATTTGAAAGGAATAGAGCAGTTTTTGATGGTGAGGAAGTAGAATCTGCAATGTAGATAGGGTACCTATGGTTTATTAGAAAGTAGCCCTTTTACCGTGGTTTCATCCGCATCCCGTGGGAACTGCCCGTACCGGGATAAAATATAGCCTATGGCACTCAGCAACATTGTGACAAATCTATCAGTGAAAGAATTTTGGAAATCGGACCTGTGGTTCCAAAGATTACCTCATGCATACAAACTTACAAATACCTACCTCTTTATAATATTAGTTTACATAGATGGGTAATAAAGCTCTAACAAGAGTTGAGTATTATTTTTATTTAATTAAGTAGTGATTGGAAAAATGTCTTCAGAGATGTATATTTGAATAAAGTGTTTATATACGGTGTTTTGTGAGAAATTACAAGATTTCTGCCTATCGGTGGTTTTCATTTATAACCTTATGGTAAATGACTCTTATGGAAATGAAGAAGGCGGGTCGACTCACCTTGGAGAATACTTACCAGTATTATATTAATATATCGATGTCTTCGCAGTATTTTTTTTTGTATTTTTTTTTACAAAGACCATTGCGACAACAGTGTGTTTTGCGCATAGTTATGTAGGTCTTATAATGTAATATCAATGGCCTACTGTAAATATAAATGAAATAAAATAAATACGCTCCATTTCTAATGAATATTTATTATTTTGTCTCGATCTTAAAGGTGTCTTCCATTAGCAGGATCAAGTGGACTTTAATGGCGCAAGCGCAGACACTAAGAAGATTATTTATACTGATCAATTAAGATTAATTACTCACTTTGAACTATTCAAATAAGTTTAAAATAAAGAAAAAAAACTTGTAATTTCATCATATTCGTATTATAAAAAGGATTGTTTGTCTATATTTATGTAGAATGAAAGTCGAGGGTAAAGTGAACGTACCTACATCGGGTAAGGTTCTTCTGGTGGCCAAATATGGACGCTCACAACAGCTGATTTCATTATATTTTTGGTGAATTGATTGGAAGCACGTAATTAGTCAAAAGGTGAGTGAATAAATTGTCTTATCTTGTAAGTAATTACTTTTAAGTATGTAATTAATTACTTTTATTGAAAATATTTTATTTTTGTTTATTTTTTTTTCTCAGCAAAAACACAGGACGTGGTGAAAGGCGAGAACTTTAGAGGGTTTTCTTTTGAAATCTTCAAAATGCTAACCTTCAGCCTAACCTATCTTGTTGTATTTTTAAAGCAAGATGTTGAAAATAAAAATAATCTTATTTAAAATTGCGAAGTATTTTAGTCTGGTTTCAAAATAGGATTGTTAAATATACATTGTTTTTGTTTTTATTAATTTTAGCAATATGAGTCTACGAAGGACGTTGTCAGCAGCTGGGGTGGTTGCAATCCCGTCACTTTTGCGACTGATGCAAACAATTGTCAGTCTTCTCGGCGCTATGGAGAGTGTGGAATACCCTCAACAGGCTAATGTTTATGGTGAGTAGTAGGAATATATACTTTATAGTTTAATATTACAGTGATAGTTTTTGTGTTTTGGGTTGATCACGCTAACATAACAATCTAAGTACTGGGCAACGGAAAAAATTGCAATCATGAGGGTCCATACCACGACAAAAACTATATTTTAAGGTTCCTTTCAATTTTATATTTTTTATGCAATGGCCGAATAGAAATCCTTTTCATCTGCCTATCCTTTTTCCCAACTTTGTTAGGGTCGGCTTCCAGTCTCATCGGATGCAGCAAAGTGCCAGTTTTTTTCAAGGAGCGACTGCCGATCTAACCTCCTCAATACATGCAACAAAAGTCTAGTTATCAGAGTTTCTGGCCAGATAATTAATTAACTATTTTCAAATTCCAGATGGTCAGAGTTTCGACTTCATCGTAGTAGGAGCAGGATCAGCAGGCTGTGTGCTCGCCAACAGACTCACTGAGATATCAGACTGGAACGTGCTCCTCATTGAAGCTGGCGGAGATCCACCTATCACTTCTAATGTTAGTGGTAATTATAATTTTCAATATACATACATAAGGTATAAAACATAGAGTAAAAGTAAAAAAAAATATTTCAAATAGACCTATAAAAGCTGTTTCGAGACGTCAAACTAGTTGCACAGTTCCAAAGAGTTGGTCTCATGAAGAAGAACCTGCAAGAAACTCCATCAAATCAAGAAAATCCAGGAGACTAGCTGTGCCTATTTGAACCAAATGCAACCATAAAAAATTGCCCTTGCCCTCTCAGATTTAAGACCATCTGTGTACAAAGTCACATTTAAATCGGTCCAGTCGTTTTGGCGTGAAAGCCTTACAGAAAATAACTTTTGCATTAACTATATCAGTAAGGATAAACCATTATTTTCCATTTTCAGCTTCCAGGACTTCTAGCGCTTGTAGACTACTCAGAAGCAGACTGGGATTATTACACAGTCAACGACGGCTACACCAGTCAAGCACACATGACCAAAACAGTACATTTAACTAGAGGTAAAATGTTAGGAGGTTCCAGTGGAGCTAACTACATGTACTATGTCAGAGGTAATAAGGCTGATTATGAGAGCTGGGTCCAACAAGGCAATGAGGGTTGGGACTGGGACAATGTTACTGCATACTTCAGAAAAAGCGAACGTCTTTCAGACTCAGCAATCCTCGACAGTGATTCAGCAGATTTACACAGCTCCGAAGGCTATCTCGGCGTGACACGGCCGGTTTGGGGAAACAGAACTAAAGATTATTTCAAAGCTTTCAAACAAAATGGTCATAACATTCTTGTAGATACCAATGGTCACCAACAAGTTGGATATTCAGCTCCTCCTTTTACTATAGATAATCACATAAGGCAAAGCACTGCTAATGCCTTTCTGAGTCCTATAAGACTTCGCAAGAATTTACACGTTTTAAAACACACTTTAGCTCGCAGAGTAGTTTTTGATGAGAATAATAAAGCTGTTGGTGTTGAAGTGACATTACCTAACGGTAGAACGATTAATGTTTTAGCAAGTAAAGAAGTAATATTATCAGCGGGTGCCATAAACAGCCCGCAGTTGTTGATGTTATCTGGCATTGGTCCTAAGAAACATTTGAAGAAAATGAACATAGATGTGCTACTAGATTCACCGCATGTAGGCAACAACCTTCAAGATCACATGGCTGTTTTAGTAGTAATAACTGGAAAGAAAGACATAAAACCTTTTAGAAATTTTGATAATTTCGTCAACGTCGACCGGTTTTTATCTCCCACAATAATGGGGCACATTGCTCTTAATAGATCACAAACTTATCCGGATTACCAAACGATAGTATTGGTTGAGCCAGCTAAATCTCTAACAGCCACTATTATTTGTTCTTTTGTTATGGGCCTGAATGACCAAGTCTGTGGATCAATAGCCTATGAAATAGTGGATCGAGAGAGTCTAGTTGCAGCATTGTCTTTATTGACTCCTGAATACAGAGGTAAAATTAGACTTCAAAGTTCAAACCCAACGGATAAACCGCTGATTTTCTCAGGATATTATTCTAGTGGAAACGATTTAGAGAACCATGCTAAATATGTAATGGATTACGTTAGTGTTGTTAATACTGCGTATATGAGAAGTATTGGTTCAAAAGTAGTTGATGTCCATCTTGAACAGTGTAAAGGGTTAAAGTTTAGTACTCTTGATTATTGGAAATGTTATGTTTTGAACATGGTGAGTACTTTATGGCATCCTGTTGGCACTTGTGCCATGGGCCCTGAAGGTAAGGGTGTGGTGGATGAGCGGCTTCGAGTACGAGGAGTGACAGGACTTCGCGTAGTAGATGCAAGTGTGATGCCGACCATAGTGCGCGGTAATACAAATGCTCCAGTGATTATGATTGCCGAGAAAGCAGCTGACATGATCAAAATTGACAATGGGATGCCAATACAACAGATTTGATTGAAGGAAATAAAAAAAGGGCGAAGTAGCTTACCCAAATACATTAAAATAAAATTAGGTACCTAGTTATAAAAATCATAGTATTATAAGTTCCTGCAGTATGATAGACTCGAATTTAAAAATTAGCTTCATGCTAATTCAAAGATGAAAGTAAATCTAAGTCATAATACATTAAATATAAGTGCGCCGTTAAATATAACGACATGCAGTTGTTTTGTTTTTTTTTGTGCTTAATCATTACTCTGTGGATTGCTGCAAAACCTGTCCTATTAAACTTTCAAAATTTCGACTGAATACAATTAATTTTGATAGTGTGTAATGTGTATAAAAATGAATAGATATGATGCAATGCCTTGCAAATAAATTGCAGAATGCAGAATTACAATAATATTGTTGTATTGCATTAATGCATTTTGAGAACGTAACATATTGCAATAGTTGAATCTAGAGGTACAGTCGGTAATAAAAGTGCATCAAGTATTTATCTCCATCCATGACATAGTGAGTGTAGAAGCAAAAATTAAATCTGATGGTAATTTTTGAGTAAGTAGGTACCTATTTCAGCTGTAAACTTGTCTTTTACCTATCCTATTATACCCCAAGACAGAATGACAGACCCGCTGACAATCATGTACCTCTACATAGGGTCTGCGGCTCTATTTACCTTTACCTATAATAAGCTTACCTACATACATAAGGCTATGCTACCAATGAATACATAAGTAAATATGGGAGTCCACAAGGGGTAGTACATAAGGGAGTATGTAAGAGAGGAGTGCATAGGGGTAGTAAATGGAGTATACAGAGGGAGTTACATAAAGGAGTGGACAGTGTATATGAGTACATACAAAAATAATATAGTAACAAGTAAGTTTGAGGTTGTAGGCAAGCACGCCTATAGTGCCCACTACGGCAGACCTGCCTTAGCCCAGCCTAGATCCAATGGTAGGTGAAGACAAGACTTAAGTCACAGACCACATTTTCACCATTCTCCGATAGCTAAAAGGCAGGCTGAATAATAAAGACATTACCGCCATCTACAATGTTGGTTTCGAACTTTCTAGATATACATGATTTTTGATAAAGCGAGGAGTTATTGAGCAGTGAGCGAGAAATAATCTTTTCGATTCTACTACATTTTCTATTTCGTGTATTTGCAAGTACATATTAGGGAAGAAATAATACATAGTTCACAAAATAACTGTCGTGAAAAGTAGTGAAAACAATAAAAATTAAGTAATCTGTGGTAGAGGGCGACGTCTACGTCAAAAAAGTGCTCTGTATACTCTGTGGTTTGATTGCTTACTTGTCAAAAGTTACAAACATTTTGCACTTTCCATTCATTAAAATCGCAAAATAAACAAATAATGGCTGGTTATTGAACGAATTATGCTTAATTAAGTAAGCTGCTGCATTGGTGGAATTGCTGAAGTGCCAAGAGAGTGCCTTGATCCCTTCTGCATATAAAAACCAATAACCAAAATGACGAACTTGGATGTAAGTATCAAACAGGACTGAAAGTTTTACATATTTATGAGTGAAGTGAGGCTATTTACTCCTTTTTATTATTCTATTGATAATTATTAGCTCCTGGAATGTGTATGGGTAACTTTCCACCGCAAAGCTCTTAGAAATTCGCTAGAATATTGTTATTATTGACAGGAGTGCTTTGCTGATTTAAAATCAAATTATTAGTTGGTGTTTTCTTGTTTCTAAGGCTTTCAATAAGTCAATATAGAGAAATGAACCTTACTGTACCAATTTTTGTCAAAATAAAACATAATTATGAACAAAGTCTTAGTGTGATGTTGACATATATACTAAAACCATTTAATAAATAATTTAAGGTTAGTAACAGCAGCACCGACAGTAGCTCCGGGTCCTCTTCGGATTCGAGCAGCAGTGGAAGCACTTCCACCAGCTCGGGGTCTGGTTCCAGCAGTTCAGACTCCGAATCCTCGACTTCCGACACCCCAGCGACCACCAACACTACTCCAGCACCAAAATCCCCCCAAAAAACTGAGGAAGTCAAAAAGAAAGAAGAACCGAAACCCAGAAGACCATCAAAAGCTAAAGTTTCTTCATCCAGCGATGATGATACTCCAAAGCCGACAAGTCCCAAACCAGCACCACCAAGGAGACGCATATCTGCAAAACCGAAATCGGCGGCAGCGGTTCTTGCTAAAGGTAAAACGGCACAAAGAATTCCATCTGGAGCAAAAACACCAAAACCGATCCCAAAAACAATACAGAAGGCTCCACCAAAGCCTGATACAGGAGCGTTAAAGAAAAAGAGTATTTTCTCACCCGATAACAGTTCTGAATCAGAGTCCGAAAGCAAGTCTTCTACAACAAAGTCTCCGAAAGCATCGCCCAGACCGAAACGTGGTTCTAGGAAGTCTAGCGATGAGAAAGACACATCACCGGCAACTACACGGAACAACAGTGCTGATAACGATGATTCTAATTCTAAATCTGATTCGAATGCCAAACGTAAAAGTGTCAACAGGCCCAGTGGACCTCCTCCGAAGAAAGTAATTGAGGATAAGAGTGCTTCATCTTGTACATCAAGTCAGTCCTCGGTTGAGTCTGTTTCATCAGACAGTGATAGTGAACCGACTCCGAAAAAAGAACCGTTAAAGACTGGGAAGACAAAGCCACCTTCTAGTGCTACTAAGGTTAGTATCTCACTGTTGCACTCTCATTTAAAATAAGCTTTTGAACGAATAAGATCTGGTTATTAGAAAAAAAACTGGCCTTTTGACTTTTTGACAATTCAAAAGTATGTAAAGGGTGATTTTTTTAGCTGGTATCTTTTTGGCAACACTGTTTTTGGTAGATCACGCGTGAATCGTGTCTTGTGTCATTGTGAAACGTGTACAGTATGGTCTATAATTTAACCATGAATCAACTTACGAACGAATAACGCTTGCAAATTATTGAATTTTACTATCAAAGACGACAATGGCCGAAACGTTACTGTGAATGGCGGGCGTTACCGTGTGATGATTTGCAATTTTTTTTTTGCCCAAAATGGAAGAATTGGACATGCCTGACATGTGGTACCAACAAGACGGTGCCACATGCCACACGGCACGCGAAACAATGGCCTAATTGAGAGCAGGCTTCGGTGAACAGTTTAACTCACGTTTTGGGCTCGTCAATTGGCCGCCTAGATCATGTGATCTAACGCCTTTGGACTATTTCTTGTGGAGCCAGCAACGATTGACGCACTGGGAGCCAATATTGAAGCATTTATTCGTAATATACCGGCTGATATGTTGGAGAGAGTGCCGAAATTGGGCCTTGCGAATGGGCCATCTAAACCGGAGCCGCGGCCAGCATTTGCATGAAATCATCTTCAAACATTAAATTATATTGATCGTTCCATCGATTCCAATAAAGATTTCATCAAATTTTTCAAGTTTTTTGTGCTTTTTTTGAAAATCAAATCCTATACCTCTTAAAAAATCACCCGTTATAAGTTAATAAGATACCTGACATTCCAACATTTTGCCTGAATTGCTCAAATCAACAAAAAGTTGATTATATAATACCCGATCCCCACTAGACGTTGATTGGAGAGCTGGTATTAAACCTTACTTTTAATATTCCAGCAAGAAATTCGGGATCAAGCAGCTAAAAGCGGGGACTCTGGTGACTCAGGTGCAGTGGCGACAATGCCTAGGAAACTTACCAGGTCTTTATCAGCGAGGGTGTCAAGATTAGCCACCGTGTCAAGACGGACTAACACTGACACTGATTCTGATGTGGATGAGAAGAGCAATGATAAGACGTGAGTTGGGTTCTGTTTTGTGTGTTTCTACATATAGATTTTATGTACTGAAAAACAAAATTCGATTTATAATTTTCACACATCAACCGTTAAAACCGTTAAAAATGTGTAAATGTAACAGCCTTTTTTTTATTAATATTTTTTTTATCGTCCCACTGCTGGGCACAGGCCTCCTCTCACATGGAGAAAGATCGAGCATTAATCACTACGCTTGCTCATTGTGGGTTGGCGATTTCAGACTTAATAGTCCAGGTTTCCTCAAGATGTTTTCCTTCACCTTTATATCAGCCATTGGTGTCTAAGATATACTTACTTACCATTGATTTTATTTATTGTAATTTTGCGTATTCACACTAGCGGACTCTGTTGCATAAATACAAGCGGTTTGGGCCGCGTGTGCCATGTTCGAGAGACATCGCCAAAGGCTGGAGTCGGCAGGTGTCTTTGTTTAGCTTTTTAACTGTCCGAGTGTTGTTGCGCTGATGACATGAATAGGAAGGGAGTGAGTGTCAGTATGACGAGTGACAGGGGAAAATGGAATAGGATGACATATTGCGCCGACCCCAAATAAAATTGGGAACAGGGTAGGAGGAAGAGGTTGTCGCGCGGAAAACGTAGCAGAAAATCTGTTGTTTTAAAAACACCCTCCACTTTCGTTGAAGATGATCAATTTCTACAATTGTTGTTAGTATTGTTGTTATTGACAGCTACTATTGAAGGAAAATTCATTGGCTAGAATCTTCACATTTCAAACTTTTACTTGCAGTAGCAACACAAGCAACAGTACAAGCAAAGACATGAAGAAGCCCCCCCGCGGCCGAGCCCCCCCCGCCCGCTCACCCGTCGTGCTGCCCTCGCCGCAGGAGCCTGCCCGCCAGAGGTGTCCCGTCAGGGGCTGTGACTCTAGCGGACATCTGGGTAAGTAGCAGTAACACCCCCCCTCGCCTGTCGTAGCAGTAAACCTATAGCGGCCCGTAAATAAATTCTGAGCACATGTATGTGCATTGTCCTATATACTTACCTTCCGTATTTCCGCCAAAATTGATATTCCTAAGCAGACGCTGGACACGAATAACGTAGCGAGCGACATCCATGCGTGTGTGACGGCTGATCTCACGCGGCTTATGCCATACGCGCCTTGCAAAAAAAAATCAACAGTGTTTTGTTTGTTTCAGGTGGCAAATCTAACAAGCACATGACGTGGGACGCTTGCCCCATCTACCACAACGTGACGGCCGCCTGGTGTGTAGCCGCGGGCGAGGAGCGAGCCGCCGCCGCCGTCGCGCGGAGACGAGCGCTGCAGCAGCTGCACGCGCGGCCCCGCGCCATGCCCACGCTCGAGCAACGCGCTTACCAGCTCAAAGTGAAGGTACTCATGTGCTGCAGCTGTAGCGGCGTCCAGCGCTGCAGCAGCTGCACGCGCGGCCCCGCGCCATGCCCACGCTCGAGCAACGCGCTTACCAGCTCAAAGTGAAGGTACTCATGTGCTGCAGCTGTAGCGGCGTCCAGCGCTGCAGCAGCTGCACGCGCCCCGCGCCATGCCCACGCTCGAGCAACGCGCTTACCAGCTCAAAGTGAAGGTACTCATGTGCTGCAGCTGTAGCGGCGTCCAGCGCTGCAGCAGCTGCACGCGCGGCCCCGCGCCATGCCCACGCTCGAGCAACGCGCTTACCAGCTCAAAGTGAAGGTACTCATGTGCTGCAGCTGTAGCGGCGTCCAGCGCTGCAGCAGCTGCATCGCGCGGCCCCGCGCCATGCCCACGCTCGAGCAACGCGCTTACCAGCTCAAAGTGAAGGTACTCATGTGCTGCAGCTGTAGCGGCGTCCAGCGCTGCAGCAGCTGCACGCGCGGCCCCGCGCCATGCCCACGCTCGAGCAACGCGCTTACCAGCTCAAAGTGAAGGTACTCATGTGCTGCAGCTGTAGCGGCGTCCAGCGCTGCAGCAGCTGCACGCGCGGCCCCGCGCCATGCCCACGCTCGAGCAACGCGCTTACCAGCTCAAAGTGAAGGTACTCATGTGCTGCAGCTGTAGCGGCGTCCAGCGCTGCAGCAGCTGCACGCGCGGCCCCGCGCCATGCCCACGCTCGAGCAACGCGCTTACCAGCTCAAAGTGAAGGTACTCATGTGCTGCAGCTGTAGCGGCGTCCAGCGCTGCAGCAGCTGCACGCGCGGCCCCGCGCCATGCCCACGCTCGAGCAACGCGCTTACCAGCTCAAAGTGAAGGTACTCATGTGCTGCAGCTGTAGCGGCGTCCAGCGCTGCAGCAGCTGCACGCGCGGCCCCGCGCCATGCCCACGCTCGAGCAACGCGCTTACCAGCTCAAAGTGAAGGTACTCATGTGCTGCAGCTGTAGCGGCGTCCAGCGCTGCAGCAGCTGCACGCGCGGCCCCGCGCCATGCCCACGCTCGAGCAACGCGCTTACCAGCTCAAAGTGAAGGTACTCATGTGCTGCAGCTGTAGCGGCGTCCAGCGCTGCAGCAGCTGCACGCGCGGCCCCGCGCCATGCCCACGCTCGAGCAACGCGCTTACCAGCTCAAAGTGAAGGTACTCATGTGCTGCAGCTGTAGCGGCGTCCAGCGCTGCAGCAGCTGCACGCGCGGCCCGCGCCATGCCCACGCTCGAGCAACGCGCTTACCAGCTCAAAGTGAAGGTACTCATGTGCTGCAGCTGTAGCGGCGTCCAGCGCTGCAGCAGCTGCACGCGCGGCCCCGCGCCATGCCCACGCTCGAGCAACGCGCTTACCAGCTCAAAGTGAAGGTACTCATGTGCTGCAGCTGTAGCGGCGTCCAGCGCTGCAGCAGCTGCACGCGCGGCCCCGCGCCATGCCCACGCTCGAGCAACGCGCTTACCAGCTCAAAGTGAAGGTACTCATGTGCTGCAGCTGTAGCGGCGTCCAGCGCTGCAGCAGCTGCACGCGCGGCCCCGCGCCATGCCCACGCTCGAGCAACGCGCTTACCAGCTCAAAGTGAAGGTACTCATGTGCTGCAGCTGTAGCGGCGTCCAGCGCTGCAGCAGCTGCACGCGCGGCCCCGCGCCATGCCCACGCTCGAGCAACGCGCTTACCAGCTCAAAGTGAAGGTACTCATGTGCTGCAGCTGTAGCGGCGTCCAGCGCTGCAGCAGCTGCGCGCGGCCCCGCGCCATGCCCACGCTCGAGCAACGCGCTTACCAGCTCAAAGTGAAGGTACTCATGTGCTGCAGCTGTAGCGGCGTCCAGCGCTGCAGCAGCTGCATCGCGCGGCCCCGCGCCATGCCCACGCTCGAGCAACGCGCTTACCAGCTCAAAGTGAAGGTACTCATGTGCTGCAGCTGTAGCGGCGTCCAGCGCTGCAGCAGCTGCACGCGCGGCGCCGCCCATGCGCTCGAGCAACGCGCTTACCAGCTCAAAGTGAAGGTACTCATGTGCTGCAGCTGTAGCGGCGTCCAGCGCTGCAGCAGCTGCACGCGGCCCCGCGCCATGCCCACGCTCGAGCAACGCGCTTACCAGCTCAAAGTGAAGGTACTCATGTGCTGCAGCTGTAGCGGCGTCCAGCGCTGCAGCAGCTGCACGCGCGGCCCCGCGCCATGCCCACGCTCGAGCAACGCGCTTACCAGCTCAAAGTGAAGGTACTCATGTGCTGCAGCTGTAGCGGCGTCCAGCGCTGCAGCAGCTGCACGCGCGGCCCCGCGCCATGCCCACGCTCGAGCAACGCGCTTACCAGCTCAAAGTGAAGGTACTCATGTGCTGCAGCTGTAGCGGCGTCCAGCGCTGCAGCAGCTGCACGCGCGGCCCCGCGCCATGCCCACGCTCGAGCAACGCGCTTACCAGCTCAAAGTGAAGGTACTCATGTGCTGCAGCTGTAGCGGCGTCCAGCGCTGCAGCAGCTGCACGCGCGGCCCCGCGCCATGCCCACGCTCGAGCAACGCGCTTACCAGCTCAAAGTGAAGGTACTCATGTGCTGCAGCTGTAGCGGCGTCCAGCGCTGCAGCAGCTGCACGCGCGGCCCCGCGCCATGCCCACGCTCGAGCAACGCGCTTACCAGCTCAAAGTGAAGGTACTCATGTGCTGCAGCTGTAGCGGCGTCCAGCGCTGCAGCAGCATCGCGCGGCCCCGCGCCATGCCCACGCTCGAGCAACGCGCTTACCAGCTCAAAGTGAAGGTACTCATGTGCTGCAGCTGTAGCGGCGTCCAGCGCTGCAGCAGCTGCACGCGCGGCCCCGCGCCATGCCCACGCTCGAGCAACGCGCTTACCAGCTCAAAGTGAAGGTACTCATGTGCTGCAGCTGTAGCGGCGTCCAGCGCTGCAGCAGCTGCACGCGCGGCCCCGCGCCATGCCCACGCTCGAGCAACGCGCTTACCAGCTCAAAGTGAAGGTACTCATGTGCTGCAGCTGTAGCGGCGTCCAGCGCTGCAGCAGCTGCACGCGCGGCCCCGCGCCATGCCCACGCTCGAGCAACGCGCTTACCAGCTCAAAGTGAAGGTACTCATGTGCTGCAGCTGTAGCGGCGTCCAGCGCTGCAGCAGCTGCACGCGCGGCCCCGCGCCATGCCCACGCTCGAGCAACGCGCTTACCAGCTCAAAGTGAAGGTACTCATGTGCTGCAGCTGTAGCGGCGTCCAGCGCTGCAGCAGCTGCGCGGCCCCGCGCCATGCCCACGCTCGAGCAACGCGCTTACCAGCTCAAAGTGAAGGTACTCATGTGCTGCAGCTGTAGCGGCGTCCAGCGCTGCAGCAGCTGCACGCGCGGCCCCGCGCCATGCCCACGCTCGAGCAACGCGCTTACCAGCTCAAAGTGAAGGTACTCATGTGCTGCAGCTGTAGCGGCGTCCAGCGCTGCAGCAGCTGCACGCGCGGCCCCGCGCCATGCCCACGCTCGAGCAACGCGCTTACCAGCTCAAAGTGAAGGTACTCATGTGCTGCAGCTGTAGCGGCGTCCAGCGCAGCAGCTGCACGCGCGGCCCCGCGCCATGCCCACGCTCGAGCAACGCGCTTACCAGCTCAAAGTGAAGGTACTCATGTGCTGCAGCTGTAGCGGCGTCCAGCGCTGCAGCAGCTGCACGCGCGGCCCCGCCATGCCCACGCTCGAGCAACGCGCTTACCAGCTCAAAGTGAAGGTACTCATGTGCTGCAGCTGTAGCGGCGTCCAGCGCTGCAGCAGCTGCACGCGCGGCCCCGCGCCATGCCCACGCTCGAGCAACGCGCTTACCAGCTCAAAGTGAAGGTACTCATGTGCTGCAGCTGTAGCGGCGTCCAGCGCTGCAGCAGCTGCACGCGCGGCCCCGCGCCATGCCCACGCTCGAGCAACGCGCTTACCAGCTCAAAGTGAAGGTACTCATGTGCTGCAGCTGTAGCGGCGTCCAGCGCTGCAGCAGCTGCACGCGCGGCCCCGCGCCATGCCCACGCTCGAGCAACGCGCTTACCAGCTCAAAGTGAAGGTACTCATGTGCTGCAGCTGTGCAAGAGCCTGGGATAAAATGAAGCTTAACTGTGAATTGAGCCTGAACTCCTTCCTAAATAATGCTACATCATCATCATCTCAGCTATAGGACGTCCACTGCTGAACATACATAGGCCTCCCCCTTAGATCTCCACAGATACCTGTTGGAGGCAACCTGCATCCAGCGTCTTCCTGCGACCTTTATAAGGTCGTCTATCCACCTTGTTGTCTGTCTACAATGCTACATAAATTTTAGATAGGTAACCTGAAACATTTTGTAAAAATTAAACCTTAATTTCTCGTGTACAAAGTACCTACATCTTCCATCCTAAATAAAGCAATTATAGAACCATTGAACCAAAAAACTTTACTCCATTCTAATTCTCCAACTACGTAGTTCACTCTTCACATTGTTACCCTTTGTCCTCAGGATATGCGCTCCAAATGGAAAGGCAGTCAGGAACTCCGGGAGAAGTTAGCAGCATCAGGTAACGAGGAGATAACAGAAGACAGAGAGCCGATCCTCGAAGGCTTTGCACCAGACTACGACCTGAGGCTGTTCAGGGAGGCGCAAGCACTGGCTGCTATCAAGATTGAAGAGGAACTTGGGGATATACCCACTGATAAGGGCACTAGGTAAGTCATGATGTAGAAAGTTTTTTTTTATACAACTATTTGGGACAGGGTGAAATTGTAAACAGCTTTTGTTTAGCATAAATTCTTAGGCCCAAGTTAACCAACAAAATAAACTTCAGTTTTCTTAGAACAATTTTTTAATAATTTTCACTTTCAATTTTCAAAGTGATTTCAGAAAATGAGACGTTTATGTATCGGTGCAAATTGCCTTGTTTATAGTTACTCCTTCATAAAGACACCGTAATTACCAAAATTATGATTTACATTACCGGATATATCTTAGTGGGTTTTACACTGCAACTTTTATAAGCGAAATTATTAATAATTTTCGCTATTTCCCCCATACTGTACCACATTAATTCACTTCCAGATACGTAGTAATGGGCAAATACATGATGGAGGTCTGGTACCAGTCTCCGTACCCCGGCGATGCGGCGCGGGTGCCGCGTCTGTTCGTCTGCGAGTTCTGTCTGAACCATCACAAGAGTGCCACTGGGGCGCAGAGACATAAGGTCAAGTGTGTTTGGAATCACCCGCCCGGGGATGAGGTGAGGATTTTATAGAGCTGGTTTTAGTTATTTGTGGTAGAGCAAAGATCATCTTAACCTGACATCAGTTACGGCTCTTCTTCCTCCTGCCCTGTTCCAATTTTTTTTGGGGTCGGCGCAATGTCTTCCGTTTCCATTCTTCCCTGTCATTCGTACACTGGACATGCTGCAAATTGATTTGGCTTAGTTTTTATGATCGGCCGCCTGCCTGACGTCAACCTTCCATGGGAATGCTACGTTGGTAATTTTCCCTCCACCTGAGGACTGACCCACGGGTTGTAATCGGTAATGGGTAATGGGTAAATACATGATGGAGGTCTGGTACCAGTCTCCGTACCCCGGCGATGCCGCGCGGGTGCCGCGTCTGTTCGTCTGCGAGTTCTGTCTGAACCATCACAAGAGTGCCACTGGGGCGCAGAGACATAAGGTCAAGTGTGTTTGGAATCACCCGCCGGGGGATGAGGTAAGATTTTTAAATATGTAGCTGGTTTAAGAAATTTGTGGTAGGGCAAAAATCATCTTAACCTGACATCAGTAGCGGCTTAAGAGGTAAATACATCCAGTGGGGCCCATCAGGGCCAAGGCCCACCGGGACTGCGTGTTTGTTCGAAAGAGTTACCGCGGCCCTGGTACATAAAAGGCCAACGACGGAACATGATGGATTTTTATCAGTAAATCTGATGTCTGAGACTACGTTGTATGGGCTATTGTGTAAGGTATTTCTTAAATAATATTAAAACACAAAAAAATTAAAGAGTGTGTGTTAGTGTACGAAGATATTTGGACACTGACTTCTATACATTTATGTATAGAAGATATTGTATAATGTTATTAATATTGTATACAGTATTATACATTGTATGTTAAGAAAAGATTGTTAAAAGATACCAAGCCAAGTATGTTGCACCACTTCTTCACAACAAAAACTCATAGGAAATGATAGGTAGTAATGGTTTAGGTGTTTTGGAGCTGTCTTTAGTAATTTTTGACAGTCAACAAGTGTTGTTTTGCACCCAAGAATAAATGAGTTTTTTTTTTGTGTTGATTTGATTTTATAATCTAGAAATTATAACCTCCTTCACTCTTTCCCAGGTGTACAGAAAAGACAATCTCAGCGTTTGGCAAGTGGACGGTCGCAAGCACAAACAATACTGTCAACAGCTGTGTCTACTGGCGAAGTTCTTCCTAGACCACAAGACTTTGTACTACGATGTCGAACCGTTCCTGTTTTATGTGATGACCAACGCTGATCATGAGGGCTGCCATATCGTCGGGTATTTTAGTAAGGTAAGTGGAAAAATCAACCCTAAAAATAGACGGTTTAGAAAATGGCATATTATGCTGCGTCTCTTGCTCAGCATAATGCTGATTTGTGACTACCGGTGTACCCCGGTTACGCTAGTTATATTATGATGTAATGGCTGTTTCCCGCGATTTCACACGCGACCCTAGTCAACTCTGAAGCACAAAGTGCAGTTGGTACTGCCAACAGCTCTGTCTACTGGCGTAGTTCTTCCTAGACCACAAGACTCTGTACTACGATGTCGAACCATTCCTGTTTTATGTGATGACCAACGCTGATCACGAGGGCTGCCATATCGTCGGGTATTTTAGTAAGGTAAGTGAAAAACGTAGTAAATAAAAATAATAGTACATTTAAGAAAAAGGCCATAATTTAGCGTATGATGCTGCTTCGCACGCTCAGCATAATGCTGAGGCCAACTCTCAGCATAATGCTCTGGTCATCGTGTCTCGGCGGTTTCACCCGTGCTCCTAGTGAACTCTGATGCCGAAGTATGTACTGTCTTCTAGTCTGTCTTAACCATTCCTGTTAGTTCTTATAACAGGCGCTTATTAATAGGTACATAGGTACATAATCATGCATGATGTCATGTTGTCGAGTACTTTAATATAATAAATAACAAAATAGGTAATAAATAAACAAAAAAGTGAAGCCTAAGTTTTTCTTAACTGTTTGTTTTCCCCGTTTTAACGAATAGGTCATTTGATTTAGAAGATCTGTCATTGTGGAACAAAGGGAAACCACGGTTTTCGATTTTTTGTAAAGTTAAATCGAACTTTATTCATCATTGCAATCAATTTAATCACTGCAAGTTATTTTGCTAACATGGGATTATTTCCCTTAAAATTCACTTCATATTTGAAAGTACCAATTCAATTTTTCTAAGTTTATATATACTTTCTAAGTATATCTTGGACACCAATGGCTAATAAAAAAGGCATGTATTTAACGCGGCGACTAAGTAAAACGAATATAGGTTTAAAAAAATAATAGAGTGGGTACCATTTATAATGGGTTGGCAGCTAAAAGGGAGTATCATAATAAGTAAAAGGTAGCATATTAATATATCAGTTATGAGGTCCGTTTTAATTTAAACTAGCATCAAGTTTTTCTTTTGGCAACTGAATTTATATCTAGGCGAAAACTTAATGATGACAATAAAATAGAAAATGGGCATTCATAAATAATACAAATCAGGTTCTATTTAAAATTGTTTGGATGAAGAATAAATATAAACTAGCTCATATTATAAATATATTGTGCGACTTTTTAATAGCTTTAAATAAAGTCTAAAATGGCATGAAGAAAAAATATTTTGCGGCTGTTATTTTCAAAATTATAGGTGAATAGCATGGAAGTAAGCATGCAACATGCAGCAAGCATGACTTCTGTCACGGCTCCGGCGCTGCGGGGCTCCGGCGGTCCCATGCGAGCTTATAGTCGCAGATGGTTTTTACGCTCACCACCGCAGCTTCGGCTTGCTGGCCGGCAGGGCCGGCCAGCCTCAGCTGCGGCGGCGAGCGCTGAAACTACCTGCGCCTCAGCTCGCAGGCCGCCTCGCCCCTCCGCGCCTACGCGGTTTTGAATTGCACTCTAGGGGTAGGGCAGACAAGACTACGTGGAGTCGGTTTTGCAGCGATTCGTTTTCGTCACTAACTTCAATTTTTAATACAATTTTTTTTAATTGAAGGTTATAAATGGCAATATGCTAAATAAAATGAATCCAAATTAAATTCTACCATCTTCATAGTGCGTTAAGTGAGATAATACCACCGCACCTTCCGCCGTTTTCATGAAATTATGATACACAATATTAATAATTAACTCTTATTCCTTTTTATTGTACTCCTTTTAATATTTAGAGCTATCCACAAAGCGAAGCCTGAAACTGGGTTTTTAGTCGGCACGAAATAGTCCAAACTAATATTATAAATGCGAAAGTAACTCTGTCTGTCTGTCTGTCTGTCTGTCGGTCTGTCTGTCTGTCTGTCTGTCTTTTCTTCACGCCTAAACTACTGAACCGATTTGTGTGAAATTTGGTACAGACATAGTTTGAAACTTAAGAAAGGACATAGGATTTTATTTTTATTACAAAAAAAAATAAAAATATAATTATTCCGGACATATAGCGCCATCTATTGGTCAAATCAAAAATCTGCTGGTAGTCACTATTCCACGCGAACGAAGTTGCGGGCAAAAGCTAGTTGGTAATATATTATCTTTGCCATCCAACTAACATTATTAGTCGCCAAGTCATTATAAATAGCTCCTCACCTAATATTTCAATTGACTGGTATAGTTTATTTGCTACCCAAACGCAGCTGCTAGTTTTTAGTTTTTATAACATCCTTAATTTTGAACCTTACATATAGTCGCGAAAATATTTAATCGCTGGCAAGTTATTTTATTTGTTGCCAACATTTGTCGACTTTTAAGTTATTAGTCACCAGGAATATAATAAGCCATAAAAAAAAGGTGGAGAAAAACGTCTTGAGGAAACCTGGACTATAGAGGTATAGTCTGAAATCACCAACCCGCATTGGGCAAGCGTGGTGATTAATGCTCAATCCTTCTCCATGTGAGAGGAGGCCTGTGCCCAGCAGTGGGACGATATAAAGGCTGTTACAGTACATATTTAAAATGTTTGTTATCTATCTCGTTTCCAATAACTAATAGGTACGTCCATGTGGTTCGATCTCAGATAAAATACGGCTGCGGAGTATATCTTGATTGTGTGTTGCGAAGTCTGCGAGTCGTAGGTAATCAGTACTTTGCGGACTAACGTTATTTATTTATTAAGGGACAAAAAACAGTTACATAATAAAACTTATCGAATAAAGTATTAAAACTAAGTTAACAATCATGCAACCCATACCATTATCCACAAGTGAATAAAAGAAAAGAAAAAGAAAGTATGAAAACTATTGTTATGGCTTTTTGAGTAATCGTTTCAGGTTTCGTCATTTATTTTTGTGGACATGTTAAAATTCTACCTACAGGCGGTCATTTAATGGCTAGTCACAGTTTGGTTATCTGATTAACTGAAATTTATCTAGGAGCTCCCATTGAAACAAAAAAAATATAAATTATGTAAATGCGATGTTTTATCCCAAAAATGATCATCAAACCCAATTTTTTTGGTAAAAATAAAACCCCTCACACACACAAACAAAACCAAATCACGATTTACCAATCAAAACTATCACGCACACATTCAAAAAAAATCCCATAATGACATAGTAAATACTAAATAGTAGTAATACACTGATTGCTCATAGTACGGAACTATAGTAGCCCGTACTACCATTCAACCACGCCGTCAGCTGTGGGGTCACTGACCTGGGGGTCTAGGGGTGGGGTTGTAGGGGGTGGTGCCACGCCCCCGAAATGCACACCCCCGACGTCTGTACTGCAATATGTACGGGGAAATTAGAAACTTTGTTATTACATTTTTAAGGGTTTTTTTTTGGTGTGTGATGATTTTTCGTGAATGGGTTTTGATTTTTTAAGTATAATCATTTAATAGTTTAGGTTTAGATAATGTGTACTTATGTAGGTTTTTCACGTGAGGTTTTTCTTGTAATCGAAATTAAATAGACCATATATGGACCAAATAGAGTTGTTTTATACACTTTCTTGCGTAAAAAGTCTTAACGAAAATTTGTCTTCTTTTAACTTTTTAAAAAGTTTTTCTGGTATTTTGTTAAGATGAAGAATTTGTCTGAACAAATCCAGAAAATCAAAGAATTTCAATCGCTTAAATTTTCCTTGAGTTATAATTGATGTAATTAATACGATTTTATAAAACACAGCCCTTTTAGGCAGTCGCTATAAGTACACTCCATAGCACAAAGGCTTTTAAAAATCTATACCCAGCAAGCTATAAAATAAAAGATTTCCAATCCATCCGAATCTACCCCTATTTCGGTTTCAGATCAAAATTTAATTCGTCGGTTACAAACGCCAGACGGACAGATAGATCCACAACTATATGTATATGTATCTATGTATGTATGTAGGTATATGTATGTGTGTATGTATGTATGTATGGAACGTCGAATATTAAAAGAATGGAGTGCTCCACGGTGGTACATGGGCGTTATGAAACAATTTTAATACTGTTTTTTGATTTTTTGTGTTTCCAGTTTTTTGGTTTGAGTTTTTTTTTGGAAATGATGAATTTTATTGTTTTTTGGGTTGGAGGTATTTTTTTGGCAATAATGATTTTTATTTGAATGTTAGGGCTAAATATGTTCATTGTAGTAACCTTCCTTTTGAGTGGCGCAGTCGTGTAAAAAGGGTATTTTTTTTTAATTAACATATTTCCAAAGTCTTGTAATCCACTCATTATTTTATTTATGGAAAAAAAGAACTGCAGTGATAAAATTCAGTTTGAAATAATAATTTAGTATCCAAAATTACAATGCTCTCAACAAACAGAGATCATTTCAATTTATCAAGTGTCACACAAATGGCATTTTATCGCTTTACATATTCAAACAAATCACGAATTCATTCCATTTTAAACACAAACGTACGAAAATCACTAAAACCGTAAATGTGACTGTATAAATATTTTCATTAACTTTGACACTCCGCCGTAGCGTATTAAAAATTCATATACAACATACCTTTACAAAACCCAACCTTATATCTCCCTCAATAAAGTTGAAATTTGAATAGAAGTAGTATTCCCACAAATGCAAAGCTACGTACTGTCTACGCCAGGCGTAGCAGCGTAGCTCTCGACGTAAACGTGACGTAGCTCGTAGACGGACTACGCCGTAGTAGACTCGAGAGCTCCGCCCGTATAGAGATAAATGAATGTTTTATGTCGCTTTTACTGGAGTATATTTTTTTTACTTTTATTGTATAGTTGAGAGTATTATTGTGGTCTATTGTATAGTAGAAAAGTTCTGATATATTGTGTGAGCGACGCTTTTACTCGTATTTTTGTTCAGAACAAATTTTGCTCGTTTTTATTCCTTTGTTTTTGCGGACGTTACGTACTGGGGCATGTTTTTGTGGAACATAGTGGTACTATAAAGTCCAAAGCTGCGGGATTGTTCGAAAGAGTTACCGTGGCCCTGGTGCATTAAAGGCCTACGAAGGAACTCGTTGAATTTTTAGTCAGTAAAAATCTGACACTCCCTCACCGCTGCTAACCCACAGCGGGGTCATTTGATGATTTTTGCCATCTGAAAAAAATAGTACTATAGAGTTATGTCTAAAGTACTACAGAATTTTCTTACATCAGAGGCTTTTCCAATTGACAAAAAAGAAATACCAAAACCCAAATTTTTGAGTCAGAAAAAGATTTTCTGATTCATAGTAAATTTTAATGATCCTTCACACAAAAATTACCATACTAATCACACCACACCTTTATTTCGCCGACTGCCGGTCAAAAGGTGAGTACAACCGCGAGTAGCACACGTACCCCCCCTCCCCCCCTACATCGTAGACGGTCTGATCGATCGTAACACGGTACTCCGTAAAATTCGCATCTTAAACGTATACATAGCTTAGACCGTGGAGAACAAAATTAGTAGAGGAGATGCCGTAATGGAGTCTTCTAAGAAAGTCATATCATCCTCCTGCCCTTAGCCCAATTTTATTTGAGGTGGGGCAGCATGTTTTCTTATTCCATGCTCTTCTATCTGCTGTCAGTTCAGAGGTAACATTCTTTCTAGCCATGAGGGTTATCACAAATCCATCCATCCAAATTCATGGTCATTCTGATTTCCTAAGAAAGTGGCGCGTCAAAATGCGGGTGTTCAGGGGATGAAGAACGTTACTGTCTCCGCTATCATACACCTTCTTTGTAACCCGCCCATTTGTAATGCCAGTCGTAAATAGTTCTCTCAAAGACTAGCTGCGGGATTGTTTGAAAGAGTTGCCGCGGCGCTGGTACATAAAGGGCTTAAGAAGGAACATGGTGGGTTTTAGTCAGTAAGAGTCTGACACTCCCTCATGCTGCACCCACAGCGGGATCCCATAAAAAAAAGATATCTCAAAGGTCCCTAACGACTTGTTAGCTCACTCGTAACCTCTCATGTTCTTCATGCCCACCATACGTATTTGACCTATACCAAGGTGCCTGACCCACCTGCATTATAGCATCTCCACTCACCTTTCCTTGCTCCATGCTTAAGACCCAGACGTCTGGGGTCATTGACCCCCGCATCCGGACTCGCTACAGCCGGCTAGACGGCGCGATGCGTTTTTAGTTACGAATATGGATATTAGGTGGTAAAATGGGAGGGTACGACAAATTAGGTAAATGTAGCTGAACAATGAACAACTTGAAATGGTCGGTTTGGACTGTTGTTGACGGCTGTGATAGGTAATTAAATGGTTTGGGTTTCATTTCATTAGAAAGCTATGAATTACCTAATTAGTATGATGTCTGACAGAGAGAAATGGAAGAAAAGTACATATTGCGCCGACCCCAGGTGACTTTGGAACAAAGCAGGAAGAAGAAGAATTACCTGTTTTGTTGAAACTTTTCAGGACCTCCATTATCAAATAAAAAGACGTTATTTAGTCAAATGTCTAGCTGTTTGATTGAATGGCTGTTTCAGTTGGCTGTTACATATTTACAACCGCCTTCAGTAAAATTGAAAAGACATATTGTTAACAGTTGAAAAATGGAGAAACATAAGTTTCCACTGTTTTTGTAACCCAGTCTTGTTAATACTCAATAGAAAGACACCAGACAGTCAACATTATACCCGTGTAATACAGTCAAAATAAAGGCTTTGAGTATTTCAATTTACATGTAAACGCTTTGTTAATAATTACAAAGTTGCCCTTTGTCTTTATCGCGAGATAACGGAGCTTAAAATTGAAATATTAAGCCCTAATTGCTGTTTATCTACTGTTATTTTGTATTGAGTAAAATGGCTTATATTTAACACCAGCTACTTTCAGCAGTTTCAGTCGCGTCCCTTAGGAAGTACTTCATATAAACGGGTAAAAATCCTCGATATGAAGGATAAGAATCATTTATTTGCACCGTGGGCTATCTAACACTAGAATTTTTCAAATCGGTTCCGTAGTTCCTGAGATAAGCGCGATCAAGCCAATGTGACATCGCAATGTCTTTGTGTTTCAGTCATTTTCATACATTTATTTTTATGTGGTTTATGTCTGTGTGTACTTAAGAGTGGTTTGTTTTGTTGACAAAACCCTTATATAGCCATGTTTCTGTTCAGTTGTTTCTACATGATAAAGTAACAAACCTTTACTATTACCACATTCTATTAGTAGCGATTAGCACATAACGCCTAAGAATATGAGAACATTTTCACCTCATCCTCATCCTGCAACACGTGAGTTCTCACGCACAGATACAGCCTAGCAATGTTACAATAGACCGCGCCTTCAGGGAATACGCCCCTCAATTGAACAAGCTGTAGCAAGTTACCATTTTAAATTGTCATCTAGTTGAGTATCAAAAGGGTAGCTATGGGATCCTAGCAATGTTTTATGAAAAATTTCGAAAAAATGTATTAAAATTTTGATGGTCATAGTACATTAGATAAACAAAAATTTTGAAATTTGATAAACATTTATCCGTAACTATTAAAAGAAGAATAAGATGATGAGAACATTTCCACTTTTCAGTCAGCAATACGCTTGTTCTCATTCACAAGTACTGGTCACGCCTAGCGGAGTTGCAATAGTCCGCGCGCCTTCAGGGAATAGGTACGCCCCTCAGTTGTACAAGCTGTTCAAGATAAGTTACTGTTTTCTGAAGATTATGAGTTTTATAAGTTTTATGTAGAATTTCGATCTCAGTTGCATGCACTTGGAGAGGCCTTTGTCCAGCAGTGGACTGCGATAGGCTGATGATGATGATGTAGAACTTCGAGGAAAAGGTCAAAATTTAAGGTCTATCTTTAAGATGGAAAACATTTAAAGACGATAAATAAAATTTTAATTTATCTGTAACCACTCAAAGATCTATTGTATTTTCTATTTATTATCTAAAATGAGAACATTTCCACCTCTCAGACTGCAAAAAGTGAATTCTCACGCAAAGAGTGGTGTTACAATAGGCCACGCGCCTTCAGGGAATACGCCCCTCAATTGAACACGCTGTTGTACTAAATGTACTTTATACTGTCTTCTACATAGTTAAGTTGGTTCAAAGGGTTTAGGAATTAATTTTGGGGAATATTGTTAGTTTTAATCTTTTAGTGAGAAAAATCTAAAACTAAAATTGCTGAACCATATTGGCACTTAAGCAATGAAATGTGAACATTAGTTAACTCAACCTGAAAAGTATGATGATTAAGTAAAATTCCTGATCCCGATTATACCTGTATCATTACGAATCCCGATATTCCCGGTTGGAGGACGTAGTTCTCCTACATCCTGGCACGTGCGTTAAACCGCTGGGAACTGCTAGTGCAGAATAGGTGTTAAAATTATCGAATATAAACCCTTTTGACTTATGCCCATTTTCACCAACAAATACCTAAATTTAGGGATCACCTAAGAGCATTTAGGGAACACTTAATACAAATTTCGTTTTCACCTAGGATTAAGTGTCCCTTATTATTGGAGGAGGAGGGGGGGGGTTCTAAGTGACACTTAGGGAAACGTTAAGAGATTGTTGGTGAAAATGGGCATAAGGCTGTTTGTAATCAAATACATCATTGACGTATCAATGACACAAACGTCACACCGATGACAAATATCAACCCTCCACTGATCACGTGAACAAAGCATTTAACATGCGACAATATTCGTCATAAATTATGGTGACGAAACGCCTATACGTGGCGTAGGTTATGGTAGCGTTACGTACAAATATCGCTTGATTTCGTACTTTCGTACCCCAATGTTACCGCCCCGTTCGGTTGTAGGGTTGTCACGGTGGTTTGATCGTCACGTGTCAATACGTTTTTGGTAGTTAGGCTTTATGTTCAAATATCTAAAGTGATGTTTAAGACGTGACCTTGGAAAACATCTTGATGTTGTCTGAAAAATAACTTATAACTTTAAAATGAATAAAATTGGCTTAATTGACCGTCATTAATTAAAATGTTGTCACTGAAAAGGCTTCTTTGATTTCTGGATAACTGTCTTTATTTTTTTTCTGATTTACTTTTTGTTGTAACACCTTTATTCAATCTTATTGCATCGATGACAAGATGCAAAGAATATCTGACCTTTAGTTTTTTCTTAAAATCAGTGAATCAGTACGGAGATAGATAACATTTATTTGCACAATAAATAAAGTACTAACACATGTAGTCTCATTTTAAGACATGTCATCAACACGAAAGAAGACGAATGTACAAGAATACAGAAAAGGTACAATGACCAGAGGAATTAAGAACTTTCTTTTTAGAAAGTTGGTTAACAATTCCTCAAACCTCTCAATAAACCCACCACCCAGCCCTGAGCGAGAGTGACAATTTAGCGATGTAAACAGGCGGGCGCAGACGTCTAGACGTCGGTGGGCCGACGGTCTGTATCCACCATTATTGTGAGAATTCATTACCTCGCAGACACGTATGGGACTGATGTTTTCCACTCAAATTTTATTGGGAATCATTTGAACTTGTGTGTAGTTGGGGAGACTGGTTTTAGAGAAGTTTATGTCTCTGTATGAGTTTATCTGGTTGTGTCCATTGAGATTGAAAGGATTTAATGTTAGTGCTGATGTTTTGCGGATGTCTTAGAGGTTTATCTGAATAATTAAGACAATGGACAATTAAAATAGATAGGGGGTTGACTGACCAATATCATAGTAAAATAACAATTTCTTAAAAATGGAATTATAATAATAATGAGCTTTATTTTCCTTACTTAAAAACTAGCAAGAGACGGAGCTAAATGTAAAGAAATGGAGGAGGCTTTCACCGCCAGAGCGGGCCTTATAAACTACCCCTTTTTAATAAACATGATCATTGATCATTTGTTACCACCCCGGCACATGACTGATTTACAATTTCCCATTTTCTCTATCAGCTACATTTGTTAATGGCGTCCAAAATAATAAAAAAAACATATATGTCACCTTTTAACTAAATTGAACTTTTATATTCTTTCTTAAAAAATGATGTCCTTAGCTCAGCTCATCATCATCATGACATTCACAACCCAACTGATCACCAATCACCTACCAATGCAAAACCAATCTTATTACTACGAACCTTAAAATATTTACACTCAGGTCAGACTATATTTTTAATGTTTCGGGAAGCGACGCGTCCCCCCCCCATCCTCCCCCTCACCCCCCAGAGGTCGTTGACCTGATGCAGTAGACAGAGGATGTTTTGTCTAGATTTAAGGTGGAACTTAGTTTAACTTAAAATGTGCATTAGTTATAGTACTGTCTGGTTCTGATTTTGTTAGTGTTTTTTTATATTAGATTTGGTTGGGTTTTGGTCTTGGTGGAGTGAGATTGAATGGGAGATGGAGATGTGATCAATTGATCCTGTGACAGTCATGAAACAGTTTAAAATAATTGTTGAAAGGCATGTGCGGTACAGTTGATTTCACGTACTCTGTAGTGTAGGTAATTTTTTTTTAATTAAATGAAAAAAAAACTCAGTCATCGAGTTCATGGGTTCAGAAAATATGTAATTTTTTTTCTCGTACCGGGTTCTTTGTTCCCTATTGTATATCAAAAATAAAACACACAGAAAAATCGGTTACACACGCTTCTACCATATTCATGTAGGTAATGCCTAAAAGCCATTTCCTTTTTCCATTAATTCGTATGAATAAACTCTCGTGCCATAGACACGTAGAGTTGCACGCACGTGCGTCATGCGTGACGTCAACGAGACTTATTTTTAAACCTCCTTTGATATTGAGGTTATAGGCAGAACAATGACGTGTCTTTGCCTGATGTAGTGGATTTTAAATGGTTTTGTTAGGATTCTGATGGAAGAAGTCTAGTTAAACATTAGAAGACGCATGTTTTACCATGTAGGTATCATGGTTTTCTTTTCAAACCCGAATTGAAATTTTGCTTTCTTATTAAAAAATGATCTTTCAGTTGCGAACATTCTTTTTCTTGAAATTAAAAAAAGGCACATAACACCAGTGGCAGTGGTTGAAACCCACTTTCTCACGTTCATGACATGTTCTTTCAATAAAGTTTAACTAAATATGACAGTTCAGACATAAAAAAGACAGTTCAGACAGAATAAGTGCAATAACCACTCAACATAGGTTACCCCATAGATTAATCCCAAGGGCCTCGTGGTTGCCTTAATCACTCTATACAAGTTCAAATGTCCCATGCGTCTATTACATTATATACACCCTTAAAATGAAAATCGCATAAAGCAAATGGTAGTGGTAGTCTCATTGAAGTGTACTTGAGAATACCTGTGGCCCATGGGCCATGACTCATGCAAATGATTAGCATAACCGACGTAATCAATAAGATGTATGCCAATAATCGGAAGGTATATTAATACCATAAAGAGGTAAAGTTTGTGAGCTTATGATATTAAAGGCTGCTGTCTGGAGCTATTGAAGTGATTATGAAAATAATTGTACCTACAGAAAGCCACACTATTTCTGTCTGTATCACTGTCACAAGCTATTTTATCCAGGTACGGGACGCAAGAGCTAGTCTAACATAAAACTAAATTCTATAAGACTCGGTTCAGTAATTTAACAGTGCCATGCCTGAAAAGATAGGCGGAGATACATAACATTTATAGTACATGGTTTTACTTAAATGTGTTCCTTTCATTGTTGCAGGAAAAGAACTCGTTCCTGAATTACAACGTGTCCTGCATCCTGACGTTACCTCCCTACCAGAGACAAGGATATGGTAGACTGCTCATAGACTTCAGTAAGTACCCTGTACTTATATTTAAAGATGAATGTTTCTTTTTAGCTGTGGTTACGGTTATCATCGCACCTATTTCAACTACAAAGTATTGGGTAAAGAAAGTTATTGCCTGACGATTATTTTGATTTTTTTATGTTTTCTTTAAGTAAGGAGTCAAAAAGGGAAATTGCCTTATCAATCGACATTGCAATTCACGTTTGTAACTATGAATGTAATAAGAATGATCATTTATTACTGGTGTGTTAGGATTAATTATCCCCCCAAGAGAAAATCCCCACAAAAAGTACCAGAACAATTTATTACAAAAATGACTTTCACCATAAAACCAATCCCCAAAATAATTCATTATCATAACTGTCATACATCAAGCATCCCATTAAAGTGACAACACATTAACTTTGCTTTGCCAACCCTAGCCAGACGGACATAATTCACAGGGCTTAACCTTTAATAACGCAAAAAGTCATACAAATTGCCCTCGGCGACGCGCGTAGAATAGTTGAGTGCAAATGTCAATGTCACCGGTGACAGCGCCCGTCATTAGCCTGGCTGTACTCGGGTTGTGGCTTGTCTATGGATAAATGGTACTGTTTTTGGAGATTGATGGATAGATTTTTGAGAATTATTCTATGGTTAGGAATAGTGTCTATAGGATTATTTTGGAGAGTAACTGAAGAGATGAAAAAAAAATGTGAGACATTTAAGACCTCATAGAGGGGTTAAAGAACGGTAATTTCTGTCTCTTAAAGTGTGTCTAAAAATCATATAATGCGACTTCATGATCTATACTAATCAATTGTAAACCAATCACAAAACATTAATTAGTTCACAACCAACAAAAGAGTCGCTCTGGTCATCATCTACCATGTCAACAGCAGCTAACATTCTTACAAATGCGCGTCCCACACCTGTGCGGTCAACATGATAAACCCTCCAACTGCGGGTTTGTTTTGTCCCCGGCGGGGGCGTCGCGACGCGCCGGCCGTCGACCCGACCCCGATCGATGCGGCTGCAGTATGGATCGGTCTGCCGTCTAGACTCACCCCCCTCGGGTCTAGCCAAGGGACGGGGGTGAGACGTAAATAGGGTTGCCATGTGTAACATAACTAACCTAGGATAATGTCGAGCTTTTTGTATCGATGGTTTATTTTTGGTTGTGGATTTTTTATTGGTTCTTTTGACAGTTTTGATTACATTTGGTACTGTTATTTTGCGGTGCCGTCGTTTGATATTTCATGACAATTTATTTGTTAACTAATTGCCGTTTCAGAGGGTTATTTTAGGAATTTCTAATAGCGTTTTCAATAGATTTATTAATTAACAACTTGTAAATGTGGCGAAATTAATTCTAGAATATGCAGGCAAACAAAACAATTTGACAATAAAACCACTCCAGTAACTGACAAGCCATTTACCCAGCCCGAAATACCCAACCCCCAATTCATATTCTATTTAACCCTACAACGGCTATGAATTTACAAAGTGGCCGGCGGTAACAAATGATTCGATTTAGCGTGATCCGCCAGCCCTGCCCGTCAGATTGTAGACGCGAGCTATTTCGATAGCTCCCTTAATTATTGTACTAGGTGTAAATTCCCTGATTGAACTAACGAATATTAATCGTTACAATATTTTATTCATGAAGTTTGACCAACAACTTGAAATGTGTCTCGATTTGAAATTCGAAACTGTAAATTAGTGGCTGAATATTAATGTGGTTTCAGCGCGAAATTTTAATCGCGTTACTTTCAGTGTGATTACTAATTAATTATATTAGCGAGTTTCAAGTTTATTGCTCTACAAGGGACTGTGTGTAATTGTACATGAAAAATGGAGCATGGATTTGTAGCAGTCTAGTGCTTACAAACAGACTTATTTTTAGCTTTGCTTGAGACAAAAGACTAATTAATTAAAATATTCTTGGAAGCCCTGTGTATTACTAAATATAATACATCACACAAGACTAATTTAATTCAATTAACATTGTTTCTTTAACAGCAACTTTCAAAAGTATTTAAAATACCATTTCAAGAACATACTTACATTCTTTTTTAATCCTAAAAAATGCCCCAAGCTTTTTCAAGCCTTCTATCGTAATTAAAATATCTTATTGTCATACGCGAACGGTGTAAGATTAATCTGGCTACGTCAGTCCCCTGCCCGTCTGCGGTTTGAACGTCTTATTATAAAATTAATTAAGTGTTCGCATGGACAGGTTAACTTTGGGATGCTAGACGCAGGAAATATAAGTACGTTAAGGAAATGTAAATGAAAGTTTTGAGGGAAAACAGGGGGAGGATTATTCAAAGCTTTTGATGTGTTTTCTGCAAAAGGAGACGATGTTTAACTTGAATAAGTAATTTAAGAAATGCATTCGTGCATGTTTGTTTTGTAGAAGTGTTTGAGAACAGCGACAAAGAGACAGGTGCGAAAATACCAATAAATAAATAAGCCGGACCTATTTTGGTTACGTTATCGTTATTTTCTCCTTTACCTGAAAAGAAACGGTCAGTCCGGATAGGCTGTAAACCTGTAGTCCTCAAGTTTTTAATTAAACGAAATCTATTTTTTACTAAATAAGCCAATCATTTCCTCCGTCTAGGTTACCTCCTAACAAAAGAAGAAGGCAAGGTGGGATCCCCTGAGACTCCACTATCAGACCTCGGGCTGATCTCCTACCGGTCCTACTGGAAGGAGGCTCTACTGAAGAGGTTGTGTTCAGCCCCGGGACCCACGCTCTGCATCAGGGATCTCAGCAAGGACCTGGCTATAGCATCTTCGGATATCGTGTCCACGCTGCAAGAGAGGGGACTCATGAAGTATTGGAAGGGAAAGCATATTGTGCTCAAGAAACAGGTAATGTGCTGGTTTTCTTTAGATTTTTATTGTGGTTTATTGCCGAGCGAAGGAGGATTTTGTTACTCTTTGAATATGTGCAGTTGTATGCAGCTTATAATGTCAAGAATTGAGTATCATTTTGTATATATGAGTACTATTTCCTACACAATAACATGATTTTGTAGGACTGGGTCCTCTTTCATCATGCAAAATTCAAATGAATATTAAACACACGTCTATCGGATACAACAGACGTCTTATGAACCTGTTCCAAGCAACTTTGGACAATACTAGTATAAAAACAGCGACTCAAACTCCCATTTCTCACATGTAGGAAGTGCTGGAAGAGGTATCACGTCGCGCGGCGCGTGCCCGCTGCGTGGACGCGGCGTGCCTGCGCTGGTGGGGCTCGGGCGCCGCCCCGCCGGCGCGCTGACGCCGCGCCCCCGCCGCGCGCCGCCCCAACAGCAGCGCCGCGCGCGCACTGCTATAGACTGCACACCACACGTGAGTATCGCGTCACGCGGCGTGCACGCCGCGATCAAAAAATTTTTGATCTTCTGAAAAATATCATTAACCAAACTGACCACAGTAAAGATCTTCAAAACCCTTGTAAAAACTGTTAGTCCAGAATGTCCAGATTAGTAAATTAAGCACCCATTCTTCTATCATATGTATCGAACCCAAAATTTGTACTTTCTATCGATATTTATTTTCTATATTGTAGTATGCGGTGCGCGGGCGAAAATATATCTGTGGCGGCGTCGCGACATACAAGACTTGTGTGTTATTTAGAGTTGTTCTACAATACTAGGACAATAGTGCGATTGAAGACGTGTCGTGTGTAATACGTGTAGTAAGGGACGGTGTGTTGTGGTGTGTTTTAGCGCTCACGAGACTCTAGATTAAATAAATCGAATTATTTTTTTAGATAGGCAATTTAAGGATACTTTGTACCTATAGTTAGTATTAGGTTTGTATATACAAGTGACATGAATTAAAAGTTAATGAACTCATCAATTATTTAATTTTATGACGAATGAATAATTATTATTAATTTAGTTTTAAGTACCAGCGATAGTTGGTACTAATTGGCGTTTCATGTACTTATTTTATTACTCAAATGAAATTGATTATTTTTATACCATTGTCTCGAGAATACTGATATCAATTTATTGTTTTTTTTTTACATTCTATGTAAAACGTTTGTAGCATCAAATTACTGATTTATAGTCTACCAATTCTAAATGTAAGGAATTTTTAAAATTATTACTTAAGATACCTATCTTAAGTAATAATTTCGTATATTATATATATAATCGTATTATTTTATAGAGATTGACTTAAGCCACCATCTTGAAATAATTGTCAGATTAGTGTTATATAATTCCTCGAGATGGCGTTGTTAACAAAAATGCGGAATATTCTAAAATAGGTTTAAGTTTCAATGAAATTATATAATATCATTATATAACATGACATAAAACTTTTGAAATTAATGGACATTTTAACCCCTTATAGGTAATATTTATGTGACTAAGAACAAAATGAATTTTATATTAGAATACAATACTTATATATTGTGTACATGTTATATTGTAAAATTAATTAAGAATTTTAAATAAACAGTTACATAAATGAAATATTATGATATATTTGTTATAGTTTGTATTGTAGTTCTTAAAAATGACAGAAGTAGATATTACTTACGTTTTTTACATATTAGAATTCATTAAATGTCAGGCAGAAAAAATAGTTTTTTTACGTGACTAGATAGTAGCTGCTATTTTTTCTTTAATACTATATTGATCAATGAATTTAGGTAATGTTTTTTTTTATTTATGTAATAACAGTTTTTTAACACGTACAGATATACTAATATACTATGTCAATAAATTGAAAAATATTTCTCAATAGTATTAGAACAATTTAGGAAATTGTACAATTAATTACTAAATAGTAATTTTATGAACATTTTGATAATTATTATTACATTTATGTACATATGAATAATAATGATGAATTATTAATGAATGCGATGTAAATATTTTATCTGTGTAAATGGAATGCAATAAATGAGTGTCTATTATTATATTTTGGTTTTAATAATGCCGTCAACATGTAAATTGGTAAGGGGTCAAAAAATATTTCAATTTTTATTTTTGAAGATCATACTTTTTGAGATTTTTTTTTTTAATTCAATTCAATAAAGACTTAAGTTTTTGCTGAATTATGTACGCGACATTACTCAGCAAATAAAATATTATATGTACAATTGGACATGTTGAGGAAAACCAAAACAGTTATTTATGTTTATATTGAACTCAATTTATTGATATCTTAGAAATTAAATCAATTAAACTTCTATGAGACTAATTCTACCTATTATAAAATAGGCAATTCAGGCGTTTTGACGCTTACAGTAACCATATTAGAGAAAATGGTTCAAATTGAAATATCATCATCTGCCTAGCCTATTCCTAACTATGTTATGGTCGGCTACCAGTCTAACCGGACACAGCGTAGTACCAGTGTTTTACAAGGAACGTCAGCCTATCTGAACTCCTCAACCTAGTTACCTAGTTAAGACATATGTCAGACTTACTGGTTTCTAACTACCCGTAAAGACTGCCAAACATGTTCAAATGAGAGCCGGGACAGTTTATCGTGCCTTCCGAAAGTCACAGTCATTGGTGTCCATGATACGCAATAGAAAATACGTACCAACTTAGAAAATTTGCAATTTGCACACTCAAACTTGAGGGGTTGGTTCTTTACCCACTAGGCCACCAGGACTTTTCTTCTTAATAAATAGTAGGCAGCATTAAGTATACCTACTCAAAGCATTTTATCAGTTCTCATTAGCCATATAAACGGTGAGCGCATTATCACTTTAATTGTGACGTCAGTAAGTCCAACGAACTCTCCAGCCCCAAGGTCTTTGCTGAACCACTTTTTTATTTACATACAAGCTTAGATATAAATATATATTTATATTATTACCGACCTTGTTTGACAACGTGCGTATTATAAATGTTTAATAACCAGTGGCGTTGTTAGCACGAGCCTCGTTTTAATAGGCAAATGTCATCGAAACCTGATTGCAGATTGAACTAGTATGTTCAGGGTCAAACTGAGTCTCAACAGTTTGGATACACTACCAGTAAGGCTTAATCAGGAGAAATGGAAGTCCAGTTTAGTCTATACCGAATTTTATCTTAGGCCCAAGTTTGCCGACAACATAAACGGCAGCTTTCTATGATTTGTAATGTCCTAAAGTACACAGATGTCCGTACATTTATTTCGGTGACTTGGACCTTAATCGATGCTTGCTTGCTGCCTAATAACCTGACTTGATACAACTAGTGTCCAAACACAACGACACTGATCAGGGTCTTGGGTTCGATGGCCGGTTGAAACGAAATCACGGTGAGGATTAAAAAAACAAAAGAATGTAGCAGACATTCAGAACCCTGACTGGTTAGCTGGCAATTCAGCAAATTTATTATTTTCTTGAGGTCAACGAAATAGGTCCTCAACGCTATCAAAACTGGCCCACTCTTTTATGTTGCCCAGCAGATGTTTCTTACGTCTTCAATCAGGTGTATTAACCGGCGTTAATAGGTACACCCTAATGTCTTTGAGGGTGTGTCAAGGTGTCAACCCCCCTGATAGATACATAACATGGTATATACAAAGGCTCAGGAACCTCTACTGGGATTTTAAGTATGTAAACCTAGACCATAATTGCATACCTGCTGGTGAAACTATTTTCACAATTTTGTAAAAGTATTATGGAATTTCTCTGTCAGCCTATTTCGCAAACAAAAACATTTTACATACCTTTCCTACTATATTTACTTAAAAAAAAACACGTATTTAAAGGTGTGGCCCTGATAAACCTTACCTATTCTTAACAAAAGTAATGGATTACGTTGATATCTTATCTGCTGTGACCTCACGCAGCGGTAAAGATAATATTTAGCGAGTTAATTAATTCATTTTTATCAGTAAATTATTTTAGAGATTTTAATTTTCTGAAGTATTGTGATTGATAAATATCATTACCGGTGTGTAAATTGAATTTGTAACCATAAAATGTTTCAATCATTGGAAATGCTGGACTGGCAGTCTTCCAGAGCATAAGAGGTACCTACCTCAAGTTTTTAGAGCCTAACAAAAGGTTTTTCTTAGAAGCAGACCCTCCAAAATATCCATGATAGGAACATAACTTTGTCAATGATAAGTGTCCCTCTAGATACTAGCTAGGTACATAAAATATTTTAATAATGACTGCTATTCCGATTTTCTAGCTTCTATGATATTGAAGATGTTGAAAACATTGTGAAACAGCTGCATAAAAATTACAAACCCTAGGTAGGAAGGTGTTTATAACCTTCGATTAGGATATATTATGTTGATAGAGTAGCGTATTTAATTAGGCAGGTGAGTACTTATAAAAAAGTATATAAGTAAAGCAATTAGTTGTTTGCCAAATAACGTCTTTACTGCTATTACCTTCCAATTACTGGAATGTTTGGTTTACTATGAAACAAAAAACGATTAAAATGCAAGTCTGCATTAGTGCACACTTTCTAAACATTGAATTTATTATTTTAATATCTATTCGCGGTTGTTTCTACATGCAATAGCATTTTGAATGTTTTAAGTAACTATGTTGTTTTGTTAATTACTTTGAAAATAGCTTAAATATATCTTTATGGATATTTTTAAGACTCGATGGGTGAATTAAAATAGGTCCCTACACCGGCTCTTTCAATTGTTTCATGTTTGAATGAATGAATCTTTGTTATATTATGAACGAAAATATAATAGACTAGCCGTTTTCCCGCAGTTTCACCCGCGTCCCGTGGGAGCTACTGCCCGCACCGGGATAAAATATAGCCTATGTTACTCGCAGATAATATAGCTTTCTAATGGTGAAAGAATATTTAAAATCGGTCCAGTACCTAGTTTTTGAGTTTATCCATTACAACCACCAACAAAGTTTTCCTCTTTATGATATTAGTATAGATAGCTGAGCTTTGAGCTTATAATACACCTAAGTATCTTAATCTTATGTAAGTAGTTACCTTTATAGTTTCTTTCGTCTGACATTCCACCCCTACATGTTATCCTTTATGTCTCACTGTGCCTATTTACTTGAAATAATTTATTTTTATTATGTCTTACCCTCGATTCAGTGTAAGGTTGTAACAGAGGTCGCTGAAACCCTTCTATCTTAATCGTTGTCCTGCCAAATAAGTGGCGATAACTCAGTGCAGACAAAAGGAATATAGTTCATTATTCAGCTACAATACAATAAAACAAATACTCTATATAGGGTTGCCATGTTTTTCTTTAGACTACCAAGATATACTTCATGAGATCTTTTTGCAGGGTAAGTACTCTATGTAACTTATGATGAACACTTGATCAGTAACTATATAAAATACTCGTAGCTTCTAATATTTATGTGACACTGGGCAGTTTCTACTGTTCTTCAGCCATACTGGGGCAAATAAAAGGTATCTCCCAGGGCCGCGGTATCTCATCTCTTCGTTACCTTACCCTTTGATTTCGGTAATTATTTTGTTTGATTTAAAAATTAAAAAACACGAGACTTAACTGGGCCCAAGATCCAGGCCCCAAAAAATCATACCCAAACAAACGATCCCAGTTCAAATTTCTCAGAAAAATCAAAAACTGTAACCCCTACATAAGGTCCGCGCACTCTATTCGGGGTTGAAAAAACACGCGGAGGTCATCGGAGCGCCCTTGGAGCCATTGTCTCCTCAATGTGAACCGGCTCACCCCGCGCCCTTCGACTCCAAGCTGAGAGACGTCTTAGAGAATTGTAATTTGGAACTTAGCTGATCATTTTGTGTTTGTTTCTTAATTTTTTTATGAGGTAAGTATTATTGATGAGTTTTTTACTTTTTTTAAATGTTTTTATAAGACCAAAAGAAATACTTTTTTTTACAATTAAACGTTTTTTTTTTGTTTATAGTAAGCACTTTCTTTGTAAGTAATTCTTCAGGAAAATTCATTGGGGAGTATCCTACTAGCTCACTAAAATTTGCAGCTAGTCAGTGATTTATTTATTGCTTCCAAAATGCTTCCAAAACCGTAAGCTATGCGTTTTTTGATGCCTCTTCAAAAAAAGCTTGTGAGACGAAGATATTTATACACGATATACCGTATTTAACTATTACCTATATTACCCATACCTATACCCAAAGCAATTTAAAAATCCCCAGCCTTTTCAACAACACAATAAACTTTCACTCATATTCCCAAACTTCTAAACACCTAAAACATTCCCTTAATGGCATACAATAATAAATTCGTAGCTATATATTATTCGAAATAAAATGCTGACTACCAAAGGTTACGACTACCGCGTGGCCTGATGTCACCCCGGGTAGTGTCACCTTCTATAGGTTCGTGGAGGTCTGTGACTTGTCTTACCGAACAGCGCCATCTAGCGGCCACTTGATGCTCTCGAACTTAAGGACAGCGAAGACTGTTTGTAGGTGAACGTCTGATAGTCAATAGTGCGTTAGCCCTTTTAATACATAACTATAATATATTTTTTATATATGATATTGGTAGGATGCGGATTGGGGCGTGAAAAGATGGAGAGCTTTTATTATTTTTTCAGACCTATTTGGGATAAGGATAGGATGTCCTTTTCATAAGACAACCATCTGCCAAGGCTTTTCCTTACTATGTTGAGGTCGGCTCCTAGTCTTAGCGGATGCAGCTGAGTACCACACACACATTCCTCCTGCCACAAGATCACTCTACTCTTATTAGTTGCTTACAAAAAAAAAATATCTAAAAACTTATTCAGTTTTTTTTTACCATAGACAACTAGATTTTCTCTTCATCTAATTTGAGTGTAAATAGCAAAACTGCAGATAAGTGCATCGGGCCACGACCAATTTCAAAAAGAACATTGATTTTAATTGAGTCTTGAAGCACGAATCGTCGCGGTCTGGTAAGCCACACTTTTTTCAAAAGGCAGTAGTAAAGTGTGGCTACTATATGGGCGCATTGGATGCCAATTATTTACTGTGATTACGAGGCAATTAAAATATCTGTTTACTTTATTTACGCGCTCTATTTATTGCGGGGTTATGCTAGTTCATTTTGCAGTAACGTGCAATACTGCAGTTGTTGAAAAGAGTGGCGTTATTCTTTTGTTTAAGAGCGTGTATTGAAAATGTCTTAGAGCCTTTTGATATTAGTCAGTTTAGATGACACTAATGCTATGCTGACGAAGTTGTTCTGGCTTCTAGCTACTTCAAAAGGAGAATGTCAGCTTCCAGTCTTACTGGATTTAGCTGAGTACCAGAGTTTTACATAGAGACACCTCTTACCTCCCTTCCTGCTTTCAAACATTTTTAAATACCAACTGGATCTTTCGTTTTAGCGTGCTTTCCAAGGCATCAAAGAGTCTCAGGACTACGCTCAGTAGTGATCGAATGATCAAACTGCGAGTAGCACCTAACCTAACGTAAGGCAGTTACACACCAATGTACAACTAAATGGAGTAGAGTTGAAGCCTGTTGAGTCAACGGTATTTCTTGGTTTGACCGTTGATTCCAAACTCCAATGGGGCCCACATATAGTTAAATTGTCAGGAAGGCTTAGTTCAGCCGCCTATGCTATTAAAAAGATCCGACTTATCACCGATGTGGACACAGCCAGAATAGTTTATTTTAGTTACTTTCATAGTTCAATGACGTATGGGATTCTCCTTTGGGGAAACTGTGCGGATGTTGAAACTATATTTATTCTACAGAAAAGAGCTGTTCGAGCCATTTATAATCTGGGCCCAAAAGTTTCTCTCAGAGAGAAATTCAAAGAAATAAACATTCTGACTGTTGCCTCTCAATATATTTTTGAAAATTTAATGTACGTTCGTAAAAACATTTCTAACTTTGTTCAAATGTCTGATGTTCATAGCATAAATACTAGGAATAAACATAATCTCGCTGTACATGCTACTCGCCTCCACAGAGTAAGCAACTCGTTCATGGGTCAATGTATACGCTTTTACAATAAACTTCCCAAAGCGGTTCGTGACTTACCTATCAGGAAATTTAAAAATCATATAAAATCCAAACTCTTGAAAAAAGGATATTACAAAATATCTGATTATTTAAATGATAAAGAAGCTTGGGAATGAGCTGCTCGCTTAGTGAGTGATATCTTTTTAAATGCCTGTGTATTGTTACTTTTGACATTTAAATATTATTATCATCAGATAACTTTTATTAATGACATTCTTTTTATTGACATTTATATGTTATAATTGTATTTTTTTTTTTAAATGTATTATTATTATTGTGAATGTGAGTATCGTGTATGCGAGCAACATTATATATTCTTATAACATAAATACTGTCTGGCGGGTTTGAGTATTTTTAAATGGCCTACGCAAATGTTCTGCAGATCTGGTATCGTCGTGTGACAGGTCGTTGAGCTCCCTAAGATATGGTTGAGCTACACGACGACTGATGCATGCGTGCCGTCTGTTGGGACTGGTCAGCTCCAGCCCGATGTGGCTCTTTCCTCAAAAGGCCATTCCAGACCGCGTACATGGTGACACTCACACATAATTATTTCATTTATAACATGTTTGGACTTTAAAAGAGACTATGACCCTTGAGTTTGTTTCGGCGTTTCTTCTCAGGGATCAGTCAGTTAGGAAATGCCGGCCTCAGCGTTCTTAAAATGACGTGTAAAAGTGATGTAATGTCCAACTTGCAAAATAAACAATTTCATTTCATTTCATTTCATTTCATTTCATTTCACCTAGAAATTTCCAAAATATTTACCAAAAAATATAAATAGCTAACCATTCAGGTGTTTGTATCTTATAGGATTAGATAGGATTTTATTTGTATCTCTTTCGAAAGTAATCTTAATTCGTTTAGATAGTTACGCACACGGCAAACTTTGAGTTGGCCGATAGTTTGTTTGGTTTCACAAATCAGTGTGATGATGGATGGTGGTGCGCACATTACAAAGATCAGGTATTTAGCCGGTATCACACCGACTGAAAACTCTGATTGGAATCAAGATTTTCTTTAGAAAAACAATTGCCAACTATGGCTTCAACTGTCGGTCGACTATTTAGTCTTCAGTGTGGGTTTCTACCGTAAGTCTAGAGTTTTACAACAAGCGAATTAAGATAATCGGCTTATCATATAATCGGTGATTTTCCATTCTGACGCTGAATGAAAAGAAAAAGGAAATACCAAATTAGTAAGATAATTGGTTTTCCTACATTGTTATCAAACAATATTTGGAAACAATTACACAGACACCAGATATAGTATGTAGATTAGTAAATTAATGTTAATTTGTTAGGAAAAAATCAACATATTAGGCATTTTCTGTGATTAGAAAAACCCTCATAGTTTTAATGACTAGTAATTAATTTGTCTGAGACGTGTTGGAACTTGTACATAAAACGAAGATGCTGTAAGTGCGTTTTGATATCTCTCTTTGAAAAGATGACACGTAATAGGTGAATTGTACCTATACATGTGAATATTATCCTAAAAGCTAGCAAGAGGTCTAACAAAACCCATGACTCGCATGGTTCACTTAGATATGAGCAGTGTTCATGTACCTATTGACTGTCATTTATTTTATTTTTCATAAGTCAAGTATGTTGTTCCAGGGTTACCTAAGTGTCAGTTAACTATACCTTGCCTAAAGAAATCGAACAGTGGTTTGTGTAAGATTTTTGTATTCAGCTGAATCCGGTTAGACTGGTGGCAAACCCCATTTTATGTATTTGGCACGAGGTTAAGCAGATGATGACTCAATTTCACGACTGTTTTCAAATTTTTACAGTTGTGATAAGTTGTCTTCATACAAATGTTACAAGTATTGTCCCGGTTTGCATTAGAGTGAACAATATCAGTGCAGTGCGGACAATACAGTGAGTGGATACTTTCTCTCGAGTGTATCGCGTTTCAGACGCAGCCACCGCGTGTGGCTACTGGCTGCCCAGAATAACTGTGAACATGTTGCCACTAAAGAGTAAAGACCTTCACAAAAACATTATGACGACAAATATTTAATCTTTGCAAGCCTCTGAGAGTAATCTGATATAATAGAAATATCTGTATCTGTCATCTGAGCGTCAGCTGTTTCTGACTTACAAGTCATTTTCCGAGGAGTACTCCAAGTCTGGTCCTCAGGGACTGAAACAAAGCAGCCAACAAAAAGGGCTCTGAATAAATCCCAGCTTCCACTAAGTCGAAAATCATTCAACAGCCAAACTTGGTGAATGTGAGAGCGTGGTGGCGGGGGCGGCGGGGCGCGGGGCGTCGCGTCAGATTCGCGAGGAGGCTTCCGCGGGCGGGGTCAGCGACCTCGCCCCCCGCGCCGGCGCGCCCGCCAATGTCAGGGCCGGTGCAGCCGCGGTCAGCTGACGTCTGGCGACGCGCGGGGGACGCGGCGCCGGCCCCGAGCTGCAGTCGACTCCCGGCCGGCAGCCGAGACGCACGCTCTCTGGCTCCCTCGCGCTATAAATAGGAGCAGGCGACGGCAGCGCGCGCTACTCCGGCGCCGGGCTGTGCTCACGAGTCAGGTACCTGAAGTAGCGCGCGCCGCCGCCGCCGCCAGCCAGCAGCGCCGACCGCCCAGGAGCCCAACCGCCGCACGCCCATTGTACTTCATCAGGTGCTCTGGTGATGATGGTTCCAGGCGCTTGTTGGAGTACACTTACCGTGTTGGCGGTAGTCATCGGGCACGTCGGGAGTGCACACGTGGTGCGGAGCACGTGGCGGGCCGAGGAGGTGAGTAGCCGTGCCGTGAGGAGACAAAGGCTGCGGTGAGTCACGCGGTAATCACGGCGCCGGTTGTCGACCGCTGCAGGCTGCACTCCCCCGCACCCGAGCCCGCCCCTCCCTCGCACCACCCTCGCACCTAAAATCGCACGTACATTTGCATTGGTCATCGAACTCCCCACCGAAAGATATGAACAAAAGCAGCTCAAACTGGTTTTCGCATGTTTTTCGACAGCAGCCGCCAACCGGCGTCGCGCCATTTTCCTGTACGACTTATGGCCCGTGTTCGTTGTGTGTTATGAGCAATTTTTCAGAGGACGATGAGAAAAGTGTTGTCAAGAGTAAAATGAGAAGATTGATAGAAAATGTGTCTGAGACGTCCCGGCGAGGAGTCTCGGCGGCGCAGGCTGCGACAGCAGGCGCCGGCGGTGCTCAGCGCTGATGAGCCTGCTCACTCGGTTTATCGCAATAATAACTCTAATGTTTGCTAGTCCAATTTTGCGTGACGTCAGATAGACGTGTATGTTCCAGCGGCGTCGTCTCTACCAAGGTGATTTCGAAACGTTTATTGCTTTACTTTCGAGTGCGAGTCGGCCCAGCAGCGATAGGCTCGCGAAAACCTCGGCTTTGCGAAACTCGACTGTATATGACGTTCTATAGAGCTCCAATTGCGTGCAGTTTCACGAAAATATATCTTTGTCAAGATATAATAATGCAAACAGCCAATAAAAATACGAGTCTCGGGTGGATGACTCACAGGAATGCGTCTAATTGTTGAAGTGAACACAAAGAATTTATCGTGTTAGATTTCAAATTAAAGTGAAACGCAATCGAGTTGCCTTGGTACTGTCACTCGTTAACGTCTACTTATTAGATTGGCTCCGCAATCTTCGCACGATACTTCTAGAAGAGTATTAGTTTATTGCCTTAAGAGGCGACCACATAACTTATCGCTGGAACCACTTTACATACACTTAGCTGAGAAATAAAACTCGTGCTAAAACTTTATGTTGAGCATAATGTAATTCGAGCTTCGTCCTTCAAATATCTTCATTATATTCACCCTTGAAGCCGCCCTACAAGTTGGCACATTGACTTAGATATTTCGGAATGTTACGCGGCCATTAAAACTAAGATAGATATGGAGTAACAATTTGCTAGGCCTCCAACCTTGGCCAATGACGAGACAGGTAACCGCGTAGTAGCGAGACATGGCAGACATGTCTATTCTATGAGGTGACTTGCAAAGCGACAAACTTAACCAATGACTCAGACGCTGGGACGATAACTTCAGCTTATGGTTAAACAATGACTCAAATTCTCTGGTTCTAACGACTTTTTTTAAATATCATCTTTATTATTAGGCTGTATGCCTTTTAGCCTTTGTCTTGTGAAATCTTAGTTGTTTTTTATTCATGTGGTTTGTTGCTAGGCAACGGTTTTAGGATTTCTGATGTTCTTTTATTTTTTCGATTGTCGTTCTTAATTCAAAATCGAGTTTTGTTTTAATAAAATTAAGTCATTCTTAATTTAGATGTCCCTAATGGGTCAATTTAGCTTATTTATTTATTGCTTCGCTTAAAATTGTTTTTAAAATGCGATATTGTAGAGTCGTAACATGGAGAATATTCTCTTGATATTTATAAATATAGTAAGTAGCATTATTACGGTAAATGTAATAGGTAGGTGCATACAATTCTTCATAATAAAAAAATAACTCAGTAGCTGAAATTTTTGCTGTATGGTTTAATAATCAACAGATTAAAGAAAAATTAAAAATCTAAAAATAAATCTTCGAATATCTGAAGGCTTCAGTTAAATCAGAAGTCCTTTAAAGTTTATCCCAACTTTTACTTTACAAACTAGATTAAGAGTAAGTACTTTGCCTTTAATCATTTTAAACGCTGAAATATTTTAGACAATTCGTCTACATTATCTAGTTTCAGACTCGTCTACTTTTTAAGCTAAAGTTTAAGTTTAATACAAGACAATAAGCTATTTGAATGTTAAATATTCCCATAGACAAGGCAATGACAACCTCTTTAGAAAAACAACCATAAACACTGACGTCTCTTCTCCATTATTTTCAATTTGTCTATGAAATTATGTTGGTAAATTGAACAGCGCGCAAAAAAATGGATTCACGAATTCTTTTGTTACTTTTTTACCGTCTGCCTTCTGTTGTAATGTGATTGTAAAATATTTATATTACCTCCATTTGGTGTCTAATCCTGACATAATTACCTATAGAACCTCCTTTCGTAATTGTAAGTCTTGAGGCGTAAGAAAAAAAACATTTGTCTACTAGTTTTTTATTCATATATTTCGTGTTTACTTTGTTTATATTATACCTTTTGTCTAGATATGTTATGCAGATTATCTATCACCTATAATTCCGTATTATCAATGATAATTTTAAAATTTCAGATGTCTATACCTTACCTTTACATAATAATGGTCATTATCCAAAGACAGAAAGAAAATTTGGACTAGAGGTAATAATAAAAAAAAAGAAACAACATTTTTAAAGTTTACCTAAAAGGTTAAAGTAACAATAGACCTTCTTAAAGAATCTCGAATAAAAAAAATAACACATTCCAAATTTAAAATAACATAGCCAATTAAAAACCTGTAACTAAAACATGTTAGGTAACAAAACATGGACGATACCCAAGTTTTAATTAAAAACCTATTGCTTAGTTCTAGTTATAGCTAATTAGTAGTATTCGTACGTCACGCAGGAATTCTTACAAGTAACCGATTCACGCTCCAATACTGGTAAAGCTGGGTTCATAAGGGGCGACTATATGTTGGCCAACTTGTTGGGCGACACATAGATAATTATTAATTGGTCTCTTATTTTTACTATAAAACAATCATTTCTTACTCATTTTTACTGGTAAATAATTATCACCATGAAATCTTATTGGATTCCAACATTTTCTTTTGTCTTTTTTATTTTTTGACGAGAAAAGTCTCGAACCTTGGGGAATGCTTTTGTCTAGCAGTGGACGTCTTTCGGCTGACATAATGATAGTTACTTTTCTATAGTACTATTCCGCATTCGTTTTTCTAAACATAAAGTATGCTAATACAAGGAAAAACTAATAGAGGAAAGTCAGAAAAAAGGTCAAGCGCAGTCCAAATCTAAATTTACACTAAATAGGGAATATAGGTAACAAAAAAATTGATTTGCAACAATTTTGTCGCCTTGTCTGAACCAGTTCATGTTCCTATATTGGTCGTTAAAGTAACTCAGTTCCCAATAAGAAAAAAAGGGATGGAACTTATACAAGCTGAATAGATAGAGGCGTCCCTTTTCCATACTTATTACAATCTGAACCACTAAGCCTGGACCCCTGATCTTTAGATATTAAAAAAAAAAATTACCGTAATTCAACAGATGTCATCTATCTATCTATCTATGTAAATAAAAATGAATTGTTGTTCGTTAGTCTGATTAAAACTCGAGAACGACTGGGCCGATTGAGCTGATTTTGGTTTTAAAATGTTTGTCGTAGTCCAGGGAAGGTCTAAACGGTGAGCAAATAAGGAAAGAGCGGTACGAAGTTCGCCGGGTCAGCTAGTATTTAATATAAATAAAAGAACACAAACTTACACCCTTAGCAACAAGCAATAAAAAAGTCGAATTTAAGTCAAATTAATACAAGCATTATAACAACAAAAATACTCCATACAAGTTAGACACAAAATAAAGGCAGGTAACTTTAATATTATTGTAGACTAAATGTTCGTTCAAGCAGCAAATTTATTCGTCTAGTCTAGAATGTTTCAAAGAAAATACTCCGTAGATTTTTAGCTCCCAAAATCAATGTACTAAGGTTCTGAATAAATTGTTTTATCTATACATAATATATTATGTTAAAAGCTCTTTTGTATTGTTATACTTACATAAATTTCGGTTATTTTAAGGTTACACGTGTTTCTATGACATAAACGGTTTTTTATTGGCGAGTAGGATGAACAAAAAATAAATAGATAGTTGTTTTATCTTTATAGCACATTAACTATCTTGTCATTAGTCATTCTGTCATATAAGACATTTCTATTTATCTCCAAATAAAAACAAAAAAAAAAAACAAAATCACTCTATGTATTAAACACTAGGTTACCTCATAGATTTTAATCATCTCATACTACTAAAAGGAAAAATAGCTAAAATATCTTCGCGAAACTGCAAACAATTTACTGAAAAGTCCCACCACGTGAATTGCCCACAAGGCGTTGACTTCTGACGTCACGTCTGCGCAGGAGTCATCAAGCACGTTGTAACAACGCCATCTTGTGACGTAGACTAAGAAAATGTTATCTTTTTTATTCTTAGCTATGTTTACCATAGTGACGTATGGTGATCTGAAAAAATGAACATGTTCGCACAAGTAGAAGAAAGTTTTATTTTATCGAAGTTCTGATTTTTTTTTCTAATTTATAAAAAGAAACATCTGTCAAGTCGTTCATCACGTCTCCTCTCCTTTATGATTCAAAATAAATACAGTTTTAATTAGATTACATTCTTTTTAGTCACAAAAAGTCTTATTCTGCTCAGATATCATCCAAATTCAAAACGGCCAGTTATATTAGACATTCAAACAGTTCTCTTACCAAACCATCCCCCAAAACGTGATTGCTACATGCTTGCTACATGCCATTCTTTCTTTACTTACATCACCTCAACAATTTCTCACAACTACCGATAAACAGTTGATATGACCAACCTACACCTTATCTGTCATTCTAAGCATGACGTCATCGCGAATTACTTTTTTTCTTCATTATCTCACACTCATGTACAGCACTGGCTGATAATGATTGTTTTACCTTTATTTTTTTCTTTTATCTTTGTTTTTAGTGCTTGAAGACCTAGCCTAACAGTTATAATAGTCGATTGATCAAGGTTTTACAGATAATATCCATGGTCAATACATGGTTACGTGACTATTTTTTATATTCTACTTCCCTAAAAAGTTAGTGAACGTGCTAATCGCATTTGCAATACGATAATACTATGTGTAGTACAATATGAGATGAGGAGGTCAGATAGGCAGTTGTTCCATGTAAAAAACTGTTAGTCAGTTGCATCCTGGTAGTACAGAAGTCAACCACAACATACTTGGGAAAAGGCCAAAAATGTTTTTTGTTTTGTTTGAGACAAAAACACGATCCAAATAGTCGTTTAAAGAGACTAAATTCATTTGAAATAATTTGAGAGCTAAGTACTTCCTGGAACGCACACGCTTAAACTTTGTGGTTTCAGCTAGTTTTTTGTTTCAATTTTTTTGTTGAAGTAACAAACAATGCAAGAAGCTGTTAATTAGATATTTTGCTAATTTAAATTATCTCAAAACATTGTAAGATAGAAGCAAGTCATTGTATAAAGTTTAATTGAAAGGTAAATAGCAGTAGCTACATATTTCTGTAGGATATTTTTTGCTACCATTTTATAAATGCCCTATGTAGATTCACCGTATGCATGCCTACATTACATAGACCAAACATTGGTATGCAAACGGTTACTATGTAATATTGTAATGTCTGATAAAAACATGTTGACAGGTAACAACATTTTTGCAAAAATGTAGACACCTTTTTTCCTGTTTTTGAACTATGAATCACATTGTGGTCTTCTTAAAGAATGCGTTCAAAATATTTCGAACCAAAGTTTAAATGCAAGGCTATATTTTGAACTCTAAAATACTTTGATTTTTTTTTTCAAATTACAAATATGACGAAATATAGGTAAATAGGGGGCGTATCAACTGCAAAAGACAAAGTATATCGTAAAATTAGTAGCATCTAAGCGATTATTTCTTTGTAAGTATGATAAAACAAGCTGCGTACGGTATAATCTCTAAATCGTAAACGTATCTTGGTCAATTTCAATGTTTGGCGAAAAGATAACAAAATATTGAGAGTCACGTTGGTTTTTGTGCGATTTTTTCACGCACTATAAAAGAGAATCCTGTTTGTGATAATAAAACTAGGAACATTAATACAATGTTTTGATTTCTTTGTTTGTCCTTGACTTTGTACGTAATTTTTCCCCATTTTTCCTTAGCAGCGTAATATTGCAGACAGTATACATCATCAAATGCATTTTCAAACTTATGTTTATTTTATTTAAATAAACCCAAATACACCACAACACTACAAATAAAATAAACCTGATATGAATTTTAATTCAAAATTGTATCTAGCTATCTAATCCCTTGCAACAAGAGTATTATAATATATCTAGTTGCATAAAATATAGAATCTTGGAATTGCAGACAGAGTATTTGCATCATACTAAACAGGGTGGTCCATGTTTCAATCCATAGCTCTCGTACTTGTAGACCCCATAAAAGACCCATTAATGACATTAGCTTTTACTTAAATATATTCCCAGCCATAGTCTCTAGGGTATTTTCTTTAGTGTGACCATAAATTGACATTGCCAATGGTATTACTCGTAATGGGATGCCATAGACGAGTGACCCCTTGTCGGGCGAAAATCCTGTAATCTTTTTTTGGAAGAAAATGGATCAATTGTTGCATTACGGCCATTCTCAATATTTTATGTGTAACAGATAAAATATTGAGATATAGAGATATGAGATCTCTAGATAATTATTTGACATACCTAACTTGTATGGAGCTAAGGTCAAATTCTACCAGGGCCGTTAGTAAACTGATTTTTTTTTAACTACGCTAAAAATTATCAAATGACCCCTCTCGCGATGGGTTAGCAGCGGTGAGGGAGTGTCAGACTTTTACTGACTAAAAACTGTCGTGTTCCGTCGTAGGCCTTTTATGTAGCAGGGCCGCGGTAACTCTTTCGAACAATACCGCAGCCCCGGCAGTACTAAACTGACCTCTAGGATTTGCGATGATTTCTCAGGAGCTAGATAGGCTATGCAATCAAGTAAATAGGTAGGTACCTGAAAATATGCGTACCTACATAACATTATTATTTATAAAACTGAAAAATTACTTGCCTTTACATGCCTACCTATGTGAATTATTTCTGATCAATATATTTATAATAATTTATATAAACCACCTGCGGGTTTTCCCTTAACAAAACTGTACTTAATAAAATTAAAAATAAATGACCTACAGGAAAAATGTGTTTCGAAAAACCGTCAACGTCTGCGGTGAATCGGTGAATTGTTATTACTCTATGGAAGGAATCATTAAGGGCCTACGCAAACCGGGACGTCATGGCAAGGGATTTTGCCGTGAGTCAGCGCACACCGGCTGCTTAGATACCGCGGCATACCAGCATTTTACCACGGCATGCCACGGCGTGCCGCGGCATTCCAGCACTTTGCCACGGCATGCCCCGGCATGCCCCGGGGTGCCGCGGCATGACAAAGCACGCCTCAGCGACTCCTGCTGCCTGCAGTATATTAATACCCCGCAGTATATTACTACGAGCGCTGGAGTCCGTGTCATGCCGTTGCCTACCGCAGTATGCCGCGGCATCCCGCCACGGGAGCCTGTGACGAGCGCCGGAGTCCGTGTCATGCCGTTGCCTACCGCAGTATGCCGCGGCATCCCGCCACGGGAGCCTGTGGCGTGTCTTTTCGATTAAATCCCTTTCAATGCCACGGCATCATTTTAAAGCATAGCAATTTATGTCGTATTTCTGTAACAGTACGGTTGAATGTCCATTAGTAAAAATTAAAATCCCTTGCCATTCCGTCCCGGTCTGCGTAGGCCTTAAGTTTTTAAATAGCTCTAAGTATTTGCGCAAGAGTTACTCAGAATTTGTCTTGGTAATAGTTATGACCTCATAGGTTGTTGTTGTGGAGTCAGAAACTAATTTTTTATGCACTATGATTCATGATTATTTATCACGACTGATTTTTTTTCGACCAAAGTTAGCCAAATGAATTTCTAGGATACCTATTTATCACCAGTTCCGTGTAAGTTAAAACAATTTTTATGCCCCTTGGGTATTTCTCAGGTACCAGTATGCCATGTTTGAAAAGCCTAAACGGACTACACTTACAGCCACTAAAGTAATAAATTATTACACAGATACCTATGTCTTGTAAAGACAATAAATATATTCAGAAAAACTGAAAACTATCCTTATTAAAAGCGTCAAAAAAATCTAAAAAATAAGTTAAAGAGAACTCCATAAAATCTTATCTTGTATCCCTCTATTATTACTTCCAAAATAGACCTTTTTTTTTTTTTTTATCGACGTAAAATCATCAAATGACCCCTCCCGCTGTGGGTTAGCAGCGGTGAGGGAGTGTCAGACTCTTACTGACTAAAATCGTCGTGTTCCGTCATAGGCCTTTTATGTACCAGGGCCGCGGTATCTCTTTCGAACAACCCGCAGCCCCGGCAGGCCTTGGCCCTGCTGGGCCCCGCTGGGGTTGCTGACATCTCTTTGAGGAGCGCGTGGAACAACGCGCGCCGTCGACACGGGTCTGTCGTCTAGGAAGACAGAGGGACGATGAGCCACCCGAACTCACCGCCCACAGACCCACGCCTACGGTGGCCGGGAGTCATCTCGCGACACCCGGCGCCCATGGTGTCTACCTGGTCCAGCGCGGCGGCCGGGATGAGAGGTGCGGACTCTCTGGCGTTCCGCCTCCTCCTTCTCGAGCATGACCGCTTCGCAGAAGGAGGCGACGGCATCCCATTCCCTCTCGCCCCGGACCATGGCCTGAACCAGGGCCGGACGCGAGAGGTCGCCGCCGCCCAAAGCCTCGACGAGGACCCGGCGGTGCCCTTCCCATGCGGGGCACACCTGGACTGTGTGGTCCACCGTGTCCTCGGGGCTGTCCGCACAATGGTGACACCCGGGCGCCTCCTCACGACCGATGCGGTGCAGGTACCTCCCGAAACAACCGTGTCCGGTGAGGACCTGCGTCATGCGGTACGTGAGGGCGCCGTGACTCCTCCCGAGCCACTCCTCAAAGAGGGGACTTACCGCCACGATGGTGGCGTGCCCTGCACTGGGTTGCGATAGTCGCTCCCTCCAGGCCACCATGAGATCGCGCCGGAGCTCCGCCCGCTGCGCGACAACTTGCCGCGGCAACGGGGTTTCTCCCCGGCGCTGTCCAAAATAGACCTTCAGAATCACTATCCTCACTTTCAAATGAGGTCAGAAGGCACATCAGTAATTCATCATAGTTCCCTCACGAAGTCTGTTCCGGCGGTAGTTCGCTTCATGAATTTCAATTAATTTCGGGCAAAAATGTCCCATTGATTGACTGATGACTTTAAAACCAAAGAGTTTGCGTGAAGATAGGTGTTAGCTATCCCTTTTTCTCTAATCTCTGATCCTTTTAAAAACAAGAATTAATTAATAATAATAATTTATCATCAGTCATGTACTGTAAAAAAATTATAAGTTTCATCATGTGTCTGAACAGCAATTAAACGTCAAAACAATATAATGTTTCCATACCTACTTAGTAAACAAGACATTGTCCGCACTTTCTAAGAAAAATACAATAAATCAATAATTCTTGTTATTAATAATAACTAATTATTGGAATTAATAGTTTCACACAATATTGCAGACCGTTCGTTGTAATATATTCTCAATAATTAGTCTTATTTTTATTTATTGTACATTTATTACCTTTATTGGTTTCCAGGAAAAATAATATAATAGGTACCTAAGGTATTTCTATATCATGAGTATACAGGGACATATAATTTTTTTCTCTTTCAACCATTTCAAATATCGAACTCTTTGCTTGAAATCAGACCATTCAAAGTAATGTACCCATTTTCAATAAATCACTTAATTTTATTCGCAAAGATTCCTCTTTTAAATACAAAAAAAAAGAATTATAAACTCCAATTTCAAAAAAAAGGACAATAAATTCAACTTTTTTCATTACAACCTTATTTCGTAACCCACGCGTTTAGTCAAACAAACGTACTGGCACTTTATGTTTTCATCGCTCCCTTTTAAGACGAAGGGGACGAACACATGACCTGTATTCTATAACTATGGCCGATTATAACGTCTGTCTGTCCCTTAAGACCCACACACTGGAGACTAAACAGTCGGCCGACAGTTAGCACAATACTTTTTTTAAAGAAAATCGTGAACTCAATCAAACTTTATAGACGGTCTGATAACGGCTGCATACCAGATCGTTGCTATGGGCGTACTACAATTCATTTGTATACTGATTTATGAGCCCGAAAAAACTCTTGGCCGACTAAAAGTTTGCAGTCTGCTACTGTAACAGCCTTCTATATTTGCTTGATATATTTACAGTTAGGGGACTCGTTAGGGTATGAAAAGTACTCAGACAGACAGACATTTGAATAAAGACGCGAATATGTTTAATTAATTTTGCTATGTGATGAGTAATTTTGTCGTTTGAGGGCTTAATTTGAAATCTAATGTATGGTAATTGTTTAGTTCATGCCCTCGTCAATAAGTAACGGAAAGCTAAAGTTGGAATCTTGCAAGATTTTTATTTTATCATAATATTTGTGTTACTTCTGGGACGCGCCGAACGCCCGTTCGGCGCGTCCCAGTCTGTAGTTATCGGAATTAATTATTACATATTTGGGGATAGCCATGGTGACGGTAATTTTCATGTTTTTCCCCAAGCAACGTAGATCTGTAGAAATTTTAACGGTAGTAATTCAATAAGTCACTATTGAAAAAAACTATTTTCTTGCATTTTCCGTTTTCATTTTCTCTGCCCTAATTCTACGGTACACAATACGGTAACATCAAGAGAAGGTTTTCAAATGGTTTAAAAATATATATATATATATATGTAAGAATGTCAGAATGACAGTCAAGTCTACATTTTTTTCAACTAAACATCTCAAAATTTTAAAATAACCAAACACCTATTCTATCATAGTAACACATTAAGATACAGCCTTCAAAACGCCTCTCTAAACGTACTCAGTCATGGCAATTTGTTACCGAAGGCCCATGATTCACCATCAACAACGGTTGCTAGGCAACGGGCAACTGTTGCACAATTGACATTGATGAAGATTGCGAACGTTGCAAATTGTTGCGTCAACCTATCATTGGTTTTTTTATGGTGTGGCGAAAAATTTTTGCCTAAATTATCTTTGTGGCAATGAAATTAGGTGGTCAGATGGAACTTTGTAACTTGCGTTAAGGTTGTATGTGCGAAAATTTTATAGTATATTGCCGATGGGTTGAGTAATTAAGTTAAGGTTTAATTAGATTTTTAAAAAGTATATTCTCTGCGTAAAGTCCACAAGTAGTTTGAAACTTCTTAGACTATTACTAGGACTGTCCTAGTTCTATTAATAATTATCGATTAACAAAATAACTTAAAAGCCTTAGGAGGCTTGGTGCTGAACATTTCTTCGAAATATCCACATGATATAATTCAATAAGCATGTCGATATGAAATAAGAGATATTTGTATAAAACTTCGAGATGTAGCCTTTAATTTATAATAATAATATTTCAGTTAGATTTATATTCGTGTGCAGCGTATTATAATATAAATATTTTATCTGCAATCCATCAAATGTCGATAACATAAAATGCCCCAAACAAGTAACGATGCGGGCATCCAACCTCTGACCTTGACACACAAGTCCGACTGCGCCATTTGGGTCACTTACCAAAGCCAATAGATTGCCAAAATCTCCAGCCAAAGTAGGCCATTATAGGCTATGAATTTATTAGATAACTTCATTACTGTTATATCGTTTACACGATAGGCGATAAAGGTCGGTTATATAGAGTTATACTTTGATCTTAGCCTCGAGAAGCGATGGTTTATAGAGTAACTGTTTACTGCTTATGTAAATCAAAGACAATTTCGAAACGTCAAGCTAGTTGCACGGTTACAGTGATTATCCAGAAAGGTAACCATAGATAAAAGAAAAAGTACTGACACTAGATTAGATATGTGATATAGATTTAGATTTTCATGTATTTACTTAAAAATAGAACTCCTACTATTTGGCAGATTAAATATTATATTTGGCAGAGAAGCTTTTATAAGATATGGTATAAGTAACTTTGATCGGTCGAATACAAATTCAAAGATGTCTATTTGTCTAAGAAAAATACTTCAACCAAATAAATTAGGTTAATCCGATGATAACACGTGCCTAAGTTAAGAAGGTATTATTATTATAATATCATTAGCCGTTAATTTGGAGCCCAATTCACTACAATAGGACTGGTAGGGTCCCATTCAAGTCTGACCTTGCGTATAACGAAACGGAAGTCCCGGGGCTCAGCCGTTACTAATGGCATAGTTAGTTACATATTATTATGATTTTATAATGTAACATAAAGTTTTATATAAAATAGGCAACTGTATGAACACTTCTTGACGAAAGAATTGGCATGAGTAATTTTTTTCTTGTCATATTTTCTAAGATATACTCAATAAGTAGAATTTGATACACTTAGGAGTACAAGAAATAGGGCCCCGTTGGTCACGATGGTCGTAAGCACAGCTGTTATCCAAAAGGTCTCAGGTTTGATTCCTGGGTCCGAGAAACATTCACATAACAGCCTAGAGTCTGAAAGTTGGCGGTCACCACAACCCCGTGCCTGGTCACGTAAAGCTTCTCAATAGCAGTAGTTGTTACAATTCCACGTCAGAGGCCATCAGTCAGGTTTATTATAACTTGCAAATCACACAATAAGAAGAAGAAGTACCTACCTACCTAGTTCTTTGAGACATTTTCTGAACCTACTAGTGTCTACCCGTCTTTCAGTGGTGTCATAAACCTATAGGCAAAAATGTCCACATTTTAAATAATGTTAACCAATATAGTCTTTAGTGAACAGTAACAAGTCAGTCTAAGCCTTCTCTAAAAACATACAGTTTACGTGAAACGATGTCTACGTAGGAGTAAGTAGGAGATAAAACTTCATTATTCTGTTGTTTATGTATCTACATATTGTGTTACCTACGTGCTTAGATATTAAACCAACTGGAGACGACTTTGCCGTGCCTGTCTCCTCTGACAAGGGTACAAGAGTTGAATAGAGTCATTCTCATTATATGTGTGTGCGTTAGATTTATGCTTAAGTTTGTCAATTTTATAGTGTGCAAGCGTAAAGATGTCATTAAAAATACAATATGGTGGGCGTGATCAAATTTAGAATCTCCTTCTTTGTGGGAAGTTGGTTAAAAAGCATAAGTGAGCTATCACTATTTGTTGCGTTACCTCGCCACTCTAAATTGGCAGACTTTTTCTCATAGAGATTTTTGCTCAAAGCGGTTCCTGTTGGTTAAATAATCTAAGAACACATATTTTTCCACACGTAATTCAGTAATAAATAACATCCAATCATTATGTTATTCGCTGGTTCACGTAACAACTTTCTAGAACTTATTATATGACAAAACATTTGTGTGTCGCTTATCCGTCTCTCACGTAGAACACCGATATTAATTAACTAGCTTCTGCCCGCGACTTCGTACGCGGATAAAGTCCCTTATGCCAGCGACTACGGGGTCAACAAAATCAAAGATCTGAACCGTGTGATATTGAATTTTAAGGGCCCGTTGACTTGAAAACAACGGAATACGCATAGCCATTAGAAACATAAAATGTTACACGTATTAATACGTTAAAAAACATTAAATGTTACTGAGATGACAAAGTCGTGATGACTTAGTGGAAGTCGTGGTGGTTTAGTGGGTAGAGAACCAATCTCTCAAGTATGAGTGTACGTTTTTGATTCCAGGTCTGGCAAGTACCTGCCAATGCAACTTTTCTAAGTTCGTATGTGCTTTCTACGTATATTTTGGAGGGGATGTTAAACTGTAGGTTCCGGCTGTCATTGTACATTCTTGGCAGTCGTTATGGGTAGTCAGATGCCAGTAAGTCTGACCAGTTTTACCAAGGGGTATTGGGTTGAGCGCGTAACTGGGTTGTGGAGCTCAGATAGGCAGGTGCTCCTTGTAAAACACTGGTACTCAGTTGCATCGTGACTGGAAGTCGACTCTAACATAATTGGGACAAAGGCTCTTGAGATAATAACGACAATAATAATGAGATATAAGCACCGCAGGACATCTGAGGCTGATGACGGGGAGTAGCGACCCCGGTGGGCAATATATACTGAGTTCTCCAGGGAGAGTATACTGTCCCCCATCTCCGGCCGGTCGGAGTGAACCATGACGGGGGTAGGTCTCACGCCTCTGGCTTGGCTTGGCCGTCCAGAGTGGAGTCGCTAGAGCAGGATTAGTAGCCCTGCTCGGAGGATAGGTGCCTCGTGGTAAGTGACCCACAGGGAGCGCGTAATCTGCGTTTAAAATCCGCCGAGGTATCCTCACACTTCACCTTCATGTCCCTGTTGCCCTCTTGTTGCTATTCAGTGACTGATTCCCGGGGGCCCAGTAAGTGAGCTGGTGAGTCTCCACCTGCCATTTTTACCATTTCACCATTTTTACATGTATCTAATACATTGTCATGGGCAGGTGCCATAGTTCCCGTAGTTTCCCCGTTCCTAGTCCATTAGCATCCCATCACAATAGCCCAAGTAGTTTTCATCAACAGTTAGCAATGGTATAGCACAGAACCGGGGATTGTCTTTTTTTTAACGACGTCCACCGGGGATTGTCCTTGGGTTCATTTCTATAGTGTATAAAGGAATAATCGTCGGTTTTGTTTCACCATTTCATTAAAGTTGTCTCAAAAGGGCTTCAGAGTGTTGGCTTCGGCCCCACGTTTGCCTCCCAAAAATTCGGAACCCTGTAGTCCCGAGGTCTGGAAGAGACATACAAAATAATAATGAGATATAACGCAACAAATTCGGAAAGTGGGGGCTCGTGACGCCACGTCTAGGTATGTAAAATTTGTACTAAGCAGTGACTTAACACAAAATTCAAGCGTGATATATCTTCGTTATTATTTGTTTGTGAGAAGGAGAAAAGAAAAAATACGTGTTCATTATTTTAGGATTATCTAAAAGACGGACTAATTACTTTTTTTGATTCACCATACCACCTATTTCATAACATTCATTTCTATACATTTCAAGTGTAGTATTGCTCCTGAAGTTCCACATCAGGTGTTCCAGATCTTCGATGTATATACGTCAATAGAGAGTGCTTATCAGGTTGAACCACTTTTGCTAAAAGTCATATCTTTATATGCTATAGTCTAGCTGGGCTCCTGGCGTTCCACATCAGGTGTTTTACATCTTCAATTTTTATAAGTCAACAGAGAGTGCTTATCAGATTAAACAACTTTTGCTAAAACGTCACACCTCTATATGCTATAGTCTAGCTGGGCCCCTGGAGTTCCACATCAGGTGTTTTAGATCTTCAATTTGTATAAGTCAATAGAAAGTGCTTATCAAATTGAACAACTTTTGCTAAAACGTCATACCTGTATATGATACAGAGAAGCTGGGCTCTTGGGGTTCCACATCAGGTGTTCCAGATCTTAAAATTTATTATCTCAGCTGAAAATGCTCATCATATGAAACAATTTTTGCCATGGCACCATTTTTGTATCTCTTATAGTTTTGTTGGTCTGTTGGTGTTCTGCATCAGGTCTTCAAGTTTCGAAGATAAATTATAGCCTATATGTTGAACAGGCTTAATACTGATACAACAAAGAAAAAATCATTGAAATCCGTTCAGTAGTTCCGAAGATTAGCGTGTACAAACAAACAGACATACAGACATACAGACATACAGACATACAGACAGAATTTTTTTTTTGGATTTGTGCTCCATTACTGTTTCTAAACCCCACCCAATTTTTATTTTTTAAATATATTCAATGTACAGACACAGTTTTTTTACAGATTTATTATATGTATAGATTAGGCCGCTTCCAATAATGAAGCTTTAGTAATGTGTTATATATAATATTAATTGTTTACCTTTCTTTGTGTTTTGTTATTATTTGATTTGATCGTGTTGTTTCTTTTCGACCCAGTGATAGTCACCCAGATACTAATTTTAGCGATTGAAAAACATCTGACTATCGGATTTTATTTGTTTTTCTGTCAGCTGAAGAGTTTGTTTGTCTGAATCTCAGGGATTTTTAGACAGATTTAAAAATTCCGTGCAGTGCTAGGTAGCCCATTTTACGAGGAAAATTAGAGGCTACTTTTATTTATTTATATACAGACAACATATGACAGAAGTAGCTAATGACGTGAAGTAGTTCCCAAGGGAAACGGGTAAAATCGCGGGAATAGATAGTTTAGTTATATTCTCGATTTCGACTGGTCTATAGATAATACCGTGTTCACGGACTCTATTAGGGACAGAATTTGAATATCATTGGAGCGGTAATGAGAAATAATAAGGTCGTTCACATTTCATTACATGAATATTTTATTTGACCTAGAACATTGTTGTATTACGCCGATATTTCATAAAAGGGGTAAGCAGAGCCGTACTAAATTCATTTTACCCCATTGACCTTCATCTACTTAAATTATTCAAATAATGATACCCGTTTCTTGCTTTCGATTCGATGACAGATCTCTTATTTCGTCTCCTAATTCTCTATATTATATCTACTCAGAGCTTATAGCATAGCTTAAATACAGGACAACACTTTATCTACTTATAACCAAAACTACAAGTAATCTATTACCTTGCCCATTAAGGTCTAAATAACTTAATGAACATAAAGTTCTACATTAAAAAGACACGAATATACTCTCAAGAAAATAACGTTCCAAATTCTAAAAGTCAAACTACACAGATCAGTCTCCCTTAGCAACACAGATTGCCTAGCAACAGGCTAAACTACGACCATAGAGACGACGCTCTCTGATTTGATTTAAAACCGTCTACAGAAGTTGTTCGAGGGCGTCTCGAGGTTAGAAATAATAGAAAAATCCCCTCCCCTCGACCCTTCACTCCCTGACACCCCTCGGCGCCCTCCGACCTTCCCCAATGTCCTTGCGGAGGTTAGGTCAATAACAGACTCCCTAGATATATTATATCTAACTATTTATCTCGTATGATTATGGAAGAGTTCGTTTCATCAATCTGATTGGAACATGTTTCAAAGCTTAATTTTTTGAAGTGCCATGTTTTAGGTGTATTTTTATTCATGTTTGAAGGTTAAGTTCCAAGAACTGTTTTACAGGATAATTACGTCCTCTCAGAAATAGTCTGGCTAATTTCGTCTTAATCGGGTGTCTATATTGTTTCTAATTATCCTTTTAACATTTTACATTACTGCCCTGTTAATCTTAAAACATATTATTAACCCCCGACGCAAAAACGACGGGGTGTTATAAGTTTGACGTGTCTGTGTGTGTGTGTGTGTGTGTGTGTGTGTGTGTGTGTGTGTATGTGGCATCGTAGCTCCAAAACGGATGATCCGATTGTAATGCGGTTTTTTTTGTTTAAAAGGTATGTCAGTCGGGAGTGTTCTTAGCTATGTTTGGTGGAAATCGGTTCAGGTCTTCAAGATCATCAGCTCGTTTGCTAGATGTGATAGGAATGTTACACGCTCTGTTTACTTGCAAGTATATGTGGGATCTGAAATTTGAAACACTAATGTCTTTTGGAACCAATGAGCTGGTCTGCTGTTAGGGCACGAAGGTAGGAGACGTAACCCTGAACTGCCTTTTAGTAAACCCATCGAGTTTGGGCTCGTTGAATTTGTCTTGACGAGTTCTCTTCATGTTTCTGATTGACGAGAAGCTGATGCTGGAAATGGGATGTGGCGGATGAAACCCTGAAATGTCGGAATGTTTTTTGCTGAAAATCTAGAATGTCCAAAGGTTAATCTTTATTGTTTCTCAGTCTGTGCAATTCTCCCAGAGCCAGTTTGTCATGAGGATTGTTAAACAAAGTTCCTTTGGCCGAGATCGCATATAGCGACCCCATCTTAAGATAAAATAAATTAAATGAAAGAAGGAAAAATTAAGGAGCTCCTTTAAAAAGCATGAAATAAACTTAAATTATAAATTTAAAAAAACCCCCGACCCAAAAAAAGTATGCAATAATTATGACAAAAGGTTAAAAACGCTAAACCCTATAAAAAGCAAAAAATAACTTTTAACACTAGGTACGTAAACTAAATTTTGACGTGTCGGGGGACCGCTTTTTACCTTCATAAATACTTACATAAATAAAATGATACCTACCTAATTACAACATTCGTTTAAAAAAAAACACGTATCTAAAGTAATGAATTAGAGCGGTCCCCCGACACGACAAAATTTAGTTTACGTACCTAGTGTTAAAAGTTATTTTTTGCTTTTTATAGGGTTTAGCGTTTTTAACCTTTTGTCATAATTATTGCATACTTTTTTTGGGTCGGGGGTTTTTTTAAATTTATAATTTTATATTATTAGGTAGTAGGCGTAAAATAGCACACAAAATACACCGCAATTGCACTTACGATATTAATAATTTTGGAGTATCTAAATGTATGTAGCTTGACGTTCCAAAAGAGCTTTTTAGGCCTAATTAAAACAATTTAAAAATATGTTTGAATTATCTATACTATAGTAGTAAAGAGGAGCCGTTTTCCGGCGGTTTCACTCGCGTCTCGTGGGAATTACTGAAAGTACCGGGATAAAATATGTAGTGTGTAGCTTTCCAACAGTAAAAGATTTTTTCAAATCGGTTCAGTATTTTCAGAGCTATTAGGGTTCAGACCAAAAAAAATACTCCTCTTTATTATATAATTATAATAATCAACTAAGTGTATAAATAAAATTGTAAATTACAACCCGTTTTAGTAAGTTTCTCTAATTGTTGTGGAAAATTACTGTCATTTTAGCATAGACGTCAGGTTTCTAGTATAATAATCTGGTTTGTAATATAATAAGAATAATTATAAAGAAAAAATATTCTTAATTTTATTCTTTCTTGCATAACAATATAAAATAATGGATGAATACCACAGATGTAGGATAAGAAAAAAATCTAGAACTGGTTTGTGAACGTGCGTAGCTATACTCCAATTTGGAAGATCCGTATATTTATATCTAGATTAGGTTTTTTTTGTATATATAAGATTAATTAATTTTATAAACAAAATTATTGAGATGTTTAGAACCACATTAAAACAGGTAGGCCTAAGTAATTAATATACTCTTAGGTTATTTAAAATCAATGACGTCAAAGGACTGAATTTTTATGGTATCCATTTTCAAAAACTAAAAAACTTTATGTAAATTTTGGCTATTATCAATAGTTTAAGCGTCTGCGAATGAGTTTGGCAACTTCTTGTAAAATGTTTTTGATATGCAAATAGAAATGGCGCTTACGCGTGCCATTTTTTTTTCAAAGGAATAACACGTTTTGGTATAGAACCTAATATTAAAATATACCGGACTATAATATGAAATCTTCTTCTTACCGAGTGAGTTGCAAGTTTAATCATCGAACCTAGTATCAGTTTTCTTAAATCCACATGACGGCCTCTGCCGTGGAATAAAATAATCGAATATGAGTATGTAATTAAGTGAAGAAAATCATGTTATACCTATTATATTTTAGCTTTACGTAGACACAGTAAAATATGTTAAATATATAAATACAGACCAATGAATTCTGTGTTTTGTATCAAAAGTCTAATGACATCTGTTTTATAGATTGCACCCACAATTGCTAGGTACATAAAATATATACTTACGTCAAAAAATTTGGCGACAACTAAGTATGTGCATACATATGTATATTTAAATAGTAATACTGTTATTGTTATTGTACTTATTTCAACTGCCTCGTTGGTCTAGCTGTCGCAAGTGCGGCTGCTGAGCACGAGGTCTCGGGTTCGATTCCCGAGTCGGGCCGAAATCGCTTTGTGGGTTTTAGAAGACTTTCACAAAGCAGCCCGGAGCCTGGAAGCTGGTGATTGATACACCCGTGCATCGGAGAGCACGTAAATGTCGGTCCTGCGCCTGATCTCTCTCCGGTCGTGTCGGATTACCGTCCCATCGGGCTATGAGAGTTAAGGAATAGTGAGTGCACCTGTGTCTGCGCAAATGCTCGTGCACTATAATATGTCCTGGGTAGTTGGCTAATATCCTTACATGAGAACAGCCGCCGTAGCCGATAATCGGCTAGGAGGACATCATCATCACTTATCTCAATAATAATATAACTTTAACAGACTATAATTCACTGCGCTATCTAGATGCACTAAGTGCAGTTCTTTGTTATTTGACATTATAAATCAGGTTCATTGACTTGCTTGTTGCTAATAAACGCAACGCCTAGACTAGCAACATAAGTTCTATTGGTCTTTATTTCTATTGCTGCTCGTTGCTAGGAATTTTGATCCAATTAACGTTTCTTTAGGGATACATTTTTTTCGGAACTAAGGTCCAAGATTCAAAATTCTTCTTTACTAGGCATAATTTAAATCTTAGCTATAATTAACGCTAATATAAAATATTTTATCATACATATAAATTATTAAGAATTAAGTAAGAAGGTAGTACACTATTGTTTTACTGCAAGTCAAAGGATTTCTAGAAATTATAGTAGGTATTCTTAGTTAGTATTATGTCCAAGTCTTAAAATATCACGTTAGATGGAAAAACTGTAAAATTTTAAAACGCCCAAGCTTAGCACATCCATTTAATACAAGCTACCTGCGCCTGGGCATAGACGTCGGGCGGTCGTCGCCGTCTCGCTAGGGTAACGTTTTGGTCGCCACGACCTTGTCCGTCCGGCGCGCGCGCAGATAACTGGGCTGTTGGCTTTGTGATAAGCTTTTGCTTTTAGCGTTCTTTGATGTTGAGTGTTATGTGTACTTGAAATTAAGATTGTATATGACTTGGTATTTTTTGGATATTTGTAATTTCTAGATTTTGCATATACTTTAAATGATCTCTTGCATTGTTCAAGTGCAATCCCAATCACACTTTCAGGAACTATATTTAATGTAAAATAAGTTAATGTTTACGCAGATTTTCACTCAAAAACCTGTTGCTTGATATTATTCAAAATGCTGTTGCATAATCACCCGTACCTACCTATCTGGAATAAAAATGGTTATATATGTATTAATTAAAATCTTTTCCAGAAATCAATTTAACTAAGGCCCAAGTTCATCGACAACATAAACGTAATTTTTTTGTAAAACTTTACTTTGAATATTGAACATTTAATTTTCACGTGAAAATTGAGAGTAAGCAGTTGTTTAGGGAAAACTGACGTTTATACTATCGGTTAACCTGGACCTAAGAAACTTACATAATTTCGAACAATTTTCACACCAAATTCGAAGTGTATTACGAAATAAATATAACGTAATTTGTACGCTCCGTCTTGTTTGACAATACAACATCATTTGCATACTACGTCAATCTGTTGTTGTCACATCTAGCAATACTTAGGTATAATTTATGTGTCTGTGTTTGTGTTCGTAAAAACTGTTGTCTTCTCTTTGGTTTACTTAGTTAATTCATCTAAGTAGTTATTAAAAAAATGATAAGTTCTAACAAAATGCATGTTGTTTTGGCTTTGTCATGTAATAATAGATACTATTAATATAAATAAATGTTACAATATTATAAGGTCTGACCGTTTGTTGGTGCAGTTGACAGGTCTATCAGTCAGTGCAAAAAAATTCAATTTTCCTTTGAAAACTGACAGCTGTCATCTGCACAAAACATTCGGTACCTACTGTTTTAAACTATATAATGTCATCATCTGTTACAATAATTTAATTAAATATCCAACAAGAGTCGTTAAGATATCAAAAAAGCAATACTTCAGATCAATTCAACACTGTCAAATTATTAAAAAAAGTGTTATTGTAATTTATATCTAAGTATTTTTTTAAAGGCTGGATAGATGATATTTTTTTTTATCATATGTTATAAACTGTGAAGAATCATTAATTAAAGTTTTCAAGTTTTTTTACTTTTTATTGATCCAATGCCATTACTGTCAATATTTTTTTTTTTGTATTCATAAAATAATTAATGTGATTTTAATATAACATAATAACTTAATAAAAATGATTGAAATTTTGATAGCCACATTTGATAAAAAAATATTATTATAAAAAAACATAGACTGTTGGAAATTAGTGTTTGATTTTTCTGCGTTATGGTGTTCTGATTTTTCAACAGTTTCATAATTCTACTTATCTTGGACAGAATCAGTAAGAAGCATGAATATGAAAATCGTCCAGTTTGGAAAAGGTAATAAGTAATATTCCAGGTAAGGACAGGTATGTAAGGTACAAAATATTGAATACATGTAAGGTCATCAAAAATAAATAACAAATTTTTTTATAAGTCATTACCACCTCAACCAAGCTTACTATAAAATGAACCGTTTTATTTCTACCAAATTGTGAAATAACTGGTTTAATGGCAAATCTAAATAAATAAATATAAAAAAAATGTTATCACATTACCACCGTCTCTAAATAATTAATTTCTGTTGCCAAAATCTGAATTTTAATGGCACGCTTTGAAATAGGCTCAATAAATTAATTTTGACGCAATTCTGTGTAAACACTTAATATAGCCACGTCAGTTTTTTATAATGCATGATAAATGTCAAGATAATAATTATTTTATCTATTTATTGATTTCCTTATTATTTTATTTTTAACTTTCTTATCTCTCTTTGAGTTTTGAGGCATAACAGTGTTTTTCATTTCCGCACAAAAAGAAGCTGCTACAATCTAATTTAAAGGTACAATAATATGCTGGAAAAAAATGAAAGGACTTGTTCTTCAGCAGATACAGATTTTCACAGTCACCATGACCTTTCATCACTACTTTCATCAATCTTTATTTCTTTGGAGAAGTGATATCATCTTTGCAGAATCGACATCGAGGTGATGACGATGTGCTGGCTAAAGCTGCATCCTAAGAAGAATAACGAGAGGCGGCAACGAGCCAAAACCAGAAGACAAGAGAGTTAAAATGCGGTGAGAGGCGCCTACTACTGGGTTCTTAGTGAAACTTAGCGACATCTACATATATCCGAGGTAAGGATGTCCAAAGACCTTTCTACTTATGAATAAATAACATCCACGCTCTATTTTTCCCAAGTCCTTCCCTATTTTTTTAGGATAAAGCAGTGTAATTTTTTTAATGCTTATGATAGGTTAAAAGCAAATGTGAATCCCTGTGGTAGGATCAAAAATACTTATTTAGCCTACATGTAATATCACTCTAAGCACTAGCGAGGATTTTTAACATTGTTTCACAGACAATACAAAGTTTCAATGAATATCCAAAATACTAACTGTTCGTTGTCAAAAATATCTAGAAGCTATAGTTTATTGACCCTAAGTTTATTCGCGTTGTTATATCAAAATATACGTCATGTTAGGTCATGGCAGCGACGTATTGAGCTCTTATCAAGTATAGTTAGCTACACAAGTCCATTAATACAATTAGAAATTTCAAAATCTCTAAAACAGTAAATTCATTTGTAATATTTTGATGACCAGGTTGTCTTGTTCTGTACTTGTTACCTACATCTTCATCATCTCCTGAGCCTTTTCCCAACTATGTTGGTTTCGGCTTAAAGTCTAACCGGATGCAACTGAATACCTACAATTACGGGTAATTTTAATACATATTTATCTATTTTATTGTTTTGATTATGGTAATGGACTTTTGTTACTGACTGTATATAATAATTATTTTTACAATTTATAGGTAATTTAACATCAGCTGTAGTAATCAAGCGGATTCAATTTTCAGGTCAAATGCTAATTGTTTTCAGTTACTGATTATATGTATGTGCGGCAGCATAGTTAAATTTAGAAAGTATTTTTTTTATTAAAAAAAAATATTAATTGTGACTGGTAAAATACTTGTATGTACAAAGTAGAAAAACAAGTAAATTATACTTACTTTTTCGTAAATACTTAAGATAAAGTAGACATTACGCTTGAGTCAAGTAATCAGTAAAAATATTTGTGAAAATTATAAATATGAAAGGTTTTTCCTTAACAGGTAGTACTTAGGTATTTTTAATATTAAACAAACAACCTAAAATTACGTGACTACATTTCCCAATTGAGGTTTATGACACTTAATTTCCTAGTAGTTTTAGTTCATACGCCCAATTTACGTCAGAAATTAATTATGTACTTGGTGTACACATATACAAGCATTATTTACTTACACCCGGTTAAAGAGTAGTATACCGCAGACTTTTAGTCGGCCGACAGTCTGATCGGTCTTTTAAAAACTATGGAAATGAATAGAAGTACGAACATAATAACGATCATTTATTTGGCAGTTTTTTTTAACGACGTCAAAAATCATCAAATGATTTTTCCGCCCCCTCCCGCTGTGGGTTAGCAGCAGTGACCGATTAAAAAGTTTGAATGAATTCGCGATTTTCTTAAAAAAAAAAAAACTGTCGGCCGACTATTTAGTCAGCTGTTTGCTTATAGCTTGAGTCTACAATTCTACATTACAAAATACTATGGATATTGGCGTCATTCATCGTCATCATCATCATCGTAGGAGGAAATACATTTTTTTATTATTAAATCAATATTTTTGCTAGCTTTCTTAAATACTTCAATTATTTATAGGTAAATCGACTCATATGTTTTTCCTACTGTATGTTTTAGTATAGTCAGATTTTATTGTCAAAGTCAAAAGCCAGTAAGTGTCACCACCAGTCTTACTTAGGGGAGTTGGGTTGCCAGTGTTGCTGGGTTGAGGAGGTCACATAGGCAGTCGATCCTTGTAAAACACTGGTACTCACTGTAGATGATTAGACTGGAAGCCGACCCCAACACAGTTAGGAAAAAGTCTAAGCAGATGATAGATTTTATTAAGAAAGAATGCACCTTTCAAACTATGTCCAACCGTCCATTTTTGCTATTTCCCTCCATAAACATCATTCTAAATTCAAATATCACTTTTATGGCTACACACTCTATGAAAAGAGTCACCATTTGAATGTTCTACGTATTCCATTCACAATACGAACAAAAAGTTTTTATTTCGGCCAGTGTTGCCGCGCTGAAAACCTATAAAATGAGGCCCCACGCTTAGCCGACATTGAAACTAGTCTGTAGTCTATTGTATTAGTATTTTTCCTGTTTGCTAATACAAAAACTGTTGAAGGAAGTAATGACCTAAATGTACTACTGTTTAGATGTTAAATAGGCCGTTATTTATGACTGTTAAGTTAAATTATTTCAAGCAATCTATAGTTTCAAATAAAATGTCTTATATTCTTGGAAATATACCCAGGTTAATTTGGTCTTAAGTTAAATCTAAGTCTTTAAAAATTAAAATGTTATTTTCTTTAGGTTTTTTTTATAAGTAAATTAAATTAGTAGTAATTCCCCGAACCTATCTTTCAAGCATTCTTTCACTGAAGGTTAAAACATTGCTCTTTTCGAGGCCGTCCGATAAAATCCCTGCTAACTAGATAACAATTGGCAACAAGGCATGTACTGAATGTCCTAAGATGTCATCGTTCCCAATCAAATCCCAACTATTCGAGACGAATCAAATGTTCGCATATCCACACATATTAGGGCACATAAATGTTTATGTATCACATTTTTGCATGTCTGCGTGTATTTATAGCGGTGGGCGTCGGACCACTCGACCTTGTGCTCGAGACAACCCTGGCACCACGACAAGCGATTTCACCTCACCACCACCGATTGAAGCGGACCACACCACATACATTGCTGGCTATGTACGAGCACACCGAACTATCGCTGGTCAAACACAGCGATGTATATCGAACAACGCTTGGGGCCGTCCGTAGTCCGCGCTCGGTATCCGACGCGCGCCTCCAGTCTCGTTTGCCAATTTCGCGCACAAGTTCATCGACTCTTCACAAGGATGCATGAATCAAGTGTAATGATACGATACGGCATCGCCGCTTGTTCCGACCGGACGGTTGCCGCATTGTTTTAGGAACACTGACCTGAATTAACATTGTTTAATGTTGTATAGAATTCAATGAGTTGTGTAAATTGTAGCTTTTTATTTTTACAATTAGGTACAATCAAACTTTTTGGCGGTAAATGAACTTTGTTTAGCGAAGGCGTTGTATAGAAAAACATTGTAAATAAATATTATATGTTTTACTGTAATTTGGTGTTTCATTTATTTTGACTACATTTTTAATAGCCTCATAAATTTATTTTGATCTAATGAAAAGATGCCAAGTCTACAAAATCTGTGGCGAGATATTTTTAATTACAGGCGTTCCTTCAGTAACTATCGGAATGCGCTGAATAGCTGTAAAATCGATTTACACATTCTTGGAAAAAGCCTCAACTCCAATGCGAGTTATCTTTGAGAAGAACATTAACCAATTACACTCAGTTGATGGCATTAGAACAAGTTTCTTGTATTCTATCTTATACTGAAAAAGATTACGAATACTTAGAATTAGCTCAAAGACAGATCATTATTATGGCATTTAATTGGTTAGATGCAATATTAAGCAGTACTAATGTCAAGTCTATAAAACTGGCATCATAATACCATATCCAAAAACTATAACATCAATTAATACAATAGTGACTCCTGTGAGGAGTGTCACGCCTACATGCGCAATCAATTGTGTGTCCACACACACAGACGCACACATACACAGCTTGAATTCGTTCGACCATCGCCCGATCGGGTCACCATGAGATTTTGAAAAAAAAACCAAGATTGCCTATAAAGTCAGACTGAGGACGATGTTAGTCGTTTTTGAAGCACGCTTAGGGTTAAAAGAAAAATAATATATCGTATAGATTAATCCGTTGACGGGTTGAATAACTGAATAATTTTGACGTCGATACGGGTTTCTTTAATTCTTAGAAATAATTCCAGACCTTGATAAACGTTACTTAATTAATACATACATTGAAATTAGTAACACAGTTAATCAATGTATTCAATTGTTTTTTGAAAGGATAGGTATAGAAGTTTTTAGTTCAGAAATAGAGTGACTGCCTATCTGACCTTCATAACCCAGTTACCGATGATCGCGGTACACGGTACGTCTGTGTTAGACTGATTGTCAGGCTTTTTGGAGATGAAAAGGACCTTTTAGCTGGTTTTAGAACTAAAACGGTGAGGCAAAATTAGTATACTTATGATAAAAATAATCGACTAGGATATCCGTATTGTCATATAACCTTAGCAAAACTGGGTCATCTAGATTATTAGCTCTATCGCAGAGATAGAAAAACAGATAAAAAAGTAAATTCATACGACTCCGGTATTCCCTGAAAAGATAGCCTGAAGAAGGTCTCTATATGACATCATGAAAACGGACACACCCTTTTGTTTTCATATGACGGGTTGATCACGTACTCATTGTGACTAATATTTTAAATACGAGTGTAGGTATTTGACTGTCACTCTTTCATGCTTAACGGCTCAACTCCATTTCATTTGATTCATCCTTTTCATTTGATGAGAGGTCACTAAAACTACGTATTTCGCATTCAATCAGGAACCTGCATTATCAACATATTTTTTTACGCATTTCCTTTCACATATCACCCGATCCTCTGCCCAATGGGTTGTTAGTCGCATAGCCTTAACCTATCCTGATGGACTGCTGTCTCCTCCAAGCTGAAAGGATTCGCTCATACTCACCACACTGGGCTTGTATATTGGTGTGTAACCACCACATAAAGCATCCAACTTCTTCCAGCACTCCTCAACGCGCACGCGCATAGACAATACAATATGACCTTTTAAGACACACTACAAACTTTTAATCGGCCGATAGATTGTTCGGGCTCATAAATCAGTATAGAGATCAGTGAAAGTCCCCAATTGCAACGATCAGGTAACCAGGTAAAGGGCTTATTACACTTTACTAAATTCAGTCATCTAATTAGGTTTGTCTAATTAGGTTTCTAAATGATTTTATGAAACCTACCTTCCTAAATGCGATTACATTTGACTGAATTTAGTGACTGAATCATTTAGACGACTGAATTTAGTCAAATGTAATAAGGCCTTTATTAATATTGGTAGAATTCTCGATTTTCTTAAAATATTATTGTTTTCCAACTATCAAGCCAACTCTCGGCCGACTATTTAGTCTTTTGTGTGCGTGTACTATAACTCGACCAACACATCCGACACGCAAGTCATGAACAAAACTACTTTTCCCTGTCAGCCTCAATTTTGGCGCTTCCTACTATTTAATGTTTCCGCTTTAAGTTTACAAGTTTTTTAGTAATAGACCGTATCGCTGGTTACGTGAGCGACCGGCTAATTGTTAGACCAAACTAGAATTTATTGCTTTAGGCAGTGCCGGATGAAAATTGCAAAAGTATTAATTGTTACGGGCCCCTTGGCGTAAGGGCGCTTTAGATATAGGGGGGGTCCGCACAACCGAACTCACCGCTGTTTCTAGATGATGATGGCGTCCACGGCCGATTTCGACCACGGCGGCTGTTCTCACTTAAGGAGATAAGCCAGCTGCGCAGGACATATTATAGTGCACGAGCATTTGCGCAGACACAGGTGCACTCCCTATTCCTTCACTCTCATAACCCGATGGGACGGCAATCCGACACGACCGGAAAGAGATCAGGCGCAGGACCGTTTACGTGCTCTGCGATGCACGGGTGAATCAATCACCAACTACCAGACTACGGGCTGCTTTTGTGAAAGTTTTTAAGAAAACCCACAAAGCGATTTCGGCCCGACCCGGGATCGAACCCGAGACCTCGAGCTCAGCAGCCGCGCTTGCGACCACTAGACCAACGAGGCAGTCAAAAGTTTCTAGATAGTCTAGTTGGAAGTTCACTACTTGAAGGGTGCTATTGCTAGGGGCCCTGCTCTTGCTTGATCTGTCTCTGGCTTCAGTACCTATGTCTGTGGGGTCTAGATATATACTACCCATAAAAGAGGCAAAACTGATTGTAATGAATAGAACTCTTAGTTATCATAGGATGAGGTATATGCTACTTCTAATTTTCTTTATATTGACTCTAGTCCTGATTAACGAGAAAACGGTGATGGAAGTGTGAAAACTACGCTGATGAGATTGAACAAAAATTACATCAGCCCTAAAGTGTATAAGAAAATTAAATATTCGGCCTTTAAATAAAAATATGAGGAAGTATACTGAACTATTTCATGATTTAAAAAAATCTACTAAATACTTTGGTTAGGTACCTTTACATAGCGTTCGTATAACACAAACCCCTATACCTATAAAGACTTATTTCAGTCACATCTAAGACTAAGCCTAACACTATTTAGATGTCTAACTGAAGATAAATATTCATGTCTCGTATATGTAGGTCAGTATTATATAACAGCGGTAACCTAAAAGTTTTTCGATTAGACTAACGGCACGTGTAAGATTACTGTCTATTCATTTCACTGACCGATAACGTATTTGAACCTTTATATTTGTTTAATTAAAAAAATATATTAATAATAAAAGTTGCTGATGAAATCATATCAGCCAAGTTAGTCATCCCTACTAATATTATAAATGCGAAAGTAACTCTGCCTGTCTGTCTGTTACGCTTTTACGTCTAAACCACTAAACTGATTTAAATGAAATTTGGTACAGAGATAGAGTTGACCTTGAGAAAGAACATAGGATAGTTTTTTTTCCCGGACTTTTGAAGAATTCTCTTGGAAACGCGATATAGCCGAACTCTACGCGGACGAAGCCGCGGGCGGAAGCTAGTTATGAAATAAAGCAACAGTCAAGTGAGAAGTGCGCCTCTGTCGTCAAACCTTTTCCAAGATACATATCTCCATAATATTACATCTATAATTATCTCGGAATTGGAAATATCAAGCCAAATCAAGAGAAATTACTTTTCTTTCACGATGCTCGAAAGTCTTGGAATTGAGGCTCCAGGATTTCAAGAGAAGAAAGCCTTAGATAACATGGTGGACCAAAATTAGATACAGTTTAATAATGATGATGAAATCTTGAAGTCTCTACCATACTACGTATAAAGTCGATGAAAATTTCAAGTAAGCAGGTTTATTATGACTACGAGTAGGTACCTGTTAGTAAATAATACAAACACAAACAACCAAGTCTAGCCAACTAATGTAAACAATAAACTACCCTGAACTAGGGTGTTCATAGAAGTAGAAACACCAAGGAGTATCATAGCGATGCCTCCACATGACCTCCTTTAACTCCTAGCTTCCTAGTACAAATATTATGATAACCAGAAAAAACTAGATTCCGGGGCAGAACCGTTCGTAAACTAGTTTAGAAATAAATATTTAATATAGTACAGTTCAAGGATTGTGTAATTTAAGTAAATAATAAATCATGGTTATGTGCAAAATTTTTCACATGTTTGACTTAATAAGAGGTTAGTTCCCACAGCGTGGTCCTCGTTACGGTAAAGATTTGCAAAAGGTAAGCAATCACTGGTTTTTGTTCAAAATATATACTTAAATACGAACTGTATTTAGAAACTTAAAATTTGCTTCTAATACTGAAATTCTATAAAAAAAAATAAAAAAGTATTTAAAGGAAGATATTGAGAAAATAACATCTTTTATGCAGAAGCCACATGCAATGATCGAAGAGTATCGAAAGTTTTATCTTTAAACTATTCTTAAAAAAAAATACGCTGAAAAAATGTTAACAAACCTTTGCCAAAACCTAAAAAAGATTTCACATTTAGCGACACCACGAACGGCCGCTTCATAACCTCAAATTATCGTGACCCATATAAGTCAATTGGCGGATATAATTTACATGTGCGAATCACAATGGTTGCCGCGATCAGGCGTGTCAGAGATGTCGTTGACCTTTCTCGTCTTTAGTGTTTGGACTTCTTGGTTTGAAGACGAAAGAAAGAAGATTCTATTTGAGTTGGTTTGATTTTCGAATAGAAAAAAAACTGGCTGTATGGGTTAACTTCAGTCGCTTCTTGTAAAGCACTGGTACTCAGCTGAATCCGGTTAGACTGGAAGCCGACCCCAACATGATTGGGAAAAGGCTCGGAGGATGATGATGATGAGTACCTATAGGCGCAAAGTATTTTCTTAATAAGTTAATGAGTTTTTAAACGCTTCTTCGGATCCACAATCGATATAGACAGACAATACTAAAATAACCTAGTACAGACCTATTCGTTCCAAAAATATTTTCAATCGACGAGGTTATTCTTATTCTATTAAAATCAACTGAGAAAGAATCCGTAGAAAATCGCTTTACCAGAAATCAAGGTTACTGGTTAGGCTTTTTACGTCATTTCTAAGTACTAACGATGTGGATAGAACGCCTAAGTTTTTTGCTAGGCCATGACTTAGCCTATCTTGAGATAAAAATCTTAAGTTACTACGGAAGTAATGAATATTTGGAAATAAGTACTTAAAGGTGTTATAATACTTGCTAAATCTAGACACACGGCAGTGTGTCCGCCAAGTTCGAGCAAAAAAGCGACACACCGGCCGTGGGTTATATTACACGAACCATTTCGGGCCAAATTCGACCCCCCTATAACTCAAAATCTATTTTGTTTACGCATATTAAATTTCTAGTATCTGTTGAGACCTCCTCACTTATCTAAAATACAAAATTTCATTAATATACCTATTGTAGGTCTTGAGATATTGACGTCAGAAAATCGCTATTTTTACTATACACTCACTGACTGACTCACTCACTCATCAAAAACCTAGACCACTTCCAATGGTCGTATTGACTTGAAATTTGGCATGGAGGTAGGTCTTTATGTCAAGGTAAAGGGAAAAATCGGAAAATGGCCAAGTGTGAGTCGGTTTCAAAATAATGAAGGTGTAAATTTATATCCCTAAGGAACTAAAACGAACTAAATTTATCTATATTTATATATCTTCGAATGGTCGTACCGATCTGAAATTCGTTACAAAGGTTTGAGTCAAAGTAAAGTAAAAATCTGAAAACGGCCAAGTGTGAGTCACTTTCGATAATAACGAATGTGTAACTATGATCCACGAACATAATATATGATAACATGTCATGTCAGTCAGTTGGTAAATCTAGTCCATTTAGTTATTCTAGATCACTTCTTTGTAAGAAGCATAGTGCATATTCAAAAATCTGAAATATAGTATAAATGAGACATTTCCTTAACTTAATCATAAAGAAAAAAAATAAACAACCTTACAAAAATAAATGAAATCCCACCCAAAACAAAAATGTGAAAGACTGCCAAGTTCGATGATATGGGAATGCTTCGCCCATAAAAGAAGTGAGATCTGAATAAGTACCAAGTTCCATACACATACCTCAGTTAAAAATAGTTACTTTTTAATGATGTTACTTGGCAAGTTTTAATAGAAAATTAAATACTTGATTCCTTGCGTTTAGTAGTTTTTTTAACAAGGTGTGTCAAAACTTGCCAAGTAACATTATTAAAAAGTAACTATTTTTAACTGTATGGAACTTGGTACTTATTCAGATCTCACTTCTTTTATGGGCCAAGCATTATATCATCGAACTTGGCAGTCTTTCACATTTTTGTTTTGGGTGGGATAATACTTACCACGTACATATAGCAATTATTCGAAAAACAGTTATTACTGTTTTACTGTAATTCTATAGTAAAGGAAGGAAAATGAAAATAAAGAGAGAAATATGGGTTATAATATTTCATACCTTTACCTAAGATGATTGCCGCGAAGCTGTATTGCTCTGTTTCTTTCAAGCAGTGCATAGGTACATAGGACAAAATCAGCTATCGGTGATGGATGATGCATAACATAGTAAGCGAATTTAGTTATGCTGTGCTACAATACGAGTACTTTGCAATGCAAAAATATAAGGGTTTTGACATAGGACAATCTCACCTAGAGCTAAAGGGCAGATCTCATTTCTTAGAACTGTCAAAGTCAGGATAAGTAGATGTCCATCCCTTGAATAGTGTAAATTACTTAATGCCTATCATGAAGTTATGTCTATCATCTCAAGTATTTAATGAAAACGGAACCTTTAAACAACAATAATTACAAACAGCATCGCTATGAGCAAGTAAACAAGGAAAATATCTACAAAGAGACGGTTCGTCGACCCACTCACTGCACTGCGGTTACTCAGAAACATTGACTAAGCCAGCTTGAGCTTAACATCTGCAGACACCCAAAGGATTACTTAAATTCCAATTATAATTATTGTTATTAAAAATCCCTTAAAAATAATTTAATTTAGTTTTGTAATGTTGAGGAAAATGGGGACGGATTTTTGAAATTCTTGCATTAATTTAATTTAAATGTGTATTTATCCTGGAGTGTAGCATGTCTTTGTTTGTTGTGAATGCAGCCAAAGATGGGTAAGTAGAAGACCTTTGTTGCTAAGTGACAAAATTGTGTAGGTGCTTTGATTCAGAAGTGATGATTTCAAGATGCCATGTTGATGACAAAAAAATGTTGACCCTTTGTAATTAGGTTAGAGATTAAGATCAGTTGAATTAAGTACTGCTCAGATTATTAAAAAAAATCATAGTACCTAAAAAAACACATCCTTTGACATCACCATCAATGATGGACAGAACTATATGATTAAGAATTTGTTAGATTTTTTTTTTTATTTAAAGACCCCTGTGCCGTTTCAACCTATGAATTCCTACTAAAAGGGTTAAAAGGGTTGTACTGCAAGAATTTTCCCTAAAGCCAAGCTGATACAAAACCAAAGACTCAAAAGCCTACTGTTCCACATACAGACGACAAAACACACAAGCATGCGTTTTTACACAAACGCATACAAAAAAGTTAAAATCCGCGATAGGAGCGGCCGGTCCGCGGTCTTCGCCACTTCACTTCTATATTTAGCATCGGACTATATGTACGCAGCGTTCAGGTCAAACGATGCTGCTCATGTGTAGGGAATGACCAGAAGGACAAACTACAATTAAAAATTAACCTTAATTACCTAAAGAATTATAAGATCTCCAAGAAGTAGGCTGACGGTGGCAACACATTTTACTGCCCTGGAGTTGCTTACCATCAGGCAATCGGTCTCCTCGTTTGCCCCACATAAAATTAAAAAAAAAACGGAAGTATCCGAAAAAACCTATCCTCCTAATCCTAGGTATAAAAGTTTTCGAAATCGGTTTTACCCAAATTCGAACACAAAGACAGCAAATATATTTTAAATCGGTAACTGTTGCTCTGCTTGACATGCTGCACAATAACTTCGAAATTTATTATGCCTTTGTATTTTCATGAAAAACTATTAAATCGTGAAAGCACAGCAGGCAGACTGACTTTCTTATTTATAACATGAATTGATAAGGTATTCGAAAGGCAATTAACAAAGAATTAAAAATTATTACTAGGCCTACTTTTGGATTTCAGAATCTGACTGCATAATCGCTGAGAAACAGGTGAAATATTTATGTCATAATGTCAGGTCTTTACAACTTGTCTTATAGTAATGACTACTTTCACTTAAACGTGTGATAAAGTGTGTAATTGAGTGACTTTTTAACTTGGCCGTAAGTTCTCAAAATAAGCCTGTACTTAGTGTCCAATATGAACAATCTTAGTCTACTGATTCATTTAAAACAAGAACAATCTAATGACTATTCTAGGATCTAGAAGACGGGACTGCAGAGCCCCAGAAAGAACTTGAATGTATTTTCAACCAACTTTCCAAAAAGGAGGAGGTTCTCAATCTGTTGTTTGTTTTCTTTTTATCTTTTATTCAGCAAAATTCTTTCATACTCCTAGCGTGAGGAGTATTTGATGATGCAAAAGAGTCATTGGCACAGGCACCTATCGCTTACACCTTAACAACTCAAGTCTAGAGAATAGCAAGAATCCTATTTCCACAGTTCAATCAACATTTATAATTCTGCAATATTCCTGTCCCCTGACATAAGCTGTTACCATCCTACTCGTGCGCCTGCACAAAGGGTAGACATTTATTTTTGTATCTGAATGTCAACCAGACTGTTGACACTACGAGCTCTCGATATTTGGCGAGTGTTTTCTTACAATTAAAATAATTGTGTAATAATTAAACGTTACTTTGTTAAATGGGATTTAAATTGAAGCTGCAACTTCTTTGGTTGGTTTGTTTGGTTTGATCGCGCTAATCTTAGGAAGAATTATATCGATTTGAAAAAAAAACTGTCTTACGTAGACTACTTATCAATACATTTCTGTTTTTTTTTTGTACAGTTAATTAGTAATTACTAATAGTTTGGCCTGATCCTCGTGGTCAAAATCTCCAACTTTTTATACCCCAGCTATTGCATGGTGTAGAAAATATTGGAATTGCAAAGGAAACATCAATCCTTTTACTAACTACAATAATAAAGTTATGATTTCAGATAAAGTTAATCCCATGTTTTTTTTTCACCTTTAGTTGAAAGGTAAAATAGTTCATTGATACCTGTCAGATTCCCCTCCCTTGACACCACGATAAAAAAACAAAATCAAAAAACTCTTCTATTTTTATAATAAAGCTTATCAGCATTAAGTTGTCTTTGTCTTCAAACTGAAGACGGTTCTAAGAGGCACTTCAGCCATCGAGACATCTTGAAGATATGCGTCAGCATTCCGCCATTAAAACCTCTGGAACAATGGACTTGTTACAAAGTCTAAGTTAATACTTTGGTTATTTCGTATGGTTGGGTTTCACGTAAAAACAGGAGAAATGCGAGTTAGGCTCGCGCACGAAGGGTTCCGTACCTACCTATGTACTTGTATCTATAAAACGGCCAAAAAATCACGTTAGTCGTAGTTGTAAAAATGCTTTTGTTGCTATAGCGGCAATAATAGTACATCTGTGAAAATTTTAACTGTCTCATTCTTTTACTATGCTAACTCTGTTTGATGGATAAGATACAGCCTGTAGCTCTGCTACAAGTTAAGAGCAAAAGTATCGTGACAGATGGACGGATAGACGGACAGCGAAGTGTAATAGAGTTCCGTTTTTCCCTTTAGTACGGAACTCTAAAAATTGAATTATGATTATGGTACCCTGTAATCGTTACCCCGGGGTAATGTACTAATGATGAAGGACTAACATAGGCCTTTTTACCTAACGCAGACCATACCACAGTCATAAAATATCTATGAACGTGTAAGTCCCGTGAATACAGGACATTCAGTATTTTTTCGGAATGTAATGTATTTTAACGTATCAAAGTAAGAACAAAGCAATTATCCTAATTAAACTGAAAAAAAACTAAATCTGTATTTAAATTAAATGTACCAATGTATAAACCCTAAACCTCTACTCATATTATTAATGCGAAAGTTTGTATGGATTTATGCGTACTTATATGTATAACTTACTGCCAATCTTAACTAAAGAACTGACCTAGATATTTTCCAAACCATCAACTTTAGACGCTTTTCAAACGGCAATTTTCCGTTCACCATCTTTAGTGGTCTATTATCTCATTGAGCACAGTTCCGATCAAATAAAACACTTTTATGTAATTCAAACTAGAAACGTATGCTCATGTTGATCACAGCTTAAAGTAGGATGTCCATTTTTTAGGTATTTTTAACATCATGAGGATACCATAATTTGTTGCCGAATTATTCAATTAGTTGCCAGGGTAACTGGGTTGAGGAGGTTAGATAGGCAGTCGCTCCTTGTAAAACACTGGTACTCAGCCGCATCCGGTTAGACTGGAAGCCGACCCCAACATAGTTGGTAAAAGGCTCGAGAGATGATAATATTGCCTAAATTAGTGCCATTGATTTTCAATGAAATAAAGGAAAAAATAATTAGTGCCACAGGATTCAATTTACCATGCACAGCATACTTTATAGAGAAAATCTATACTTGTATAATCTACACAATAAAACTTACTGAACTTTTAAAGTAGGACAGAGAAGTTTCAGAAAGAAAAAGTAAACCTTGATAGAAATGTAGATTTCTCAAATAATTGTGATGGACACACAATACACACTACAACGAATTTATGGCAATAATTATTGCATTTGGAGAGTTTACATATTCATAAAGTTTATTAAAGTAATTTCTCATCTTTAGTTTGTAGAAAATCTTATAAGAGTTTGTTTGTTTGTTAATTTATTTGATTGTTTGTTCGCTTGATCGCGCTAATGACAGCAACGACTGGGTCAAATTGAAAAAAAAAATGAAGATAGCCCATGGATAATATCAAGGAAGTGTAGACTACTTTTATCCAGGTTTGCGAAACAGTTCCGACATGACACGAGTAAAATCGCTGACACAAACTAGTGACATGCTAGTTTCTCTGCCTCTCCCAGTCAAGCCAAAAGAAAGTTTTTAACATTGTAATCGAATACCTATTAATAGGACTTTATATTCCAGTAGGCGTCACCATTGATCTTAGATACCACAATGAATGATGTCTAGAAATCTGTACGTGAAATGCTAAACAAAGTTCAACGGCCTATATGGCTAAATATAAAGACTCCGCGTCACTGGTTGGTCGTACAAAAAATTGCGCGCGCGCAGCTCCGTAGATCGTTCATGTAAACATTGCGAATTAGTGAACTGATGATCTAGTTCGGTCTATTTATTGGTTTACGTAACTGTGGAGTTGGTATGTTTCTGGGAAACGGAAATGGGAACAGATGTCCTGATGTGGTGGTTTTGAGCCTTAATACTGTAATGGATCGTTAAAATTAACTAAAGTTATAAATACTATTGAAATAATTAATGTTACATACAAATAAAATCGGTTAAGCCAAACTTGAGATAATTGCGCACTCACATACATACCTATAAACAGGTCAAACTGAGAACACCCTTTTTAGAAGTCGGTTAAAGCTATTAAAGTAACCTCTCTTTTGGTATGTTTTATTGTTAAAAGTTGTGACTTGCACGCATTTATTGGTTTACTTTCCAACCATCTTTTCATATAGAAGTAGGCTATATATCTCCTATTTTTCAAAGACATTCTCTAACGAAAGCTATGCCTGTACTTTAAAAGGATATGTCAAGGCAACTTTAAAGTTATTCTTCTCACATTCGTATCTTCATCATCATCGCATGTAAATCCTTTCAACAATTATAAAATCAGAATGTGTCACTAGCAGTCAAAGTTAGCAGGCAAAGGTATTAAGTTGTTGAGCCTAAACATCACGTTTCTGAATAATCGTGACGCCTAAGCGATTTCCTTAATTGTTGGCTACAAGTTCTACATAATGAAGAGTCAGAGATAACCATAGATTTGTACAGATCAACTTTGCAGATAACAATAGATTTATACAAGTAAACTTTGCAGAATAAATAGTGTTTTCTGAGAAAATTAAAAGTGTGAATTATTTAAGCATCTGCTCATTCCCGCTGCTTTACTCGCGTCCCGTGGAAGCTACTTCCCGTGGCCGGTAAAAATAGAAAATCTTAAGTTTTATTGTATTTGAGGCTAGTGTAACTTCCCAATAGTGTGAATAATTTTGAAATTAGTTCAGTAATTAAGGAACCTTTGCGTATAAACGATACCAACAAATAAACTTAAAAATATAAGATTATATAAAAAAAACAATGATAGGTATAATTAAATAATCAAGGAAGAATTTATTTATCAGTATCTATTCAAAATTGAAATCTCAAAACTGTTCTAACAACTGCAAAGATGTAAAAAAAATGTTGGTAAGAAAAATACAGAATTATAACTAAAAGACGTCTTAATTATTTTCGTCATACCTACCTATATTTTTATATACACTTTTTTATCCCCCGCCTAGCGTAACGTGTGGTCACCGCATCTCGTTAGCAAACTCCTAGCCTGATGTGACGTTACTACGGCGCGTGTAACCTAGATCCAGCCCACAGAGTTCAAAACGCCTAGATTAGAACATCTTGACAAAAGTTCTTACCTACCTACTATGACGTGGCCTGTCTGTGTGCGTGTATTTGGAATACATAAATAAATTATCGCCATTTTAATGTAAATTTTTTGATAATGATGTGTACGTAATTTTGTGTATAAAGTGTTTAGTCTTTTTTATTTGTAAAGCTGTTTTTATAGATTTCGGAAGTTTAAATATGTTTTTCACAGTAAAATACATAGTTATCTTGGTTTTTTTTTATAAATATCGCGAGACCCTCAAACACGGTCGGTTAGCCCCATGGCAAGCTATTTATTAGCTTGTGTTATGGGGTTAGCTAAACTGATAAAAACGTCTTACTTCTTTTTTGACCTGCTGCCTCTTATAATAGACCTACATTAAACAGTTAATTGATTGAAAGAGGCGATAAGAAGTGTGCTCAAAATCGTTTGTCATCCGTCTTGACTTATTTTAAGCATGAATGATGACGCATAGTCATATTAATAGGAAGACCAACAAATCTATACCAATATTATAATGCTGAAGAATTTGTTTGTTTGCTTGAACGCGCTAATCTCGGGAAATACTGGTCCGACGTTAATATTTATTTATCAAAGAAGAAGCTATAGTTATTTTATATCCGGGTTCGTGCGGAGGTTCCCACGGGACGCAATTGTATGATTTTTTAACTGTTAAAATATCCGAAAATGAAGAAACTGACCTACCTGATTTAAGAAAATAACTGTTTCTTCAGGAGCAAACGTAACCACGGAAAATTGCCGGTTATGTTTATTTTCAGCCGCCTCTACACGTTAGCTATGCATTTTGCCCGACAATGCAGTTAGGCGCCATCGCCTAGGCTTTTCATTATTCCCTACATATGTACATTATATAAATACTCATAGATAATATTTTGATGAAGGTATGAAAATATCTACATATACTACATGAACTGACTTTATAGAGCTTTCCAGTTTTTCATCAAGGGCTTTCGTATCCAAAATCTTCCTACATATTTGTGTACGACAATCTTTGCTGCCTAACTTTCTCTTTTTCCCACGAGGCCACTCTATGGTCACTATCAAAAATCTATTTTTAAACTTCAAAATGCTTAATTAAATATTTACGGTAAAGGTAAACCAAGCTATTTATTGTAAAGGGTTACCAAGAACATTAGTGATGCGTCACGCCTCGACGGTTTTCTAGAAAAAACTAGAGCTGGCCCGTGTTAGCACAACCGTAAGATTCGAAGAACACTGGCCGGTAGGCTCCATGGTTTTTTTTAAAATAAGTAAAAAGTCAATAGAATATGTTTTTCTTTTTTTTCTTTTGTTTTGTTCGACCTCTATGGTTGTTCACGCGGTAAATTCTTGTTTGTGAAGAGCGTCTATTAATTTGCAATGGGGTATGTAGGCATTGATGCAATACACTACAAGTACCTAGGTAAGTCATTGTAATTGTTTAACCACTATTTGTACCTTGTTCTATGCTTTTCAAAATTGACCCCAGGAGCATAAAGAGCAATTAAAGACAGTGGTTTAGTCAATAACGGTATTTATCATAGGTACCATTGTACCTCCACAGCGGATAAGGTTTTTCTTACTTCTTGATTTCCAACCAAAGGAAAAAATCTTTCCATCAAAAACATACGACGTAAGTATATCAGTGCAGCGCAAATGCAGGGCAGTGATACATCTAAGAATAGTGTCTCCCACATCTCAGTATCGATTTTAACGCTAGAAAGCGCTAATATTATAGTACTAGCTCTATAGTACCTAGCTCGGTATATTCTCAGGAATTTTCCATCGTGATTGCGTTTCACAAAGGGGTGGAGGTTCTACGCAGTTTCATACGAGCTTGCAAACAATCACAGTCAGGGACTTTCGTTTCGTTTCATTGAACATTTTGTTATCTAGCTAGTACTAGGTAGGTAGTAGCCCGAATTGTTAAAATTATTTAATTTTTAACTTACCGTTCCTGTAATAAGGAGTGCGTAAGTTTGAAGACATTCTTGAAGTGGTAAGTTGATTTGGGAACCAATGCTCTATCTCTATTACCTAATAACTATGTCTCTTTACATGACAAAATTAAGGTAAGTAAGTAGTACCTAAGGTAAATTACGAAATCTGATTTTCTATTTAGTTACCGCTATGCCTATGAAAATCACATGGAAAACTTAACTTTCCACTTCCCGTTACTAAGTTGACAATAAAGAGATTTAAGGACTCTTTTTATGATGTGACATAACCACAATTACATATCATTAAAAAAATATATCTTACAAAAATATGTATTTTCCACTTTTGTATAATTACAAAATTATAATGAAGTAGGCTATTAATAAATTAGCAAATTTTAATTTTATCTGTTAACTTCACAAGTTAGGCTCCTAAGTAGGCTACACGTGCTTAAGTTGAACCACGGATTATTGAACTAACTTCCTAACAGTTAAACAGAGTTCAAAATAGAAGCCAAAGTTATGTGTATTTATTACTCTTACTAATATTTATGAATGCGAAACTTTGGAACATGGTAAGAAAATCTGGTTGTCGATTTTTTGTGATAGAATAGTAAAGTGCAAGCGTGGTGATTAATGCTCAATCCTTCTCCGTGTGAGAGGAGGCCTGTGCCTAGTAGTGGGACGATAAAAAGGCTGTAACAGTAAAAGTAAAGTAATTTTAACCGACCTCCCAAAAGGGAGGAGGTTCTCAATTCATCGGTTTTTTTAAACATAAAATGTTGTTTACGTTAGGTGAGGAATAATATCATGAGCCCTTCTGCTGTAATTAGGTGCAGTTACAGTGTAGAGGTAAAAGGGGTGTGTTAGACTTTTTTGTCAATAACTCACCTAGATGTCAATTCGCGAAATAATTCTTCCTTATTATCTCTATATACTCGGCAAAAATTATAATCAAGCTAAAATAACTAACTGATTATGTACTTTTTTTTGCGAAACTTTTACAACAGGCAGACATACAAACCTAAATAACTTGTACCTAGGGCTGCCATCCGTCCGGGTTTCCCCGGATTTGTCCTCGTTTGGAGGCCGTCCGGGCGGGGTTTCAAGAAGTGTCCGGGGAAAACCCGGACATTTTTCATAGGGCCATCTTAACCTATGGTGCCTGGGTACGCGAATAACCCGGGCGCCTAATAATGCAGAAGTCGAAGTGTCCCAAAACTCCAAAATTTTCGCGCTCGCTTCGCTCGCGGCTTCTTTTCTTAACACATCTTTTTTTGCGTTTAGCTACTTTAATATCACAATATTCAAAAAATTTTGCGCTCGCTTCGCTTGCGGCTTCTTCACTTTGCGGATTTTTTTATTATACAAGTTTAGGTGCTTTAGTGACCCGAAACTCAAAAATTTTCGCGCTCGCTGCGCTCGCGGCGACTTCACTTTGCAGTTGTTTCTATTTTTCAACATTTTTTTGTCTAACCTATCAAGAAGGTAACTCCTAGCTTCCATATGAGCTTTCGTAATTATGACCTTCGAAATACATTAAGTCACAATCTTTCAATACTACATGAGCTAGAGACGGCCCTGAATTTTCATGTAAGGAAGGACATCATTGAATTTAAGTAATATGGTAATATTAAAAATTAGGTCTTGTTTTGTTAAACAAAAAAAATCGGACTCGTCCGGGGAAAAAATGCGATTTACGCCAAATGTCCGGGTTTTTTAAAATATTTGTCCGGGTTTGGCGAAATTCGAAATGGCAGCCCTACTTGTACCTAACACCACACTGCAGGGGTTGAAAAAATACCGTTATTTACAAGCAAACCAGCATGCAAAACTTAATATAACGCAATCATATTGTTTTCTACCGTATAATAGCTCCTCGCATCATTGGCTAAAAGTCATTGATCTCGGACTCATATGCAGTAGATAGTACCACTTTGTTTGTTTATTCAAATTAATGTGTGCATGTGTGAGTGTGTGCGGTGTTTACAACTCTATGTAATGTGTCTGATGAAAATGTGTTAGCAGTTTTTTTTTTCGAGTTTGTGTATTACGTTTGTGATAAAAAAGTGATGTAAACAGTAGCTTCATAGGTGCGCATCTATCTATAACCAAGCTTGAGAGTATTATGTTTAAAGTATTGGGCAATACCTACTTCGGTAGCGATATGGTAGAGCAGTTGCATTTTAAACTTCTTTCTTTCTTTTAAAAAGTATCCAGCAACGATATAAAACCAAGTTTACAACCTGTTGTCCTTCGGTTTTCGTCAGTACCTCTTTTTCTTCCAAAACCAAGCTTTATCTTCTTTTGCAGATCCCATTTATCGGCTTCCAAATCTATAAATAATTATGTAAAGGAGACTTGTAGAAAAAACTGACTATAATTTAACTCTAACATTAGCAACAATACCTGAGCACATTGCAAACCCATCCAAAAGCAGACCGGACACAAGACCAGACAATGTTCATTGTTTTAACTAATAACCAGCTTTGATTGACCTCTCACTGTCGAAGAATTACTAAACAGCCAACCAGTGATGGGGTTCAAGCAATACTGGTCAGAATTAAACCTTCTTTATAACGTAAGACTTTTTTTTATTTTATTGAATGTGGATTCGAATTTTAAAAGCATTCGATTTGCGTCATAAATATATCGGAGCAGTTGTGAGTTCATTTCTTTATGTAGATTAGTAGGCAAAGGTAATGTTAAACTAAACCAAAAAATTGTAGCTGAAGCTATAAATTGAAGAACGCTACTCTAGCATCACGCATTCGTCTCGTTTGCCCTCCACGAGATAAAAGAAAACCTCTATGGTTTCATGAAGGAGAAAAACAGGTCACTCAAAGACGTCAAAGGAGGTTAGATGCATCCAGTAAAATCTACGCTCTCCAGCCAATACCTAATGTCGTGTAGGTATCTGTAGTTCCATCCTGAATAATAATGACGGATCTCGTTGGTAAATAGATGATCCGCTCGAATCTAGACTGAGTAATATTGATACCAAAACACAAAAAAAATCGATCCGGTTATCATCGAAATTTTTGCAAATTATTTCCCAGTAGTTACTCGACATAGTTCTACATGTGTCACAATATACTTAGCAGGATAAAATTAGACTGATACGACGATAAAAAAATAACCTAGTATCTAAAGATAAAGAAAAAAGTGTTCGCTTTTTAGAAAAAGAACTCGTCCCGCCTCCATGTAAAAGCACCAATGTCTTGGACCTATGGAGTGAGGAAAGATGAGCGGAGATGCCATAATGCAGGTAAGTCAGGTGCCTTCTTCTAGGTCACAAATATGGGTAGGTGGTATAGGTGGGCATGACCTAACTAAACGATCAGTTGCGAGTTAATTAATGAGGCGTTCGGGACGTCTGTCAACGATTTTTGGTTTTTGGTATTACTACGAAGCCCCCAACATAGTTGGGAAAAAGGCTCGGAAGATGGACTGTAAATGGGCGGGTTCCAAAGAAGGCGTATAAGGGCGAAGACAGTAGCATTCTTCGTCTCCCGAACACACGCATTTTTTCGGGCAACTTTCTTAGGCGATTTTTTTTGTAATGGCATCTCCGCTAGTCATTTTGTTCTCCATGCTTGGACCACATTCTATGAGTCAGGCAGAGTCAGGCGACTCGCCTGTGACTCATTTCCGAGTCGAATTCCTGCTGACGTCACGGGGTGTGTTTGCGCCGACGCATCGCTATTTTAAACTACATTCCTTATTTGAATTGCGCGGTATAACCAGTGATGCGCGAAAAGGATAGGGTGAATGAGGTTTTATTGTGAAGTCTATGTTTATGGTTATTGTTTTAATTAGTGAGTTTCTTAAGGCGAAGGTAAGGTAAAATAGTGTAAGACAAATACTGCCTTGCCATAGCCAAATTGTGCCTCTGAAATCTATTTAACTTGAGCGTTAGTAGCTATTGAAACAAGGCTCAGAATCCCGATTTTCCGATAAGGTCAATAACTAAACAATTTCCGCGTGATCATAAAAGTTTAACCAGGAAGAATAACCATAGTATTCTTGTTTTTTTAGAGAAAACATGTAGGTAATGCAGCAGAACGATTTTTTTAGAACTAAATCACATTGTATTTAAAATGAAACAGCAACATTGCAACGTGATACACATGCAATAATTACAAAATAAATTAATAGTCTGAAAAACACTAGAAAGACATGCTATTAAAAATCCATGTCAAAATCCTTACAAGACTTTTCTAACAAATCCAAACACAGCTATGATACGACGTTCCATCGTGAAGTTCACCATTATATAGTAGGTATTGTCATCAGAACATACAGCTACCAATTTTCATGACGCTACGACCCTTAGAAGATGGTTAAAAGAGTTTCCTTAGATTCTATTACATAGTTATATTCAGGTAAATGTCGGTCCTGCGCCTAATCTCTCTCCGGTCGTGTCGGATTGCCGTCCCATCGTGCTATGAGAGTGAAGGAATAGTGAGTGCATCTGTGTCTGCTCAAATGCTTGTGCACTATAATATGTCCTACGCAACTGGCTAATCTCCTTACATGAAAACAGCCGCCGTAGCCGATAATCGGCTAGGAGGACATTATCATAATATATCAGGTCGACCTAATAAAAGCATGTTTAGAATGTTCTATTTGCTTAATACTCTTTGTAAGTACGTCAATATCCGTTATTTAATTATTTTCTTGTTTCGCATCAATAAAATAAATAGCACAGATAATAAACAATACTATTAAGTTTAGCTTTCTTTTGTTTGAGCGATGTGTACCATTTGCCGCTTCTAAAGTAGCGTGCACACTATCCGGATGCAAATAAAAAAATATATTTTACATTTTTTAAATCGAATGTTCATTAATTCATTTAGTTACATGATATGTTTGTTCTTGATTTGTACTTATTTTGATCACCTTCGTAAGCTGTTCATCTTTCTATATAACCCATTATTTTTTTCTCTGGTGTAGGTACCTTATTTTGAAAAGCATGAGATAGGAATAGGATATTAAAAACTAGCTACGTAGCAGTTGATTCAAATCTGACTAGGTACAGTAGATAATATTAAGTATATTACCTTCGTATTTAAACAGAAAATGGAACGAACGCTAGTCCAGAAGTTAAGTTGCTCACAAGTTCAGTAAATTCACTCTTTGCTATATCTACCTAGTTGTTTTTTAATGACGTACGTTAGTCAATAAAGGTTCACGATTCCAGATCTAGCTCCCAAGTGTGAATTGCCTGTAAAGCAAAGACGTTTGCGTGCCCATCGCACTTTACAGCATTAATTAATAAGAAAAACGCGTCACGCCGCAGCAAGCGGCGCGCGCGCAGTTTTTGCACCCGCATACCGTCCGGAAACGCACGCGCGATCACCATTTTTTGCTATAATGCATTAATTTTTAATGCGATCGAGAGCAATGGCCGGTTTGTAAAATGATCTAGCGAGAGAGCAATTTGAAGGGTAGTTTCAACATTCCCGTCAGGTGTTGTGCTGTATAATTTATGGTTGAAACTAGATTGTGGTGTAGTACTGGTAGTTAAGTGTAAGTGCAGTAAATTTTATTAATTTGGTTTGATTTAGGAATGGCAGCAACTAAAATTGGTAAGAAAAACCTTATGAGATTCAAGCTTAAAGCTAACTTGCTCAAAGCTTTTAGTATGTTTTTGTATGATGACCTAGTTTGTAAATTGTAAGGAGGTCATCTCATAGTCAGTGTGAAAAGTGTCGCGTTCCTGACTATGGCTTAACCCCTATGCATCAGAGATCTGCGGGATGGTTCAAAAAACTTGTCCTTACGCATGGTAGGTAGAATTATAAGAGGGCTAAGCAACATGGTAGGTAACAGCTAGTTACCCAGTTACAGCACTGGAGAGCTCTTCATGAGAACATGAATGAGAACAGCTTTTTCAGTAGTCTTTAGAACCAAGAAGCCAAATGCCAGCTCTGAAAAGCTCAATTCTCTTAAACGGGTGACATGATGTATCTTCTCCATTAAAGTAAGTAATCAATTACGTACCTTCATAATATATTTTTTACATAACTGAATGACCATAAGATACCGTTGAAACTGTCCGGAGAATAACGATTTCTAATTAACATAAACTGCACATATTCTAATAAAATGCAGTATCTACAGCAGAAGTAGTTATTTTATGGTATTATAAATTAAATGTAAAAATAGCCATAATTATAAGCTTTTTCTTTTATTCAGTTTAATGTTGCTATAATTATTATTTATCTTTGAGTGGTAATAATAATAAAAGTAATTGAGAGCAGCTATGGTCTGGCGGCGTGGTGTTTATTTTCTGTTTTCTTATGGTTTCTTGATGGGTATGCATCTGGAGAGAAATCATATTTTTTCTAAGACGTTTTCATGACATTTCAGTGCACTCAGTAGGTTAGAGATAGTTGAGGGCAAGAAGTTCTCCCCCATTGGACCTGCCTTTAAAGGAGATGGCCAAAAAAAAACCCAGAGTCGACAGGAACGTCATATGTATGATTGGATTCAGTATAATTTGTGGATTTTAAAAAGTATTTCAAATCATCTAAAAACCATGGGGTTCTCTTTACGTTTTTTCGATCAAGAATTTAGTTCACCAAAAAGTTTACTTTTGCTGTTTGATGTTCGTTAGAAGTTGAATGCAGACTCGTGATTGGCCCGTTTTGCATTGCTAAGTCATTTGTTATATTTGACAATGTCACATGGCGCGATTTTCAAAGACAATTTCTCCAAAAACATTTCATAGCCAGTTGTGAAGGTTGCATATAACTGCGAAACCTCTCCAAGTAGGTAAGGTTGGTGCTTAATCGTATCTGGAGTGGTTAAATACAAGACCTTTTAATCACCAGGCCAACTGTGAAACTATGTTGTTATTACTAGTGGCTTGTATAATGTTAGTTTACTTTGCTTTTTTATGTCCCTTGATGTTAATAATCTTTAAAATCAACATATATTCAACATAACCTATTTTTGCGATAATATGAAATAGCTCCTATACCCCATGGATTTCAGTCTGGATTTTTTGGCACCATCAAAGGTCTATCATAAAGAACCTATTGGTAACCATTTCATTGCTGTCGATTCTGGGTTTTTTTTCTATGAAAATTTGGCCATCTCCTTTCTAGTACTTACCCTGTTTTTTATAGGGTTCTGTTTAACTTGAACTTCCGTAGAGATATCGGTCTGAGTAAAACCCGTATATTTTCTTCAACCACTCTTTGCTTTCCAGAGAAGCAGCTATTGTTGAACATTCCAGCAGGCCACACACATTTTGAACAATCAAACTAAGAATAGAGCTAGAACAACAGCATGTTTTCGCAATTGTTTTTGCATTATTCGCCTATAAAACCCTTTTATGTGGTCTATACTGGCAAGGCCAAGTCTTCTCTCGATATCTGACCCTTTAGGTGATAGGGTCGTCGCACCCGCTCACACATTCCGCCGAGATTACCCCTTAAGGCTAATGTATTAATCTTGATATGGGTAATGCTATGTAGGTATATCTGTATGTATTTTTTATCCAGTATTGATAATATTCGGTACACGGACAAAACTAACTGTCCCTATTTAGCTAGCCTGGCTACTGTCTTTGTCTTTAGCTAATATTTTACTGCAAGAATTAATACTGCATCTTGCAGTTACCTAGTTTAGTTACCCATATATGTATATGTATAAGGTAGGTAAACACTGCAAAATTGTCCAAAGTAAATTCTTCTGTTATTTACTCTTCTCCCACCCAAAACAAAAGGATCTCCTTTCCCTTACCAAGACAGAAACTAAAAACAAAAAAAAAACAACTAACCAGAGACTAAATCAAAACAACAACCATTGAATAAACATCAACAAATCGATGTGAACTACGCAGAAACATGGAGTTTTATTGAAAAATTGTCGTTGGAATCGTTCGGAACTGCGTAGGTGCATCATCCGTAGGTATAGGTAGGCATTTATCTTGTAAGGGTCACGGGCATCCAGGCGAGTCGACGAACTGATGACATTGAGCCCGCAAGGTGCCCTAAACATTAATTTATCTCGACGGCTAACGTGAGCGAATCGAAAGAATTCTTTTTTAGATATTGAGTGCATTGATTAGTTGGGTTTGGAAAGTTAGTTAAAATAGTCTATGGACGTTTTGCATGACACGGCTTAGCTAGGCTAGGACCATTGAATATTAGAAGGACTAGACTACCTACCTACTGTTTTAGATTTATGTAGCTAGAATTAATTACCATGAGAAAAACGTTGGAACTCTACAATGTTCTCTCGGGTTTTTTTTTTTCATATAAATAAGAGTTTTCCCAAGTTCCAGTTTATTCCAGTCTGCATAAAATAACAAAGAGTAAGTACCTAGTACCTAACTGTTTAAATAACTCAGCCAGCAAATTGAACCCAGGTCCCAGTTATGCTCCAAGTGGTTATCATTAAGAGCAACAACAAAGCCCATTGTTGTGTGCTTTTTTATTACTATCAAAAATAAGTTTAAATTGGTATGTTCATTATTAGATCAAAGATAAACAACCGATTCCTATTTTCTCCTAACATCAGATTCGTACAAAGGTGTTAGATGCGAAAACTGCAATTTCATGAAGAAAAATGTTAAATTTACAAAAAAAAAACGGTAACAATCCGCCTTCTTCGTGTTCAGCTACTGTTGTGTGTTACAAATGAAAATAATTGTTGACTAGAATGCATTTGTTACTTTTTTAAATCATCTTGTCTAGGATATTTGTAGTGTTGCCCGATTAGAATGACTTCCTAGAATGTGGGGTGTTTATAAATAAGTCTACTGAAAGTTGGAAAAATTTAGTGTAGGTACCTATGTTGTGCATTTATTTACATACCTAGATACCCTTAACAATTCCATCTCTTGGTGTCTCCTGATGCTACGGGATTGTTCGAAAGAGTAACTACGTAAAGGCCTCCAGAAGAAACAAAGGTGGGTTCTCGTGAGTAAAATTCTAATTGCAGACACATCTGATCGACACAGCAAATCAAGTAATTATAGCTCTATAAAATCCTTAACAATCTTAAAAGCATTTTTAATCTACATAATATAAAATCCTAACAGGTTTCACATTGACACCTGGCAACCCAGTATAGTTAGCTCGCCACAGCCGTCCGTCGAATGGCGCGCGCCACTAATTGCGATCATACCAAGCTCCATAATGCATCTGTGGTAATATGGCCATACTTACTCACCGTATCGTAAAACACGCGATCGGTTTTTTCATTGGTGCATCGGACCGAATGACGGGAAGAAAAACGCAGAATGAGGTTACATGAGAACGGTATTGCGAAAAAAGCTTGGGTCACCGCTCGCTTGGCCGAGGGACACGATAATACTACGAATGAGGAAGTGCTCCTAGGCTCCTACATTTTAACTTAATTTTTTACTCAAATCTGTGCCTTAATTTATAAGTATTATTAAACTCTAAGCTCTTCACGATGCAAAGCCGCCGCTCTCGCCTTGGTTGCATATTGTAAAGATTATGTCAGGATGGCCATTTATTAGCCTTAATGTAGTTGCTTGCACCTGCTTGAAGGTGCGGATACGAAAACTAGCAAATACGTCTTGATGCCTTGAAGATGTCCCCTTCCTCGAGTAATGCCGAGTGCGGTTAATAACCCGATACCTACTAAAATATTTTTTAATGTCCTCTAAGAAACTAGTACCTACCTACAATACCTATTTACCTACAGTATCTATTTTGGACTTGGTATGAGGTGGTAATAGAATTTCCGTTGGGAGATGAATTCTTAAAACCCGCTGGATTCTGTCTGAAGAAGAAACACAAGCGGCTATCTACAAACTAACGCCATCTGTTACAATTACGACAAACAAGAATAGATTTTTCAAAAGTAGAATTATGAAGTACATTATTGTCTATTTCAGTAAACTTTAGTTACTTCTATAATGTAAACCATCCATACAATTTAATAGTTATTTAATAAACCAAATAAAAAACAGTTATCGTATCGAAAATAATATAATTAATGTTTCCGAACGTAAGCTAAAAAGTCAACATTTTTGACTTGACATTAGTGACATTGAAATGAATTGTTGACAATTCTCGAAGACTGCGAAGGCGAACACAGCGGAACGCATAGAAATGAGAAAATTATTCTCTATTTTCGTGCGTATTTAATGGTGTCAAACAAAAAATCAAAATTTAAGTAGGCCACTTGATAAGAGAAGTAACAATGTGTAGCAAGAGCCTTATTTCAGTGTTGATACTTTATTTATGGTGAGTTTGTTGTTTAATAAACACATACGTAAATTAGCGAAGGTAATTCCCGTATAGCCTACATTTAACCTTCATGTTTTTCCAGTTTCGATTATGCTCATCAGCACAAAGAAAATCACATGTCCAGATTATATAGGCAGCTGGCTGCGCGAATGCCTGCTGCCAATGACTGGGATTTCTTGATGTTCACTCAGCAATGGCCTAGTTCTATGTGCAAAGTTTGGACGCATAAAAAGCCTCATCACCATTGTGTATTTCCTAAGAAGCCTGACTCCTGGACTATTCATGGAATATGGCCAACTAAGAAAGGAACTAAAGGGCCTTTTAACTGCAATAACACTTGGCTATTTGATGTTGAACAGATTAGACCTATTGAAAATGAATTGGAGGAAGCTTGGACTAATATTGAGAAAGGTAATTATTGAGGATTTTACTTTCATGCCATACTACTTTTATTCCATCTTCAGCTCAGTACAGATGGCCAGTATCCATCACCAATATTTAATGTCACCTCATAGTATGCAATAATTCAAATAGTAAACTTTATTTTAAACTAGCCCTTTTTCCTTGGTTTCACCATGTCCAGTCAGAACTACTGCCCATACTGGAATAAAGTATAGCCTTCAGAGGGTTCAAACAAAAAAAAAAAAAAAACAATTTATTAATTACAATTTATTATATTACTGCTTAACAAACTAACAAGTTTTTCTTTTAAACACACATGCAATAAGTAAATTATTGCACAAGTAAGCAACCTACTTTTGTATGTTTAAATGCCATTCACATAACTTGTTGTACCAGCTGCATTGTGTACTATGTAAATATATAAATATTAAGGTATATATTTTTTTTACATTATGACTTATTATCTCTGATGTATCTGTTTACAATGCATTAGTATCTTATTGAAAAGATAATTGAATATTAACTTTTGGTTTTATCCTTTCTAAGCAAAAGTAACTTTCTGTCCGACTGCCATGCAAAGTAAAGCTAATGAAATTCAAATTAAAGTTGGTTGTCTAGAACCTGAGAAAGGACAAAGGGGACTTTTTATCTAGGTGTGGGAAGTTGTTCCCCCAAGACACGTTTGGACCTGCGGGGCACGCCTAAAAGGCTGATAATTTCTAACAAGGTCTTCTGCTCTAAATCCTGATACCATATAACACCAAGCTAATATGAATTGTAAACAATTCTAAACCATCATTAACCATTTTCTCAACTTTTTGACGTCGTAGTTGAAATACTCAGTAAAATGACACAAAAAATTAAAACAACAACAAATTAATTCCAAGTATTTGACTAATTCAGTCAGTATTTGGAATTGATTTCAACATAACATAATAAACAACATAACTAACTAAATCAATGTAACTGTTATCTGTCTGTTAGTCATCTGAGGTCAGCTTTAAGTCAACAGTCAACACTTATCTCAAGGAAATTGTTGTACAAGGAAACTAAGCAACATCAAACCATGTAGGATTTATTATTTCAGTTACAAAGAAATATGTATTAAACATTGTATGTACAGTTTATATATTGAGTTTAACTTTACATACATTACATTAAGATTACTAACACTTTGTTGTCCGTATATCACCTGGCTGTATCTCCAGAATCTTGATAGCTAGAAGTTGCTATTGTAAATTAAATACTGAAAACTAGAATAAAATGAATATGTTAGTTACAAACAATTTTTTTGCATGCTTATATTAGCTACACTTGTAACTATGTATATAAGAAAATCTTAATTTGACCCACTTTCCGGTCTTCAATTAGGATAAAAAAAATGCACACACTGAGTTCTGATGACAATACATGACTAGCGTGTTTTATTCGTTTTTAAACTATAATTTTTTATTGATAATATTGAACCCTTCTTACGCGATTCGGCTTTTTATTATTTATTATTTTATTATTTTTATACAATTCCAGAAACTGCACTCTACAATCTATGGGCTCACGAATGGAACAAACATGGCACCTGTGCTGCCAGCTTAGAAGCACTCAACAGCCAACTGAAATACTTCAGCAAAGGCATAGAATTACTCAACAAATACCACATGAATGATATGCTCAGTGCTGCCAACATATTACCTTCAAACACTACAGGTTTAAACGCTCAAGATATCAACAAGGCCATAGTTTCAAAACTGGGTATCCGGCCCTTCATAGCATGCGAATTCGAAGATGGAATCCAGTACTTAATGGAACTTCGTATATGCTTTGATAAACAAATGAATGTGATGGAGTGCGAGGGTGAACATGAAATCAATGGGTTGATAACAAACTGTGTTGTTTCTAAAGAAATTATGTACCCGGCTCGGGAACAACCCCCTAATAGGCAACTGGTACAGTTATACAAGTTTGTTAACTGGGTACAGTGGTTTACATTGTAATTTTAGTTAAGAATTTGATAAAGAAATATTGTCAAATTCTTATGTAAAAACCATGGAGTAAGGAAAGATAAGCGGAGATGCCATAATGCTGGTAGGTCAGGCTCCATCTTCTAGGTCAAGTTCAAACAGAGGGAAAGACCAAAACGATCAGTTACGAGTGAACTAACAAGGTGTTCGTGTTCTTTGAAACATCTGTCAACGATTTTTGGTATTACAAGAAATGGTTGGTTCCATAGAAGGCGTATAAGGGCGAAAACAGTAACTTTCCTCGTCCCCCGCATTTTGGCGCGCTACTTTCTTAAGAGATTTTCCATTATGGCACCTCCGCTAGTCATTTTTTTCTCCATGTTTAAACATAGTTTTTTATTGTTAACAGTTGCTCTATTCCCTTCAATTCTAGTACAAAATATGTTAAATATTCTGTATATTTTACGGTATCCTGTTTTTTTGTAGCACTGTTTTATTTTTAAATCTTTCTTTGTATTATTTAAGGTTGTGTTTTATCTCCATGTACTTAATCCAGTGCAATAAGTTTTATTTAAAATCAATTTTATTTAATTGAATGTGTGAAAAAATCTGGGGCTTAAATTAGGATAAATAGTGTACCTATATTAGTTACCAGTTTGTAGTTTAGCCTTCTATAGAAAATTGATTATGCCGTCCAATAGTAAATTTGCTTGAGTCTGCGAACCAAGCTTAACAACAACTACTTATAGATTTTCCCAGCATAATATGAAATTTTGTCCTTAAATTCAAAATTGTCACTCTTCCCAATGTCATTCGTTACTTCTAAAATTCTTCCAAGAAATTTTTATTAATTATTTAAAAATGTTTGTTAAATTTGTATTTTTATAGTTCTCCCCAAGCTTATGGTGAAATCGGAACGTTGCGCAGAAACCATTTTTATTCACATGCGCGTTCTGTGCTCTGAAGTTAGTCGCAAACCGCCATTATGCTTTCTGAGAACTTATTATATTATATTATATTATATATTATTATATCTAGCCTGTAGTGTCCCACTGCTGGGCAAAGGCCTCCCCATCTCGCTTCCACTCTTCCCGATCTTTCGACCGTGTCCACCAATCCGGACGATAGGCGTCTAGTTCGTCACGCCATCTCTTCCGGGGCCTACCCCGCCTGCGGTGTCCATCCTGAGGTGTCCACTGGGTGATAATAGTGGCCCATCTCTCCGGATGCATTCGGCTGACGTGTCCGGCCCAGTTCCATTTTAATGTCGCCGCCTTTTGGCCTACATCAGCGACTCCTGTTCTGGAACGTATCACGGTATTCCGTATGCGATCGGTCCGTTTAATACCTAAAAGGCTACGTTCCATTGCCCTTTGGCAAACCTTGAGCCTGGACTTCTGACACTCGGTGAGAGACCAGGTTTGCGCACCGTAGGTTAGGACGGGCAAGATACACATGTCGACTAACTTTCGCTTGAGTGAAAGTGGAAGGTCCCCTTTCATGTATTGTTTCATGGACCAGTAGCTTTTCCAGGCATTCTCGAGTCGGCGATCTATTTCCTTCTCTTGCCTGTTATCGAAAGAAACTAACTGGCCCAAGTAGATGTACTCGTCGACATAGTGTAGAGCTTGCCCATCTACCTCGACCCTACGTTTCGTGCTGTTGGTCATTGTGTGTGTCTTGCTCATGTTCATTTGAAGTCCAACCTCCAGGCTTGCCCTGCTCAGATCTTGGAGCATTTGTTGGAGCTCTGCTGATGTAGACGCAAAAAGAACGATGTCGTCAGCAAAACGCAAGTTGGTCAGTCTTTTGCTACCGATGACGATGCCTTTAGATGTCCACGGCACAGTGAGTTTTCTGAAGACTTCCTCCAATGTACAGGTAAACAGATTAGGGGAGAGCGGATCACCCTGTTTTACGCCTTTTTCTATGTGAAATGGTGGGCCAGGGGAAAGTAGTTTAATTGAAGCTGTGCTGGCTCTGTAGACTAACTCCAAAAGCTTTATATAGGTCTCATTCACTTCTTGCGAGCGTAAAGATGTAAAGATCGCTGTGTGTTTGAGACTGTCAAAAGCCTTAGAGTAATCCACAAAAGCCAGGTATAACGGTTTATGGTATTCGTTATATTTTTCTATTATTTGGTTGAGCGTAAACAGATGGTCGGTTGTGGAGAAGGAAGGGCGAAACCCAGCCTGTTCGACTGGCTGATGCTGGTCTAGCTGGCCTCTGAGAACTACATTAACTTAAACCCAAGTTCACCAACAACATAAAACGCAGTTTATTATAATTGTCTCGTTGAATTTTCAAAGTAAACAGTTGTTTTAAGAAAAACGGTCGTTTATGTTGTCGATGAAAATGGCCGTTAGTAAGACATTTCTTTAGTGCCTTGTATGTCACATGCCAATCGCATCGAGTCATTAGTAGGTTAACAGTGGATTTCTATAACTGACCTATCCATTGTTTTGCGAATAGAGATTGAATTGCGGATAGATTATTTATAGAAATCTGCAGATAGTAGGGTCTACCAACCACGACTCTGTCCCGCGGAAAAATTGTAAAAATACTTACTTATTTTTGCTTGTAATTAGGAATTACTGAATGGCAAAGACACTAGCGCTGCGTCTATGGTACTTGAGTCGGGGCATAGACTTTAATGAATTTCAAACTAGATTATAAGCAGATGTATTAAATTGTCATAATATTTTATTATATTTTACTTACCTAACACAGATAGACATTTGATGTAGATAATTAATACGATATTAGCTTCAATATATTTTTAGATGATATTTTTTATAAAGCTTTCTATACTGTCGAATTTCTTATACTTATGCCTTGCTTCTATCTTAAAAAATCAAAATCAAATTCTTTCTGCTATCTTTCGCTAACTTATTAACATAGCTTCTGTGCCAAACTTTGATGTAGAATTTATAATATTTCTTAATAAATATGCAATTAGCTCTCTTACTCCTTACCAAAGCAAAACTAGATTCTTATATTGTGGAAAAATAAATCAATTCAAAAGAGAATTACCTACCTATGTATGTATATTTTTGTATTCATGAAATAAACGTTATTAAGATTTTTATATTGTTTTTAAATGAGATCCTAGTCTATAAATATCAAACATTGTATTATTATTCGGGTCTTAAAAGTAGGTAGTTACTTATGTATCGTTTAACTTTCTGTACAATTATAACTTACTAGAAAATCACTTGTATTCAGAATACATACTTAATTATTATTTTACAATAACATAGGCCGATAGCCTGTAACTCCCACAAGCTCTTCTGGTTCTAATATGATTATTTGCCTAACGAAGAAAATAGACCAATTTCATTAAGCAATCGACTCTGGCGCATCCATGATAGCACAGAATAGATATCTAAGTAATTATATTAAAATTAGTGACATTTCTAACCCTGGATATCTCACGAGTTATTCATAATAATATGTGAAGCATATACATAATTTATATTATTTTTCATAACAGCAACTGAAATATGTAGGTAAGGTATGTTCACTAGCGATAAATAATAGTACAAAAGGCAGTAAACAGCAGTAACGTAACTTAGTTTTTCTTGACCTACAAGAAAATTACCTACTGCGTCTATTTTATTACAATGTGCAGGTTAAAATTAGAAGTTTTGATCCTTTCCGTTTGGTAAGTTATGAAGGCTCTTATTCAAACTCTTGAAGATTTCAGTTTCAAATCAGTCCTAAATTGAACGAAACGAGTGTCTTCCAGTCCAACCTTTATCATCTGCTTGCAAAATGATGAACTATGTTGGGATCGGCTTCCAGTCTAAAATTATGCAGCTGAGTACCTACCAGTGTTTTACCTGAAACGACTGCCTTTCTGACCTCCTGTACCCAGATGGGAAGAGATAGGTTATCAGACTGTGGCTTCTGACCACAATTACGACTGCTAATGATCTTCAAATTACAGCCGGGACCCACCAATTTAATGTGCCTTCATTTTGTTATTAATTTGCAGTCTCAGCCACTCCTTGTCTTCGCAATCGGAGCCTCAAGAACAACCGTATGAGATTGAATCTTTTACATTTGCTCAACATTGGCCGGTAACTGAATGTAAACTATGGACATACGTGACCCACCCTGGTGGTAGCTGCTCTTTTCCAAGGAAACCGAACCACTGGACCGTCCATGGACTATGGCCAAAGATTAACAGAACACCGGGTGGATACTGCAATGATTCATGGCCTTTAGATCGGGAAATGATCGACGATCTTGAAATTAAACTGAATCAAACGTGGACTAATATTTATAAAGGTTTGTTTTTGAGAGCATTTCAATTTAGATATTCAGTTGTACAAGTTGTATTTAATATTAAACTCTCTATTAAATCCTTCAGAATCCGAACATTACAGTCTATGGGATCACGAATGGAGGAAACATGGAACCTGCGCAACAGCACACAAATCCCTCAACACTCAATACAAATATTTTAACAAAGGTATCAATTGGAATCACAAGTATTCCTTCAGGACAATGTTTCGAGATGCTGGACTATTGCCTTCGGATACGAAGCCAGTAACTCCTGAGGAAATAGTTGCTGCAATCAAAACTGTAACTAAGAAACTACCAATGATTGTCTGTGAGACCATTTTTGATGTTCAGTACTTGGACGAGTTGCGGCTTTGTTTCGACAACATGCTAAATATTACTGATTGTCACCCTGTAGTTGATGACACTTGTAATAAGTCTAAAGATATCATCTATGCTGCTACCGTCTGATTGTCACTTAAATTTTTTCAGTAATAAAAACAAGTTTTAAGATATCATTTGTAACATTATTTCCAAAACCTTCTTAGCTTTAACATCGAAAGTCATCACATAAAAAAGGACCTACATCAAATCATGTTCCATTTTCAGAAATAAAAAAGGACCTAAAATTGAACCCTGTGGCACTCCTACAGGATCCATGGTTCTTGTAGATTTATCTGCCAGTAAAATCCACAAATTAAAAACTTTTGTCTATCAAACTGAAAAGGTAGGTTACCTAATAAAGTCTTAAAAACCTTCTATTTTTAATGACATAGTAGATATAGTTAACTATTACTGCGAAGTATCATGATAGATCGAATCGAAAGCTTCTGATAAAACTTTTTTACAAAAAAATATAACCGACTTCCCAAAACACTAAAAAGCAAAAAAAAAAAATAATTTTAGGTGCATCGGCCTAGAAGTCGGTGGCAAAATTAACTTAGGGACATCCATTAGACACCGACTTCTAGGCCGATGCACCTAAATTTTTTTTTTTTTTTTGCTTTTTAGTGTTTTGGGAAGTCGGTTATATTTTTTTGTAAAAAAGTTTTTTATTTTCAGCTTTTCAGTGAAACAAATAGGTCACTATCCACAAAACTGGAAAATTCTCATTGATACGAAGAATATAAGCCCAAACACGAGGTAGTTTTCATTTTCAGTTGCCGAGCTCCCTCGACCTTCTCTGGTCTCCATCATCAGGTCAGCTCCAAACCTTCACTGCTGCAAAGGTCTCGTCAATACGAATAATATAAGCCCAAACACGAGGTAGTTTACAGACTCAGTTGTCGAGTTCCCTCGACCTGCTTTGGTCTCCATCATCAGGTCAGCTCCAAACCTTCACTGTTGAATAGTGCTATCAGACATACAGATGAGTGTCAAGGTTTAACCCTATGTATGCTTACAACTTTCGAAAGTTGCCCTCGATTTCTCAGGGTTTCCATCATCAGATCCTGACCTGATGACTATGGGACCAACTGGCAGCTAGGTATTCCGCGTCGAACAAAAAAAGAATCAAGTAAATCGGTCTATAAACCTCGGCGTAATCGATGTACATACATAGAAAAAAAAAAAAAAAACATACCGGCCGAATTGAGAACCTCCTCCTTTTTGGGAAGTCGGTTAAAAATACAGAATATATGAGGCACACATACTTAAAATTGATATAATATTTCGGGTATGATGTAGTTTTACTGTTCATTATTTCAGTTTACCTACCTATAGATAACAAATAGACAATGTAATCACTCAGATGTTATTATGTGTTATTACCTATATTTTAACTTACCTATACCATGATAATGTTAGTAGAGTTATGATTTCCGTCATGACAGTAACTGATCAGGAAGTAAACGGTGCTGAAGTTACAATAGGCAGTAACAAGTATTGTAAGTTTAGATACTTTAGTCTGTAAGTATTGAAGTCTAAGAGAAGCTGCATGACTTAACTAAGTAATATAATGGATACGAAAAACGTTTTCTTGCTGCTTTGCCTTAGGTAAGTTTAGACATACCTACTAAAAAAATATACCTAGGTACATGTAGTTAGGTACGCCTAAGCAACTGCTAACTATATATTCACCTACCAGGCTTTCTTAAAATAAAAATCTTTACAATCCTTAAAATGTTATTAAAGTTCGTTTAGCGATTTTCTGTATAACCGCTACAGATACAAGGCACAATTTTGAAATCAAAAATATTCATTTCCAGTTTCCACCAAGTCTATCTGTCCGATATCAAAGCCACAAACGAAACAGACAATAGCTTCGATATTCTGGTTTTGTCCCAACACTGGCCGATCACACAATGCAAGCTTTGGACTTATGTTACCCACCCCGGTGGCAAATGCGTGTTCCCAGAGAAAAAGAACCAGTGGACCTTACATGGCATTTGGCCAATGTCTTTAGATTATGATAAACCTATGTTCTGCAATGATTCGTGGCCTTTAGATCGAGAGCTGATGAAATCGCTTGAGCATGATTTGGATCAGGCGTGGACCAATGTTTATAAAGGTAAGATTGACAAAATGCCTTATGAATTTTCTAACCGTTGATTATAATCCTAGTCGTTAATCGAATTTTCAGGGGATAAGGTAAATGTGTTTTCTTATTTCCAATTTCACTAAATGGCCTATTAAAATATTAAGTTAATTAGACCGCATATAATCAGAATTGATCGCATCATAGGTAGGTATAACTATCTACAACCAACTAAACTCTATCCATTTAGTTAATGGGTAGGTATGCCATTTCAGAAGAGGAATACTACTATTTCTGGAATCACGAATGGACGAAACACGGCACCTGTGCAATTGTCCTGGAATCCTTCGACTCTCAGCTGAAATACTTCAAAACTGGCATCGAATGGAACCGCAAATATTCCATAGGGGACATGTTGGAAGCTGCTGGAATCATACCTTCTGATACCAAGGCGTTCACTCCAAGGGATTTAGTAGCCGCGGTTAAAGCTAAAACTGATAAGTATCCAGGGGTCGTCTGCCAGAAAATACATGAAGTGCAGTATCTGGATGAATTGCACATTTGCTTTGACAAACAACTTAATGTCATTGATTGTAGTCCAGCGGTTAATACTAACACTTGTGATGTTTCTAAAGGAATCATTTACCCTGCTACTGTATAAGTATTTAATTAAAAATGGGCTGTCTGGTAATAATGTATGTAGATTAAACTTTAGTGTAGTAAATGCCAATGAAATAAAATGTGTAACACATAATTTTAATAGGCATTGTTTGATTTTATTATCCTTCAGCCTTCATCGTACGACATTCAAGGCAACAGGTAGATTAATGAATTGAGCATTTAGGTAGGTAACTACATTGTGTTAACAATAACAAATAGGACATTTAGTATTTACGTTAAGACATTGTTGGAAAACGTATGTATTTAGGGGTTGTGATTCTATACCTATTATTCTATATGATAAGCTCCCAGTGTCAGACAACCCTTATCCTTCTATAGGATCCAAGCATTGTGTGTCATATTTGAAAACATTTTCACAAAAAATGAATGATTTTTGAGTAGTGAGGAATTTAATATAGGGAGTAAGGCTAGGCAGATGATGTTTAGGAATAGGGAGTAATTTAGCCAATCAGGTGATGGTAATCATGCATAACTTAGGAATTTATGATTTCCTAACACGGATAAAGAACTATTAGGTAACGTAATTAATTTGTTTTAGGTAATTCAACAGCCTTTCGGTCGATAACAGTATTCGCTATGGACGTAGTTTCTATTGTTTTAAAATCTATAAAACCTGTAAATAAATGTATCGTTAATTTAGTAGAAATATCAAACATTAGAGAATCCAGTTATTTTAAGAGTTAGGATGTACAGAACAATATTATTTGTCGTTACACTTTATCTTAGGTAAGTGCTTATAATTTATACTAATGTTATAAAGCTAAAGAATCATCAGGAACTACCGGACCGATTTGTAAAAATATTTCAGTGTTAGCTAGCTCACTTAGGTACCAAGGAAGGCTGTATGCGGTAAGTAGGTACTATCTATCTGGATACGCGAAGTAGGTCCTACGGGACGAGTGTGAAACCGCTTGCAAAAGCTGTTATAACGTAGAATATAACTAGTCTAATCTTCATATTTTCATAATTATTTACAGTTTACACGATGCTCAATCCGCAACTAATGAAAAGGCGACGCAAGAAAATGATTTTGATATCCTCGTATTCTCTCAAGAGTGGCCAGTCACAGTTTGCAAATTCTGGCAACAATTGAGCCCTGGAGGCCAATGTGTCTTCCCTGATAAAGAAGATCAGTGGACAGTCCATGGTATTTGGCCTTCGAAACTGGGTCAAAAAGGCCCGGGTTTTTGCAACGACTCGTGGGCTTTTGAACCTGAATTTGTGGAAGTGCTTGAGCAGGACTTGGATCAAGTGTGGACAAATGTTTATAAAGGTAATATGTTTAAAGATTATACTTTACACTAATAACAAACAAATACTTAGTTAAGTAGGTAAGTGATTTTTGCATGTGCCTATTTACTTAATTGTTTATCCCAGCGTTATCATTTACACCCAAAATGTAATGAAGCAGTAAGATAATATCTAAACAACTATTTAATAACTATGTAGGTACCTATAGCCTTGTTTATTTCTTTAGAGACTCCTTCCTAACTGCGGCATTAACAAAGATCTGGATCTTACACTAGTAGAAACGAAAAAGCCATAATCTAACTGAACAAGGTGCGATGCCAAAGGTATCATAATAAAATTATTTCAATTCCAGAGACCGAACACTACAGTTTCTGGGAGCACGAATGGGACAGACATGGTACCTGCGCCACGACCCTACAACCCTTCGCTACTCCTCACAAATTCTTCAGCAAAGCCATAGAATGGCACCGAACCTATTTCCTAACAGACATGCTCGAAGCTGCTAATATTCACCCATCAGATGACGAGGAAATATATGCAGATAATATAATTAATGCTGTTAAAAGTAATACAGGCAAAGATCCCATGGTTGTCTGCAAACATTTTGATGGGGTCCAGTTTTTAGAGGAGATACGTATCTGTTTTGATAAAGAACTAAATGTTATCGATTGTTCTCCTACTGTTTATAGGACCTGTGATGTTTCTCGAGGGATTGTTTTCCCTGCTAGTCCATAATGCACTTTAAGCTAAAGTTGTTAACTAAATAGGGGGGAGAGAGAGCGTAGGTAGGTACATAAATCAAAATAATAGTGTTGAGTGTAGCCAATAAACAAAACTAAGGAATAATTCATAAACATTATTACCTAACTGATTGACATTAATTTTTAGTAGTTAACAGTAGCGAATCGTAAAAGACGTGACAAATTAGTGTGTCCATTTCGACCGCGCGGCCACCTCATAATTTTTGATGAAACTTTGCCAGGAATTAGTAGTAATTTGTTACTTTTCACTCCTCTTTTCCTGAATTTGTTACAAAAAAAACCAAGCCGCTATGACAAAGAACAGTTGGCCGCTAGAACCGCCACTTGCCGTAGTCATCGCCCGTGATTACTCAGAAACTATACAATGCAGATAGACGAATGATACATCAAAAGAAAGGTCTTAATTTGTTAAATTTGTTACAAAAATAAAAAAGGTCAAAACGTAGATATACAAAAAGTTATGCAATGTTAAGTTTTCAGGTTATGAGTAGGTAAGTATATCACCGTAGGCACCAAATTAAGAGAGGCTAATGTGTATAGAAAATTAGTCTTTAATTTGTTACAGCGAAAAAAGACAAAAAAAATACTAGAAAGCAGGTTCAATAATATGTTAGAGTCGATTTTAGTTGGCCGCGCGGACGGCAATATGCCTAAAATACAATTTCGTTTTCTCGTTATTAAAAGTAGGTTTTAGCTTAATTAAAGTACTAGTCGATGGGTAACGTAACCTAGTTTGAATAAATATAGCGAATTTAACTGCAGCATTCGTATTTTAGGAGATATTTACAAAACACAGTGGTATGAAACTGTATGAGAGTAGGGTGTCCATGCATTTTCACATATTCGAAATTTTCGTTATTCACGTCTTATTTTTTAGGAGAGTGCATACTTTATAAAATCAAAGTCACAAATAGATTAAAATTTCTTTATTTACAATCAACACAAAGGCAAACAAATCAAGTAATAAAAGACAACCAGATAAATATAAAATCTTCATAAACTAACATAATATTTATAAATTCTGTGTCACATATTTTCGTGTCAGTTAGACACGAAAATATGTGACACAGAATGTAGACATATTTTCTTAGAGGTACTTATTTCAATTTTAAAAGAATTGTCGTCGTAACAAAAATATTTATTGTTATTTAAAAAATGACATTTATAGTGGCCTATTTTTGTGCCTGGTATAAATTCTATAGTACCAACTAAGAAATAATAATTATCCTTAATGCTAAGAGTAATCGGCAATTCAGTGAGTAAAACTGAGTCTGCAGCTCCGTTTAAATCAAATGTTATGATCTCGCCTAGCTTAAGTTCACCTTTCAACTCTGTGTCACATTTTTGACATTATTGTTAACACAAAGGCAAACAATTGATTTGTTTGCCTTTGTGTTGATTGTAAATAAAGAAATTTTAATCTATTTGTGACTTTGATTTTTATAAAGTATGCACTCTCCCTAAAAAAATAAGACGTGAATAACGAAAATTTCGAATATGTGAAAATGCATGGACACCCTACTCTCATACAGTTTCATACCACTGTGTTTTTGTAAATATCTCCTAAAATACGAATGCTGCAGTTAAATTCGCTATATTTATTCAAACTAGGTTACGTTACCCATCGACTAGTACTTTAATTAAGCTAAAACCTACTTTTAATAACGAGAAAAACGAAATTGTATTTTAGGCATATTGCCGTCCGCGCGGCCAACTAAAATCGACTCTAACATATTATTGAACCTGCTTTCTAGTATTTTTTTTGTCTTTTTTCGCTGTAACAAATTAAAGACTAATTTTCTATACACATTAGCCTCTCTTAATTTGGTGCCTACGGTGATATACTTACCTACTCATAACCTGAAAACTTAACATTGCATAACTTTTTGTATATCTACGTTTTGACCTTTTTTATTTTTGTAACAAATTTAACAAATTAAGACCTTTCTTTTGATGTATCATTCGTCTATCTGCATTGTATAGTTTCTGAGTAATCACGGGCGATGACTACGGCAAGTGGCGGTTCTAGCGGCCAACTGTTCTTTGTCATAGCGGCTTGGTTTTTTTTGTAACAAATTCAGGAAAAGAGGAGTGAAAAGTAACAAATTACTACTAATTCCTGGCAAAGTTTCATCAAAAATTATGAGGTGGCCGCGCGGTCGAAATGGACACAAATTAGTTATACAGCCATACGTCAACATAATTAAAGATTAGTACCTACCTACTTTACTGCCTATATACCTTCACGTCCTTAAGCTTATAGGTATTCACAAAACATAAACCTATACAACTAATACACATATGTTGCTAAGCGCAATACTCTCCCACCGAACTGATTTAGATAAAACTTAGCGGCACATATTACATTAATTAACATTAAATTAAATAGGAATACCTACCTACATGGGTAGTCAAACAATCTACAAATAAAAAACATAAGTATTTCAGTCAAAAAACTTTAATGCGATAAGAACGGAAGTTACAAAAATAGAATCGAACCGGTTATCAAATCAACCGTTTCCAAAGACAAACATAATTATTAGTTCGCATCAGTATTTTCACAATTAATGGGAATATATTGCGGTAAACTATAATGAACAAGAGGTTCGTCAATAAAATTCCACGTCATTTGCTGTAAATTCAAGTTAATTCTACCATCAGCTATGAAATCTGTTCCAAGCAAGGATCTACTTTCTTTACTTTCGGGATGCACGATAAAAGTGGTTAACACACATCGGTCCCGAACTTTGACGGGAATCCGCCCTTTCAAGGCGTTTTCAGTCTTGCCATTCCCTTCTGTTGAATTTTCCTCTTGAAAATGAAAACCAATGCTCTTTAAGTAGCTGTAGAATTTGAACGATGCCAGACTTGTTTTGATAGAGGAGTCTACGATGGCCATTTCTTTGGCCGTTCCAATGCTGATTTCTATCATGAATCGAGGTTTTCCGGCTACTGTCGTAGACACTTTCCTGGGCTCCTGGCTTGCTGCAGGCGCTGGTGCTGGATTTCCTGCTTCGGGAGCTGGCTCCTGATTTTCAGTAGATGTTTCAGAAACCGCCTCATCAATGGTGAGTTTTTGCCTCTTTCTGCACACTTCAGCGACATGGCCGAAGTTTCTACAAAAATTACAGCGCACCCGTTTCCTCGCTGTACGATTTTCGGAAGACGAATTCACCTGCGGCTTGTTATTAGCATTTTCTTGTTCTAAACCTTTTGCGGCTTCTAACAAACCTTCAAAAGTTTCAATACACGTTCTAGGAATTTGTTCCTGGATTTTCGGGTGTAAAAACCCGTACATCATGTCTAGTTGTACAACTTCGGGCAGCGGTGGATCCAACTGGTCAAAGAGGGCTCTCTGCTTTGCTACAAATCTTTGTGTCAGTTCACCGGGTTTCTGCCTGAGCTCAGATAACTCTTGAAAAACAACATAAGCCGGTTTTTTCGGTAAAAATTCTCTTCTCAATTGAGACTCGAAGTCTTCCCACGTTGAAATGCTTTCATTTGTTCTATCCCACCAGGCCTTAGCCTCGTCTTTGAGAATGATGTAAATAGTTTGCAAGGCATCGCTGTCTGCTATGTTTTTGTAGGACTTGTACTTTCGAGCGAAAGTCAAAAAAGTTTCGACTTTCTCATAGTCGCGAGTACCGTCGAATGAGAATGCAGCTTGCGCGAACGAGCGGGAACGTTTCGACGCCATGTTATCTTGAGTTCGGAAGTGCTCGTCAAGAATCACACGAAAACGATGACTATTGTGTCCTGGATCGATGCAGGGTTTACCGTGAAAATTAATTCACCAGCCAAGACGTCTAATGTTTGTTAACCCAAAAAGTGCCGTGAGGTGCTTCAACGACGGGACCGTTACGTGAACGTGTTCCCGGCTATTGCAGACCACAAAAGGCAGGTTATTATTATTTTACGCACTAACACTTTCACTATTCACTTACTGCACCAGTTGATACTTAATTTTCGCCAGTTGAATAACTTTGAAACATCGGCTAAGGGCCGAGGAGGTCACTAAGCGCAGGAGAATCTTAACACCGCGATTCAGAAAAGTACAACGCCATCTAGAGAGCGCACGTGTAAACTTTTGAAATGTAAACTGTTACCTGCAAAATTAATCTAAAAAATAGTGTTTAGTTATTAAATAGTGCTGATTTTGAGCCTCTAAAAATATTTTAATGAATTTTGAATATAATGAAACAATGTTATACACAACACAGACTTTATTCCACCAAGTCTCATCGGAATTAATTAAATATAATTGAACTTTTGTGCCTCCCCCAACCCAGTACATACATAACTCCCGGTACAGTCGGCATGTTAATCAGTAATCAGTAATTATTAAATATTATTATATTTGGCTTCTTACTGCTGCCCCCGCGATACTATGATCACTGCTGACGGTACTAGACCTGAAATTTAAGAAAAAAAAAATTAAAGTTGTTGGCGAATTTTATCCTGGGTGATACTATAAAAGTTATTAAATGAGAAAGAATGACAAAATAAGATGAAAATCCATAGTATAGATATATGGCGGTTTCTGGATTTTATTAGCACGAGGATTAACCATGACAAACAGAAAAAAATACCACATGTATTTCACAGATCTTGTGCTTAGTATGTATACTTTGCAATATTTCAGTATTTTTATATTATTTTTACGAAAAGCGAGAAAGTGGCAGAGTTTAATGAAATGGAAACAAACCTAATAAATCCAATGGCTTATCATAGTCCTCTGATGTGAATATCTTCTTGGGGAATGTAGTCATCAGTTTGAAGCTGTCCTGTTGAGCGTACTCCGATGCATTCATCTGCAGGTACAATCTGGAAAATACCGTATAAACTTCATAAAATATATTCTCGCCGGATTACAGTACCAATGTTTGAGATAGAGAAACTGCCTTATGGATGTCTTCCACCCAGTTACTGGACAACCCGATATCCCTTGGAAAGATGGGTTGTGAGATTTTGTAGATTCTGATGTTACAACTGCCCATTATTTTAATTTATTTTTTATTTATTCCTTTATTTCAGGCAACTAGGGTCCATAAAAAATACAAATACACACATATAATATGTTCAAATTGTAGCATATTTAATATTAGTGAAGTTGAGGGTGTCTCGAAATAAATCAGTCTGTGTCAAGCTATCTTGTTGTTTTACCACATGGTGACAGCGGTGCGTGAAATAAATTAAATAATCGTGTAATTGGTGGTTAAAAGTTGTTAATATTGATTGTATTTGCTGTATAAACATATTAATCATCGAGTACAATGGAACATGCGCGACCACCAGCGGAATTGAGCCTGGAAGGAGGGCCCGCCAACCGGGCCGACGCATGGCGTAAATGGTTACGTCAATTTCAAGTGTTTTTGAAAGCGTCAGGTGTTCATAAGGAGCCGTCGGATGTTCAAGCCAGTTTATTGATAAATTTGATCGGACCGGAGGGATACGACATCTTTACAACGTTTAAATTTGCAGCGGACGAAGACAAAGACAAACTAGAAAAAATTGTTGAACAATTTAATGCCCATTTCGGTACAAAATCTAATACTACCATGGTGAGATTTAAATTCTTCACAAGATGTCAAGAAATTGGTGAGAGCATAGATGAATATGTCACTGCTTTGAAGCTGTTAAGTCAGCGTTGTGAATTTGAACAACTGGAGGATAGCTTATTGCGCGATCGGATTGTGTGTGGGGTCAAGGACACGAGTGTACGCGATAGATTGCTGCGGACAGACGAATTGACTTTAGAGAAGGCGGTAAAAATATGTCAAGCAAATGAAATATCCAACGACGGTGAAAAGCAGATTGAAGGTATTAAAACGGAGGCCTTAAAAAGTGCATCGGTGGACACTATTTGGAAAGGTGGACGGCGAGACGGCCGCCGTAGTGTCAGAGGCGCAAGTTTGAGTGTGGAATCACGGCGTGGGCGCGGAGCTGTCGGCGGCGGCCGGGGCAGCGGCAGCGCGGGCGCCGGCTTGCGTGGCGGCGGCGACGGTGGCGGCGCGTTTGCTGACATGCGCAGCGTTGCAAGCGGGCCAGGCGAGGCGGCCGGGCCCAGCGCGCGCGCCTGTGCGGCCTGCGCTTCGGTACACTGTGATAGCGGTGAACGTTGTGCGGCGCGTAAAGTGAAGTGTTTTAATTGTGGTGGCAAGGGCCATTTCAAGGTAATGTGTCCAGTGCGTAAGTCAAGAAAGGTTTATGAACTGTACGAAGATTACGATGAAGATGATAAGAAAGACTTGTACTACATATCATCATTGGAATATGTGGATACGATTGTGCAAGCAGAAGCCTCGAAGTGGTATGAAACTCTTTATTTATCCTATACAGGCATCGAACATCGTTTCAAATTAGACACAGGTTCGGATCTTAATGTTTTATCAAAAAATGATTATATAAAATTAGGTTTATCTATGTCGAATGTTATTAAAGACCATACTCGTGCAAAATCTTTTTGCGGCAATTTCTTGTCAATTATAGGGTCTTGTATAATCAAATGGATGTATAAGAATGTTACTTATAATTTGAAGTTTATTATATCGGAACAAAACTGTCAGAGCATATTAGGTAAAGATGCCCTTGAACAAATAGGCCTTGTAAAAAGAGTGTTTTCATTGAACTTGGACAATTATAAAAATTTATTTCGGGGTCTAGGGAAATTACCCGGTACTTACACTATTCCTATTGAGAGTAATGCGAGCCCTTGCATATGTCCGGTCAGAAAAATCCCATTGGGTGTGAGAGACCAACTTAAAGAGGAATTGACTCGCATGGAAAGGTTAGGGGTGATACGAAAGGTTCATCATCCTACATCCTGGGTTAATGGTATTGTTATGGCAGGAAAAAAAGATGGTAGCTTTCGAATATGTCTAGATCCGCGGCCACTAAATCGAGTAATACGACGTCAACATTATCCTTTGCCTACATTGACTGAAATAGCGACCAAGTTGAAAGGTGCGCGGTATTTTAGTAAACTAGATGCAAAATCTGGCTTTTGGATGATACAGCTGGATGACAAGAGTGCTGACTTGTGTACATTTGGGACGCCATTCGGCCGGTACCAATATTTACGTTTGCCATACGGCATAAATTCGGCTTCTGAGGTGTTTCATGCTCGAGTTAGGCAGTTGTTAGAAGACCTGGAAGGCGTCGACTCATTCGTTGATGACGTCATCGTCTGGGGTTCTACTAAGGAGGAGCATGATGAGCGCCTTCGAAGCCTTCTGGAGAGCCAATGAGGTAGGTATAAAATTCAATCCAGAAAAGTGTGAGTTCGGTGTGAATGAGGTTACTTATTTGGGCCATAGATTTAGTATTGATGGTATGAAAATAGACCAAACTAAATTAAAGGCGATTACTAATATGCCGAGTCCAACAGATCGTTCATCACTCGAACGCTTCCTCGGTATGGTTAATTATGTTAGTAAATTTATTCCTCATTATTCGGAAAAGGTTGCACCGTTGCGTAATTTGTTGAAAAAAGATAGTGAGTGGTGTTGGGGTGAGTGCGAGGAGGTCGTGGTAAGCGAGTTGAAGCGTGCGTTGTGTGCGGCGCCCGTGCTGGCGCTGTTCGAGCCGCGCGAACCCGCCGTGCTGTCGGTGGACGCGAGCGCGCGCGCTCTCGGCGCGGTGCTGCTGCAGGCCGGCCGACCTGTCGAATTCGCTTCAATGACGCTCACGGACACACAGCAAAGATACGCTCAAATTGAAAAGGAGATGCTGGCAATAGTTTTCGCTTTGGAAAGGTTTCATCAATACATCTTTGGAAAAAATGATGTAATCGTTGAAACCGATCACAAACCTTTGAGGCTTTGTTCAAAAGTCACTTGACTCTGTGCCGGCTAGACTTCAGCGAATGATGCTTCGCGTGCAGCGTTATGACTTTCAGGTAAAGTATACGCCGGGAAAATATATGTTTGTTGCCGACACTTTATCTAGGGCCCCGCTTCCTGATTTATTAAATAATAAGGTATCGGAGGAACTCGAAGAACAGACATGTTTCTTAATACAAAACCTAAGATTTAGTGGTGGTCGGCTTGAAACTGTAAGGGTGCATACTGAACGAGATGAGGAATGTCAAACTTTAATTAATTATGTATTGAACGGCTGGCCCATTAACAAGTACAATGTGAAAGAAATAGCTCGCCCGCATTGGAGCTACAGAGAGTGTTTGGAATATGTTGATGGAACGTTGTTAATGAATAACTTGGTATTTATTCCTAAAACACTCAGGTCGGAGATGATAGAACGCGTGCACGAGGGACATCTCGGTATAGACAGGTGCAAGAGGCGTGCGCGTGACGTCATGTTTTGGCCAGGGATGTCACGCGACGTGGAGCGCGCTGTGCGTGCGTGTCGAGTGTGCTCGCTGCATGCACCCCTGCCGCAGCGCGAGCCGATCATAGCACACCACATACCTGGGTTACCATGGGCAAAGATAGGCTCGGATATTTTTGAAGTCAATAAGAAATATTTCTTGATACTAGTCGATTATTTTTCAAATTTCGTGGAAGTTTCGCCGTTAACAAGTATTTCTTCAAAGCAGGTGATATTAGCCATGAGGGATCAATTTGCCAGGCATGGCATACCCCAGGAATTGATATCTGACAATGGACCTGCCTATTCCTCTAAGGAGTTTAGAAATTTTGTTGAGAACTGGGGATTTAAGCACTCGACATCGTCACCTAATTATCCGCAGTCAAACGGACGTAGTGAGCGTGCAGTGCGAACAATAAAAGGCTTGATATCCAAGTCAGTACATTCGAATGAAGATTTCTATTTAAGCTTGCTTAATTACAGAGCAACGCCACGAGATGGCATAGCGAGCCCTGCCCAATTGCTGATGGGCCGAAGGTTAAATACTCGTCTTCCGTGTCACCATAATAAACTGTTGCCAGAAAGGGACAATACAGCTGATTATAACAACTTGATACGAAATCAAATTAGAAGCAAATCGTGGTACGACTCTCGTGCCCGGCCGCTTCCTGAATTAAAAGTAGGCGACAACGTTGTGGCGCTGGAGGGGCCGCGCCGGGAGTATGCGCGAGTGCTGCGGCGCGCGGCCCAGCCTCGCTCGTACTTCGTGCTCGATGGTGCGGGCAGGGTGCTGCGTAGGAATCGTAGGCACCTAGTGAGGGTTAGTTCTCCTGATCCTGAGCCGTCTCCCGCGACATCGTCGCAACAGACGACTTGTGAGGACGATGTCACCCAGGAAGATACTGGATTAAACCATTCTTCTAGCGAGTCGGAATGTTACGATTCCTGTCCTGAACTATATGATAATGTATCTCCAAAATCATCAGTTGGCCAAATACAAAATAAGCGAACTGAAAGGGCAGCTGCAAGGGTAGCTAAAGAAAAGTTAAAATTTATGAATTAATTACCTAAACCCCCATATTTACCTACTTATTATTATAATATTAATTCATTGAATAATGTCTTGATCAGGTTGATGAGTAGGTATTAATATGTTCATTTTGCATGTTTGCTTATAATTGAAACCAATTTACTTTGTGGAAAGAAAAATATATCTATTATTGTTGTATCGTACTTCTATTATTCTATTAATATTTTAGAATGTGTGTAATTAATTATTATGTAGATATTGTTACACTCTTATTTTGTTTTAAGATGGTTGTAAACAATATGAGGGATATGATAATTATATGTAACGTGTATTACTGATTCCCATTTTGAGTGTAAAAGCGATAAGGTAGGTAATTAGGTATATATGTATAAATAACTTGCAGTATTAAGTTTAAATTAAAATTGTATTGCAACTAAATATAGCTCCTATTCCTTGGGTCACATCATTGTTACTGTACTTACTTATGTTTTTATTTTGTTGCAACTTGTATGGTTACTATTTAAGTATGCTAAGCTCAACCTACATTAAAATGTTATTGTTTAAGGAGGGAGATGTAGCATATTTAATATTAGTGAAGTTGAGGGTGTCTCGAAATAAATCAGTCTGTGTCAAGCTATCTTGTTGTTTTACCACACAAATGACCATTCCAATCCCATCAATTTAATGTGTTTTCAGAAATATTTGAACAAGGTATCACATAATGGTAAAACCGACTAGGTATTTCAAAATGTAACTTGACATTGATGCGGTGCAGGTTGAGACAAATTCTGCAGTCCAGATAAAAAGAGTATCTGTTCTCTACGCTCACACTTTGTATCCAATAGAACTTCAATGCAACTAGATTGACATCTGAAAGAGCTTATATAGGCCTATTTGAAAAAAAAACACTTTCACATTGTAAATCATAATCTTCCGAGCCTCTTCCCAACTATGTTGGGTCGGCTTCCAGTGTTACCGGATTCAGCTGAGTGCCAGTGTGACATTGTAAATACCATCTACTATAAAGTCCGTACCTGACAGCAGCCAGCTGCTCCTTGGCGCCGAAGGTGTGCGCGAGCGCCTTCCCGTCGGGCAGGCGCAGCTGTATGCGCGCCTGCTCGTACGACACCTTGGGCGCCGCCGCCGGGGGGGGCGCCACCGGCGCAGGCGCGGGGGCTGCTGCGGGGGGCTGGCCACCTGCTGCTAACCTGGGGAGCAGAGATTAGTTTTTTCTTTAATTATACAGTTAAGAGAAAATGCTTTGTTGCTCGTTTGTATCCTTAAGGCGTTTGTATAAAAAAAAATAGTTACTGGGCCGATTTGAAAAAGTCTTTCATTGTAGGCAAGGTGAATTATTCCCGGGTAATATAGGATATATTTTATCTGGGTATGGAAAGAAGTTCCACTGGGATGTGAGTGAAACCTTGGGAAACAGCTAGTAAGTAATAGATAAAATAGACCTGAGGGTCTTAATAGGTTTATCAACCCACATCTAACTATTAAAAAACTCTACAACTCAATAATTAAGGTTTGTTAAAGAATTAACATACTTCCTAGCCTGTTTATCAGCTTCAATCTGAGCGCGAACACGTTCCCTAGCCTTCTGATCCTCGATCTTCTCTCGTCGCCTCTGTTCCACTAGTTTCTGCATCTCCTGTTCTTGTAGACGCTGGCGGGCGTCCTGCATCTCTTTGCCTGACTTTATGCGGATGCGTTCACGTTCTAACGCTTCAGCCTGGAATTGTGAGTGGCCATATTTAAGTATTATAAACAGGATATTTTTGTTTGTTTGTACCCTAAAGGCTCTAAAACTATTGAACCCATTTGAATCATGCTCTCGGTGTTGGCAAGCTAGTAACATTCCCTGACAACAAGCTATATTTTATCAGGCATGAAAAGTAGATTTCAAGTTATGCTAGTGACAACTGTAGGAAACATGTTGTTAGTTTAGAAATTATCAAAAATTGATTGACTGAAATTAGGTTGATAAATCAGCATCAACAAGGCATGGACATTACTCAATGTTCAATCAATCAATCAATCAATTGGTATCCAAATAAAATCTCTGTTTTATAATTGAAATGCTATCTTGTGATGAAATTGTAACAAACTTGTATGCTCAGTTTAGCAACTCATAGCACACACACATCTGTCTATATAGTAAAAATTCTCTAAATAGCCAACTAAAACACCTATAGATAAGCTTTGTTAGGCTGTTTGTTATCATTGTAGGTATATATTTCCTGCCAATCTATGTATTTCCAAGAAACTAAGCAAGACTTGGTTTTGAAAATTGAAATAACGGAAGTCTATACCAAGATTAGTTGCTCTTTGACCCGGCCAAGAACTACACGCTGAGTATAAAACTGAATACAAGAATTTCAATTATGTACTCGTGTGAAGTGGTAAATTATTTGATCCACAGGCAAAATAGCCACAAAGGTCTATATGAGAAACATACAAACTGATTCAATTATAACAGCATACTGAGGCATGCAAGAAGTTAATAAGATTCATATAATGTTCTAAATTGGCATGATAATAAGAGCAGTACTTAGCAAAGAGGTCACAAACCTTTTCCTTTTCCTCTCTCTCTTTTCGTTTCTGTTTCATTCTCTCCTCCAGCAACATCAGTTGAGCCCTTTTTTCCTCCTCAGTCAATGGTTTCTTCTCCTCAGTAGATTCCGAAAAGCTACTGTGATCAGTCTTAGCTGCATGGTACTCCATCTCGTCCTGATTTTTGAGCAATTTACCACACACGTCGCATTTGAACGACTTGACTTCTTGTTCGGCGGTTTCGGCGGTCGCGGGGTCCACGGAAGATGTCGAGGACTCAGGCACGGGCGCCGGTGTAGCCTCAGCACTTGTAGACGACGCCACGGTCGGCGCCGCGTCCATCGCAGGGTCGTCAGCGTGTGCCAACAGCCACTCCATAGCAGGCTCAACGCCCTTATAACTCGTCACAGCGAGAGCCTTCTCCCTAAAACCCATAATCATACATTTTAGGTTACCGAATTAGTTCAGTGTGTCAAATAAGAATTCACTAGTCCAAAACTTACGCTCGCTCTTTGGAAAATCCCATCTCGATGAGTGTTTGTATTTCTGCCATTTCTGTGATACAAAATTCCGTCCTTTTTAGTTCATGTAATTTTCTACAATTCACCACCAAAATAATATTTCATCACTCATCCGTCATCAGCTGTATTTTTTAAATGCACGCCACAGATTAAAATGAGTGCGTTTCGATTTTAGCAGACAAATTCGTAACTTCGTTTAGATGATTATGCGTACAGTTGAAAAGCAATACACGATATTTAATATTAAGTCTTAATTTATTTCTAGGTTTTGAAAACATATTTAAATAATCATCTTAAGTTAAGGTAATCTGAAACTTAAGGCGACGAGTGGTCTTGTCGATTAATCGCCCTTATATTAAATACTTTAAATAATAAACTTTTTGTGAGTGACATACCGGTACTTCATTGTTGCGTAGCGAATATAATATTTTAGTAAATAAACAAACTCATACAATATTTATATTCGATATCACTGAGCTTTTAAAGAATGGCTGCACAAAAGAAACCTAGACGAAAAAGTATCCAACACAGCGATCCAGGGAAGATTTTAGATTTGGTGATGAGTTTAACCGACGATACTTGTGCCCAACTACAAATGCGGCTGAATACCTATGTAAGTAGCATACCGTACCTACATGACTAGGTACCATAGGTACGCTACAGCCATAACGACTGTCTGGTTATTTCATCCGTAGTACGCCTGGGGCCAGTCCCGAGATGCATTAGAGTCTAATGATTAGACGATAGAGCATAGAGCCGACTGTCATCATCATCATTACCCTAGCATAGAATTTTCCCAACTGTTTGTGTCTTCCAGTCATACCTCTTGCTTACTGGCTCTTACCAGATGCAGCTGAGTAGGTACTCACAGCTGATAATGAAGCTAATTTTATTGCCAAATAATATTATTTTGTTATTTTACAGCTAGTTGAAGAGTGTGAAGCCGATCTAGTCTTCCAGGTGATAGTGCACCGTGACCGCAAGGAAGCGTACATAGAAGTAGTTGGCAATATTGCTTTGCCACGGAAAATGAAAATAAACGTACGATTAATTTTACCTAATCACGTCTTAATCATAGGTCCTACTCTATCAGCTTAGGTGGAGTAGGTATGATAGAGCACCTAGATAGAACGAAACTTCTTGCCCATGTGAATGGCGATTTCTTATCAAACCTGCCAAAGAAAACTAACTCGTTTCTTCTTTATAGTTATCTCCTAAACTTAACGAGACTTTGAAGTCAAGTCTGGATCATTCTGATCTCTTATGCAACTTTGAAGAGGATTTCCAGTCCATCATCACACCAGTAAGTTTGTTTTACAAATACTTTGATCTCATTAGCCGCATTGGCAACTATATCGGTAGGTATGTACCTACATGTCCAGTGGCCATCGGACTGGTTTGTCTTTTTCGAATATATTGGGTTTGGCCAGTGTATAGGTAACCGCTGCAGCTGAGTAGGTACCAGTGTTTTAAGTGCATGGAGACTTCCTGACCTCCTGACCTCCACAACCTCAAACAGTTTAAAACGAGGCGTATGTTGTTGCCCAACACCCATTTAATATACCAGACCAAAAACTGCCAAAGATATTCAAATAACAGCCAGGAGCCGCCAATTGTACTTACGTTCCAAAACACGGAGGAACTCCTCATGACGAGATAGTCACACACGAATCGGCCCCCTTAAGCGTTCCTGTTGAAATTTCGTCCCGTGCATACTATTAACATCTAACCTTATTTCAGCATATAGCCAAAGACAACACAAGGAAGCGTGTGATAATGTTCTCTGTGGTGGACAACCCGTTTTCAGACATCTTCTGTGTGATAGGACCCAGGGTACCGGAGGGCAATGTCCCGATCATCATTCATGAATGCGGATTGTAAGCAAACGTAGTACTTTCCTCTGAGTTACTAGTTTCCTTTAGCTGTATCGCCTGCGGCCCATGGGAATTTCTTCGCGCACTTGGCTGAAAAGAAGCCTATTGCCTTCCTTGATAAATTGGCTATCTAAAAATGTACCTATGATTTTTTCAAATCAGTCCAGTAGTCATGAAATAATTCCGTTCAAGCAAACAAACTCTTCAGCTGTTTAATATTAGGTACCTAGTGGTTGTTAAAAAAAAGCCTCATGCAACTGGCGTCAGTGGATCAGCTATGATGAGGTCTTTTGAAATCAACCGCCTACAAGCAGCTTTGCCTGTTGTTGATCTAAGTTGATTCTAACTTCTACGCAAGAAGGTATATAGTAACTCAAATACCTACTCTGGATTGTTCTAGATTCACCTGGCCCACGTTAAAGAAGACGATAGCTTTCGAATATGAATGTACCCTGAAAGTAAAGTGCCAGCAACTTTTGCGGGTTGCTAAACGACTATTTACTCAGGTAAGCTAGACTGGCCAACAAAATTATTGTAACTTAGAGAGACGCCTTCTTACTCGAAAGTTCTTAACCGACTCCAAAAGGTAGGAGTTTCTCAATTCGGCAGTGTATATTTACTTATATGAGCTATGGTGGGCTGCAGGATTGTTCGAAAGAGTTACCGCGGCCCTGGTACATAAAATGACTAAGGTTTTAGTCAGTAAGAGTCTGACACTCCCTCACCGCTGCTAACCCACAGCGGGAGGTGAAAAAAGAGCTTCATGATCATCACAGTTATCCTCTCTAAAGCATAGGTAAATAACTTCAGGCTTCTACAATTTCTTTTGAATCCAGGTGGCATCGCTAGAGACCTTGCTACAAATCGCAATGGAGCAAGCCAAGTTGTTGACCAAAGCCGAGTACTGCTCAGTTATGCTCATCGATGTCGAGAAAATGGAACTGTATGACTCCTGCCCACTATTTCAGGTTAGTATTAGGATTAGAATATAACATAAAGAACAAAATAAAAATCTGTTAAGTGCACCTTCCAGAGCCTGACGCTCGTGGCCGCAGTAGGCAGTGCAAAAACTCTTAGAAGATATTGCAGTTTTTAAAATAACGAAGGTAGTCCATCACACGGAGCAGCAAGAGTAGATCTGGATTAATTGGATAGGCTGGTAGTTTTTGTTATTTTCATATTTCTCTGCACCCTCATTAAATGAGGGTTACACGGGTGGAGTTGTAAGAAGACGTGTGACGGAGAATTTTGTAAGAAGATAAAATAATCACGGTGAACGGTAGGGCTCTTATTAATAGTCATAATTATGGTGATCTTTATATACTCAATGCTGATAAGTACTTTTAAATTAATATTTTTGTCCCTATTAGGATGACTCGCATGAACGCCGTTTCCCCTTAGGTGTTGGAATAGCAGGAGAAGTGGTCAGGACCGGGTCACTCATCAACACTCGATCAGCCAAAGACCACCCGTCTTTTAACCCTAGTATTGACAGCTTACCAAATATCAATTGCAGGTAATTCTCCCCTTTCCATATATTTACTTTGTCACGTCACGGGCAGAGAAACTAACATGATCCACCTAAATAAGATCGAAATATAATACCACCGAAATAGGATCGCTCTAGGTTAAAACTACTGAACCAATTTAAATAAAATTTGGTATCATCCATTTGTGTGAAATTTATGTTCTTACATAGTGTCCTTTTATCCAATTGCGGAAAATAGGCCTTCACATGCATGGGTGAAAGAAAGCGTAGGGATCAGCTAGTCTACCAAAAAACAGACCCAATTTCTCCAAAACACTCTTTCCGCGTAGAAACCTGCTATGCTTCCCGATTCGGGAGCAATCCGGTATCATTGGAGTCGGGCAACTGATCAACAAGATCAACGACCCTTACTTTGACGGTATGGACGAGGAGATGGCCCTCGCGTTCAGCATCTACTGTGGCGTCTGCATCATTCATTCCGTTGTCTACCAGAAGATACAGGAGGCTCATATCAGGAATGCTTTAGCTAATGAGCTGGTTATGTATCATATGAAGGTTTGTGTAAATAATCGTCATTCAAAATCAAAAGTCATTTATTCAAAGTAGGCTGAAAATCTGCACTTTTTGATCGTCAAACAAAAGACAGCCCCCAAAACGCCCGCCCTTCACCACTATTTTATTTAAGGAACAACCAAGTTGCCTGGCTTATGGCACTGGCTAGTATTTAATTTAGGCACTGATCTCTAAACCATGACCACATGCAATTCTGAAAGAGCATTTTGTTGACGGCAACATCTATGTAGCTGCCTCCCCATTAGTTGCAAAAAGCCGAGAAACCAGACCCACCTGTATCTACCTTTCTCATAATATGCAGGACCAAAACCAGTAGCATTGCAATTAATAGAGTTTAGTTCTCCATCATTAGGTGAGTGATTCAGAAGTGACTCGCATGCTGTCCTGCACTGGTTACCACAACCACCCTCACCTCAGCAGCCTGCACTTCAACCCTCGAGCGCTGCCGCTGCGGGAACTGCCTTGCTATGTCATGAAGATGTTCGCCGACCTTGGATATGATAAGAGGTATGGTTGTCGTAGTATAGAACCTACCCTATGTCATGTGTGTATGTAGGTATATGAAGAATTCGTTCTTTAATGTATTTGAGAAAACGTAAGTAGTTAGTAAATTATTAAATAGCTTTCTATATTAATTGCCCTACTTCTAAAGAGTATTTGTTTATAACTGAAAGCTCCGAAACTATTGAAGCGATTTGGAAAATTATTTCACGGCCTGGACTATCACTGGATGACATGATAGGCTACCTATAGGTAGCTTATTTAGACACGGGAAGTAGTTTTCAGGAGACGCAGATGAAACCATGGGAAACAGCTAGATTTCAATATTAGGCACACTCAGCGCCAATTATTTAGTTCCATCCATCTACAAACCCTTTATAGATGCTGAACTCCTTTTCATAGGTTCAATATAAAACCAAACAAGATGGCGCGCTTTATCCTATACGTGAAGAAAGGATATCGTGACGTGCCATACCACAGCTGGCTGCACTCGTTCAACGTCGGCCAGTGGGCATATGCTGCACTCGTCAACTATAAGCTGGTGGCTCAGGGATTCTTTAAGTAAGTATCGAAAGACTGTTAACATTGCTGGGCTGCGGCCTCCTCTCACACGGAGAAGGATTGTGCATTAATCACCACGCATGCCCAATGCGGGTTGGTAGTCGAAAGACTGTAGGTAGATGATATTTTTTCATTACCCACATCAAACATACCCTACGTCTGACCCAAAATTTAGCATCACGCTAATATAAAGGTGAAAGAATGTGACTGTTTGTTAGGTAGGTAAGTACTTCTTCACGTGCAAATGGCTGATTTAATTTTGATTATTTCGTAGTACCTGCCAGTAAGAGGAAGACCTAAGAAAAGATGGATGGATTGCCTGAAAGATGACATGAATAGGAAGGGAGTGAGTGTTAGTATGACGAGTGACAGGGGAAAATGGAAGAGGATGATATATTGAGCCGACCCAAAATAAAATTGGGAACAGGGCAGGAGGAAGAAGGTAGTGCCTGCCTACCTTATAGGTATCTAAGGATAACAAATAGGCTCCGACTTATATGGATACGGGAAGATGGTGAAATCACTCGCGGAAGCTTCATTATAAGTTTATAACTACCTAATGAACAGTGTCCTAAATATGTTTTAAATATATTTTGTTGTTTACAGTGACTTGCAAGCACTGATGTTCGTGCTGGCGGGCCTCATGCACGACATAGACCATCGTGGCACTACCAACAGCTTCCAGATTAACGGACGTGAGATATCCACTGTTTTAAATGAATCTTTACTTGTTAAGTTAAGAAGCTTAAACTCACTATTCTGATAAACCAAACTACAGGACCAATTGCAAAAAATATTTCAGTGTTAGACTTTTTATTCGGGTGCGCGAAGAAGTTTCTACGAGACGCGAGTAATTTTGTCCGGGAACGGGAAGAAGGTCCACGGGAACAAGGGTATCGCTTAGGTGATACCACAGGTCCTTGTTACACAAGCTTTAGTAAATGATTATTTCCTTTACACACCAAACAGAGACGAACCTAGCAGCCCTATACTCGAGCGAGGGCAGCGTGATGGAGCGTCACCACCTGGCTCAGGCTATGTGTATACTCAACACGGAGGGATGTGACATCCTCGAGTCGCTCCCTCGAAGGGATTACGATAGAGCTATCATGATGCTGAGGGATAATATCCTGGCTACAGACTTGGCTAATTATTTTAAGTAAGTGGTACATTGATGAATTTTAAGGTAAACTGGAAGCTCGAAAATAATAGCAAGATTTGGAGTGCGGTGTGCGGTCCACATGGTATTTTCGCTGCAGCAAACAGTTACATATTGCACGCGAATATTTCTGTACGCGAAATTGCACTTGTGCGTAAAGACTAGCAGTGATCTCGCACCGACATGTTTAGTTCGCGGATAGTTATGTACACGGCTTTTTTAGCTTACCTATAGTTTTTGAAATATCCTTTCCTTAGGCATCTATTCTATCATTTCAATGTGTCGATCTCATATTCAACATTCGGAAAATGTTTTCAGCTTACTCTAAATAAATGGTCTTTCATCTTGATTATGCTCTTTTTACGGTTATTAATTTTCAGGAACTTTAACGAATACAAGGTGATCTCCATGGACTACCAGAAGGGCAACCGGTTGCACTTCTCAGCTCTGCAGTGTCTGCTGATGAACGCTGCAGACTTGAGCGATCAGCTGAAAGACTGGGGAAGTGTGAAGAAGACTGCTGTGAGTATTCATAATATTGATCTCCTATTTGCCAATTATCGGCCACGGTGGTTCATATAGGTACTTAAGAACAATAGCCAGCTGCGCTGCGTACGACATATTATATTATAGGAGGGCACAAGACTTTCCAGCTGTTTACTGTACGACGATGGCAAAAGTGGAACTTTGTATATATGTATTTTGATAGACAAAAATCCATATTACCTAGATTGGCCTTTCTGGTCTTGTATTTTAAAGGTGACATTGTACGTGATGACTGCATGAATTGGATTGTATTTTTTTATTATTTTAACTGAAAGCAGTGTTTTCTCATAATGTGGCGCTTTTAAAGAGTATTAGGGCGGCATTGAATTGTAACGAAAAGCGCAAACCAACTATTGATTGGTCTTGATTTGGTTAAAGTTACTCTTACGATTCAGACTGCAGTGCTAACGGAGTTCTTCAAGCAAGGCGAGTTGGAGAAGATGCGAGGAGACAACCCACCTCTCATCATGGACCGAGACAAATGCTTCATTCCTGATCTGGAGATACAGTTCCTGCAGAGCGTCTGCTTACCACTTTATGAGTGAGTTAATGATCTCCTGATATGAACACCCTGCCATATGACAATTAACTACCTATATTTGAAGTAGGTTTTGGAAACTTTAGCCACCTTTCATAAAACGTGGTCCTAAAAAATAATTATTATATTATATTCTATATGTATTATGTTTATGTACTGTGTAGCTCTACTACATACATATGTTTAGTTTATTGTTATTTAATATTTGTTTAGTATTTCATATTTGTTGTGCACATATAATTGACCCGACATCTATCGAATATCTCTATCGCTTTAAGGTTGGCTGTAAGAGAACCTCTTCTCCTCTTCTCTTTCTGTAGTTTTTAAGCCCGGGAGTCTAGAAGTTAGAGGTGTGATACCCTTGTGCCTGGGAGGGTAGGTAAAGCCGTTGAAAAAAATCCACATCGTAACTACGTTCCCACTTATGTGATTTGCAGCTAGAATTGAAAACCAATTTTTAAAACGATATAATTATAATATGTGTATTTTCAGTCTGTTGGGTAGGATAATACCGAAAGCTGCGCCTTGTACGAAAATCATAGAGAATCACATTGAACGGTGGGATGCATCGAAACCTGTGTTTGCAGAGGTAAGCAAAATTATACTGAAATTACATATCATGAAGTTAGTTTATTGGTTGAACGTGCTTCTACAAGTCCGATTCAAGATTTTTTTTTTTGAAAACTGAGTATATTTTAGGCTTTTTATACTAGTGCACTAAGTTGTGCCGTCGGACCTAGGTTGAAACGGCAGGAAACACCCAGAAACAAAATATTCATCTACATCATTTTCGAATATTATAGGTACCCATTTAAATTATCTTATTAATTCATATATTGTATGCAAATTCCCAGGTACCAATCACAGCAGGCCTATCGGTTCTTCTAAGCCCTGAGCTAGACAACCTCATTGAGCTCAACCTTAAAGAAAAAGAAAGGAAGGAAAAAGAGCGAATGGAAAACCCGGGTGACTCGCAAACGTCAGTGGCCGACAATGACAAGTGAATATCACCCGCCTTTTTAGTCTATGGGTCGAATTTTCAATTATCGAATAACTTTTATCTATTGGCGATGCAAAAACGCAAAAATTATTAGTGTACTAATCTATCATTTTTTAAATATCTAAAGTAAGCGTCCACAGGCACACATCGCAAGTATCGGACGCATCGCACGTAACGGATTTTACCTTGCCATGTATAAGAATTCATACAACGGCGTCCATTGATCCGCATAGTATCATGGACGACTCAGATACATAGCTATGCTATAATGCGATACGTCCGATACGTGCGATGCAGGCCTGTGGCCGCTTCTTACCTTAAAACTACAGAGAGTGATCTTCATTTATGAGCAATTTTTCATTAAAGTTCTTGAGTTATTTGATAATTGGAAATTCGGCCCTATGGTATTTGGTCTCTTTGATAGAATAATTTTATGGAGTTGAAATACATCAAAATTGCATGTGTATGTAGGTCAATTAATTTAAATTAGTTGAATATAACTATGTGCGTGTTTGTATGTATTGATATTGGAAGGAATGCCAGAATGGTTTAGATTATCTTTTTGATAAATGTTTAATATGATAAAATTGTTTAATAAATAATGTAGATAAATGTCTCGTGTTTGTCTGTCTGTTTTTGTTAGAATTGCCTTAGCAATGTTTTGAAAGTTACAATTTTTACAAAATTGTTAATTGCTATTTGTCTATAATAAAATAAATACAATTAACTATGCGTACATTATTTATTAACGTTTTAAAACAATAGTATTATTAAAGTAATAATTTTAAATGCGGGTTACACCTTATCAACAGGAACAATTTTACATTAAAAATGAACCTAGTTATCACAATCAGTGTTTTTTGAATAAAATCACTCAATATAATTGCTTGCAACATTCACTTTTTGTGTGGCCAGCCTAACGATCAGTAGCTATCAATAAAAGATAACTACCTATTTCCAAATAGGTGTTCATTAATTTTGGAACATAATTAATCAGAATTGGAAAACAAATGGATTTCACCACGCACCAGGGATAACTTTAATGAGAAGTACACCCCCGCACTCGACGTTAACTCGATGTTACATTCTAGGTTCTAGAAGCAATCGTAGGTAATCCATCTATTTATTTACCTATGTAAATATAAATGAATATACCTATTTCGTAGACCCAGGTGAGCGCCATTAAAGACAATACACCATAAGGCTTCTACTAATTTTATACACTGAAAATGTTACTTTTTTTACTAAACTTAATCTATTCTAATCAAGCTATTAAAAAAAACAATCAAAATATGTCGTAAAAAGAACTGAATCGTTGTGCACCTATTTACTCACTGGAATATATTTTTAGAAAACAATCACAGTCCGGAATGCTTTTGATATATTTCTTTGGTAGTAAATATCTTATTCTAAAATTGAGTTAGTATAAAATAAATCCGTTTACAAAATGTAATAATTACCACAGTATGTCTTACTTAAAATGAGAATAAGTATTAAAATCGATAGTATTCCCTGACAAAGCTTTTTAAACATTTACTTCAAAAACATTTATTTATTACGAAAAGTAATTAAACACTTTTTAGACACTGGTAACATCAAAAAACAGAATACAAAAGAGTATGCATTAAAAAAAGTATCGATACATCGACTACACCACTAATCTTATCTTTAGTCGATTATTGCAATAGTCGAATAACATTTTCAAATCTGGAATGTTCCGAGTTCTTTATTCAAAATGTTCAAAATCTCGAAGGTATTGTTAAAGTCAAATCTTCTGTTTAGCCTAATAGGCCATTTTCTCTGGGTTGCAGTAATTCTTCTACAAATGCCTTCACCATTACTTTCAGTTTGGCGTTCATTGATTCTTGTTCACTGTAAAAAAGGAAATACATGGATGTAGTACGTAAAGGATGTAAAGGAGCTCGTGGCACAGTACTCGTGGCTCGAGTAAAAGCCGCATGGTCGATCGATCATAGTACGGTCATCGATATAAGCAAAGCTTGTCGCGATCGGCTCTTATATGGGTTTCGATTTCCTGATTTCCTCCGAATTTTGGAATGGACTTTAGTCTTTAGCAGTCGCTACGGGCTACGGTTAGTCAGCAGAAGCCGAAAAGTTTGACAACCAGTCTTATGAAGCAATATGCCTGGGTAACTGGGTTGGGGAGGTCAGATAGGCAGTTGCTAAATGTAAAATACTAGACCGGGCCCGTTTAGGCGGAATCTGACTCCAACATTTTTGGAAAATATTGTATATATGATGATGAGCTCCTACAGGTAGATGTATTTCTATTTTCCGATTATCTATGTAATCTCAAAATATTTTTAAATATTATTTAGACGCAGAACAAAATCCTTATTTTTTAGCAAGTGTCCTCACCTCCTACTCTTAGCCTCACACACCAGCTCGGAGTAATACTTGAGCTTGGGCTCAGTGCCGCTGGTGCGGACAGTGACGGTGAGGCCGTTGCTGCAGCGGAAGATTATCATCTCGCCCGACGTGTAGTCCTGGTCTAACCCGGTGCCTAGGACATCTGCAAACGATGGGAACAATATTTAGAAAAGCTTCTTTTAAAATAATTAGCATGGATGATAATATTGATGATTTTTAGTTACATTGATCCAAGGTTTGAGTCTGGTGGATAAAGAGGGGAAGTAGACATAGTGGTATAATCAATTTGTAAAAATAATTGTCACAGCATTGCGTCACGGAGATCGGAATATACATAATTTAGCGATTAAATTATATTAATACTTATTACAAAGAGGAAAGAATTGACTGTGTTTGCCCCGGGTGACATAAGTTACTTTTTCATTCGGATACAGGAAGACTTACCCCGGGCGGGACGCGAGTGAAACCGCAAGTAACATCTAGTTATTTATAATGCCATCCTTCTCATAGAAAAGATTAGCTACTTACTCAAGTGCGCTTCTCCGTTGACATTTTCAGGAATTTTAACGCCGGCTGTGAAGTCGTTAATGTAAACGATCTCGCATTCACCCACTTTCTTGGGGTACTGGAAATACAAAAAAAAAATAGCTCAGAATTTATTTTTATTTAGCTTAAAAAACCATACTATTTTTAAAAACTACACTTGGAATGGGCAACTAGAATCAAACTTATTTATACATTTTGCCGTTCTTAAGTACTTGTAAAGGCCTAAATTAAATTAATGATTTGACTGAATGAAAATTCAACCACTCCCCAGTAGTCCCAGTATACAAATTAGCGTATTTAACCACAAGAAATGTAATACATAAATACATATATATTATATATCCTGGTCGAAAATCGTTGCAAATCCTTATATACAACATGTAACGTAATTAACGCACACCCTCAAACACCCCAATTAGAATATTATGTTATAATCATAATACATTCACTGAATTTTTAATTTAACATGTATATGCATTGTTATTTACTAAATTAATTATATCAATTCTTGGAGAACTGTTTGGTCATACTACTACGCACGCAAATATCGCGCCGCGCGCCGCTCGACTCGACACAACATAACGAAACTACGGAAAAAGCCGACAATACACGAAGTCTTATTACTTTGAGTTAAGCTTTGGTTTCCTAGGAAAGCGGTGCCGTCATATAGCGACCGTAATACAGCGGTGAAAGACATCACCAGAACGTTGTCTATGTAAACAAAATGGGGCGGTTTCCTAGAGAGCGGTAACTGACGCCGTAACTTCAAAAAGCGGTGCCGCCATTTGCATGACGGCCGTCTTGACGGTGTCAGATAGTTTGGTGAATGTTTTATTGAAAGCGGTGAAGCTTTTTTAAAACGTATTTGTGTTTTTTTTTTCGGAACAACGTCAAAAATTTGTTACAACTCTTGGAGCAGCGAGGACGACGAAATTTTAATAGATTTCGTTCGAAACCACGAAGGCAATATCTAACATAAAAAGTAAAGATTATAGAAAAGTCAACTAAACAGAATTGGTGTTGTGAAATTTGAGAAATATTAAATAAAACAGGTTAGTAAGTATGATACAACTAACAAAAAGTTCATGACGGTGTGTTAAAACGGCCGTGGAACTTTCCACATGTAATCACCGTAAAGATGACCGTCTATTTGCGTCCGTAATAAGACGGCCGCTATATGACGGCACCGCTTTCCTAGGAAACCCAAGCTTTACGGTCTATTTGAATTTGTTTTGACTGTACAGGGTTAATATGACAATAATTTCCGTAGTTTTAATTATTTTTGGGATAAAAAATTACCTATATTAAAAAGGGAACAAATATAATGACCACCATAAAATGCTTTGATACCCTTAGTTTTGCAACCAGAAAAATCTACTGAACACCAGAAAAATAAAGTCTAAAAATGTAATAGTACCAGCTATTTTAGTCACGACTCCACTTTAAATTGTATTCGACCACCAAAGGATGATGGGTAAAATTGGCCGGTATATCCAATAAAAACCATTTGCATATCAAATGATAGCTTAGACCCTAAGCTTCATTTTTTGTTATGGGCACAACCTTGTAAACCACCGGAGAACGAAGATATGACACTTGATAGCATAGGACAGCCCATGGCTTTGAACCACTTCAGTGCGTATGGGAGGGATGTTTAAGTGCATTATTATTGTCAATCATTGTCAGAACGAGTCACAGAAGGTGTCTGTGCCCATATTTTCCAAGTTTATTGAAAAAAAAAAGATTATTTAGCAGGTAGTATTTACAACTTATGGTGTACGTATTTCGCCGTTCTGGTAAGTCTAACCGACATAACCAATGAAAATCAATTGCATATCAAATGATAGCTTATACCCTAAGCTTCATTTTTTGTTATGGGCACAACCTTGTAAACCACCGGAGAACGAAGATATGACACTTGATAGCATAGGACAGCCTAAGAACTTGAACCACTTCATTCTGTATGGGAGCGATGTTTAAGTGCATTATATTATTGTCCATATTAGTCAGAACATATCACACAAGGTGTCTGTGCCCATATTTTCCGAGTTTATTGAAAAAAAAAAGATTATTTAGCAGGTAGTATTTAGGGGAGAGTGGGGGAATTGCGGACGCGGGGTAAAAACGGACTAGCATGTATCTACTCACTCCTTCCCCCCGCAGCAGCCCGGTGCTGTCATCTGTTTCTTTAAGCCATTTTAGTGCCACGCAAAAACTTACGACAGCCGGCTGCGCACAGTTTGAACGGTAGGTAATTTTTTTTAAAAAAGTGCATAATGATCTAATTTTCAGTGTTTTTCAATTCAAGGGAGAAGTCTGTATACTAAGTGTTGGTAAAAAGTGATATTTTCTATGGATAGCTTTGTCAATGGGGTTTGCAGCGCCAATGTTTGTTTTTATGGAACGTTTTCATAACTTAAAAATTTCTCTCTTTGATTTAAAAATACCCAGTTAGGTTAATTGCGGACAAGCCTCGTGGGGTAAATACGTACGTCCGCAATTACCCCTAATTCGAAACTATTATGAAATTAATCAATAACTACTCATTTTTAAATGCCTCGGAAATATATGTTATAAGAAAAAAATCGAATCATTACAAAAAGCTGTACAAGAAATAAAAAACCCGTGGATAACTTTTCGTTAGGCGGAAGAAAAATATGGTATTGCCAGAGCTGGGTATTTGTTTGACAAAGTGAAAAATGGCAGTGTTTCTACAATACCAAAGAGAGGATAAAATCCGTTTTTAACGAAATGCAAGAAAACTAACTTAAAATCTTGATTAGAATGTTGATGTTGAAATGTTGATTACTTTTGCATTTATTGTCAGGAAGTGATCCTCCCACCGAAGACTGGATTATGTGTTGAAAGTGTGGGTAACAAGTGGGCTCATGAGAACTGCACTGCAGGAAGTTCTTCTAAAGACTTTTGCCAGTGATTTTTGCTAGGTCCACCTAGTCCGTAAATACCCCATGCTGTCCGTAATTAACCCAGGGTCAGTCCGAATTTACCCCGAGGGCTACGGGTAAATACGGACTGACAAGGTTTTGTTTTTGCTAAAAATATTATATTTATTGATTGGTCTCGTATAAAAAGTATAATTGATTTTGTAGACAAATAACTAAAGATTGATAATTAATAAAGACCGACTGATTTTTACTAATAGGACGAATGTTGTGCGTTATTTCCCTTCAGCGTCCGCAATTCCCCCACTCTCCCCTACAACGTATGGTGTACGTATTCCACCGTTCCGGCGAGTCTAACCCTTATATCCAATAAAAACCATTCGCATATCAAATGATAGCTTATACCCTAAGCTTCATTTTTTGTTATGGGCACAACCTTGTTAACCACCGGAGAACGAAGATATGACACTTGATAGCATAGGACAGCCCATGGCCTTGAACCACTTCATTTTGTATGGGAGGGCTGTTAAGTGCTTTATATTATTGTCAATATCAGTCAGGACGTGTCACAGAAGGTGCATGTGTCCATATAAAAAAAGAAAACAGTTGGTGTAACTATTCCGCTGTTCCAGTGACTTTAACCGGCATAGCCAATAATATCCATTTGCACATGAAATGATAGCTTATACCCTAAAATTCAATTTTTGTTATGGGTGGAACATTGTTAACCACCGGGGAAAAAAGATATCAGTCCTGTAAGCCTACGACTGCCTAGTGAATTAAACTACATTGGCAGGGATATAAGGAAAACCTATCTTTTTATTACAAATAACGTAGCTTTTCCACCACTGAAAGATTTTTCAAATCAGTTCAGTCAAGTTCAGAGCCCATTTAATGCAAATACTTGTCGTGAGTACTTGCACAGACATCATCTAATGGCCAGGATAATATATCTTGCTTTGAAATATACGAGGGCTGCCTTTTAAGTTGTGTCGTTTGAAATAAGTATAGATATTCCAATGTGTTATTACCGTTTATTATTTTTTTAAGAATACTTAGCGAATTTTAATGTACTTTTGCATGCATTCAAACCAGTTTTTAAATATTTATTCCATTCCAAAGTGGGGGTAGTCAAAACGGCCGATTTGTATACGTCAACAGCTTCTTCAGGTGTGCTGAAAGGTAGCCCACGAAGAATTTTCTTAATTTTGATTAATGTAATAAAATCATTAGTGCTTAAGTTAGAGCTGTAAGGTGGATGATCCAATATTTCAACATTTTGTTAACTCAAAAACATCAGTGTTTGGCGGGCGGTGTGCGAACTTGCACTGTCATGGTGCAGTATCATTCCACGTCTTGGATATTTTTTTCTAAATTCGGTGATGACTTTTGGTAATCAAACAGTGGTAGACGAGTCAGCGGTAACCGTCTCGCGATATTTTAGTACAATAGTGGCGACACGATCACCCTTTGGCCAAAAACGGGGTAACCATTTTTTTTAAGTGCTTTGCGAGCGTACGGCTTTGGTCGGTTTTGGCTCGTTTTGGAAGACCTAGACAGCTGACTGCTGCTTAGAATCCGGATCGTAAGCATATATCCAGGACTCGTTGCCACTAACTATATCATAGACCTGCTTTGACTCTCCTCAGTCGTATCGTTGCAGAGTTTAACGTCACCAACTTGCTCGGGCTGTTTCTTGGTCGTCGCTAAGAAAATGTGGTATCCAAGGAGAGATCATCTATCTTACGCCAAGTTCTTTATGTAGGATATTTATGACTGTGGTCCCTGAAATGCCCACGGGTGCCTCTATTTCACCATATGCTACATGTTCGTCTGCGAGGATTAGCTGCCGCACAGCCTCGATATAAACTTGCATCATGGCGGTTTTTGGACGACCTTCACGTGGCTTGTCACTGAAGCTAGAGTGCCCAGGTTGAAATTCTAAATATCAGCGTGCTGCGGTCCCAAGGAATGGTGCTACATAACTAAATACAGAACTAATCTCTTTCTAGCATTGAAGTCGCGAAAATCCCCTTTTAAAGTAGTAGAAAATTATCGCACTGAAATTTTCCTTACACATTTCCATTTTTGCAACCGACCTGTCACCTTTGAATGGACGAAACAATAAAACTATTCGACCTATTTAAAAACATTATTTTGTTTTCGAATTCTAAATTCAAAAAGATTCAAATAGCATATATATTTTCTTTTAATAATCGCGGGAGGTTACCAAACGACAGAACTTAAAAGGCAGCCTTACGTAATCCTGTGGAATTAGAGATGTGCTGGCATCAATCTATCATCATCAATGACTGTCGACTGTCCTGGCTAACAAGCCTGATGTGCCATATGATGAGAACTCTGTGAAATCTGACAAACAACTTAAATAACTTTATTCTACTGATTAAATCGGACTTGACCACCCGTTTGGTTACTATTTGTGCATCACTACATAGTATAAGACAAAGTCGCTTTTTCAGTCCTTTTATCCCTACGTCCCTATGAAAGCTTAACTCTTCCAAACTACGCAACAGATTTTAATGCAGTTTTTTAATATGTCGGAGGCGAACATCAAGGATGGCACTATCGTCCGACATCAGTTAGGGTAATGAAGCAAAGAGATAACTCAAAGAAACTCAAACACTCACACTCAAAAGTCAAACGTTTATTCAAATTAGTCAGAACAAAAGACAGCCCCCAAAACGCCCGCCCTTCGCCACTTCCTATGTGTTTTGGCTTGGGGAGAAGAAGTGGCGGAACAAACTCCCCAGCAACACATGTCTGTCTGTTAGGTTAGAAGAACCTTTACACTTTAATTTCAAAAGACACTTTACACACTTTACAATATGGATCTACAACAGTACTACAACACTAGGCAATAACACTAGGTACACTACACGTAACGAAAGGCAGTATCGAGATGTGCGCAGCACGACGACTCGACCAAGACTGAGCTCCGCGGACGCCACGCCGACCACCACGACTCTGCCAAGCGCGCCAAAATGTTGTTTCACCGGAAACGCCACCAGAGGGCGCGCTTGCGTGACGTTTAGTGTCCGTACTATTGACAGTCTCCGACAAATATATTATTCTATTCAAAGATAGAGTGATTGAAGAGGAAGGTTTGTATGTGTAATAACATTCGTTAAATAGTGAGTAAATACTGTTTTCCCGTGCGAAGCTGGGGTGGGTCGCTACTTTTGTAATAATTCGACAACCCAGGGCCGACTATCCTGGTGCCGCAGAACGAGGATATGTTATCTCCAATAATGGAAATAATATACGGTGGTAGAAGTAAAAGTTTTTATGTTTTGTTTTGCTATTAAAACAATTATGCCTAGTTAAGACCGATTTTAATTGATAGTCTACCCTAGGCTTATTTAAATAAGTGATGAGTTGACGAAAATACATCATACAATGATTTTTCCTACTATGGATCTTATTTTAACATAAAAAAAAACGGTGCAAAAAGTATAAATCTTTTGTGCCCGACTGTACTTATTTCCGGTAGATTCTTGACATGAACTGTTTTATTTCAGTAACTGTAGGGTATAAGCAATAATCTAATATACATTAGAACTTTATTGGTTATCAGGCCAGGGTTCATACAAAATTACCCATCATCCTTTAGTAAATGATCACCAACTCTTGACGACCAAATTAATGTATTATTTTTGCCTAAATAAGTCACTGTGATTGCCATAAAATGTAGGCTTATTATCAAATAAAGTATTATGATGCCATATTAAGTTATGTGTCCGGCTTGCAATGCATGCGTGAGTGTCAGTATGACGAGTGACAGGGGAAAATGGAAGAAAATGACATATTGCGCCGACCCCAAGTAAAATTGGGAACAGGGCAGGAGAAAGAAGAAGAAGAATGTGTTTCTCAATACACTCCCTCGAAAACACACTCTTATCGCACTGTTTAGAGGCATGCAATAGACAATTTTCCACCCTAGTGCAGGAAAAGGGTCCCCATAATGTTATTACATTTATTGTATCAGGCCGAACTTATTTTTTTGGAGTCAGTTTACTTAAACAGGATAGCAAGATGTAAAAACTTTGATTATCATTTTATATTAAAACGCTGGTATAATTTTGATGATCATTCACTACTTTTGGTGATCATTTACTACTTTTGGGATAACAATGATTTATTTGGACTCATTTTGCTTAAATAGGATAGCAGAATGTAAAAACTTTGGTTATCATTTTACTTTAAAATGGTGGTTTAATTTTGGTGATCATTTACTATTTTTGGCTTGCGCATGATTTATTTTGGAGTAATTTCACTTAAATAGGATAGCAAAGTGTTAAAACTTTGGTTATCATTTTACATTAAAATGCGAGTTTCATTTTGGTGATCATTTACTATTTTTGTCTGCTATTTGTTACTATTTCTGGTGATCAGTTAAACATAAGCCTATTAAAAATGATATAAATCGATTCAGTAAACGATTCTGAACAAACTAATTTCAGGATGTGCGTTAATTAAGTTACATGTTGTATATTTTTTACTTTAATTTAATTATTAGTGTAATATGTATGTAAATTTCCTAAAATAAATTATTATTTAATATAATTGAAATCTCACCTCTCCCGGAGCTGTATAATTCCTGATTCTTCTGAATATCTTCTGTATGGTAGCTTGTTCGTGACAGATGTAGTAACTGTTGTCAGTCACGTGGTACCCGTACTGTGCGTACAATGCGTACAGCTGCTGTAAGACTGATGAACCGGAGAGGTATAGGTGGGAGGCTAGAGATGCTACCTGTGGAGAGAAATTAAATTATTTATTTTAAAAGATAAACATTGAAAGGTTATGGGAAAAATTAAGATGCAATTTAACTGGTTACTTTACAAAACTTTATTTCGATATCACGTTGTCAGCAATACACATACACCAGTGATAAGTGAAGGAAACTGTCACTTTACAATATTCATAAAGAAAGCAGTTTTGAGTTTATATTCTAGAAAAATGGAACATCACTGTTACAGCCTTTCTCAATATTCTATCTATCTTTTATTTTGTTCACTAGAGATAGGAATGTGACATTACTAGTGTGGGGCAAATGTGAAAAAGCTATATTCAAGAGCATATTATTTTGAGGAAAAGGTGTGTAAGTATGCATATCAAGAACATACGTACACACACTTACAAACTTTCGTAGTTACAATATTTATATATTTCTAGCACTAAAGAATTATATTTAAATTCAATGATAGGTACTATAAAACTTATAGTTACCTGTACAGCAGCAGAAACTCCGTCTTTCTCCGGCACGCGATGATCACACATGTAGCCGATGGCCTCTTCAAACGCGAACAGAGGCACTTTGTTCTGCTGAGCCAATAGTAGTGTGGTGTTGCCTGAAATATTATTATTTTTATTATACAAGTATGTAGTAACTTGGCTATAGTCAGAAATCGAATTGAAGGAAAAAGGCAAAGAATAGTCAATGAGATCGGTATTAATTAATAGGATAACAGATGATTAAACGTCTTAAAAAATATTTCGATAACAGAAATAAAAACTAGTCAACCAACATTAGTATATAGAACTGGAATATTTCCCGTATGTAAAATCTTATATATATCAGACAGTACGGCTCAAAAGATTTCGCGTATGTGAAATCTTTATCACACGATACGGCTGAAAAAGCCTATAAAAACTGATTAAAAAAGCCTCAAAAAAATTAGTATAAAAAACTAAAAGACATGCGTGTCATGTATTACCATTAGAACTCAGAGCGTGTGCAAAATTTCATCTTAAGATGGGTCAAATTAAGATTCCAAGATTTTCTTACATACATAGTTACAAGTGAAGCTAATATAAGCGTGTTAAAATTAAGTAACCGCATATAGCTCAATCATACTTAAAGAAAACATAGGTACTTACCCATCCACTTAAATCCAGTAAGAGTTTCAACGAACTCCCCCCTTCCTTTAACAATAGCTCTCAACATCTTAGAACTCACAATGCTGGCCATGATATACACCTCAGACTCCGGCATGTGGTTGACCTTCTTGCAGTACTGGTCCAACAGCCACCAGCCGAGCAGAGCTCCCATCTCGTTACCGGTGAAAATGTGCCACGAATTTGTGCTGGAATTTCAAAAGGCAAGGTTTTGATTGTGGATTAAATACATCTTATCATCATATTAAACATGTGGTATTTTCTTAACTACGTTGGTTTAGGCTTCCAGTCTAAAAGGATGCAGCTGAGTACGAGTGTTTCATGGAGCTACTGCCTATCTGGTCTTCTCAACAGGCTACCTAAAACTCCCTGGTAAGACTTTCAGGCTTCCGACCGCCATAAGTTCGATGAAAGATGTTCAAATGACAGCTGGGCAGCAATTTAACATACCGAATGAGGAACTCCTTATAACGAATATTATCAATCCACTGAAACTCAGGTCGTCCAGATAACTGGGTTGACGAGGTCAGATAGGTACTCTCCTTGTAGAACACCCTTACAGTAAGCAGTCAACTGCATCCAGTTAGAAGCCAACTCCAACAAAGTTAGAAAAAGCCTATCAAAATATCCTCACCTATCATCAAACTCAGCAACAGCCAGTCTATCAGCATCAGGGTCGTTGACCAGCACCAGCTTAACCTTCTTCTCCTCAGCTAGCTGCTTGCTGAGGTTCAAGCACTCCAACTCTTCAGGGTTGGGGAATGTCACCGTTGGGAAGTCGGGGTTCGGATCCTGTTGTTCTTTTACGCTTATTGGCGCCTGGAAAATTGAGTGTTATTGAGCTTGGTGCAAAAATAGTGGGACAGTGCTATAAAATAGTAATTTGATTAAATACTTTGTATTCTTTGAGGAAAACTACTGTACCCCAAATAATTTGGGGCCTACTTCTCCCGTTTAGAAACTTCTAATATGTAGTCCTTTTCTCAAAATATGCACTCTCTCTTTGCTTTCCAAATTCAAGCCACATTTTGATAAATGTATATGAATTTTATGTGTGCTCTTACTCGATTTTTTTTTGTCAGATTGTCTGATGATAAGCCTTATAGATCCTCGTAACACCAGTCATAACTACATTTCAATAATTCAGAACCAAACCAAATAACCATACCAACCTTAAGATTAGCAGTCGCAAAAGCCTTCAGAACATACTCATAGCCGACTCCATGCATGGCACTATACACCACATCTATGGAGGCTCTCTTGTTCTCCTCCAAGACCTCAGGACTGAGGCTGATGATCGTATCCATGTATTTGTTTGTGACCTCCTCCTGGCAGTTCGTCACTAGTGGGTTGGAACGAATGTCCTTTATGTCCCAGTGTTCGTCGGGTATGCTGGAAGGTTGGAGAATTGGGTTAGGGATACGTTTTAGATCGATTTAGGATCCATGATTCGTCGAAAAAACCCGTTTATCAAAAGCTCTTTTGGGCTTTAATGTGATTTATAGTCTTCAGCTTTTAATCAAGTACCTAGTTCTAGTTGTGGGGAAAACCTAGACTATAGCTTTAAACTTCCACTGGGTCTTTAGATAGATAGATAGATAGATAGATTATTCTTTATTGTACACCAAGACACAACACAGGACATCACAACATACAAAAACACAGTATAATCGGCGGTCTTATTGCTAAATAGCAATTTCTTCCAGACAACCTTTGGATGGAGTTTATCTGTAGAATACAGTGAAAAACGGGCAGTTTAATGTTTTATCGTAATACAAAATGTAGATTTTTGTAGATTCAGCAAACTTCCCACTACCCAAATAGAAGAAAATACTTCCTACACTTCTTGAGGTGCCCCTTTTTGCCCTTTTGAGAAAACAACCAAAAACATATTCCATATAAAAATACTTTGACTATATAAATGACTCTTAGGTCACCCTTATTCATCAAAATACTCACTCCAAACACTGCATAATCTCATCCAACACATTATCATCATGGGGCGATATAATCTGGCATCCATTTCTCCAGTACACCTTATACCCGTTGTCCTCCTTGGGATTATGAGAAGCCGTCACCATGACTCCAGCGACAGAGTTGTAGAGGATCGTGCCGAATGACACCAGGGGTGTTGCGCAAACCTCGGTGAACATGTGAACAGGAATCGATGATGATATGAAGACTTTCGCTGTTAGTTCTGCGAATCTGTGAACAAAGAATTGAAAATGATAATGAATTAAAAAAAAATCGTTTGTCCCTTGAAGAGTTACTAGCTAGAAGTGCTACAGACAGATTCATATCGCTTTCAAACTTATACTTAATACCCTCTTTATTGTAATAAATTCAGCGAAATATTTTACCATTTATTGAGCAAAGATTTCTTATTCTCTTGATGAATTAAAAATGAATTGAAAATACTATCTTGTCCTGAATTCATGGTGTCTTGTTTAAGGCTTATGTTTAACTGATCACCAGATATAGTAACAAACAGCAGACAAAAATAGTAAATGATCACCAAAATGAAACTCGCATTTTAATGTAAAACTATCACCAAAGTTTTAACACTTTGCTATCCTATTAAAGTGAAATTACTCCAAAATAAATCACGCGTAAGCCAAAAATAGTAAATGATCACCAAAATTAAACCACCATTTTAAAGTAAGATTATAACCAAAGTTTTTAAATTCTGCTATCCTATTTAAGCAAAATGAGTCCAAAAAAATCATTGTTATCCCAAAAGTAGTAAATGATCACCAAAAGTAGTAAATGATCATCAAAAAAGTTTTTACATCTTGCTATCCTGTTTAAGTAAACCGACTCCAAAAAAATAAGTTCGGCCTGATAAAATAAATGTAATAAAATTATTCTGCACTAGCGTGGAAAATTGTCTATTGCATGCCTCTAAACAGTGCGATAAGAGTGTATTGAGAAACACATTCTTCTTCTTCTTTCTCCTGCCCTGTTCCCAATTTTACTTGGCGTCGGCGCAATATGTCATTTTCTTCCATTTTCCCCTGTCACTCGTCATACTGACACTCACACATGCATTGCAAGCCGGACACATAACTTAATATGGCATCATAATACTTTATTTGGTAATAGGCCTACATTTTATGGCAATCACAGTGACTTATTTAGGCAAAAATAATACATTAATTTGGTCGTCAAGAGTTGGTGATCATTTACTAAATTTGGTGGTCGAATACAATTTAAAGTGAAGTCGTGACTAAAATAGCTGGTACTATTACATTTTTAGACTTTATTTTTCTGGTGTTCAGTAGATATTTCTGGTTGCAAAACTTAGGGTATCAAAGCTTTTTATGGTGGTCATTATATTTGTTCCCCTTGTTTAATCAAGACTGCGCTCTGCATCCTTTTTTGCAATATCGCCCTTTTAACCAACACCCATATTTTATTTTAGAAGATCTAAAAATAGCTGAACAGAACAATGATCTCACAAAGCTATATAAACGCAATATGCAAACTAGCGAAATATTCTCAACTAACACGTTACACGTTAGAAATAAATTAATAGAGAGCAATTGGATCCAAGACGCATACAATTGGAACAACTGCACAAAGCTAGATAGGTAATATGGCTGGTTTCAATTGATTGAAATGAAGTGCTTATTGCCAATTATTTATTGGTAATGTCGTAATTAGCCTTTTACACTTGGAACTGTATTAAATATTACATGATTCATATGAAAAACTGTTAATAAGTTACTTGGAGCTTGACATTTTATTTTACACTATTGCTTTTAGCGATTAAAAAAAATATCCCACAACCTTACTCGATAACTGGAGTATCTAACAGTGAAATAATTATTTAAATTGGTGCAGTAAGTAGTTCCTGACATTGCTGAGAGCGCGTTGAAGCAAACCAACTGTTTAGTTTTTAAAAAATTGGTATGGATAATTTCACCATGTTCACCTTTATTGCGAGATGTCTCAATTACAGATGAATGATTATTATCCATATCTGTGGTTTCAATAAATCTCAATTATATGACCTACGATGTACTAGTTTTTATTACGATAGTAGGTCAAATCAAGGTATCGATCGTGTGACATGCAAGAACTGACTCCCACGGCGAGGCGACTTCGACGAAACCGCATAATAACACATTTGAATACCGACTTCAATCGTAATCGATGGCACGACAGACACTCTTTACGTTGTTTTGTCTGAAACTCTACTTATGAAGTTCAGATTTCAGTTCCGCCAGTTTTACTCATCAGGAAAGAACACACCTTCAGAGGTAGTTGTTTTCTGCCTGGCCTTTTCGCAAACTACTTATGTTTTGGCCGGCATCCAGCCTAACCAGATGCAGTTGAGTTACCAGTGCTTTACATGGAGCGACTGCCTATCTAAACTTCGTAACCCAGTCCCCCGGAAGAACTTGGGATATGGTGTAGTTACAGGTTTCTAGCTACACGTAACGGCCCCCAAGGCTGTCCAAACGATAGCAGGGACTCATAAATTTACCGCGCCCTCCGAAACACGGAGGAACTGTTCATTACATAATAAGTACTTACATATAAACTGTAAATCTTTACACATTTGTACTCTATCGTACACAAGTCAGTGTATTTACGTTAACATAACTCAATAAGACATAAATAACCACAGTAACGACACTAGAGCAAACAAAAGCCTGTCGTGATCGCATCATTATTGTTCTATTGCTTGCAAATGACGCGAAGATCATTATCTACTTACCTACGTATTTATCGCTTCAAAAGCAAGCCGTAAATTACTGCAGTTCTTAATGACTGGTATTGAACACCGTGACCTGCTTAGCCTTTTCGCATCTACATTTTAATATCTTTTTAATTCAGGGGATATAGGAGATTTATTAATGACCCCTCCCAATTTTAGGTGGATCGGTTGAAAACCCTACCCTTGTTTCGCTTGGAGACTTTTGTGTTCCAGGGTTTAGGCAACTTTTTTAGCAATCCCGCAACCGTAGTAATTTGTTGTAGTTGAAGTTTATTTGGTGGGAAATCTTCACTGACTAAAACCCACCATGTTCCTTCTTAAGCCATTCATGTACCAGGGGTCGTGGCAATTCTTTCTTTTAAGAACTCTCGCAGCCCATTTGTAGCATACCTTACCGACATATTTCTTCTAACTAAATTCAAATGAATGCTAAATGCAATATTAACATCGCTTGACTGCTTATCTGAATTCAAAACCCGTGAATGGCTTGATACGCCATGCTTTAAGTGAGACTAGGTAGTTTGTATATAGGAATATTGGTTAGGTACGCATCTACAAACAACGATACATATTTCAATATTTATAGGCATATACCTACGAACTATTTGAAATCAAATGCTGATTAGATTGCGCCATTATTCTTCACCAAAGTTAAATGTACTTCGCTAGTGCATAATATCACGGAATATTCAAGTAATTTGCCGCAATTTCAGCAAATTGCCAAGGGAAAGAACAATTGCATAAAATTGTTACTAACTTAATAAGAATGCAATTTAATTAACCGATTAAGTAATAGAGCTGACATTGAATACCAACCTATTTTTCCGACTATCATAATGCAATAATGTAAGGGCTTACGTAAAGCTTACGATAAAAGGATTAAGCTATCCTCCATTAAAATCGCCCTGATGAAACATTTACGAAAATTACTTATTAAGTTTCGTCATGTCTATCTGTACCTAGGTATCAGTATGTTTGCGTATCTAGATTATCATCATAATCTTCCTTTTGCCCTAAAGTACAAATGAAAAGAAATCGTTTATTTTGCAAGTTGGACATTGCATCACTTTTCGGCATTTCCTAACTGATTGATCCCTGAGAAGAAACGCCGAAACAAACTCAAGGGTCATAGTCTCTTTTAAAGTCCAAACATAATATTATGTGTGAGTGTCACCATGTACGCGATACCTAACTACTTATCCCAATTTAGGTGTCGGCGCGGCATGATTTCATCAGTTTTTTTTTATTTGACGTTATCTACCACAAAAGCTTTGAGTGATAATTATGCAAAAATATCGTAACCTCTAAATCCATGCCATATTGTGACCTGCTCATGTATATCTGAATTGTTATTTGGCTAAAACCAGAATCAGCTTGGTTTAAATTAACGGGTCAATAAAATCATATTCGCGGCCGTCATAGGATAAAATTCTTGAACAATATGTGCGATAGGGACCAGTACCGCAGTTCTGTGTTGGGCTTTGCTTTTAGGATATTTAGAGGAAAATAAATATTATTTATTAGTAGCTGTGAGGCTACATGACCAACCAATGTCCTGTACCTACCAGACAGCTATAAAGAATGAATGCTATGATTAAATTCTGAAGAAAAACTCGGTTCAATTCAGACAAAACTAAGCCGATACAGACGAGCGCAAATAATCCAAGAGTTTCACAAATAATTTAAAACAAATATTTGCGTTTCAACGACTATTGACCCGATGTGACATCACGATAGTTTACATTTATTTGATAACAACAATTTAGCGGCCCACTGTTGGTGGTATGACACGATGGTCTTGTCGATTGGGACTGTTCCAGATTTCGTGACGTCATCATCTGATTATCAGGGGCGATATTTTAAATTCCTATAGCTTGCAATAAAAAAAAAACTGCCGATCGTGGTGGGTAAAAATCTGTCTGTAGGTACGTTAAATAAAGACTGTTTCTATCACTGAAATTCTTGAAGAGTTATTTAGGGGTTTTTGCTAATTATCATTTAGGAAAGCTTCGATTTGTGATACAAAAAACTCACCTTTTACTGTTGTATCTGCCATCGAAGCCGATGACCACTCCGTTCTGAATCTGACTCGGGTTGCAGACCTTCTTTACGTATGAACAAAGGCCCTGTAAATAAAAACGACTTTGTATATAGGCACCTGCAGATCTCATTAAATGTATACTAGAATTTGAAACCATGGTGATATCGAAAGTGGTCAAGTTAAAAGAAACTTTCCAAAAACTGGCCAAGATGAGTTGAACCCGCACAGTAGGGATTCCGTAGGTACCATTTTTAATGGCCAAAAATTATCCTTTGTAGTATGGGAGCCGTTTTAGTGCTATATTAAATAATCGCCATTTCATTAAAGTTGTCTCAAAAGAGCTTCAGCGTGTTGGCTTCGGCCCCACGTTCGCCTCCCAAAAATCCGGGACTCTGTAGTCCCGAGATCAGAAAGAGACATACATTTATAATATTATAAATTGGAGTAATAGTTATTTTCGACTGGTTCTTTAGCCATATTGCATACGATGTTTGATGGACCTATCTGAAAACCTATGGAAATATTAACAGACTGTTTATTTGGGATTTGTACCATTTTTGAACTTAACACAAATAAACATTATCTCCATATATGGAAGGTCAAGTGGAAGGCCATTATTCGACCATTATTCGATAAGCTATCGCACTTGAATACCTCCCGTAGCGCTATAATGTACTAAGTATATCACTTGTATTATGTAAGCATATACTATTATAATAAGAATAATCGATTAAAAGCAAAGGTACACAAAGAGCTCGAGAAGGAGCAAAGATGGGTTTAAGTCAGTAACCACGTTAATACATTTAAATGTGATCTTAAAAAAAACGTGGTTTAGTACCAGGTTTAGAGCATTGACTTTGTTCGAGAGATGGTTTTACCGCATTTTATAATAAGAGAACAGCCTGACACTCCCTCACGCTGCACCCACTGATCATCGGGAAGCACAATCTGATGATTTCCCACCTCATAAAAATTATCGATGTTAGAGGTATAGTGCAATAATATCTGTTTGTTGCTAGTACATATCAATGTGTTTTGTTTACTGTACTGCTTTATCTTATCTATGATATTACACATTACAAATTGACTTATTACTATTACATCTGACGTGTCCTGAACGAAATTTGTTATTACGAGGAATTTAAGCACTAGCGTAGGCCTAAGTTCATTGACATCAAGACATCAGTTTTCTTAAAACAATAATTTGCAAACAGTTGTTTTAAGGAAAACAGACATTATTAGGGGCCTTGGGCCTAGTATATTTATGTTTTAATCACACAGGTAGTCAGAAGCCAGTAAGTCTGACAACCAGTCTTACCAAGCACTACTACGTTGCCCGGGTAACGGGGTTGATGAGGTCAGATAGGCAGTTGCTCCTTGTAAAACACTGGTACTCAGCTGCATCCAGTTAGACTGAAAGCCGATCCCAACACAGATTTTAGTAACTATTATTTAACTTTTAGGCAGTAAATAGCTATAAATTGATTTCTTTCATACCTGAGCAGTCTGCAACACGACAACATCATTCATGGCCTTATAACCAGCTCCCATGCGCCCGCGCAGGCCCGCTGTGCCAAACTTCAGCCGCTGCAGCATACACCCACGAAGTTTATCCCATCGAGCATTTGAGATGTCATCGAGAACCTCCTTACGTGTAGTTGGATTCTGCGCAAAGGTTATTGTGGTCATATTAAATGGTGGGAATGTAGTAATGAGTAATTATAAATGTTTGTTCTTTGTTATTAAAAACATATGTACCTACACTAAGTGTGAGACTAATCAATTTTCCCATACTATAAGTTAATTTGAAATATAGCAAATGCCTTTAGAATTTTCTTTACATTAGGTACTAAGCTCATGGGAGCAACCATTGCAAATCAATTGTTTTTAAAGTGTGTAAATAAAGCCCATAGGCTATAGGCTAGGACTGGGACAGTTCTAGCTCAGGGGAGGCATACATGCAGCAGTGGACGGTAATGGGCTGATATTATGATGATGAAACCCATCACTGCTTATGTTTCAGAAACATTATTGCGTAGTTAACAGTACATCTTACTTTATAATTTGAAGAGACAAAATGTCTTGTTAAAAATAAAATTGATGGCCACGATTCTTTTTAAAAGTCCATTCTGTGGAAATGGCACAAATTAGAATTTTCTCTCATTATGTTAAGAATATGCAGATAATAAGCAGCCTACGTTCTTTTTCAGGCTCTTGAATATATCTCATTGAAATTGGTTCAGTAATTTAGGCTTAATAGACAGACAGAGCAACTTTTGCATTTATAATTTTAGTAATCATTTCATCATAAGTAATGCAATTGCTACTGAGTACTGACATGATAATATTGATGTTACCAAAAAAAGCTTGAAACTAGCTGTTTAAAAGTATTGTTAACTAAAGCATAATTTGATATAATATAATAGTGTAAGTACACATTAAAAAAAGTAGGAATTTTCTTTCATATTTTTACAAATAAACTACATACTTAGGAACCACAATAGTCTAAGAAGTATGTGAGCGGTAAGTTAATAACTTAATATGTTAAAATATTTATAGATATTGAGTCATAATTAGGTCTGCAGAGTTTAATCATTAAACCTAATGATTAAATTATGCTATTTATATCTGCAGACAGGTGATTTTTTGCTGTAAACAGTACGAAAATTTTCCATGACCGGCATAACAACATTTAATGAGGTTCACAATAATACGTGACATGTCAAGGACGACTGACCGCAATATATTGCATTTTTTTTTAATTCTGTATATTGTAAAGCACAAACCTTATCGTGTTTCAGCCAAGAATTTACAGCGGCGTCTAATTTCGCATCTCCACTGTCACAGACAGACATTTTATTCAAGATTTTTACACAAATACAGTTATTCACAGAGCGAACAGTATTTAACACTGTTCGGAATTTGAACCACTCAAACAATTCGAAGAATTCGTTCTCGAGAAGTTCGCTGAAACGTATAGCGCGTCAGCTTCCGGACTTCACACAGAATTTACTGCAGGGGCTGGTCACTGCCGTACTTGACTAGATTTCGGTAAAAAATTTAGAAAAGCGCCATCTGCAATCCTCTTCCTAAAGTATTTAATATCTTCAAGTGATAATAGATGGCTCTTTAATCAAAAATTAACTTCCATAAAATATCACTAAAATTATTGAAATCTAAAAATTATTTTATATATTAGTATTACGTAGGAAATCTATCAATTATTTTTATTAAATCTGTACACTATTTTATATACATAAATTATTTTTCTATAATTATTTTTTTGGTTGGCAATAAACCGTGCCAACTGCCAATGCTGAAGTTAGAATTTGAATTTTAATGGCGAGTACAGTACATACAATTTGTGTGTTAAGTTTTCGTCCATTTAAGTGTTTTCTGCTGTTGACTTGCGTTGATTTGAGTTTTACTCATCCGCTGTGTTTTCGGTGAATTAGTGAGTGAGTTGAGCTGTGCTCCTCTGTTTCATTGTTTCACATAACTTGCGAAAAGACGCCATTAGTGTTTAGTATTATTTGCGATAAAGACGCCTTTTTTGTGATATTTGTGAAATAGACACTGTTATTGTGTTATTAGCGATTAGAGACGCTTGTTTGAGTGCATATAATCATGCCGAGGCGGTGCGAATTGGGATGTTCACACAACCCGGGTAAGTGCTTTCTTTATCAAGTTCATAGTACCTAGGGCCCGATTCTGTTAATAGTATCATTAAGTTATTAATATCAAAATTGAATAGAAATTAAATCGCAATATCAGTTTTAACCATTTCGGGCATTCTGCTACTAATATTTATAAGACCAATCGTATTCCAACGACATTCGATTGGTTGCTATTGGTCTGCCGTTTTGGTTTATAGGTACATATTACCATATTATTCTTAGTCTATATTGCCATATTGCCTCAAAGTCGTGGTGGCCTAGTGGGTAAAGAGCCAACCTCACAAGTATGAGGGCGTGGGTTCGATTCCAGGTCAGGCAAGTACCCATGCAACTTTTCTAAGTTTGTATGTACTTTCTAAGTATATCTTAGAAACCAATGACTGTGTTTCGGATGGCACGTTAAACTGTAGGTCCCGGCTATCATTTAACATCCTTGGCAGTCGTTACGGGTAGTCAGAAGCCAGTAAGTCTGACACCAGTCTAACCAAGGGGTATCGGGTTGCCGGGTAGCTGGGTTGAGGAGGTCAGATAGGCAGTCGCTCCTTGTACAGCACTGGTACTCAGCTGAATCCGGAATTATTCCCAATAGTCCCCTCTAGTGTCCTCGGGGTGACAGCCAATTGTCTTCCAGTTATCACGGGGTGACAATTTGTGCCGACTGTTCCTTTGAAAACTGACTAGAGGGACAAATGGGAAGTCTATTTCTCAGTTGTCACGGGGGTGACATTTGCTACGGTTCCTTCTTCCTTCCTAAGAAAAAATGTAATTACCATAGATTTCAGGTTTTTATTTATTATGTTACATAGAATCACATAAAAAATATATATATTATTATTTTAACTAACACAATGTCAACAGGCTTACAAAATCGATTTTTTATAGTAGTTAATACTACTATAAAAAAAAACAACATTATGTTTCCTATAATAGGCACAATCACAGATAACTTTAATTAATACTAATCACAGATAATCACTAATGGTTAAGTTAAAAGTGCTTATTAGTCGCATGCTTATTTGTAACACAGTTTGTAATCTTGTTAAATTAAATAAAATTAAGAAAACGATTGGTGTTAATAGAAATTAATAATATGTGATGTACCTATTAAAGGAAACACAATGTTGTTTGTTATAAGAAATAAAACCTGAAATCTATGATAATTACATTTTTTTTTTGGAAGATTCTATGTAGCATAATAAATAAAACCTGAAATCTATGGTAATTACATTTTTTTTTTGGAAGGAAGAAGGAACCGTAGCAAATGTCACCCCGGTGACAACTGAGAAATAGACTTCCCATTTGTCCCCTCTAGTCAGTTTTCAAAGGAACAGTCGGCACAATTGTCACCCCGTGATAACTGAAGACAATTCCGGCTATCACCCGGAGGACAGCTAGAGGGACTATTACTACATAGTATAAAACAAAGTCGCTTTTTCTGTCATGTGTCATGTTGTATGTCCCTATGAACGCTCAAATCTTTAAAACTACGCAACGGATTTTGATGCGGTTTTTAATAGATAGAGTAACTCATGAGAAGGTTTTATGTATAATAACATCTATTAAATAATGGAGAAATACTGTTACCCGTGCGAAGCCGGGGCGGGTCATAGTTGGGAATAATTCGAATCCGGTTAGACTGGAAGCCGACCCCAACATAGTTGGGAAAAGGCTCGGAGGATGATGATATTGCCATATTGCAATCGTAAATCGTTTGCAGACAATATGATTCATTATTGAATCACAGAAAAGGATAAACACGTTTATTTAAAAGAAAAATAGTGGAATGCCACATACGCTTCAATCGTAATTGAGTCGTGATTGGATCTCAGTCGGATGTGAATCGCATGTCGCTAAAGTAAAATTAGCAGGGCAGGATTCTGCGCAATTTTTCTTTGAAATAAACGTTTTATCCTTTCTGTCATTCAATAATGAATCATTTTGTCTGCAAATGATTTACGATTGCAATATGGCAATATAGACTAAGAATATTATGGTAATATAGACCAAAATGGCAGACCAATCGCAAACCAATCGAATGTCGTTGGAATACGATTGGTCTTATATTAGTAACAGAATGCCCGATATGGTTAAAAAAGCTGTTGCGATGCAATTTCTATTCAATTTTGACATTATTAACTTAACAGAATCGGGCCCCAGAATCGTGCTCCTGAAAGCTCCTAGTCATCCGGATAAACTTGTCATCACGGGAGATACCAACTCAGTCAATTATAAGGTTGGGCGTTTAGAGAAACACAGTTCCTTACGAGTAACCATTTATTACTGAATCCCATATGAAATGATACATGATTTAATAAGATAGACATACATAGATAGACACGCACACATACATAGGTAATAGGTATTCATTCATACATACACTATACAATATCAGCATACAAACTTCATATTTTTGTAATTTATTTTTCAGGTGTGACACAACATCAATTTCCACACCCAGAAAAGAATCCTGAGTTATTCAAAGCCTGGGTTAATATAGTTGGTGGAAAACTGGAGACTGCAGATGATATCAAATTTTACAGAAAGCGAGTCATCTGTGACATACATTTTGCAGACAAGTTTAAGAATCGCAACAACCGTTTAAATAACATAGCTGTTCCTACTCTCCATCTTCAGGGTAAGATTTAGATCTTTATTCTTGAACTAGATCGCAATGCCACCTACTGAGTTAAAATTGCCATTAAGAAAACAAAATTCTTAATTATTCACAATTAAACTGAACTGAAATCTTTTAGGCCACCTGTTTGCAGTATATTAATATTTAATTGGATATAAAATGCAGTTCATTCACCCCTTAACCAACTCGGTGAAGGTTGTTGTTTAGTGGGATCTTAGACTTGTTTTACTATTTCCAGGTGCTCCATCACAAGATGCTCATATGCCTCCTGCAACTCCACATATACCAACTGAACTTCCTATGCCTGAACATAATATATGGAATCTGCCTTCTACATCAAAGCAAATAGTCACTGGTACGTAAATGCTTGGCTACCTACATTCTCAAATTATGTTTAACTAGCTGCCATAATTAAATACTGCATTTTTTATAATAATAATCCCCATGGGGCCACCTTGACGTGATGGGGAAGGCATGAACGCTTAAAGAAGTCAGTAAGAACTAGACGACCCTGTGCCAATTGGTAAACATGAGGTACCATCAGAAAATATAGTCATAACACCTCGGCTAACCCTTTCCAACTAACGGTCCCAACTTCCCAACTAACCTTCCCTTTCCCTTTACCTTCTCTTCAGTGTCTGATAAAATATATATCTTATTACTTTAAAATATGTACTCTGCAGTCACCTTCTCTCTTTCACCTCTTAACTTTTCTTTTCTTAAGTTTTAAAACATTGCTCCTAATATAATTTAATGCGACTACGAAATAGAGTAATAATACCCCAGGCGGGTACCGGAGCTAATCGCGATGGAGAATCCCGCCCCTTGTATTCTGGGTGGGGCGACGCTTTTAAATTTCATTTTTTCATAGATACCTTTAAGGCCACCTGTTTGCAGTATAGTAATATTTAATTGGATATAAAATACTGTTCATTCACCCCTTAACCAACTCGGTGAAGGTTGTTGTTTAGTGGGATCTTAGACTTGTTTTACTATTTCCAGGTGCTCCATCACAAGATGCTCATATGCCTCCTGCAACTCCACATATACCAACTGAACTTCCTATGCCTGAACATAATATATGGGATCTGCCTTCTACATCAAAGCAAATAATCACTGGTATGTAAACGCTTGGCTACCTACATTCTCAAATTATGTTTAACTAGCTACCATAATTAATTACTGCATTAAGTAATATGTAACTGTTGTGTAGTCATTACAAACACACTTCAACTTGATTTATTGTAATGACAATTTAGGTTAATAATCCTCATGTAACTCACACTAGTAATTTTGATGTTTACAATGACAATGGTGAATTATTATTATTTTATTTTCAGCTGCACCTCCCAATGCGTGTGTTATAGCAGCAGAACATAATTATTGCAGTAAACATGGTATACAACAAAGACGGAAACTTAAAGGAGACAAAAGTAAGTGCCAATGTAGTTTATACCATAAGATATCCAAAAAAAATGTTTATACATAGGCTACTTTTTATCTGGGTGTGGAAAGTAGTAAAGTAAAAGTTTTTTTGCAGAAAAACTGAAATCAACTTCATCGCTGGAGAATGAATTAAAGATTTCAAGATTCCAAATGAAGAATTTAAAAACCGAAATTATTCGGTTACGTAAACGGAGTAGTAGTTTGAAAGAAAGATTAGCCAGCGTTGATAAAATTAGCAATACAAATTGTTTAAAAAAAATAACGAGAAATATGACAACTGCAGCAAAAATATTCACAAACATGCAGTACACCCAAACTCACAAGAGAGCTCGTGGGCGGAGGTTTACTTTAAAGGAAAAAGTTTTGTCTCTCCATGTACAAAAGAGTCCCAAGAGTTATACTCTTTTATATAAATACTTTACATTGCCCTCTATAAAATCATTAAAAGGCTTCTTGCGAAAATTGAAATAGAGTCGGGCTAAATAAGTTTTATTCATAAAAATGAGAAAGACTGTGAAGGAATTAAGTCCAGAAGATCGCCTCTGCTGTCTTATTTTGACGAGATGTCAATATCGCCGCAGATCCATTACGACGGATCTAAGGATAAATTAAAGGGATTCGCTTGGCGTAGTAAAATTGCTGACCATGTTTTAGTTTACATGGTCAAAGGATTAAAGAAAAATTTAAACAGCCTGTTGCATACTTTTACAAATTCTGTTAACAAAGCAGAATTAAAAGCCTTGACTATAAAAGTCATTAAATATGTTCAGGGTACAGGGCTTAATATTTTGTGCACAGTGTGCGACCAAAGCACAGTAAATGTCAGTGTAGTGAATGAAATTATTGAAGATAGTAGAATAAAATTCATAAAAGAAAATAAGGAATGGAGACATGATGTAATGGAAGTAGGAAATCTAAAATTATCCCATTATTTGATGTCCCTCATTTATTGAAAGGGTAAGAAACAATTTACTTACGAAGGACTTAAAATATTTCGACTTCGAAGAAAAGGTTGAAAAGACGATAAAATGGGAATATTACCAGAAAATTTATGAAGCGGACAAATTACATGGTGAATTAAAAATATGTCAGAAACTAACTGATGAACATATTTATGTGGAGAAAATAAAAAAAATGAAGGTCAAACACGCAACCCAAATTTTTAGCCGCAGTGTTGCTACAGCTGCAGAACATTTATCTGCTAGGGGCGATTTATCTAATGAGTGCCGCCAAGTAATTACATTTACCAAAATGATGGACAATTTATTTGATTCCTTAAATTCAAGCTCATTTAATATGATACATGGAAAAATGTATAAATGTGGTGTTAGAAACAATTCTCCTCATCATGAATTATGGGAAAATGCCAAAAAGGTATTAAAATCAATAAAATTTATTAAAGTTAAAAAAGAAAAGGAAAATAAAATAAGATTAATTGAAACGAGTTCGGTACCTTCAATAAAAATTTTATACGTACTATTGAGGGCATGCAACAGTTGTGGAAAATATTATCCCAAAATATTTATTTGATACAATGATGACCAGAAACTTTAACCAGGACCCACTGGAAAATTTTTGGGAACATTAGAAGTTTTGGGGTGAGGAATACGGCACCCAACACAATTAGCTTTGAAGGTGCCTATAAATCACTTCTTTTAAATAATTATAACTCACCCCATTCACTTAACGCTAACTGTGAAAATGATGACAATGATTGTCTTCAGACATTGAGTTTCTTTTTGGAAGACAAACTTTTAGAAAACACTTCTAATGTTCCCAGTAATGAGGTTCTACCATTTCAGCAAGAAGAAAATGACGAAATTGAGGTGCCTTTTATAAATTTAAATTCTGAGCCTGCTGATGCTGGTCAGGCCAATTATGTATGTGGGTGGGTGCTGGCTAAATGTTTTAAAAAAGTTGCTAAATCATGCAGGCACTGCAAAACTGAACTAACTGGCGACAGTCAATTAAAATCAAATAGTTATATAAGGGCAAAAGAATATACAAAAGGAAAACATTGTCTGTTGTATCCCAATATAGTGGCGGAAAAAGTTTTAAAGACATACAAAATATTGTAGTAGAAATTTTGAAAAAGAATGTGCCAAAAACTAAATTAAAAGAAAAGATAAAATGTTTTTAGACATATTTGTGGATTATCCTTTCACCTGCGATATCCACAAGATAGAATTAAGAAATGTTTTTGAAAACATTACAATAAATATTTTGGTATATAGTTGGTGCCGCTCAATTAATCGAATTTTATCAGGTAAAATCCAATATCGTGATGAGGATGATGAAACTAAACTTTCAGCACAAATTTATTACAATAAACATAAACATAAGTAAATATGATTTTTATTTAATTCCAGGTCGCCTACTAAGTACTTTCTAAATGTTCCTACATAACGTTGTTCTGTTGAGTTGTAGTAATCTGTGTTGTATTTCCATATTTCAATAAATAACTATTTTCTACATTCTGTGGCTATATTTTGTAAGTACGTACGTATGAACAAATTCCCCTAGAATATCTATAGACGGTTATTCGTCATCTCGACACACTAAACTCACCACGAATGTGTCGAGTTGGTGAAACTCAAAATTTGTACATTTATCATGTCGTCAACTCGCCACGTCAAGATTTTAATTCGTGTCCAGTTAGTGAAACTTAGATTTTATCACTTTTATGTTTTCGCCAAGTTTGGGAATCAACTTTTCGCGTTTCAAACGTTTGCAAAATGGACGTTCAGTGGCCGATGATGTTTGTGACACAATGTATCCAGTTGGCGAAAACATAAAAGTGATAAAATCTAAGTTTCACTAACTGGACACGAATGAAAATCTTGAGTGGCGAGTTGACGACATGATAAATGTACAAATTTCGAGTTTCACCAACTCGACACTTTAATGGTGAGTTTAGTCTGTCGAGATGACGAATAACCTGTAGACAATACTGATGTATACATGTGTGTGAAATGGGATGTACGCACACATAAACAATTTGTTTCGGCAGACGATACCAGATGGCGCTTCAAAAATCGTTTGAAGGTTGCAGAAAAAAATCGAAGTGGGTTCTCTATTCCCAATCTATTTACTATACTCTATGATTTACTGGCATGGGGATGCAACTGAAGTACAATAATTTTCTGAGGTTTTTTTTTAGAAATGCGCCATCTAGTGACGGATGCCCCGTAACTTGGGTATTTGTACTTCGTTTTAGTCACTAGATGTCACTGCACCTTAGACCGATATTTCATCGATTTAATAACAAATCTAAAAAAAGTTTTGTGATTAGAAATATTAACAAATATTGTAATTAAATAATTTTATGATTTATTTTTAATTCTTTTTTATCTATGAGGACGTCTTAGTTAATCACAATAATCACACTACTTGAAACCACTTGAAACACTGACGATTGACATTGACAGTCGACCATACTTTTAAATTAAACCGTTTTCCGTTTTCTAACGTGTTGGTTTATTCTGAGTGTTATTTTCTGGTTTTTTTATTACGATTGTTGCGTGTTCCTGGACTCTGATACTGACTGCTTCTGTGATTGACCTGGCTTCGTATTTTGGACCTGTGATCTACTGCATTTTCATTGACCCGGCTTTGTATTTTGGAACCTCGATCGACTGCTTTTACATTGACCCGGCACCGTATTTAGGACTAGAAAATGCGTCCAGTGGATCGTCTTAGGGGCGGAATGCCATCAACGTCAAGATATAAGTGCTACTTTGATTGTGACAATGACGGTAAGTTCAAAACTTTTAACTTTATAATGCACGTAATTTATCTTTTGCTGATAGGCTGCACAATATCCATTATTGTCATCCGTGCAATCTGTGGTCATCATAGTCCTTGAGTCATCAAAAATCTAAGATGCACTACCACACACACTCCTGTCCTGACCCTACACAAACAATTGAAACTGCACATTAACTTTTATATCCAATCAAAAGACTCGGAATCTACGTATAAGACAAAGCCCGCTCTAGACGACCCTCTGACCAAATAACTTCATCAGGTTTTAAAACTATGATTTTACAGTGGCGTAGCATGGGATTCCGCCGCCCGGGGCGCAGGTATATTTAGCTGCCGGTCAGTGGGTAGTCTTAGGGGCGAGCCCCCTTATTTAGGTACTTATTTAAATTCAAATGACTACAATTTAATAAAATTCTAAAGATGGTTTTGGCAAGAAAGAATTATTATTGATATCGACTCATGACCAGGTGCGGTCTCAGCCCATGATTTTGGGATTCACTAGGGTGCTGGAAGGAATACTTTCAGAAATTGTTACTGGCTCTCTTTGATATGTAGTGCAGCAGTGTGAAAATTTTAGCATCCTACCTAGGATTTTGTTGATTCATACACTAATGATCTATGTATAACTTTGTCGATTCATACAGCATGCAACAATATTTTTTGCAAACTAGGATATGTTAGATTTTCCTTTAAAGCTCAAAAAACATAAAGCCTTGTGTGGACTAAGCATTTATTGTCAAATTAAACGAAAAACAAGCAGATGTAAAAATTCAAGAGCGAGTCGAAAAATTTAGTACCCTGCCTGCCTGATAGGTTAGATCTTCTTTAGTAGACAAGAAGTTATTGGGAGGTAGGCTAGAAGTATAGATAGATATCTATCTATCTTGTTGTATTTGTTATGGTGGTGGTGGTGGTATCTATACACACTATGTACACCATAACAAATTACAATTTAAAACTTAATAACTAAAAGGGGTGTAACAATGGGTGGTCTTATCGCTAAAAGCGATCTTTTACAGACAACCTTTAATGTATAGTGACTCTTCTCAAGAAAATTGTATTATGGGGTGGCATAAATAGGAACTGACAATGTAAAGGCGGCAAAAAATGCCTTTGCCTCTACTGTCAACGCTATCAGCTTCTACTTGGCTTGATGCTGCAGCTAGGCGGCGGTGCCGGCCCCTAGAGTAGCGCCACCCAGGGCCATGGCCCCCTCGGCACCCCCATGCTATGCTACTGTGATTTTATTTACTTCAACTGTGGTGTTCCTGTTCTAGTACTGCTAGACCTCAGCTATTATTTCTAGTGTTAGATTAATATTCAAGGATGGTATCACAGTACATTACTAAAATTTTATACATATGATGATGATATCTATTACGGTATTTTAATGAGAGTGAGTTGTTCATGTATAAAACTTCTTGATTTCAGGCCCATTGCACCGATTTCCTAAACCTGAATACCCACATTTGGAAAAGTTTAACTCGTGGAAAAAAGTACTAGATAAAGCTTTACAAGAGAAAGGCGACATCTACATTTATAACCAAATTCGATTTTGCGACAGACATTTTGAAGAGTGTTACCGTTCAGCCAGTCACCGACTTACTCCAAATGCAATACCAACTCTAGGTACCTACTATTTAGATGTCTTATGTTATTTAAATCTTAATAGAAACAAAACCACATTTCTTTGCCTTCGCTGTAATAACAAAATTGTTCCTCAAATATTAAATAAAATTTTCTACTGAATAATCTAATCCTAATTAGAAGAAAATAAAATGAATATTATATACCAAAAATAATTGATGCAACATGCTATCTTCTAAGAATTAAATGAATATTGTTCTATATTCTACATAATTATACAGTAACTATAAATAATTTCATCCTTTTGCAGATTTATCTACATTACCAGTTGGTCAAACTCTTGAAGGTCCATCGGGACATGTCGAGGCAGACATGTCGAATTTATTAAACATTTCGCAAGATAAACTTGCTGTCATTGAGCCATCCAGCTCTACCCACTATCATAGTGATGTACAGAATGCATTACAGACAGCTGAACGCCCTAAAGGTAAATATTTTTATTGACAATTGACCTTTGACTTGTAACATTAGGTTTTTCTTTCCATCATCAGGATTCCAATTTGTTTCCACTGTAGGGTCATAAAACTTCTTGCAGAGAGAGAGTGGGCATTTAAGCGTACATAGGGAAATAAGGACAGAGAAAGCGACTTTGTTTTATACTATGTAGTGAAGCCTATGTGTTATTACATTTTTTATAAGCTATATTACTGTAAAGTTTCATCTAAATCCGTTTAGTAGTTTTCGCGGGAAAGAGGAACAAACATCCTCACAACATTTATAATATTAGTACTAGTATAGGATTATTTCATACTAACTGCGTCCCGCAGTTTCACCCGCGTATACCGGAATAAAAATAGCCTATGTCTAATTCCAGGGTATAAGCTATCTACATACCAAATTTCATCCAAAGCCGTTCAGTAGTTTTTTCGTGAAAGAGTAACAAACATCATCCAAACTTACAAACTTTCGCGTTTATAATTTTAGGTAGGATTATTTCCGCACTTGCAGGAATCAATAAATGTAAGACAATAACAAATCTCCGAACTTGTAAACCTGAATTAAATGGATTAATAATAATAACTTGATATAATCCTACAACTTATGTGTCATAATAATTATTCATCCAAATAGCTAGTTCTAACCATCCATACCATTTTTTTTCGTTGGTAGAAAAGGCCCAAAAATGTATGGAGTCTGAATGATCTTCTTTATATCCATTTTTGTTTACCCATAAAATCCCCATAAAAAATATTTATCAAGCTTGTATCTGCTGTTGTAGGGAAGTCTCCACTTTTTGTATCTGTTCCTCGAAGCCTACCTATTCCAATCTCTGGTCATAATATAATAACAGAACAATATTATGTAACATATTTTTATCACAATTCTATTAAAACTTTGTGTAACACTATTTCTTTGATCTGAGGTGTAACATAATTTAAATTACAGGTTCTAGGAAAAGAGGGACTTGTCAATATTTAAAACGAGTCGTCACCTCCAAAGAGAAGGAGATAATAAAGTTAAAACAGAAAGTATTGAAGCTGAAAAGAAATATAAGGAACAAAATAACAAGAAACTCTCTGCAAGGAAAATTTCCACATCAAAATCATTTTTGAAAGAGTTAAATAAAATGCCTGCAACAATAAAAATATTTACTTCCCTCCAAATGAAATGGAAAAAGAAACCACGAGGCAGGCGATTTACATTTAACGAAAAATCATGGCATTGACCATTTACAAACAGAGTCAGAAAGCTTACAACCTCATGCGAAAAATGTTTGTCTTGCCATCAAAGCGCAGCCTACAAAAATGTTGAGTAAATTTGAACTGAAACCAGGCTTCAATCCTGATATATTTAAAATTTAAAAGCTACAGTAGCAAAATTGCCGGCAGAAAAAAGTTGGTCAATTTACTGTTTGATGAGGTATCATTGGCTCCGGGTGTTTTTACAACCCTGCCCTAAAACAGATAACTGGTTTTGAAGATTTTGGGCACAGACAAACAAAAACTCGCAGATCATGCCTTGGTCTTTATGATCAAGGGTATAAAAAGCAAAGTGAAACAACCTTTATGCTTTTCATTTTGCCAAGGTGCCACGAAAAGGACGATTTAAAGAAGCTGATCAAAACAATAATAAAAGAAATCTCCAATACTGGATTGATAGTTATTGCCACTATATGTGACCAATCAGCCACAAATATTTCTGTGATAAAAGTCTTCAAGAAGACACAAAACGCAAATATTTACAAGAGGGTAATGAATATAGGACCCAAGCCTTCGAGTTTGAAGACCAAAAGGTCTTCCCATTATTTGATCCTCCACATCTTTTAAAGGGAATGAGAAATAATTTACTCGCCAAACATTTGAAATTTGTACAAGATGGGAAAACAAAGTATGCAAAGTGGGAACATTTGGAGATGCTGTTGAAGTTAGATGTTGGGGATGATGAAATTAGGCTTGTTAATAAATTAACAGAAAACCATGTTAATAAAGAGAAAATTCCAAAATGAAAGTGAAATATGCTGCACAAGTTTTCAGCCAAAGGGTATCATCAGCATTGAGATTCTTAGCAAGTAAGTATGCTTTTATTGTTCTCATTATTTTCTCTATATTTAAAAAATTGCTATTAATTTACTAAATTAGATTTTTATTTTTAATTTACATGTTTTTAACCATCTTCATTCTCCACAGACAAATTAGAAAGTTCATTATTTTTCTTTAAAATAATATTAGATGTCCTGGCTACATTTATAAGTTCAAAAATATTTAAAAACAAACAATTGAGATGCTATTTCTCTCGATAAAATTCAAAATAAAAATACAATTCATATCTAATAATTTATCTAAAATTGGCTATGTCAATATTTAAGATGCATAAGATATATTGTTGGAATAACATTATAAATTGAAATGAAATAATAAATTAAAATTATCATATTGAAATAAAAATTTGAGACATTATGAAACTACAAAATATAGTTTAATGTTGGTTTCTTACTAATTATATTTACACCCACAACTATTTACTGAACCAACTGATAAAGACGCACAGTAAATCGTTACTGCCACTTTAAAGTTTGTAAGTTTGTGCCTTTTCGACACAGCCGTGAGGCACACCGTTTAATTTTTAATTAAATTTTTGTATTTTTGTTTTTATTGTGTCCCCTAATCTGGGTCGAATAAATGTATTTTCTTTCTTTTTTCTTTAATTTCGGTCCACAATAGCAAAAAAGATTGATATGAACTGTATTCTAGTACTTATTTAATATATTGTTTCAGAACACAACCTTCTTCCGGCGGAGTGCGAAGAAACTGCTGATTTTCTACTCATTATGGACAAACTATTTGATTCTTTCAATGGACATTCATATACAGGTGATCCAAAATTTTCAAGGGTGTGTAATGAATAATTCTCCTCATTTTAGATTATGGACAGAGGTAGTTCCTATATTGGATTCAATGACTTTTAAAACTATAAAAAAACGGGATGGTACAGAAGAAGTAAGATATGAAAAAGTGCCATCCCTTCAAAATTGGATCCACAATATTAAAACGTTTAAAGAAATGTGGGAGTTTTTAAAAATCAAATATAAAGTTACTAGCCTTTTAACCAGAAATTTCAATCAGGACCCTCTTGAAAATTTTTTGTAACATTAGAAGTAATGGGATACGAAATGTTAATCCCTCGTGCCTACAATTTATTAATGCGTTCAAAACTTTGTTACTTAATAATTTAAATTCGCCCCATTCTGTAAGTGCCAACTGTGAAAAAGATGAAAATAAATCACTGCAATCTTTCAAAGATCTTCTTGCTGAAAAACAAAACAATGAAATTGAATTGGTTAGTGGTGATTTTCCTATTGATTCTTTAATTAATACAATGAACCAAATTAAATGGAATGACTCGATTTTGCATGCCGAATCAAAAAAATATGTAGCAGGATACATTGTAAAAAATCGAAATGTAAAGTGTTCAAAAATGTGGAACATGTACTAATGATATATTAAGAAAGGAAATTGATTTTGAATCATTTAATTATGAAATAGATTATACGAAAAAATCCTTATTTAATGCATGTGATGATTTTATAAAATTATTAAATGAAATATATTATATGATTGTTGCATGTTTACGAGATTCACCTGAAATAAAATATCTGAAAGAAAAATGAAATTTTACATCAATTGCCATTGTGATTTTAGTATAATTACTTGTATAGTTCATAAAAATAAATTAATTGATTTTATAATTAATATGTCAATTAATTTAATCATTCACAGTTGGTGCACCGGGGTTAATAGAATAATTAACGGAAAAATAACAAATTTCGATGTAAATGATGAAATTAAGTTACAAGCATTTAAATATTGTAATACACATAAAAAAAGGAAATAAAATATACTTAGCCGATAAATGTACTCTTTATCTTTTGTTTTTTTATTATCTCCCATAATATTATTGACTAGACTAGAAGTTGGAAACTGAAAACTGGAAACTGGAACTGGAAATTGAAATCACTGTTTTAAATTCAATTTACAGTAAATTGAATTTAAAACAGTGATTTCAATTTTCAAATTTAAAAACATATTTAAGAGAACTCTTGAAAAGCGCCATCTACCCTAACCATACATGAAGTAACCACGCCATCTTGTGACGGGGGCCCGTTAACTTTCACGCTAGTAAGTTGTTTTGAACGATGAGTTGCGTATCTATCTCTATATAGTGTATTATCTATGTTTACTGGTAAAAATGTACAAATAATACCGATTTTACAAACTTGGCGAATAATCACAATTGCACTTAATTACAAATTTATATTATTTACTATACAAAGCAAATTAAGCTCTAATTCACGGATATAAGGTTGAACCTATCAGCATTGATGAAACTTGGTAATTACGTCACCCGTCAGCTGAGCTGACATAAGCTTTGTTCGGATACGTGAGCGGAAATACGTTTAGAAACGTCTTATTTTCCTATCTTTCTCAATGAATCTACAAAATAATTTAGAAAATTACTAATAAAAGTAATTTATAATAATTATGAGGATATATAATTTGGTGTTCTATTGTTAAGCGTTAAAAACAGCATATAAAATGCAAATATTTACACAACGCCTTTGAATCAAATTATAGCAAAGCCTATGAAGTACTTCTTCATAAAAATAATGTCAGGAGTTAGTAGGTTTCTGCATGCAGCTGGTAGTTCGGAGTTAAGGAGAAGACGGCCTCTATTCACCGCAACGTTTACAGTGGGTAGCTATACCTACCTAAAGAGCCTATCTATGGACTTAGTACGCAATAGGTCCCTTTGTTTAATAATAGTTCCCAATTACAAAACATGTTGTGTCATGGTCCGTACAGCGTAAGTACCTAGGTTTCGGAGGGGACGATCTGCCCACCACTAATTTGCTGAAAGTTAAAACCCAATAATATTTGTAAATTACTAGTTATATAGGTATAGGTACCTTGTTATTTTGTAGTAGATCAGAATGTGGACAAGCCAATTGGCTGTTAGGCTTTGCTTCCACGTGATTTAAATTTTTATGGGTGACGAAGTTGTTGTCTAGGCTGCGCTAGGGTTGCACACAAACAACGAAGGAACTCGTTCTATATTCCAAGATCCAAGGACCTCATAAACTTGACGATGTAGTTTACCGACAATTTTGGAAAACTATATTAACCTGATAAAATATATCCATATAGGTACGTCGCCATTTAGATATAAGTACTTAAAGTTGCATCCGAGCATAGTGCAAAAACCTGGGAACTCTACAAACTAATGGTAATGATAACTCGTACTACACGTAGATGCTAAATTTAATTGCACCTACTTTACCTATCTGTAGGTCTTTACTTTTTTATACTGCCCAGTACCTACTTGGTACGATCTTTAGGAACCATGGAGTGCATGTCAAGTACATTTCACAAAGCTAAAGGAAACCTAAGGAATATCAATCAGCAATAGTAGGTACGTACCAGCGTCTCAGAACGTCAACATAGGCAAAGCTATAGATAGTGTTCACGGCATGGCTATTATAACGTCACATCCCATGTCAAAACAGGACACTGTCCACTACTGTCCAGACCTCAAAAAAAAATTTCCATCATCAAATATCACCATATACCCACTAACATTACAAAACTAAATCCTTCACCCATATTTGACGAACGTCACCGACATACTTTATTAGGAAGCTGTTAGTGCAATCAATGGGCAATCATATAATTTGTAATTGCCAGCGGAATTGTCCACTCCAGGTCCTGTCCTCGTGCCCTGAGGGGGGGAGCTTCCTTCTTGACCGACCGGTTTATATCCTACAGCTAATTTAATGATGGGTTTTTGTGGGATCCTGTAACAGGTTAATTGTTATGCGAGGTTCGTAGGAAGCATGAATATGGAAGTTGTGTCAACAAAGAGCTGGTACATATGTTTTATTTCTGTTCGTCCGTTTTCTAATGTTATTTCAATATTCATTTGAGTTAGATATTGTAGTCAGGTATGTGCCTAATGTAAAGTATGAGCAATCGCATATTTTCATACCAGGCAGACGTATTGCATTCTTGCATCTACTTAACAGAAGAATACTGCAATTGCAGGCAATTGCAGTATTCTTCAGCAGGCCCAGACGTAACATTTTCCAGTCTTTTTAGTGGAAACCAGATAGATAGGCTTTGGCTAGTAGGAACATATGAGTAAATACTACATCATCAGACCTCTTTGCCGACCACCACAAGATGATACTTACTAAAATATAAGTATCTAGAGGTATAGCTAAGTTATTTATTCCCAACCTCGAGTTTAGGCTTACAACATCAAAATTGATTTACACACAATATTAAAACATAATTTTATTATACCATCATCATAAATAATACGCACTTGAATCTGTATATAAATACTAGTAGATAAACTAGGGCGGCTGACGATCTATTGGCATTTGGGCGGGCGGATTTCAATAGTTTGGGCGCTATACTGTACGGTGAAAAGAAGTTTCGGGTTTTTTTCAGTGTAGTGTACAAAAAGTATTTTGTTTGTTGCTGTATTTTTTGTGAAAAAGTTTGTTTCGTTTTTTGTGATGGGTGCTGATGATAAAAATGCTTTGGCTGCAGTGGAATTTGAGGTCTATGGGCAGGTTCAAGGTTAGTAGGTTCTAGGTGGAACTTCAGGTTCATAAATTGTCTACCTACGTAGCATATTTTGTGGTTCATTGATATGCCATAATTCTTTTATCCATTTCATACAGAAGTCTACAAAAGAGAGTTTTTAAAAAGTTAGGACAATTTTTAACGCGTTCTTCTAATTTCAGTATTTTGTATGAAATTTTAAGATGTTGCAAACGTTCTGCTAACGTTGTGTTTCACAAACAAACACTTATACGTAGTCCCCTGGTTTAAAAATTTAAAAATGTAGGACCTAAATAGCCGAAGTCTAATTTTATTAAAAAAATATCTTAGAAACTTTAACTCAAATTCGGTAAGAATCAATAAAACAGTAGAACCTGGATGAGCAACTCGGGCCCAATAATTTTGAATGCTTATCTGAAGTCAGCTTCGCGCAGTAGTATTTCAGCAAGCAAAGCTTTCCGACAAGATCTGTAAAATACGCAAGGAGATAAATGGCTAACTTCAGAAACGCAAAGTTGTTGGACGCGTTTTGTATCTCCTGGGTTCACTTCGAGATAAGCTAGCAACGAAGTACTTTGTTCAAACTAGCGCATTGTTGTAAGTAGAATTAAAGCCTTAAACATTCACAAATTCACAATATCTTTAGTTGCCAAATACCTTTTACCCTTCTCAAAATATAAAATGAGCGAGTACATCGACAGCTGATCTAAAGTAAGAACTAATCAGTCAACCGATTATATTTAGTGCCGCATGTAGGTCGATGTCAATGGGCGATTTGGACGTGAAATCTGTCACAACAGACGAGATAGCTATCTGAATAAGTTGGGGAGTATCACTCATCAACTGTGCACAGTCATTTTAAGAATATTTTTAACATACCAGAGACCACATGAGACCGTAACTATGAGAGAAGCAGTAAAAAATATATATCTTAGCAAATCTGAAAAAGTTGGCTAAACGACGTATGGAAATATGATTGAATGCTGTTGTGCAGTCCAGGGGCTACCTGTTTGATAGAATGGCTATTTTGGTCAGTAAATTATTTACGACTAGTTGACAATAAACAAATTGAGGACATGATCCTTTCATATTCGGTTTATTCGTGTGATAAATCATTAAAAACAATTTCGGTCCAAGATCTAAATTGAATTACTTGTAAAAAATGTAATTGTTTTTAAATGGCTTTTAAATTTTTGTCGACACTTATTCTCATAAGATTTGACCTAAACACTAGGTACTTACCTAAATAAACAAACTTAGATACTTTAAGTATATAAAAAAATTATTATTATCAGCTTAAAATAGTTACCTTAACTAATTTGCGCTTAGAAAATAAATCCAACACTAACATAATCCAATACAATTCGAATAACTCCCATAAATCCCCATATTCATTATAATTATGTCTGTCTATCAGGTTGCTACTTCACAAAATACTGCAAAGAGGTAGCCGAACAGTTGGGAGTCGGCGGTTGGGTGAAAAACTCCAAGAAAGGGACCATTGTTGGCAAAATTCAAGGCACTAAAGCACAGCTAGATCACATGTAAGTAATCACGGATTTTACTCTAGCTTTCGATACTCTTACAAATCATTATCATTAATTAACCGATATAATTAAGCATCCAATTGTTGTACACCTACATGTTTAAGGAGCTTTGTTTTAGATTTTAAAAGTTATTAGTGAAATTTTCTAATTAAAGGTAGTATAGTAGACTTGTAGTTATCACTTTAAGATTACATTCTGGGCTGCTTAAGGGCACCATTCTAGGTCCCCAATTTTTGTCTTTATGTTTTTTACTCATTATGAAAGCCTAAAACATCTTTTATGTAGTTTAAAGTGCCAAGCATGTATACAGACATCTATATAAGCATTCATTAAAAGAGTAAAGTATTAATTACTTGTTATACCAAAATAACTTGGATGGTATCCAAGTGTTGATAGCGTTATACCTGCACTTTTTCCGGATTGTTCCAATTAGTAGTTAATAAGTCAGTGCCAAATTTAATAAATAACGAGCACGTTATCTACCTAGATACTGTAAGAGTTGGCAAAGAAGAGAGTAGAAAAATAAAAGTTAATAAATTCAGTACTTCGCAACGCGAGATTTCTCTCTACCTCTCTTGAAGCTTATCAAAACAGTTTGCTTAATTTTTGAACGATCAAAGTTTATCCAGGCTTCACTTGGAGGTTAGTATCCAAACAGGTAGTATTGTTTAAGACGCTGTTTTAGTTTGAAACTTTCTCAATCGTACTAACCTACCATAAAGTAAAATAAAGGTCAAATAAAAGTAAATGTTGAAATATGAAGGGCTGGTTGCATCAGCTTTCGAGTTATAGTCGTTAACTATGTATAAACATTAAGATAATTTTCCAAATGTGAATATTGCGTTGGAATAATTTTTCAATTAGGACAGAAAGCCTCTTAATCCATTTGGTCCTGTACTAGTGCGAATAAAGTTATGTTTTTCAAATGGGTCTTCCATTTCAGTTTTTTCTCCTCAAAATGTTTTCTTTAGGTCATTATTTTTGCTTTCAGGATTAATTGGCTCAGCAACAGTGGGTCTCCAGGTTGCAAGATAGAAAAATGTGACCTCACCAATTGGGAGTACGTCGCTAAGATCGCGTACACTGACTTTACTATACGGTTCTAGCTTTTATTTTTAATTAACTGCTAATTTTGTAAGTTTAAGGTGTTCTTTTTGTATAATAAAAATGTAATTGTTATAACTGATTTTACTGACCATTATTTTTTCAGCTTATCAAAGACAGAGACTGTAGCTGTTGCATTGCCAAAAAGTAATCATATATACTTTATCTGTACACATGTTTTGATATGTTTGTCAAAATATAGTAGGTATGAGAAAAAAAAGTTGGCCCCAGTATTGTGCTCCTGTATCCTGTTTATTCATTTACAAAGGCATCTTGAAGTTTTTTTGACCTGCCAAATTCCTATTTTTTTTTCTGGCATTCCACGTTTCTTAATCCTACTTTTACCAAGTAGAGAACCGAAAAGATCGAGTCGAAATTAGTAAAAACATTGATAAGTAATGAGTTCCATAAGTATTCAGACATAAACATTGTCTGCGGCTATTGCGCGCGCGCATGTCTCCAGATAAAGCGGAATATCGTAAATAATATCAATAATACAATATTTACTACTTAAACCGCGCCGTGGTAGGTACCCTATGTATGTATAGATACACAATTCGTATGTTTGTTTGTGGAATTTTACGGAATACCTAATTAAACGGTCTTTAGGAATATTTTCTACCAACAGGAATTGGAAAAGTTTCACGAAGTTGGCCCAAAATTGATCAAAATGTTTTGGGATTAAAAAAGATAAAACTAAGGAGAGTAGACAAAAAACAAAAGAACTCTCTGCTTTTAGCCAACAAAATAGAAAATAAGGTACGTTAACAGATTAAACAAGATTAAATACATTGGGTTCTGAATCTGAAATTATGAGATTTCCGTGAAGACTTTTTAAACGATAGGTGGGACTGTTCAAAAGCATACTGTATAGCTTTGGAAGCACTGCAAGAAAACCCAGTAACAGAACTAAAGTATTCCTATGAATCTGCAATAAAACACGTAACCTATGAGATAACTTATCACCATTGTCGTCTCAATGAAACTGCGAAAATACCTCCAGGTCACGGCATTTTCAACCTTATTGCCTGAAGAATAAGGGTGAGGGACATCGCAGGGTTGTGAATGTAAGGCTTATTAAGGGCGAGGACCTCTGGTTTTCTTCCAAAGGATATTATAAATAGACTGTCGGGGAAGTATTTCTGTTTTCGCCGACCAGAGTCTCATAATTCATTATAATTGTGAATAATTGCTCGACAGTTCACATGTACTCGCATTTAATTCAATAAGGTTCATTGATTGAGTGTTTTTAATTGTTTACTGATTGCGGTTTTTTCAATGGAAGTGTAGCTTGAGTTGTTAATGACATGTTGGACCTTACTTGTACTTATCTTCTTCATATCTATACTTGATATTACAAAGCTTAAGAGTTTGTTTTTCGGGAATTTCTGGACCGATCTCGGAAATGAAAGAACGATATATAAGGCTACTTTTGACCGGGTGCACAAAGTAAGTAGTTCACGGGATACAGGAGAAACTGCTTTCGGAAGCTGGTTCAAAAATGTGATAGTATAACTATAGAGGTAGCTAAGTCTTTTCCGTCATGTGACTATTCTGGTACAGGTCGGTCTATTTTTTAACTAGGGGTCAACTGTTTACGTAGCCAGTCCGTTGAAGGCTACACGGGTGATTTCGACCTCACAATTATAGTGTTTGTCATTATTCAGTTACGGTGTACTTCTATATTCGTTGATTTCCGAGATCGGATATTGAAATAAGGTTCATTTAAATCATATCAATCAAAACCATGGATAGATTGGTGATACTAACCTGCTGTTAGCTAATAAACAGAGTGGTTCTATTGTGTACAAATCACGTGATGGAACTTTATCTTTCACTGGCATTCATGTTATAATTTAACATTGTAGATGTTTACTTACCTAACATTAATACTTACTTTCTCTTACGACGCCGTCCTGACACGTGATTTGTTGTTGGCCCTAGGATGCTCCCCTGTGGAACACCATGATAATAGGTTTCAGGTTTAACTATTACTATTCATTATTACTTTCAACGACTATGTTGACATTTTTACGAGATAAAGAAATGGTTTTTATAGATATTTGATACGCCTTTTTGGTTAAAATATGGAAATTGTGTTGATTCATAACATGCTTGAGTAACATTTAAGAATAACTCATAAGCAATAAGGGCGATTAATGCTGTTGACAAATCTCAAGATTTAGGTACACACATTTTTTTCATTTTAACTTTTAGTCTACTTAACTCCTAGCTTTCTCCACATGGATGATACAGGGGGGTGAAATAGCCGCGAAACGCTTCGAGAAAAGGATGATAGGTACGGCCGTGCCCGCTTTGCTTGAGTCTTGGCTGGGGCACTACCGTGCCCCCAGATTCAACCAACTTTGTTCCATTTTGCTCCCTTACCAATATTTTATATGCCTTTTGATATTTAGAAATGCAAATATGCAAATGCATATAATCAAAAATCTAGTTATCTTTGTACCACACACCGCGTCTTATTCTGTGCCGCGAGCACTCGGCATCATAAATCTCAGCAATCAATTTAATTCAATAACTAAAGCTATTAATAAAACAACAGATAATAGCAATACGTTTATTATGTATCTCAACAGAACTTATAATAACTTAGTGCTTACAACATTATTGTACCATATTTACATATTTGCTTCTACAAACTAGTAAAGACTTTAATAGTTTGACTTAGAACGAATACTTATTATAATTTAAGCTAAAGGTAAGGGTAACAATTGTTCAGATTTACAACATATTCTGGAAAAAATATAATGAAACTTTGGTAACAGATGGAATTAAAACTGGAAGTGATCATATATTTTGAAAACGAGGAAATGGATAAAATAGTACAAGATATTAGGAGAGTCTTAAATCATGATGAAGATAGAGGTAGTTTTGTTTAAGAGTATGTGCACACAGATCTTTACAAACAAAGATATAAGATACCACCTTCAATATTAAGAGTGCACACTAATGTAAAGCTTATTGTAGACATCGATTCAAAAATTGCATTATTTTAACAAAATATAACAACATAATTTGTACAATATTTATAAAGCACATAATTTTTCGATCAACACGATAGCACTATACACATTTTTTTTCTAAATCTACTTATTCTCGATTTTAATTTCGAAATTACTTTTTCTATATATCTTTACTAATAAGGCATCGTTTGTTCCATATCATCTTTAAAACAACCGTTTAGAAAAAAAAAAACAATAATTTTTCGATAGCTTAGATCAGTAAGAAATATCATGATGAAGTTCTCACACTATGTCCACAAAAGGTTAACAATTAATTTCAATTTGTACCATTATATTCCTACCAAATCGTTCCCATTAATCTTCAATCACTTCAGAAACTAACACTGCTTCACTGGGAAATTCTAATCGTACAACAAAAGTTCCAACTTCAAACTTATTCTGGAACATTCTTTCACTTAAAAGAGGCTAAACTTTCTCTTCTGGCATTTGTAGAGGAAGGCTGGCGTCTTCTGGTTTCCTGCCAGCCGCTGCAGCAGCTGCAGCTTGTAAGGCCCTTCTGTGTCTCTTCTTGGTTCGTTCTTTATGGAAGAAGAGCCTTAGATAGTGGCAAGGGAAGACGACGCACTCTCCCGCTGGTTCCTCTGCATCGATGTATACTCCTCGCACGATGACTGAGTTGGAGCAGTTGAGGAGTATGAGAAGTGTTAAGCTGACGATGTGGGAACACCAGTTGCTGAGTTTTGGTGTTTCTGTAACAGAGATAGTTGGATTATTAGTTGTTTTACGTGTAGGTGAAATTGAAAGAGGTCATTTTGGAATCATTTAAAGTGAAAGTAAAGTTCCATTTTTTTCTAAAGGTATTATCGCATTGGCATTCTCGAAAACTATCGATTTCTTCAAGGGCCTACTTGATTGAATCAAACCATTGCGAAAAATACAGGTTAACGAAGAATGCAATACAAAAAGATTTTATTTTAGCTACAGGGAATCCTCATCAATACCTACGTTGCTAATCTTCCAAAACCATCCTAACTGAATACTCTATCAAACTCCCACCCCTCAACTTACCAGGAAAGAAGTAAATATCCAGCAGTCCCCATACACCCCGCCACACGTTGACAGTAGCGACGAAAGACACCAGATGGTAGACATCAGCCAGCAGCAGCCGCGGCGCCCCGTGCAGCCGGGCCGCAGACCAGCGCACTGGAGCTTGCAGTGCGAAGGTCACTATAACCACTACGTAACCCGCTATCTGTTGGTAGAAACGGAATGTTTGGTTAGGTTGATGTAAAGTGGATATTTATAGATAGGACTGCTAAAATGATGAAGTGGTAAAATCCTCGGTAGGTGTAAAAGATTTGTTTGGTTCATTTCGGAAATTGATACTACTCTTTGAGAAAGTATTCGGTGGTGGTGTGTTAAAAAGAAATCTGTCTTAATCGTACCTATAATAAGATGATGTGGTAGAACCTTAAGAACCAAATAAATATCAACATTGAACAAAGCTCCTGTACGTAGCGAATAATCTCTAAACGTAAAAAAAACGGATTTTCCTGTCTCATGGATGCTTTAGTATCGTAATCTCCGACGGCTTCATACAGTGCTTTATCAGTAATAGCATCATGACCAGAAGCAAGCTAATCTAAAACTCAGTTGCACTGCATTAACAGAAGTCCAAACTTATAAAAACTGGATCAAACCAGTTGCAAAGTCTCTAAATCCCGACAATCAACCAAAACATTTATGAACTCTGGCGCCTGTTATAAGCCTAAGTACACACTTCCTAGTCGCATCATAAAAGTTATAAAATTCATGACGTGACTCCTATCCCTTATTACGGGCTTAAAACAAATCTTAGTAAATACAATTTTAGTATTTGCAAATACAGCTTTAAATAGTCTCTCTGATAAGAATGGAAATACCCAATGAAGAGCGATGAGAGATAGTTTTGTAAATAAGGAACTTTATTTATAAACTAGCTCTAATGTTTGTGTAAATATATCGTCCTTTTACAATGTTTTCAAGCTTTCGCTTTTCAAAATACATGTTAAAGTTTAAATGGCCAACTTTAAATTTGAAAGTAACTCATTCAAAGAAAAATTTGGTTCCTCTCAACATTTGAGAAGTTTTGGTTTGTTGTACCTAACTGTTTTAGTTTAATATTATATTATAACTGTTTTGTTTTTGACACTTACTTAAATATTATTATTTTTTTCACCACGACTCCTACTAGGCCACCTCGACTCCTATCCTTATTTCACCCCAAAACCGCAAAACTCACATAAAGCTTCCGAAGTGGTTTAAATGAAAAACAGTCTAGAGTCAAGAAAGTACATAAGCTACTTTTTATGCGGGTGCAGGCAGTTCCTTCGAGACGCAGGTGGAATAACTAACCCTCAATTCATGGAAGTTGCTAGCTGATTTAAAAGAGTCCCCAATAACTCCAACAAGTAATCGAATCATTAACTAATTATTAATTTGTTGATTGTTCCCGATAACGATGTATTCAATCACGTTATTGTGTCCATTTGAACACAAATATGCTAACAACATGACAATACACTAAAATTCTTATCGTTCTGGAAAAGTACTAAACGCAATGACTAAACGTGTCCAGTCTATTGGCCTATATTCGGTGCGGATACACAATCAGGGACATTCGAGACCTTCACCGATGTTAGGTATTATAAATTACGAATTTTGTTGACATCCGCAACCCAGTTATCTAGGCCCTTTGGTAAGACTGGGCACCAGACTTTTTAGCTTTTAAATACCCGCCGGACTACTTAAAGTGCCTTCTAAAATAGGAAGGAACTGGTCATGATCACCTTAGACACCGATTAGTCGGCGCACCGTGCCAAGTAATGTTAACGTCACCATCGATCGTTTTTACGCTAAAAATATTCTGAGGTCTTTATCATTCATGTTTATTTTCATCCCTGATTACCTTGAGTTCCAGGACCTTGTGAGGTCACTCAAGGAAAACATCTGCATGATCAAGTGTTGTGTCATTATGCTCACTTTAAACTAATTTCATAAAATGGAGCTCAATGCTCAATCTTTGTGAGGAAATTGCATATTATCTGATGATGCGTTTATCTCATCATCGCATCGCCCATCATTTAATAAAGTAAAACAGAATTACCGAGAAGGAGAAGGTGAATATAGAAGTATTTCTGATATAACTGATTATAATCTCTAACAAATGCGAAATTCTATCTGTCTGTCTAGCTACTTTTTATACCTGTGTGGGAAGTAGTTTTCAAAGAAACAGATAGTGGTTTATCTATATGTTCTTCGATAATTACTTCTACTCTTACTAGACTGTTTCTCATTAGGTTAGATTTTAGAATAACGTTGCCTATATAATCATGTTATGTCAAAACCCTTTTTGAGAACTTACCCCCTTACTTATAAAATCTCTAATCACCTTGTAAGCAACATTTTAACTAATAACTACTTAAAGTCTTAAGTAGTGATTAAATGTTAGTTAAGACATGCTTAAGCAACGTTTATAAGTAAGAATTTTCTTAAACAGCCCTTAAGTATTACTTATATTTAATTCACGTTTATAAGTAAGGCTGTTAATTGTCCTGCGATCAATATAACCCATCAACTGCGATTAATCAGTATACCGATTACAGAGCCTAACTCCAGCACATGATACACCTTAAGTACAATGACGTATCATTCCTAAAAATAGTCCGGAAAAAGCATTTATCCAATAAACTGCAAGTGCAAATTGTGCTCAGTTTCAGGAACTTCCAATGAAGCCAACAGTTAAGTAGCTGTTTACTGATGATGCGTGTATTTCTGTGTCTCTAACCACGTGCTGGGTTCCAATGTCACCGTCATGATATTGAACGGAGTTGGCGTAAACTTGGTAATGGTCTTGAACGTAATGGAGCGTACCTGTGCTGTTTATGTTCTTAATGGGTGTTCCCTGCGGTTTCAAAGGGACAACCGTGTTTAAAGTAAGCTATGGCTTTTCATAGGTTCTGAGTCTTGATATGTGTGTGCCAAATACTTAAATCGGTTCAGCATTTAAGCAAAAAAGTCATGATTTCGAAGAAGTGTATTTGACCACTTGATATACCAATGCTTTGTTGTCTTTATACATCTGAATGTCATTTATGAAACCTATGACCATTAAACATACTCATGCCCGCCTAGGAATAGACTACACCTCATAGTAACTGATTTGCAAGAACTGACATACTTTATTTATTACCGCGATGTGTAGCTAGGATAACCAATAGTAAACGTTCCTTTATGCTACTGTACTGGGTCTTCTAATCTGCGGAGACAGTAAAAATAATTTCGCACTATATAAGGTCGAATTGTAGGTTACGTAAAGTATAGACAAAGTAAATACGTTACATGTGTAACGACAAGTGGTAAATTCAGAGCTTAGACTAAAAATTTTAAAGACTTCTTCAGAACTTCTAACCAAAAGAGCAGTCCCACAAATCCGCAAATAGCTTCATTTGTTTACAATAGTATCCATACTTAGTAGTGAGTTTGTTCAATACCAACACGCGACTAGGGGACAAGACGAGTGAGAGGAAGCCCCAATTGCGTGCCCAAGTGGTCACTGACTCAGTGCCGCGTAGTATACTTACCTATATGCGGAAAATGTACCAGGACAGTGGACCACTCTTGCTTCTGGTTTACATCTTTCTTTAAAGAGCTACGTTTCCTTAATTGTAAGGAAGAGTCCGTTTTTTCGAACGCGCTTTATGAACTACAGGACTGATTTGAAAATAAACTTTTGTTGTTTGATAGCCAAGGTCCCCAAGAGACGTAGTTGAGATCGCTGACGAAAGCTAGTTTTAACTTACGTTGTAAATTGTTTACTAGACTTTTCAGTGCAGATAGAAATGAAGAGGTAAACCCAGCCACAAAGCAATTTCGGCCTGACCTACGAATCGAATCCTAGGTCTCGTCACGCTTGCAACCGCTGCGATAGGTCCTGAACATAGCTTGACTTTGATGATATTATATTTTATATTGTGACTAAGATCACAATCGATATCGAAAATAATAATCGTATTGATATCTTCATTCTTTGTAATAACGAATCAGCCACATGCCTAAAGATTTTGGTCACTCAAGTGGGTGTGAGTTCATAAAAGATTTTGATGAATCAAGAGTAGGCGTGGCTTACTTTTATCATTGACGAAACGGACCAATCAGATTTGTCGAAATACATATAAACTTTCCGTCATGATAAACAAGGAGATAATTCTTTAGGCTCAATTTAAACAAATACATTATTTACATTTATAATCTTACGCATGCCTGTTTCTTTTATTGCAAGTTTATTTAGGTTTAATTATATTAAATATTTGACGTTTTATTTTAAGCCGTGTTTGCGGACTTATTTTTTATTGATGGATTATGAAATTGTACACAATATATGTCATGTGGGTAGGATTAGCATTTTTACTGCGTTGAGCATGAAAATCATTTACCTAGAAGTCCACTGAATGTAAGTACTGGGATTATTATAGTAAGATAGGTATTACTTTTTAGACTAGATTTTGGGTATTTACTAAACTAAAAAGTCATAAGGAAATCACAATAGGCCGGCTTTTCTTCGACGTAGTTATTTTAGTCATAGAGCTAACTAGTTCTTTGTCCATCTACTCTAAGCGCTCTCTAACAGCTTTTTCACACTGACGGATTTTCAGAGCGGATTTTTCCGAGCGTACGGACCGTACAACATTGCTCGGTTTTTCCGGTATAGTCATTTAATTTTCACTAAAATACGCGTAGTTTTGAAGTAGGTAACATAGGTTTTAGGTATTTCATTTCTTAGAATTATATTTAAATGCGCAGTTTTCCTTTGTAATTTGCTAAGCCAAATAAAACTATAAACATTTTAAGATAAGGTGTTATAAAAATAATAGTTGCCATGACATGAGGTACACATATTACACAACATTGCTTAAACCTAATTATGTATCAACTAAAGAGTGTCATGGCTACATATTTTTGGGGTAGAATTTATTCCTAAGTTTTAGAGGCCGTGGATGAAAACTATTTTATTATTACGGAACTTTAGCGCCTAAAAAGGCTCCGTATATACTCTTTCGGCGCCATTTTTCTTTTGAAGTAATTTACAGCTTTTTCAGACTAGCGGATTTTCCGAGTGGCACCGCTTTTTTCTCACACCCTGAACGTGTGAAAAAGCTAACATAACATCCCCTTTTCTACCCGCCTCAATAGTCTTTGTTTAAAGACAATAAACTTATCAATTTTAATGATTTGATTTTAAACTTCATCATCAACATCATCATCTCAGCCATAGGACGTCCACTGCTGAACATAGGCCTCCCTCTTAGATCTCCCATTAGATTTTAAACTTAATAACGATTTATATCAATACATAAATCTTTCCGAAAACCGTTTGGGCTAAATATGTTTCACGATCATCATGACTACTTTGTCACAAACTCACAATCATTTACCTCTTCATAATATCAGTATAGACTATACCTACCTACATTCATAAGAGCTCCTCTTCACATATATTGCCGTGAAAATCTACGGTTTTGCCATCACGGCGGCCAGTATAAAAAACATGCCGTAAACAGCAACTCTCTAATTATATTATTATCTAAAAAGAGTTCTAACTGTCTAAAACTCACCAATGAAGTCCAACACGATTTGCTCTTATCGTCAGGAAAGAGGAAGATATCCAGCAGGGCCCAGGATCCTCTCCACACGAAGACCACGAGCGACCCCACCACCGTCACGGAGAATATGCAGTCCAGGATGTAGAGCATCGTCTCTCGGCTGTTCTGTAAATAATAGCTGAAGTTACATAGCTGTATGGGGTGGTGATGAAGTTATCAAAACTTGCATAGGCTTTAACATTATTTTTTAATAAATAGAATTGATTATTGTAACTTTAACAAGTATAGAGAGTCGTTGGCATTAAAACGACGACTTATGTCTACTTATATGAATAGTATAGGTATAAACATTTTTTTGTTAAAAGGTCCTCGAATCGACCATGGTATAATTTTCAATGTAAAACAAATGTAAAAAATGCAGTTCGATACTTTTCTTTCAATTGTATGCTACCCATTTGTTCGCACAGAAAAACTTACGACCAAAACAATGCTCATGCTCGAGGTATCAAATGGCTAATTTCAGAGTTACAAAGTTACTTATTTGGCGCGCAAATGTGCAGGACGGATTATTTCACTTGTTTTAAATATCCGTAACTGTAAATTCTGCAAAAGTTTACAATAATCCTAGACATCACAGATAAAAAAAAACAGAAATGGTATTCGAGTCGATTCAAACCATACTGTAAACGTCTGCGACAAGCCCAGCTTAACCTTGATCTCTAGCAAACCTAACCAGCCTCAACAACTCAACAACAATACAACGACAACAACACTTATCTAACAAAGAAGAGCCTAGTAACACAAATAGCATTAAATCTTAATCAGAACTGACTGCTTGCCATTCGACCTCCGATTCAGATATAATAGAAAAATGTGTGACAATCAGAGGTGTTATTGCGGTGTTAGGCGGGCTCCAGACGTTCCGTTTCTTTGCACAAGAACAGAACAAATTGCTACAAAACAGCAATTTTCAAAGCCCACCCTTTACCACTTTCTATGTTTTTTTTTGCTAGGAGGAAATGGCGCAACAAACTCCAAGGCAGACATTAAGACTAGGAGACCAGAAAGCTATACAAAAAACACCATACGTCACAGACCTGCGAAATAAGCCGGCAAGAATGCCCAGTTACCCAGCAACCGGCCGACAATGTCGGTAAGAACGTTCGTGAGGTCTGTTGGGCAATGATCCTAGAACTCCTGTATTTGCTAAAACGGTAAGAAACGAAAAAAACGCTAAGTCTGAAGACAACCTTAGACTGTGTTATGCGAAAGAGTTGCTCGGTTCAATTCATGGACAATGGTAAACTTCTAGAGTTATCGTGCAGTAAATAAATAATTCACTTCTGGAATCTTTGTAATAGAGCAACTTCTTCTAGCCATTCAGCTCAGGCCGAATGGTTCTAAGCTAGCTTCCGCCATTGATTTCACTTTAAAGTTCTCCATCCACTCACATAGATAAAAAGTCTGTAACCTTCCTCAATAAAAGGGCTATATTTTTTTCATTAAGAGTTTTAATTTTCATGCATATTCACTCCTAAAAGTTGAAGCATTCACAAATTATAGGTTACATAGGTAATATGCTTCCATTATCTACTGAAGATATCTCAGTAGCTCCTTGCACATAAGTCTTAGGCTGGATATTTCCAGCTTAATCCAGTAAAAGCAACATATTACTTAAATCTAAGCGTAGGTAGATCTGATTACTGGAGTAAGCAACAGTACGTTGTTAAAATAGTGAGTTGGATCAGCTTTTTTATTTTAAGCATAATCAATCATCATCAGCGAATTTAACATCTCACTACATACTCAAAAGCCTAAAGAAGCTATTCAAAATACATAATCACCGAGCATTATGGTCAACATAGGACATGGTCAAGATGGTACAGATTTCAGACATCGAATACAGATTTTTTCAGGCTATTTAATTTTTGTTATTATTCGAACCTAATGTCCATTCTTAAGGCCGTAATCTGTACGCTACTAAGTTATTTAACAATTTCTGATAGGTATGCAACTAGCTTTTCACACAATAATAATCACTTATAATACCACAAGAGCTTCAAAATTATCGGGTATTTCCCGATAGGTTCGTTGCAATTTATTTGTTTGCAGGGAACCTTGAGGGAAATGCCAGATAATTATGAAGCTCGTGTGGTATTCGGGAGATTATTTTTCCGTCCCAAATGTCGGCCACAACCTGTCAGTTTGACGTAGCAACGACCAGAGAAAATATTCAAAAAATTTTCAGTATAATACCATGTAGGTTGTACCACGTGACGTCGAATGGTGCAATTCTATTGGTCGATATTTGGGTCGGAAAAATAATCACTTATAATACCACAAGAGCTTCAAAATTATCGGGTATTTCCCGATAGGTTCGTTGCAAACAAATGAAGGAGTCAACTTTTTCAGGTTAAAAAATCACGAGCGCGAAGCGCGAGTGAATTTTCCTGAAAAACTTGACGACTTTATTTGTTTGCAGGGAACCTTGAGGGAAATGCCAGATAATTTTGAAGTACGTGTGGTATTCGGGGGATTATTTTTCCGTCCCAAATGTCGGCCACAACCTGTCAGTTTGACGTAGCAACGACCAGAGAAAATATTCAAAAAAAAATATCAGTATAATACCATGTAGGTTGTACCACGTGACGTCGAATGGTGCAATTCTATTGGTCGATATTTGGGTCGGAAAAATAATCATAGAGTATTTAATGGTTAAGAAAAACATGAAAACTGTAAAGAGACGGAAATTAAAGCTATGCTTTTGTTTTAATGAAAATTATGTTTTAAGTGAATTTCTCAGAGTAGGAACCAGAAATTACTCTGCCACGCTTTCATTTGAGCTAAAAAGATTCATAGAGAAATTATGAAGATGCGTTGAAGAATATAGAAGAAAAGAAGAAACTCATACAAACGCGTCAAAAGTAAAACCGCAGTAAATACATAGTACCGCATAAAAGTGTTGGCAACACAGTAATACATCACAATACACAGTACATAAGTTTACCGCGTTTATTATTGTTGAACTAAGATTGTGAACAATAAACTAATACGAGCAATAAACTGTGTTGGTAAACATCAGCTGATGCTCAGTACCAACGCTTTGTGCTCGTTAAAATAGATCTCTTTATCTCGATAAATACTTGGAAACATCACTTGGTAAGATTTATTAAAAGAATGGTTTTCCTTTTGTCGTTTACAAGATTGTTTTTTTGGGAAAAAGCATTACAAATAAATATTTTGTCCAATTTAAAAGTCGAACTCTAAATTACTTGCTCGGCAGCTACGTTTTCATAATACCACATGTATTCTTAAACTCTAACTACATACAAGCGAAGGCTTTTGATATACCTACACTTAAAATAATAAAATAAGAAAGGTCGTTGGTAGGTAAACACTCTTTGCTTAATCAGCCTTATTAATCGTTTATACCGCAGAAAAGTTATACCTTTCTACATTAAGGGGCAGCAAAAAAATTGCTTACGAAAATTGCAGGTCACTATTTAGATACTCCCCAAAATCAACATTGTAGATCATAATTTGTTTTCTAAATATTCTATCTTTAAAATCGCCTACATAGCCTCGAGCACTACATATAACAGCTACAAGTAGCAATGCACGCGGGAATGAATGAATGAGTGCTCAGCTGATCCTGTGTGTCAAGTACGTACTCCGCTAATCTGAGCTGTTTATTTGTACTGGAGTTTGATGAACCTTCCACACTTCTACAGGAAATCTTCACGAGATAGGAAATGTGTGAACAAGTGCCTGTATTGATAATGAGTCCTATCTTAGGTACAGCTTCGGTCAAAGAATGTACAATTTTGGGGCGTTTTTGGAGAACTCAGAGAGAACCCTTACAGTCATAGGTACAACTGTGTTTGCAACATTGTATGTTCATCACTTTACTAGTAGTAACTTCCTAACTGTAAAGGAAACAGTAGGTCGTAAACTGGGCACAGTTGTGTTTATGCGAATATGGGTAAGTGGAACAGGGGGAGGATAGATATAGAGTTTAACGGTAGTAACCACATTCAGACTACGTCCTGAGGAATTCTATCTTCTGGAGCGAATTTTCCTGGTCTTAGAGCTTTTCAAGCATTCTAAATGGTACCAACCGTACGGAACATGGTGGGAACATCGAAATAGTCCTGTGGCGAGTCGACGGCGATGGCGAATGGTGCGGCGCAGATGTTCCTCAGCGCCCGCAACGCCGCCAGCGACAACGCTGCCGCCGCCGTCGTCGAGATCAGCGTCCTGGCGCTAGAACCCGTGCACTCGTTCAGCAGGTTCCAGACCCCGCGCCAGGCGCCCACGCAGGCCACGCCGGCCACGCCCGTGCACAGCCGCGACACCACGTAGTACGTCAGCCGGCCCCGCTCCGGCCGCAGCCGCTTGCTCAGTTGCGTTTGGAACACGGAAAACAACAAGTCACAGCACAGTCCGAAGGCGGCACACGCGGCGGCGCTGCCCACGGGCTCCTCGGGCAGTACGTACAGGTCCATGAGCGTCCAGGTGGACTTCCAGTAGGTGACGACGGCCGGCGCCACCACGAGGCTGGCGAAGAGCGCGTCGGCGCAGGCCAGCAGCGCGGCGTGCGCGCGGCTGCCGCTGGCGAGCGTGTCGGCGAGGCCGGCGGTGCTTCCGCGCATGTCTGCTGAGTGCCGGAGCGCGCCCGAGTGACTCCCACCGGCACGAACGCGCCGACAGATTACTACTTGTAATTGCATTATCACCCGTCCCGCGCTCTGACGTACCCGTGTTTGCTCGGGACTCAACGCTTGTGCGTATCATTCTACTACTGGCTAATGTCGATGCTTGATCATTTGTTGGAGATAAAAGGTCTTTAACCAGCTTCCATAGTGCATCCAGGATATTTGCTGAGTTTGATGACGTTCGATTCCTTGTTGCATAAACATCCTCATTTGATAAAACGGAAGCGGTATCAAAACACTGCGCCTTAAGTCCTTAAAGTAATTACGATTATCAGCAATTTGGTTAAGTGAGTTCCTTGGTCCTAAATTCTCGTTACTATCATGATCATCGATCATGTTAATAGGTATTGCCTAATTTGTTTACGGTCCTTTGACATGTATGTCCGGAGCAGGAGGTATAATAGAACGTTTAGGACAACATAATCTTCTTGGCATCGATTATGGCTTGAAGGAACTCGTCAGGAAATCGATAAATTTTTGCGCCAGTGTCCAGATGTGCTCCATGTGGCTCTAGTTGATCATGTTCGATTTTCACTTCGAACATAAAAGCCTAAATTTTAATTGAGAAGGAACTTTACACATGATATACGAAATAAAGTTTTTTATTACAGCAATGAGATCCTAATTACATACATTGGAAGATCCAAATTCGAACAACCTCTAAATTAAGAAGCATGGAAACCTACCTACACAAACATGACACTACAAAAATCCTTGCATGACATCACAATAGCTAAATCCAGTAAGGAATCCTACATCCTAATCTGAGTAGCAAACCTATTACTTACGCCCTTGCGATCGTAGGGTGACCATGAAGATAATAAGACAATCGGCCAACAAATCATATGAGCAGATAGGCAGACAAGTGCGTACTTCCTAACAGATTCGACTGTAATCACTAGCTAACTGTTGGTCACTGTAGCATTGACCGTTGATCTGTATTCGTAGACCTGTGATCTGGGATTTTAATGGAAATCTTGTAGATGTGATGTGGTTGCGTTTTCATTTATCGGTAATGATTTTCATGATATGGTATACTTTCTTCATTAATGGACACACTCAGAGACATTTAATGGTTACTTAAGCCGTTCCTTAGTGCAGAATTTCTATGAGAAACTGTCACTCAGGAATGACTTAAGTAATCATTAAAGTTCTCTGAGTGCGGGGGTTAGTGTAGTGTGTGTCTTCTTTTTCCGTTAATAGGCGTTTACAGGGCTGCCTACTTCAGGAAGATTTACAGAGTTTCAGATTATATTTTTTTTCCTAGAGGTACTCCTCTTAAAGTAAGGCTGTTGCTGACCAGACCAATCGACCGACTATATAAATCCGGCTTTTTGTGGATATGACATAGAATGACTATTCCGCTGCCACGGATAAAAACTGTTGGTCAAGATCATTGATAGGTGTATGTTCAAAAGGCTCAAACCCTGAAAAACATACAAACATATCTGAATATCTCAATATTCCAAGTAAAAATCATTTATTGAAACTAGGCTGATTAGATTTGTACGTCAAAATTACAAAAGGACCCACCTTCCTCCACTTTTTCTCTCTTCTCGTGTCACCTGTACCTACCTTTAACAGCCTTGTGTGAAACACTGAATTCATTTACATAAAAGGCAGATACAATTAATTACAGATAGGCAAGGTAAGGCAAAAGATACTTACAGAAATATTAAACCTAGTAGTAAATATATAGGTGGGCTCCTTTCCATCGGTGACTAGGAAGTATGGCGACGCGAGCAGGTTGCGAGAGGCTCTCAGGCCCGTGATGGATAAGTAGCAGAATAACGTGATGCCTGCTATCAATATGGGCCTGTTAACAGAAATAAGAAAAGGGTTTTAAAAACTAAAACAAAGTACAGTACGTAAAACACTGGTACTAAGCATCCGGGTTAGACAGGAAGCCGACCCCAACATACATAGTTGTTAAAAAAGGCTCGAAAGAAGATGATGACGATGAGAACGTAAAATACAAAGGGTAAAAAGAAAGTCCTTGAAAATCTTGTCCGTTTTTTGAAAGAGTTTTACAGTCATGTACCTAAATGTGTGTTACTTACGAAGACGCAAACTCGTATGTATATCGACGACTAGCCGTTTTCCCGTGGTTTGCCCACGTCCCTGTGGTAACTACTGCCCGTACTGGGATAAAATATTAGCCTACGTGACTCGGGAAGACTGTAGCTTCAGGAGTGAAGGCATTTTCATATTATTTCAGTGGTTTAGGGTACAAAAAAACAAACAAAAAATGTTTTTTTTTTTGTTATATGAGTAAAGGTATATTGAAAAAGGTTTATGTTTTACTATTTGTCTTCACATGTGTTATGGGCTTAATATTCTTTTATTTATTCAATAACATAACCTCTAAATGACTTATTGCCCACAAGTGTAATTTGTAAGCCATTAATTAATAGGAAATTCCTCTTATTTGACTAGTAACAGCAATAATAATTTATATAGGTTTTTTCGGCCATATGTTATGATGACAATATACAAATAATGTGTTTTTCGTGGATAAATATAAATACTCGTGGATAATATAATAAAACTTGTCATCTTTGGCCTTTGAATATCTGCTTATGTACAGTGTTTAAACGACTCCATTACTAAAGAGTTACAGCATACTAATATTATAAAGAGGATACTCGGAGGAAATTGTTTGTGTGTAATGGATAAACTTAACTACTACAGGACCGATTTTAAAAAATCTTTCACCATTAGGAAGCTAAATTATTTGCAAATAACATAGGCCATTTGATCCTAGTACGGGCTGTAGTCCTCACCGAACGTGGAGGAAACCGCTAGAAATGGCTAGTTCTTAAAAAATAATAAAGTTATCTACTATATAAAAATAAGTCCGGTTTTCCTCCCTGACGCTATAACTCCAGAACGCACGAACCGATTTCCACGGTTTTGCATTCGTTGGAAAGGTCTCGGACTCCGTGAGGTTTATAGTAAAGAAAATTCAGGAATAATCAGGAATAATTCAACAGAAAAGTGGGTAAATCGTTTTTCACATACAGCGCCATCTCTGATACATAGCATGTACTACAAACCAATATAAAACACTTCAAGTAGATGGCGCCGAGTGTTTGACAGCTACTCATTGTCTCTGCTCAGTTAATTTCATTCAAGCTCAGTGTAAATTATGTGGATCGTGCATTTGAGGTTAAATTCAACACTCTGTCCATTGTCCAAAATGCCTAGACAACGACGTGCGAGCATCGGCCGCCGCACAAGACACAAGAAACTAGGGTCGCAGAAGACAGAAGGAGTTAGATAGTAACCTGTATGGGCATCATGGTAATGCGTGCGTGCTGGGGTGCGGACGACTGAGAGCTGCGTTGGTCGAGTACTAGGCGCGCAGAAGACGGTAGGAACTCGGAAAACGAATCTGGTGGCGAAACGGAGTTCGCCGGGTCTGCTAGTCTTAACTACAAACCTATGAGGATCTTCAACATCAGGTAACACAGCATCGACGCACATATCGAGCAATCCCCAGCCGCCGCGCCAATGCATAATATTGCTTAGAATAAATATGTAGGTGTAGACTCGAGAGATCACGCGCTCTCGGGCGTACGATACCGGGCCCCCGTCCGGGTTGCTCCAGGCACCCGCTGACCGGGATAGCAGTCTTGTTCTGAAAGAGATATGGTTATTACTGTTTCAGTCTGGATAATCTAAAGTCGAAAAGTGATGATTGACGGTCATCTCAATGAGAGGTAGTTCTGTAGTGGGGCAAAGAAAAGGCTGATGATGATGAAGTTTCAGTGAATCTGCCTTACATAAAATGTTTATTTACCTAAGTACTATAGATGCCTCATTATTTACTTGATGTTGTAGAGCAATTGAACATGATTTATATAAACAATCAATAATTTAACAGTAGAAATAGCAACTACAGCCGATGTGAGGCAGAGTGAATTGCTCTAAGATTTCATCCAGGTACGGAAAATCTGAAAATTCATTAAAAGTCCGCAAAATTTCCAGTATTAGTTTACCGGCATTTATTTCCTCCGTCCATGGCACTGACAAATTGATCAGGAAAATCCTACCTATTACACTGATCAATTTTGAGGTGCCATGCCTGGCGGAGGCTATTAATGCCTGGAAAGTCACATGCCCGAATACCGATCTACCCGCCAACCCATCCTCCCAGAGACAGTGGGATGAGCCGCTCTGCAGAGTAATACGGAAAAATCTCATTGATACGTCAATTACTTCTGCTGAGCGAGCACGCCTACTGGCTGTGGGTGAATGGGAGTCAGGTCTTTGGCTTCACGCATTTCCGTCGGCAAACATAGGCACCATGTTTGACGACACCACTTTCAGACTCGCTGTCTGCCTGCGTCTGGGTGCTTCGTGCTGCACTCCTCACCGCTGCCACTGCGGGGAAGCTGTCAACAGCCTCGGTCACCACGGCCTGTCGTGCAGTCGGAGTGCGGGCCGCATACCACGACATGCGAATATCAACGACGTGATCCGTCGGGCTCTTGTTGCCGTCGGCGTGCCAGCCGTACTTGAACCAAATGGTTTGGCACGCGACGATGGCAAGAGACCAGACGGCATGTCGCTATTTCCGTGGAAGATGGGTAGGACTTTAGTGTGGGACGCGACCTGCGTCGACACTCTTGCGCCATCCCATCTTCCTAGAACTGCGTGTTGTGTCGGCTCCGCCGCTTCACAAGCAGAGGACCTCAAACGGCGCAAATATAGTAGCCTTATCGGGAATTACATGTTTGAGCCGTTTGGGGTTGAAACTCTCGGGCCGTGGGGTCCGAGTGCTCACGCGCTTGCAAAGGAAATTTCTAAGCGCCTTGTTGACACTTCTCGTGACCCAAGGGCTGGCTTTTATTTCGCACAGAGGTTGAGCATTGCCATCCAACGTGGCAATGCTGCCAGCCTTCTGGGTACATTACCCGGTGACAGCGATGAGGAGCAATTTTTTGATGCTATGTATTAGTTTTAAGTTGTATATATAAGTTTATTTTTAATTTTTAAAATAAATGAAAAAAAAAAAAATTAAAAGTCCAGATTATTTTCATATTGAAAAACTTTGAATGAAAGTGAAGCAGGAAAATTGGGTTCCAATATTTTGCATTTTTCTCAAAATGTGCCAATAACCAATTTTATTACCTACAAAAAAGTAAAACAGAAAAAAATCTACCAGATTTTTTGTAGCATCTGTCTCAGACGTCTGCAGTTATAATGTTAAGAATACGAGAATTTTCTAAGATGCAACCTTTCAATAATCTTGTTATGGCTACGGGGCGTTACACTGCAGTCTTCTGTAACCTTGAAGAGCTATGAACGAGTGAAGTTACATAAAATATCTTACATAATCTACATAATGTAAACAATATATTGTTTGACCATAATCTCAGAAAACAGTTCCTACATAATAATGTTGTAAATCTAACCTCTGTATGAGAAAGTAATTTTTGGGTCACGCAAGACATTTATGACGAGTTTAGATGAAGACAATTACGGCCTTTTCACACTGAATGATCGAGCAAACAATTGATAACAGCCGGTACAAGACTGATGCTAAAAATTGCGTGATATAGTCTGTACGAACAGATGGTCTCGCTCAGATAAACCGAGCGGCAAATCCGCTAAGAATGGTTGGAAAAGGCTGTTTATCGGCCGCCTAAATGATGCCTGAATATACGCCTAAATAGGCATCGGTGCCATTTTTAAGGTTATATAAAAACGAGATTTTTTTCGGTATATCGCTGGTGTCTCAAAACAGCCAATCGAACCTGCTAATATCGTGTATTCTAGAAAATATCAAACAAATACTAACCTGACTACAGCAAAACAGATATGTATAACGATCCCCAGCAGGAATATCTGCGCGAAAGGGAACAGTTGAGGCTTGAGCTCCATGAGGCCCCAAGTGCCTCGCCACACGCTCACCACGTGGGGAGCCACCACGAAGCACGAGAACACCGCGTCTCCTGGGAAGAAGTCAGGACAAGAGGATGATGGAGCAGCAAGAAAGGACGCTTGAAATTTTTCAGGCATTAAATTCGGAAATTCCAGGTTTTTATTATATTTCTGTTAATCATTTCTAGAGCATAAAACTAATCTTCTGTAAAAATGTTACTATTATTTTATTTTATTATTTATTTATTATTTCAAAAATGTACAGTTTTAAAATAAACATTTCCCCACAAAACCGGTTTATCGGTTTGACTGTGGGTGATGAGCCGCATTGTCTTACATAAACTTATATAAATATACATTTATAATTTTTTTAAACTACTACAATATATATTATAATGGTATTACGCTACTCAATTATTTTATGAAAATACTTTTTTAACTTAACTTTAAAGAGTTTTCTATTATTTTCTTGTCTGATGTCTGCCGGTAAACTGTTGAGCACATATGGTACACGCTTCTTTAAAGTTCTATCACCAAAATAATTATGAACCCTTGGAACATTATATTTACCGGCAGGCATAGACCGTGTATTGTATGCTTTTTATCATTATAAACTATGCCTTTTATCATTATAAATGCGAAAGTTTGGAGGTAAGGATGTACCTATGTAGGTGCGGATTTTTGTTGGAACAATGGATTCTGATGAAACTTGTCTAGTTTTTACTGGTGCGGCAACTGTTCCCTAGAGAAGCGGGTAAAATCACTGGCATGACTAAATATTTCACTTTTCATCTATACTAATATTATAAAGCTGAAGTTTGTTTGTTTGTTCATTTGTTTGTTTGAACGCGCTAATCTCAGGAACTACTGGTCCGATTTGAAAAATTCTTTCAGTGTTAGATAGCCCATTTATCGAGGAAGGCTATAGGCTACTTTTTATCCGGGTTCGTGCAGAGGTTTCCACGGGATGCGGGTGAAACCGCTGGCAGAAGCTAGTTCAGTATACTTCTGTACTCCATTAATTAGGTAAGTCATACGTCATAGTAACCTATACCGTAGCTAGCTTCATCACAGCTGCAGTGCTCGGTGGAGGAAGCACACGACTCCAGAGATCCGGCCTTCTCCAGCTTACGAGGACTTTTATCAGGCAGGAGGGAGTCCGATAAGTTTGGTGGCATCTGTAAGAATATGGTGATTTACTTAGACCATTGTGATTTATGTGCATAAGAAAAGAAACGGTTTTTAATCAACATTGAACATTTAACAAATAAAGAAAGAAGAAGGAATGAGGAGTTTTATTGAAGTTTTTAATAAAATTAGGTACCAAAATTTTAATTTTCATATATTTGAGTGACACTTTGGAAGTATTTTTTTTTATATTTATAACACAACAGAAAATAAAAAAGACAAACATTGTGACAAAGAATGCAGACTTACATCCATATTTTTATCACTACAAAAAGAGGGTACAACTTGACATATCAAAAACTTTTCCGACTCAATGAATTTTGTACGTTTTCCTTTCACTTTCCCTTGCAACTCTTTACCTCTAGGATAACACTTTTCACTTCAAAACGAGTTTCTGAACAGTTTAGAAATAAACGTCAATAGCACTCGGAGCCTTTTCATACTTTGCATCGTCTGAGTGCATATCACGTGTTGCAGTATGCACTTATGAATGCTTTGATTATAATGCAGATTTATACTTTAATCCCTAAGTACAGTAGATACTATTGTCAGGACATATTTTCTTTGTTGCAAACACTTAGATTAGAATGATAAAGAAGAAAATACTTGTATTCATCGTGTATGTATGTATTACACTACATTTTACAAATGTAGATATCACACTATTACAAGTAATATACTTTTTAAAAAATATATAGGTAAAAAAGCTAAAATAAATCTGCCTAGCATCTTCCCAACAACGCTAACATATGATAGGAATGACTTTCTCGAACATTCTATTGTTTGTATAGAACTACAAACTAATCGATTAATCAATTAAATTGTATGGACATTATTTTTTATCCCGGATTGTAAAATGCAAAAAAATATAGTAAAGCTTATTCGTGTGAAAGAGTAATAAACATGAAAGTGTCATAAAAAGCAGTCACTCATTTAAGAGTTTATGAGTTTAAGGGTTTATTTCGACGAAGAGATACAGACATTTTCTATCTAAGATCAGTAGGTGCATACAAATAAGATCAGTCTGAGGTGAAAATGAATGAAATAATTTAATTAAAATTTAAATTAATTAAATGAATTAAATAAAAAAAACTACTTTTACGGATTTTATCGCGGTTATATTATATTATTTAATCCGGACGTTTCGGATCCTTTACAGCATTCATGGTCACGGGCAGACTAAGGTGTTGGTCGTGTTGATATATTAGTTACAAACAGCTACCCTACATACATACATACCTACATACAGTTTTTTTTATTTATTTTTAATTTAAATGTCTAATTTCGCGTAAGTGTCAGAAATCAATAAATGAATTAATTTTAATCTAACGTGAATGTTTACCTATTTTATTTTATGTATTCTTTAGAAACACTTTGTATAGCTTCGCCCACAAAATATATCGCCAGCCGTAGCCCGTAGCTCCGTAGCCTCGTAGCATCGTAGTAAAAAATGTAGCAAGTGATTGTATTTTTTTTAGGAATCATGTTACGAAATTCTTTTAAGAGCAATAAAAATTAAATGAAAAAAATAAATAAAGAGTAAGAAAAAAAGTTTATCTTTATTATTTGTATGTATAAACTATCCTATGATTTTATGATGTTATTTTATTTACCTACTTAATAAAATTTATTCATAAGTTAGAAATCATAAATCAAGTATTTACGTAAACATAATTTTCTCATTTACATAAGTAATTTGCTTAGGTACTAAACAACATAACGAGTTCTTTATTATTATTAACTTTAACTCCGTAAATAAAACCAGTATGGATTTTAATTATGATCGTGTATCAGTGATAAAACTTGATTTATTGTGTTTAGTCAAATTATAGTCAAAAATACAGTTTTTTTAATACTTAACACAAGAAACAAAACCATGTGCCTAATTTAGCCAATCAACTCTTTTCGCGGATATTGTAAACTAACCATCTACCTAAATTACTTCTGACTATGTATTGGTCTTTTCAATTAACGGACCCTTTTTAAAAATACATTTACTAAAATAAAAGCTACAGTAATAAGAAAACATTAATAAAAAAATAATTATGCCAAGAAGAAAATAAACAATTAAAAAAACGGAATAAAACCTTACCCCATCATCGAGATCAATTTTCATTTTTTATAAATCGAACACAGCAACACACTATACGAATAAAAAAAATAAAATGAATTTAAATTATATGTCACTTTTGAAAGTGGAACACTTTTCGGCGGGAACGACGCGATCGTCCGTGGACAGGCGCGCGAATATTATCTATGCCGGGTGTGATCGCAGATAAACAAAGTACCACAATCCAATATGAAGGCCACTGATCAAATCATTTCAGAGGGTTAATTACATCGAAATGGATTTGATTAAATTGTGATTTTCCACGGCCTATCCTCTTAACGCTAATCTGCAAAGTAAATGATATATACAAGTTAGTTAATTAAAATACAGTACATCGTCCTATTTATAAAGATAATAAGGTTTTTTTACGGATTTCTGGATCTAATGTTATAAAGTTTGTTTGTTAAAGGTTCCGAAACTACTGGAACGATTTGAAAAATTCTTTTGATCTGAAAAATTTCCCGAGTAACATACGCATCATATCATCCATTTTATCCGTTGATCAGTTCCTACGGGTGACACCGTGCAAAATAGCTAGTGCCTAATAATTTCATCTAAAGACAGTTCAACGTTCTATTTACAAAGGTTTTTTTACAGATTTCTGGAATTTGTAATAATTTTGGTTATCTAGTTAACTTAAAAAAAACGATTGTAATATAATGTAAAATAATTTATCGGATGCAACTACTTAGAAGCTCACATTATATTTTCTAATTAAGTCTAATGAGTGAATGAGTTAAAAAGATAGAAAGTTCTAGTATTTGCTTTTATCTCTTGCAAATAATGGGAAAATGGTTCAAGGATTATCAATACATAGATGTTTTATGGCTTTAGGTACTTCATCAGTACTTAATTCATGTTTACATAGATAGAACAACAAATTATTATTTCGTACATTATATGCTATCTTATCCCGTGGAACCACGACTAATGGATCGTAGCATAGGTACAGGTTGTTTTTTTAGGTTCTATCATTTTCCTATACGTTACGGAGCCTTGTAATAATAGGTTTGACGACCTCGATGGCGCAATGGTCACCATGCCAGAGTGCCGATCTGAGGTCCCGGGTTCGATTCCTGGTTCGGTCGACATTTGTGTGATGAGCATGCTTGTTGGCCATGGTCTGGGTGTTACAATATGTATTTATAAATATGTATATATGTAGCTATATGTAGTTTATCAGTTGTGTTAGCACCCATAACACAAGTTAATTAATTAATAACTTACCATGGGGCTAACCGACCGTGTGTGAAAAGGTGTCCCGACATTATGAGGTGTCGTAACTACTTACCTTAGTACTGAAGAATACTAGTTAAGTGGAAAACTGGCCTCGGCCCACATGACACGGAGCAGGAAAAGTATTGGAAAAGTCTGCGGAATTATTATTCTAACATGGTATGGGCAAAATTGTCGAAGGTACATCAACTCATTAGGATTTTATTTCAGTAGATCGTGTATTCCTCGTGTACCAACCTCTCGAGTATGAGGGCGTGGGTTCGATTCCAGGTCAGGCAAGTAGGTACCAATGCAACTTTTCTAAGTTTGTATGTACTTTCTAAGTATTACTTGGACACCAATGGCTGATAAAAAGGTGGAGGAAAACATCTTAAAGGAAACCTGGACTATACAGTCCGAAATCAGCAACCCGCATTGAGTAAGCGTGGTGATTAACGCTCAATTCTTCTCCATGTGAGAGGAGGCCTGTGCCCAGCAGTGGGACGATAAAAAGGCTGTAACTGTAACAGTAACAGTGTATTCCTTGTACGCATTAAAGATGTGTTAATTCTATTCAATGGCAATGTAAATTGGGTCATAGTAGTGATGCTTTAAATACTTACATGTCATTAGGATAGCTGACTGATACATCCAAGGACTAGATAGAACACTTACTCACGGCCAGTTTCTTCATCAAAAGTAAAAGTCAAAGTAATGCCTAAAGTAAAAGTAAAATTCAAAGTCAAATTCTTTTTTTCAAGGCTAAAGTGACAGCAAAACTAATAGAAAAAAATAATTTGACCGTTACTTTTACTTTAGACATTACTTTGACTTTTACTTTGGCTTTTACTTTTGATGAAGAAACTGGCTGTTAGTGTTATCTAAACTGTAAACCGAAGGTCTGATACTGAACTACGGCGGTTGAGTTTATTTTGAAAATAGTTATAGATTCAATAAACTAGTCGGTCTGTTAGAAGCCGGATAATTGATCATTATAATGTGCGTACCGTACTCAACTTAAAATCATTTATACAAACTTGGCTGCAAACAGCAATTTTTGATCGCCAAAAATTACAAAAGACAGCTCCCCAACGCCCACCCACCACTCTCCACTATTCGCTATACTGATTTATGAGCCCGATTAAATTATCAGCCGTTTGCAGTGTGTGGGTCTAAAGGTGTGACAAAATGAAGGACAAAGTTTCGCCATAATGTATATTTTCTATATTAAAACTAATTGGCTTAACAAATGGAACAGTAACAGGACTATAAACACTCTAACACACAACGCGTGATACGTAACTATTATTTATTTGATGAGGTGCAGTACATTATGTCACGTACATATAGGTGAACAAACGAATATTATATAATTTCTAAACATTTCAAAAGAAATAATTATAGCATCGGCTAGAATTTTATAATTAGTCATTAAAAAAGTCTCAAAGTATGTTCACAAAAATTTGCCGCCATTTAATTTTAACGATAACCGGATTTTCAGTTGTCAAATTTTTATGGCGGATTTGACCATAGACGGCGAGTTTACCTATGGCTTGGTTTGGTTATTGATATAGTTAAATGGTGCATTTTTTTTTAGTTTGAAATCGAATTATATGATCACGTCATATAGCTATAAACTAACTAATTAGCACATATAAACAATATGTGAAATTTCTTAAACCACATTTTGCCGCTCCTTTTTATACCACGCACAGGTAACTTATGTTAGTTTACATAACAATAGAGTTTTTATTCAAATTCCCGAGAAGGCTGCGAAGAAATAGATCGAATTGATTCGTTATAAAAAGGAATGTAAAAAGGTTAATTCAATGGATTGAGTGGACTTTTTCTGTAGTCTGGATTGGAGTTGAACGTGTCTTTCTATCGGTGAGATTGTTACCTTGATTTTTCTAGATTGTTCTTTATTTAAACTTTGAATGGTTACGAACCTTTTTTTGTGAAGGGTCGGATAGAAAATACAATAGACAATTTGTGTAGTATAAAAGAAAAACAATTTGTGAAAATTAAAAAGTAAGACCATGTTTTCATTACAATTGAAGTTTTCTTCTTTCTCATTTTCATACATCTGAACTGTAACTATAGTGCTTCTATTACAATATTTGTGCAACCGCATTCAAAAGTATCTTCACAGTGAATTGTTAAATAAAATATCAAATATTTACTTAAAATACGTGGACTTATGTACTACACCTCTAGCTAATGTGCGAATAAATTATCCATCACCTACATAATATTATTTACAAGACAAATTATTTTGAAGCTACCAGATTTTCCACTCGGAGAATATCCATATTTGTTAACAAATGTAGACATTAACGAAGCAGAGTCAACAATAATATAGGATGCTCTATCTCACGAAAACGGGTGAGTCCTACTTGTGTGTGTAAATGTACATGTACGTACTTGTCTTTGTATGCGTAAGGCCGTATACAGAAAGAAAGCTGGAAAAAGCTGGAAACTTATAAGCGCTTATAAGTTTTCAGCTTTTGTCGGCGCCGGTCAGCGCTTATCGGCGCGTGTCCATATATTTTCCTGCGCGGGTTACCACCGCTTTCACGCACCGATAAGCGCTTATAAGTTTCCAGCTTCTTCCAGCTTTCTTTCTGTATATGGCCTTAGCTCGGGAGCGCTCAGTATTGGTCGAATTGCCGACTCATTCAAAGACAATGTGCGTGTACATGTCTTCTTTCTTTCTTCTTTCTATGACTTACCCGCTTTCGTGAGATAAAACATCTATAACCTCGAAATAGAAAATTATACAAATGATTGAAACAAGCCAAGCATCACAGGACGAACACTTGTATACAATATTAAGTTAGAAGATATGATTTTTGTATACACATACCTAAAGGCTAAGATAGAGAATATTAAAATGTGAATAAAAAAGAATTATTCAGATTTTTCGTAGAATTACTAACTGAAAATTATTTCGAATTCTATAATGATTGTTTATTGTCATAGGGACACCAATTCGTAACTATTTCTATCATTTACAATAATATGTTTATTGTTTTTTTTTTCGCTTACGAAAATCTTTTATGTAAAGGCATGTTCACACGATTAATCATTACTTTTTTGGATTTCAATTTTAAGATCTGATATTTATTGATATGCTTCTTATGGTATTAAATACACGATTGTATTTAAGTTATTAAGTTTTGCGAGAACTGTACCAGCTTTTACAAGTAACGTTAATAACTTCTATTAACTACAGTATAAGACTGTTATTGCCTTGAATGCTTTCCCTATTTTTGATGAACAAGAATGAATTGTGAAAATACGAAGAAAATTTGTTTAAGAGAGTGTAAAGAAAATTTTATTTCTTTTGTACCTATTCTCAGATTTTTTTACTAAAATGTAACATCTTGTTTTAAAATGAATTTGTTTTTTTTTGTGCGCGACTTTATAAATCGATATGGTTTGGGTTTTTTCATAGAAAATTGGTACATAAGTATTTTGTTTTCTTTTAAAGAGAGATAGCCATACTTTTTTATTCCCTTTTAAAATAAGACATTACTAAAGAACGAGTTTACTACACAAAATTGAGCACTTAATTAAATACACCATAGCATAGAACATCAGAAATTATACACCACACCTTAAACCTATTGATTATATTGAAGAATTAACATTAAGAATACATTTGTTTTTGCAAAATTCACTTTCGCAAGAACCCTGGTCTAAATAGATATCATTTTCACTTGTTATTTTTTTGAATAAATTAGAATAATTACTTACTTTGCGTGAACGCGCATTATTACATTTTGGTTTAAATTGTCGCCTTTGTGATAGGTTTTCTTTTTGTAAGCGATCAGAGTTTTAGTATATTTCAAAGTGGGAATTACAGTGTAACCAGCTAGTTTTCTGGGCTCGTTTCCTAATGATAGCAATGTGGAAGGAATACGTTGACGCATAACTTATAAACGCAAGTATCCTAATAATCCTTTTGACCTATTTATTTTAAGGTTGTTTTAATTTTATCTGTAGTTAAAAAACAGTTTTGTAAGAATATTTATTTATTACATTACAATGCCAACAGAGATTGCGTATTTTTACAGGTTTTTCACGTGAAAACGATATCCATTAGAAAAATCCAATAGAATTACAAAAGTTCAAAAGACAGAAGGCACGCATCACAAACGCATTACAGTACGAAGGATACTCAGGTACCTATACATAAGTAAATAAGTTATGCCGCCTTTATACTTGTAAGTTTTACTTACGTTAGTAACTTACGATAAGGCTGGAAACAGTGCTCGGCCGACGATCGTTGCTGACCGTCGTCCCCACCGGATCACATACTAAATCACGCGCGTATCGTCAATGTAGCTGTGTGCGTGTTCATAGACTTGCACAGATATATGTAGCTACGTCGACAGACGATCAGCGCTGACCGTCGGTCGAGCACTGTTTTCAGCCTTATCGTAAGTTACTTACGGAGGTAGAAAACACCATGTTTGCTTTAGATGCAAATGTAGCTGCAACAGAATAAAATAAAGTGCTCGTCAAGAGATTTCAAATGACACAGGATGCATCACAAGCAATGTTAAAAAATTTAAACCTTCTAGTTGTGGAAGCTACTTACCTACGTAATTTTACGCAAGTAACTTACAAGTATAAAGGCGTGGTAAATATAGTATAGTACATGTTATAGCAACCATAGTATAGATAAGATCAGCTAAGCGGAATTTTAATAATTTTAAAACAGCATATTGGATTAAATTAAATAATTATAAAAATTATGCACTTAAAATATAGGTGGGTACAAGAAGGATTACAATAAAAGGTACTTATGTCATGGGATTGGTTATGCGTTACTACTTACTTTTGTTAAAACACTGTCTTTTCTTCAGAATCGACCAAAAAATACCGTTAAGTTTTGATAAAACTCAAATACCTAGATAAAATGGCCCGACTGTAGACATTATTTTATTCTTTCATCAAAACTTTGGTTCAAAAACGTCGAGTTCTACCCAGAACAGAGGGATTTATTAATTAAACATTGCATCCATTTTATACCCATAAAATGGATGCAATGTTTAATTAATAAATCTGAACTAAGTAATGTAAATAAGTACTAAGAAATTACTCTTATATTTAGTTTTAAATTCTGAAGAATTAATTTCCTACATATTTCAACCTCATTAGTTATCACACCAACGGTCCAACGGTCCAACGGTCGCTCCAAATATTCTATCTATCTGTAAATAGAGATAGAATTTTGATTTTAGCCCCATACTGTAAACTGCTACAGCCTTTTTATCGTCCCACTGCTGGGCACAGGCCTCCTCTCACACGGAGAAGGATTGAGCATTAATCACCACGCTTGCTCAATGCGGGTTGGTGATTTCAGACTAGGTCCAGGTTTTCTCAAGATGTTTTCCTTCAGCTTTTTATCAGCCATTGGTGTCCAAGATATACTTAGAAAGAACATACAAACTTAGAAAAGTTACATTGGTACTTGCCTGAACTGGAATCGAACCCACACCTCATACTCGAGAGGTTGGTTCACTAGGCCACCACGACCCCTAGCCCCATACATATTATATCAAATAGGTACCTATCTCTAGTTACCAAAACGAAAGATAGATAGAATATGGGAACGACCGTAATTCGCATTCTCCTTGAACTTGATCAGACAAAAACTAAACGCCTATCGAAATGTACTAAAAAACCTCCTATTGTATTATTGCTAATCTTTTTCATATACAGCCGGAATTTTCTCGATTTCGCAAAAAAAAACTTTTGTCAAACATTACTTAGGTATCGAGTTTTTACAATCGATTTAGAATCGATTACGAACGTGATTTAAATCGCAAGTCATTGTTAGTGGAAAAGGTGGAAATTGTATACGTTTTTTTAGGAATTTGCCACTAAATATAGCCCATATTTTTTACTCATTTTTGTTCGGAATGTATGTATAATGTAATACTTTGATCTTGTAGTGAAAAAGTGTAAATAGTGACAAAAAGTTTTCACGTAATTCTGAAAATGATAAGCCACATTTTGAAGGACATACTGGCTTTTATTTATGTTTCGTCAATGTCAGCATGTTGTAATATGTAAAACGTATGGTAGACCGCACATCAGTGGTAACTGTCATGCACCTTAACTCAATGGTACGTACTCAAGTACGATTTTCCTATAAAACTGTTACCACTGACCTGAAGTTGACTGTACGAATTTTTTATAAGTACTATCGAACGCATTTCGGTAGGTACAGACGACAGAACACCAACCTACCCCAATCTGACAAGTTCCTTCGATAGATTTTCAACCTTATCACAATAGTAGAAGGTTGATATTCAATTGGTGAATACAGATTCGGGTAGTTTGACATGCTGACGTATGTAGCTAATTAGAATTAAAATTAGGAAAGGTTGAATGATGTAGCTATTAAATAAAGAATGATTAAATAATCTATTATATTCGGGCTCTTTAAAATTTTCAATATTACTGAATAATGATAATCACACTGACATAAAAATACTTACATAGTTTTTAATGTTCGCTTCTGGATATGTCTTATTAATGCATTCGGTTTCACGTATAAGCATTTTGATGTTCATACACTATAAAAACTGTTTTAACATATAAAATACACACAGTAAATAATGACAGGCCACTAGCTTCTGACAATCCCTTTAAAGCATTAAACAGAAATAATAATGATTATATGGCTTCGTAAATAGAAATAACACGGTTATATATCTTATAATTTGTTATGACACTGCTGAAGAAGCTATGAACCTTGGACAGAAGTCTTTGTAGGTACATATTTATGCCGTGGTTACACCAGCGGACATTGTAGATGTAAAGCCACACATACACAAAACATAATACAATATTCTTCATTCAAAAAAACAGATAACGTTTATACAGTTACGATTCTATGTATAAAAAAAAACATAAAACACGTGACAGACGTTTGTTAAATCTTTTGTAGCAACACTAAAGTCCAACTAATATTTTAAGTAAATCTGAAAATCATTACCTAGGTACAATAATATTTCGACCAATTTTGATGTAGTGTGTGTACCCGGCATTATAGAAATAACCATTCAAAAAGTAGGTTGCAGAGATAAATGAATGGTAAGTGAATAAAAATGTCAATAAGATAAATTGAATTATTTACATTACGTAGAAAGATAGTCGTATTATACACATCTAGAATGTACGGACATCAGCAAATCAAGCTACCAACCACAATCCGTCAAATATCCTTACATATAAAAACGAATCTCTTGGTCACGCCATCACGCGAGAATGGCAGGACCGATTGAGCTGAAAATTAGAGAGAAGGTAGCTTAGACCCGGGAGAAAGACATAGGATAGTTATTGTCACCATCTGGCTACGAGAAACAGTTATTTTGGGATGCGAGTAAAACCGCGGGTGGAAGCTAGTCTTCAAAAGATTTTCAACTTTATCTCCAAAGGATAAGGTTCATTATTGATTGACAGATTGGAGTAGCTTGATATGCTGGCTTCTGCACTTCAACGGTAGAAGATTAACATCAACAACTGCAGTATTTTTGGCATTTCGAGGGAACCAACTGACTTTTTAAACAACAGCGAGCCGAGTGTGAACCATATGAGTAATACAGCCAACTTCAGGATTTACCTCCCCACTCAGAGACATTTAATGGTTACTTTAGCCATTCCTTAGTGAAGGATTTGTATGACATCCCGTCACTAAGGAGTGGTAAAATTTTTCTGAGCGGGGAGGTTAAAGTAGCGTAGTAGTGTAGTTTAGAGTCCCTTTCTGAAGAAATAAATAAAATCTTGAGGTTAGAAATTCAGAATGTCGTCGTCAAGAACCCAAAATTAGTTAATACGTCTTAGATACTTTTATTATTTATCCTTATGAATGGCCTCAATTTTACCTTTTTTCACATGGTTCACAATCTTCCCAATACCTACTCATTACCTAATTCACAACGCGTATAAGCTCAATCCTCCCTTCCTCTACTGAGACTGAATCTCCTATGAAACTTGAACCCCTTCTTCTTCTCCATGCGATCCTCCACCGGCTTGTCAGCAAGGTTATCAGCACTCTTGGCCACCTGCACGCTTTTCCTCCTATTCTTCATAGATTTAACTAGCTTGTAGAATTTGCCTTTTTTCTTCGGGTCCTGGGCCTGAAAAAAGATGAATGTCTTTTATTCAAAGTAGACTGAAAATTTGCAATTTTTGAAGGTTTTTAGGGCCCACAAAACATCTGCCGTTATGCCCAAATTAACTATCGCGCTGAGAAAAAGTTTGTAGTGTGCGGGCGCTCTAGCTAGAACATTACTAGTACGTACATAGTATAAAACAAAGTCCCTTTTTCTGTCTCTATAGCTCTATGTTCCTATCTCCCTTTATACGCTTAAATCTTCAAAGCTTCAAAGCAACGCAACCGGTTTATATGTATAATAACATCCAATAAATAGTGGATAAATACTATTATCCCGAGCGAAGCCGGGTCGCTAGTAAACAACAAAAACTGACCTGGTCTAAGGTGTCTTCTTCAACTTCCACGCTGAATTCTGAGGAGATGTCTCCTAGATCTTCGACGCTGTGGCTTTCAATCTCCTTGGCTGGTACTTCTAGCTTGGTTTTTGATGTGTCTGGTTTTGGTTCTTCGGGAGGTGGTGGCGCGTCGGGGTCTACGCACTGGAAGGAAGAATGTTTTTGGTTAATTTGAGGTTTATGATGGTGTGTTCTATGTGGGATGGGGGTTCGGATAGGCAGTCGTTCTATGTAAAATACTGGTTCCTACTCAGCGGCCTTCAAGCCAGTCGTGTTACGTATTAAAGGAAAAGAACACTAAATAGAGCGAGAAATGATAGCCATTCGTAATAACATGTGAATACTTATTGACGTGTACGTGTACGTATTCAAATTCTTAAGCAAAATAAAGTCATAAAGCATACCTAATATTAAAGATTGCCTTCAAATATATCGATGATTTACCTAGTAAAAAACATAGGTATGCTAACCTACCCCATGTAATTATTAACTAGTGTAAAGATTAAAGATGATAATTTCACAATGCCACCTTGCTAAGATAAAGTCTGTTAATCTGCAGTTTATGATGATACGTCTTTATTTAAGTTAATTACAGGGCTGATCTTATTGTGTTTGTACAGTTTATTGCAAATGTGACAAACAAGGTTTTAAATAGCGTTAACCTCATGTTGTTAATACGTTTATTGCAGTTTTTTTTTTAAATGAAATTCAAGTTTTAAAACAAACTCGTGCAACATTTAGCACGTTCGCATGAAAAATCCATGCAAAAAAAATCAATTGAATTTTTTTATTGTACCGCGAAGAGTAACAGACAAAAAATAAGAAATTCGGTACAAAAATATTAATTACAAGCACTGAATTTCAGGGAAAGTGTTGCTATATTGACTAATTGAATATATTTACAAAACTTGTAAGTACGTTACCCCAAATACATTATTTTGTACATCATGCCAACAAACGGTAACATTATTTTTATGAAAAAAAACAAATGCAAGTCGAACTCGGGCAATTTGGGTTCCGTACCATTTTCGATAAAACGAGCAAATAAATCACGTTAATTGTATAGAAGTCCCCTGAAATATTAATTTATATTATTTTAGTCTTTAATATTTATTGTTAAAGCGACAATATAAAAACATCACAATTAAACTAACTATCACAATTAATGAGATACAGCCTGAATAGTTAATAGACGCGCCCTCAACCGGCTATCCGCGGACAGCGAAAACCTAATAGGGCTTTTACCCTCTGGATATGGAACCCTAAAAACAATGACAGGTATTATGAAAGGTGTTCGTAATTTTATGGTGAAAACATTTGCATAATAATAAATTCAGTGGACACGATGTCCTGTAGTCACGGCATTATTTCTAACGACCGACTTTAAGTTACGATCCAGGTACAGTCAGCGACAAAAGTGGAAATAAAGTGAGTTTTTTTATCATTTTGTTGTGTACTGTTCGTTTTTAGTACCATTGTACTGTAGCTAATGTTTTCTGTAGTTATTGTAGAAATATATGGTAGTCAAGATACTTTTCTGTATTCATAATAAAATACTTGCTAACTTTGTAGCGTGGTGGCAATCTAAGGTGTGTCCAACGTGCATGCAATATGACTATAAATTATTGATAAAAATATAAAATAATAAATTATGGATAAAAGTGGAATGAAAAGGTTGATACCTACTTGTTTATAGACAATTGTTTAATTGTATAAATATACTGAGTATTTAATATAATAAAGTAATTACGGATACATCCTTTTTATCTAGTAGTTGGCTGAAAAAATTTAGCTGACCACATATGTAGTTTTAAGTACCTATGTGTCCCTACACTTTTTGGCTAGTAGTCTTAGGGTCAATCCCCACTGAAAGAGCAGCGGCCGGCAGCGGCCGTAAATGCAAGTGATTGAGCGCGCTGGGCCGCGCCGCGCCGCGCTCTTACATTGTCCGTGCTCTTACGGCCGCTGCCGGCCGCTGCTCTTTCAGTTGGAATTGACCCTTAAACCACCTAAAAATACTATTACACAAAATTTTGCTCATTTTTTTACTTTAAAATTGTGCTACAAACTTTCGTGGTCAACTGTACATTTCCTAATTACAAAACTGCTATACAACTTTTATAGACGACTGTACATAGCTACGCTATATTATAAAATACTGCTACAACTTTTCGCTTATCAACTTATTCTGTGAAATCTCACGACAGAGCGCGCTGTTGTGCTTTCTCAGTGAAAACGGAGTTTTGACGTTAACTAGTGAGATTGTGGCCGCTAAAGTGAGTTTGACAGTGAGAACTTTCAGAATAGGGATGCCGAGATGCAAGATGCAAATATTTTATATTTTTGGGTATTGGAATTCAAGCATTAGCCCCTAATAGTTAACCCATTGTATATACGAGCGCAGATATACATGAGACACACTAGATTTTCTATTGTTTTATAATTAGCGCCATACGAGCAGTTAAGGCTGCGCGCTCACGTCAGGTTTTTTGTAGGATAGATAATCGGACCGATTTTTAGTAGGACGTTCTGATTAGGAGTTTCAGACCAACTTTTTGTAAGAAGTTGAAGTGTACGTTGAACTATTGCTATCAGTGTCTTTTATTTTCTCCTACAAAAAATCGGTCGCCTATTATCGGACGCGGGCTTAAAGAAGCTTTATGCCTTAAAGAAACTCTTCACAAGTAATAAGCTCCTATTATAAATTGGGGCACAAAACATGAATAATAGATATTGCTTTCTTCATAATTCAACAGCACTTCAAAGGAACTCAAACCGATTTGCTAAACAAACATCGAATTGGCTGAAGTTTCGAAACAATATAATCGATAAGTAATAGGGATTTGGAGGGCAAAAGTAACTTCGAGAACATTCGGAAAAGGCTCGTGTTTATATAAAAACCGGCCAAGTGCGAGTCGGACTCGCGCACGAAGCGTTCCGTTCCAAAGCAAAAATGAGCAAAAAAATCACGTTTGTTGTATGGGAGCCCCCCAAAATATTTATTTTATTCTAGTTTTCAGTATTTGGTGCTATAGCGGCAACAGAAATACATCATCTGTGAAAATTTCAGCTCTCTAACTATCACGGTTCATGAGATACAGCCTGGTGATAGACGGACGGACGGACGGACGGAGGACAGAGGAGCGAAAACAATAGGGTCCCGTTTTATCCTTTGGATACGGAACCCTAACAAGGTTTTCGCGGTAACTTTGTAAGTTAGCTAACTTCTACTTTTGCACTAATGAATGACAAATGTCATTATAAAAGATTTAGGAAGTCTCGTTAGAACTTTTTCTGGAAAATGTCACGAATTAGTTTATTTTTTTTCTCATTTCCTCTTTGTCTTTGGTAGAAGTTTAATTAAGGAGCAATTATTTCTGTTATCCTATTTTCTTAGATGGTTGGTTGGTTTGTTAAGCTTGGCTTTATTTTATTAGATAATTCTTTAAAATCCTGGACCTCATGCCACGAAGTGGTTATTTTATTAATCGATTGCATCAATTTCTTCCGTATGACTGCACTTTATTGTTTATTATATTGCAGTAATCCCCATGTCATGATTCGCAATCATTGTTGCTCTATTTATTTTTTTACATATACATACATACATATACACTATCTCGTCCATTGGAGAATATCTCTGCAATACTTACATCAGCTAACGAGATTCTATGCGGCGGGACCTGTTCAGGGTGTCTCCAGGGCTTGTGGTACGGCAGGTCTGTCAGGGCCTTCCAGCCAGGGTACCGACGAGCAGCCGCGTGTAGCTGCTGCACCAACCGAGGAGCTAGCTGGGCTGTTACCCTGGATAATGAACGAAATTGAGTGTGCGAGTTGTACAGTTCATTGCAAGAATGGGGAGCGTGTCCAAGAAGAGCATCAAAGTTGAGAAAAGTAAAATAGAGATGATTAAACAATCCGAAAGGTGTTCACAGCAGTTTGTAGTTTCTTACAAGATTACCACTTAGTTGCTTACAAGAGTTATTGCGATAGTGAAATATACAAAAAAATTATTGTAGGTACTTGGATTTGGATTGTATTCATCCATGAACTTAATGACCATTGAATTAACAAACTCCTTCCATCACAAAATAAATGTAGTAGTGTGTAGACACACTCAATTCGCTCCTCATACTTGCAAGTTCCACTACTGTATAAGAAAATCAAGTGATAGGTTCATTATAGAACCTATTGACTAGCCAGACGTTGTAATCAAGTCAGGTGCCGAGGCACATGCCCTATGCCCGGCAAGGTAGTGATTATGTAGGTAAGCTCCTCAACTTAATAAATATGATAACTCCTCAATTACCTGTTGACGAGCCACGCAGGCAGTGCTCCCCTGGGGTCTGACCGGGAGACATAGCCCAGCCAGCTGCCCGCACCAGCTCGCGTGCGCACCACGAACCCCGTTAGCAGTGACATGGCTCTGGAAGTGGAGATTTGATAATGTTAGGAGATTAAAGAAATATTATAACTACTTTTAGAAGGAAAACTTTTATTTTTCCACGTTCCATAGCAGACGACACTAGTTCTTAAAACAAGTATTTTTATTTACAATAAATGTCATACTTAGTACACAGTATATTTTTTGCCCCATAGGCTAAATGCTTATTTATTAAATTCAAAACTTGACACTATTGATGGCCTTTTATTCCCGAACATGGATATTTTTAACCAACCAGTTGTCGAAGTAACTATAACTGTGATGACAGGCGTATAAATTACATTATCTACTATGCTACCAGCAAGAATATCTTTCACCTGTACCACTAAAAACAGTCTCTCAGTGGCCAATAAAGTGCTATGCAGATTTTGTGGTAACATGCTTCCAGCGTTGTATGCAAATGTGAAACAACACACCCCACAGGTTTTCATTAGCCAGCCAATTACATTTTAGTTCATCGATCCGCTTTGTAAGTAGTTATTTTAAAAGTACGATTTATGAAGACAATATTATTAAAATCTTCCAACAAGACTATGGTTGAATTTATGATTACCTTGGGATCTAAGCAGTGTTTTAATTAGTGGTTGAGAAAGCGTCACAATAAATCTACGTCGCAACGACAAATAGACCTTACAGCTTTTGAATAACCAGTGATGATATTCGTTTGATTAGGATAAGGGACTTACATTTACTCAGTAAAGATATTATTAAATTACAAATTTAAAAAAACCCCCGACCCAAAAAAAGTACGCAATAATTATGGCAAAAGGTTAAATACGCTAATCCCTATAAAAAGCAAAAAATAACTTTTAACACTACTAAAACTAAATTTTGTCGTGTCGGGGGACCGCTCTAATTCATTACTTGAGATACGTGTTTTTTTTTTAAACGAATGTTGTATTTAGGTAGGTATCATTAGATTTATGTAAGTATTTATGAAGGTAAAAAGCGGTCCCCCGACACGTCAAAATTTTGTTTTAGTAGTGTTAAAAGTTATTTTTTGCTTTTTATAGGGATTAGCGTATTTAACCTTTTGCCATAATTATTGCGTACTTTTTTTGGGTCGGGGGTTTTTTAAATTTGTAATTTAATTTTATTTCATGCTTTTTAAAGGAGCTCCTTAATTTTTCCTTCTTTCATTTAATTGATTTTATCTTAAGATGGGGTCGCTATATGCGATCTCGGCCAAAGGAAGCTGTTTAACAATCCTCATGACAAACTGGCTCTGGGAGAATTGCACAGATTGAGAAAGAATAAAGATTAACCTTTGGACATTCTAGATTTTCAACAAAAATATAAATTGGTTTATCCGTTTCATTCCGGCATTTCAGGGTTTTATCCGCCACATCCCATTTCCAGCATCAGGTTCTCGTCAATCAGAAACATGAAGAGAACTCGTCAAGACATATTCAACGAGCCCAAACTCGATGGGTTTACTAAAAGGCAGTTCAGGGTTACGTCTCCTACCTTCGTGCCCTATCAGCAGACCAGCTCAGTGGTTCCAAAAGACATTAGTGTTTCAAATTTCTGATCCCGCATATACTTGCAAGAAAACTGAGCGTGTAACATTCCTATCACATCTAGCAAATGAGCTGATGACCTTGAAGACCTGAACCGATTTCCACCAAACATAGCTAAGAACACTCCCGACTAACATACCTTTTGAACAAAAAAAACCGCATTACAATCGGATCATCCGTTTGGGAGCTACGATGCCACATACACACACACACACACACACAGACACGTCAAACTTATAACACCCCGTCGTTTTTGCGTCGGGGGTTAAAAATACTATGGTCAAAATAAATTAATAGGCAAGTAAATAGTAGGTACAAATACTTAACACACTAAATGATAAGAAACGTTTGTTCAGAGTATGTCATTAAAGTATACCTAATCTTTTTAATCATATAAATAAATTCTAGGTCAATCTAAATTACGTACTAAACGTATACTAAATAGAATAAATAGAACAACAAAAACCTAATACCCAAAAAAGGTTACAAGCTAATCTTAATTTGAAAGCGAGACTGAAGAGTGTCAATTATCTGGCTCTAAACTTCATAATGAATTCACGGCTCGGTTTAATTAACTGTAGAGATAACAGCTAGCGAACAGGTGTCGACTTTACACCTGTTGCCTGGATCAAACGGAGGTTTCTTTTGTTTTTTATGAGCTGGTAATAGAGGACGTCCTCTTTAGGGCTCTAGTAAAGGCAAACAGATTTTTATTGTATGAGTATGTGCATTGGTTGTCTAATAGTGTAATATGGACCTGTCATTAATTTAAGTGTGATTATGATAAGGTTTGGTTGAAAATATACAAGAATCAAACTTAAAGGTAATTTTACAAATTAGATGGAAAACAAGAAAAGCCTTCCAAAATATAAAACGGACTTTAATATTAGACCTCTTTTCTACCAAAGGCTTTAAAACCCCACACTCGTAAGTATCTCTCGTTAAATAACCACAAAAATCTTGCTTTAAAAAGCCCAAACATAAGATAAGGAAAATGAGAAAAAAATAAACGTAGCGCCGGAGAAAAATTTCGAACAAAAAGCCTCGGCGCAAACTGAAAGCATCCGGCCCAACTTTAGAATTCCATTCCGGACAGCACTGCGCTTGTGTCAGCTATTCAGTGTCACCGTAGCTACTCCACCGATCGCATCGACTGCTGGTATTAGAATGGTAAGGTGTCGAGATGTTGACAATACGAACCGCGCTGTCGGTCGCCGAGCGGATTATTGACAATGATTACCTGGTTGTGGAATATTGGTACTATTGGTAAGCCATATTAGGTTTCCGTTTCATTTCTGTTTTAGATTACTGCTCCAGTTTTGGACAGCATTCAGTTTCCCTAGGTTGTGAGCAAATACATTTACCTATTATGAAAAATATATCTAATTACGATGAAAATTGCCTGTAGACGGCATCTATATATTTAATCACTAATACTGTAGGTACTACCGATGGAAACTGTAAAGGAATAAAAGTATTAAACTCATAAATTAATATTACTGAAACGATAAAATACCCACAGTGAAACATTATAAGCTTCTGCCATTAAGCCTATTTCTTTATTAATTTCGTGGAAAACAGGGAAGTTCTAAGGATCCTTATTTTTCATTAATTAAACTGATCTTCTGTAACACCGGCTGGAACTAATTAGCATTTAGTTACTTCATTAGAGGTGATTATGGCGCGGTGAGCCTCTTCAGATCTCATTTCGCTACTTATTTTTGAAGAAGCTTATGTATCCTTTTTACAAAAGAGGCCGTTGCCTTATCTTCCTTTTTCATGAGTAAGTGGCAGTTCCGTAATTCCACATTTAAGTTGTCGTTGAGAACGATTTAATATAACCGATAAAGGTTCACTTTGCTTAATTGTGGTGTGGGTATGTAGGTAAACAATCTTACACAAAAGACATAATTGGCAATAACAAATCTGTCTAACAAACCCGTCTAGTTGTCAACATTTACAACAAACACAAACAATATAAGAAAGAAGATAAATAATAATCCCCGTTCGTGTTGCTAAGTGAAAATCTTTTTGCACGTTACTGTACCTCATTTTCCTCGTAATTTGGGATCGAAAATCATTATAGGTAAGCGGTTTATCTCCCCAACCGTATCGAGACAGAAATTATGGGGGGTAATGTTATGTCCATATTCACGAAAATGTATAGAGATCTAAGTACCTACCATTTTACATGAAAATCATGTACTTAGAATCTTGTAAAAAGGGAATTTGTTATTTACTTGCTCTTGGAATAGTTTATTAGTTTTCTTGTAAAAGTTAATATTTTACAAAAATGTTAAAGTATTTATTATATAGATACAAAAGATAGTACATAGCATATTCTTGGCTTGGCACAGAGCTACAGTTAGGATACTTTAGGTATATTTTTCAAGACCTACATATTTTGGTCTTATTTTTTTGCATGCCTGAACGTGCAAATCTCATAAAGACTGTTCAGTTTTGAAAAATCTTCAGTGCCAGCCAATTTATAGAGGAAGACTTTTAACAGTATATTTTATAGACGCTGCTGAAAACGCTGGCAGAAGACTAGTCTTCAATTATCTGTCTACTGCACATATACAAAAAAATGCAGTAACCTTTTGCATTGTAGATATATTCTATAAACAGTCACGGATTGACGCGCTTCGCTATCTTATCTGTGGAGTGGCAACCTCAAACTGTGCAAATAAACTAATGAAGCCGGCTCCACTCTACGCCTACATTGCGTATGCGTGGTTAGGGCTACCAGCCTCTGAAAGGTAGTCAGTAGTCTTGTGAGAGGAAGGACAATATGTAGTTTGCGAAGAAATTATTCGACAACTATTTATTTGATTTTCTATTGTTTTCATGACAAACTCTTTCTGTTAACTACAGTTACAAGGTGAAATAAAAGAGGATGTTGCATATTTTTTTTTTATACTTTACAACTCTGGAATGCAACTGCCTTGTCTGCCTTCATAGTCGAATGAAAATAATTTTAAACTTTGTTTTAATTGCTAGAAAGCAACTTTTCAAAATACCAAAATTCGACACTTTCGGACAGATAACGCAACCAGAAAGCCAATATCCATTTTTTTTTCTGTATTCTTGGCAACAGTGGCAACCCTACGCATGTCCAGAAACGTTCGTGCGTTCGTATATAATTTAGTTAACTCCATTATTCCTTAGGTAAAGGTTGTGATCAGGTTACACCAGGATAAATAAAGAGTATTAGGTTCGTTACGATTGGAAGGCAGACTTTATTTGATAGTTTCTGAGAGAGTGATTTGTAGAGATAAAAATAAAATAACTGCAAATAGTGTATTATTTTAACTATGAACTGCACTTGGGCTAAGAGTAGCCTATAATTAATTATAATATTTAATGTATGATGATATGATATTTAATTTATGATGTCTGCAAGTTTCATGAAATCCATACAATCGTTTAAGATTGAAAGAGTAACAAACTTAAATACATACATGCATATCTTATATACCTTTAAGTTTACACCTTACACCTGAGTAGAATAAAATAAAAACCGTTGGCTACTTCCCGGAAAATTGTACAAAGCTCATCAATTAACCACGCCAATATTTTCCTACAAACAAAAAACTTATCCCATATTTTAAAAGAAAAACTAATTTGTCTCCCGTCATGAACTAGCCAAGTTTCCTGAATAAAATCAATTCAGTCGAGCCAAGACAATCATAAAGAGCGTTAATTAAAAACGTATTTCACAATTTTCAAGTTGAATCTTAAGAGTTACAATACAGATTCCAGACTAAACAGTCGGCCGACAGTTGGCCCGATAATTGGCAAACATTTTTTTCAAAAAATCTTGACTCCAAATAATGTTTGCAGTCGCTCTGATACCGGCTGAATGCCTGATCTTTGTAATGTGCGTAATATCATTCATCTTTATACTGATTTATCATCATCTCCCGAGCCTTTTGCCCACCTTTGTTGGGTCGGCTTCCAGTCTTACCTGATTCATCTGAGGAGTACAAGTGTTTTACAAGGAGCTACTGCCTATCTCTATATCTTCGTACTGATTTATATGAGTCAACAAAATGTCGGCCGACTAAAAGTTTGAAGTGTGCGAGATAGGTACTCAAAGGCAGGAATAATTGCTGAGCGTAATTTCAGCACTCACAAAAGCGGTTTTTGAGAAATTATTCCCCTTTGTACAATATAATAGAAAGGCGTTGAAAGGCAGTTAAGTGGTATCTGTATCGATTTTTTGAGCCTTTCTCCGGTTTTTTTCAATTATGTGGTGTTGAGGAAAAGTTTGTAATACACGTGCAGGACAGTTTCCTGTGTCCTACTCTTGAGTGCTTTTCACACAAGCGGACTTAATCAGTTTTTCTACGCGTGAATCATTCGTACACCACTTTTACAAAGAAAGTTACTCCACCAGGAAAAACGAAAACGAAAAATGCGTTAGTGTGAAAGCGCTCTAACTTCGCTTTAATTCGTGAAAGTAGGTGTTACGTAGGTGTGGATCATATTTCTGAACACTTCTATTTATTCTAAGCTCATATACGGTTGCACAGGTGGAGAATAGTGGCTTATGAAATTAGGTGCTGAAAATATGGACCGTACCTACTACGGAATGTCTTTTTAGAACATCGAGGTACCGTAGAAGGTAGGTACAGTTAAGAATATGCAGTGAACTACACCTAACCCTGGAAATACTTTTGAATTAGTAAGATATACATAAAAACATTGTAAGGAATTTAATTACACACTTATCAAAAACGAGGCTTTATGGAGCAAAATGTCGGCGTTCTAATAAATGACACACTGACATTCACGGGAAGTTTTTCACAGACGAATCTGGGTAACAAATTACTTGGGTCACTGACATCCCATTTTTATTTAAGGGATCATGCTTTTATAATATCACTGAACATTACGAAATGAGGCATTTTCGCCGAATACACACGCCTACTCGAAAGTAGGTAAATATTTTTACGGTCACACGTATCGTTTCATATTTTATTCGATTTAGAAATAACTGTGTGTATAGGAACATGTAGGATGTTCACCCACGTTCTGAATGGACCAGGCATAGATAGTGTATGTGATGAAAGTGGGAGTGCCATACCTACTTGTGTGTGAAGCCCCCGCACAACGCAAACTTTTAGTTGGCCTATATAGTAGAGACGAATGATTAGGCACATGCGGTATTGGACTTACCAAAAAGTTTGATCGGATTCACAGTAAGGAGCCTTCCTCATGTAAGGAGATCAGCCAGCTACCAAAGACAAATTATAGAGCACGAGCATTTGCTTTCACTCTCATAGTCGGTTGCTTTGAGATAGTTCCCAAAATCCACAAAGAAATTTCGGCCCGTCCCTGAATCGAAACCAAGGCAAATCGATCCTCTACACAGCAACTACTTGGACCAACAAGTCTATTTCTAGCTTTATACCGAGTCTACAGCGGGCTAGAGATTTGAAGTCGTTACCTGACATAACCCTTCCTCGGCGGATAATCCTTGTGGAAGACGGAGTGGTTGAGGATCATCTTCTCGTCGCCCGTGTCCAGCCACGACCGCTGCAGCACGAAGTCACGGTTCTTGAGAGGCGCTGGGCATGACACTGTGGACAAAATTATTCCTTGTTAAAAGCGTTAAAAAATAAATAATATCAACAACTATTTCTTTTCACCCGCGTTCCGTGGGAAATACTTTACGTATCCAGATTGCATATAACCGGAAGACAGAGAAGATTGCCAACAGTGAAATATTTTCAAATCGATCGGGAGATAGTGTTTTCAAATCAGTCCTATACTTTCGGAGCCTGGAAATAAACAAACCAAAACTGGTTTCCTCTTTACAACATAAGTAAAGAATATGTAGATGCAATGACGTGTAAGTTCAATTGAAAATACTAAAATGAAAGTCATTTCTATCCAAACAATGATAAACGCACTTGAGCTTATTTCTACCTCATGACTAACAAGTGAAATGTTCTAGATGCCGTATTGTTATCTATTAATAACTATTGAGAGTAACACTCATGTTTTACAGTATTTTCAAGTATACTTTTGTATTCATACTTGATATTTGATTGCTGATCCACACTGAAGTATAGATCCACAGGCCTTTATTAATGAGCGCTCCGTGGCAAAAAAATATTCTGCAGTCATGCACGTGAATAAAGTCTCACAGGTATAAAATTTTCATGTCATGATAGCCAACCCACTTTCAACTATTGTAAATCAATTGTTTAACACAGTCTTACAAAAGTTATTTTTTACCTAACCCTTTTCTAAAACAAGCGGTTTTCTACATAGAGCCATCCATTAAATCTTGGTACTACATCAAAATTCGCACAACACAGACCAACCAAATTGCATACAAATACCCTCATATGTCATCTGCACGCTCGCATTCCTATTTGCTTTATGTATGCCATATAAAATATACTAGCTTTCGCCCGCGATTTCACCCGCGACCCGTAGCCGGATGGTGACAAATACTATCCTAAAACCTTCTCCCGGGTCTAAGTTACCTCCCCTATAATTTTCAGCCAAATCGGTCAAACCGTTTTCATTTTATGTCGTGACAACGGAAAGCGGGTTTCATTTTTATATATTAGATATAGAATATAGACTAGCCGTTTCCCCGTGGATTCACTCGTTCTTGTTCTTGAAATTCTTCCCGTAACTAAGAAAAAATAACCCATGTTACACGGGAATAGTCGAGCTTCCCAACTGTGAAAGAATTTTTCAAATAGGTCCAGTAGTTTCGGAGCCTTTCGGGTACAAACAAAAAAAAGTTTCATCTTTATCTATTACTAATATTATAAAGCTGAAGAGTTTCTTTGTTTGTTTGAAAGCGCTAATCTCAGGAACTACTGGTCCGATTTGAAAAAGTGTCAGTGTTATAGCCCATTTATCGAGGAAGGCTATAGGCTACTTTTTATCCGGGTTCGTGCAGAGAACGGGATGCGGGTGAAACCGTTGGCAGAAGCTAGTTATATTATATAGATACTTATATGTATGTGTGTATGATATGTATGACGCAAAATGAATAATGGAAATGTTAAGAGTATGTGAAGAAGTTGAAAGGTTCGCTTATGTCGAACACTTGAAAACACACAGCTTTTGAAATAAATGCTGCATGTCGATTCTATAAAATATCACAACTCACTTCGACATCACTCTCACTTCGACTTCGATCTAAAGGTAGAATTCCGTGGACGCGACAATAGTCAACCTATGAAAATGTATGGCACCGTTGTCGAGGCCCGTGACAGTCGCGCGCGGCCGACGAATTTCGTAAGCTGCTCGCGGCATTGTCAAAAATTTAATTCTGGTTTTACTAAAATTCTATAGATGTTATTAAGCGCTAGACCATGTTGAGAAGCGTACGGCCGCGAGCGGCTCACGAAATTCGTCGTCCGCGCGCGACTGTCGCAGCCCTCGGCAGCGGTGCCATACATTTTCATAGGTTGACTTTTGTCGCGCGCGGCTGCGACAATCGCGACCCACGGAATTCTACCTTAAAGTTTCGTGATTGACATTGTCAAACTACACTAGCGCTACACTATCGAGCGTGTTGACAAGTTGAACTAAATCAAAGTCGAGATTTTGACAGATCTGTCAAAATCTGTCTATCTATAGGGAGGTAGGGGAGAGATGGGCAGTTGGGAGACATGATCAAATCAGAATAAAAGGGGGGTCCTTTTATTCTGATTTCTGATCATAGTTTTGTTTTTTTTTATTGGGTAGTTTACGTTACCGACTGGTAACGGTGTTCATCCATAGACTATCTGTCATTTCTGTGAGTTGTCAAGAACAAACACTCGTAAAAGTACTTAAATATTTTGTTGCGGTTTCGGATCGTTATAAAGAGAAAACTAATGAAAGGTATGTGTATTTTCTATTATTAATTATTGATTGTCAAAATCTCCAGTTACAATTATAGTAAGTCGATGCAATCCACACCTATTATACCTTTAGAAGAGAGTACTACAGCAATAGTTAATGGGCCCCACGTTTTATTTTAGTCTAATATGACCGGGACCACCTACGTAGGTTGACAGGTAAGTAACTATTTTTATTTTCTAGTTTTCAGTGCACATAAGATAAAACCGTTTAACTTAAAAGGTTTTTACCGATTTTTTCATAAACTAAGTCAAAGTGTCCAATGCTCCCTATGGTAGGGAGGCTTGGACATACCATGTAATGTATAATTTGTAAATTTTGCTCTTCTTCGTCAGTGAAAATTTGTGAGGTTATAAATCTGCGCGAAAAATCCTTTATAGAATCTTGTTTCAGGTACCGTTGCCAACTTGATCTAGAGACTATTATATTTAAAATAGTGTTTAAATAAAGTTCTAAGTGTTTTAAAGTGATTAAGTGCCTACCTTTAACGATGGCTAGAATGTTTTTGCTTAAATCTTTATTAGAAGAAGCTCATGCTTTAGATAATTTAGAAAAGCGTCAACAATCTGCTAGAATTCGTAGTTTATCTTTATTAACTCGCGATGATGACTATGTGAGCATATATAGATTGTCAAAGGAGCTAATTGACCAACTGGAGTCTGATTTACTGCCCTGATAAAGCCCACAAAACGTCGAGGCAAAGGACTTACAACTCGTGTAAAAGTAAGTATTGACACAGTTTATAGTTGAAAAATTGTAATCAAGCACACAATAATAAGAAAAACACTTAGTTCTTAATAAGGAGTATTCCCTTTATGTGGTTTCCCCGCCAGCTGATATGTTTTCAAAAGACTCTGTACTTCAGTTATAATATTGGTATTCTCTTAAGCATGAAAATAACCAAATTGGTCTCAATTTTGTTTTCACTAAATCCAGATAAAGTAGGTATTACATTTTTTATTGATTTATTGTTTCACAGATACTATGTACTTTATCATTCTTGGCTAGTGGCGGTTACCAGAAGGTTATTAAAGAGGGCATCAGAACTTATTTATCGCAACCGTCTGCATCTCGTTGCATAAATGAAGTAGTGGAAGCTCTGAACAATCCGGCCGTAGTAAAAAAATATATATGTAAGGTTTCCTCAAAATCAGCAAGAAAGGCAAATTGGCGCTGTCAGTATTTTTTTTCGTAGGGTAAGCATAGATTATATTCACAGCACGAATTTAGAGATTTCGGTTTATTTTATACTTAAAAGCTGCCTCAAATTCCTTACAATAACAAATTATAACTAAAACATCATATTTAGCTAAAATTCTGTGTCAAAACTGATAAAATTAAAAACTGATTAATCTCGGTTGACATTTTGTCGAGTGGGGAAGTCACTAGCACAGCATTGGTCGATGTCGAGCTCACTTCACTTCGCAAGTGATTAGGTGATGTTTACAGAATGCAAAATCAAGGTCGTTCTGAATCGAATGCGAAGTGAGAGTGAATAGCGAAGTGAAATGCGAGTTGTTGTTCGAATTTTATAGAATCGACGTGCAGGCAGGCCTTGGCCCTGTTGCGCCCCGCTGGGGTTGCTGACAGTATTCTACTTGTGTAGCCCTTTCATTTGATACCCATATTGAGGGGGCTGTGCCATTTTGTACCGGCGGCCATATTGGATTTAATTAAAGGTGTATACAAAATTTCAGACCAATCGGTTGACAGGAAGAGGGTGAAATTTGAATTACTAAATTTGATCCAAGAATAAATAATAAAACAAACGGGGTGAGCTAAATAAAACCGTTTAAATATCTCGTAATGTTGAAACTGATTGTAATTTTTAGGAAAGCTCTTTCATTATATCTAGCCGAATATAAGAAATGGCAATAAAAGTTGATAATGATCTGTAAAATCTGATTTTTTATGCAATAAATTGTGAAAAAGTGCCCATCCCTCCCCTACCTCCCCTAAAGTATGAAATGACATTACGAATCGAAGTGAAATGCGAGTTGTTGATCGAGTTTTATAGAATCCCAGTACTGAACTAAATGTAAGAAATTCGTTTGAACATTTAAATATTGTAAAGAAATATTTACAATGCAATTATTTGTATATTATTTCACTAGCGTCTGATGGAATTCTTTAGAGATTTAAAAGCAGAATGCCTTGGGGAATGTATTATTTTGAAGAAAAATATTTTGTAAGCGTATTATAAAGGATAGCAAAATCACTGAATACAATACTAAGCAATACAGTAAAAAGAAAAATATACATATTTTCTATCAGAACATTCCCCAGACAACTTGGAGTTATATTTACTTTGTAAGCATTTAAAAATAAAAAAATAATACACAAAAACCTCTCTTAACAATCATATAAAAAGTAGGTATTTTATTCATTGCATGATAGTTCTGAAAATTGATATGGAGAAAATTAATGTCACGCTTCACACTCATAAAACATAAACACATAAACAAAACCAACGTTTACACACACGTTTACAGTCTCTGAGTCTTTAAAAAGCTCAAAAGACCTCCCTTACCCAACTACATTACAATAGGAAGGATATATCAAGCAACTATTGTGGACAGCTCGTTAAAAGTTCACGTTAACCGTCGCAGGAGTTCACAAAGTGCGTTATCTTGTCTAAATGTTCCTTCTTGCTTGCACTGCACTTTGTGACGCCTGTCAGTGTTTATGATAACTGGCTACTGAATTGAGGTATAGGTTTTGAATATACAAATAAAGTACTATTCATAAACAAAAGAGTGTCTATGGAGTTTCTTGCCGGTTCTTCTCGATAAAGCCACTCTTTGGAATAGTGCAACTAGATTAACGTTTTGACAATGTAAAAATACCTCTTTATACCTCTACATATTCCTCAGTAATATAAAATGAATTCCTTATTTATTGCAAAGTAGCTCTAAAAAATGAACGTGTCAATTGACACACAAAAAAACGCTTACACACATACACTCTTTTATACTGTCTTTGAAAGTCTCCCCATTCTGAACTACATTACAATAGGAAGGATATATCAAGCAACTATTGTGGACAGCTCGTTAAAAGTTCACGTTCACCGTCGCAGGAGTTCACAAAGTGCTTTATCTTGTCTAAATGTTCCTTCTTGCTTGCACTGCAGTTTGTGACGCATGTCATAAACTAGCAGTGTTTAAGATAACTGGCTAATGTATTAAGATATAGTTTTTTGAATATACCTATGTATGTATTGGGTAAAATGTTGTGTCACTTATACATTGAACTTTCTTTTAAATGGCAAGATATGTGCGATGTTTTCTTATACATACCTACTTTATAAAGCTCTTACTTTGTGAACAAAGTGCTTTATCTTGTCTAAATGTTCCTTCTTGCTTGCACTGCAGTTTGTGACGCCTGGCATAAGCTAGCTCTGTTTATGATAACTGGCTACTGAATTAGTATGTATTTTTTGAATATAAGTAGATGGTTGGCCTAAAGTTTTTGCTAAAATGTTGTGACTTAGATATTAAGCTTGCTTTTAAATGGCAAGATATGTGCGATGTTTTCTTATACCTACTTTAAGAAGCTTTTAAGATACTCATAAAATGTGTGTCTCATAACAGAAACTACGATATACCCATACCTTATTCATATTCATTATTGTTTATTGCATTCCACTATTTATATAAGATGGAATATTAAATAGTTGTCACAATTACACTCAATTAAAACGTCGAATGCAGGTTATTTTGCTATATGTAAGTTCTCTTAACTCTCCATATTTTAACAAGTATTCTTTTTAAAAATTATTCTACATATTAATAAGACTAATCAACATTAATTTCAAAACACCATCTAAAACAATTTAATTACGTCTTAATTTCCATACAAATCATGATTAGGAAAGTTTCTTGTTAAATGAAATGCCATAAGTTTGATATGAGACGAAAGTTAGGAGTTTGGTCGATCATTTATTATATCGCCGATAAGAAGAACCGACAAGAGTTAAGTGAGTATTGTACGGTGCGACCGGAAATTGATCGAGGGCTATTAATTTTGTTAAAAGATTTATGTGAACTTTTGTAAAAACGATGAATGATTTTTTAAGATGAAATATTGAATAGCTCAGCTTAAAGTAATTATGGATTTTCGCAACTTAAAAGAGCAATGAGGTGTAGTTTTTTAAGCCAACAATGCGACGGGGTGCGATCTTTACCTTATATCTTTTACTTAACTATTGAAGAAAAAAAAAGAGACAAAGTACTATTTGCGAATAACAAAGAAATATATAGTACATGTTTTGAACGTCAAAAACTAAAGCGACATGCCTAAAACCCAAATCCCAGCGAAACACATTCAGTTTTATCACGGCACAATTTAAAAATGTTACGAAACTTTCAGCTGAAATTCCAGACTTCATAATTGTCCTCCACCTCGGCCGACAGAGAACTTTTAAAAAGAATCTTTTAAGAAAAAACGGTCGGACAAAACGGAGCTATGTTCACACATATTTTTCGTCTGAAAGAGGGCTCTATTATCCATTGAAACGTAGAACGGAGCGAGAAATAGCACAGGTTTTTTCTAACTTTATTTTTGTAAAAAATCTTGTGTAAGGCTGGAATTTTTCAGTGTATGGTGTCACGGTTTTCATGTATTGAAGAGTAAGTTTAATCTGTATTGAAGTTTAATTAAACGGTTTGTAACATAAAGTAAAGTAAGTAAGTTTTATCTGCCTGAATGGTGATCACTGAACCCTGCTTAAAAATACTAGGTACTTCGACGCCTAATGCACATGCCATGTTTTTTAACATCGTAATGTATCTTTACCCTTTATCATTATTTGTTTGTATAGTTAATATATAAAATTTTACCTGTATAGTCTGAAATCACCAACCCGCATTGAGCAAGCGTGGTGATTAATGCTCAATCCTTCTCCGTGTGAGAAGAGGCCTGTGCCCAGCAGATGGACGATAAAAAAAAGGTTGTAACAGTAACCTGTATACAAAATTTCAGTATGCAATTTTTTCATGTTAATAAAATATCTTGAAAATATTCTCAGAAACTTATACATACAATTTATCCTAGCGTCTGAAAGAGCTAAGTAAAAGGTTTATCTCGACTGTAAGTTCGTTTTCATGTCTCATGAATGAGAAATCGAGTGTGTTCTCCATCTTTTATTTATTAGGAGAATGTAGAAATGTTTGCGGTTCAGGGTTTCACCAAGAACTGTATAAATGGAAATGGCTGTCTAGAAAATATATAATGCTTATCATATTACTTCTGTTCACAAAAGCACTAGGCCATAATACATATCATAAATAAGGTGCGGCAGGAAATAGACCTCAAATCTGAGATTTTTTACGTTTATTAGCAAAAATTAAAATTATCAAAAATTGTTTATTGAGATGAGATTTAATAATTGTACATTACACAAAAAGATTGGAATAACATGGTTAGTCAGCTCAAAATTAGGTATGTTACGCCCGGCTTACTTTTTTCAAGCGTTTTTGCCATGTGAGTTCGACTTATTTCATCTGAAATCCATCTTAAACGCTTTAAAAATATTAAACATCACGTCAAACATTTTTGTTTTATTGCCCTCCCAGTTATAACACAATAACTTCAATATAAATCACGTTATTTATCGCAAGTCACAGCCTTTGACAAAATATGGCAGAGCTCCAAACAACTGGTAGGCTTCAATAAAAACTTGCCGTTGTAAAACGAGCAAAATTAACTGTAAACAGATCCAATTGTGAACGGTATTGTATCTGTTCACAATATTATTTTGTGTAATATTAGTTACTTAAGATAATATCTTTGCTAGTAGGGATAATCAAGGATTACCAAGTTAGATATAAGTAGACTCTATGTTGTATCTCCAAACGTTAAACCTAGATTCCTTATAAATCCAGGGATATCAAAAATACCACGTGTATGTATGCAAATTGCGAATAGTAAAAAATATATTTTTATATAGGTGAACTTTTAGCATCTAGTCTAATTAACTATTTTTTACACAATCAGCTTGCTATGGTGTTACATTATCTACTAAACTGATACAAGAAAATATAGATCCGATATCAAACATCAAAATTAAATTAATACAATATACCATACCACAAATTCTATATTGTATTAAATTCCTAGTATTCATATTCAAGTCTGACTTCAATAAACACGCTTATGTCATCCGTCTCGGTCGACTGTCGTAATGTATGGTATTCCATACATATTATTATGATATGACATTCTTCGTGTGAGAAGAATATGATATGTCATATCAAAATCGTCATGACCTACAAATGCTACGCCGTAGTCTGCTACGAAAACTCGTAGTCCGCTGCGCCTAAAAACTTGATGGCGTAGTCTACTACGACTTAGCACACTACATTTTCGATTGCTATGCGATTTATGTACTTTAGTCTGATGCGCCTAAAAATACTACATACTAAACTAGTTTATTTAAATACGATAGTATTCTACAGGAAGTCATTTAGAAGATTGGTTTTCTAAGTCTTTGAAGTGTATCTTTAGTTAAAAAAAAAAACTCCGAAACACCGAACACTCTTTGAAAGCTAACTGACTCGGGCAACGGCTATTGAATAAAGATTGACCAATTTGTTCTGCCTGTAGAAAACAAAGGTATATATTAAAGAATAAATGTTTGAATTATTCTAGAACCTTTCTTCTATTCAAAATTCGGTATCTTCAATATACGCAAAGTGACTACAAAAAAATACAAACATCCAAATTAAGAACCTGCTCCTTTTTGGGACATTGGTTAAAAAGCGGGCGTGTTTTATGTTGTCAACTCCTGTCAAATAAGTTTGATTCTCCGAAGTTAGCCATTTGACACATCGATCATGCGAGCATTTTGCATACATTTTGAATAGTGTGAAGTCACTAACCAACTTCAGACAAGCAAAGCTCAATGTTCACGCACACGTTCGCATTCTAAAAACAAAGCAAAATAAAATAAAAAACACAGGCTTTGTTTAACATGCTTCCTAGCGATTTAGCGGTGAAACTGCGACTCTTGTGCAAACTCGGCCATTTTACGATATTTCCTTTTTACGAGCCATACCGCACGTAAAATTCACCAATGAAGGGTTGTTTTGGAAAGAAATGTGGGTATTTAATTTGTTTTTTACGCACCTTTTTTATGATGGTAGTTTGTTAGTTATCGAATTAGCTGTCTTCGGCTTTTTTAAATTTATTTTTCCTATGGAGCAATTCCCATAAGGTATTATATTAAACCGTAGTGCAATACAATCGCAATAATACGTATGTTGATTCCTACATGCTATCAAGTTACATAAATGTTTCATGCTGCACTTTTTGTTCAATTGGGTACAAGATTGAAATCCCAAATCAAAATAAAATAAAAATTGAATTGAAATCAAATCTGAATTTAATTTCACAAAAAAATGCTATGTAGCACAGCACCATAAAGTATAAGAATCAAGAATGTACCTCAAACAATTGAAAAAGAAAGTACTTCGAAGATCACAGAACGGGTCATTTACCCATTTTCACTAACCTTTCATAAAAGATAAACCCGTCTTTATAGTTCATTAACATTTATAAAACTATTACGCTATCATAAAAGTTCTGAAATCGGCTTAAGACATAACCTTGGCTATATCAATAAAGTAAGACTATCAAGACAGGTTATAGCGTAATTTCAAACGCAGCTTACTTCTACTAAACTGCCTGATATATATGAGTTTTTATTACTTGGAAGAGAATCTAAAGAGCACCTTTTTATGGTGAAAATAATAGCTATTTAGGCAGTAATTCAATTAGGTGTAGATATTTGAGAAAAACTCAAATTAATATAAGTTAGCTCCGTATTAAGCACACTTAAAAATCCTGAGTGTTTATGTCTCACTTCCTCTCTTTTTCATTACAAAAACAAAGCTCATTTCATGCTAAAGTATTGACTTTTTGTGGGGGAGATATTTCACATGTTGTAAATACCTATTTATAACATGTTGGTTATTGTATTTACCTACTTCAAAAAGGACGCCTGTCCACAAAGTGCTTAAGCATGTAAAATACGGATTACTGCTTTTATAAATGTTGCTTAAGTGGAGTATTAACACGTATAAAATATCGTTTTCATACAAACTATAGTACAATCCCTGTCGAGGCCGATTTTGGTCACGACGGCTGTTCTCATAAGGAGATCAGCCATCTGCGCAGGACATATTATAATTTATGGTGCACACAAAATTAATCCCCATCGTCCAGATTACGGCCTGTTTTGTGAAAATTTCTAAAACCCACATCTCGATTTCGGACCGACTCGGGAATCCAACCCGAGACCTCGTGCCAAACCAACCAAAGAGCCAGTCTAACTATAACGTAGTATTTGCTTAGTTACAACATTTTCCAACCAACCCTTCTCTCTAGGGAGGTTTATTTCAAATCAATCAAGCGCCAATCTTACCGCAGCGGGTGCGACCACTTTATTAAGTGCCAATTTATATATAATTATATCACACAGCTCCAACCACATTAATCTTCATTATTTCTCTCTTTACCCTAGAAAAACACTAGGTCAGGCGTGAAATTAGCACTTTATATAAGAAGCGTTTAATCATCTGCCTCGCTTTTTCCCAACTATATTGGGGTTGGCAGTAAAACCAGTAGCAGCTGAGTACCAGTGTTTTACAAGAAACAACTGCCTATCTGCCCTCCTCAACCCAGTTACCCGGGCAACCCAGTACCCCTTGGTAAAACTGATTGTCATACTTACTGACTTCTGACTACCCGTAACGACTACCAAAGATGTCCAAACGATAGCCAAGACCTACAGTTTTTCGTGCCCTCCGAAACAGAGTATTTGGTGTCCAAGATATATGAGCTTATAAAGTACATACAACCTTAGATTAGTTGCATTGGTACATATCTGGAATTGAACCTACATTCATAATTGAGAGGTTGATTCTTTACCCACTAGGCCACCACGGCTACTAATCTAAGGAACATTTAATACGAGTTAAAAACTAAAAGAGTTGGTGCTAATGACTGTTTTAACAACTGCAAGAAAAATGCTATTTTCTTTTTCTATCTACACTCGAGAAAGAGCGCTTTGATACTTATCTGAAGTGACTTTCGTAATTATTTTAAGGATTCCTCTAAAAGGAACTTTTGTACTTTCGTTTTATTGTGTCTTTTCCTCTATCGGCTCTTAATTTGTTCCCAAAAGTACGTATTAAGTAGTAATTAATTAACAGATAGCAATCGACAAAGAAGATTCGAAGAAAAATAAATGTTCACAAAATAACAGCTTAGAAACCAAACAAAGTCCATTATTCACCTGTTGAGTCGAACTTTCTGGAAGTTACTTCTCAAAGCTTTTAATACCGACGATTATGAACTCAACTTATCTCAGCGGGTCTCATAAATATTGCAAACAAAACTATACGTGTGTGAAATACGTTATCCTAACTAGAAGACCCGCGGGGTAGCACATGATGTGACTAACAATGTTGTAACAGGTACAGGCAGCTACAAAAATCTTACTAGCTTCCTTCTGCCCTTATCCCAATTTTATTTGGGGTCGGCGAATTATTTTTCTTTTTACATACTCTTCTACCAACTCTGTCATCTCATAGGTTTCTTTGTAGCCACTCTGATCCATACAGACATGACTGGAGAATCCAAGAATTATACTTAAATAAATATCGGGACACATGAAGCTGAACACAGGTATTTTGAATTTTAATAGTTCTAATGCTCTTCTGTCGCTGATTGTACCATCTACCCCTATGGCATTCATAACAGTTTTCACAAAGGAAAGTCCGACATAACAGTATCATGATAATGTTAATATAATATTTCCTTCCTTCATACTCCACTGGCTAGTATTGTTATTTCAAAACATAATAAAACCAATCTGTCTAAAGACTGCTTCTAAAAGACCCATCTTTTCTCCGATAGTGTAATTTGAACACTCCGTGTGGGGAAATAAAGTTGAATTTAAAACAATTCTATTACAATCCCCCGTTCACTCGGAAGCTCTATTGAGCAGTGGTTAGGTTTATTTTGTTTTATTTTTCTATTTTATTTCTAGGCGAACAATGGAGATATTCCTTTGACTACAAAGCTGTCTTAAATTTGCATTATCTCATAGAAAATACACTTGGCAATATAACAAAAAAAAACAAAGATCCCGACGAATTGGGAACCTCCTCCTACTTGGAAAGTTAGTTAAAACATGTTGTCAACTGGGAATCGAACACGGAATTTGTTCCGTGTGAGGTTCGGCAAGGTCACCAGCAAAGTGGACAGACGACCTTGTGAAGGTCGCCGGAAGACGCTGGATGCAGGTCGCCTCCAACAGGTATCTGTGGAGATCTAAGGGGGAGGCCTATGTTCAGCAGTGGACGTCCTATGGCTGAGATGATGATGATGATGAGGTTCGGCAGTCTGGCTGGTGACCATTGCTGACGGGGTCGTAAAAAAGGAGTTTAAACTGCTATAGAGTTCTAAAGGAGAATGGCGAACTTGTATGTAAACTGGGACCCATTGATATAAGATTCGTACATAATTGAAACTTAGTACTACTTGTAGAGCTATACAAAACTAACAAAAAAGCAAATGGATAATGAGTTGCAAAAGTTGGAAGAAAAAAGTTATGCAAGGTAGAAGATTATAACCTAAAAATCTCAAAACGGAAAGAATATTTGTGAACTAGGAACGTGGTGACCTGGTTTAAACTATAGATGAACGATGTCTTAAAGATCGCCTTCACTGTTTGTTCAGCTTAGGCATCCGATAAAAGTGTGGGCAGCGCAGATGCCGCGATTACCTACATTGTGCAGGCGTCGCATTGTCACGGCATCAGTGTAAGGGTGACAAATCAACATCGAGCTGTGCTGGACTTTGCTGTTTTTTTAACTCGGCCGTCTCTAATATTTTAATGAGGATACAAACAAACCATGGTGTGCAGCGCTGTGCGAGGCAAGCTCTGTTTAGTTGACCAAACTTAGCACGGCCTAGCAAAGCTCGATGTTGATTTGTCACCCTTGACTCTTGAGGGTTAATGCATACGCAGCATTAGCCCTGCAGGTGACCGTCGCATGCACCGCGTTACTGCAGTTATGTACAATTGTGCGACTTCTGCGCCGCAGCGGAGAAGTCGCACAATTTTATTGTAGTGTCGTTAGGTTAGCGCACCGTGCCGCAACAACGTAGCGCAGGCATCACGTTGTAGCTCAGCAGCAGTGTGGGTAAAAACATATAGGTGTTAAACTATTACATAAAAACATGTTTACTAAATTAAACAATATACTCATTATTAAAAACATCTTTTATTTACTTTTATCACAACATAGAAGGAAGAGGATAATGAATTTATAACGCGGATAAACCCATCTCTGCACTTTCTCAATTATCTGATCATTTTCATCCAATACACGATGTCTTCGTAATCGTGCAATGCGTTATTGGCAATTGACACAACGCATTTTGCACGGTAAATAAGTCCAAATCACTTGCAAATCGGAATCCAAATATAAATACGGTAGTCGTTATGCAGAATAGTAGAAACCCAAATCGTCATAAAGTAATCCAAAAAATCGCATTCAAATCCCAAGTTAGCCGTTGAAAACAAAACCAAACATGGAATGACAGAACACAGCACTGACAGCAGCCTCTTGCCACAAACGTTCCAATTTGCGTTCGCACAAAAAAGGTTAGCAATACAACATGCTAACGTTGTAATTATTATTTACTATTATAAATGTGTACTTTGCTTATTCATTGTTGCTGTTTCTATTTTACTTTTTAAGTAAAATATACAAGAAAATAATAACTGCCAAACGTAGACGTCCACAAGCATACGGCGATGAATTTACTTAATAATTAACTATGAAGATAGGAACGTAATCAGTGACACACGATGCGTTCGCAAACTGCATGTTATCTTATTTTTAATAGATTTAGTTTATTTCTAACTTTTAATTCCCATGAGCTAAAAACTCAATATTTTTTATATAATCCTCTAACAAACTTGTTATTTAAATTCATATAGATTTGCAAATAAATGATCCTTAAATCATGTGGGTCCATTTTCGCCATTCTTCTTTAAATACTTCTAAAAACTAAAAACAAACACTGCTTAAAGTCATAATTTCCAAGGAATCTTAACCCATCTAGTGTTCTAAATTCAAAAAATGTTCTTAAAACAAAAACCAACTTACTGGCATAATACCCGACGTCGTTGTTAACGTTGATATGGCCGGCGTCTTCAGCGGCCAGCATGTGGGTGTCCCAGACGGACCTATACTCCGGGTCGTGGAGTACATCGTATAGGGCAAGAAGGAATCTAAACCCGTCTAGTGTTCTAAATTCAAATAGTTCTATAAACACTACATATTGGCATAATGAGTTTAGGTGGAGGACATGGTACCGTAAAAGAAGGATCTATCTAAACCCATCTAAAGTTCTAAATTCAAAAGTCATTCTAAAAAACCACTACTTACTGGCATAATACCCGACGTCGTTGTTAACGTTAATGTGGCCTGCATCTTCAGCGGCCAGCATGTGGGTGTCCCAGACAGACCTGTACTCCGGGTCATGGAGGACATCATACAGGGCGTCCGGCTCCACGTCCTCAAACTCTGCCACCACCTGGGGATGAAGAAAAATGGTCTTTATGTCTGAGTGGTATGGTTGGAATTTAAATGTTGGATTTCATTTGAAGAGTATTTACCTAAGTATCTCTCCTGTGTAATACCAAGCCCCTTTTAAGTACTAAATAAACACAATTTTTAGGTTAATCCCTTTGGAGATTTGACCGTCTACATTTTAGAGGATATTTTTAACATTTCCAAAGAAGCCAAGGTACCTACTTAAAGTAAAAAAAGAAAGTAATAGTTGTAAAGTAAGTAATAGTTAAGTTATGAAGCTAATCCTTAAAGAATGGCAGGGACTAACTACATAGGAACATTCTTGACCGCAGACTGTAGATTACTTAAATAATTAAAATGTTCCAATCGCTATTCTAGGATAACAATCTTCAAACCCTTTTAGTAGAAACCTGATAATAAACTTTTTCATATCTAAACTATCAGCCTGTCTTCACGATACTTTACTTGAGGACTAAGTTATTATTATCACTCTTCTAGTAAGATAAAATTTCTGTGAGATAATGAAAATGGCTTAGTTAGTGAAACTCAGTAGTAACTTTTTTCATCATAATATAGTTATATCAGTTGACGCCTCGTGGAAATACTATTCCAAAGTTTGACGAGCGTATTTTACCGACTTCCCAAATAGGAGTAGTTTCTCAAATAGTCGAGATCTTTTTTTATTTCTTTTTCTTACTACTACGGCTTAAAGGCCGGGGCTTTACTAGTGAATACGGTATTTTTGGCTCCAACTTTAAGTTTGGTTTAAGCAAATTATGTACAGCAGAACGAACTTTAAAATTTTTAACGCTAGCATAATGTATAAGTCATGACAGGAGTCAATGGAAGTTTTTGGAGGAGGCCTATGCCAACAGGCACTCTGAAACTAGAGATATATTGTAAAGAACTTAGTATAGTGTAATGAATTTCGTTGTAAAATATGTGTAGTAATAGATTATTGTAAATTGTAAGTAGGTAATGGTTTCAGAATAAAGGGCTTAATTATTATTATAATTATAATGTATAAGTACAGTTCTTAACTCTTATATGCTATTGAAGCTTATTTTACTCGTGCAGTATTCGTGGCAAAAACTTGAACTTTTAGGGCCTTACTACAAAAACTTTAAACCCTGTTTTACACTTGTCTAATAAAGTTTTGGCTGCAAAATGAACCATATGTCAACGTCATAATTTGACATTTTTTTAAGACAAGGCATAAACTGACGTTAAAAAGTTTTTGTGGTAAGACGGTATGTATCCAAATAAAGTTGGTCTTTAGTGTACGTCTTTCTGTCATTTTCTGTAGTTTTAGAAAGGTTGATGATGGATGGAGCATACATGAAGTGATGATGGTCTCTGAGGATCGAGAGAAACGTCGGTCGAACGGTATTGTGTACATGTAGTAGATAGAGGTATTATTTTTCACTTCAAAATGATAACTACACAGTTTAATTCGAACTACTCTCAGTTTGATTGTGGTGGACTTAATTAAAGTCAGGTTAAATATCGTAATTGTGGTTTTAACCGCTATAGTGCCTACGTGTTGGTATGAATGCGGTTAAACGAGTATTTTATAAAATGAAGCTCGGCTTAAGCATTTTAAACTGATCCACTATTGTAATATTTACAAACTATCACCGGTAAAAAATACAACTAACATACTTAGAACTACTGTCATTGAAAACTATAGTCAGACCGTTTTGCGTAGACGATAAGTTGAAAGTCTTAAATCTAACGTATAGTAATTTTAACTTTCCCAGCATTAGAATACCACTTGCGCCAAGTAAAATGGCGAAAATTTTCAGTGTTCGGGGGCTATAAACTGCATTGCTAAAACAACTGCAATGCACAAAAATATATTTCTACTTTAGTGATTGAACGAATATAAAATAAAAAGTTATGTACATACATGAATATATTATATTTTTACAATGAGACCCAAGTTCAACGACAACATAAACGAAAACTGTCGTTTCGTGGTCTTAAAACAATGGTATACTATCAATTTTTACTTTTTAAAGTGAACATTTTATTATATATTTAAAAAGAAAAGACTTTTATATTGTCAGTAAGTCAGTGAATTTGGGCCTAAGATTAAAAAATCAAGTTCCCCTTAAAGGCATTATCTCACTGCGATAGAAATATGTATATTCAAATCCAAAAGTTACTTTGGTGGGCTGTTAGAAAATGCTTATCGATTTTCTGTAAAGCCACTGCTGGAGGTAATTTAGCAAATGTGGCATTGTCCATTAGACTTTATGAACGACCTACTTGGTTAATAGACAGTACCTAACCTTCGTGGAATTATTGCGGATGAATTTTATGTTCACCTCTTTATGTCAGTTCAGAAAAGAGGATGGATTATGCAGTGGTGAGTCTATGCCAAATTATGTAGAAATCTGTAGTGATATGCTATGGATGAAGAGCTCATTCGTTGGAAGCGGATCTTTACAACTTCTTTACCAATTTGGATACCAAATCGTCCCATTTAGCCCTGAGACTTAGATCTAAGATTTGTATGACCGTTAGTTGCCGCGGAAAGCGAGCAAAAGGACCTAGTAGAAATAATAAAAAGGTATTAAGACAATCTTTCAAACATTTAAACTTTTATCTGTAGGGGCTCAGCAAAGGCTAGAGATTGTTGAATATACTTTTAAACTTAAAACGTTCTAGTTAATCCCACGGCAGACCGTTAACTGATAACCTAAAAGCTTTAATACTTAATATTTCAGCATCAAATTAAAAACATTTTAGACTAAATCCACTACAATTCCCATAAATGCAATTCCCAGTCACATAAGACACAACAAACACAAACCCAAGCTGTTCTGCTATATTCCAACTGAGGCGTTACCATACCATGTGACAGTTCTAAGCCACAAGAGGCTATTCGCAGGCATTCTCCACCACGGACTCATGCAATATTTCGACTAACACTACTAAGAAAGCAGCTCGCCAAAATACGGGTGTTCGGGAGAATGGGGAACTTTTATCACCCATTTTTAAATACCAAAAATCTCCGACAGGTGCGTCTGATACTCCGACGATACTTTTGATGTGTGCATGAATGCAATTCCCAGTCACACAAAACACAACTGACAACAAACACAACCCAAGCTATGTTCCAACTACAACTAAGAGGCGTTACCATACCATGTGACAGTTCTAAGCCACAAGAGGCTATTCGCAGGCATTCTCTACGTGACCACGGACTCGTGCAATATTTCCACTAGTATAAGCATTCAGTGCGAAGCAACACGTCCCCACTTCATAACAACGTACGTACCGTGGAGGATAAAATAAAGATAGATATGTCATAACGGAAAATCTCCTAAGGCTGCCTGCCCTAAGTCCTAATATAAACGGTGACAGATTTTTTAAATCAGAATATAGAACACAATGATAGCAATAGAGCAACGTACACATCTTGCTTCGTTTAGAAAATCAGTGTCAGAAAGTCCTTCAAAATATCGGACAACCTTAAAAAGTGCGGGACTTTAAAAGTTTTTTATTTTTATGAACCAAAAATCTTCGACAAATCACTAGTAACTGACCGTTTTGGTCACGTCTACCGTGCGTTATTTGACCTAGAAGAAGGCGCCTGAACTACTAACTCCTTATGACATCTCCGCTCAATTTTCCTTCATCCATGCTACATGCAGAGATAATATAATAAAACTATGTTGTACAATCCCGAAGGAAAACCTTTCTAGTATACAGTATTATTTCCAAGGACTGAGAAGTTTATTATATTGTTTTATATCATTATATGCCATGTTTCGTTTCGTTCTGATATTTTTTCTAATACTTAGTTGTTACTATGGCACCCGAATCTAAGAAGATCTGTTGTCGCTATGTAAATATTTGAAGGTGTTTTCTTCTTAACAAGGGTGAACTTAAGATACATAAAATAAATATATGTAGTTAGAAATATTGAGTTAGATTCATAAGATTTATCCAGCTTTGCGGAATATAATTAAAGTACTGGATATTAATGACATAAACTTTTCTGTCATATTGCCTTTGATTCATCATCATCAGCCTATCGCAGTCCACTGCTGGACATAGGCCTCTCCAAAATTAACCTTAAATGGCCTTTGATTAAATAACATTAACTTAATAAGTAACAAAGCTACCTACGCAAACAATCAACTACACATAATCCTATAGAATCTGAAAACTTCAGAAATTCATCTGGAAGCAATTTCCGAGGCGTCATTCCGTCAGAATTACTTGACTAGAAAATTCAATTTCCTACTATATACCTGCCTGGCTGGATCCATCAAGTATTTTCCATCCGGACTAAGTTACGCATAGTTAGGGAAACGGGAAACATTCACTAGTTTCAACCGATGCCGATGCGATGTATCGATTCTACAGTATCGAGTAACGAGCATTATAATCGATACCTGAGTGTTGATTAAATATTAAACTGTGATGGAATTTGCTGCGTTCGTTTTAAGAAATGAATTTTGCTATTCTGTTTTTAATACTGGCTGGCTTTTATGTCACCTAAAACTGTTTTATTTGTGCTTTCGAACGTTTTAATGGTTTTAATTTAGTTAGTTTCCATGCTATCCAGTTTGACAGCAACCCGGATTGAGCAAGTGTGGTGATTGAATCAATCTCAATCCTTCTCTGTGTGAAAGGAGGACTGTGCCCAGCAGTTGGACAAAAAAAGGCTGATGATGATGATGACACTGTGTTAAGCAGATGAACCTCTATAGTAAAATACAATAGCTTGCAATTTAACGGTGAAGGACCTACATCTCGACCTAGTCGTTTCTTCTAGTATAAAGGATCAGTGACGAAATGTTGGCACCTTGCCTAAGATTTTTCACTTAGAACTTTTATGTCTGCATGCTTCCGTATCTATAGGTAATCACAAAACTGGCTATCAGAAACCTAATAAGCCTAAAGGAGGCTTAAAATAAATATCGACTAAAGTTAATTCAGACAATAATTTTTGATGTCTACCAAATGTTTAAAAGCTGTTTTCTCGCATTTTACCAGCTTCTCGTTTAAACTACGCCCATACCGGGATTAAATATTGCCTAGTTTTCCAACAGTGAAATATTTTTTCAAATCGTTTCAATAGTTTCCACGCTTCTTTGGTATAAATACAAACAAACACGGCAAGAAAATAAATGTTTCCTCTTTACAATATTGGTTGTATTATCTGCATCATCTTAGCTAGCTCTGTCATGAATTCTGTTACATTTCACCATAATAACATACAGTTACAGGATGTAATTACAAACGGCTGACACATACATATGTTAGCACAAACGCAATGCTAGGACACTTGAACCAGACATATTGCAGTTGTAATAACTATGGATTTACGAGTGACCGCCAGATGGCAGCACGTATTGCATATAAATGCTGTAGTGACCACGCTGCGGGTTATTGTCGTTTTAGTCGACTTTGAATGAAGAAAGAAGTAGCCTTATTTCTTAGCTGTTAATTTTGTATAATGCCTTAATATAGCCAATTTTAATTACTACAAAAACATAGCTTTAGGTAATTCAAACTCTTCCCCCAACGGATTCATTCATGCAGGTAAAAGGTAGCCTTCCTCTACCTACATGTAAATGGACTGTTTAATCTTGAAAGCATGTTTCAAATCGGTCCAGTAGTTCCTAAGATTAGCTCATTCCAGCAAACAAACCAAGTCTTCAGTTTTAAAACATTTACCTATAGATTGAATTTAAATAGCAATAGCAGTTTATATTAATAAAAAAATTGCTAAGACACACAATCAAAAATGTTTCATCACACTGAGCTTGAAGTAGGGACAACAATATAATTATTTTAAGATCAATATCGATACATTGTAAGCGATATAATAAAATTATATAGACACCTACGGGTCACGTAGAGGCTTTTAACGTGTCGTAAAAGGTCTTGACTTGGAAATTTCGTGGTTTGGGGGTAGTTTGAATAATATTAGGGTGACAATACACCGTTGGTTACTATAGGATTATGGGAGCACTGTGAATATTTTGTACTTATTATATTAATAGTATAATCTATGTTCTTCATATTAGATGAAGTGTAGAGCACGCAAAAGAAATAATACACTTCCTCGGTAAATGGATAATCCTGAAAAAAATAATCTACTCGGGTCAGTAGTCATGAGATTAGCCCGTTTAAAACAAGCAAACATTTCAGCTTTTATCATACCTACAGATTTTGAAAATCTGAGCCAAATTAACCCTTTGGTTCTTCGCTGTAGCTTTAGCCATAGCGTAGCCGATGTCTTCGATAAAGTGAAGCTCACTTATTTGCGTTTATATTAAGAAAATAGCTTCCGCCCGCGGCTTCGCCCGCACAGATTTCAGTTATATCGCGTTTCCAAGAGAATTCTTCAAAAGTCCGGGATAAAAACTATCCTATGTTCTGTCTCAAGGTCAACTCTATCTCTGTACCAAATTTTATTAAAATCAGTTCAGTGGTTAAGACGTGAAAGCGCAACAGACAAGCAGACAGAGTTACTTTCGCATTTATAATATTAGTAGGGAAGTAGGGATAGTCAATATAAAACCGACACAAAACACCCTAAACATATTTCCCACACATTTTTCACGGCATTTCCCACTAATCCCTTAAGAAACCGCACCGTCACCTAACATACTGCTAGTCAGTAATACATTATAGCTTTCAACACTCGTTATTGTACAATCGTTGGAGTCACTAGGGGTGGCATCTGATAGGCAGTTGTTTTGATTGAAGACCAGTCGCTATAATAATAAATAATAGCTTATCTTGTATGTCAGGTTTATATTGTGTTAAAAAGACGGTAATGAAGTTGGTATTATATAAAATACTAGCCGTTTTCGCGCGATTTTACTTGCAACCCTTAGGAACTACTGCCCTACAGGGATAAAATATAGCCTATGTTACTCAGGAAAAGACTAGCTTTCCAACCTTTCTTCTTTATAATACCAGTACCTATATATAAAAGTTTTGGGTATCCATATCCATGTGGACGAAAAGAGAGGAAAGGTATGGAGTCAGTAATACATTACTTTCAACACTTGTTATTGTTCAAAGGTGGGTAAACGTTAGAGTCACTGGAGATGCCATCTGATAGTACTGTTTTGATTGAAGACCTGACACTCACAGGAATAGGCAATAATAACATATCTTTGTCCGATTTATGTGTTCTAAAGACGGTGATGAAAATGGTATTTTATAAAATATGGACGATTAATAGGGTTCCATATGGACGAATAGTGAGGAAAGGAATGGAGACAGTAATACATTATATCTTTCAATTCAACACTCGTTATTCAAAGGTGGGTAAACGTTGGAGTACTAGGGGTGCCATCTGATATAACGGCAGTTGTTTTGATTGAAGACCTGACAATTACAGGAATAGACACAACTACCCTGTCTCTTTTAGGTTTTATGTGTTAAAAAGTATGTGATGAATTGGTATTGTATAGGTAAAATATGGATTTCTTGGGTTGCTATATGGACGAATAGAGAGGAAAGGGATGGAGTCAGTAATCCTAAATCCTAAATATAATTATAAATGTGAAAGTAACTCTGTCTGTCTGTCTGTCTGTCTTTTCTTCACGCCTAAACTACTGAACCAATTTGTGTGAAATTTGGTACAGACATAGTTTGGAACTTGAGAAAGGACATAGGATAGTTTTTATTTCAAAAAAATATATAAAAATATAAAAATAAAATTTATTCCGGACATATAGCGCCATTTATTGGTCAAACCAAAAATATGCCGGAAGTCACTATATCACGCGAACGAAGTCGCGGGCAAAAGCTAGTACATTATAGCTTTCAACACTCGTTATTGTTCAAAGGTGGGTAAACTTTGCATTCACTAGGGGTGCCATCTGATAGCAGGACAGGTTTGATTGAAGACCCGTTACTGACAGGAATAGGCAATAATATGTTATTTGTCAATTTTTATATGTTAAAAGGATGGTAAGAAATACAGAACTTATTGAGGTGGCATTTTGAAAAAGTGAAAGATTAATAGGAGTGGAGGGAGGGAAGAGAACAATAAAAAAGACGGGTGGATTGTGTATAATACAGTATGGCAGAATGTTACTTGTGTAAAGTCGTCAAATAAAGAAACAATTGAAGAGGAAGTTAGAAAAGAAGAAAGTGAGTAAGTATAATCTAATCAAAATCTAATTAATATAAACTATATAAATAGGCAGGTCCACGCGTTAAAGCATATATCAGTAATATCCATCAATCTTCACACCTCAAATATTATGCCACGTAAAAGAGACATCACCAACGAGACAGCGAAAAGGAAAAAATCAGAAATTCGACGCTTAACGACAATGCTTTCATAACATAAAGTCCTTTTCTAGTCATAACAACGCTTCTGTCAAAGATTTGTATTGATTGGCAGCTCGTTATTGGCACGATCGAGAATTCCACTCGCATTGGGGAGAATTTTATTCTTTTTTATTATGTCAACTTGAATTATCGTCTCGTACCTAAGTACTGGTTGGCGAATCTTGTGTCTGGTTTTGTCATGTATTTCTTGGTCTGTTATTTTAAGGGTTTTGTGATTAGTTTAAATTTTAGTTCTCTATACTCCTACACACAGATGACGACTTTTAAGGGATAAACCGCTTCCAAATGTTTTCCGAAGATTATCCAGTTTCAAGATATAGGTATTCAGTAACTTCAACAAGTTACCAGACATCCTCCAAAAATCTAGTTTTTCTTTATTTTAAGTCTAACAAATATTACGAACACAAAAATACATTTTGTGAGATAGTGGTTGGCAAGACCCTTCAGGTGAAATAGTTCCCTCAGGACAAAATCAGATCTAAAAACCGACGGCATAATAGTTACTGTGAATATAATTTCTCATATCTGACAGCCCTAACGATGAAACAGCTGGCTGCGACATTAACTACCGAGCAGCATTGTTTAAACAGGCTCTAGCTCAACTACCCAAGTTCCCCTCACACCATGGAGAACAAAATCACTAGCGGAGATGCCTTAACGGAAAATCGCCTAAGAAAATAGCGCGCCAAAAGGCGGGTGTGCGGGGGACGAGAAACTTACTGATTCCGCCCTTGCCTTCTTTGACCCGACCATTTTCTATAATACCAAAAATCGTTGACAGATGTCCCAAAGAACCCGAACGCCTCGTTACTTCACGCGTAACTGATCGTTTTAGTCATACCCACTATACGAATTTATCCAGGAAGGAGGCGTGACCTACCTGCATTATGGCATCTCCGCCCATATTTCCTTACTCCGTGCCTCAGACGCTTTACTAATGAATTTATGAAGAAAACTATCAACGTTCAGCTCAACGCTTAACTTTTATTTCATTCCGCTTTCGTCGCGTTTATTTAGCTCCTAGTTTTATTTTAGATTTTATTTGACTTTTGTAATTAGATTTGTTTTGTGTTTAGTTACGTATATGGTCGCTTTTGTGTGAACTAAACGTAGCATAGCACTTGCATTTCTCTGATTTTATAAGACCGGCATTGGTTACTTTTTGTTTAGAACTTAAAACCAGTATTTATAAATGGAACATATATTTTACAACTTGATGAATAGTAAGCTGAATAACAAATTCAATTATGGAACTTATCGAGAATAGACAAGTCTATGCAGTTTCCATAGACAAAAAAAAACTTTTTGGAAAAAACGAAAGATTATGAACGACAAGGCTAAATCCATTGTGATTTTTATCGCAGAGTTAAGACTTTACGAGCTCATGATTTATCGTGTCACTGAAACAGGAACGATAAAGAGATTTTAATGGCGTATCCGCATATGTCCAACGAAATGGACGCCCGCCATAAATAACGGTTGGCGCGTAAATAAAACACGCTTCCTTATCTATGGTCGTCATAAATCTGTGGTACGTGTTTATTGATATTATTATTTGTTTCTGAGTGATATAAAATCCAGGAATGATGGTATAGTTTATTATTATTATTCTTTATTGTACCTCGTGACCTCTACTTACACAAATATTTCATTATACACACAGTAAAAGAGGTTATGTACAAAGCAGCAAACTTTGGAGTGATAGAGAGATGCGATTGGCTAATGTTTCTTTTTTATATCACAATGTCGAAAGTTTTCTTCACAAAATTGTTTTGAGAGTGGTTCCTCAGAAGAACATCAGCGTTCCTTGTTTTCTGACACCTAAAGTTCAAACAATTTACATTTTTAATTTTCCGCTAACATTTTCTAAATCCTGATTGAAATGGATGTAGGATGAGAAATGTTTTGAAGCTTAACAATACTTAGCAAACTTCCCTTTTCTAATACCAATCATAATCCCATAATCCTACGGTCGGTTTTCCAACAAACTTTGTAGTGAGGATTCCACAATAAGTTTCGCTTATTGGAGGTGAACGAAAAGAAATATTTGGAAGGTACAAAATTCTTGGAGTCCTGATAAAAAGGTGTCAACCTGACGAGGGCCGAGGCACTATTTATTGGTTACCGAAAACAATCTTTGCTAGGGAACAATAGATATTCTTCTAAGAGAATGCCAGTTATCTACCTACCCTCCTTTCTCAAACGATGATCAGGCAAAAAGATATATTGGTCTAGTTTTTTCGCTTTTTATTTTATCAGCAGCATTGAAGTCGAGAGTATTTACCTACTGGATGAGAAACATTCAATTGTTACGTACACTTCATATAAACCTACTCTCTCCTGCCTCAGGCATTTATATAGTTTTTGATATAAAACATCGATACCTACAGTATTTAAATTAACAAACATGGTTAAACAAAGTCAATATATATTTACGAGATGAATCGTTACTGATTTAGTCCGAACCAACTATAAGCCGACGGTTTTGCAGTGTGCGAAGGCTTAGAAGCTCTTAGAGATGTTATTTAATAATTTAAACAAAGCTGCACTAACGCCATATTGCCTAATGCACAACCAAGTTCTAATTACTACGTAAGCTAGTTCTTCATTTATTCACGAACTGGCCAGGGTTAATAATACTAGCTCCATTTAACATGAATTGGGTACAATAATTAAAGGTTCCAAGTTTTCAGTTTAACCCCGAGACGATCATAAAACTTATGTCTGTAATATTCAGGCTGAGATGTTAGTTCAAGATTAGTTTCAAACTTAACTCGTAACTCCAGGAAAAAAAATGTTTGCAAACTTTTTTCGCGGACCTTGTTTATTTGCTTTTTTTAAGTTCCTTATTGCCAGTATTTAACAACACCTACAGTAGTTGAGCCGTGGAAGCGTAAAACATAGTCCAATGTACCTACGCATAGTTTGTTTGTTACGCCTAAACAGTTTTTTGAACTATATGTACAGGTATATACAGGTACGTGTATCCCTACACGTTTAGCATACACTCTTTACGTAGCTGTAAGTATAGCCATGGCATTCGAGGACACGCGTAACCAACTGCGCTTACCAAAAATGTACGCGCAGACCTAACACATCTTAATTGCTCTGCAAGGCAAGAGTCTGTATGTATGCTCGAATTATATACATAGACTAAGCTGTGTTAGCTGTCTACGCTTAACCGACTATGTTTGGAACACTTAATCTGTACAAGGCTTAAACATCTGCAACCATACACGTTCATTAACGAAGCATTTTCCATCTTTTCTCTAGTTCCCCACGTTGGCTCTTTCTAATGGAGTTGGCGTGTCAAAAAGAGGGAAATTGTTCCCCGTTATGGGAGGCACGGGCCAGCCATGCTAATGCACCCATAACTCAAGTAAAACATGCTGGAACAGCTGAATAAATAATGACCTGTGGCAATTATTCCAAAGTCAGCTGGGGAGATACATTTTAGAATTATATTTGGGAAAATTTCTAACGGGTTATATCCTTTTCTTTTCTATATAAGAACTATAGTTCTACTTTTTACATCATGAAAATAAAGCTCATGTGTGCTTGTAATACGATTTAGAAGACTGACTGGACTTCAAAAAATTAAGAAAGCAGAAAAATAAGTTTCGCAAGGTTTTTGCTGTCTTTATTTTGCCAATCACACCCTACATCCAAAAATATGCAGACGAATTTAGAACCTCCTTTATTGGAAGTCGGTTTAATACGACAGGATTTTCATCATTTTCTTTTCAAACCAATCCATAGTAACGTAATCCTTCAAGGTTACGTTCAGAAATAAGGAATAAGTTCAAAGAGATGTTTGATGTATTCTTTCCGGATGAATGGTCCTAATTTCTTCACGGCCTTTAATATCGATTGGGTCACGCTTACCCTTCTGAAGTCCTGAAATAGACTCGCAAATTGCAGATGCTTTCATATCGTTACAGTGAGCAGTGTAAGCGTGCTCTTTGAATATTATTTCTGTTTTAAATGCTCACTATTACATAATTACAAAGGAACTGGTTCTTCCGCTATTATATTGCACCGAAACACATAATGGGTGGTGATTGTTTGTCTGCTTGAATGCCCTTATCTCAGGTAGGTACTGGACCGCCTAGAATAGATCACTTTCCTAGCTACAGGCTACTTTTCATGCATAGTTCCTCAGGGACTCGGGTTTAATTACTGGCAGAAATTATTATATAATAATGATATGTCGAAATTCTTAAAAACACATCGAAAATATCAAAAACATCTTCGCTAGCGCTAAGCTATCTCAGATTTCCGCCTCGTTATCTTAACATCAATTTCTCCTGTACCAACAAAATTAAATTTATGATTCGAAATTTTGTTACGTAAACACCAAAATGATCAAGCGGGACCCCAAACCTCTGAGGGGAATTATATTCTCGTCTACAAAGGAAACATGTTGAGAAATTGGAATTTATTGTGTCCTAGGCGGTTTTACTAGCGTAAAGAGGGAACTACTTGCCGCAGCCGGACAAATTGTAGTAGGTATTTGCGGCTTTATTGATGTAAAGTGCCCTTAACAAATGCAAACGTTCATGTAAAAACAGATTCTTCAATCGCCAGATAACTTTTATCTTAATATCATGTTTGACGATTCACAGCTTTTGCATAGAAAATATGTCACACCGCTACATTCATTCCTCAGATAGAAGTTAACTGATTGAAAAAGCGGCCCAAAGACTAACAAAACAAAAGCCGATAGAAAGCTATCCTACATACAAAACTGCATACGCTATCTCAAGTCAAATATCACAGTCTAAAGCGAGAAAACCAACCGTAGGCGACCAGGATTGTGACAAACTTGCACCAACAATTCCAACAGTTTCCTACAAGTTAGAGAAGTTGTCGGAATCGGACAACGTTTGCGGAAACTGCACAAGTATTTGTACCCAGTTTGCTCTTTAAAATAACTCGAAAAAGACGCTTTAAAAGAATTAAAAAGCGTGAAACAACATTTTGACTGTGTTAAATGAAAGAACCTCGGTTTTCGGCAATGGCTGCGTGATTTGCTAAAATGCTCGTTGACTTTTAAACTGAAGGATCCTTTGGTTTTATTGACTAAGCTCAATATCGTGGCATTATCTGCAAGTTCTATAAAAGAGTCCTTTTGCAACTTTGACGTAATTCCATAATTTATTTAATCTTCTTTAAAAATAAATAAAAATAAACTCCATGCCATAAAGACCATAGGTTTACAATATTATTTAGCGGACCCTAAAACCCAAAATTCTCTCCAACCCTTTCGTTGCTTTGACTAGTGATCTACGACTGTGAAGCAAGGTCAAATAATAAAAACCTACCCCTGTACAACGTAAATACGATGAAAACCCGAGGGGTTACCACAAAATCTTTTTACGTATGTATTTTTGCGAAGATATGTTATATTATTATGAAACTTATTGTTTTTCCTCGTATTCAAGTAAAGCTTTTAGTATGTAGCTTCTCAGAATCTATGTTTTAATGAATAATTACGTTCGAATATCATAGAAATACGAGGTACTTAATTTATTTTACGTTTTGTAAGTCTATTGGACTTTCTTCGAAAAGTTATTGAAAAGCATAAAAAATACCTACTACTTGAAAAACACAGACAGAAAAAAAAATATGTAAAACATTAGATCTTATAAACAACTTTACTTAAAAGGTTCCAGTTTTTATTACAGAAACGGTACCATTTCATTTCTAACACCGACGCAACTAACTAAACAGAACTTAATGAAACTTGTCGTGTCCAACATTTGCACCCACGAGACAGAAAGAATATTTCTTTTCCTCATAGTGAAGCAGTTCCACCGGGATAGAAGTAAAGGTCGCTACAAAATAAATAAAAATACGAGTATAATCAATAATCTACCTACGTGCCGTATTTTGGGGAAGTCACAGGTGGTACTGAATAAGCAAAAGTATATTGATTTTGTGAAGCCGGTTCTGAAGACACCTATCCAATATACATAGGTCTACCTACTAAAAAAACTGTGTTTCTTAGAGTTAAATCTATCTCTAATCTAAACAGCACAGCGGTAGGCTCGGCTCAGCAATTTTGCCGTGCAAATCTTACAAACAGGTCACTTATAGATTTAGTACACTAACTACTGCTAGCGGTTTCACCCCCATCCCGTGGGAACTAATTGAAGCACTAAGATAAAAAAGGAGATAGCCTCTGCCACACTGAAAGAATTTTACAAATCAGACCCAAAGTTGCAGAAAGCTCGTTGAAACAAAAAAGCTCTTCAGCTTTGTAATCTTAATATAATATTATATTCGATCTACTAGCTGTTGCCCGCAACTTCGTCTGCGTGGGCAATATAGAATCGTCAAAATACTACTTATCCCTTAGGTGCATTCTTTCACGTGACAGTTTAATTAGGATTAGCACTTAGCAGTCGCATAGATTCATTGATCAAGGTTGTGTTGTGGATGTGACCATTTATCTAAACAAAAGAAGTAAAGTTTGTGACGTTGTGAATATCTCTGGATTTAGTCAGCCAATTTGGAAAATTATTACGTATAGTGCGTAAGTAATTTTCACAGGAAACAGCTATAATCTATGTCTATATGCTTTGAGTCTGACAAAGCTGTCATTTGTACATTTTCTGCAGCTGCTGTGACTAATCAGAAGCCAGAAAGTCTGTCAGTCTTACCATGGATAATGTCTTGTAATGTGACTGGATTGAAGAGATCAGATAGGTAGTCGCTCCAAGCAAAATATTGGTACTCGAACAGATTCGGCGACTGGAAGCCAACACCAACATAGTTGGGGAATAGCTGGATGGATGATGAAATGAGTCATCATCATCAGCAGGCGGATAGGATAGGATAGTTTCACTTACTCACTATGGTAAGGCTGACCCCACATTAGGCGTGCGCGACCCTCGGGCGTGTGAGTAGCGCGGGCGTCGCGAGCGCGCTGCGTGAACATCGCGTTTTGCTGCCCTACTTGGTCACCTGGGGCCAATCAGAGCTCTATGAAGCGATAATACGCTTTGGCTCCTACTGTTATTGTGGTTTCTGAAAATTTATTCACCTCATTCAACGATGAATGTAATTCTGACGGTACTATTAAGAACACTTGCTTAGCGCAGAAGCTGACGTTGGCAGGTCGACTCGTTTGACTTCTCGAATAGGATACCATTGGTTTTTGTGCAATGCACACCTGCAATGCATTCTGGATTAGGATAGGATATAGGTGGATAGGATCTGCAACAGAGAACAATTCTGTCTTTGTAATTGAATGATATCAAACGTAGTTTTATATAAAAGGTGTTTTTTTAGACTTGGCTCGTGTCTAAGTGAGACTGTTCGTAATCGTGAACAGCGTATTAATTGCGATCGGAAGTTGAAAGTAAGCATTTCTCTGGTATGCGACGCGTATTTTGTACGTTTTCAGACGCGATAAGGCAGCTCCCATTACTTATCTGCACTTTGTATCTGGGCTGCTTTTTAAAGCTACAGAAACCTACATTATCTCACGCTTAGCAGCGCTTGCGAGAGATAGATCCTGATTTCTTCTAGGATTAAGTTTTCATATTTTGCATCAGAAAAAATAATACTACTCACTCAAAGTAATTTGTTTAAGGCCACCACATTAGTGGAAGATAAGCTAAACTATGTATATGAAAAAATCCTGAAATGAACTCCATCTGTAACTTTAAATTATAATTAATTGTTCCACTAAAGTCATCATTTTTGACATAATGTTCAAAAAATAATTTAGATGGCACCGTTTTAAATTTGGCTGAGATCTATTAATTTTCCCTTCATCAAGGTAATAATTATAGTTGGATTTTGATGTGGCACGGCAAACTGACAAACACTATTGAAATGTCTATCGAAAAATTACACTACGTGTTAAAATATGGTGAATTACGGAAAATACACAACTCCATCTATTGAAATAATAGTATATAAAGAATGTAAATGGTAATTCATTGTTATTTACCACCTCGCTTCTTGATGTATTTTATTTACCACAGATGGAGCTACTTTAACCTGTACTGTTTTGTCAAACAGATTGCGTGTCGTAATATTTTACATCTTGAATTCACTAAATTAATCATATCTTTTGATAGAGTGAACCGATTTTGATGAAACAAAGCCTAAGTAATACCCCAAGCTACGTAGAACTTTTGTATATAAGCATTGTCTGCATTAAATTCGTAGATTTTACGTGAATCCCGAACAAACAATCACTTTCTACAGATTTATTATATGTATAGATATATCAATATAAACAAAGACAGATAAGCAAACAATAATCGGTTTTCTGATGAAGCCTCTAAAGTTGACATTGTGGCCATAAACTATAAACCGGGGTGTAAACTAACGATACGTTATGCCACAGTAGACAACCACGCAACTCGGTTTATGAAGAAGAATAAAGGACTTTGGTATGTATTCTTTTTCTTGATGTAGTTAATAAAAGTGAGAGGAAATCTATCAAAGACGCTGGATTTACTGTAAAAAGTAGTAAAAGTAGTAGTAAGTATAAACACTGACAAAAATACTGATGGGGTGTTCATTCAGAGGCCTTGGGAAGATGATGATAGTGATTTCTATGGGGTAGAAGTAATATGGATGTGAGTAGTTAATGTTGCTAATGAAGAAGTTCTCTACACCAAAGCTTTTTGGACTCTCCGTGGAATTACCGTGCCTCTAGCATACGAACGACTCCAGAAGGAATTTAGGTAGGATTTAATAGTGTAATGTGTTCCATGCACATTTGAAGAATTAAAGCTTCAATTCACCTATGTACTCCTATACCATGCAATTTGCCATCCTGAATTGGCTTTTAAAAAAAGAAAGTAGGCTAATAGACAATGGTGGTGACACGATGGGATCGCATAGATAAAAACCAGCACATATGACGTCACAAAGTGCTGTAAAGTTGCCACTAATAAAAATGTTTATCTATTAAAATAGGTGCGTCATACAACTCTTGATATACCGCATCATGGTGTTACATGCTCTTATCTAATTTCCATGAAAATATCGCGTTATCTGTTGCACTCTAGGGAGAAATGTCACAGCATGTTTTGTGAAATGGCCTTCAGTGAATCAGAGACGATTTTTATTCAGCTGGAATTTCCTCTTTTAAATAGATCATTTCTATCGTTAAATATTTATATAAGGTTAGAAGAATTAGGATATAAGTATACTACAATTTGGAGTTTTCATCTAATGAGAACTCTACCAAAAATTGAACAGAATACCCAGGTACCTAAACACCATTTCCAAAAACGAACCCTAAAAATGCAAAACACAGTCCCTAAACCCAACAGGCCAACATAAACGAATTAGTCCCAGTCGTAACTACTAAATTGGACCTAAACAAACTACTCGAGTAAACGAAACAACTGAAGACTATTTTAGACGGAACGTTAAAATAGCCATATTAGATTGGCACTAAAACAAAGCACCGTTTTAATTCTTAACACAATAAAGAATGTGTCAAACAGAGCTTCGAAAATCGAATTTGAAAATGAATTAATAGACCACCTTTTTATGAAGGCCAAGCAAAAAGGTAAATACTGATAACTTTTTGATGGTCTGTTATGAAGAAAACTCGAATACTATAAAGATGGAGATAAAAAGAGGGAATTTTCGTTTAGGACAAAATACAGGATTAAATTGAATAATAGTAAAGAAAGTGTCCTTGAACGCTTATCTTTTTGGGTCTTTGGTAATCAATTCATGGCCGAACACGTAAGTACAAATAGATAAATTAGGTGATATGGTGGTGATATGTCCCAGCCTTCACAATGCCGTATTAAGATAAAATCTCGTGTTTCTGTCTGTTAGACGGATTTGCCGCCAACATCGTACGTATTTCTGAAAACCATCTCCGTTGCTAGGTGTCCAAATTACAAATGGAAGACACAATTTTCATAAATTATTTAAAGCTGTACTTAAAATTCGTAAACAACTTTAAACATTTGCTAAAAAGAACGACTGCCGAAACCGTTTTCAAACTTTTCTGATTATGGTAATAAACCTGCAAAAGAAATGTCTAGAACTTGTCAGAATATCCAAGTGGTGTCAAGTAAAAAGTTGTGAACGCAGCTGCGGACACCCGGGGCCAGGTGTAGGTACCTACCTAGTTACTAATGTTTCGTCCTTAATTGCCGCCCTAGGTTATAATTTGAGATAGGTACGAAACTAAATTTTCTAAATTACAAAAGGAGTCAACTGCCTCAAAACGACTAGCAATTACTTTAATCGATGTTTGTACAGCTTTGATGCTACAGTACCCATAGAAACAGCAATTTACTATTTGTTTTCAAATGAGGAATACAACAACACACCTTGACAGTTCTAAGCGCGCCGTGAGCCGCATCCTCGGCCCACACTTTGACGCCTTCTTTCTCGTACTCCAGGGTCCAGCCTACTTCGGAGGCGAGGAGTTTCTTGAGTGCTTCGAAGTCGGAGTCATCAGCTACGCGCGCTTCGCCGCGCGCCCATCCCGCGCCTCCCATTCGAGCGCGGACATCACAACGCAATGCGAACGGCGAACTGCCGCTAAGCAGTGCCTGTGCCGTGCCAGTGAGCCAGTCGATGGCACGCGCATGCGCGGCTCTGCGACCGCCATTTTAATTTCATTCCTTTTTTAATTTTGATTGCTGGCAGTTGGCAATTGTCTTTATTCCTCACTTTTATCAATCCTTGTGTCGGCGTTTAGTCGTATTGAAGGACGATGCTCTTTTTGTTTTCGATTATTGGAAAAGTTAGAAATTTTTGCTTTTCCCAGCTCTATAGTCGTACAGCTTGACCGTAAGGCCAATTAGATACGATAGTAATTATATTACCTACTTCTATTAAAATTCCTAGATGTTCAATAAGCAGAACTAAGTTTAACGTCAAACCAATTATTTCCCTCCAAGTAACTAAAACTGAAACGACATGGTTTTGGAATAGATTTTGAATAATTAATTACTTTATGGAGAATCCCTTCTGTGTGTTCTCGGTTCTGTGTAGCGTATCGGGTCGACAATGCCATCCATTTAGTTGAATTAATAGTTTAATATACTGTCCCTACTCACTGGTAAGCCTGGCGGCGTCTTAGCTTAAGTGTTCTTAAATGTCTAGCAAATAACTTGACTTCCTAGCGTAACGGCTGGTAATTAAATAGTTACGAACTACTTTAACAACGACTCTAATCACCACAAAAGATGAAGAAAAAAGTTAAACGCCGATTTTATTAAAACCACATCATGACGTGTCCTGTTGTAGATAGCAACAGAAAAGAACTTGGCACTTATTACTCATATAGACAAGGAGCTCAATACACAATGCAGTAATCAGTTGATACTAATAGCTAGCTCATATATAGCTTTTTATTTAATAACAAACCAAAATCAATTACTCAAACCACGGAAATTGAATAGAACTCGTTTAAAAATGTTCCGGTATTTTTTTTGTCCATCAGTTAGGTACAAAAAATATGTAGGTAAACATTAAATTAAAAAACCATCTATTAGTATATGTACCTAATCATTATTTAATATACAAAATATTATTGAAGTCTTAACAATTGCTTATATCAGGTAATGTACCCTGACAACGTTTTTCCCACCCGTGCCACGCGAGGAAACCTTGGCGCCTGAAGATTTTTTTCGCGCAAATCGACGCCTTCGTGATATCATCCGTTACGATATCTGGAACCAAACAATCATAATTACTGTTTTTATTTACGGTTACAATAACAATACAAATTTGCTAATTCTTACAGACCATTATAAATACAGAAGTAACTTGGTCTGTCTATGATCGCGTTCTCAAGCCAAAACTACGGAATAGCTTTCCTTATAAACGGATATTCAGGCGGCTGGATATTCTAGCTCTGGGAATTGGTAAAACCTCGAGGAAAAGCTAGTAAGGATATAAAATTCATTAAAATTTCAAATGTCAGCTCGGATTTAGTTCTTCCCCAGGCAGGCCTAGTGGTTGAGCGTCAGAACCTCATGTGCTTCAACGATTAACGAAGCAGCTAATTACAAATGACTTTGCAAAATTAATCAAGAGAGAGGGTTGTCGCATTAGGAAGCGGAAGGCAAAACCATCTTCCATCGGCTCAGATCCGAAATTATTCATTTTGTAGAAATATTTTAAAACAATATTGTACCTACTTACATATGATTCGAGCAATTTTTTTTTAATAGGCAGGTATGGCACGTTTTACTATAATCATAGTAGGTAGACCATTTTGTCCCCCAAAAAAAAAACTACTTCCATATTAACCCAATAATATACTTTAACGATATTTTTTTTATTGATAAATTAACCCAATAATTTACCTATAATAAGTGTATGAATAACTAGCCGTTTTCCCGCGGTTTCACCCACGTCCTGTGGGAGCTACTGCCCGTACCGGGATAAAATATAGCCTATGTTACTCGCAGATAATACAGTTTTCTAATGGTGAAAGGATATTTAAAATCGGTCCAGAAGTTTTTGAGTTTATCCATTACAACCAAACAAACAAAGTTTTCCTCATTGTAATATTAGTAGGTATACTTAGATGATATGAGCTTATTTTTTCGAGAATAAATATTTTATTTATTTTCTTACCAGCACAAGTGACATGGCAGCCTTTTCCAGGAACTGTAGTATTACTGCACCATAGATTATCATTTATCTGGTATAATCCATGGTCTCTTGAACCGTTCCTGTTCGGTTTGGACACGATGTCTGTGTGGCGAGCGCTCTCACTGTCTATTAAACATACCCCTGAAAAAAAACATGGAAGCATACTTATTATGTCGTTATTTATTATGTTGTTAGGTTATGTATTACTTAGGTATACTGTAAATTATCTTGCAATGCAATTTCAAGAGGTCAGGGCCCGGTTTATCAGTTCGTGTAGGTAATATACATAAGTTATTAACTCCTGATAAAAAATAAAAATTATTGTAACAATTACAGGAACATTCTTTTTTTAGAGATTTACATCTTCTTATATATAAAAATGAATTGCTGTTCGTCAGTCTCACTAAAACTTGACATTGACTATTTAGCTTATTTTGGTTTTAAAATGTTTGTAGAGGTCCAGGGAAGGTTTAAACGATACGAAGTTCGCGGGATCATCTAGTTTTGAAATAAAAGGACGGTCCATTACTGTGGCTACCGTGGTTATTCCTATGAAATAACTCCTGCATATATGGATAACAATATTATAGACAATACTATCTGCTTTATCATCTATGAGTTATAGTTTACAAATTAAAAATACTTACAATCCGCCATTTTATCTTCAGGAAATTCTTGCTTCCTCAGTTCATGGACTAAATCACATCTCGTTGCAAAATACTTAGCTTCACAATACAGACAAATGGTCAAAACAAACAAACACGAATAATATTTCATTATTATCTTATCAATATCAGCAATATGTTTGTATCTCTAATATATGATGCTATCGCAAAATGAGTAGAAGTTCAACTAACGATAGATAGAAGAATTGACATGATTTTATTGAATTTTTCTTAACTAAATCATCCTTAAGAACCGTGTACACTTGACACGTTTTTTTCGGAAGGCACGATAAACTGGTGGGACCGGCTATCATTTGAACATCTTTGCCAGTCGTTACTGAGTGAGTCAGAACACAGATAGTTTTCCAACCAGTCATGCTTTGGGGTATCGGGTTGCTCTAGGTTGAGGAGATCAGATAGGTAGTCGCTCCATGTTAAACCCTGATTCTCAGCTGCATCCGGTTAAGATTGGAATCCGACCCCAACATAGTTGGAAAAAGGCTCGGAAGAAAAAGATCTGTAGCAAAACTATCTTTGAAGGGTTTTCTATATAGCCTAGATTCTTGGTAACCAAGTATAGTATACGAAGAAAACTGCTCTCAGCCACAAATGGCAAAACTACAAGGGTTCTCAAAACTTTGCACTAGACACTCAAGTCAACACCTACGTGTTGCTTGGGAGTTAGACGGCTTTAGGTTTTAACCAACTGCAAAGAAGGGAGATTTTCTAGTCAGAGTGTATTGTCATGTTCTCTTTTTCTAGAATTTTCCTTTCCAGATTTCTATTTACAAATAGTTTTCAAATAATTACCTATGTAGGTACAAATGAAACAGCTGTTTTCTCATACAAAAATAATCAAAATCTTGGTTTTCAAACTATATTTAGTAATTGTATCTAGTAATCCTTGGTAGATAGGCCTGTACAGTTTATCGCAAAACAGGTTTTGCATGATTGTGCGAGTTTTTTCAGAAATCCAAACTTTTTTAGACAATCAGTTTCTTACTAAAAATTAACGGCATATTTTCCTCAACATCTATTAGTCTGCATACTCTTCAATGTCGCAACCACGTCATTGATTAATTTCTGCCAATGACTTGTTATGTTCAAAGGGGATTCCTTGGAGCGTGCCACCCACACATACATACGCACACTTACACATAGACACTGCTGTTAACAGTATGTATGTAATGTAAACATTGTGGTGAGACAAAAGTCTGGCTGGTTTTTGTTTTTATTGACTTCTGAGGGAAAGAACTATTATTTGCCAATTTCCTTCTTTATCCTTGTAAGAGTTTAAAATTGGACAAATGTCTTGTTGTGTTCAAAAGGGGATTCCTTGGAGCGTGCCACCCACACATACATAGGTACGTACGTACACCCACACATACACATAGACACGGTTGTTAACACTATGTACCTATGTATGCTAGGCATAATGTAAACATTGTGGTAAGAAAAGTCTGGCTGGTTTTTGTAATTTTATTGACTCTTGAGGACTGAGGGAACTACCTACCTAACGTATGTATCTAGTGTATTAACTGGTGTTTAGGATATCTCCATACCATTAATTGGTCAAACAAAAAAAATAAACAACGCAGTCAATTTGCAGACCACCTTTTTTGGGAAGTCGGTTAAAAAAAGTTAGCAGTAATCTCTGGAACTATTGGACTGAGTTTAAAAATACTTTCGGCAACCCATTTATCGAAACAGGCGCGGAGTGCTTCCCAAGGAACATGGATGACACCTAGGTGAAAACGATGGCGGAAATAAATTACCAAAACAGCACTTGTTTTGATCTATGATCGCACCTGTACCAACAAATTAGACACACATAGACACTGCGTCACTTACAGGAAAAACACTATACATTTCTTGAATAAATAATTCAACAACAAAAGATATTTGGTTGCATGACTAATCGACAGACTACAGACGTGTTATGTTCACTTTCATTGTTTTTTTCGCACATTAGACCAGTTTTAGACTAGCGTTTTATACGCCCGCTTATGCTCATTTTAGGATACTGGTAGGGCTGCCATCCGTCCGGGTTTCCCCGGATTTGTCCTCGTTTGGAGGCCGTCCGGGGGCCGTCCGGGCGGGGTTTCAAGAAGTGTCCGGGGAAAACCCGGACATTTTTCTCAGGGCCATCTTAACCTATGGTGCCTGGGTATGCGAATTACCCGGGCGCCTAATAATGCAGAAGTCGAAGTGTCCCAAAACTCCAAGATTTTCGCGCTCGCTTCGCTCGCGGCTTCTTTTCTTAACGCATTTTTCTTTTTTAGTTTAGCTACTTTAATATCCCAATATTCAAAAAATTTTGCGCTCGCTTCGCTTGCGGCTTTTTCACTTTGCGGATTTTTTTATTATACAAGTTTAGGTGCTTTAGTGACCCAAAACTCAAAAATTTTCGCGCTCGCTGCGCTCGCGGCGATTTCACTTTACAGTTGTTTGTATTTTTCAACATTTTTTTGTCTAACCTATCAAGAAGGTAGGTAGGTCCTAGTTTCCATATGAGCTTTCTTAATTATGACCTTCGAAATACATTAAGTCACAATCTTTCAATACTAGGTACTACATGAGCTAGAGACGGCCCTGACTTTTCATGTAAGGAAGGACCTAATTGAATTTAAGTAATATGGTAATATAAAAAATTAGGTCTTGTTTTGTTAAACAAAAAAAATCGGACTCGTCCGGGGAAAAAATGCTATTTACGCCAAATGTCCGGGTTTTTTTAAATATTTGTCCGGGTTTGGCGAAATTCGAAATGGCAGCCCTAGATACTGGTAAATGCGTATAGGAACCTCTTTTGCTGCACCAACTCACTTAGGTATGGATTTTCCGTCAGCAAACAATTATCAACCACCGGTCCAAACAATAACACGTGAAATCGCGCGATAAGATTTTTGTCGGCCGGAATGTGTCGCGCATAAAAAATCGAGTGAAAAATCCATTGATGTGATATGTTGAAAACCAGCGTCAGACACTAGCTGTCTGGCATAATGCTGAACTAGACCTATTTGGCACAACTTTTTGTTACTTTTATATTTCTTATTCCTATGTGTATGTCAATAAATAATTTTTCTTTCTTTCTTCTTTCTGATAGTGCTGAAAAACTCAAGCTAGCCGCTAGTCGTCGCTAGCCTATATTACAGGCTCTAGCTAATTAACATGTAGGAAAATCGTCCGAAGATACACTAGTCAAGCATTTTAAAACGCAAGATATAGCGCACTTATAACGCTAGTCTGACTTCACCATTAGTCGGCTGAGGGAACTCCCCGTACAGACAAACTATGCTTGTTAATCTCATGATCACGTTTTACTCGCAACTTGAAACTCGATTGGTATACTTAAGTATAATAAACCTGAGTGGAAGTGCTTGACTGCCCTAAATATAGAGTGTCGATAGCCTTACAAACTAGCATAAACTAGTTTACCTATATCTTAATTTTATTCTATTAGCTACTGGTCTAATGGTTAAATTAAAAGATGATAACGTAGGTAGGTGTTGCTTTTCAGGTTTTTTATCCTGTGATATGAAACAAGTTGAAAGATTTAATTGATAGGCTGTCGAAGGAAAAATAAGGACGAGAATAAATATCTAAATAACTATGATTTTATCTGCATTTTTTTTTTCATTTTACCAATCTACCAAAAGAGACAGTTTTTACTTTTCAATGAACGAGTAGAAGCAGCAAAAAAATTATAGGTACTTTTCAATAAAGCTGCTTATGTTTAGTTCCTAATTCAGTTGTCTTTTCCTGTAAACAATAACAAAGTTGTAACAACACCACTGATAACTGAGTTTAACCACAATTTTAATGTTGAAGTAATATTTGTACAAATAAAATAAACATAGGCAGTATAATTTTATTTAGGTATACTGTGGTTAGAATCATGTTATTGCAAATAATGTTTTTATTTTTCCTACCACTTACTTTATTTGTAGACCACGCCACAATCATTAGGTACCTATTTACTTTGATTAAATATATATTAAAAGAAAGTCGTGTTAGTTACATATTTTATAACTCAAGAATGGCTGGACCCGGGAGAAGGACATAGGAGTTTTTGTCACCATCCGGCTAATGGAAGCACTTATGTCGGGACGCGGGTGATACCGCCGGTGGAAATAACTATTAGAAAAATAAATTAAAAGACTTTTAACATATTTATGTACCTACAAACCACCGGTACCTAATGGTAAGAGGGTAGAAGCTACGAGACAAATCCCTTAGAATGCGTGCCGTATCAAAGATGTCCAAATTCTGAGCCAGGTCCTTAAGTTATACGACTCAACGGCCGACTGTTCAAGAGTCTCTCAAAACACGTCATTATGATTTACACTTAATTACTGCTTATTTGACTGTTCTTGAAAATTAAAAAAAGGTTTATTTGCTATGAAAATATGGACACGAGATGAGATTTTGAGCATAAACGTGGATCTATGTGCGGAAAGAAGACGACCAAAAAAGGATGGAAGTATTGTGTGAAAAACGACATGGCTGGAAATATAACTTAGGAGATGAGGTCAGATACAATGGGAGGAAGAAGAAGACATTCTCCGCCAACCCCAAAATAAAATTGGGATTAGAGCATATTCTTACAGACAGAGTAGAGAAATTGCAGAATAGAGCATTTCACACTTTGATAAGCTTATATTGCAATACGATTCATTGCGATTAATCAATCCAGTGTTATCGTTTGATGACTCCAGAAATCGTTTACTTAACTATGATTATTAACTTACTCATTTACTTACAATGCGACAATGTTAACATTTAATAGCAAAAATAGGTATTGCAAGATAACAATATCACAAGCCAGTTATCTACTTAGATTGATATTTTCACACATTGTTTTGTAGACAGTGTCATTTAGCTTTCTTTCTATTCTGCATAAGATTTTTTTGAGTGGATTTTATATTTAGACTAGCTGATCGCGCGAACTTCGTTATCGTTTAAACCTTCCCTGGCCCTCTACAAACATTTTAAAACCAAAATGAGCCAAATCGGTTCGGCCATTCTCGAGTTTTAGTAAGACTAACGAACAACAATTCATTTTTATATTTTTATTATATTTTTATATTTTTATTATTCATTCGGCTTTCACTGGCAGAATAATAATTTTAGTTCGGTTGTTCCGGTCATATGGCCTAATACCTGAAATATAGTCACAACCCTTTCAATTATGTACCTACATAACGTCTAAAAAAAATTCATGTAGGTAAATAGCAAGAGCATTACCTAAAGATATAACACAGAAAAGTTTTTAATGCACAGTTATACATACCATTATGTATTTCTTAACTGCAATATTTTTTGTAACATTTATCTCATTTTCAATACCTAGGCCACAATATTTACAAAACGACTTCGCAACAAACCAACTTGATGACCCCGTGTTTTTACACTGATAAAGAGGAATCCCCTGTTCCCAGACCATTTACATACACACACACACACACACGCACAATTGAGACTTATATAAATACAGCGGGCTGGATCTTCCTCATTCAGTATCCAGTGTTCGTACGAACAAGTTGTGTGAACTAGGAAACATGCAGAAGTTAACTTTGTTCGTGGTTGCGCTTGCGACGGTCGTGTTGCATTGCGATGCAAAATATTTCGCGACAAGATGCGAGCTGGTACATGAGTTGAGGAGGCAAGGGTTCCCGGAGGATAAGATGAGGGATTGTAAGTAAACCTATTTAATTATTTAAGTTGTTTTTGCTTTTTTTCTTCTTGCTCATGTTTATTTTTACCAGGTTGCTACATTGGCCTACAAAATTTAAAAATCTATAAAATATAATTCCCCATTGGCCTATTTTAGCACTCACTTAATCGAATCGACATCCTTTCGTAGATTTTAGAAGCTTTCACAAAACACAGTCAGCATATCTCAACTTTTATGTTCCTTCATAATTCAGTCTATTTTCACACAAAATCGCACTCGTGTCTATACGAAAAATCTCCTGTTTTTCTTAATTCTTGTGAACCTGGTACCAAAACTGAACCTCCTTTCTTCTCCAGGGGTATGCCTGATAGAAAATGAGAGCGGCAGGAAGACAGACAAAGTGGGCAGAGTGAACAAGAACGGCTCCCGAGACTACGGCCTGTACCAGATCAACGATAAGTATTGGTGTAGCAACACCAGTACTCCTGGGAAGGACTGCAATGTTACTTGTGCTGGTGAGTAAATATACGAAAATATACCTTAAGTTTAAGGTGTTATGGTTGATATTTCATCCACTTATCATTCGCCAAGGCTTTTCCCAACTATTATGGGATCAGCTTCCAATCTGACCAGATGCAGCTGTTCCAGTGTTTTAGTGCGACTACCTATCTGACCTCTTTAATCAAGTTACCTAGGCATCTCAATGGTAAGAATGGTGTCAATTTTCTATCTCCTTTCTGACCATAAAAATTGCCAAAGATATTGAAATACTGTATAATCTGATTAATATGCTGATCCCAAATACACATATGTAAATTTAGTCTGTCCCCGCTCAAGTCTGTTGTAAATCGGCCAGGTTTTCAGGGTTTAAATTACATATTGTCATTGGGAAGAGCAGAACAAACACCCCAACTATACATATAAATAACCATGAATTATTTCCTTTCAGAAATGCTTCTAGACGACATTACCAAAGCCTCGACTTGCGCCAAAAAGATCTACAAGCGCCACAAGTTTGAAGCGTGGTACGGATGGAAGAACCACTGCAAGGGCAAGACGCTGCCTGATCTTAGCAACTGCTAAACATGTATTATAATATACCAAAGATATTTTATTAAGTTTATAAGTTTTATGGCCAGTTTCATCGGTCTCTGATATCCTATCGGGAAGTTAACTGACTGATAATCTATAACTTTTCGTTTCACCAGTCTCAGATCTAGCAGAAGTTATAAGCAGACTTTATCTGGCAGATAGCATTAACTAGATGATAACTAATAACACTTTATTGGTTATCAGTGAAGCTGGGCCTTGTTGTAGTAACGCTAGATTTCAAAGTATATTGAAGGAAAAGTACATCGAAATTGACGATTTGTATAAAAACTTCGACTTCCAATTTTGACTTTCTTGAAGTCAAATAAGAGAAATTTTGCTCTCTGTTCTCTCGTGTATAAATTACTATTTTGTGTATTAATAACTACTATAATAACTGCATTTAATAGTTCAAACCAATTTCTACTTAATTCCAAATGCAAATCAAAACAGACTGTACCGAATACATATTTTCACGGATATTATAAAACCGATTATTATACATTAAAATAAATACATTTTTATACACTTTGATGTTTTATTTCTTATCGCATAAAGTAGATGAAACTAAGTAGGTAAATACAATATATAGGTATGTAGTAAACTAAATTAAAGAAGAAAACCTTATTTCTAGAAGATTCTGTAGGCGCAGGAGTTCAAACATGTCGATTTCGCAGTTTCTCCTCAAGTTTTTTCTCAGCTTCCATTACTTTCTTCAGCAGCAATTCATCCATAGTTTTCAACTGAAAATAATGTTTATTTTTGTACATTATTTATATGAATGAGGAATTTACTCTTTCACACACTAATATTAAAAAGTCAAAATGTGGTAAGTGTCTGTGCGTTTGTTACTTCTTCACGCCCAAACGGCTGAATGTTTTTTTTTGATACTTCAAAGTTTGAGTATCAAAATAACAAAATTCTGCTGCCTTTTACCCAAAACTGCGGTGAGCAGTTCCATAAAACTGCGGATGAAACTAGCTATTTACCTATGTATGTCATAAGATTCAACATACATAATGAAAACCAACTTCTATTTACCTCATGACAGAAGTTATTCTTGATATTGGCAAGTTGTTCGAAGCCGGCGACTTTCTGCGCTTCATACTGTGTAGTGAGTTCCTTGATCTCTTCAATACGTTGTAGCGCCTTCTTGGATCGCTCGCGCATTTTCTTGTCTTGCTCCTCTGCCTCTCTTAGTGCGCTGTTCAATTAAATAAATGGTTAAAAAATACTTTTGAAATGTAAGAGTAATGACCAAATAGTGAACATGTCTTGAATACTACTTATAAATAATACTTTCAGTACTATATAAAGTAGCAAGGGAAAAAAGTTGCCAATAAATAAAAAATATAGAAAAAGGCGAACATAACCTAAATACAGGTTCTCTTACTGCAAAAGTTAGAGTGATATAGAGGTTTGATAGCATAGATATACTAAAAGCTCCCACGGGAATCACTTTGCTATATGGTGAAAACCATTTGAAAATCAGTGCAGTTTTTGAGTGTATCTTATACTTTGTGGTGAATGTGTCCCATGCTGCATGACTTACTGTCCCATAGGACCAAAAATATATATATATATTTTTAATCTACAAATCTCAAAACAAACCTCTGCGCCACAGTCCGTTCCTGCTGCCTAATTTGAGCTGCCATTTGTCGCTTGACCGCATCCTCGTCGCGTACAGTCTGCAGCTCGCACAGCTGAGCTTGCAGCTCACCCAGCTCAGTACGTAGGACATCTAGCTCGCCCTCCATGCTGTCTGCGTCTAGATCACCTGATTCTAGATCCCTGTTAGAAAAAAATAAATAGTTCAAAAAAGTAGTCATGTATTGTCATCAGAACTCAGAGGAAGTGGGTCAAATTAAGATTCCAAGATTTTCTTACATACACAGTTACAAGTGAAGCTAATATAAGTGTGTTAATAATATTCCTGTCAGCAAACCCTTTCATTTGATACCCATATCATGGAGTTGGATTTGTAACAGCCAGTCGGCCATCTTGGGGAGGCCGCCATATTGGATTTGTAATGACGTTTCTTAGCTAGTCATGTATTTTCATCAGAACTAAAATTTCGAATAATCGGAGACCGGGAAGTGGGTCAAAATAAGATTCCAAGATTTTCTTACATGCTAGTTACAAGTGAAGCTTATATCGGGTGTGTCGTACTTAATCACATTAAATTAAATACGTTAATATACTGGTTAATCTATGTCGATTAGCACACAGAAAAAAATACAGCACGTACGTAAAAATAAAAATTTGAAACATAGTAAATAGAATAAAAATGTGCGTAAATAATAAAATTGAAACTTACTTCAAACTATCAGACAGCTTCATAATCTCATGCAGCAGATTGTTAGCAGTATCCAAGTTAGGCTTTATAGTCTGCAAGTTTTTCAGACTGTTCTCTTTCTGCATCAGTATGGTCTGCAAAGAGTCTAACTTCTCTTCTAACTCCTGAAGATTCTGTGTCGCTTGTTCTGCTTGGGCTTTTATGTCATCTGCGTCGTACACCCTGAAAGAGATTTACACAGATTTAATAATTAATGCAAATAATAAAGCTGAAGAGTTTTTTTTTCCTAGAACGCGGTAATTTTAGGAACGAATGGTCCGATTTGAAAAAATTAGGTACTAGCTTTCTGTCTCGGTCTAGCAAATGGCAGTTCTAACATACAATGGCAGTTCGACAGAAAGAGAATGGGCGACAGAAAAAGGCCATTCCGTGCTGCCAGATGTGGTTCAACCCTTATTAAATAAATACCCATATAACCTATTTTTATATTTTACCAGATTAACTGACACAGTCAACTGCTTTTACAGTTTTGTGGGATTGAAATTAATTTTTAAGTTTACTCCATACTTTTCTAATAAAATAAAAATAAATAACTTCTTACCTCAAAGCCTTCCTCCTCGCCACCTCAGCAACGAGAGCATCTCTATGAGTCTTTTTCTGTTCCAACAACATTTCAGTCTGTCGCGTCTCCTTCAGTATAGCCTCTAACTCCTGCCTCTCTTCATCATGAACCTCCTTCTCCTGTTTCAGTTCCTCGTCGAACTGCTTTATGTCATGGTCTAGCTGGAATTAAAAACTTATTGTATACTTACTTATTGAAAATGAATAAACTTGTTTCTACACTTAATTTAAAGCTAAAAGTATTTTTAAGCTTTCAAACGAGACCATAAACATTTAACAGTAAATATTGTATTATTGGCAATCGTTGTAATTGTATAGCGCAATGGGGCGATTCCATTTTTTTGCTTGGGAGTGCATTTCATTCGCATAAAAAAAATTATGCTATTTAATTTACAATGAAATAAAATTAAATTATAAATTTAAAAAAACCCCCGACCCAAAAAAGTACGCAATAATTATGACAAAAGGTTAAAAACGTTAAACTCTATAAAAAGCAAAAAATAACTTTTATCACTACTTAAACTAAATTTTGTCGTGTCGGGGGACCGCTCTAATTCATTACTTTAGATACGTGTTTTTTTTAAACGAATGTTGTAATTAGGTAGGTATCATTTGATTTATGTAAGTATTTATGAAGGTAAAAAGCGGTCCCCCGACACTTCAAAATTTAGTTTAAGTAGTGATAAAAGTTATTTTTTGCTTTTTATAGAGTTTAACGTTTTTAACCTTTTGTCATAATTATTGCGTACTTTTTTGGGTCGGGGGTTTTTTTAAATTTATAATTTAATTTTATTTCATGCTTTTTAAAGGAGCTCCTTAATTTTCCCTTCTTTCATTTAATTTATTTTATCTTAAGATGGGGTCGCTATATGAGATTTCGAGAAGCAATAATGATTAACCTTTGGACATTCTAGATTTTCAGCAAAAATATAAATCGGTTTATCCGTTTCATTCCGGCATTCCAGGGTTTCATCCGCCACATCCCATTTCCAGCATCAGGTTCTCGTCAATCAGAAACATGAAGAGAACTCGTCAAGACAAATTCAACGAGCCCAAACTCGATGGGTTTACTAAAAGGCAGTTCAGGGTTACGTCTCCTACCTTCGTGACCTAACAGCAGACCAGCTCAGTGGTTCCAAAAGACATTAGTGGTTCAAATTTCAGATCCCACATATACTTGCAAGTAAACTGAGCGTGTAACATTCCTATCACATCTAGCAAACGAGCTGATGACCTTGAAGACCTGAACCGATTTCCGCCAAACATAGCTAAGAACACTCCCGACTGACATACCTTTTAAACAAAAAAAACCGCATTACAATCGGATCATCCGTTTGGGAGCTACGATGCCACATACACACACACACACACACACACACAGACACGTCAAACTTATAACACCCCGTCGTTTTTGCGTCGGGGGTTAAAAAGAATCCATACCAACTTTTGTATTACTCAGAAACAGTTTAACAGACATAAAAAAAAACTGATCTTTTTAGTTTTATTATCTACTGCCAGCAGTGTCACACTTCCCGAGGAAAGTACTTCCTGAACCAGGATAAAAATTTGCATTTTGTTATACTGAGGTATATGCTATATTACAGCCCTGACAGCTAAGACAGGACTTCTTTCAGGAACAAACATCCAAATATCACTAAGTTTCAGTTTTTTTTTTTTATTTGTACCTTTTCCAAGCGTCCAGCGCGTTTGCCCTTTTCCTTAGCTTGTTCATTTAACATCTCCAGGAGTGCATTCTTCTTTTCTTCCAGAGCTTTTACCTGTAAGCAAGAGTATTATTTTATTTAAAGAAACTAAAAGTTTCATAGCTATACCAATATCATTAAAAAATTTGAATTATAATTTTTGGAATGTATAGACCCACCCAAAGGTAGACTAGGTTAAGTCCGCCATTGTACTGTTTATGCAAGAAGTATTTTAATTAAATAAATATAGACTATTATCACACTATTTTGAATTTAACAAGTATCAAATCAAAATACAATTAAACAAAAAGTCTTCGTATATGAAGTCACTTTCTCAAAATGCTTTTGAATTTTTAATAGTGAGTAGATACCATCAAAAGAGCTTAATATGAAAAAAAAAATTAAAATACCTGATCAGTCTTAGCAAAAAGTTCCTCTTCGTAAGGCGATATATTCCTCAGTTGTGCGTTATTGAAGACCACCAGGTTAAACAGTAGGAGCAATATAGGATGTGACGCAGTTGCTGTTGGTTGCAGAATGTGCATGATACCGATGCCTCCGTCCCGAGGCTTCAAGTACAGCAAGTGGTTGCAGACTCTAGTTACGTTGATGACGGGAAGAAGGTCCCAGTAGTAAATGGTGTTCTCGTTACGTTCCTCTTCCGGCGGTGGCTGCAAATTGTATAAGATTTATGGACCATTTTTATGTAAGAGGAGTAGTCTGACACCAGTCTAACCTAGGGGTATTGGGTTGAGGAGGTCAGATAGGGCAGTCACTCCTTCTAAAGCACTGGTACTCAGCTACATCCAGTTAGACTGGAAGCCGACACCAACATAGTTGGGAAAAAGGCTCGGAGGATGATGATGATGTTATGTAAGAGGAGCATGTATGTACCGCCTTGAATAGAACGCAAGGTCAAGCGATGCTTAATGCAGTTGGTCAGTGGATGACGGACCATTTGGTCTGAAACACAGAGGTAGTGGATTACAAAAATTTCAGTTTCAAGTTGCAGAAGACATGTTAAATTGGTGTCATTTGATATGTGTATTTGTGGTAGAATACACCGGAAACGAATACTGAACTAACAAAAATTACCTAATAGAGATTCAAGATTTTTTGGCAGGTTGGAGTTCAAACATATACCTTAATACCTAAGCCATTTGCTCTTCTTCAGCCAACAAAAAGGATTTATTAACATGAATTTTGATACTTACCGCAAGTACAGCACTTCTGTCAATCCCGAGCCTATCGAACACTTGAAACATAGCCTCCATCATCTTATGAGGCCTCTTCAGATCTTCTACCGTGAGGGTGAAAGTATTCGCAAAAAGCACATTCCAGTTGTTTACGAATGTTTCTTGTACTGAAATGTTAACAAATATTAATTTAAATCTATATTCGTTTTTGTATTCTTTTAATAATGTAAAGTTATTTATGAGTTTTTGTAAATTAGCTAAGTAAATACTAAAACTAATCCAAAGTTTATCAAACTTACCCTTTTCTCTTTCCATTGTGATTTGATTGATTTATCTTTATCCCAACAATAATATTTAACTAAATACTGTAATTGTAACAAGATTTTCAGAGTATTTTCTCTCGTTATTTTTCAATTTCTGTTATTATTCGTCAAGTTCACGAAACACAAACAACAACGTACAATTTCATTCAAATTCAAAATGACGTACAAACAAACAAATTCGTCAACCAATGAAACGCCGGAATCAACGAACTGACTTGTGTTGAATTTTTCGTTCGAAAATACTACCGTGCGTGAAAATTATTATTATCGTACCAGAGAATGTATAAATTGTGTAAGTAGCATATTTAAATTATTTATTTAAATTTCACTCTAAGAAATTATAACATCTGTTATAAACTACAATTAATATCATCACAATATTTCGAAACACATGATTTTATATTTTTCTTTGTATTACGGAACGCAATATGTTGACGTTGTCAATTTGTCACATAAACGTCACCCGCGAGTCGATCGTCGACGATTTCTCAGCACGTCGAAAAATATATATTTTTTCTTTAAATTAAAATTGTTATGTACAAATACTAATAACAAAAATGAGGATCACTAATGTGAGACGGGGTCGGATTATCCGTATGGGAGCAGCATGCGCGATCCTATTAGTTTTATTGTTCGCCCTTCACAAATGGTCGGAAGAGAACGTAGCTTTAGAATCCGGCGGCGTTGCATTAAGTTTGGACTCCGAAGCTTCTTTTGTGTCCCACCGTGATGTTTACCCGGTTTTAAAAACAGGTAAGGCATTTCTTTGAGTTATTTGCACTGTTTTTGTTGTTAATGAGTGTTAAGAGTAAGTACTGTTATGTGGCCTACAGTGTGCCCGGCGTGTCATTCCCTCAGGCCTCGGCGTGTTTTTGTTACGTCAGTATTTGTGTTTTGTAGGCTGTATTGTTGCTATGTATTGGTATATTCACAGCTGGTGTGATGAAAACTATTGTAGCGTACCCTTTGTTTTTATGTTTGCTTTCCATTGTAATTTAATAGGTAATTATTCTATATCGTGTCATGAAAGTACATAAGCAATCGTAACTGTTCATTTATGTACTTAGTTAATACACTAATTTAATTCTGTATGAAAATTAATATTATTTTGTAGTATCATTATCACTTATTCTTGGAACATAATCTTAGATTGTTATCTTTCATTTTTAGTAACAAAATCAATTACTACCTCTTTGGTTCTATGTACATTTATCACCATCAGATAATTAGATCACTACCAATACTTTAATGAGGTCATTACACTGTGAAAAGACTTATCTACTTAAAAAAAAATACTACTGTAAAACCTAGTTTCTAATACTTATAACAATTCCTATTTATATATGAAAAGAAGCTTCCAAAGGTAACTACTTCACACATTCCAATTAAAAGATAAAGATTCTTTTATTGCATATAAAGTATCCAATGTCCTCTCGCAGGCTCTAGCTAGACTATCTGTGTACCAAATTATATTTAAATTTAAAAATTCTGACAGACAAACTTTCGCGTAAGTAAGGATTTACTAGCTTTCGAATAATCTCACAGATCACAATGCCATACCAGACCGTTTAAGACATGCAACCACAGAATGTGATCCAATTATTTTCTTGGTACATAGCCACGTTCCAACCACAATAATGTTGTATGGTACCATATTTACAACTAGCTTCTGCCAGCGGTTTCACCCGAAACCCATGGGAACTACTTCTCGTAATGGGATAAAAAGTAGCCTATAGCCTTCCTCGATAAATGGGCTATCTAATACTGAAAGAATTTTTCAAATCGGACCAGTAGTTCTTGAGATTAGCGCATTCAAGCAAACAAACAAACTCTTCAGCTTTATAATATTAGTATAGATACAGTGTTTTTCAACTGATTTCAAAAAAGCAGGTTTTTTTGTGCGTGATTATCTCACTTTTGACTGAACCAATGTTGATGCGGTTTTCAGCATAGTAGGTATTTATAGCTCGTAAATTATTCTTTCACAAAGAATTTGATGACACAGTAGTAGTTTATGACAAACATTGTGAATTTGAATGGCACCATTGAATGAATGAATCGTGGATATCAAGCTGGCTTTGATTTGTTTGCTTTGAAGATGATTTTCTTGGAATTATGGAATATTGTGAATGATGATGATTTTTGTGTTTCAAAAAAATTTGCACCTACCACTGCTATTTCTCCATCACCCAAAGGTAGACTGGGAGAAAACGCCTAAGGCGTTAAGTCCGCCATTGTACAAACTTGTGCATAAAGTATTAAATAAATAAATAAATGACCAAATAAATGAACTATTTTATTTAGGCCTTTGCAGGGCCTGAAACGTCACACTAGTTGCACGGTTCCAAAAATTTGGTCTTATGGAGAAAAGTAGGCGCAAATGTCAATCTAAACGTGATTCAATCAATTACAAATAAAGAAAATTGAGAAGTGTCTCTGCAAATAAAGATTCTTATTCTCTTATTCTTATTCTTACACCTTTCATTAAAATGGTATTTTCGTTATTCCAGATGTTATACGAACTGCTTATGTTGGATATTTAAATGGTCATCGAAGTATATTTATGTGGCCCCAATTTAGAAAAGGTTCAGTAATACGACCTTTTATGATCTTGCCTTAGAGTCGCTAAAAGGCTTATCATCAGTACTTAGACCCATATTTTTTTATTTAAAGTTCAGTATTTAGTAAAAATAATAGTGTCTCTCTCTGTAGGATTTTTTTTCATATTTCCCCACAGTTGAATATCCCAGTTTTCGAGAATCTAGGCTTTTATTATCCCTTACATTGCCATAGCAAAGTAAGCCAAAATTAAATGACTTGTTATAATATTTCAGGTGTAAAATACACTATAGATATTGGCTTTCGAAATAGTTATCCCTTCGTTTTGAAATGGCCCGTCTTAGTAAAAGGTCGAGTGAAACTTTCTCTTCAAATACCTATATAGTTGATAACGTATTGGCTTAACTGTATGTAGAATTGTACTGTAGGCCACTTGCAAGGGATACGAAAATGTTCGGAAGTTACCGTGCCGCAAGTAATAGATAGAATTTTGATCTCGGTTGGTTAAAATCTACACTTCCACTAACAAAACGGCATTCAAATAATAACTAGACGTATTCTACAATTAGAAGAAAAAGCAATTACTATTACCAAATGTTAAATATGCATTGCACGTAAAAAAGGGGGAAAAACAGGACTTTTGGGCAATATTTACCTACAAGTTCTAAATAATGTCAATTAATTCACCTAAAACTTGCGACTATTTTAGTATAAAACTGACCATTCATATTCAACAGCAAAACCAGTTCTGCTAAATATAAGCTAACACTAGAATAAATTACTTATCTTTGTGTAATATTGTCGTTAGCATAGTATCGGTATTTTGTAGAACAAATACTATGGTAGTTAATATTATGTACCTATTAAAAAATCTATGCATAGAATTTTGTTAAATCGTAATGTATCAGCACTACAATCATCATTACTCTACTAGTTATTTTTTGCAGTAAAAAGCTTTTTTTTCTCAATTTTCAGTTCGCCCCAACAACCTTTGTAATTCTATAAATAGTCAAACACGGGCTTGCAAATGTTTTCACCCGAAACCTGAGGGAAAATACTTGTCGTACTTTGATAAAAAGTAGCCTATATGCTATCCTAATACATGAAATATATCACTGCCAATTTTCATCAAAAAAGCACTGGCTGCACTGGTTAGACTGGAAACTGACACCATCATAATTGGGAAAAGGCAGATTAGTTGTCTGTCAAGTTTCATCAAAATCCATTCACAAGTTTTAGCTTGAAATAACAAAAAACATACACACATTCTTACAAACTCTCGCATTTATAACATTAGTACCTAGAATCATCGGCACGAATCTTGAGCGCTGACGTTATTAGCAAAGAACCAATCCCGAGTGACGGCCATGACGTGATGCGCTGCGGGCCAATCACAGCTTTAGCCCGCCCCCGCGCCTCACTTCATGCCACAAAAGGAACCCAATAAATTAATTCTGCGCAGGTGCGCTTCAGCGCTGACCTTCAGCGCTCAAGATTTGTGCTGATGATTATATCTAGGTCTAACTTTAAACTTATAAGTGCGTATCTTTGTTACAGAGTTGGGTAACTTTGAGCCCCGGGATTTAAGGACTGTAAAAGGCCCTGGTGAGGAAGGGAAGCCTTACCACATGCCACAAGACAGGGCCAATGATATAGCAGAGTCTGAAAGTGAATACGGCATGAACATTGCCGCTTCTAATGACATCGCTATGAACAGGTGAGCTTTGCACTTTCTAGATTTTAATATTTCAGGATATTATCGATTATCGACTCCTTAGAGGATCAAAAAATCTTTTTCGAAATTTTCATTCTGAGAACGTAATGTCCAATGGACACCTAAGGTGTTGACGATAATACGGAAACTTAGATCTGGTTTTGAGTATCGAAGTAACGGGGTCAAAAAATAACAATTCCAGATTTTACGGACTATTAAAAGTCCACAATTTATTCTGTTGCCGAAACTATGAAAATGCTATCGCCCATTGCCGACGATTTCTATGTAAAACAAAAGCATAACAATCCATGCTATACACGTTTCGACAATAGTTCACATATTTGTGAGTAAAACCTAGCTTATTGTGTAATTGCTATATCCTACTGTCGTACATTTCGACATTCCGACTGTCGAGCAAAAAATACGTCTAAAACAATACAGATTCAGTTAGAGATCGTAACCAGAACTTATAGATTTTTCTGATGTAGAAAATTAACTTTGTACAAAAAGCATCATGATCAAAAAGTATCAAATCAAACCTTAACCATTTTGCTCTATACAATACAGCTTCTTATTCGTCTTTCATCTTCAATAACTAAAACACAAGATAGAAACTCATACCACAATGGGGTCCAGGCCGATTGTCGGCGGAGGCTGTTCTATCTAAAGAGATCAGTTAGCTGCGCAGTACAATTACAATGCACATTTTTTTGGTATGGCATCTTGCAGTTCAGCCTAGTAGGCCGTGCTCTGCTTAACCGGACTTTTATAGTGCACCAGCATAAAACCTTCTTACATTCTTGTCACCAGGTCCATACCCGACACTCGGTTAGAAGAGTGCAAGTTCTGGCATTACCCAGTGGAACTACCAAGCACGTCTGTCATCATAGTCTTCCACAACGAAGGGTTTTCTGTACTCATGAGAACTGTGCATTCCGTCATCGACCGGTCGCCACCCAATGTGCTGCACGAAATTGTTTTGGTAAGTCATTTGTTTGTTGCAACAAACAGTAATTATATTACATACACATCATCATCCGGCATATATTCGGTGTCGGTCCAACATGTTTTCTTCCATTACATATACTACACATACTATGATATTACTGCTATAGATAGTCTTTTTTTTAACGACGCCAAAAATCATCAAATGACCCCTTCCGCTGTGGGTTAGCAGTGGTGAGGGAGTGTCAGACTCATACTGTCTAAAAACCGTCGTGTTATAAGATAAAGGCAAGAGGATGCTCATGGATACAAATGTAGAACTTTTTTTGTAACTATAGCACAAAAAGAAACCTTAGTTTCCTACCTAGAATGCATTTCACATAGAACTTTACATTTACCGTTAATTTTGGCTAGCTTGCCGGCAAATTGGCACACGATTTGCATGATTATCTAATGGCCATAAAGCCTGCTTTTGTGTAGAACCTAGTGCCAACTACTAGCGAAAAGGACTTGTTTTAAACACAGACTAATCGGTTACTGCGGGTTTGTTCGATATAGAGTTACCGCAGCACTGGAACATAAAAGGCCTACGACGGAACACGACGGTTTTTATTCAGTAAGAGTCTGACACTCCCTCACCGCTGCTAACCCATAGCGGGAGGGGTCATTTGATGATTTTTGACGTCGTTATAAAGAAAGACTAATCGGTTATAAATATAATTAGGTATATCCCAACAATCAATAAGTGACAATTACTAAATCCGCTTCCGTCAGGATTTTCCTCGAGTATTTCTATACTATTAAAAGATTATCTAAATCGGTATTGTGATTACAGTTAAATCACTACTCATGTTTTATCAAACAACTTATCAGGAAAGTGGTATCTGAAGTTCTTAGTACTTCTGAACACACTTGAATGCGTATTGTCACTTTGCTAAGTACTATACCCAAAAAACATGCTCTATATTTTTTTTTGTCTCGGAATTATTTTCAGTCTGAAACCAAGGCAACAGGTAATATTTCTAGCATTTGATATTTGAACAATCACACTATTAGAACAATTTCATGATTGAGTACGAACTGTCGCTGGAGCATAGCGCGCGATAACACAACATCTTCTGAAAATCTAATAAAATCACGGCACACGTAAACTTAGAAAATAAAACATTGCACAAACGGTTTATCAATCAATCAACTCGGTTATCGTTTATTATATGAGCACTATTCATTGAACTTTCTCCAGTATGTTCTCTGAATAGAATCCACATTACAATGCTGTATTTTTATGACTGGGATAACTTTTTAATTGTTAAATTATAGTATGAGCTGTAAAATCGATCGAGATAATCACGCTGGCTCTGAAATACAAACGACTCTAGAAAAAGATATGTTGGAATCTGACACTTCCTTCCACTCTATCCGAAGTCCTTTGACGAGTTCTTATCTCCCAAAAAGAGAGTCCTTACGGCTTTAAGGTGACCCCCGATAACTCCATTACCTTTTGAGTTCAATAGCCTGAATTCTCCAATCCTTTGCACACAATACACGAAAATCGATTTTCGCCAAATCAACTCATCTATGTTTAACACTGTGAAAATTAGCGTGGAAAACTCGAACACCGTGTAATAGATTGTACAACATGTGAAACGAGGTGGCGACTTCGATAGTAGGACCTCGCGCTTGAGCTAAAAGCCGATTCTGATAAAATTACAACATGCTGTATGCAATACTAGCTATGTGCTACATGGTTATACTCGTGCTATGGCGTTTAGTTACTGGTTTCCTAAATTAAATCAGCCTTACTAAAAATGTGTGGCTGCAAAACCGACCTTATTTCAAACAAGTGTTCAACAGACGTTTAAAAGTTTTTGTGGTACGATGGATTATGTTTGGAGTCGAACATAAATGGGGCTTTCTGCCATTCATTCGTCTTTTCGACCTAAACTGAGCCCATTTTATTTGAATATTTGTGTTTTGTAAATATAGTATTGTTTATATTGATATGCATTCAAGCCTGAAATAAACGATAAATAAATATTTTTTTTGGAATGTGAATACTAAAATAAACACAGCAGAAACATCGAGACACCGACTTCTAAATCGGTGCAAAGATTTTGGCTATTTTTCGCTTTTCTATTTTAATTGAAAACCAATTATGTATAATTATTATAAGGAGAAGATTTCAGTAGGTAGGTACATCCAAGTATTGTCAACCAAATTTTGATGTTAACGATTCTAACTAAAGTTAGTTAGCAAATGGACGCTAACTAGTCAGTTACTCCTGTTATCGACAAGTTACGGTTCTTAACCGCATTAACTGTGTGATTGTAATCGTCGTATTATGTAAATCACTATCGATAAAATTAGGCACTAATTGCATAGCGATAATAGAGTTCCGTTAGTCACTAATTGATGTTAAATGAAATAGGATTGTTATGGGTAGGTGAAAAATACCTATGTGAAAAAGATATCCTACTTTCATAATGTACTAATCTGGAAGAACGAATCTTCTTGTCTATTAAAACAATCTAAGGTTAGTTAAAAACGGAAATTGGGTCAAATATAAAATGATGTCAAAGAATGGTGCTGTTAATTAACTTAATTTGCATTACGTCCTTTGCGATCTCACCAATTACCAATCCAATACCAAAACAATTGTACCTTAAATCTGAAATGACTACGCAATATCATACATGAATTGCCCTTGACTGACAGACATTGTGTAGAAAATAACGGAAAACATATTTAGTGGCTTTAGTAACAAACTATTATTATGATGCACCCATCATTGTTGACGCGGCCGCTATTGTCACGTGAAACGGGACGGAAATCAAGCGCGGTTCTTTTGCAAAACCTGATACTGTTGTTAACGATAGGTTTGTTGTGTAAAATTATATCATGAGTACAAAATAATGTTGTTTTCTCAATACCAAATAAATTGTATACAAACTGTTACTGCTCATGGTTAAGATGTTCGAAAGTTATTATGATTTCTCATGTCACTTTATATCAGCCATCTACGAAAGTAGACATGATCCTCCATCATCCATTCACAATAATAAAATGCTTTTTTTTTTTGTTTATTCTACAGGTAGACGATTTCTCAGACAAAGAGAACTTAAAGTCAAACCTAGACAACTACATCAAAAGATGGAAGGGGAAAGTTCGTCTGATAAGGAATCATCAACGCGAAGGTCTCATTCGGACTCGGTCGAGGGGAGCGCAAGAGGCGACTGGTGACGTCATAGTTTTCCTTGACGCTCATTGCGAAGTGAACATTAACTGGCTACCTCCCCTTCTAGCCCCCATTTACAGGGACTATAGAATCATGACCGTACCAGTTATAGATGGCGTAGACCACAGAACGTTTGAATATAGGCCTGTGTACCAACACGGTATGAACTACAGAGGTATCTTCGAATGGGGCATGCTTTACAAAGAAAATGAAGTACCTGATAGAGAAGCAAATCTTCACAAACACAAATCCGAGCCTTATAAGAGTCCAACACACGCAGGTGGTCTTTTCGCCATAAATAGGAGATATTTCCTCGAAATCGGGGCTTACGATCCTGGTCTACTTGTGTGGGGAGGCGAAAACTTTGAGCTGAGCTTCAAAATCTGGCAGTGTGGTGGTAGTATTGAATGGGTCCCATGTTCTAGAGTAGGGCATGTGTACCGCGCGTTCATGCCTTACTCGTTTGGAAACCTTGCGAAGAACAGAAAAGGTTCTCTTATTACAATAAACTATAAGAGAGTTATAGAAACCTGGTTTGATGAGGAGCATAAGGAGTACTTCTATACTAGGGAACCTATGGCTCGTTTCTTAGACATGGGAGATATAAGCGAACAGCTGGCTTTAAAGGAACGGTTGAAGTGTAAGAGTTTCGGCTGGTTTATGCAGAATGTCGCTTATGACGTATATGACAAGTTCCCGAAATTACCCAAGAATATACATTGGGGTATGGTGTGGAACAAGGCGACTAGTGTTTGTCTTGACACTATGGGCAAAGGAGCTCCAGCTTATATAGGTATGCCATTGTTTTCTTTATCTTTAAAATACCTATGACATCTTGAAATTGCGTATGTAATAAAATCGTTCATCTATTTGGCTCTATTTAATACTAATTACTATTGTAGTTTTGGTGTGCTACTCTTGGTCCAATTATGACAATACGATATATACTACAAATAGGAGAGCCCTATATTGCTTTAACTGGTTACGTTTTGGTGAAAAAAGTGTAATGACAGCACATTTCATGTCCTTTCAAGGTTTAGGGTACCGTGTTTAATTATAAAACTACAATAAGTGGTGGTCGTTTTGAGACTCTCTTATGGAATTTATTTCCAAATTAATAAAAATCACCTAACCATTATTCATTTTGTAATCCCTGCTATTCCAGGCACGGCCTCATGTCACGGGTCTAGTAACAGCCAACTATTCAGGCTGAATGAGGCCGGTCAGCTTGGCGTTGGAGAGCGCTGTGTAGAAGCTGATGTGGACAGTGTGAAACAGGCCTTCTGCAGGCTTGGCACTGTTGATGGACCTTGGAGGTAAGTGTGTTTAACCTTCCTTGATAAATGGGCACTCTAACTCTGAAAGAATTTTTCGAATCGGCCTATTAAATCCTGAGATACCTCGAGAGACGTTTATGCAAACAACTGTTTCGTTAGGAAGTACTTATGAGGAATTCTGAAGTCTGCGTTTTTAGTATGACCTTTAAATTACTGGGTCTATATCTTTCGAATAAGACATTGTAAAAGTAAGAATTTTTGAATTTTGAAATTACTCTAAACTACCGTATAATACCGTAATTAATTATAAAATAACATGTTCTGTAATTAAACCATAAAGCAGCATTATCAATAATTTTCCTCCACATTACTTTACCACATATTAATTAATTTTCAACAACCTATTCCAGTTACGACGAGGCCCGTCACCATCTCATCCATCGCTTACACGGTTACTGTTTAACCCTTCAGCCGCACTCCCGGCAACTTGGTTTAGCACCCTGCGATCCCAACAACACATACCAACAGTGGACCATTAAACAGTCCAAGCCGAACTGGTGAGACTAACTTAGGTACTAAGCTTCGATTTAGTTCAATTTCGTTAAGGACCGATGTGACGTGTCTGAATCGTTTGAAGGGGAAAGTGGGGGGATTGTGTGTGGGGTGTTTTTAATGAAAGAAATTGGTTTATATAGTTTTTTTTTTTTCTGTGAAATGATAGATGTGTATTGGAAAAGAAAATTGAGTTATATTATGCCATTGTCAGTTTTTTGCATGATTTAATATTTTATCTTAGTGTAGAAATTAAGTAAAGTTCTTATGTTTACCTCTTGATTGCAATATTTCTTAAGAAAACCAGGAAAATCTTTACTGATCTAGTATTGGTTGTAATTGTTTAGTAGCGAAGTTAAAGAAAGCTTTTTTAATTTTCACTACATGTCTATCATTTCACATATGTATATATGCAGTATGTAGTAATTACAAATTTGCCCACTATCCCCTGTATCCAAAATGCGATAAACTTTAGAGTGTCTACTTGGAAATTCGTGTTGTGTCACTTATTATGTTTAAGTATCCGAACTTTTTAATGTTTAAAACTTAATATTTTGGTTTTTGTATTGTAGTATTTCTACTACGGTATAATCGGATTCGTTATTAACAGTGTATTTGTATAATTGGGCATTGTAACTATGGGCTTCCAAATTCATTGATCAGAGGGTTAGAAGTCTTCCTAGCCATAATAAATTTCTTATGATTCTATCAATCATATTAATCATGTCCTAAATTACTTCAATTCATAGTAGGTATGACAACTTCGCTTGCGCGCATACTTTTACCAAAAATACTACATTATGTAGACTTATTATACGACCATGGAGGCTTTGCTATATTGGAATTCAAGGCAACACTAAGCTTATGCAATCATAGACAATTCAAGTGTAACACTTCTCTATGGTTGTATAAGCTTAACACGAGTAAACAGTGTGCTAAGATTCCGATTCTCCTCTAATAGGAGTTAAGTAGCTGTCTTCTCATAATAAAACCATTTTAGTTTTCGAAATGTTATGTCTCGAAATGGCTTTGTACATAGATTCAATAAGGTGCGAAAGCTAGTATGCGCAAAGCGAACCAAAGAAAGACTTTCTAAAAATTGGTTGCCTGTAAAGTCGGTATACGGGCGAAAGTTTTACGTGACAACGAATTTGAGTCTCTCTCGCTCTTAGGCGGGCTAACTGTGCTCGAGTGGAAGGGACGCGTGCCTTTCACTTTTTATGTCTGTCTCTCTCGCTCTTAGGCGGGCTAACCATGCCCGAGTGGAAGGGACGCGTGCCTCTCACTCGCTCTCATTGTGAGCGCATAACGTGAGCGGAGCGTAACGCAGTTTCTTGAAGTGTCACCCGGCAAACCAATTTATAAGACGTTGTCACGTCAAACTTCTGTACCTATTTCCTAAAATCGATTCAGTGACGTCACAATCCGCGTTCTAACAAATTATGCCATTACACGTAAGACAATGTCGCCCAATGTGGTTCAATTGTTTAGCAATGCTAGTAATATTCGATATGCGTAAATTTTGTACGATTCACACTAACACGGGAAATAAAAATAAATAATCCAGATACGCTACATGTATAATCTGAATTTTCTGGGTATATATGTATGTGAATAATTTTCATAAAATATAATAAAGACTGATTTCCCGAGCATGTTCGATTTGTCACGCCATGCAATAAAAAAATGTAATATTGTTGTCTATGCATCTTCTTAATGGTCACACATTTATTGTTTTTTTTTTTTATGTACTTAACAATAGTTAAACATTCCTGTTAAAATAAATATGTAAAAACTTTTTCGAAGATTTTGGTCAAATGCTCAATTTAGGACAGGTAAATATCATAATTACCTACTTCAAAAATAAACCTTACATGCCTTTTGATAAATAACATTAGTATAGGTAACCGAAAATGAATCATTGATACAGTACTAACGTATTATGTTGCTAGGTAAATAAATAATTATAAAGACTTATCTGTCTCGAGTTAAAATCTAAGAACTCCCGTTTACCTATGTATTAATAAAAAGCTATACGCTCTCCAGGCATTTAATACAGAATCTCGAATTCTATGACAAAAACCTAGAATATATAAATAATAACAGCGATAATCACAGTCCAATTTTCAGCCAATTTCTGTATGAATCATACCGTAGGTACCGGTTGTACAGAGGTAGTTTAGGCTAGGTTCAGATGACAATCCCACAACGCGCGTTTACAACTACATACATTTTATAACGCCTAACCCACGTTAGCATGTGTACAGCCTGAATAAAATGTATGTAATAGTGATTTTACAACTTGTGCGCTTGTCATCTGAAAGCAGCCTTAATGTCTGTCAACATAGACGTCCGTTTTTCTTAAAAACAATTGCAGACTTTTAAAATTGAATGTGAACATTAGAAGTTTTAAGAAAACTGAGGTTTATGTAAATGTTGTCGGTGAACTCGGGCCTCAGTACTAATCTGTCGCAAAAACAACAAAAGTTTATATTATATTATATGATTAGCGTTATATATTTTCTCAAAGCATTCATATATTTGTTTGTGTTATTGGACGAAGTCGGTAACTCTTTGAAGTAAGCGATTTGGCTGGCAAATAAGAATGCAACAAAATGCACAATACGAAATTATCATAAATATACATAATAATATTAATCTGTAAACCTTTTATTGTAAAAAAAAGTATATTTTTTCACTAAACATAAGTTTTACTTACTATATAAGGCCTTCATGTACTTAGATCATTTCAAATATGAAAACACTGCATTTAGTTACTCATTAACTATGCTTTTTTTCATATCTTCTATTCAGTTATAAATGTGAATGTGGTTGTTCTAATTCATGCTTTAATAGCTGAATGAAATTAATTGATATTTGGAACACGTAGATGCGAGTAGTTCACCCGGGACACAGGTGAAACCACGGAATGAAGGTAGTCCTATATATTTTCTTATGCTCTTAGAATAAGTTTAATAAAAGAGATTATGAATTTACTAGTGTCAGGTCATATCCAAGAAGCAATTTCTCTTATATCGACTGATTTTACATCCCTAATTTTTATGGAAATTATTAAAATATAGATGATCTATGCCAAAATTTTAAAACAGAACTTCTAAAAATGTTTGCTAACTAATATTTTGATCTCAACATTAAATTCAACTATAAAACAGAATTTGAACTAAAAAATTATGGGTATACCATTTGAGTTGCGCTATCCTTTTACAAAGCAAAATGCAAATTTTGTAGTTATCAAATTCATAACCATTATGTATATACGGCATTTTTATATGAACTATCATTTATTTTACTATTTTCATTTAAACTTGTACATAGGTTTTTAAATCGTTCCCAGGAACGCAATAAGGGTATAAAATAATTATTTTTCTTTTTATTTTGGGTAACATTTAACAGAATGGTGGACGGTGGTGTTGCCATGTCAATGTGTGTAAAGTTTATACTAATATATTGTGATTGTAATGTATCTTTAAACCCATTTTTATGTTCCCGGGACCTTATGAGATTTTAACAGTTTGCAAAATTACTGTGATTAAACAACTTGACAGTTTTATATATTTTCCAATGTAGTGTTAAATAAATTATTATTTATTGTTAATGTGAGTTTCATTTTGAGTCTTTATCTCTTTGTGTTGGTATTATTCTGGGAGTCACAAATTTTACTGCATTGCAATAGTAAGTATTAAACCGCAGTTAACGGAACTGCAAAACTACGGATTTATTTGACACATACGTCTACAAATTAATCAGCCTCCATACTACTCTCGAATTTGGAATGAGTGTGGACACAGGGCCGAGTCACACCGGCATGACAGCGACGCGGCGAGCACCTTCAGTGTGCAATAATTTAAAACTTTAACTACATAACACAAGAAGATACCAGGCGCGCGGGGTCTGGAGGCCGCTGCCATTTTGGTGTGACTCGGCCCTTGGCCTCGCTATTCTCATTCCTCATTGGCTCCGATAAACTCTTTATAAGTATCTCGCACAATAACTTCACAAGCAGTATGAAGGCTGCTTTACGTAAAGTGATTAACCGGAGTGGATTCTAAATGGGCCTGTGTGTATGTATGCAGCTGAATCCCGGGACTTTAATGTGATTACATCATGATCGTATATGTGGATATGCAATCCAGCCTAAATAAATGCCCCCCAAGGTTAAGTGGATCTCAATACCACAATTTCGATGCTTAATTGTACAAAGAGGTACTAAACTATTTTGTTCTCTCATCATCATCATCAGCCTATCGCAGTCCACTGCTGGACATAGGCCTCTCCAAGTGCACGCCACTGAGATCGATTTTCGGCTTCTCGCATCTTCAGCATTTTAATTTTGAATGTTTTGGTTGAGTTTATCGAGAATAAGCAGCCGCAGCGTGGGATTTCGTTCAATAGTTATTTAGGATCCCACTACCGTTAATTTTATAGTAACAATCTTACTTTTGTTTTAGGGATGATTACTGAGAAGAATGAATTGCCAACTCCTTGGACGTTATTACTTTTTCTATTTATACTACAGGATTTTAAATAAATAAAAGAACTTTTTCTAATAATAAAGTTATTTATTTTCCATAAATTATATGTAGTGAATTAAATAAGCGGATATTTATTAACTTAACATAATTTGTGGTTGACAATGTTATAACTTTATAAATCAGAAAAAAAGAGTATTTGAATATTTTCTCGTCTAGCTAATAATGATTAAGAATTAAGAGGCTTATATTTTTTGCGTAACTATTATAAACTATCTGAAAGGCTCGAGGATGCAGCTGTCTGAAACATCTCAGAAGTGGTATTCCAACGATGATAATTTAATTTATGACTCTTTCGAAAGACTAATCAAGTAAAAAATATAAGGCAAGGATATTTATTCCTTTCTAAAAAATGCTTGTTACAATGGTTTTCAAAAATTAAGACTTACAGTGCTCAAAATGAGTGTCATGATTCATGTTTTTTAACTGTCAATATTAAAGGCTGTTCACAAATATTTTGGTGACAGTTTTGCTCAAATTACATTTCACAAACCAAGATCTGGGTTTTGTACAAAATTAGTAATTGTTCAATGTTTCATCAAGGTTTGTTTTCACCTAGGTGTAAATAAGCAATCAAAAATTAAAATAATGTAAAACAGCCTTATTAAATAAATTAGTTGCAATAACTAAATTAGGTGTTACACTCTATCATATTTGATTATTAATTAGCTTTATATAAACTGCAATTTTTTTGCTACTATCCACTACTAGGAAGGAATTCTTGACCACCACTCATCCCAACTGTTGATTCGCAGCTCAGCGTTCAACACTGACCAATTAGGTGAGGGAACATCTGGAGCCAGCCAGTTGAAATCATCCAAACGATCCCAGTTATTAGAGTTCCGGTCTAAGCCGGACATGTTGAAATGCTTTTCTAAGTCTTCATAATACAAATTGTAAGGTGCTGTGCATATTTCAGTGCAATCCTCTACAATTCCCTTGCTGGTCACATGTAAATAAATATCACAATTAGTGGATGTGTGCATCCTCAACTGCTGGCATGCGGCAACTATCTTACAATTTGTACATTTCTCCATAAATACTGATGAAGTCACTGGTCCAGAAAGTACTATACAGTTTACTAGGTTGGTTAAATGCAATGTTCCCATGACACCTTTGAGGCCAACAGTACAGTTCGTAAGATTCCTTAAAGCAACATCCCTTTGGAATAACTCATCGTTTTCAAGCAGTAGCACTTTATCAGTCAGTGAATCAAAACCGAAAAGTTTCTCATCCCATTTGTTGCTATCTGTCTTTCTTGCAGCATCATTTTCATCGAGCGAACTTTGTTTTTGAGTGTGCGACTTAGGAAGCTTTTTCTTTGAGAAACCAAACTTTTTTCTTGGAACATATCTTTCTTCTAATTCATAACATTTTGCTTGAAGGTTCTGTACAATTCCCAAATATTTACGCATGTTGAATTCCTTCAAGAAGAATGATGATGTCACAACATATTTTTGTAATTCGTTTACTTCTCTTTTTATGCTATCAAAGTGTGAAGGCAATGTAGTCAATTCTAGCGTTGGAACCTGCATCAGTAAGTCTTCTATGTATTCTGATTTAATTTTAAATGAGCCTGAAAAAAAATCTTCATTTTCGTTGGAAGCATCCACTTCTTCCCTTGCCTTATGAGCCTTCTGTAGTTTTTCTAAGCGTTGTGCGTCTCTCCTACTTAATCTTTCTAACACTGAATTTCTGTCACTCATTTTCCTTTCTTTAACAAATCGTCTATTGTCTTGTTTAAGTCTGAATTGGGACTAGCGGCTTGTTTTAAAACATTAATGGTTTGGTGGCTTACTCTTCGGGCATCTGTGTGTTTTGATTCTTCGTTAAACTATAAATGAGAAAAAATAAAATATTTAAACTATGTATATGGAAGATCCTTGAGGAGTTTCTGGAACCAAGTTAGTATATCTCACACAAAATTTACTCTTAAATATTATTACAACCCACTGGTGAAGTGTGGTGACTGGTTTTGTCCCTCTACAGTCAAAACTCAAAGTATATTTATTATGCAGTGAAATTAAATCAATACAATAGGTGAGAAGTAAGTCAAGTAAATGGATCAAACTTGATGAAAAATTTGATTGATGTGACTTCAATCTCCAAATTCAATGTGAATGATCAATGGAATGGGCACTGATATAATTCTGGTAAATCAAATATTAGTCACAATTAACTATGTTTTTTACTAAATCAACTTTGGTAAAATGTTATTTGCTACTACAAATCTATGATACAATTTTGACAGTTTAGCTAGGGCTTTTGACTGGAATTAAGGATCACTCAAGCCCCAGAGGCTAGCGGTACAATCACAATTTGAAAACACATGCAGAGATTAGTCCCAATAAAACCAACCAATAGGAATATTAGCTAAACAGTGACCACAATCAACATAAACTAATACAGAATTCAATAATGACCTGCTTAAGTAGTTCATCATCAGGTTTGACCAACTTGAACAGTGCATAACCGAGGGAGCCAAACGTCACCACCCAAAATGTGGCTCTAATAGGAACTGACATCTCACCGCTAGTTTAAATTTTGCCTTCGTTCGACCAAATTGCCTGATCCAGATCTCGGATCTTTTGATCTGCGATGGCTTCACCGATTCCGTAGTAACCTTCCAGTACCCAGTTGTGGTTCTTGAACATGTACAGACGGAAATCTGGAATTCGTGAGTGAATGATTTTAATGGGTCGGATTTTTTGATCAAATAAGTAGGTCAAAGAGAAATCAATGGCAAAAAAAAAGAGAAAAATGACACAAGTGTGTTGATTTTGGTGAAGCCGGGATATTAATGAGATAAAGTGGCAAGGCATACCCGTCATTTTATTTTGATCAACGTTAAACACAAAAACAAAGACATTGACTATTGCACATGTTGACATTTGCAGTTTTTTTTCAGCCGTCAAAATTATTTTTGTCGAACCGGACAAAGAAATGCGTTATTTACGCTGTAGAGATGCTCTTTTATGCTATGATTACACATATATATGCTTAAATAAATACACAGAAATAAACCCGTCCCCATACTTACCTCTGTCGGTATTCAACTTGTACCAGAGACCGTAGGATGCGGCGAGACCAATTCCTTCTATCAACAATGCACCTTTGATGCCCCAAGTAATATACCGTTTGTAGGCAGGCTTTGGAGACTTTGTAAGCATAATCAAAAAGATATAATACGAATTGTTTTCTAGAATAATAAAAATTCTGAATGAAAATTCACAGTCACACCATTGAATCACGAATACCTATCTCTCACTCACTCGATGGATGACGTAAGGAAAAGAACGTTCGGAAATTCAAGTTCAATTCAATCGTGATATCAAAATGAATATAAAATGCGTTTTCATTCTACTATAATATGTTGACCCTCTAATTCTTCAATGCTATATCAGTTTAGTTTCTATTTGAGTATTTTAGACTATTTAAAGAAAACATATTCAAAGCCCAAAGAATATCATATTCAATGGTTAACCAGCTTAAGTGAAGTGGCGTATCGGGTTTCTTCAAGTTTAGCAAGTGCAAATAGTGTGCCATGTATCATCGTTCTACTATTCTCTGCTGTATTTCTTGATGTGCTGGGGCCCGATTCTCCTAATTTTACCTAAGCGACCTTCGATTGACGTTCGACTCGATTCGACTGAGATCCAATCCCGTCTCGATTACGATTGAAGCGTATGTGGCATTCCGCTATTTCTTCTTTGAAATAAACGTTTTTATCCTTTTCTGTCATTCAATAATGAATCATTTTGTCTGCAAATGATTAACGATTGCAAAATGATTGTACAGCAAACTACCGTATAGACCAAGATCATCAAAATAGCAGACCAATCGCACACCAATCAAATGTCAATTGAATACGATTGGTCTTTTATTAGTAGCAGAATGCCCGATATGGTTAAAACTGCTATTACGATCATATTGCGATTCGATTTCTATTCGATTTTGACATTATTAACTTAGGAGAATCGGGGCCCTGGTCCCATTATTTATCAGGAATAAATTGTTATAGTGTATGTAGGTGGATACATATAAATTTTCACGAAATGTTGCCTAGAAACGAAAAATATTGAACTAACAAGATAATTATTAATTGTCTTACGTTTCCAACAGCGAGGGTTATTGACCTTTGATTGATTATTGAATTGGAAGGATGCGTATAAAAAAAAACTAATCAAAACATTTGCACGTTCACAATCGACAATGAAATCCACGCTTATTAAAGGGTCTGTCAAAAGGTCTAATTACGTTTACGACGTTCTCTCGTTAGTAACCTGGGTAACTAAGTAGGTACTTCTGGAATAACTTGAAGGGAATCACTATGTGTCAGGTGGAATAAAAGTTTTATAAAGTTTAAATATTTTATTTTTAGATTTGGTAGCAATACCTAAAGCTAGCCTACTTACTTTACCGACTTACCTAATCTAAACTGATCCTTAACTTCCTTCACACATTAGCAAGTTATATCTATGACGATAAAGTTCTCCATTATTTTACTTTCTCTTATTTTTATGGACTATTCTTCTTGTTCCTCTTCATCTTCAGGTTCTTCCTCAGCTTGTTCCTCCTCGCATTCTTCTTCGCAACTTTGCGTATCAGTGAGAGACTCCTTCAAGCATTCGGGCGCTGGTTCCTGAACATAAAATCATTTTATTAAACACACATAAGGTGATGTGAAAGGTACTGTATTATGCTTAGCTGTTTGGCCACTAGAATATTGGCCATTAGTACCAAACAGTTAGGCTCTATAGCTACAATAAAAAATGAATATCGCCAAAAACCCTATCCATTATCCTATCCAAAAAGTTCGGATCTTCTAAACTCCAAGCAGTAGGTACTTACTCCAATATGGTATCTGAATCGGATTTGATATCCCTCCAACTTGTTATCAATGCATTCTCCGGCGCATTCTTGCCAGTCGTCCCAAGCAGTCATCGGGCAATCTGGCGAAGAATCGGGATCTACTGAAGGTTCCTCGCTGCTAACAATGAAAATTAAAAGCATGAGCATTTGTTAAGGGTGTGCAGTGAGCGATGGATGTGGATCTACCCTTATGAACCCTGTGAGCAAGAGCCCTAGTCTCTGCAGTAAGCGGTGGATTTAGGTCTACCCTTGTTTGTGAGCCCTGTGGCCCACAGCCCCAATTTACGTGTGAATAACGGGTGTAGCACAGTACAATTCTTCTTTTTATGTACTCTGCCTAAGTACTCATACTCGCTTATGTGCTCTTCCTACCCTATATGTACCTACCTGCCCGCTAAACCCTCTTTCTACTACACCCTTTTAAAAAAACTTCCTTACTTTAGCACTACCCCTTGTCTGTACCCCTACACACTCTCCTTACATATTTACCTATGTACTCTATAATTGACTTCTATAATATAGTTCCTTATCAGGTAAATAAATTGGAAATCAATTAAATTTGACTTACGTTGTGGTGGTCGTGGGTGGAGATGGTAGGTATCGAGTTGTGGTGTCGCGACCATCACCGTCGCCGTCGTCCCCATCACCGGGCTCATCGGTCTCGCCTTCACCTTATCCGAAAAATATCACGTCATGAATTTAACAACTAGGCATTTGACTGAATGTGAGTGTTGAAAATATAGAATGTTCATAACTACATATATCGAAATAATGCATAGGAGATGTAGTATTGTATGTACCGTGTGTACACAGCAGACACCAAAACCAAATTATTTTTGAAATCTACATCAACGAAAAACTCTTTGAGGCACTCCCTACAGTTCGGTAGTTCGGTAGAGCCTGAATAGAACATGAAAATTTTCAATTGATTTCAAAATTCAAACTAACGAATAAATAAGTAACAGGGGGGTACCTGGTTCTTCAGTAAACACGGGGTTTTCCGTGCAGTTAGGATTGTAATAAGTCCGTATCAATTGGAACATAAGTCTCGCGAACGGTTTGATCAGTTCTTTTGGGATGTCCGCGTCTATTTTTGCGCTGGAAATCGGCTGCGCTGGTGCTGTCGCCTCATTCGATGACTGAGGTATGCAAAGAAGAAATATTAATGGCCTCTATTTCACTATTATTTATTGAATACTATTTATTTTATTATAAATCGTTACTTACGTCGAATTTTTTCCCACTATCAGTTCCAGCATCCATAGGATACAAATTAAAGACTACACTCTCCGCCCATACATGAGTTTTGGCATCGCAAAGTTCTAAATTGGCGACTCCCAGGAACCAATCAGGGGAGGGCACGATGGCAGTGGCTAAAGACACCATGTGATGCTTCCTGCTAGCCCTGAAGGTGGAAACTGTCGTCATGTTTGTCATTGGTGGAGCTGTTGCCTTTATGATTGTTCGGACGGCAGTGCCAAGCTGTAAAGATGTAGATTATGTTAATTAGGAACTTCGATCATATTGCGTGATTAATTATTGTCCTTTCGCAAAAGAAAACAATTTATGGAATTACAGTCAGCCTTATTTCAATTTAAACCATTCAAAGACAAGACCCTTGAGCCGCATTTGCTGGTTGTGTTGATAAAAACATAACATGTATGATATGACAAATAGCGTTATGCTTAGATTCTCACCTTGTCAGAAATTTCCACTTCCAAATTGGTGGTGTTTCCTTGTTCAGCGAGAAGTTTGAGACCACCGGTAGCGTCAGAGTTATACTTGAAGAGAGTAAAGTCCTTGCTATGCGAGGCTCCAACCACGTCACTGAACCTTGCTACCAGGTCCTTTGGCGGATACATTCTGGGATGGGTGTTGAAGGACCACATACCTTCAAATATTAACTGTTTGAAAAGATAAAATGTGAGGAAAATAAATAATATGACTTTATCATAGCTTTGCAATTAAATGATAGAGGTGTTATAGTACATATAAAATGATGATGTCAAAAAACAATACCTACTCTTTCGAGTCCATAAATTGAGAGCAAGAATTAAATGCACTGTTAATTATTTTGTCCGGCCGTGATTGGCCTCACTTCGCACAGACGATGATTAATCGCATGCACAATTTGCGTAGGTAGCTTTAGGGTCCTGAATCAGTGAGCAATGATAATTAATATGGCATACTCACCTTATACCTCGCGTCCTCACAAACTTGGCAATTATCATTTTCCATAGGCTGCATATCATCTGCCTTGCGCCGATCCTCACAAATCCGTTTCGAAAGGGGACCTTCGAAACTGTACCAAACATCCGGGGTAACTGCTACTACGGCGAAGATTGTCACACATTTGTTGTTTTTCTCTGGAGCTGTCCATCTTGCCTAAAAAATAGTATTTCTTAATTAAGAATTTGCGACATATAACCCTAAATAGCTTATCTTAGTTCTATGTTGGGGATATGGGTCTAGATTCCCATTTTATTTGGAATGGCTATTTCGTCTTCTTTTCAGTATTTAAAAGGGAAATGTGTAAAAAAACTGAGATCGTGAGCAAACCACATATGTACAGATGGCATTTCACCTTACCTCAACAAAAGTCTTCGGCGTAACATCGGACTGTACAACAGTATTGTTGCAGATAGGCTGCAGTTTCGCTATATTGGAGCCATGCATCGGCTCCAGCTTGCCAGGACTCAGCAGGATAGGCCTTCGGAGGTTGTTCTTGTTCTCCTCCGTGTCCTCTCGAAGAGATATCGTGAATGCTATGAACGGAGTCACTCCATCTCGGGAGGATAAGCGCACTGCAAAAATGGAAATGACCAGCTTAAAATCGTGATTGCCAACTTTATAAAGGCTTTCAGCAGTCGTATTTTGTAAGCTATGATGGACCCATATCGAGAAAATTATTATTTTCCCTAATCCCTTCGACCTATAGATAGACCATTTATCGGGGAAGAGAGAGCATGGGGAGAGAGAGTAGAGCAGTTCCCACGGGATGCGAACGATACCGCGGTTTACAGCCAGTAGGAAATATTAGTTACTTACCCGTATAAGTTTCCCTCGGAATGTACATGTTGTCTCTGATACCATCCACATCTATGAGGAAGCGATTGTCAGGTGGCAGGGGAGCCGTGTCAGTTCCCAGGGGTCGTCTGTCACACACCTCATAGCATACGCAAGCTTGCAGGAGTAGGATCAGGCATACTGTTTGATATGGACCTAGAACTAAAGGTCTCTATCAAGTACAAGTAGATGAGGTTGTTTTGGAAATAAAGGTAACGAAGGGACTTTCCCACTCAATGAACTTTTGCCCGTTAGTAGGCAGACATTGTAACCCAAATGTTTTTTTCTGACTGTAAACAGCCTGTAAAATTAGACCTGTTTCAGATGTAGTCACAACACTGAACAAGCCTGAAAAAGGACACAGGCTAGTTTTTATCGAAGAATGAAAAGTAGACCTCAAATGAGGGTACATAAATTATTATCATCACTAAAAAAAGGCCCTGAATAATTCAAGACTTAAGAAAATGTAAAAAAAAACTCACCAAAAAAGTTCAAATGCATTTTCACCTTGTACTATAAATAAGTGTCATATGGCCACGGGTCGATGTGTTACTAAACTGTCCATTCACAATTAGTACCTATAATCGTCCTGATGCATCTCCCGTGTTTATTGCTTAATTTAAACTAATTAATGCCCTGAAATATGCTGCCAAAGGATTGGAACCTTTATTGTGTTTGTATAGAGTGTATTTTGGAAATCGGGTGTACCTATGTAAAATAGCAATATGATTTATACATCCCTATTGTGTCGTTTGTACTAGAATTTGGCTATAAATAGCCTGTACTACGATTCTGAGAAAAAATAGGATCAATGCAAAACGAGGATAATGCAGTAGTTATGCATTACCCCTGTGGCATATTGGTAGGATCTTTGTCACAATTTCTAAGTAAGTAGCTATAATCAACTGTCTCTAAGTTCAAAGATAGGACAGAATGGAAAAAATAAAATAAAATACCTCCGTACACCAAACATTAACAGAAAGAAAAGCCTCGAAAATGCGAAATGAAACAACAGCAATAAGCTATACTTAATTTGTTACTTTTACTTAGCTAGTAGGTATCTACAACTTAAAACTATGTTTACATCTCAATGAACTGATGTGGTTTACACTGATAAAATCACTCATTTTATATTGTTCAGTTCATAATCTTCTAATCCCTGCGCTTGGAGTTCCATTTGCCCCCGGGAGACACGGGTGCCATGATTCGACGTTCAACTGCAAGAAAACACCATCATGTTATTAGCACACTACGTGGTTCCTACTAACAAGAAGTCCTTACAACGTTTGACGAGATATGGAAAAGAAGTGATATGAAGGGAAAAAATAAACACAAAATAGAACACCGCATTGATGGCTGGGGAAATGTAGACCAAAAATCTACAGCAAACACACCTGTTTCTCCAAAGGTAAACCTGATATACCACGTTGAGCATTATTGATTGATCAAAGTTAGGGAGAAAGTAGGTAAGTGCGATACTTCTATCGAATACCTACATTTTTGAAATAGGATCAGATTTGGGAACTTAGAGCCTCAAGGTCGAAATTTAGAGCCTCAAGTTATTCACAAACCTGCAATATCGTCCTCGTCCTCTTCAGCATTGGTACATTCGTCTTCACAAGGTTCTCTCTGGAATGTCTCGACGTGTTTCTTGCAGAACTTTGACACCTCCTTCCTGTGATGGTGCTTGGCCTAGGATTGGAATATCGATTACTGTAGCAGATGCCAATGAACATACCGTGTGGTAAGAATCGAAATGTGGGATCAAATGATCCCCTTAAAAATGAAATTAGCAGTAAAACCTTTTTTGCGCTAAATAAGGGGTTATTTTTATAAGAATCGCTAAATTATGGTATCCACAATTTCTCGCCCATCTTTTTTTTAATCTTATCTTTATCTTGCTGGTCTCAGAATCTTGGTGTCATTTATTCGCAATCAATATACTTAAAAGTAACTACAAACACATATATCTTAACCAACATTCTAACGCAACTTACATGAGGATCATACATCTCTACTGGAACTCCGTCGACGAGATGGTACCGTTCCCTCCAGCGGAATCCCATTACCTTCCCCTCCTCACAATCCCCGTCGCAGGCGCTCCACTCCTCCCACGGTGAAGTGGGGCATTCTTCCAAAGATTCTTCATCAGTTTCAGTTACTAATGGAGCTTCGCTGTGTAGACGAAAGTGTGATCGTCAATTTGGTCTCCTTAAAGTCTCATAAAAATCTAGTTCAGATATGCATTGCTTTGATTTAGGTATTATTTCGAAGTATGGGTTTAAATGGACATCTTACTCGGGAATCTAAACCAGTTCGTTAAGGAGTAGGTAATTAGGTATAGATGTTGTAATGACGAATATTCCTGTATTTTCTTGCTTGCTCCCAGACCATCGAATTTTTTTCTACTTTATAGCACATTTACCTACCACCTATGTATTAAAATAATGTTAAAGAGAATGAGATGAAATGATGCAAGCTCCATCATCCTTTCTGTATGAGATCATGACATACTACTCTACGTCTATTCTACTAGTCAACAACTAAGCCTCACCGCCCGTCCTCGGCGCTATCTAGATGTGTTTGATACCTGGATGGCTCTGGAGGCTCCGGTTTAGCCTCCTCACTGGTCTCCGGGACTTCTTCTGAAGATTCTGGTGCTTCTGTCGCCGGTGGTTCCTCTATCAAAATAAAAACAGCACCAACTTTTACCTAGTCATTCAATCTAATGTACTCGACATCTACAAAAGTGCTTTGATGACCTCTACTCGTGGACTTTCGACTCTAAACAATAGCAAAATGTGGAACGTAGGAACATACCTGTACTTTCTTCTTCGCAATCTCTGTGGTAAGTCCTGATCAGCTTAATGTGGAATTTTCCGAACGGATGCATCTCTTTTATGTCCACTTCATAAAATGGTGAGTTTTTGTCATACGAACTCATTTCCACTCGACCTATCGAGTCTTGGGGATAGGTTACGATATTAGCTGCCTGAAAAGTTTGTGGCTTGAATAAGTTCTACCTTTGTGGAGAAATATGTATTGTCTCTCTACTCACTTCATAAGACACTCCGCTATCCGTGCCAGCATCCCAAGGATATAGATTAAGCTCCCTTTCATTCAGCCACGTATTATCTTCCTGGCAGAGTTCAAACCTGGTGACTCCTAAGAACCAATCGGGAGAAGGATGCAAAGCTACCACTGCTGAGAACAGGTGATTCTCTTTGTCGACGCGAAAAAAGGAATAAGTAGGTAGACTCATTTTACGATACCCATGGCCCTTGCCTTTTATCAGTGTTCGGACTCCATCGCCAATCTGCAAAACCACATAATTTCATAGAACACGATAAATATCTAACAAGAAAATAACTTTATCGCTTTTACATTACACCTGTTTACATTTTACCTTCTCTCGAATTTCAACTTCCAGATTGCTGGAGTTAGCGTGTTCAGCGAAATCTCTAAATCCTTCCGAAGCGAGGTTTCCAGGCATCCACAGGATATATTCTCCGTTATGAGAAGCTCCAACTAGATCGCTGTACCTTGGAAGCCAGTCATTTTCAGGGTACATATATGGATGGGTGTTGCGAGACCATATACCGGTGAAGGTTAGCTGGAGAAATATTTTTTATGAGTTTGAAACACATCAAATTAAAGCTTAAATAATTTCGATTACACAATATGTGGAAGATACAAAATCTGTCGGAAGCTTTTCCTACAATATAAGTAGGCTATTGATGACAGTTCACAAGCTCCCATACCTCATATTTAGCTTCATCACAGATCCCACATTCGTAGTTCAACTGCGGCGCCACGTCATCAGGCTGCCTCAAGTCCTCACACACTTTCTGTGTTAAAGGAGCTCCATCCTCGTACCATACCTCATCGTTTACGGCCACCATAGCACGCAGAGTGACACAGCCATTGCCTGAGGCAGGGGCTTGCCAGTATACCTGTAAAATAGGTTCTTGGTAGTTGGTAGTCTGAATATTCCTTCCTATGAAAGATTATTAGATGTTTCCAAATAAACCCCTCTTTTCCATTAGCCACTATGCCCAGGGCGGCCCTGGCCCTGGTCCTGGCAGGGCCTGCTATCTGAATAAATCTTGCTGGCATTCTTTGGGCTGGTTCTCTAGACGGAAAAGACAACTGTAATGGGCAATATATTGAAACAAGTAACTTGATCAAGACAAATACCTACCATTTACCAATACTCTTAAAAAACCTGCTGAAGGGGTCTTACCTCAACAGATTTCTTGTAGGATGCCATGGCTTGCTCAACCGAATAGAGACATCTGTCGCTGTACTTAGCAGTGGCAGAATCTTGAGGTCTCAACTCTCCCGGATATAGTGCGATTATTCGCCTGGGATTCCTAGGATCCTGCTTTACATCACCCTCCGCGGATATCATGAAGCCTGTGAAATGGGACTGGCCATCCGTTTCGGTTATTTGTACTGAAATAGCAATGGTCCTTTTATCATATTTTTTTTTTTAAGTTGTCAGAAAAAATGGAAAAAATAAGTCATTAAGATTCTAAATCAATTCATTAAATCTTTATTCTTTAAAAAGGTGGTACAGTCAACACAAAAAATAGATTCACTAGAGAAACTTCTTATCTATCAAATTACGACATAAAGTTACCTGTGTAAAGTTGTTCAGGAATATATGAGTTTTCGAGGCCTATAATCTCTAGCTTGAAGCGGCCATCTGGTTCCGAGGCTTGCGTAGTTGACCCGTATGGTCTTCTTTCACATCGAAAACAAATCACAGTTGGTAAAACTAACACGAAACATAAAATATACATAAAACAGGAAAGTGACATTTTGGCCTGAAGTACAGCCATGCCTCCTTGTTGATAAATTCTACTGCTATACGCTGATCATGCCGAAGCTGTTAAATACTAGGGCATTAAGTAATTTTATTGTCAGATCGAATATCAACAAGGATTGTATTGCTGCCCTAATTAGTTAAATTAAAATGCGTCTTCAGGGTTATTCCTTGTCCAAGTTTGAGTGTGTAGCCACTTTCATACTGCTCATGTAATCTATACTAATATTATAAAGCTGAAGAGTTTGTTTGTTTGTTTGAACGCGCTAATCTCCGGAACTACTGATACGATTTGAAAAAATCTTTCAGTGTTAGATAGCCCGTTTATCGAGTTTACGATAAAAAAATTATACGCGTTCGAAGTTGCGGGTGACCGCATCTTAATTATAAGGTTAAACAAGGCTAAGGAATCAGCTAGTGATAATAATATAGCAAGTACTGCCCGATAGGATTCGTGAATTTTTTGCCAGTGACCATATTAATGACTCTCTGACGTGGGTCAGGGATATGATTATGATGTAGTATAGTGACATCACCAAGTGTTTATCTAGGAATGAAAACAAAAAGGCTTACTATGTTTTTCAATCAATTTTATTTGTATGTATGTATGGTGTTTTCCGCAAACGGAACGCAAACGCTAGAAAATAACATTGTCAATTTTGACAGTTACAGTTCGACTAGAAGTGTCAACAATAAACGGGGAAATTAGACGTAAATTCGCGAGGTGTGGTGTGTTGTGGTGATTGTCTTCGTGTCAAATGTTCAATAAATGTCTACTAAACCAATAAAAATGCCGTCGGCAACAAAAGAGAAGGATTCTACGATCCTCAAGATCGCCGTGGAGATGCTCAATGCTCCCGACAAGGTACCACAGTTGATGGAATTCGATCAAAGCCAGCCCTTATCGAGCATCATACAACTTCTTTGCAAGCCTTGGGGTCTCCCCGACCCTGAGAATTACGCTCTACAATTTTCCGAAAGCAACAACCAGAATTATATAACGGAGAAAAATCGCAATGAAATAAAGAACGGATCTGTTTTACGTTTGGAATTGTCGGCTGCCAAAACTGTCCAGGATATCCTGGGAAAGATAAACAATGCCTCGGAGGTCGACCAAATTGCTGCCCTCACTAAGTTGTCCGTATTAAGCAGTGATCTCACCTTCGCACTTGAATTTATTAACAAAAAAGGTTTGACACTAATCATAAACAATATAGAAAATGGTAAGTTCAAGGGTAAATCGCTCAAATACGCCCTCGTTACTTTTGTGGAACTGATGGACCATGGAGTTATATTCTGGGACATACTTGAAAATCAATTTATCAACAAAGTTGCTAGTTTTGTTAGTAACCAAGCTAATACTCAAGATCCTAAAGTGATTCAGTGTTGTTTATCAATACTTGAGAACATTGTACTTAATAGTTCCAAGAATTCACATGTAGAGAAAGAGATTACCATTCCAAGCCTGATCTCACATTTACAGAACACTCACCAAGACAGTATTATCCAGCAGAATGCTATAGCTCTTATAAATGCAATATTTTCTAAAGCTGACATGACAAAGAGAAAAACTATTGCAGCTACATTATCTTCGAAACAGGTTAGGTCTGTAATTTATGAGAACCTCATTGGTGCCAGTGAGTTTTCTAAGAATGCTTCAGAACAGGGTCTGGGTACTGAACTGGCTCACCAACTCTATGTTCTACAAACACTTATGCTTGGTCTACTAGAACCTAAAATGAGACAGCGAGCTGATGCCCAAGAAAAGGAATCCCAGGAAAAGATCAATGAACTTAGGAAAGTTGCTTTTGAAAATGATAACAACCCTAACATTGAGGTCACCATGAGACGTCCACTTGGGAGTTACTCCAAAGACAAAAAGCTTGGGTTCAAATGCGAGATTGATCCAATAAAAGATTTTAATGAAGTGCCACCTGGAGTGTTAGCATTGGACTGTATGCTGTACTTTGCAAGGAACTACTCAGAAGAATACACAAAAATTGTGTTAGAAAATAGCTGTAGAGCTGATGAACATGAATGCCCCTTTGGCAAGACAAGTGTGGAATTGGTCAAGTTACTCTGTGACATTCTACATGTAGGGGATCCACCTAGTGAACAAGGGCAAACCTATCACCCTCTATTTTTCACTCATGACAGACCTTTTGAAGAACTGTTTTGCATTTGCATAGTTCTTCTAAACAAGACTTGGAAAGAAATGAGAGCTACTGCGGAAGATTTTATTAAAGTTTCCAGTGTAGTCAGGGAGCAAATAAGCAGGGCACTATCATCGTCTCCCAAAGGGTTTGACAAGTTTAGACAAAAGATAAACCAACTGACATATACTGAAATTACTCAGCTATGGCAGCAGGAGAGAAATAACAGGGAAGTATGGGAGTCCCACGCAAGACCCATTGTTGAACTAAAAGAGAAAATAACCCCTGAAATTATTGATCTCATCCAACAGCAAAGATTAGGGGTCTTAGTTGGAGGTACAAGGTTCAAAAAGTATTCAGCCAGAGGTCAAAGGATCAAAGACAAGTTTTGGTTTGTTCGGCTATCTCCGAACCACAAAGTATTGCACTATGGAGACTGTGATGAAAAAAGCACTCCAAGTTTAGAGGAACTTGGTAACAAATTACCAGTAACTGATATGAAGTGTGTTATAACTGGCAAAGACTGTCCACATATGAAGGATTTAAGGGGACGGAAGATAACGCCCCATTTAGCATTCTCTCTGATCATCAAGTCTGCTGAAGTTACTTCTTTAGACTTTGTCGCACCTGATGATCAGATTTTCGACTACTGGACGGACGGTATAAATGCGCTTCTCAAGGAGAAAATGTCGAGTAAATCGTTCGAAAATGACCTGGAAACCCTACTGTCGATGGACATAAAAGTTCGATTACTTGACGCTGAAGGTATCGACATACCTAAGGACCCTCCTCAAATACCTGACGAGCCAGAAGATTATGAATTTTATTACGATAACAATTAAATAGGACCTTGTTTTATTGGTTTTCAAGCTTTTAAGAGAATTAAGATACTATTTGCAGTATCCATTTAGCAAAAATTATAATGACTTAATTAAGAATTATTCTCTTTTTAGACCATAAAGAACAATGCATTATTTTAAAATTTATACGCCTAATCTTCCAGACTTGTAATGTAACAGTAGTCTTTTAAGTTAATTGAATTGCGAATAAGATACCAAATTAGGAATGATATTTTATTATATGTATGGATAGGTGCATCGCCGTGGCTGTGACCGCGGTTCGGAAGCTCCGTTGAATACAAATGAGATTTAGATGACATATACTTACGTGATTGTTAAGTGTAGTCTTAATATTTGGCTGTGTGGTGACGAAATACCGATGTCAAAGTTCTATTAATAATCATAACAATGTAAGACCCTACGGTCGGATATGGGTCCGATTAGTTTAAAGTAATTCCGGCTTCGACATTTTATGCATCCGGTTTATGGTTTCCGAGGAAATGTGATGCAAATGAGAACCTTAATTACTTGTAATAAGGTTCTAAATTATAAGTTCTAAAAATATATAATATAATTATGCGTCGTCAATTCGTCATCTACAAGCTATTGGTTGAAGGATAGGGAATAAAGATATTAATAAATCTATTTTAGTATTTTCAGCTATTAAATGTAAGTCTTAACAAAAGACATATGTTTAGTTTGCCAATCGGCAATATGTGCCCGCGTCTCTAGCGGTATTACTAAATAGAGTCTAAACTTGTAGGCTCTAAGATTCAAATTGGAATACTTGAATATTTTAAAAACATCTGCAGTTTTTATTCTTGATTTTAATATTTGCGCCAATTATTGCGCATTTAAAAATGATATTCTGATCATAATTTCCAATGAAAGTTTTCCATTACATTTGTAAGAGAGCACAAAGTATTTTAATTATAGACTATAGTTTCATATAATTATCTTAAATTATTGTTATAATGTATTACTGATTTTCCATTTATGCTGTATCGACTGAATTCTATTAACTTCCATTTTAACCTAATGTATTGTGGCCATATACCAATATTATATTTTATATACCAAAGATCGTGTCTAAAGAACAAATATATTTAAATGTGTATGTATAAATAAAAGTTATATAGCTACAAAATGTTTTTTATTATGACCATCTTTCACTTGATTTTTGTGCAGTTGATTTTCATTAAATCTTCTTAATGACTAATTTATCCCCTAAAATGAAACCAACCATATGACTATAACTATACTGTAACTGTTACAGCCTTTTTATCGTCCTACTGCTGGACACAGGCCTCCTCTCACACGGAGAAGGATTGAGCATTAATCACCACGCTTGCTCAATGCGGAACTGTAACTACAGGAATAGAAAAAAGATCGACGAAATTTAGAATCTCCTTTATGGAAAGTCGGTTAAAAAGAGGTACCTACAAAAAAAACAAAAACATCACAGTTACATAATACTTTATTTATACACTTAAGTAATTACTGCATTTTGGACACTTCGAACTTGGTGTTAATGATTTCTTCGTCCGAGTCTAGCAATGGTAGGGTACTGGTGGGGATGTTCTCCTCCACCCAGCGCAGATCTGAGTCTAGCGTGTTGGTCTGGTCGGCGGCGTCGCGAGCGTCGGCCGCGTCGGTCGTCGAGTTCGTGCCGCGCATCTTAACGCCGTACGCGTCGTTTACAAATTGTTCTTCTTCTTCTATGAAAGAGAATAAAATATTTTAAAACGTGAAAATTTTGGATGGATGTTTGGTAGTTTTGGTTTACGTAAAAGCTATTGCACAGATTTTGATGAAAACACAGTAAGCTTATCTCGGACCTCTTCTCAACTATGTTGGGGTCGGCAAACTCAAACTCAAAATCGTATATTCAATTTAGGCTGATAAATCAGCACTTTTCGAACGTCAAAAACAAAAGACAGCCCCCAAAACGCCCGCCCTTCACCAGGCTTTACAAGGAGCGCCTGCCTATCTGAACTTCTCAACCCAGTTAGCCGGGCAACCATCGCAACGGGCTCAGTAAGCGTATATGAAAGAATTAATAGCATGCAGGCTATTTTTAATCCCAACTAAAACTATTTTTCTAACGACTTTTGACCCTACCCATCATGCAATATTTCAATATTCCCAACAGTTTCTGTAGCAGAGTGTAATAGTAGATCCTCCTACCACAATTTTCGGGGCCTAGTTTCTAACCCGTCTATGTTACGTTACAGAACAAAATATCAATCGAAATGAGCTCTTTTTTAGAAGTCGGTTAAGTGTCTTACCTTCACCATCATCAGCATTATCGAGCAGAGGCGTGAAGGCGTACCGCTGGTTGTTGTTGGTGGGCCGCCACAGCACCATGATGACGGTCAGGACGCTCGCGAACAACATGTGCCAGTACGCCTCGTCCATCCATACTTCTTTCCATTCCTAGGTTACAAGAAATACGTCGATAAATAAAAGAATAAATATGTATTTATTTTTTGAGTTTTATGCGGTTACTATGCGCCTATTGAGGATTTCTGCGTTAGTCAATATAATTGAAATTCAAATTATCCAGTAACAAATTTGAAAGTGGAAAAGATATAGGTACATTTACATCACCTTTCCTGCCGTCTTCTTACCAAAATAACTAATAAACAGAAAATAACTTTTTAGAGGAGATGCAAGAAAGCCAAGTTTGCTAATGGTGGATTTCAATAACCTCATCATCATCCTTCGAGCCTTCTTCTCTACTATGTTGGGGTCGGTACCAGTCTAACCGGATTTATGCGGTTACTCGGGCCTATATAACCTATCTAGCTAAATATGGAATTGCCTACTGAAGGGAGCAAGATGGATTTCATTTAGTAAATTAATCGCCCTTCATACACACTTGGGGGGGCTACTAGAGCTAATAGGGCTAGGGGGCTAATAGAAGTAGCCCGGCTACTTCTATTTGAAGATTCTCCATAAAAATTAAATGCTGTATACTTACGGTGATACAAGGAAGCACTCTGTATGACTTGATTGAGTATAACATGAAAACCACGGAAGATATCACAGCGAATATCAGCGTGTTCGTGAAATGTCTGTACAACGATAACTTTATGTTGTTTCTGGAACAAATACAAAGAAAGACTTAGCACTAGTGAAAATTATACGATAATCATGGGCCTAGAAGAAATACACCTAAATATGAATGGAATCAAAATCGAATCTTAAACACCGTTTTCACACTAGAGGATTTTCCACTCGATTTTTTTGCGCGTAACATTGCAAGCGGAAAAAATAAAAAATCTGTAGCGCGGTTTTAAATGTCATCTTTCCTGTTGGCATACCATTTCAGTTTCTGATAGCAGACAGTTTCATCAATTTGTTTTGATTTTGGACTTCCCTATCATGTGTCCAGACAACTAAGATTTGTATAAAAAGTCAAAAATTGCTATTAATTTCTGTCACAGGCGTTTTTAGTCACCTTAAAAACTAAAAATGATTTTCACATTATTTCAATAAAACACTTTTACAAAGTTCTCATTAGCCTTACCTCCTCAACTGCAGCGTCCTCATAGTATGTGCGAGTGACACAAACACCCACCAGCATATCGCACTGTCTAACAGTGACAGCGGCACTTCAGACAGTAGTAAGTCCCATATGGAGTCTTTGGCCTTAAAACACTTTAAAATAGCCTCGTTTCTTACCTCCTCAACTGCAGCGTCCGCATAGTGTGTGCGAGTGACACAAACACCCACCAGCATATCGCACTGTCTAACAGTGACAGTGGCACTTCAGACAGTAGCAGATCCCTGTTGGAGTCGTTAGCCTTGTGGTGCAGGCGTAACCACGCGTTGATGCCGCCGAGGATGCCCCATAGGACTCCCGTGCCTACTACGCGTTGTAGGGCTGGGCCTAGGCGGGGTCTGAGGAAAAGAATATATACAATTTAAATAAATCTTTTTGGAAAAGCTTTGGGGTGATTTACATATTTGATGTTTTTTATATACCTAACATTTATTCTTGAGTGGATAAGAACATCCAACATTTTCGAGAAAAGTCATTAAGCGTGTCTAACCCAGTCTATGAAAGTTCGCTTAGAAATTAGTTTTACATTGAAGAATTCAAATTCAGTACTAAGATTATCAAAACCTGTTTTGAAGATATAAAAAGAAACATATTTGTTGAACTTGTGTTGAATTATTGCAGACCTATTGTAGTTAAGTTTAAGAGAGGGCTTACTTGACAATTCCAAATCCTAAGGACACAATGATGACCAGCATCCTCGCTAGCGCCCTCTTCGCCACTGAGATCCACTCCGCAAACATGTACACCTCCGCGTTGAAATAACTGTAAGAACAACATGACATTAAATAATTATAGACAAAAAAGCTAATTTTATGTAATACAAAAGCAGATCGCTTGATTAAAGTCGATGTATGTTTGCTTCATGAAATACATTTTAAACAATTATTTCGGAAAGCATTCCAGGATTTTCGTGCTAAGGGGTCACCCCTTAGAATTGGGATTGTAAAGAGATCAGATAAGAAATACTTCAATATAAAATCATGATTAGGTACATGACAAACATGGATTATGGTTACACTGAGGAATAAAAAAGGCATAATCATACATTTTAATCGATTTAAACTTGGATTAACTTTACTCTGTTTATTAAGAAGTGGGTAAGAATATACTTGATTTTTAAATCAGGATATATTATTTTCATACCAAAACACCCACATCAATACACAACTTTAAAAGTCATAAAAAACTCACCCAGAACTATTAATAGACGAATAAACGCCGTAGTAAGTCGCACTTTCGACCATGCCTAACAACGCGACGCCACCTATCCAGTACTGTATGCGGAGTAGATCCCGCCATTGTAACCAACAGACTAGCAGCCAGCCGGTGCATAGTAGTGTGTATACTCCGCACATTACACCGAAGAACTGCGGACAAACAGATATTTTTGTATAGAATATAACTTAATGTTATTAGAGATTGATCATCTCATCTGCCGAGCCTTTTCCCTGAGATTACACAAAAGGAACTGGTGTTACAAAATATACATAAAAAGATATCTCTAAATCATATCTTATACTGATATTGTTAAGCTAATGAATTTGTTTGTTTACTCAGGCGATTTGAAAAATATTTCAGTATATAAAAATAGTTCATACATAGCTCATTTATAGAAGAAAACTAAGTATAGACATTTTCAACACACCCTGTTTATTTAATGGAGTTTTGCTGCTATGAAGTGATTTTGAAGAATATAAAATAGCATTTTACTTAGAATAACGGTTTTTAATGTAAAACTTGATTGCTATTTAGTATCGTGATATCGGAGAACTTTTAATAAAAAGTATTGATTATTTCAAGTATTATTTTTGGTCACGTTTCTTTTTCACATTTCTATAGGCGCAGTTTTTTCTAAACTTACCGGTAACAACGGCCATATGGCAGCAGACAGGTACCCCGAAGGCGCCGCCATCTCTATGCTGGCGACGGCTTTGAACTGCTTGGTGGATGTGAGGGTCATTTTCAGCACGTATATGCCTTCAGTGTCCACTGTTAGTAGCGTGTGGCGGGCTGATTTCTGTGGGAGAGAGAAATTAGTTTATTTTGCAAGTTATTTTTTTGTATGGAAGAAGAAATGAAAATCCCACCAAAAACATTAAATGTAAAAAAATGCCAAGTCTCTCGATGCAGTCTTTCCATCGTAAAAAGTTTTGAGATCTCATAGAAGCCAAGTCCTATTCAAAATATTTTGTAGTTATAAATCAACATTTAGTAATTGTATCAATAGTTTTCTTTATATTATAATTATAGTGACTTGGCAATGAGCACAAGAAGAAACAAATAAAACGGCATATTTGGATTTAATTTTCTTTTGGTTTATCCGTGTCGTCCCAACCGAATTTCGGCAACGGCAGTCAGTCTTAGTGTACTCTCGATTCATTTACTTTCTTAAGCGATGGCCCGTAAGGTATTCTTAATTATTGTATTGGAGCATGTAGTCGGTAGTGACCATCATGATTCACATCTGATCACTGGTCTCGTCAGAATATTTGCACATAATTCCAGGCAGCAAGCAGCTTTTAATTTGTGCTCATTGCCAAGTCACTATAATTATAATATAAAGAAAACTATTGATACAATTACTAAATGTTGATTTATAACTACAAAATATTTTGAATAGGACTTGGCTTCTATGAGATCTCAAAACTTTTTACGATGGAAAGACTGCATCGAGAGACTTGGCATTTTTTTACATTTAATGTTTTTGGTGGGATCTCATTTATTTTTTGTAAGTGTATTTCTTTCTTTTTTTTCACGTTCCATTACACTATATTTACAATTACTACTATAACAATATATTAATAGGGCTTAAACTTATATATAAATGCATATATAATTATATATATATATATATATATGTATAATAAATAACTAACAAACTAAATAGAACTAAACTAACTAACAAATAACTAACTAAATAAATATATATCTACTAACTTACAAACTATAACTAGCTAAACTAAACTAAATAACACGTAAAGTTCTCCGAATATCAATTATCACTACAATATTTTTTAGTTTCGAAATAGTTTTTCATAGACAGATGGCGCTATCAAATTAAATTTTTCGAATTATTTTGCAGTACTACTTAGACTGCGCTTTGTAACGAAACCATAGCGCGATTCAGACAGGTACAACGCCATCTATCGAGCGCGCATACAATATTTATCACAATACAATGGAGTTTTAGCTTTATTAATTTAATGAATTATGAACTTTATGTATTAATTTGTATTAATGATAGTCTTTGTATTACATTTATATTATTCTTTTCTATTCTATGTATGTATTCATCCAATTGAATAGGTTCTTAAACAACGAACAAAGTTAACAATGCAGTCAAAATCCATACATAATGTTCTTGCCACACCGCAAATATAAAATTGTTTTCTATTGCATATAATTTTTTAATGTTTTTATAATTTTTCCTTTATATGTGGCTAATAACCTATCTTGGTGCAAAATTTGAAGTTTCTAAGTCTGCTAGAAGTACCTTAGATTTTTGATGATCTGTCAGTGAATCAGTGAGTCAGTGAGTGACAAAATGGTGTAACTTTGATCGACCGTAACTCCTAAACTATTAATTCAATTGGCATGTAATTTCGAACTTAAGCTTGTTCTAATGCCTACTATTATTCACCGAAAACCTAAACTCCTAGCTTTGTCCACGTCGAAGATATAGGAGGGGCGAAACAGCCGCGAATCGCTTCGAGAAAAGATGGTACGGCCGTGCCCGTTTTGCTCGAGACTTGGCTGGGGCACTGCCGTGCCCCCAGATGGGGAAAAGGCAGGATGAAGTTGATTTACATATTTCTGTTTTCAGGTGAAATTGTTATAAATATCATCATAATAAGCCTTACCTTTTCCTTTTCAAACTTTTGTTGATCAAGTTAAGTTCGCTGGGAACAATTTAAGATATAAACCTTTTGAATTTGTTCATTTTCTACAATACTGAAATCTCACCAGGTTACTAGCCTTTCCTCAACTATATTGGAGTCGGCATCCAGTCTAACCGAATGCATCTAAGAACCAGTATTTTATGTATAGAGCACTTCAATCCAGTTACCTAGGGAACCCGATACCCCTTGGTAAGACTGGTGGTCAGACTTTCTGGCCTCTAATTACCAGTAACGACTGCAAAGATGTTCAAATGACAGCCGGAATACGATAATTGAACGTGCCTTCCGAAACATGGAGGCCTGGAGGCTATAGGTTTTTTTGCCGATGTTTGTCTTTCATTAGTTCTCTGATGATGCAAACAACTGATATGTGGTAAAATAATATACTTACCGACACTGTAGGTACCCCATCCTTTTTCGTGACCTCAGGCTGTGTCGGTTCGAGGAAGATGATTTGATTTGGGTGCTGGCAAGTGATCTTTGTCTTCTCTTCTCTTATCACTGAGATAGTCGTGCCGTTTATATCGACGATTGAGCGCTCGATTCTGTTTGAACATGCTACTACTTGCTGCAAACAAAAATTGGTATAAAGTCAACATTGAATAATCTATACTAAATAATATTGTAAGGCTGAAGAGTTTGTTTATGTGCTTGAAAGCGCTAATCTCATTTTTTCAAATCGGTCTAGTAACTACTATTTATGCTTTCAATATAGCCCATTTATTCGCAAAGGCTATGTTTCTCATCCGGGTGCGCGAAGTACGGGAAGCACTTGCCGGGGCCAGTGAAGTTAAGCATTGACACAAATGTCTATAAGTAAAAGGAAACGCTGTCTGGTTTTAAAATAATCCTGATCATGATAATTACCATTATAAAAAAGCGTTGAGAAAATGCGAGATAGACCGGGAGAAATAGCCTGTATAAAAAAAATACGGCCATTGAAAGTTTTTCAGTTATTTAGCACAGATATTCTTAACAGTGGAAGGGTTTACGTTAAACATAAAACAACCTTTACCTAGTCAGAATAAGTTTCAAAATACAATAGCTCTATTCCTAGGTAAAGTCGTAGACTAAATATTTAGCTAATTACAAAAAGGGGTTACTGTAAAAACTGTACTATATCTACTAGAAAATTGCGTGTAAACATAAGCGTATGACTAAGCTTATTACTAAATATTTATGCCCATGAAACTGGGGATAAAGCTTTTTCAATTTCAGCCTTATTTATGAGAATATAAGGATGAGAATAGTTTCGCCAAAAATTAATAAAGTGGTAATAATAAATGCATGAGATTTAAAATTCTTCTTAAGGCCCCATTTTTTTACTAGTTTGACTAAACTATAAAGTTATTGTTGCTGTAGATTTTAGCAAACCTATGTGGCCTATGTGGTTTCGCTGACTATAACATCAGAGTACTAAACTCTATTTATATCAGTTAAGTAAATTATTCGGTAATTAAATCGGTTAGTTTGTATGTACTTTCTAAATATAGGTATTTTGGACACCAATTGATAAAATGGTGAAGGAAAACCTCTCGAGGAAACTTGGACTATCAATATACTTGTACTACTTACTTTATTGTCTGAAATCACCTAACGCTCAATCTTCTCCGTGTGAGAGGAAGCTTGTGTGCGGGAAGTAAATTAGTAATATGGAAGTGTTTTTTCTTTCCTCTTTTCCGTTTTTAATGTTAGTACGTGCAGAAGTTCCCTCATGACATAGACAATATATATAAAAAAAGTATTGATGCATACCTGTTCAAAATAATGCAGGTAATCGGGTGAACATCTAGTCTTGGCCCACTGGTAGTTGATCGTCACATCAGTGGCATTCACCATATCACATTTGACTGAAAGAAAATGTCTGCAATTTTAATATAATAATAATGGCGACCTGGCCGATTGTGGGCCACGGCTGCTGTTCTCATATAAGAAGCCAGCTGCGCAGGACATATTACAGTGCACAAGCATTTGCGCAGACACAGGTGCATTCACTATTCCTTCACTCTCATAGCCCGATGGAACGGTAGGACCAGAGGAGAGAACTAATGTTCACTTATAATGATCACTAATGTTATAGGTATTAGGTAAGACTTCAAGGAGTATCTTGATATTCAGATTGAGGAGGTCAGATAAGCAGTTGCCCCTGTAAAATATAGCTGCATAGAGTTGTCTGGAAGCTGACCACAATATAGTTGAGCAAAGGCTAAGCAGATGATTCATATTTATTTCTGATTTTGCAATTTGGCGCTGACATAGTATTATCATGAGTGCAAAATATGACAATATGACAATATGACGTCAATAGCCATTTAGATATAAGTAGCATTATTATTATTTGACATTGGACAAACAAGGGAGAAAGTAAATGCGTTGTATGAAAGGTCAAATTGTTTTGCCATCTAGTGTACCTAGTTACAAAAGCGCATATTAGTATTGTCTTTCTGAACATCTGTTTTATAAAACTGTATAAACAAGGCTCTTATTAAACTAATTATACGTAATTGACTTATTTAACATGTTTGTTATTTGTTTATGAGTTGATCTAAAGGACATGTAGAGGTAGAACAGACTAACATTTTATGTGTACCTATGTGTGTGTTTGTCACCTCTTCATGACCATAAGACTGAACCAACTTTGATGGGGCTAGGCTAATAAGCTTCTTTTTATTCAGGTGCGGAAAGTTCCCTTGTAGAAGCGGGTGAAATCGCTAGTGGAGGCTAGTTTTGCATATATTTACTACTAACACAATATTACCGCTATGGACGTAACATTATTACTACCGTATCCATTCAATACAGATGACACTGCAGTTGTATACAAACACAATTCAACATTAGTCACGACATACTAGAACCCTGTTAAACTGATAACAATAGGTTTTATCTTAAAAGCATCAGATAACTTGCCTATGTCCAGTGATAAGATACTATCTTACATGCACCGTTATTGAATTAAATATTGGCAACAATAGTTAGAAAATCTTAGAAATGCCACACCTTCATCCTGATAATTTGTGTCACATGAAAAGAATAGACTTTTAAATACATATTTTTACTCATATTTTATGTAATTTTTTAACTATGTATAATAAAACAAAATAAGAGCCAGACAAGCATGTTTGGGTGCGTCATATCAGTCAATTGATAATGAACTAATGGGTCAAATGATTTGAAAATCAATTCAAAATGAATCCTATTAGGACAGATTTGATACCTACAAAGGCATATACATATATTCTCATTTGTGAAATTATTGAATTACCTAGTTGAATTAAAGAGTAGTGTACCTACTGGCTGGCCACTTGCAACTTTAAAAAGTTTATATTGAGTGTACTTATTGCCTAAGCCTAAGCTATACCCACAAGGATAAATGGTATTTGATAACAAAGGTGGGTACTTCAGATTTCTAATCCTAATCATATTGTTTGTTTAACTATTCAACAAGCAATAATTAATAACATTCAAGAATAACCTAGAATATAAGGCTTTTATATTTGCCAATTTGAAAATACCGAAAATTCATCATCTGCCTAGCTTTTTCCCAACTACCTTGGACCTTTGATCTGTAGATCTCTACAACTCAATTACCCGGTCAACCTGGTACTATTTGTTAGAACTCTGCAGACTTTCTGGCTTCCACCGACCCATAGCAACACCTAAATCATTTGAATTCAAAATTGTTATATCATCATGCAAACAATTTAAGATACCATGGCAACCAACTACACACAGGACGGATATGAAGCTTATAATCAGGCAAATTGTATTTTATCTACGAGTTATCACCTCTCAAAACTATACCTACAACAAAGAATTTATATTGCAACAAAAACCAATTAGCTTCAAAGCCTTGAATAACAGAGTTGACGATTAACAGTCTCAGTTAGGAGTGTTTGCAATTTAAATTGCTGATAAAAGCAGTATATTGTTAATTTAATTATTTTGTTTCGAATTACACAGTCTGAAGAAGTTTTATTACTGAAATCTTATTGCAATTACAAACATGTGGTAATTGAGACTTCAAACTCAATGTTTTTTTCTACAGGAACATCCTAATTTAACCAATGGGAGTAGTGCATACATCCTGCTTGTAACAGGAATCAGTAGATCTCCTTTTAATAAATTGCATATTTAGTAATATGTCCATGGTTCACCAACGGACCAATAAAAAAATAAGCTATTGATGATGATAGCAAAAAGTTTTGTAGATCTGTTGACCTCTATTGTTTGATAAACTTTTTTTTACAGTTGGTGAGGTAATCTAATAAGATTCAAATTAAGAACTAATGTTCGTGATTGGCTACAAATGGTGTAAAACTAATACAAACATGGTGAAAATAAAGCAGATAAAGAAGAATTATTTTAACTAATAGAATATAGTACTTACACATTATAATGAGCTGAGAATCCTTAAATAGTGACTTAGCTAGTGTAAACACACAACTGTCCTGAAATTAAAATTAATAAAAAAATCATAAACAGGGTTTGCAGACCTTCTTTTTGATATCAAATTTAAAAATAGAACTTTGAAGCAGTAACTCTATGGCTTGTGAGGATTTAGTTCATGAATCTTTTTTTAATAAACATTAAATTAATGTATATAATAGCAGTATCTATAGTTTTACTATTGAAAAGATAAATATAGGAAAGTAGAACATATATAAAGAACTATTGTTGTTCATATCTAGAGGAAAAAAACATTTTTTTAATACTTTTCCTGTTTTCATTCCTATCAATCAATTGTATGAATGTATACTTCTTTTGAGGTTTTAAAACAGGTAAAATGATTTAACATGCTAATTTTTACTGTATTTACCTATCTTTATAGCTATTTATATACTCGAGCATGAAGGAATGAGTCAGAAAAATATACACAAGTGGTTTCATTACTAGCTTATCAAACGTTTGTAAATGAGCATAATAAATTTGTGCCTACAAACGATGTAATTATACTATTAACACTGTGTAATTTAGTGAACTATCATAGTGGGAAAAATTAAATCTCACCCCGTTCAGCGGTAAATCCCATTTTCCGATGTCCGAAAAACTGTGCGTTACTTTGACGATTGCCACAAAAAATATGAATAGGTTCCGCAACATTGTGATTGTTTGAGGCGGAGGAACCACAATTTATTTTATTATCAACGACAAACTACCAAACACCATTTTAATTTGATTTTTAATACAAATAACAATTCTTTGGAGGATAGGAAACGCATTCACTTGACAGACATTTGTTTGACAGTAGTGCATTTGACATTGGTTAGTTGACGTGACTCACTCACACATATGAAAGAAAATTGATGCCATTCGGCCTTGTCACTCCTTTCTCTATTGCATTTGCTTACGAGTTTTAAAATATGCTTTTAATTTTAATATTGATCGTGTGTACATTCAATTTCGGACATACGAGGTGTAAGATATATTTATTAATGAAATGATGGAAGATTTAATAACTGATGCTTAGGTTTATAATGCCTATGGTCTACGCTTTGACGTCAAAGTCATAATTAAAAAAATAATTGACAGGACCTATGGTTGTCGTGTCAAAATATTTTTGTTTTGTTCTTCGTATAATTTATTAAAAATCGCATAATATGTCATAATTGTAATGTTTTCTATTTATTTAAATGTTAAGTTACGTAAATTAATTATAAAAACACTGAATACTTATCATGTTTTGGTGATACAACATCCATAGTGTGGTACCGTGGTAGTCATGTCAGATTGCGCGCTGGTGTCCAATGTAAGCGAACACGATGCGAGTATGGACGTGGGGAACGACAAGTCTCTATTCGAGCCCTCTGTTGAAATGATGGTAAATGATTTTGACGACGAGAGAACACTAGACGAAGAAGAAGCATTAGCGGCGGGAGAGCAACAGGATCCCAAAGCAGAACTCAATAGCCTTCAGCGAGAGGGGGATATGCCCTTGGAGGAACTTCTAGCACTATACGGATACGACAGAAGCATGGACAAGCCCATACCTGAGCAGGCCCCGGAGGTGGTGCCCGAGGAGATTGAGAAGACAGAATCAGCATTACAGCAGTTATACAGTGAGACTACTAGTCCAGAAGCCACGAGATGCCTTAGGTCAGGGTCCAGACCGCCTTCAGAAGAAGAAGATGACTATGACTATAGTCCCGATGAGGATGACTGGAAAAAGACTATTATGGTTGGTAGTGACTACCAAGCTGCTATCCCTGAAGGTTTATGTAGCTATGATGATGCATTACCATATGAAAATGAGGACAAGTTGTTGTGGAACCCAACTATGTTAGAAGAAAAGGTAACAGAGGAATATATGAAGAAAATATGCGCTATGAACTCGGCAACAGGAATAGATGCTGTTCCTCGAGGGAGACAGTTGCGAGATGACGAAGAAGCTCTGTACCTGCTTCAACAGTGTGGACATAATGTGGAGGAGGCCTTGAGGCGGCGGCGCATATCTGCCCAAACTCCTGCACATGCAAGTCTGTGGTCAGAAGAAGAATGTCGCAACTTTGAAAATGGGCTAAAAGCCCATGGCAAGGACTTCCATTTAATCAGACAGTACAAAGTAAGGACTCGGTCTGTTGGTGAACTGGTACAGTTTTATTACATTTGGAAAAAGACAGAACGGCATGATATATTTGCAAACAAGGCTCGGTTGGAGAAAAAAAAGTATACAATACACCCGGGCCACACAGATTATATGGACAGGTTTTTGGAGGAGCAGGAGGCATCAGGACCTGGGGTGGTTAGACCAGTGTCACCTTCTCCGATGATGGAGTTTGGTCCCTCTCCTGCAACACAGCCTGACCCATTGGCGTTGGGTGAAAAAGAGGTGTTTTCCCAGTTAAACGCCCACACCCCACCTCCACGAGCCTTGTCTATGGAGGATCCAGAACCTCCAACAGGTTCCTAATCCATGTATTATTGGCAGAAGCCATTCGTAGCAAGCACTGTTTGTAACATACTTAATTATGTTGTTATTAGATATAAGTGTATTTTTTCCTTATTCATGAAACTAATCCAATTTTGTTTTTGTAACACTATTTTATATAAAGGACTGACTAAGACCCTTTTTTTGTATTTTAACATTTTAAAACAGTACAATGTAAATAATAATGCTGTAAATTATGTTATGTGTTTGTGAATAAGGGAATTATGCTGAATGAAATGAATGTTTGTGCACTCATCGGAAGATGGGAGGTGTATAAAATTATGTGGTAATTGAAATAAGAATAAACAGTGCAAATACGTGTGTCACTTTATTTTAACACACCTTTTTCCTTTTAATTACTCAAGACTTGTTACTATTTCGTTATTGAATTGTAGGTATATTGATGAGATCATTGGGTTTGTACCATGGAGAACAAAATGACTCTTTACTCCGTGGTTTGTGCGTACCTACATAATGTAGATCTGTCTACATTTTCTAAAATGAAATACCTAACTTTTGCGCGCCAATTCACAAATGAACATGATGTAGGTCAGGTATCTACAATACAGTCATGTGAATTGGCAGAAGGAATTTCAAGAGGTTTTACAAAGATTAGCATGAAATGTGATTCATAAGGAAAGACCTATTATGATAACAAGAAGCAGGCAAAGTAATACTGCAACAAACATCTAACTTATTTGTGCTAACTTTTTACTTTGTCGTAGTTTTGTTGTTTATACGAGTTTCGTTCAAAAATATATTGATGCTAGCCTTAATAAAAAATTAAATATCTAAAGAACCAACGCCTTTACTCTTTATGCATAGGCATTTTATTTTCTAATGGGATTTTATTTTACAATAGCTAGGTGGGAATGGAAGTATAACCTTGAAAATATATAAAGAAATAAACGGATTAATCCTTATTCAAAGTTAACAAACCAGAAGTTTAAGAGTAAGGCATAACATAGAAATCATTAAGTAAAAGTGAAACTCCCACGAATTTGGTACAGCCATTATGGAGATTACTCGTAACAAATAGACAGACAAAATGATAGATAGATTAAATGATTGAAGTTTAGTCTATTTGTGTTTTCGGTACCGACTAATGAATGGGTTTTAATATTGGGGTTTTGTCTTGAGATTGATGCTTTTTGCATCATGATGATGCTTCATGCAAGATGACCTACATAGTAAAAGGCCCATGAACAATGCAATTTTTTTTTTGCATATGACAATTGAATTGATATGACAGATGACAACACTTGTCTTGTCACTGTTGCGAATGTCAAGTTTCTACGAAAACGAAATAAAGACCAAGTTGAATTTTAATTTTACTCATTATAAAAATTGATGACTAAGAAATTGAAAAGGAGCTATCATTGTTGAGTGTATCTGTTTTGCTTCTATATAAGTAACTACAAGATATAAGCTTTTGCGGGATAATTTATACATAACATAGGTTATATTGATTTACTTCGTCAAAACCTAAAAAATTATGACTGAGAGCCCCGATATGTCGGAGAAAGAGATTCTCAACGATTTTAATGAAAATTACGGTAAAGTCCGAAAACTGCTGGACGAGGACAGCAAAAATGACCCGGAAAACGAGCCTTACATGTCTAAATACAAAGCCAAAGGAATCCTTGTTAGTATGTGCGACAGTTTGAAGAAACTTCTCAGTGGTACCACTAGTTTGGATGACATAAAGCTCCATGCTATGTTAGGAACTGTATTACTGAATATTGGGGTCATTGACATGGAAACTGAAGAGCTAACATCAAGTGAAAGAGTTTTGACAGAAGCTGTGGACCTGCTTTCTACAAACTCCTCTAAACCAGAGATAATAATCACTCTTATTAATGTTTATAACAATTTAGGTATACTGTGGTCTAATCGCGATGCCCCTGATAAGGCTAAGACATATTTGTTGCATGCTAAAGAGTTGTATGAGAATTTTAAATGCACATTGCAGTTGCCGTTACCCATAGAGCAGATTGTAAGCCCTACAGGAGAAAGTCCTCTGGGAGATATGATGTTACTAGAGAAAGCACACACATTAACTCTTTACTACTTAGCTCAAGTATATGGTTCTTTGAAGGAGAATTTAAAATCAGCAATTTATTGTCATGTAACTTTACGCAGACAGTTACAGTACAATGATTATGAGCCCATAGATTGGGCATTGAATTCAGCAACATTGTCACAATTCTTTGCTGAGCAGAATGGATTTTTCCAGTCGAGGCACCATTTGGCAGCTGCTTCTACAATTCTTGAACAATATGAAGAGAAACTGGGGTCAGCTGAGAATAATGATGAAGTATTTCTGGCAAAGATAGAAACATTTAAGCACAGGTCAGCTGATGTGGCCCGGTGTTGGGCCAAATACTGTATCTTACTCATGACTTCATCTAAAGCTAGGCTTATGAGTGATACTGAGCATTTAACCGAGTCTATAACAGGTAAGAATAAAAGTACAACAGTTATTTCATTGTATTCAAGTCTGACTTTGTTATAAGTACTTATTAATCAACTCTATTTCTTATGTTTACAGATATGTCGAATCTCAAATTGGAAGATAATGAAAACATTTGTGGAGGAGACATTACCAAGTTAGTCTTCACAGATATAGATGTGTCAAAATATGAGAGCAAGATTGGGGACAAGTTTCTTCTGACCTACCAGGATGCCAGAGAAGTATTTCTGAACTGTCAAACTTGGCTGAATAAGGCTAAGGAGTACTATAAACTTGATACCCTAGCCTCAGATTACATAGAACTGGTACAAGACAGCTCCCAGTCATATAGTTACCTTGCTTTCTTTGAGGAAGACGACGAAAGGCGTGCAAAAATGCACAAAAGACGTATTGACATGCTAGAAGACTTATTAAAAGAAATCAACCCAGTATACTACCTTCAATACTGCAGGCAACTGTGGTATGAACTTGGCGAGGTCTACTCAGACATTCTAAACATCAAACTCGAAAAACTCAACAGATCAAACGAAAAACCGACTCCACACGCGTTGAAGAAAATCAACAGTCTTTGCGAAAAGAGTATCGAAAATTTCGATCACTTCATTGATTCTGTTAAGGACAAGAATGGCGTGATGCCGGCGAAATTGACTTTCGAATTAATACGGCCTGTGATTAGTGCTTACGCCTTCATTGGTAGATGTAGCATGAAGAAGGTTGCAGTTGATAAACTGACACAGTTAAGGAATGTGCAAAAGAGTTATGATAGCTATCAGGCTGTGGTCGACATTTGCTCTAACTGTGAAGATGCAGCGGCTATGATGCATGAGGAATTCTCCTTATGCCAAGAAATGGTTAAAATACTGCCTATTAAAATAAAGAGGCTTCAAATTGAGACAGCTGAATAGAAGATTTGCATACACTGTGGTTGTTCACACTATAATGTACAGCAATATATGTATGTTGGTATACTCAGAATGCTTTTAAGATGTTGCTTTTTAATTCAGCAAACTACCAGAGATGGTTATTTTAGTATGTGCAGGCACAGATGGTTAATTTGTAGATAGACTTTGTTTAATTTTGTGTTGTTTTGCCTGACTGCCAGGAAGGGTTGTTAAGTGATGAACTGCTTAGGGAAAGCGTGCAGGGACTGGCTTTTAATATACGAAAGTAAATAATGTTAATTACCTATTTCTTTTTTTTAACGACGTCAAAAGTCATCAAATGATGTGAGGGAGTGTCAGACTCTTACTGACTAAAAACCGTCGTGTACCGTCGTAAGCCTTTTATGTACCAGGGCCGCGGTAACTCTTTCCAACTTTCCCGCAGCCCCTTCAGGCCTTGGCTGCTGGGCACTGCTGGGTTATTACTTATGCCTGGAATGGTTTTCTCCAAACTTTATGGCAGCTCAAAACGTAGCGCCAGACGCTGCATTTTAGGTATCATGCACGTACTTTTACTGCTCTGAGGTCGCCGTTAAGTTTGCCGACACTTCCATTCATAAAATATGTATTTGCTAACAACTACCTATTGTGGTTGCTGAAACTATTTAGTTTGTAAAATTAATCGAAGGCTCAACATTAAAGCGTTAAATCTTCCCTTACTTAATTATGTTAATTCTTGTATTATTTCAATGAAATTAGGGCCCATTCTCAGGGTATTTGTAAATTATGGTATTTAATCTAAAAAAAAATGATTAATTAAATTTTTAGCACCTCATATAACGGTTTTTTCAGAAGTACCCGTGTTAAATCTAGGTTTAAATCATTGACTATTTTCAATGTGATAGTTTAGACGTGGTACCTATGAAATATTTAGTTTCATCTGTGGTTGTTTTAATACCCCCGTTCCTATTTGGGGAAAGCCTTGCTTTTGCTTATAATACCTACCATTGTAACAAACCTGGCATTTTGAACATAAGTAACTCATAATACTGGCTATTTCTGTTGTTGGAAATAAATGTTACAGATTTTTTTTATTAAAAAAGAAACAACACATAAATTTCATTTTTTTTATTATGAATATCTTATCCATAAATACATTAGTTATTTTAATCATTTTCCTATGTAGGGCTATTGCAGGCAGCCGATATATCCATGATTCAGTTTTTACAATATGTGAGAGGCGCACTGCGCAAAAATTGCATACCATAGACATAGAAGTTTGTAGAAGATAGATGGCGACACTGTTGCGATTTGTTTTATGATCCTTCTAGCCTCAGCTGCCTGTTAGATCCCCTATTTGCTAGTCAATTTGGTACATCATGAGAAGTCATATTCTTTAAAATCACAATGTGTTCAGTAGCAATCATAGTTAGTAATATTAATTAGTCTTATAATTAAATTAAGCTATCTAAACCCTGCCGATTGTCACAGCACATACTACTTGGAACGTTATTACAACATCTATTTTTTGGACATAAACAAATAACTTAACAGTCTGCCTAAAATCCACCTCGGTTGAATAATCTTTTAATCTAGGTAGGTACAGTAAATCATAGTTTGATAACCATGGTTTTATCATGGGGTTATCTATTGATCTGTTTATTAAGTTTTGTAATAGATAGAGCATTAGGTGGGTAAATATGAAGGTATGTCCCAGTATGTAACTTTTGTAGTTAAATTGTAAGTAACCTTTGAAGGAAATTGCCAAAACAATTGGTGAAGATTCATTCCTACTATTATTTATTTTAGGGACCACCTTATTGTTTAATTTTCATTTGCTGCATGCTTACAATCGTCTACTGCTACATATTTTTTAACTCTAAGATGCAGTTTCCTCAAAGTAATTTTGCACGATTGCATTTTGCAATGAAATCTTAGATTCATTGACTCTAGCTAGACCAAGGAGGAAAACTCAATGTAAGTTGTGACACAACATAGATATTATTCAGTACCTATCTAAGCGATTTCTAATGGCCAAGTGGAATAGCTGAGCGACAATTTTGTAATGTAAAAAATTTATTCGTAACGGTTTCCTAAGTAGGTAAGATCGTAGTATTATTTACTAGGCTTTCTATTACCTTTGTATTTAGACTGGGGAAGCTGTTTGCCTATATCCCATGTATGAAACTGCAAAAATAGGAAGCCGTTGATCTCCCCTTAAACTGGCATCAGAATCTTAGCTTAATCTCGGAATCTAAAGTCATAGTTTGGCATCAAAGTTTTTGGTCATAAAACCTGGATAAACTTAGATCTATTTTGAGAACGTCTAGGAAAACAGACCTAATCCTAAACCGAGGTTGGGTAATGTTAGAACTATTTGAAAGTGAGCCAAATTGCACTAATAGGTACCTACATTACATTCCTTAGTGCAACTTCTCCTTTTTACTCATACTAGCACTTAGAAGTCTCAGTATTTGGTTCACAACTATCCTTAGAACTAAAATCATAAATACGATAGCTAGTAAGATCACAGCTGCTACATCAATAAGGTTGTATTCTATGAAGGTGAGGTCCCGTGCGGCAGAATGCAACGGGTCTTGATCACCCCATCGAATGACCCTTTCGACCCAGTATACGGCTGTGTCTAAGGGATCTGCAATCCTGTCTTGCCACATTTTGGAAGCCCGTCTTGCGCTTACTCGCATTCTGAAAAGAAAGAGATGATTGTTTAATAATTTTTCTAAACATCCTTCTTATTATGGCCACCCATAGGCCATACATGGTAGAATATTGGACACCGAGACCCTTCTAGCTAGGGAGATAACCCCAAAAGGCTGCACTCGGGACAAACTTGCTGGCCTTCATTTCGGACATATCTAGCAAGGGAACTACAATCATTCCCTGGACACATTTAGAGCCTTGACCTAAGCCAACACTCACGGTGGAGGAGCTTCTGAGAATGAACTTTTTTTCCTAGAATTACCTACTTTTTGGAAGTCCCATCGAATCGTTAAGTTTCGGAATGATGGCGATTGTGAAACCGAAACCTCTCACGTAAAATGTCAGCAATGATTCAAGTCAGTTAACTGTTGGCTTTCAATGGCTTAAAATGCATGGATTAATAGTAGGAAGATAAATAGTAATGATGGAGGAGTGGCAGTTAGTATGAAAAGAGTAATAAATAAAACGTTGGAATGTGTGAATTTCAAAACATAGTAATAGTTAAGTATCTATCTAGAAATCAATTAACATTTAGACATGTATTACTTTTGTCATCATGTCTAGGTACTTAACATAAATCCTAAATGTTACATTTCCTTGAATGTTGTAAACCTTTTCATGTTTTGTTAACTAATTATAAATCTCAAACGTTATTGTTGAAACGTGTTACAAATATCTCGTAACACAAACGTTGATTGACAAGCCTGGAAAACAATAGTTTATTTATGTAAACTAAAGAGCACGGTGTTCACGCGTGAAACGGTGATAGACTAATTTTATGCATGAAGCCTAAAATTTTACGACATTATGTAGGTAGGTAGGTATGTATAGGAAACATTCTTGGCACATATACCCACTTCCTAAAAATATCTATAGATTATAGAAAAAAATTGGTAAAAAAACTGTTTTGTGTTTTTCTTGTACAATCATTTTTAGTTTTATGCAAATGTCGAGCTTTGAAAATAGTTTTAGGGATTTTTCCAAAACAAATAGGTATTTTTAGAGCGTTACCTATCTACATAAGTACCTAAGTTTTTTCAGAACGAAATTATAGTAACATTAGGTGTAAAAATTCGTGAAAAGCTATGAAAATTTAAAGGGTTTAACAGACAAGCATGTTCTAAATTAACCCTTGATGCAGAATAGACCTTCGCAGATAGTTGCCATTCTGTCTACAAATAACGCGGTGACCTGTTTCAAACTATCGATTTTCATTTTCTTCCACCTAAACGATTAGTGGTTTTCTAGGTAGTTTATACATATTATCTAATACAGGGTAGGCCTATCCTATGAAGCGCGTAGCGCACTCGGTACCGGGATCTCGTATTTATTTAAATAAAAATCATTAAGAACTTGTTTATTGGGTAGCTAGGTGATTTGGCTGGCGAAAAGTGCTGATTTATTGGCCTAATTTGAATAAACGTTTTTGAGTTTGACTGTGAATGGATATTTTACGCTTTGGAACACCTTGATATGATTTTTTTAAGATTTATTGGTAGGTAGATGATCTGATTTGGCGCCACGATATAATTTATATTAAGACTAGGTCTTAGTGTTCATGACATAATTCTCCTAATTGTATTACGCCACCTCTATATTTAGGTAGTCCTAAAATTACCCAATAGAACTTGTAAGGGTTTATTTTGGGTAACCCAGTTTTTTAGGTGTGAAGGTATGGTATGAGGATAGGAACTAAAATTTTGGCATACAGCCATTTCCTACAAAGTAATTTTGGCATGAATCCTAAACGTGAACTCGAAATGTTAACCTATTTTGTGATTTTCCTAAATGAGGCGATAAAATTATACTCCCTAAACAAAATGGCAAGTTATTCTAACCCAACTGTGCCCCGTAAAGGAGGGTAGGTACCTAGTGTTTCATAAATTAGTAGCTGTCGGACCTATAACATCTGATATATACCTACTAGTCTCAACTAGGTATTCCTTACGTTTGCACGTACAGACTGATATTATTGTTAAGAAGCTTTGCTTGTCCGAAGATGGCTACTATTGACTTCACAATAGTCACAAACTGCGGACGCCTGAGGAGTAGGTTCTTCAGAAATGCATAGTGATGGGTGGTGTAAATCCCGACACGAAATTCTACCGTGATGCATAACCACATAAAGATATCGTCCATAGAAATCTGATTATCTAGAACTTCTGTAATACGAGTCTAAAACCACCAGAACGTGACTGACTGCGCTGCAATTATAAGGAAATACTCTGGCTATTACGTTTTCTGGTATAGCTTTATGGCTTTATTCGTGAATCTTTAGATTTTCTAGAAATAACCTGTAGTTTATGGTTTTACCTTAATCATGTTTAAGGGATCTACGTTCTATAGATGTTATTAATAGTAATTTAATAGGTAGTGGAGGGATAAATTTTCATATTAATTTTTTTATCTCTACCAGCGTTTAAAATTTTTGCCGAAATACATCTCGGTTAACGTTCGTTTTACCTGAGGCGTCCCGAAGAAAGATAGTCGATTTCGTGTAGGTATAGGGTGCTACTTAACTTACCACCTTATCAAATATCTAAATAGAATATTTAAGAATATGTGTTTTGTAAATAGAAGCGACATGGTAAATAGACCCCTAATAGCGAGCACGATCTCAATAAATAATAAATTTTCCAACACCTGGAAAATGTAAATGAAGTGTGATTTCCATACTAACTTGACATATTGCGGGATTAAACAAACTAATCAATTTTCCTATTTGCTTTGTTAGGGTTCACACAAGTCTTATGGAAAATATTGGAAAACTTCTGCAAGAGTTGTTACCTAACCTACCCATTATGGTTTTCTTATTTTATTTCGGCAAACATAAAGTTCACTAACGAACGAAAATTTTAAAAAGGTTTAATGTTAATTTTTACTTATTAAGTCCAGACTTTTGTAAGTTTAGATGAAGCTTTCAATCATCCGATGACTTGCACGGATGTGAAACTTATGCACTATAATATTTCCTGCGGCTGATCTCTTCATATGAGAACAGTCGCCGTGGTCGAAATCGGCCCTGGACGCGATTACCTATTTTAAACTTTTTTTTCCCTAACATTCATTGTTATGAATGACAACCCTCAATTGTAAAGAGATGTCATAATTTGCAATGCGTATGTACCTAGTAAATGGTATAATTATGTCTTTTATTTAAATTAGGCCTATTTGTTTATGCATAACACCCAGTCTTGTCGGAAGTAAGATGGCGTTTCGTCTTTGATTGCCCATACACGACATTATGGCGTTAAAATGGGTTTATTATACAATGCATCTATCTGTATTAATGTGTTAATACATATAATGGAGTTATCTACTACTTATAACAATAAATCAATGTCTGTATCGAGATCAAGAACCGGTATCTCGTTATAATATTATCAGATCGAAGAGCAAAGTTCTGAAATGCATTTCAGCTGATTATCAGATACCTAATATTCGTAGGTATCAGCGTCTAATATGCCTATTAATACGATGTGTATGAAAAGTTTTTTTCAGGACAGGCAGGGATCTAACCTTCGTCACGCCTTTTGGTTAAGTTAAACCATCACCCATCGTGCCTATTATTAAAAGAAAAAAAGCTCAGTTAGTTTGTGTATTGTTACTCTGTAAGACCTTTTACTGTAAGAAATGTAGGATATAGAGTCAGGTAAAAATACAAGACTAGACGAAAAGCGTCGACGAATTATTAATTGTGTGGCTTTTCAGGGACTTTTGAGTAGGATTTAAATCTATGATTATATCTTATCTGAGGCAGTTTAATATACTCACTCTGCACTCAGCACGCTTTGCAGTCCTTCAAGTAGACTCTTCTCCGTCATGTCGGCATACGATATGGCCTTCCCAAGACCAATGGAGGTGGCTGCCGCTCCGTTCAGGGGCTGGTCTCCGTAGAACGGCACGATCAGCATCGGTTTACCGGCAGAAATCGCTTCTGTCATGCCCAGAAGACCACCGTGGGCGATGAAGGCGATTACTTTCGGGTGTTCTGTGGAAATTTAAGAAGATTTTCTTATTGAATGTTACGGAATAGTAGTACCTATATGGAAAAGGTATTAAGTTAATGCGTGATTTTTCAGTTATAGGAAGTAGGTACTCCCCTGAATCACTATAATTTAATAATATGCACCAAGACTAGCCAGACCCAGTCTAGACCTTTATATTTTTTAGTATTTGGTGATTGTTCGAAATAGTTAATCTGTGACATATTTTTTATAGTTCGCAAGAAGTTGGAGTGTAAGTACCTAAGTTACCTATGACCGGGGGTGACAGTAGGATATGTACGGGGGGCAAAGACTATAAAACCACTTGACTGCGCATACAGTGCCCCGACGCTCGCCAAAAGTTAGTGATTTTGCGCGTACTATAAGGCTACGATCAGTACGATCCTTTAGTAGCGACCTTGAACTGACCAATAGTAGCCGCGGATTATCCCGCTTCCCCCCGCCCGCAGTGGTGAGTCGTGTTCTTAGAAGAAATTGGCGAGTGCGCTCTCTAGTGGTTATTTACTTTATGACGGGGGGTGACATGTATAAATGCCAGAAAGTAAACTACGCGTTACAAAAGTAAGATCTAGAAAGATAGAATCAAATGCAAATACTTAAGAGCGCTATTACAAAATCGAATCGCTCAGGTTTAGGTAAATTAGACGATAGCCGGCAGCACTTGCGCGCGTGTGCGTCTAGTGAAATACGCAATGCACACCTGCGGACCGCTACGCGGCACAAACAAACTTGAGACTTTGCCACTTTTTTTCCGAAATAGTTTATTGGTTTTATAGTTTATGAAATATTATTTGTACTGGTGAATTTTATAACCTAGAATAGCTCGATTGAGTTACAATAAACAAATAATCGTTTACAATTTTTAAATTATTTAATCGACAACCAAACTTTTCACCATGTTTATCAATTAGGTATAAGTAATTGATTTATAAAAAAACTAAAATCTATAATTCGTCTTCCATGTATTGTATCTTCATTTTCCTGCAACAATAAAAACTAGGAATGTAAATAGTTTATTAAAACAAATATGTCTGTCGCCAGTGACAAAAAATACTTCTCATATTATTTGTACTTGTATCCGATTGAGTCTGATAATCTGAATTAAATATGTTTTCATTATCCTGCAAGAATCAAAGATATCCAATAATATTATTATGCAACAGCGAAACTAACGACGATGACATTTACGTACATATTTCTATATAACCAACATCAAAAAAAGAGAACCCAATCTATAACATTTTCGCATTAGAATATCATGGGCTAATACTTATGTATATTACATTTGAATCAGATCATTATAACTAATAAATAAATTAAAAACTCACTAGTATCAAAACGTGTTAGATGCGCAGGTTGCGCTATATTTTTCGAACTCCGGCGAGTTTACGCGGTGCAACGGCGAGCGATACGTCCCTCCTCGGTAAGCGCCTGGCGCTGACTAAAGTTGAACACCGCGCGTCACAAGATTTATATTGATTCTTTGCATTGCAAACAAAAATTATTTTAAAATATTGTTTTACTTTTAAATAGGCCATTTTTTTTTTCAAGCTTTATAACAATACCACCTTAATTATTAAATATTTTTTATTTGAATTTGGATTATACTTTCATAGATAAAAAATATAGTTTTGTACGGAAAATTGTCAGTAACTCTCAGTTTTATAGAATTATTTTTGGTGTATTACTGTATGAATTGTAATAAATTGGTGTAAGCAAGCACAAGTACAAGATATAGTTGTATCTTGAACATTTTTATAAATGGTTAAATTGCTATATCCTCGGAGTACTGAAGCATCAAAAGATCCCCAAAAGCAACATTTTATGAAACATCCTTTGCAGAGACAAAGATTTTACTGATGTACGTGGACAAATTAAAATATTTTTTGAAAACAGCCCCAACATAAATGATCAAACTTTCTTAATCTTATTTTTGTTTTTTTTTTGTGACTATATCCAAAGCATAATGACGCATCAAAACTCGTATAAAACTCGAAAATTTGTGATAGCCCTCTTAAAGATTTTAATCTGTTTCGTAATTATAGGAAGGTAATATGCTCGTATCGTAAGCTAAACATTAGATACTTATACCTACCTACTTACTAGGTACCACATTCTTATCTGATTGTTAATAAGGTATTAATTGTAATTAAGCGTAAATAAAAAAAGATTGGTCTTTGTAGATTATTTTTAATAAGCTTTATATCTCAATATCTATCCTAAGGATAGATACCTAGGTATCATTGAATTTGGATTATACTAGCAGTCTGTATTTTCCCTATTACCCATGTTTATTTATAATTACGAGGGAATATACTTAAATCTAATAATGGTAATTTTAATATTATCTGACCACAATCAGGCGTGATACTAATACATATGTAATTCTAATTCCACATCACTCATCTTTATTGCTTCCTTCTAAGAATGATTATTTTTATGGAAAGAAGCCTAGATGACTACATAAAACGAAGTGTTGATGAAGAAAAGTTACTTGAACATAAGTTACCTGAAATTACATTTCATTAGGGAATTAACCATGACTATTAGATATGTGTTATCCAAAACAAAAATAGAGAATGGTAACAGTAGTTGCTTGTAATAGTTGTAATAGATTCTCCCTTCTTTCTGTTGGTAATTTAATACATTCGAATCAATTGGGGATAAGTACAGCTTAGCTGAAGTAGTATGCTATTTAGTATCTTCTATTTATCTTGGTTTCAGTTGCCAAGTAAAAGAACCTAAATATTTAAACAAAATGACTTCTATCGTCACAATAATGCAAATGAGCTAAGGACTCGAGGGCTAACCTGCTATGAAATATGGCTCGTAGCCTATAAAGTTAATTAATATCCTAGAAATGACCTTACAATTTTATAGTTTTCTTAATAAATGCGTTAACATTTCCTTAGCATATGATCTGCCTGCATGACATTGCGTATTGTCAACCAATGTTAGTATTAATAGGCAATTGTTGGAAGTATGTTAAATGTAAATAAATGAAGACGATGCGTGCACACACAATAGCAGCAGTCACTAACAAGTGTAAAACATGTAGGTATGTATTTATTTGTAACAGTTTCCAAGATCAATTTGTTGTCTGTCTATCAATTAATGTATCTGTGGCTAACGGCATGAATAGTCAGACCAAAGGCGAGATAGCGCAGCGTGCAACACAAATGTGTATTCTAGTCTACTTGCTCCAACAAATGTTTTCGAACCTTTATAATTTCCACGAAAATGCAACCTTTGTGCGTGAAATGCTAGCAGTGGACTCTCGCCGAAACGTAGGTACACATTTTTGCTGACCTTACTCAACATGTTTTAGGTTGGCATGGGTCTCGTATCTTTGAGAACAGAGAGGAATGGCCAAAAATAGACCAAACTAATACCTACGTCTACGTCTATTGTCTTTGGTTCTTAAAGATTTCATAACAAGTTTCCAAGAAAATAGTAGTAAAATACTCACGAAGCAACTCATACTGCGGTATCCACTTGACCTTCAGGATGTTGCCAGAAAGTGTTCCTTCCTCATCACTGTCTTCATACTTCCATATTACCCTCTGCTTTAACTTCGAAAGGGCGTTTACTATGATATCCTCCTTATACTTGGGTATCGAAGCAGTTTTGATAAGTGAGCCCCAACTGAACAACACAACCCCGTGTTCAGATTCGTTCAGGAATCGCTCGATGTACTGAAACAAAAGAGGTTTTATTTTATTGATGGGATTTTGAAAATAGAACGGCGATCTTTTTTTTTTAAAGATGCATTTCAAGACATAAATGACAGATAAAGGTGCTCAAAAGGAGGCCATGAGTAAGTGAACCTACTGTTTTAAATATTTTATTGAGATCTGTCTGATGAATCGGCGCATTGCCTCAATTGGTAAACGCATGGTCAATACAATTGACCTGTAGTTTCATAATACAAACAAACGATCTACTGATTAATTAAATGGACATCGATTGTTCCCATAAAGTTTCAATAATCATTACATGCCATGAACAAGTAGGTCACACAATAGCACAGACTACAGATAGAACCTAGTAGAACATAAGAGAAGTTTTTTAGCGATTCACAAACCATGCAAACTAAAGAATCTTCTATTCTACATCATTCATTTAAACTGCCTAAGTAGACTTCCTCTTGAAGATAAAAAATTGCGCAGCCCCCAAATCGTCCACCTTTCGCATTCCTGTGTGTTTTTGCTGGGAAGATGTGGCGCAAAAAACTTCCCTGTCAGCACATCTCTGACTGTTAAGAATACCGATGTATAAAAAAATACAATCCAATGCCAGATAAATTACAATTCGTTCTGGTATAATAGATAACCTTATTCTATGCTCCGAGGCTACAATAATTTTATCCAGGTGTGTTCCCTCAGGATGCGGGAAACAGGTCATTTATCTCTAATGATACTTCTGTCATTATTCATTATTATGATTATGATAATCATATGACAAAGCTAAGAGTTTATCTTGAGCTTAGATATTAATTTCGTCGCAAACCCCATATCTTTATCATATTACCTTATATCTCCATATTGATTTATTAGTAATCATCGAAGGCTGATTAAAAATTGTACCTTTATGTAGGTCATGGGTGACAGTTGTCCAGGTATAAAAATAATAGCCGTGGGTGACAATATTGTCTCTGGATAAAAATAATATAGCCGTGGGTGACAACTGTCTCTGAAGTCGGAATAAAAATAGGTAGCCAACTATTGACGTAAATAAATGGAGCATGGTTGTAATAATATTGTCTGTTAGGCTACACGTTGGTGTAAAATAGTTGTGTAATAATAATATGTTGTATGTGTATTTAGGTGTTATTGTCAAGGCCAAAAGCTATACAGTAAAATAGGTAACTGAAATGTTTTGCATTCGCATTCTCAGTACAGAAAACTGTTATACCTAGTACCTAACACTACACCTATTAAAAGTATTTACTAATAACTTAATATTTAACAATATTTGTGGTGTACGTAATACTTGTAGGTTTAATATGTATTAACTATTCTTTGATTTTCCTTGTGTATTTCCTGAATTTGATTTACATCAATCAAAACTTCTTCAACTTGTTTGACTCAGCAAAAATTCCAAGGGAAGGAAATCCAATATTACATGTCCATTATATCTATCTATTTTAAAATGACGTAAACGTCACATAATAGTTTTCCTGATTTTTAAATCATCATGGGTCATCTCTTCGTCACAACTTTGTCCGACTTAATTTAATACTAGATGAGTAACGGGACTCATTTCAAAGCAGTCCGTAGATTAACCTGCGCCGTTTTAAACTTTTTATTGCAAACTACTTACATAGACCGACTCTGGCCCGTAAACTAGTTTCGCAGTAAATACGTCTTGAAATCAGAAAGTTACTAGATAGTTTGATTGAGTAGATAGGCTGGTACTTTCTTGTTATTTTGTTTTCTCCGCGCTATCTTAGAAAGTGAAACTAAATTGAAAACTAACCGATTACCTGCCCATGTCATAACGTTTTTGCTACTACGAGGTCCGAGAGCAGAGTATTAACATACTAAACCATAGGTAGGTACTTCTGAGATGGTTTTAAACCTTGGAACTAAGTTTTACTCCAGAATTAAAAAATAAGCCGACATTCCTAAAACGAAGAAAATATTCCAACCAAACGATTATCACTTTCGTAATAAATATTTAAATAGGCATTAATTTTAAAGTCTTGACTTTTTGAAGTCACAATCACATTTAGCGGCATTGATAAGGGGTGACCAGTGACCTCAAATGATTACATTTAGTTCGATGCTCCCCAATACCTAAATCTAACTTTATGAAGTCACATTATTTATTGTTCTTAGTATCGAAAGAAATCAATAACGCCGTGTAAAAATATTTCTGCTTGTCTTCCCATTTTTAATATCCTGGAATTATCGAGTTATCCAACCGGTTTAAATTGCGCTCCCCCTGATTGCCGTCTAACGGTGTATCATGCTAACACGGAAATGCAACACCAATCATTATAAATAAGAGATGGCTGTGCAACGCATACATACGGTATCATTTTACTCGTGTTTACAAACACTGCAAGTCACTGCAATTGTGGCTATCATGTCCAATGACTGCAACTGCTATTAAGGCCAACGATAAATGTAGGTGACCATTTTGTGCCAACAATTTGTCCACGAGTCCTTTGCGTATTCGAAAATGATTCACGATTGTCAAATTATACTAATATGCATGTGAAAGGCGTCAAAACGGATACCTTCATTGCCAAAGTTAAACGACAAGAACAATGCACAAATGATATAGACATATCATCGGTAACTTATGTGGCCTTTCCTCCACGTCCAAAGTTGGACGGTTGGAACCAATGTTTGGAGCCAGCGTAAAGATGATACATAATGCTTTGAAAGATATTATCCGTCATTCAATTGTTTAACATGAATATGTCCGCTGGATGACACAGTTTTGAGTTAATACCTAATGCCAATGATCAGGGGCTTTTGACTTTTACTGATATTTTATTCTACATCTTTGGTTAAAAAAAATCATAATTACTTATTTTGAAAGACTTAACAGGAAACCCATTCGATAGCAGATTCCAATTTTTATTTTAAAAACTTTAAAAACCACGCTTTTATGACCAGAAAACCACAATAATTCAAAACAAGGGAATCTTGGCGCCATTCTGCAATTCCATAGACTACTGCAATTTTCCCCGATCGTAATTTAAGTTCTGTGGCATTGTGGTAGGAATAAATTACGTCTGTTCTTGAATTTTTATATAGAGATTTGGCAACATTTTAGAATACCTACTTTTTGTAGTTTTGATAACCCTCCTGTTCGCGACAGACGCATCCGTGCGCCGCGAGTGCAAAATCATAATGCCTGAGTGTTCGTTTTTTGAATGGCATCTCGCAGTTCAGCCTAGGAGGCTGTTTACTGCTTAACCGGTCGAATCCCTGTGGATGCCTAGAGTTTAAGGCCTCCAGCCAGGGGCAAAAAAAGCTTACAAACTAAGCGACTGCGCTAAGGGCACCCCCTGTGGGGTACGAGCCTCGGCTTAGGGCGTCGCTGACTAACAGCAAAGGGACAGGCTGGATCATGTTTAAGGGGCGTTTTAACTTTAACGCTCAGCTACGCGGGCTGGCTAAGCAAGGGTCGGGGGGGGAGTTTGACTTTCTACGCGTACGCGTACCTCGGCGGCGAGGTTTCGGAAGTTTTCGGATGTGTCTATGTTTCCTGAGAGTGCTAGTGTCCCTACGGCTCTCTTGGAGCACTGTGATGGGGTCGTCAGGAAGGGTCAGGGTGTGTCTTGGCCGGCGGAGTTTACTCATCCGCGAAGGTTCGTATTGGACGGCCGATACGATCAGTGGGTTGCGGTGCTTGACTGCACCGTCGAAGTGACGCTTGGTAAGGCGTTTAAGAAATTGCGCCACGGTAGGCACTTTAAGATCGACGTGTAACATTTCGTTACGAACGTAGAAGGGCGCACCGGTTATTCTACGGAAATACTTGTTCTGCAGGGTCTGCATTCTGTGGATGAAGCGGGGTTTTGCGTGGGCAAAGATGGCCCCCGCATACGTCATGATGGGACGGATCACACCTGTGTAGAGGCGCAGTTTAGCTTTAAGAGCTAACTTACTTGACGCATTGGTCAGGAAGTAGAGGCGGCTCATAGCGAAGGCGGCTCTGCCGCGGGCCGCTTTGATGTGTGGAGCGAACGTGAGATGTTTATCTAGGATTACTCCTAGATACTTGGCTTGCTCTTTCCAAGGAATGGGCTTGCCGTTCATGGTGACAGGGGGGGGAGTGCCAGGCTTGTGGCGTGGTCTACTGAACAGCACCGCCTGGCTTTGTCCGGGTTCACTTCGATTCTCCACTTCCAGAACCAGTCAGCCAAGTTATTGACTGCCTCCTGGAGGGTTCGGGCGATGGTTTTAATGTCACGGCCTGTATAGTATATGGCCGTGTCATCAGCGAAGAGTGCGAGTTTCACTTTTTGGGACTTGGGAATATCGCTCGTGTACAGCGAGAAGGCGAGTGGGGAGATGACAGAGCCCTGAGGGACTCCCGCTGTGATCGGGTGTGGGTCAGATAGTGACTTGCCGATGCGGTAACGAAAGGTGCGGTTCGACAGAAAGTCTCGCAGGATGAGTACGAGACGATCCGGCACTCCTAGTTGGTATAGCTTATATATTAAGCCATTGTGCCAGACCTTGTCGAAGGCTTTCGCTATGTCAAAGAAGAGCACCCCCGTTGGGAGTTTACGTTGGAACCCAACGCTTACGTCCTCAACGATACGGTGCACTTGGTGGACACACGAGTGTTGGTTTCTAAATCCAAACTGCTCGTTAGGAATAAGGCTCTTTCTCTCGACATAATCTTTGAGACGTTTATGAATAAGTCTCTCATAGATTTTGCCGAGAGAGGTGAGGAGGCTGATCGGTCTGTAGCTCGAAGGCTCCGATTTAGGTTTGCCTGGTTTGGGTATGCCGATGACTGTGGCTTCTTTCCAGGCTTGGGGAAAGATGTTATTGTTCAGGGCGCCATTGAAGATGGCTACCAATAGAACAATCATTTGGGCGGGGAGGAGTTTGATGACTTTGTTCGTGATTCCGTCCCTGCCGGGAGCTTTCCTCGGCTGAAGGTTTTTGATGATGTCCTCTACCTCGTCTACAGTGACGGGGGGTAGGGGGTCATCTGGGTCATCAATGGGTGGGAGGGCTGCTCTACGTTCGACCTCTGCGTTCACCTTTTCGAGGTGGCGCTGGTCGAAGGGTTGTGAGCTGGGAGAGCATTGGGACTCTAGGCTGTTGGCTAGGCATTCCGCTTTCTCATCGTCTTCGAAGGCGATGCTTTTGTCGGGTCTGGTGATGGGAGGAATGTTATAGTCCTCGACGGAACGTAACTTCCTTTGGAGTTGCCAAAAGGCGAGGTGATTAGGCTCAAGTTCGCTCAACGTCTTGTCCCAGCGGCTCGAACGTAACTCCGCAATGCGTGTCTTTACAGCACGCTGCAATCTACGCATGTGGGTTTTGTTCTCCTCGCAGGGAAAGGCGCTGTAGGCACGTGTGGCTGCATTCTTCTCGGTTAACAATTCACGTACGTCGGCGGGCAGTTTCCATCGTTGATCACTCAACTCTGGGACTTCCCGTGAGCAATCCTCAATTATGGATTGCACGTGCTCTGTTAGCGAGTCGATTGCGACCGTCGTGTCCGCGACTGAGCTAATATTATCGGGGATTTTATCAAGGTGGGGTGACGTGGTAGATTCCAGCTTTTCGCTTACTTTCTTCCAGTCAGTTACCACCCTGGTAGGAGTTGGAGCGTCCGGGTCTAGGCCCGTTCGAGACTCTAGGTGTACTAATACTGGCCTGTGGTCTGAAGTAAGCTCGTGGATGGTTTCGATTTGCTTCAGCCTGAGGTTAATGTTCTTGAGTAGAGCTATGTCAAGAACGTCAGGTTGATGCGTCGTTAGATGCGGGAAGTGAGTGTGCTCCATTGGGGCTATCGGATCGAAGTGGAGTATACCGCTATGGTTGAAAATGACTTTACCTCTGGGGTTTGATAGTCTGCTGTTCCAGGCAGGGTGTTTGGCGTTGAGGTCTCCTGCTATGATAACAGAGTTGCTCAGGCCGAAGAGAGTGGTGAGGTCCTTTATGAGAAGGGAGTGATTTTCCGTTTCCCCCATTTTCTTAGGAGCCATGTACGCAGAGACAATTGTCACTGGCGGGTGGTTCGTCATGCCTAGCCGGCATAGAGATACTTCTAGAGTTGATTCTAGGACTGGTGGGTCTAATCGAATGCAGTGCAGAGAATTCTTGTAGTAGACAAGAGTGCCTCCGCCTGGGCCGCGCGACCGGTCATTGCGCACTAGACTGTAGTTAGCAATTCTGGGGTCGCGGTTATGAGGTTTGAGAAATGTTTCCTGGATAAGGAAGACGTCAATTTGGTGATCGCAAAGGAAGTTTGCGATCTCCTCCTTCTTGTCATTCATGCTATTTGCATTGAAGTAGGCCAATTTTAGGGAACGCGGTTTGAAGCACGACCTTGTATGGAACCTATCCATACTAGTCGTAATTAAGTGCCCCTAGGGCCCGTTCTATGTCTGGGTATCGACCCAGAATTTCAAGGAGTTTTTGGGCATTGTTGCCCGCGGCCTTGACTTCCGCCGCCATGCGATCGGCGGCGGGGGTGAAAAACGCTCTGTAGGCGTTGAAAATAACATCTATTGCCCGTTCCCCGTTGGGGGGGGCAGGGGAATTGCGCACTGGGCCTGGGGCTTGTGCAATGGGGGTCGGGGCGGGGGTGGTTCTCCGCTCGACCAAGGTTGGAGTTGTTACTGCAACTGGGGGAGGGACAGCGGTGTCCATTAACCCCGGGATGGATGGGGTTGCAGTGGGGCGTAGGGAGGGGAAGGCTCCCTGGTGGTTGAGAGCGTTCCATGGAGACGGTCTCTGCGGGCTGAGTCTGGCGGGGGTTGGGAGGTCTTCACAGAAGGACTCTCCCTCTGTTGCCGTGCGCTGTGGCGTTTGGCGAGCCTCCTTTGGGCTAACTTGGGGCTTTCGGACAGCCCTGTAATTGGCGGGTGACCCGCTTGGCCGCAAAGCACGCAGCTTGGAGGCTCCGTGCATTGCGTGACATCCTTGGGGCGGGGGCAGTCCGCCGTGGAATGGGCCCCTAGGCACTTAACGCACCTGTGAGGGGCGAAACAATTGCCTTGGCTGTGACCATACAGCTGGCATCTATGACATTGTCCTACTATTGAGGACTTATATGGTTTTCGACCTTGATGCCCGTGAGCGAGCAGATCGACTTTAACTTAAATATGGGGTGTGGGCCGGTGGTCTGCTCACAAATGACCAGTACCATGTCGTACTGGTCACCCCCGCGCGCCTTGTGTAGGCGGTGCACTTTTAAGGCCGGGATGTTTTGGGCCTGAAGGTCTTGGAGAACCTCCTCGGTGGAGATCTCCCTAGGGACGCGCCTAATGACTACCCTTACCGGGATATCTTCCGGCAGGGAGTATGTGGAAGGCGATTTGCCTTCCACGAAGTTCGCGAGATAGATCGCGGAAATCGGTAGTGGATGGGACCTGGACTCTGATCCCTTGGGCCGTGGATCTGGCCGATGTGTAGTTGATTCTGCGCTCCGCGCAGAATTTGGACACTTCGGTCCATTTCGATTTGTCCTGTATGTACAGGGGGGGGGGGGCTTTCAGCTTCCTAGCTGATGACGTAGGCGTGGCCGGTGAGAGGGCCATGGGGCTGTCCGGTCGGCTGCTCGGACCAGCTATAGCCGACGGTTGGATTGGGCGGGCCGCACGAGGGGCCATCGGCGACGAAGGGGGAGAGGGGGAGGCCGGTGAGTCAGCCATTGGACTGGCCGGAGAGTCAGCCATAGGGCTGATCGGCCTAGATGGACGGGGGGAAGGCGGTCTGTAAACCGCTTGAAGTGGCTGAGGGGGGGGAGGGGGAGAGGGGGGAGAGGCCTTAGGGGCTTTTGACCCCTTTGACCTCTTTCCCTTCCTCCTCTTGCCCCTCTCTACTAGTTGAAACTCGTCCTCGGAGGACGAGTTTCCACTCGTGGTGAGTGGGGATCTTGAGCGTGAGCCGGAGCGGGAGCGGGCGCCCGCGTCGGAGAGAGCGTTGGCGCACTCAACTGCCTCCTGAAGGGAGGCTAGTTTTGCGCCATAACGCCTTTGGAGGTCGGCGTCCTTCGCCACGACCTCCAGAATGTAGTTAATTATGACGTCTTGCGTCATAATTAACTATTTGATATACAGGATGGGGTGGGGGGGTTGGGGTAGCTAACCTACCTATGCCCCGAGGAGACACGTTAAACGTGAGCTCCTCGAGCGGACACTTCCCCAAAGGCGCCCTCCCTCGTGTTTTTCCTAGCGCTGCGCTAGCGAGAAGAAAAACACAAACAAACTCGCTAGCTGAGCTGACAAGTGTCCGGCCTGAAGGGCCACTAACCTAACTCCCCAGGTGGGATCTCCTGGGGATGTGTACCCTCCCTGACGGGTGTGGTCAGGGAGGTGAGTACCTACTGTGAGCCCTAAGCTTGTAAGCCCGCTGGTAATCTTAATGCCCAGTGGGTCCCTATGGGTCTTGCGACCGAACCGGGCCGTTGGGGTAGAGACACCCAACCGTCCCGGGTGCGGCTGTGGACAAACGGGGGTTAAAGAGCACTGCTGGCGACTAGGGGGCCCCCCAAGGCCGCTTCGCAGGTCCTTCCACCTGACTGCCTAGCCCTGAAGGGGTTCGGCGGGTGCGGTGGGTCTGCACCCTCCCGGGGTCGTTGACACCGTTAGGTTTCCACCCGGGAACCACGAAACTGTGGATTTACCCTGAAGGGGCTACTCTAATTAGACGTTGTCCGTATAAGAAACACTTAGTATCAGTTGCCTTGAAAAAGGCAACTTCAACTAATAAATCCTTCGCTAGACTACGACGTAGCACTACGGTGTAGCGCTACGTGCAGTTCGTAGCAGGGGGCGGGGCGTCGCACGTAGCTAGCAGCTACGGCGAGGTCGGCGCACGCAGAGACGCGGCGCGAGCGGGCGGTGTGCGGGGTGCGGGGCGCGGAGGCAGCAGCGTGGACTCGGAGAGCGTGCGTCGCTGTCGGCGGCCGGGAGCGGGTGTTGAGTGTTCGTGTATGCGCGTAACTATTTATACTCTAACAATTTTGTGATGAGGGTAATGAGCAAAAAGTGCCGTGAGCCGCGCCAAGGTATGTTTTTCACGTGCACCCTCCTTCTAAATTGTTATAGAATTCTGTTCAGATTTTGATAGTGCTTTAATTTGTAAATTATAGTGTTTTTTGATACCAAATTGTAATAGTTTTGTAGCGGTAACCTTAACCTACCTAATTATGTATAATTAACCTAATAGTTCTGCCGTTTAAGGCCTGATTTACCCATGTAAACATTTCTTGATAGCAAAAATCCTAGACTTTCATTAGTGAAATAGTGTTTAACTGAAAGCCTAGGTCCCATTGTATAGAAAATAACTTAATTTATAGAAATATTGTTAATAGTTTAAGTTATAGAACAATAAATAATGTTTGTGTTTTGACTTTCATTTCACATGCAAATAAACAATACTAGGGCTTAGGTCACATTGTTAGGATTACTATCGCCAGATAGCCCATGAAATGCCCTAACACACACTACCTTTCGTATTGAGATAACCCCCATAGTTTGTTTTTTATCTCAAGATAGTCTCCACCTAAGGGCCGATTTCACATAGTTTTTTATAGTTATTCGGATATAGTATTTCAGCCCTTAAGGTATGCAGGGTGTGTGTGGTATAGTTCAGTAGCGCACGTCATGGGGCGTCTGACGCTATGTGTCCTGCAATGATATCATGTACCAATTGTTTGTAATACGGCTGTTAAATTGAAAGGTCAATAAAACTGAGTTGGTCGGAGGGACGAGAAATCGAGGTGCTCGTCACGGTAAAGTTTCGAGCTCATTCGGTGCGCAAGCGCCGCCGTACAAATCGTAGTCATCGGTATGGATTTTTTGATAGTATAACAAGTAAATAGTGAAAAGTAAATAGTGTAATTATAGTATGGTAAGTGCGTCGAAGCTCGTCCCTTCAAGACTCCTGAAAAATATATGAAGACTTATTATTTCACCGGCATTCCTGAACCTATAGTAGCAGAGAGTCTAAAACCCGTCTAAACGTATTCTTGTTTCTGAAATTCCTGTTTCTCGCCACATCGTAAATACAGTCCACTCGCCCAGACGTCCAAGAACCAGCGACCGACGGGGCGTCAACGTCTCGAAGCCACCCCATAGTACCTGCTTCTGAGCTACGTCCGTCCCGCACATCCGTTTGGTCCTTGCGACCCGGATCGCCTGGGAAGCGAGCCAGGAACTTCAGCTGAAGATACTGAAGAGTTGTAAACAGCAAGTATGCCTGTGACAAGATCGCAAGGAAGAGCCGCTCAAGCCTGGATCATCGACGCCAGACCGGGCCGCCGCACACCCCCCATCGTGCACGACCAGCCGCCGTTCTCTCCAACCACCACCGAGGGAGTGAGCAGCCCCTCCCCGAGGGGTGAAGACCTGCCCCGCAGCTGAGAGGGGAAGTGAGGCGCCGCCCTGCCCCTGCCCCGCAAGGTGAAAGACCGACCGCGCCCCTCTACCCCGCGAGGGGGTGAAGAGCGACCAGCGCCGTCGTCGTTGATGCAGACTGAAGCGTCGTCATCACTGAGGCCGCCTGGAACCAGTGCTGAAGAATATAGTTCAGAAGGAACACTGAAGGCTTGCGACAAGACATACAACCGAGCTGTACCGTTGACTACCCGGGTTGACGCCCGTACCGAACTTAAGGCACCGTCGCACAGATCGACGGCATCAAATAGAAAAATTAGAAATGCGCGTGAAGACTTATTGAAGATTAAGTTGGAGCTAGCGCAAATAGCACTTCAGAGGGCCGAGGAAGAATCGGACGACGATTATATGGATGATAGAAATTCCAATGAAGAGTACATCCGTTCCTGGTTGGAGGAAGCTCCGGAACCAGACCCGCAGGACGCCGCCGCTGAGGGAGGACATAGACCACCAGATACCCTGGACCTGCCCGAGCCCCCCCCCTCCGCGGTTATAGTGAATCCGGTCCTGCGTGGAATAAGTACTGCTCCTGGAAGAGACGCCGCCGCCGAGGGAGGACATAGACTGCCGGGTACCCTGGACAAACCAGAGCCCCCCCCCTCGAAGACCATCGATACTGAAGCCCTTCCATCAATGAAGAAACCAGTTGAAGATACCGCAGGGGGTGAAGGGCTCCGTCCGTTTATCACGGAACTCACCTCCGCCATCGCATCGCTAGCCGGCAATAGAAGCGAAGAGAAACCGGTGTACCACAACCCTGCTGCATCGAAAGTCATCATGACGCTGCCGAACTTTAGTGGATTGCATACAGAATGGCTATCGTTCCGCGCCATCTATGAGACAACGCGACCATATTTCAACGATGTGGAAAATACGGCGAGGCTGAGAAGAAGCCTGCGAGGAAGAGCGCTTGACACAGTTAGTTCCGAGCTTATCGGCAACGCCAGGCCGGATGACATCATGAAGGAGTTGGAGCTTCAGTTTGGCCGCCCCGACTCAATAGCGCAAGCGGAGACAGACAGACTGCGCGGGCTGCCACGCTGCGGAGAAGCACCGAAGGACATCTGCACTTTCGCCAGCCGTGTACGAAGTGGCATCGTCACACTGCGAGCGCTGAAAAAGGAACACTACCTCATGAACGCCGAGCTTATGCGCATCCTCACAGAGAAGCTGCCGAACTCGCTACGTGTACAGTGGTACAAGACATATACTGAGAAGTACCAGTCAACGCCGGACTTGAGTCTCTTCAGTGACTTCATCACCGAACAAGCTCGCTACTGCAGCGCGTTTGCACCGCCTGAAAACATCAGTGAAGCTACTGGACTTAGACGTGTGACGCAGAGAACACACACCACTATAGACAAGAAGCCCGCATCGAAGTGCCGCATCTGCGAGATGGATGGTCACCGATCGCTAGACTGCCACAAGTTCGTGAAGGCTTCTGCGGACAAGAAATGGGAACTAGCCAAGCAGCACAACATGTGCTTCCGCTGCCTCCGTCATCGTCAGCACGGACACAGATGTCAGAAGAAGAGATGTGGAATCGAGGGCTGCACAGCATCACACCATCATCTGCTTCACTACAAGAAGAAGGCGAGCACTACTGAAGTTGCACAAGAAGCGCAAGAAATAGTCGCAAGTTCACGCAACCACACAAATCAAGCGTTCCTGAAAATCGTTCCGGTGCAACTGTCCGGACCGGCGGGAGAAGTGCGCACTTACGCACTGCTGGATGACGGCTCAACCGTGTCACTGATTGACGAAGAGCTGGCAGACATGATCGGTGCAGAGGGACCAGTCGAGCCGATGAAAATAGGCGCCATCAGCGACGTGACTATCGACACGCCCACGTCGAAGAGAGTTGACCTCACGCTATCGACCCGCCATAGGAAGAAGATACCCTTCAGAGCGCGCACCATACCACGCCTGCACCTGTCGCCGCAGTCAATCAGCAAGGATGACATCGCTGACTGCAAGCACCTATTTGACCTAGCCGATCAGCTGACGTACAACGCAGGGACGCCGAAGATTATCATCGGGCAAGACAACTGGCATCTGCTCCTAGCAACAGACATCAGAAGAGGGCCCCAGCATCAGCCGATAGCATCGTTAACTCCCTTGGGCTGGGTGCTGCACGGTGCTCGCACTAGGATTCTGGGACAGCAGGTGCACTACGTCAATCAGCTGAACGGCGCCGAGGAAAGCATAGACAAGCAGCTTCGTGAATACTTCGCACTCGAGTCACTCATCATCAACCCGTGCCGACCAGCTTCTGACCCAGAGAAGAGAGCAGAAGATATATTACAACGCAGTATAGTACAGTTGGAAGATGGACGTCTTCAGACTGCGTTGCTATGGAGGAGTGACGAGATACAGATGCCGGACAGCTACGCGACTGCGATGAATAGACTCGTATCAATAGAGAAAAAACTCGATAAGAATCCTGCTCTGAAGACTAGATATATGGCGCAGATGGATTCACTAATAGAAAAGGGCTACGCAGAGAAAGCGCCCCTTGAACGTACACCGGGAAGAACGTGGTACCTGCCGCACTTCGACGTCTTCAACCCTATGAAACCGGAGAAGCTTCGTATAGTTCACGACGCAGCAGCGAAGACAAAAGGGATGTCACTGAACGACTACCTGCTCACGGGTCCGGACTTGCTGCAGTCGCTGCCCGGCGTGATGATGCGATTCCGACGTCACCGCGTCGCCGTCTCCGGAGATATCACTGAAATGTTTATGCAGGTGAAAGTAAAGCCAGAAGACAGAGACGCTCTCCGATATCTGTGGCGAGGAGAGCGGCGGGAGGGGGCGCCGGAAGAGTACCGAATGACGTCAATAATATTCGGCGCAGCAAGTTCACCGTGTACAGCAATATTCGCTAAGAACTGGAATGCTAAACGCCATGCGAACGAACACCCAGAAGCAGTAGAAGCAATAGTCAAGAATCATTACATGGACGATTACCTGGATAGCTTCAGAAGTACAGAAGAGGCGACGCGCACAATCAAGATAGTACAAGAAATACATAGTAAAGCGCGCTTCGACCTAACGAAATGGGTATCCAACAGCGAAGAAGTGCTGCGTGAATTGGTACCGGGCCAAGAAACAACACAGATTGTTAATCTTGGAAATATAGAAAACACAGAGAAAGTACTCGGCGTGATATGGAAGCCACACACGGATGAGCTGAGCTTCAACTTAAAACTCGCGCGCCTACCTACTGGCCTGCTCGACAAGGAAACGCCCACCAAGAGAGAGGCGCTCAAGATAGTTATGTCGCTATATGACCCGCTGGGCCTCGCCTCACCTATAACAATCAGGGCGAAACAAATACTGCAAGAAGCCTGGAGGCGGGGAGTCGACTGGGATCAACCTCTCGATGAAGAACTGTCAAGCCAGTGGAGGGCGTGGATAAGTCATCTCGAACAGCTGAAGAACGTAAACATACCGCGCTGTTATCCTGGGTACAGCGAGGCTACAGAAATACAAGTACACGTGTTCACCGACGCCAGTGAGAAGGCCTACGCTACAGCGGTGTACTGGAGGTCAACGACCCGTGACAACAACGTGCACGTCAGCCTCGTCATGGCGAAGGCGAAGGTGGCGCCGCTGAAGCTGCTGTCAATACCGCGCCTCGAGCTGCAAGCCGCGGTGATGGGTACGCGCGTCGCAGCCGCAGTGATATATGAACACAACGTCAAGCCCGCCTCCGTGACCTACTGGAGTGACAGCAGAACCGTTCTGACATGGATAAGGAAAGGAGCCAGATCGTACAAGCCATTCGTCGCACATCGATTGGCCGCCATAGAGGAAAATAGCAGAGTCGAAGAGTGGCGCTGGGTGCCTACAAAAAGCAACATAGCCGACGCCGCCACCCGCGACGTCCCGACGCATTTTCACACCGACCACGAGTGGTACCGCGGCCCTAAGTTCCTCTACGACGACCCATCGACATGGCCGACCGAGTCACCAGCTGACAGTCAACCGACAGGCGAGGAAAAAACAGTCACGCTCATACAAGCGGGCGCAGCAAACCTCATAGACGTCGTTCCCGACCCCGCTCGATTTTCAAGATGGGAACGATTGCTGCGCGCCACAGCCAGAGTACTACAGTTTATAGCGTTGTGTAAAAAACAACATACAGAAAAAACGTTCTACAAAAGAACAAAGAAAAACAAAGAAAACGATCCTGATTGGTCGAGAGCGGTGCGAGCGCCCCGCGCGCCCGCCGAAGCTGCGCGCGTCCAAATATACACACGCAAGTTTATTATATTGGACGCGACATATATTCAAAGAGCAGAGAAGCTGTTAGTTCGTGTGGTGCAACAAGAGGCCTTTAAACAAGAAATAGCCAGTCTCGAGAGCAACAAAACAGTCGCAAATAGTAGCCGGCTGTACCCGCTGCGCATAGAACTAAACGACGGAATTATAGTACTGCGAAGCCGCATAGCTGCTGTAGACAAAGTCGCTAAAAGCGTGAAGAGTCCACCTGTGTTAGACGGCGATCACCGTATTACACAGCTATATATAGACTGGACACATCGTAGCCTACAACACAGCGGCACCGAGCTCGTCGTGAATGAGGTCAGACAGCACTACTGGATTGTGCGCCTGCGCCCGACAGTCAAGCAAGTTATCGCGCGCTGCCTGCACTGCCGCATACGTCGCGCGCGCGCGCCGACGCCGGCAACCGGCGACCACCCGAAGACACGCCTAGCTCATCACCGCAGGCCGTTCACATACACCGGGCTTGATTATTTCGGCCCGCTGTCAGTCACCGTCGGTCGTCAGCATCACAAGCGATACGTGGCGCTGTTCACGTGTCTCACCACAAGGGCAGTTCATCTGGAGATCGCGCACAGCCTCAGCGCGGACTCAGCTGTGTTGGCGCTGCGCAGGTTCGCAGCGCGACGCGGCTGTCCCACCGAAATCTACTCCGACAACGGCACCAACATGCACGGTGCTGACCGTGAGCTGCGTGAGGCCTGCCAGGAGGAGGCCAGCCGACGCGGCATCGCCTGGCGCTTCATCACGCCTTCCGCGCCTTTCATGGGAGGCGCCTGGGAGCGCTTAGTGCGGTGCGTTAAGACCGCGCTAGGCGCCACGCTGCACGAGCGCCACCCACGCGAGGAGGTCCTCGCGACGCTGCTCTGCGAGGTCGAGTACGTCGTCAACAGCCGACCGCTCACCCACGTATCTGTGAGCGGCGACGACGACGAGTCCATCACACCGAACCATTTCCTGCTGGGCGGCTCGGCACGCCTGCCGAGCCCCGGCACGTTCGACGAGCGAGACATCGACAGCAAGAAGCACTGGCGGCGCGCCCAGATACTCGCCGACATGTTCTGGCGCCGCTGGGTGCGCGAGTACCTGCCCGAGCTCCAATACCGGCGGGAGCCGCACGCCCGCGGCCCCGCGCTGCAGCTGGGCGACCCCGTCCTCATCGCCGACGGCAACCTGCCTCGCAACACCTGGCCGCGAGGCCGGGTTGTGGCCGTCTACCCGGGCGCTGATGGTGAAGTTCGGACCGCTGACGTGCGCACCGCAGGTGGCATACCAAAGCGTCCGACGAAGAACCGTGCCGCTGCCTAAGTAATCGGGCAGTGCGGCATCACCGGCGTCGCGGCGCCCTCGCGCTATCACTGCGCCGTCGCTCACCGGAGATGCGGCATCGCTGCGAGCCAGAGCCACGAGTCATCGCTACGGGTCAACGCTTCGAGTCCCTACATCGTGTCATCGTGTCATCGTGTCATCGTTTAATAGACTAAATAGTGATAGTGAAAGTGAAAGTGATAGTGCCTACGCTCTGCCGCACGGCGGAGAGATGTTCGCGACAGACGCATCCGTGCGCCGCGAGTGCAAAATCATAATGCCTGAGTGTTCGTGTATGCGCGTAACTATTTATACTCTAACAATTTTGTGATGAGGGTAATGAGCAAAAAGTGCCGTGAGCCGCGCCAAGGTATGTTTTTCACGTGCACCCTCCTTCTAAATTGTTATAGAATTCTGTTCAGATTTTGATAGTGCTTTAATTTGTAAATTATAGTGTTTTTTGATACCAAATTGTAATAGTTTTGTAGCGGTAACCTTAACCTACCTAATTATGTATAATTAACCTAATAGTTCTGCCGTTTAAGGCCTGATTTACCCATGTAAACATTTCTTGATAGCAAAATCCTAGACTTTCATTAGTGAAATAGTGTTTAACTGAAAGCCTAGGTCCCATTGTATAGAAAATAACTTAATTTATAGAAATATTGTTAATAGTTTAAGTTATAGAACAATAAATAATGTTTGTGTTTTGACTTTCATTTCACATGCAAATAAACAATACTAGGGCTTAGGTCACATTGTTAGATTACTATCGCCAGATAGCCCATGAAATGCCCTAACACACACTACCTTTCGTATTGAGATAACCCCCATAGTTTGTTTTTTATCTCAAGATAGTCTCCACCTAAGGGCCGATTTCACATAGTTTTTTATAGTTATTCGGATATAGTATTTCAGCCCTTAAGGTATGCAGGGTGTGTGTGGTATAGTTCAGTAGCGCACGTCATGGGGCGTCTGACGCTATGTGTCCTGCAATGATATCATGTACCAATTGTTTGTAATACGGCTGTTAAATTGAAAGGTCAATAAAACTGAGTTGGTCGGAGGGACGAGAAATCGAGGTGCTCGTCACGGTAAAGTTTCGAGCTCATTCGGTGCGCAAGCGCCGGCGTACAAATCGTAGTCATCGGTATGGATTTTTTGATAGTATAACAAGTAAATAGTGAAAAGTAAATAGTGTAATTATAGTATGGTAAGTGCGTCGAAGCTCGTCCCTTCAAGACTCCTGAAAAATATATGAAGACTTATTATTTCACCGGCATTCCTGAACCTATAGTAGCAGAGAGTCTAAAACCCGTCTAAACGTATTCTTGTTTCTGAAATTCCTGTTTCTCGCCACATCGTAAATACAGTCCACTCGCCCAGACGTCCAAGAACCAGCGACCGACGGGGCGTCAACGTCTCGAAGCCACCCCATAGTACCTGCTTCTGAGCTACGTCCGTCCCGCACACCTCCAAAACCGGGAACAATTTTGTTCGATTTGCGCAATTTTTTTTTTACGCGACCTTTTAAACTTTTAAACGATAACACTTTACGACCATAATTGTTTTTTTTTTAACTTACTTGGAACGTATTTTTTTTAACATTTGAACTACTTATGCCCGATATAAATTAGTACATTCATAACAACATGCGTTGCTGGGGCTTCTAAGTCGCGTTTACGTATGCAATATCACTTGTGGGAGTTGGGTAATACAATAGTCTACTTGACTTTTCATTCATTGAAGGTAGAAAGACTGATTGTCTCACCGAGGAGTATAGGGTTGAGGAGGTTAGATAGGCAGTCGCTCCTTGTAAAACACTGGTACCTACTCAGCTGCCTCCGGTTAGACTGGAACCCGACCCGAACATAGTTGGGAAAATGCTCGGGAGATGATGAAGGGAGAAGGATTGATTATAAAATACGTGGAGATCATCATTATCTTATCAGCCTTTTTACCGTTCCACTGCTGGGCACAGGCCTCCTCTAATACAGGGAAGGAATTAGATGGCTGAGGGTAAACATTTAGTAACATTTAGTCACGCTACTGAAAAAATCAATAGCCTAACTCTTGTCCTTGAGGTTAAGACCTAGAAAGCAGGCTAGGATACCTATATTGATACGTGCGTAAGAGTTAGGTATATAACAAGGAGTTTTCATAAGTCAAAAGTTTTCATTTTTTTTTTTTTTTCAAATAGGCCTCTGCAGTGTCAAAACCCCATAGTTGCTCATTTTCAGTTTACTTTTGTAGAGACGAACCGGCAAGAGACTCTGGCTATAAGTACCTACACGTAACTTTTTTTTATAAGTATGTTATCTATAGGTACTACGTATTTCTTCACGATTTACATTTAAAAGTAGGTGATGTTAAGTATTTTTGTTAGTTATATAATTGTTAGGCCTTTTAAAAAACTAGTTTCTGATGAACATTTCGATTGCGCAATAAACTTTCCTTTATTTTTAGGCTGACTTAAAATTAATGACCGCTTAGAAAAAATATATAATTTGTTAACTGGTTTATTAATAGAAATATAGTGAGCTTTTTTAACTTAAGCGTGTTTGAATGGGTTTAATAGTAACAAGCTAAGAATGTATGATACTTATAGGCACATTCGTATAATGTGTAGTCGATAAGTATTTCTTGTCATAAATATGTATATTTCTTTAATAGGCAATAAATAAGAAAAATACACTTGATAGTGATAGTGATGTGAATATACAAAAGATTTCAGTAGATTCAGTATGGTTAGGGCTGCCATCTCGAATTTCGCCAAACCCGGACAAACATTAAAAAAACCCGGACATTTTGCGTTAATCGCATTTTTTCCCCGAACGAGTACGTTTTTTTTAAACAAAATAATACCTAATTTGTAACCCATTTACTATTAACATATACTTAAATTCAATGAGGTGCTTCCTTACATGAAAAGTGTCCGGGTTTTCCCCGGACACCTCTTGAAACCCCGCCCGGACGGCCCCCGGACGGCCTCCAAACGAGGACAAATCCGGGGAAACCCGGACGGATGGCAGCCCTAAGTATGGTACAACAATTTTTTTATCGCAAAATTAATATACCTCTACTGTCATAATTTTAAGTAGCAGATGGTAAGCAAGAGAAGTCTCGGCATGAAACTAGCTAACCTACACCAATTTTTCAGTAAGCGTGACGACAAGAACCTGGTAGCCAATTCATTAATTAGAGACCCATTTAAATTAAAACTCGTAACGAAACTTCAATTACCGTTCAAAATTGAAAATAGAACAATACTCATTACAATAAAAGTATTAAATAAGCATTAATTACCTACCAATTCTTAACTGAATGTTTCATGGTACGATCATAAGTTACGTAAATCAAAGCGAATCGCGTAACGAATCGGCAAACGCGTGTGATCAAGGGAAACATTTCCATGTAGATAGGTACTTACATGAGGTATTGGTTTCCTGCTGTGATCCAAGTGCATTCCCCCCACTTCCACCACACCAGGCAATAAAGGACGAACACCATTCATACTATGAAACGTATTCACCAGCATAACGCTCATGTTCTTCGCAAAGTCCTGCAGATCAGGGATCCTTCTACCAAAACGCTTCTCAATAATAGCTTTCTCTTTCAACTGGATCGCGTACCGGTACCACACTTTGTAATACATGTTCATCACAGTATTTTCCAGTCTTTGGAGGAAGGTCATTTTAGAAGTGAATTCAGAGCTCACAATTGGCACGTATGACGGGTTATCAGTTAGCCCCATGCGGTCAGGAACCCACTGCATCAAAGCGCTTGACGATAACGAAACAAACGGTCCCTTGATCCCGTAAACATGAGCAAGCCCAAGCATGCAGTCACTGTTAAAATTCTCCACTATAACAACGTCATAACTTTTCTTCAAAGCATCCGCTAAAGGCGCGAAATCTACGATTTTTGAGCATATTCCCGTAGCTAGGTCAGCCAAAGGTTGGAACTCTGTGACTTGTTTAAGGATTTTCTCAACGCCCAATATACTGAGGATTGTGTTTGGATTATCGAAATATGCTAAGTCGATAGTTTCTAATCCTAGTGCAGCAATGCCTTCGAGGCTGACGGTGGTATAATTCGCTGGTGGATTTTTGATGGGGAAGAACGAAACTACGGTGACATCGTGTCCCCTTTCGGCTAAAGCTTTGAGTAGGGGGTCGAAAACCATTTGGTGGCTTTTTCCCGTGTGTGGGAAGAGTCCGAGTATTCGCGCGGGTTGTACATTGTGGACGGCGAAGATCGCGACAAATATTATGGCGAGTGTCCGCATGGTGCGATGTACCCCGGACCGCGGTTAGAATCGTACTGTTGTCGGTCGGTAGGAAATGCGGCCGACCGGCCGTCGCGTGTTATTTTCAGAGCATTTCGTTCTGTAGGGCCGTGGTAGTGATGCATGTTTATAAAGTGCAAGGTTAGTTTTGCATTATAGGGTGATAGATATACTAACGCTTGTTAGATTTAGAGATACTTAGAAAGTAGGTATAGTCAGGAATGCGATTTACGTAAGTTAGTGTTGAAACAAATAAATCATTTATTTGTTAGTACCAATTAATTTGAGCTTTATGACCATGTGAAGTAATAGCTAAAGTAAATGTTCATTAATAGTTTCTTGCACTTCTTCAAGTACGTACCTACGTAACTTTTATTCTCTTTCATTCAAAATGATTTTGAAAACTAAACCCTTTCAATATAAATTCAACTGCATTTCACACTTATGTTTACATACGTCAACTATAATAAATCATGCTAGTCGCCGCTATCGACTTGAATGCACAAACAAACTATTTAACATATCATCATTATTTACACTTTGTTATCATGCGAGGAAGTATAAATATGTGTATTTATTTACTAACTTTTCCACGCGGTTCCATCCGCGGATAAAAAGTAGCCTATGACTTTCCTCGATAAATAATTAAAAACACTAAAAGAATTTTTCAAATCGTACTTTTTTTTAATGACGTCAAAAATCATCAAATGACCCCATGTGGTTTACCTAGTAGCGGTGAAGGACTGTGTTACTGACTAAAGGAGTGTTACAGACTCTTACTGACTAAAAACCGTCGTGTTCCGTCGTAGGCCTTTTATGTACGCGCGATCATAGAAATAAACAAACAAACAAAATCTTCAGCTCTATAATATTAGAATTCATATCTATGTAGTATTAATTAGGTATTATTGTGAAGAAATGCAACTGCGTCGAACTGATATGGATGCTCAGTACCTAGGTACAGTTTGTTTTAATAAAAAAGACTTGATGGACCAGTACGGAGTAGATTATATTTAAGTGGCCTATTGAACCATTAGTAGTTAATTGAACATAGACACCCATGGTGAGCATATAGGTAGTCACTATAAATGGACAGTGGGTAATTATGTATCTATCTATCCTAAGATTTATAGAATGGTAAAGTACAAATTTTGCCTCAAAAATCTTTTTACTTAGGAGTGCTTAGGAGTAATCATCTCTGCTGGACCTATTTAAACGATTCTTTCACGTAAACAAGCTACTTACGTAATTTATAGACTGAATTTCATAATTCATAAGTTGTATTTTTTCCGGTTGCTACGGGGTGTACCTATGTGAAACTGTGAGAATCAGCTAGTTCTACTAAAGTGTCCTATCAAATACTTATTAGTCTTATGTCCCTTATGTTCTCGCCACCTAAGACAGTCAACCACAACTAAGACAGTTTCGCTTACAGAGAAAGTGAGCATTGGAGCAATTTATCACCTGTTCACCTCACGTTGCTTTCAGTAAATTATTGTTATTTTTTGTAAGAAAGTTATTAAGGCCAGGTGATTATGTTTCCCATAAATAAATGTAAGTAGTTATAGGTGAACTGTGACATACTTTACGATAGTTGCCCGCTACTTTTAATTGCGGATAAATTCACATTACTGAGCAGTTTCCGCGCGGCGAGAAAATCTGTCACTAGTTATATCGATCAGTCTAGACACTAAACTCTTATGGATGGATCTGACCTTATATACATTTTATTTGGGGTTATAATTTCCTTCTTTTTCTTTTTGACGTCATCTCATAAGTAGCATAAGCTCAAGTTCATTCAATTCTGTAGTTAACTGTACCTATAATGATAACCTTAGATAACCTCGTTCGGGACTATTATGCTATTACTCTATGCGTTAGTTCAAAGTCATGGCCAGCGCTTGGTCGCTTTGATCAATGAATAATAGTGAGTCACTAATATTCACCATATGCTGCGCCGACCCCAAATAAAATTGGGAAAAGGGCAGGGGGATGACGATTTGTATCAAATGCATCATTTCTTTTCATGTTTTTTTTTTTCAGAAGAAGTAAAAATGTCAAGCTTTTAGTGATAACTTTGTTATTGGTTAGATTGAAAGTAGCTAGCTAAAACATGCAGTTAACGTATTACAAGCATAATAACCCGATAATATTTCAGGAAGATACCTTCAAAAATATTTTGTAATGTACTAAAACTACCAATATTACAAAATCAGTTTTTTTTGTAGACTTGTAGAAGATAAGATACCTATCAAGCAGGTATCGACCTAGTAAATTCTTGTGAAATTCATTCATTTCAGTAAAGGATGACGCACGATGTCTTTCGTAATCTTGTGCTTGACAAATAAGTGTGGCTTGCGATCTATTAAAAATGCATCCGAGGTTTGCCTTACAAAAAGTATATTTGGTAGTAAAATCGCAGCAAAACCTTACCTACTTACATACATTTTTTTACCGTTACTGTAACAGCCTTTTTTATCGTCCCACTGCTGGGCTCCTCTCACACGGAGAAGGATTCAGCGTTAATCACCACGCTTGCTCAATGCGGGTTGGTGATTTCAGACTATACTCCAGGTTTCCTCAAGATGTTTTCCTTCACCTTTTTATCAGCCACTGGTGTCCAAGATATACTTAGAAAGTACATACAAACTTAGAAAAGTTGCATTGGTAGGTACTTGCCTTACCTGGAATCGAACCCACACCCTCATACTCGAGGTTGGTTCTTTTACCCACTAGGCCACCACGACTTTTTCCATTAGGTAGGTATTTAAATAGGTACATATTTATAATATGATCAGTAATTATTATAATTATGAATCTAATTAAACTTAAAACCGCCAATTCATTCTATTCAGTAAACGTTATCTAAAATGAACTAATGTTTGACCCGAACATTTTCTCGAAAGTTCACATCAAAGATAACTTAATTACTTAACCATGGCAAACAGCAAAGTCATCCCCCTTGTGCTTATCATGCCCTGCATAATGAATGACTCATAGAAATCTAACTCGCGTCATTTACTTAGATTACTAAGACAACACAACTTTTCCCAGCGGTTACACTCGCGTCCCGTGGGAGCTATTTCCTGCACCCGGAAAAAGTTGCCTTTTATCATGCTCTAGTCCAGACTATCTGATAGACAGATATATTTTTATTTATTTTTTATTGAAAACACCTTAAACCATCTTTACAGGACTTATCCTAATACGATATCTTTGAGAACCATTAGTAGACTTTTTAATGTATAATTGGAGTATTGTAAATAGATGTAAATATGTTTGACTGTTAAGTTTTCACAGTCAAAACGGCTTCAAAAAATATTTTCCGTTTCCAAAAATAAAGTCATGTTTTTTATTCTGCGCTTGAGTTGCTGTGTGCAGATTATAATCATTATAATACAACTCGTAAATCTCATTCATATCAATGGCGGCCAGTGTCAATGACCGCGCCAATTTTTTTAGCAACAACAAAAAAAGATACGGTAGGTTAGTTAGTAATGATACCTCTTTACTACTAGGAATGTTATTTTTTTTTTGCGAACCAGTAAATTACTCTCACTTTTACATTAAACAAAAATAACTGTTTTACAACGCATTTAAAACTGTTATTTAATTTGTATCTCGAGGTCAATGAACTACTTTATTCAAAGGGATCGCTTTTCGTGTGCACTTTGTTGTAAATCGGATAATACAAATATCGTTATCTAATGTAGACGAATAGGTATCATGTCTTTATGCAGATAAAAAAAATGATTTTATTATAGTACAAATAAATGCTGTTAGTATACACATCATGTCTGTACTGCCACAGCTTTTTTATCGTCCCACTGCTGGGCAAAGGTCTCCTCTCACACGGAGAAGGATTGAGCATTAATAATAATCATTTCACAATTCATAATCACCATGCTTGCTGAATGCGCGTAGGTGATTTCAGACTACATAGTCCAGGTTTCCTCAAAATGTTTTCCTTCACCTTTTGTCAGCCATTGGTGTCCTATATAGGTACTTAAAAAGTACATACAAACTTAGAAAAGTTTCACTGGTACAGTCAACTTCAGGTCGGTGGTAACAGTTTTATAGGAAAATCGTACTTATGACTATTGAGTTAAGGTGCATGACAGTTACCACTGATGTGCGGTCTACTGTACTTGTCTGAACTGAAATCGAGCCCACACCCTCATACTCGAGAGGTGTGAGAGAGCTTTACCCACTAGGCCACCACGACTTCGTACTTCGTTACATCGACAACCTATTTAAATTCTAAAATGTAAACTATTATCCTGTTTAAAATAACTGCGTATATTCTACACGTGTCATAAAGGCATGCTCCATTTCTACGTTATTATTTATTTATTTGTTATGCAATCAGAATCACTAATTATGTATGTGTTGGTGATTGGTTATATAAAATTTTAAAAAGATACACAAAGCTGGTTTGGGCTGGTTTCATCTTAATTCAAATTAGGTAGGTATTACATAAGTAAATAAGTAGGTAAAAATTAATTGCTAAATGGTATATGCTCGTGAATGAAGCCGTCAACCTGGACAGGTCAGCTTCCAGCTACTTTGATTTGACTTTAAAGGATTTCCAAAATAATAACGAAGTAATTAAATAATAAATAGTAATATAATATTTTTTTGACCAGCTTATAGACTGAGAGCCCGGGCTTTCGGCGTCTTACTTTACTGTGTTAAAGGTCTGAAAGCCATAGGTTCTCGATTGAATCTATCAACATGCTTTAGAAAGCACTTAAGGACATTTCTAAATAATTTTGATGGTCACCCATGCACGGGATGACCGCGCTAAGCTCGGCTTAACTTTGACCACGACCTATGATCGGCTGTTACTAAGGCACGCGCCTTTTACAGATAACTACCAAATTGGTAGTAATAATCGGATTACAGATAATAAATATCTTTTATCTATGCACTTATTCATACGGAACTTTCTAGACGGATTCGTACTGCCAGACGAATTTATCACTCGTAATTGCTTATTTTATTACCTACATTGATAAAAATATAATCTTAAATACTAAAAATTACCCAAATAAATAGGTAGACTAAATAAATAGTAGGTATGTACCTACTTATACGAATCAATGACATTTGAAAAACAGATAAAACAATGACAAAAGTAACTATCCAATTTTTTTTTTGAAAACGCTGCCATTAATTTAATCGTCAAACCTAATTAAAATTGTTTATTTTTTAATAATGACGTTACCACACTTAGGTCAAAGATTATTTTGAAAATGATTGCTATGTAATGCGGCGTATATCCGTCTGATATAATTTCACCGATATAGAATTTATGCCTAAGTTATGTGACCGTTATACGAATTAGTACCTTTCTAGAACATATCCGATGTCCACCATCTAAATTAAATAACGTAAAGGACATTTAGAAAATTAACTATAACGAAAATGAGTTAAATAATAATGGACAAAATGTCCGTTACCCAACTACTAAGATTATAACGGTGCCGGCAGTTCTGACCTAGGCCGAGATTGTAATAGATACAACCATGACCATCACTCATGACCTAGACCAAGAAATTTCTGCTATCCCAACATTCTATCTGTTGTTCTCACTAGAGATCGAAGTTTGGTACTACTTGTATGGGGCCAATGTCAATATTCTAAGCAAAACCAAAGATAGATAGAATAGGTATTGGGAAAGGCCGTTAGTGCATACGTACTATCATAGATTACAGAATACTACGTTTTTACCTACTTTGTTGCTGTCGATTATTACTACTTAAGACTTCATGTATTAGCTTCTAGGTACCTACCTAATTGATAAAGCAATAAGTAGGTAGTAGTTACTTTCGTTTGATCGTACCTACATAGGAACAATTGTTTCCTCAATTTTCACAAAACCGTCTTACGGTCTTAAGTCTGCTTTTAATTTTTATCTTAGCTGGTTGCGAAAGAATAGTTAGTAAGAATTAACTTTGTATTCTTATTCGAAAACGAATAGTTTAACGTCTACTTTTCTACCTAACGTAAATAATTCTCAAACAAATATTGTGAAATTTTTCGGTATTTTATTGCTAATTTATTTGATCTAAATAAAAATACCACACAATACGTGGTGTTTTCTAGAAAGATCGAATAAAAATCGTTAGTGACTAAACAAGGTGGCTATTTATAACTGGAAATATGTATACAGTTAGCTAAACTTTGCTGCCTAATAGATATTTAAATCAATTGCTCATAAAAAACCCGAAATCTATATTTAGACTGTTGACAAGCAAAAATCTTGTACATATTACACAATCTTTAATGAATATGTCAACAATCAAGAATAAGAATAGAATCACGGAGAGGACGAAATAAAAAAATATATATATGCCTTATATCATCCTCCGTAGAATTCATTTTTGTTTATTTTCTTCCGATCAAGTAAATAATGTCAAGTTGTATGGTCTTGTTCAGTAATTTTCAAAATATCATTCTTAATTTTATGGCAATAAAGTTGGCTGCAACCATGAAGACGCCATAAAGCTAAATATAAATAAAGAAAAAAAAAACTTACATGAGGTATAGTCTTGCTCCTCTTATCCTTCAAATGCATCCCGCCAACTTCAACAACTCCTGGCAAAAGAGGTCGAACGCCATTCAAACTGTGATGAGTATTCACCAGCATCATGCTAATATTCCTCGCAAGCACATCTAAGTCAGGTATCTTTCTTTGAAACCTCTTCTCAATTATAGCTCGTTCTTTCACCTGCACAGCGTATCTGAACCACAGCTTAAAATACACGTACATTGCTGAGTTCTCCAACCTTTCTAGGAATGAACCTATTGAGCTGGTCTGTGATGTTATCGTCGGCACAAATGACGGGTTGTCTGTCAAACCGATGCGACTGGCTGACCAATGCATCATTGGACACGATAGCAATGAAATCACAGGCGCCTTTATCTTGTAAATATGCAGTAGACCTAACACGCAGTCGCTGTTAAAGTTTTCTATTAAAACGACATCGTAATGCTTCTGCATTACTTCTGCTAAAGGCTGGAATTTGACCAGTCCCGAACAAACATTGAGGGCCAGGTCACTGAGAGGACGAAAAGAGAATATTTGCCGCAGAAACATTTTCAAACCCAAACTGTTTATGAATTTATTCGATCTTTCAAATAATTGTAAGTTGACCGCTTCTTTGCGTACTTGAGCTATTTCTCGGAGACTGACATCTGTGTAGTTTGCTGGAGGGTCTTTTTGCGGGAAGAATGAAACAACGGTCACCTGATGTCCTCTCCTAGCTAAGTCTTTCAGCAGTGGTTCGAACGCGATAAAGTGGCTCTTGCCGACGTGCGGGAAGATGCCCAAAATATTCGCGGATTGCACATGTTGGACCGCGAAAATCGCAAATAATATTCCGAGCAAATGCATTACGCGGGACTTCTGTTTAACTTCGGCTGTCGAAGGATACTGCCGGTGCTCCGACGCTGCGAAGTGATAGCAAAGTACTGGTTATAGACCGACTCAGTAGACCGGTTTTGTTTTTTTTTCTAAGATTTAGGTAAACGAGATAATATTTTTGTTTTCCGATAAAATTTAAAACAAAAACATTATCACACGTACACGTACGTGCACAATGTTAATCGTATTACGTTCCACTTAGGTACCTATATAAAGTTCAATTATGAAATCAATCAAACAAAAGATCCATCATCATGACATTGATGGTCACTCACCTGCTATAAAAGTTGTTACCTACCTAAAGAGTTCAAAAAGAAAAAATCCAGCATTTAATCTACTACCGGAATCGTATTGCACTCAAAGTCACTCGAAGATAAGTCGTTAATTCTGTCAATTGATAAATCGATATCTAAGTAAGCTTTTGAGTCAATAAGCTTGTAGATTTACTACAGGGTAGGTACCTATTTAGTGATTTTAGCAGTCACATAAAATTATGAACATTCCGTTTAGTACTAGGTCATCTCCTAACTCCTAATTTCTGAATTAATTGAAATGTAATTGTACCAGTGCGTGAATTTAATTAAATGCAATACATAGATTACTACGCTAAAAATGTAGGTCGTCTAGAGTATAACGTTATCATCGGGCATTGAACTCTAGTAGTCTGGTACATGCAACTCTTTGATTACAAGGACCTATGACAATGTTTATTGCTTTATATATCTGTCAGAGTATTTAGTTAGTTAGTTTTGTAATTAGTTATCTCACTTAAATACTAATACCCACTTTCGATCTAGAATACCTTTTAATGAGGACTTCTCCAACTATGCAAATATTATAAAGCTGAAGATTGACTGAACTTGGACGCTCCCAATAATACTGCGGGCTAATTGAAAAATACAAATAATACTAGTTTTTCTAGTTTACTAAAATATTTGTCCTATTATCGTAATCCGGTTGAGTTCCAATTTTTAGATTAAAAAAGGTGTTGCGTTCGTGGACTCTCCTACTACGCGCGCGGAGCACGAATAATTGCGTACAATGACCTACGACAACGACTTATGTGCGGGCGTGACAGGAGTAGATAGTTACGCGGGTATATAACAGAGACAGGTTAGAGTCATTGGACAAAATTCTTCTCTCTCCGCGTGCATTACAACAATGGTTATAAAACTCCTTAGAAGAATTATTATCGAAGAAGAATAACCTGTTGGACCCACCCCTTTTCAAATTTCTTTGTAGATACTGATTCCTTTAGTGTCAAGATAAGGTTTATCGGTCAAAGAAAATATAATAGAGGTCATGAAAAAATTCTAAGGCCGGTTTTACAGTGACACTGACCATCGGCACTGACAGCTACGCGCGTAGTTTGTCTGAACATTTCTTTGATCTGAGGATCTGAGGTCTGAACATCGTCTGCGCTGACAGCTACGCGTCATTCAAAAACGCTTCATAGAGTTTCATATACATATTGTTATGTATTTGTGGTCGTCGGCGCTGATGGTCAGCGCATGATCAGCATGACTGTAAAATCAGCCTGCCTGCTCAGAAGATAAATCCACCCTGTTTTTGTACTACTCACTTCCTAAAATAATTCTGTGATGAATTGCATGAATAATAACATATGGTTTGTTAACAAATTAATCTCTTAAATCAGAAGGTAATTTTGTAGATAACATTAGTAGTTATTGCAATAAAGGCTTGTGAATGCCCTGATAAGAGTCTCTAGTCTGCTATCCTAATATAGGTACATAATTTTTCTGTAATCGATTGCTCTTTCGGCGTATTATCTAGACACACGGCAGTGTGTCCGCCAAGTTCGAGCAAAAAAAGCGACACACCGGCCGTGGGTTATATTACACGAACCATTTCGGGCCAAATTCGACCCCCCTATAACTCAAAATCTATTTTATTTACGCATACCAAATTTCTAGTATCTGTTGAGACCCCCTCACTTATCTAAAATACAAAATTTCATTAATATACCTATCGTAGGTCTTGAGATATTGACGTCAGAAAATCGCTATTTTTACTATACACTCACTGACTGACTGACTGACTGACTCACTCATCAAAAACCTAGACCACTTCCAATGGTCGTATTGACTTGAAATTTGGCATGGAGGTAGGTCTTTATGTCAACGTAAAGGGAAAAATCTGAAAATGGCCAAGTGTGAGTCGGTTTCAAAATAATGAAGGTGTTTTATACCCGGTGTAAATGTATACCCCTAAGGAACTAAAACGAACTAAATTTATCTATATTTATATAATATATCTTCGAATGGTCGTACCGATCTGAAATTCGTTACAAAGGTTTGTATTAAGTCAAAGTAAAGTAAAAATCTGATCTGAAAACGACCAAGTGTGCGTCAGTTTCGAAAATAACGAATGTGTAACTTTGATCCACGAACATAATATATGATAACATGTCATGTCAGTCAGTTGGTAAATCTAGTCCATTTAGTTAATCTAGTTCATTTCTTTGTAAGAAGCATAAATCTGAAAGATAGTATAAATGAGACATTTCCTTAACTAACTTAATCATAAGACAAAAATAAAATAAACAACCTTACAAAAATAAATGAAATCCCACCCAAAACAATAATGTGAAAGACTGCCAAGTTCGATAATATGGGAATGCTTCGCCTATAAAAGAAGTGAGATCTGAATAAGTACCAAGTTCCATAGTTACATATACCTCAGTTCAAAGTAGTTACTTTTTAATGATGTTACTTGGCAAGTTTTAATAGAAAATTAAATACTTGATTCATTGCGTTTAGTAGGTTTATAACAAGGTGTGTGAAAACTTGCCAAGTAGCATCATTAAAAAGTAACTATTTTGAACTGAGGTATATGTAACTATGGAACTTGGTACTTATTCAGATCTCACTTCTTTTATAGGCGAAGCATTCCCATATTATCGAACTTGGCAGTCTTTCACATTATTGTTTTGGGTGGGTAATATATTACGATACTATCTATGCTTTGTTTCTGTGGACCTATAAACGCTAGCTTTGCACCGTCGATTCACACGGCTGTTGCTCTCTACCAACCTCTACTATCCCCAGATTTTATTTTTGAAACCAGATACACAGGTCCAGATATAATATGGTAATACAAATCTTTTGGAAGCTCGTCGAAAAAAACTTCTGCAGAAGGGTCAGAAAAAAAATCTAAGGCTAGTATTTCTCCATATTTCTAATGTATTTGCTAACTCCGTGTGTGTATAAGATCTTTGAAATTTTGAAAAAAAAAAACGAACCTAATTAGGTAGGCTCAACTTTCAAAATCAAACTAAAAAATACTGCAATCATTTTTAATTATCAAAATACTGCGAAGTTTCAACTATACAACATTCCTTGTTCATCGGACACACGATACAACCGCGGGCTAACAATAAATTAATTATGACTTATTGAAACGAGTAACTAAACGTACGCGATGTCTCATGCTGCGATCAGCACCACGATCATTCTGGAACAAATTAACACCGGATTAATGTTAGATAAGTATTTTTATCGATAAATAATAGTATTAGAGTTGGACAAATAGAGCATGGGAGTACATGTATTTGGAGATGATCGAATGCAATTGTGGCGTAAGCAAAAATTTATATTTTTGGCATCCAAAAAATAAATAATGTTTAAAATTGAGTTAGTTTCATTAAAAAAATGGATACGTTAATATAGATTTTTTCGTTTTAGTTTCGAATTTGCCCATCATGGTTTTTAGAATGAGATCATTTTCCACACCCACAACGAGCATCTGCGTGCCGCACGCTTTACTGTGTAGTGTTATTTGATGTCTTTCGTTTTCATTCCAATAGTTTTATCTTAATTAGCCAATTGTAAACACCTTTCTAAGAAATTGGAATGCTATGGCCATACAAATGAAACTGATATTATAGTAACTAATAACTTTAAAATCATTTACAACCTAGGTACATTTTTCCAGCTTCTTTTTTTCTTAGTACTGAAGTTGTCAAAACTCGAAATTTAAATCTTTCCAATATCTAAGGACGACTTGCAATTTTTCAAAATGGTATAGCTGATCTTAGCAGCACATATAAATGCCTGAGGGACAGAAAAAAAAAACTAAAATACTGATTGTTTCAAGTAACAAACACACTTAGCATAATTCATTATAGTTCATTGCTTTCAATAATTAAAATTCGTTGTTTTTCAAGAATTTTAAACGTCCATCTATCTATGTCGAAATAATTTACATAGAATAAATTATTTTTTAAAGTTTCTATTGTTTGAAATTTCTGTGCGCAGTTTTCTGAAATAAATGTTTTTTCACGTGTTAAGATGACCAATTCTCTTTTGTGAAGATGAAGGTCAAAATATGGTTTTAGGCTTGCAAAGTACGCACAGAATAACGTCATTTTATTGAGAATCATTATTTTAAAATGGACATGTAATAATGTATTTTCCATTTCTGTTAACTGTCTTCACAATCAATAGAATTGTGTGGTCTATTTTACTGATAAAATATGAAAGGGATGACTATAATCGAGAGTGCCGTTTCAAAGAAATTGGTAATTATTTTTTTAAATTATTAAATAGTAGGTTTTATATTGAACCCCATATGTATTTTATAGCTCTGGCTTGTTTGATTCAACCTATTGTTACAATTATTGTGAACGTTAAATATGACAGTATCACAGTCTCGTCACTATACACAGTTCTTATCAAATGTTTATTTGAGTTTATTACTAGTGCTTAATGGATATATGTGTTTTGTACATAAATATATACTTTCTTTTGTGGTTGAGATATGAAGCTTTAGCACATAAGTATTTAATTATCTTGAGTGCAATAATAACATAACAATGGATAGTACAAGTATTTCCAAAATAGAAGGTCAGACTATGATTAATTATATTATTTACATCTGAACGCTAAAACTTGTGGACAGTTTCATTATCAATTAACACATTGCCCAATACTATACCAGACAATTTAGCATATCTATAGAGCATGTCTTCATCAACAAATAAAATAATTCAAATTATTCTTACCCGTAAAGGTACAAAAAGAATGATAACAAGTAAAATGCGAGCTTGATCCAGCCTTCTCTCTGGCAGACTGTGAGAACATCAGCATTCATGATGCTCGTCGGGTCATACAGCCCTGGACCCGACATGACTGGCCTTGTGTAGTATCTGAAAATAATTATTAAGATTTATGAAATTAATTGTATTACAAAACGTAGTATAATAAGAGTACCCGTAAACTGCAGACTAAAGCATGGGCAGCTAGCCCTATGGCTGGCACAAAGATTACTTATGAAGGTATGTATGAATCCAATGAAACTTTTTGGTCAGTCTATAGCCTGAATTTTTGTAATGTCCTCTGGGACACCACAGACAAGTTAGGCACCAAAAGATATACAAACTAGATGCCTATCATAGAGACTCATCAAAAGTCAGGAAGTGTGGAAGCAAGATGGGTATGCCTTTGACCAGCAGTAGGACTTTATGAGCCACTAATAATTATCTAGTATTCATTAAGTTGCTTTTGATTCTAGGGGTATTCTTTTCTCTACAAGTTGTACATCTGTATGGCTTGTTTATGCAAAGAGTTAAAAGGTTAATAGTTCACTTGACTAGATTAAATTAACCTGGATTTTAAACCATTGTTTCTGTTATTCAGTAAATCAGTTTATTTTATCTCACATATTCACCTTCTCGTTTATCTTTACAGTTTTAAGATAAAGTCTCAAGTACATCATAAAATCAGAAACTTTTTGAAAAACTTGAAGTTTTATTAAATTATATCTGTATAATGTTGGTAGGTAGGTAGGTAACTAAAGTCTAGATAAGACCATGTAATGACAATTCATTTTGCTAATTAGTATCTCTATGATTTCATTCAACCTCTGTAGTTAATTATCATAATTAAAGATGTTGATGTTGCCTTTGGAATTCTTGTAATACATGGTGTTTTACTGTGAATCTTATCACTTTAAACACCCGTATGAAATAAGGAAATTGGCTTGAACAAAGATAAACAAGGCAGACTGTGATTCTTATCCAATGAATTGGAACAGTACACTTTTTATGTGCACTGTATTTGTATTGCGCATATTGCGTTTTTCTAGTTAGTATTCACCGCGAACACTGTTTCAAGGTGTCATTACATTGTTAAACAAAAGACCTTGTCCTTACACTGTCCTCAAAATTATCATAACATAACCTAAATATGTTTGTAATATTTACCTGTGCAGATGATACAAGATCAATGGAATGTTTATTAACAGTGAAAACCATTCTCCCGACAATAAGAACAGGACGTTTATTAATAAATGCAGCAAGTACTCCGGTAACACCAACTGAAAATTAGATTAAGGTTAGATACTCAATTGAACTCCGATGAACTTTGATTGCACGCAGGTATAAATACGCACCGGGTTTAGACTATTACACTGGTCTATTGGATTTTTATAGTCAGTTTTTAGTTCGTCAAACGCAATAACATGGAATATTGAGAAAAATATAAGGAATGCGTCAACTATTAACGCTATAATGTAAGAAAAGGCTGGAAAGCTGAACGCCATTTTTACAAAATTTCAAGAATCTGACAGAAGGAATGACAATGACAAAGTGGAATTAATTACAACTTTTTAATTCATAGACAATTACATATATTTTTTAAATATCTAAGATTTCTCAATAATTTAGTTAGTTCAGAATTGTTCGAGCTTTGGAGATCTCAATCTGCTTAGGATTATTTAATCAGCTAGTAAAACCACGAAGTGGGCAAAACCTAAAATCACTGTGCAGCGATGTATGCAGTTTTGTTTGGCTACGGAAAATAAAATATTATTGTTCCTGAACGGGACTGAAGTCTTTGACAAATGACAGCAAACCAGCTCATGAAGGATATTAGCCTACCAAATTATGTGGCCAGATTATAACCCATCCAATTGAAGCGTTTTTGTAGCACATAAAATTAGTCGTGTTTTAATTTGTTTGCAGTGTTGTAATTAATCCAAATAGCGTTTAATTTTAGGTTTACGTTTATTATGAACTTGTAAACGTGTAAAATGAAGGATATTTGGGTGCTGTGTTTGTGTCTTGTGAAAGTAGCCTCAAGTATAGAGCATGATTTCAAAGGTTTTGATGATACCATATTATTTGGAATTAACTGGCCCGGTACCCAGGATATCCAGCATCTAGTCGATGGAGAAGTTAGTAAACTTGAGGTAATAGATGTTAAATTATTGCTAAGACCAACTGCTTCCACCGAGTCCCTCTAAATTCCACTACTTATCTTGGATATGGATGTACAGCTATTGTGGTTAAAAATACTACTCTGTTACTACTGCAATTGCTTTACCCTAAAATCTGATACTATTAAAACATAGAACACTTACAAGTTTATAAATAGAACACAATATTTCTTTTGAAAACTTTAAATATCATAGAATTCACACAAATTGTTACAACCATAAACCACATTACATTTAAATCTAAATTTTCCCTATAGCTACCTAAGAAAGAGATTCTAAAAGTGACCACAGCTAACAAAGAGAAGTATGAATGCCATATACCAGAGCTACGTGCGAAAGAGTCAACAAATATTGAGGATTACGATGGTCCATCTCCATTGAGTCTGCTGAAGCCGCTGTTCTCTCAGAAGATATGCTCGTACAGGCTTGAGAGTTACTGGAGCTATGAAGTGTGCCACGGAAGATATATTCGACAATATCATGAGGAGAGAGAAGGTAGTTTTAACTTGCTTTGTGTAATAGCATGATAAATACCTACCTACTAGCTTTTCTTATAAGTTTGCTTTCGATAAAAACTGAATGTTAGTTTGTCCCACTGTGAATGTAGATATCCCACTTTAACTCATGTATAGTTTCAAGTTTTACTTGGAATCAGTTTAGCATTTAAACTGTGCTGAGTACTGTCTGAAACAGTTAAAGTATCCAGCAGCTTTATTTAAAATTATTTAGGGTGGAGGGTAAATCCAATTTTTCATGTTTGATCATTGCTGATTATTTCCTTAAAATTGTATGTAAAAAGAGAACAGTTTCTTATTTTTGTAATTGTATTTAAAATCAGTTGTGAAAACCAATCAACCTGGTGCAACCGTCACTTTATATAAAGGTAACTTTAAATTAATTTTGTATTTCTTTATAAGCATTAATGACAAGTATTCTAAGTATAAACTTCTTTTTACTATATTTGGAAGTTCTTAATACTATTCTGTGACTATATTCGTAATCATGGGCTGAATTCTTTTTGAAATGACATGTAATTGTGCTTTCCAAAACCTGATTGGACCAACCGCCCTGAGCATTGCTTAACTTTATGATCCATCTATCTACGGTTTAGCCACAAGCTCTTCCAGCAAGCTTTTTATGTCTATTGTTTTGTAAAACTATATGTGTCCCTGTGTACCCTGTACTTGATTGTTTTTGAACCAACCTTCTTAATTATGCATTTATTTACTTATTTACTTTATTTACTTACTTTTACTTACTTTACTTTATTTACTTACTTATTTACTTTATTTATTTAAATATTTACAGGCAAACAAGTGAAAACCCAGGAGTTCTACCTGGGCCACTGGAGTTCGGAGAAGCATGCTAAACTTGAAGCTGATGTGAAAGCTGCTCAGGAGACTAAGGAGCCCTATAGGATGACCAAAGTTGATGGCGCTAAGCTGCCCTCGGTGGAAATGGTTCTAGATGATGGTATGTTTCTTGTTATGAAAATGAAAAATAACTACTTAAACTTAATTTTTGTAATAAAAATTACAAAAAAGGGAATCACACTGTAAAATCATAAATATTTATGTAATGTACATTTATTTCAGATAACAGTTTTTTTTAAGTATGTAAGGAAATTCTTCTGTGTGTGAGAGGAAGCCTGTGCCCAGCAGTGGGATGAAAAAAGGCTGATGTTGATTATTCTGATTCTAATATAATACTTAAAAATTCCAGGCACAGTATGTGACTTGAGCGGCAAGCCACGTCTGACCAGAGTTCTATATGTTTGCTATACTCATGGAAAGCATGAAGTTTACTCTTTCAAAGAAACCTCAACCTGCGAGTATGAGATCATCATACTTTCTCCATTACTCTGTGAACATCCTCAATTCAGGCCTAAAGATGTCAGCGAGAATATCATAGACTGTTTACCAGTCGACGATGCTCCTAAGAAACCAAGGAGTCTATTGAAAATGGAGGTTGATAGTCTTAGGTTCCATCATCAGACCATTCGAATGATGAGCAATGTAAGTTTTTTTTCTTTTTTTTGGTCTTGTAGTTTTTTTTAGCTTTAAAAAGGTTTGTTAATAGGTAGGCAACTTTTTGAGCAGTAGTAAGAATTTTTATTTGGTTTGTTAATTTTTAGTTTAAATATTCAGAGGCCTTATTACATGATTATTTAGCGATTAATATTAAGTTTATTCCAATAATTTTAGTAAGTCTTAGAAAGCTATTAATCCCAGTAGGCTTTAAATAATTAGTTTTTTCTAATGTGTTTGTTTCCACTATCACCTGAGTGAGTGTGTTCTCTCATCTAATACACATATCACCCTTAGAATTAAAATATTAATAGTTTTAGTGTGTTACAAGCTTTATATTTCGAGTTTGCGCGTTTTAGCACATTTATTTTGTAGCATGGGCGTAGCCAGACATGGCATACAACATTTTAGTATAAAGTTTTGATGGGGTCATAATTATTACTGTTCAATAAACGGGTAAGAAATTTACCCATGTGTAAAAAATCTATTTGGGTACCTAGTGATTGAAATTTTTTTTTTATTGGAATTAGCTTCACCCGTAGTATCAATTTTTTCTTGACCTCATAGATTTTGATGTAGAATTGTCGAAAAATAAATCAACACATATGCTCATACTCTGGCTTCGTCCATATAAAGTAGTGTAGTTAAAGTTAGATGCTTATTTAACATTTTTGTTGGCGTTATTCAGGATAACGATCCTAAGGACGTACTAGCTGTGTTGAAAGTTGAGAAAATTGATAAGGTAATTATTTTCAATTGTTTTTCTTTTGCTTGTGCACTTTTGTTTGTGAGCGTCGTTTGTTATTTTCAGATGGGTAAGTATTAAGTATGGACATTAATTCATCTAGATATTTGATCTTCTTAGGCTGTTGTGGTAAATAAGCAATGTCGTTGGGTATTATCACGATTGGTCTTTCAATTATGATTTTGGGTCCATTTGTGCTAATATGCTCACATGGACACCAGGTTTGAATTAAAAAGATGGAAAAAAGCAAATTTTAAGAAAAACTACTTGAAATACACAAGGAAAATGATCACTATACTTAAAATGTCTCAAATTCCAAGTCTCCACTTTTCGTCGTCTTTATTATATTGAAACAAGCACTTAAAAGCTTAACGGGAACATATTAAGGCATAGACAGACCATAGACCAATCTGCTATGCCACAACTTAAGTATAACCTACTAACATACGTCTACCATTTCTAGGATGGTGAAACCCACCTTAAATTCGAGCTGCATCCGTTGAATGAAGATGAAGACTTGGTGGAAGATAGTAAGCCTCAGTTGGCTGATAAACCGGCGCCCGTCATAACTGATGATTCTCCAGTGAGGGCTTTCCTTAATGGGGAGAATTGTCTTAATGGAGTAAGTGATATTAACTAGCTTATTAGAGGTTTTTACGAAGAGGATCTCTATATTGAAAATGACCTTTTTGATCATCTCATCTTTAACGATCTTTTCACCTATCTTTCATTTTCTCATTTTACAAGTATCCGATACTAGCTTGCGCCTGCGGAAGTTCTAGGGAACTATTTCCCTCCCATGGATAAATCTATTTGTTTGTTTATATAAACCTAAGCTATTGATAAGTTTCACTAAAATCCATCCAACTGGTCTCTCTGATCTCTCTCCGGTCGTGTCGGATTGCCATCCCATCGAACTTTGAGAGTGGAGGAATAGTAACACTATAATATGTGGTGGCTGATCTCCTTATAATAATATGAGAACAGCCACCGTGGCCAATAATAATCGGCTAGGAGGACATCATCATTTGTCTCAACGACCTATGCCTTATTAAGCGCACTTGTATCTGTCAAACGATTTTATATACAACTTTTCACAATTCTAGGGTACAGGCTGGTGGAAATACGAGTTCTGTTACGGCAAGCATGTAGTTCAGTACCACGTCGATCGTACTGGAGAGAAGACTACACTACTGCTGGGCAAGTTCGACGAACGCGCACATTTGGACTGGATCAAGGAGAACAAGGGAAAGGCGCCTAAACCTGTTGGTAAGTCGTTCTAAAACAATAAATAATAATAACAGTTTGACTTATTATCATCTTCGTATTTAATTATTTATCATCTGTCTCAACTTTACTCAACTGTGTTGGAGTTGGCTCCCAGTCTTACTGGATGCAGCTGAGTACCAGTGTTTTACTCGAAGCGACTGGCTATTTGACCTCCTCAACCCGATACCCCTTTGTAAGAATGATTGCCATAACTGCTCGTTATATTTTCGACAATATAAATCGAATAAGGTTTTGCTAGTGGTAATTTTGGCTACCATTAGTTTTTTAAAACAAAAGTGAGCTTCGCGCATAGCTAAAAGCTGTGGTAATATAATCAAGCAAAACAGCATACAACGGCTCCTATTTCAAATAACGTCTTATTTTTCAGAATACCGCACATCAGTCTCCCATTTCTACTCAAACGGGGACGTATGTGACAAAACAGGCAAGCCTAGACAGACCGAAGTGAAGCTCAAATGTCTAGAAAATTCTTCAAGCCCAGCCCAAGTATCCCTGTATTTACTAGAACCTAGAACCTGCCACTACATCTTAGGAGTCGAATCCCCCCTTATATGTGATATTTTACCCCTAGCAGACAATACAGGGTTGATCAAATCTGTCAAGACAGTCCTAGAAACGCAAGAAGCTACTACAGATAAAAAAGATGATGATATCAAGTTGTATAAGGAAAAGGTGGCCCAAAAGTTCGGGAATGATTAGTTTTAGTTGTGATTGGTGAATAAATTGTTTATTTATTAATTTATTTTGTGGTTTTATATCTGGTCCAAGATCTTACTGGGATATCATTATATCCTGCTATTTGATCAAATGCTTATTTAGAATTATCAGGGAACAGACTGGGAACCCCTTTTTTCATAGGGTGCCAAAAAAAACTGGATTTATTGTATATACAGAGTTTCTTTTTGTAAGATGTACCTATTCGTTGCTCTATTGTTAACAGTGTTTTCTATTCTCCTTCAAAATATAGGTCACTGATTTAGGACGTGGCACAATTTTGTCTTCTATATTTCATAATGGTCATGTATTTCAGTGGTAGAAGCCCAGCTTCGTACAGTAGGTAGTAAGGGGTAATAAAGTTGCCACCAAAAATTAAACACATATTTTTAACTTGACATTTATTTACATTCATATCAACAAAACGGGTGTTTGTATAAAACAGTTCTTTTATAATTTTCCATACCAATTTTATAACTAGTGTGGTGCCGCGAGAATGTAAAAATAAATTTTATATTTTCTTGCCTCAATTTTTGGATATGCTTTTAATCATACCGTGACTCGATATAAACTATCAAGCTATTCTATGCCTTTCAAAGTAAGTATACAATTCAAAAATTTATAAATTGCATAACGCACCCAGATTCTGTGAGTTTTTTGTAGTTTTTAATATAACATCGATATTCAAAATATCTTCTCGATTAAATAACTGTTCGAAATTTTGAGTCAAGTTAACAATCAAAATTGTTATTAGTTTTTTTAACATGGTTAGTCTAATCCAATGACAAAAGTCTAGTCGAGAAGTCATCTAAAGTCGGCTAAGTCAACGTAGGGAAAGGTTTTCTTTACATTTCATCTTACAGTTCATGATCGAAATTGTAAGAATCTGGGTATAAATAAATCACTCATTTTCGAAATAAGAGACACATCAGTGATAGTTCAATCCTCTACATTTTTTAGAAAAACTTACGTCACAAAAAATGACATCTAGTTTTTTTTTATTTGTGAGGATATTTTCATGATGTTCTCAGCAAGAAATTCATAAAAATAAAACATAATTGTTTTGACATAATCAGATTTTACATTGGTAGATACCTACGAGTTTAGGTAATAGGTAAATAAATTTTGTTAGCATCAAAGGCGACATTTATAATAAAATGCTTAGGAAAAACATTGACCTTGAAAAATAAGCTTATGGCATTTCATCGGTAACATTGCAGGCTCCTGGCGACATTGTAACCTATATCGACAAGGTATATCGATATTCGAACCAACCGTGTATAAATAGATCGACGCCCTTGCAAATTGGTGAACTTCCAAGATAAGAAGATATTTTTTATCGATAATACTCACAGTGGCGTATCGGTTCAAATATCGATAGAAGCAAGCGGACGGTAACCAGACGGTCACCAAAAATACCTTTCTCTTAAACAAAAATGCCTTTGTCTTCTATACGCTTTTCCAATCATTTGGTGGTATAAAACTTAGGCAATAGCAACAATAAGGTTCCCCGTCAAACACCTAGAAAATTGTAGGTAAAAAATTCTATTCACAATATTTTTGACGTCTATCTAGATCACACGTTGGGTACGCCAATGTTACTGTTAGGGCTGCAAACTGCAAAAGCTATGCGTTTATTTTAACGTATTTCATGACTATGTACAGAATACAAATGTCCCAACACAGAGAAGCCACGAAAAATAAATGGCAACACTACATTGCAGCCCGAGCAATAATATCGACGACGTTTAAGAGGCTAAACGAGTGGTCGTGTCCAGGATCGTAACTCCATTTACTCTATATCAATATTCCCAATGTCCACTTTTTTAACAATACGTACATGCCTTTATAATAATTTATTTACCTTAACAACAAGAAAATAATATTTGCAAGACGAAGAAAAAAGATGTTTACAGTGTCGACTAATGAACTTACTAAAGGAATCACAAGACAAAAATTGTATCGCTGTAACATCTAAGAAGGAAACTTATTCAGTCTAGATATTGTCTTTCATTAGACATCAAACGTTGACTAAAATTAAACTAAATAATATAGACCCATCTTGATAAACTTTTTTTTAAATATAATAATAATACTCAACTAAATTTAATTAAGTTATTATAATAATGATGCTCTCTCTACATCAGTTCTTTTAGAAGAAACAAAAATCATGATTAGTGATGCGCAAAGTAAGAATAATTGTGGACCAACTTTACGACAGTCCTACGATGAACAAATAAATAGATAATATTATTTTCGTCTTGTCTCGCGCCTCGATAACTCCGTCTTGATGCAAGACTGACTTTGTACATCACTAATTACATCTAAAGAAATCCACAATTTTTAGACTTAAGATTGGTCGTAGCTCTTTTCGAAACAAACGCATTGGCACAAGTTATTAACAAAAATAATTAAAAACAATTGATATTTGTAACCTTAAACATTTTCGTAAACGAAAAAAAAATTAAATAAACTATTCAGTTATCCCCCCAAACGGTAAATAAAGCTCCCTTATTTTTTCACCTATTGAGCGTTTTTATAATATTAAAAGTGGTCGTATTCAAGAAATAAATGTAATTAATACTTAATTTAATAGCTAATTAGAAGGTAAACTTTTATATTTACAGCCAGTGTCACGGAAAAATACCGATAGTTACAAATGTTTCTGAAAATAGTTATTTTTTCCTGTTATTGCGATATCCCACAGTTTTACGTATATTAGTAGATAATGACATTGATATTATTAACTTAATTATAGTGTTAGCTTATGATTGATTCCCTGAGAGTTGCTTCTCACTTTTAATCTTATTTGCATTCAGATAGTGCGGTATTTTCCCGTTACATGATGGCGCGTAAATATTACAAAATTATGAAACAATCAAAATGTGCCAGTGACTATTAGGTAAATAGTGACGAACAATATTTTATATAGAAACATATTTTTAAGAAGATGAATGAAATACCAAAACTTACATACGAAAATATTTCTATAATTAAATACTTATACTAACAAAAATTTTTGACTAAAGGGCCAGTGTTCGATGTGTTAAAATCGTATAAATGTTGTTGACTGTGTTAAAGTATTACATTAATTACACAAAACAAGCACAATAGTAGTTAAGTAATTAACACGAAGATATTTCAAACATTTCATAAGTTTTCTTCTAGAAAGTTTCATCAACATTTGAATTCACTGTTCGAAATTCAGGCGAAGTAACGGAATTCGATCTCAAAATTTACGCATGGTAACATTAAAGTTTGTAACATTTAAACGGAGATGTTCGTAGATCCTTACTGATAAATAGTGTCTTTATTTCCTCGACACTGCAATAATATAACTTAAATATAAAATTTGATTTCATAACGCGATAAATAAGCTTAACAATAGGGTTAGTTGGACGATAGTCGCGCTGTTAATGTCAATTTTCCACTGAATAGTTGCGTTCTTAATTGACGTGTTTCGTTCGGAAAATATTTGAAATATCTTCGCATGTAGGTAGATATCGGACAAGCCGTGGATACGGACCAGGTCCTCACATGTTAAGTACACTATTTGACAACAAGTATTTGTAAACAATAAATACACTGATCACTTTGAGATCAATTCGTTAATCTAAACACTTAAAATTTTAAACGAAAAAGTTGACTGCAAAACTGACAATGGCCACAATAATTATATTATTTTACAATTAACTATCAAGTTGGTAACATAAAAATAAAAGAAAAAAATAATTGTAACAAATAATAATTATAATTGTTCTAATGAACTTAACGGTGTATAAGCAAATACTTATCGGTGCTGGGCACTTCGGTACCCACCGAAACTTTGGATGATGAAAAATACATCTTTATAATATGAATAAACAATTTGCTCGCCAGTTATATCGCTGCAGATATGACATACATCAAACAATTACCAGCTCTTTGGCGTCTGCGAAATGTATCGATCCTTCAACTTATGCTTAATGTGACTAAAACTTAAATGTTAAGAAAAAATATAATAATAATAATAAACAATTTGGGGAATACTTTGGAAACGATAAATCCTTTGACACAAACCTTAACGTTATTCTTATTTAGTTAACAACTGTGCACGTGGACTCGACCGTTACGAACGTACCTTACCAAACTATGTCAGCTCAAGTGCACCGGATACATCACAACAAACGTTCGGAATTTTACAACCTCTTTGCAAAAGTTTTTTACTCTTTTTTTTTTGTAAATTCACTAGGAACGAGTTCTGGAATATTTAGTACGGTCTCGATAGTTCTTTAGAACGTTTCAATTGAACTTTGAGTCTCTTTGTACCTATTTGGAAACCGTTCATGGCCTGAATGGCGGCCTGCGCGGACGCCGCATTGTCGTACGAGACAAAACCGAAGCACTTTGACAGGTTCGTCTGTTTGTCTATGAACACTTTGGCCGATATCACGTGGCCGAACGGCAGGAAAGTGGACGCCAAGTCCGTGTCGGTGAACTCCTGAGGCAGGTGGTAAATGAACAGGTTCCCGCCTTCAGGACCTGTGGAGTTCAACGTAGTTAGAAGCTTAGTTACTACATACATGACAAGGGATCATTGAAAAGGGGTTCAGTATTCAAGAGTTTAGTTTTATCCAGTATGAGCACTCATTTAATAAGGGAATACAGTTTGGAAATATTTAGAATTGAAATATATAGCTTTTCTCTTTATCTTGTCCAAGAATTTGTGTAGGCAACCTGATACATTTCCCATTATAACAGCTGTTCGGTTTTTGCTCAAAATAGGTCACTCAATACATTTTTCCTTGAACTAATGGCGTTTCGTAACAGGTATCTTTTCAAAAAGCCGTGAAACGATCATTTAATTTAGAAGTTGTGACCAAAAATCACAATTAAATAGTACCACTATCGAAAATGGAACTCTAAGTAAGTCTTCTTAAACATTTTATTAAACTAACAGCTTAGCTATCATCCGATAACAAAGATAAAAACAATCCAATATTTCGATTTTAACGGTTCGAACAGGAAATTGGCGATTAGCCAAAGTTTGGCGCGTGTCCAAAAACTTATATAGGTAGGTAGGTCGGAATTGATGGAAGTTAGAAGACCATCGGCTATGGATACTTTTTCCGCTTCTTCTATGCGTTGCACCAGGGGCTACTGTGATTTCAAGTATTCATTTTTGTGAAGTTTCCTCATCACCATCACCGGCCCCAAGGCCTCTCCTTTTAATTGCAGCCCTCACTGCCTAGCGTTTGTCGTCATTAATGATTTGCCATTTGAGGGCTTTTTATTTGAATCCCAATATTTATATCCACTGCTGGACACAGACTTCTCCCATATAACCATAGTATCAAAAAATATGATTTGGAATTTGGATTGGCAATAAAACAAATAGCCTTTTACACAAAAAAAAAACTCAAAAAATGGCCTACTGCCACCTGAAAGTTGCTGGCTTACTATACACTTACCAGCAAAATAAAGATTACCCGTACCTTCAACCTGCTTTCCAGCGGCTGCGGCGGCTGCTGAGCCTAGTACGGATCCTAGCGGTGCTGCAGCGAAAGCTGTGCCGAATTGAGCAGCGTATGCTGAACCGAGAGGCTCGGCTGTGGACCCTGAAAAGCACAATTGAATTGTTAATCGATTAAAAATAAAACTAGTGAATGGAAGCCATTAGTCTTGAATGGAAAGCTTTAGAATTTGAAATTAGCGCTTGTTCGAATTTCAAATTCCATATAAGTGGGTAACCCTTTTTTGTGTCATGGATATCTTCCCCGTTGATGTTTTAATTTATTTTAATGAACCAATATTTTGATGGTTAATTTTATTTGTATTTACAGGAAAGTGTCAGTATATCGTTGACGTGACCATTAGTTAAGTTTTCCTCATGATTAATGACATCTGTAGGTATCATGTTACTCGACACAGTTATTTCTATTTGGAGATTGACACGTTTTTGACCCAATTCCTAATTTTACGTAACTTTTACTAAGGCCAACTTGAATAAAGAAGACGAAGAACTACAAAATAGTTGTGACCTATAACCCAAATTATACCAACTTGTAGAAAGAAAATCACGAAGTATCGTACAGAAATAATGTAAAAGAGTAACTAACGTTTCGAACAAGCTTACTCAATGTCTTGTAAAATGTAAATCGTCGTTAAATTACTCGAGTCAAGTGTTCACGTTAGTTTAATGGCTGAACCGTAGCTACTTACACTAAACGGTAATGTTAGAGTTAAATTTATTCTACGCTTAAACCGGCAAAGGTTTACGTATAAAACGTCAAAAACATAACTAGTTCGTAACTTTGTAAAACTGTTATGTTGAACTGCTTTTGAAACGCAATGACCCTTAAGTTGTTGCCGAAATTTTAATTAGGTCGGGTTATAAGTACACAGCCTACGTTTCAGTGTTGCCAATTAAAGAACACTACATACGTAAAAGTTAAAAAGAACATGAAAAAAATCAAACTACATACAAACACTGCATGCCATAGACAGTGTCATACAATATTAGTATTCATAACACACAGAGTAAAAAAATACAAAAAGAAAAACGATATTATTACAACATAACACTCACGAAAATCTCATAAAAATTAAATACTGTTTTTAGTACCTTCATGCAGAAACAAACTGTGTTAATTTTACATTGAGAGTTTTTCGACGCTGTTAATTACTACTATTTACAAAGTATTAAACATGGCGCACGTTGACAAACAACTATCTACAATATTTCGAATGAAAAATAATGCATCAAATATTAGGTAACCATAAATGTCAAAGGCAGAATACAACGATATAATTTGCAACCATTCCGCTACAAATAAAACTAATTTGCCTGTATTTCATGACTACATATTGCGGTAAAAACACAGTTTTGATTAGTAAAATTCACAAACATTATTCCAATAGCAATCAGATCAAAATGTAGTCATAAATAAGGCAATTCTGATAAAAATACAAAAATTACAACGCAGCAAAAATTCCTCTATGGGAGATTTAAAAATAAATCGACACGAAGGAGTATGTATGCCTACCGAACCGTATTAAACATAACCTATGCAAAGCAAGCAACGGTAGAACATTCTACCAATATGCCAACATAGAAAATCATACCAGGCGATAACTAGATTCATGTGATAAACGATGCACATATTCCATTCTAGTTGAAACAAAGTCTACAACCTTGGCTGTCAAGTAAATAGTCTGTCCATTACAATATAGAAGTTATTTCTATAGTAAAACAATATTCTATACATTTGAAATCCGTTCAAAGTGTAGCTGCAATACATACATGCGCGCGCCGCAACAGCGGGCGCCCCACTGAAATCTCGCGCGCCAAGCTACCCATATTTATAACGTTTCGTTCGAGCGCTCTCATTGGCCAGCGCGGATCGCGATAGATTCGCGCCCTATACTACGAAATCATTGTAATAGCATTTAAATAGGCAGGCATTTTAGTAAAATATATTCATTCTTACCTCGACTGTGGAGTTTAATTTATCTACACCTTACCTGCGCTACATTGGTGACCCCGACGTGATTTCGCCTGCCTAACCAGTGTTGTCTGACTACTCCATAACGAAGAAGACACCCTTCAGCATGGCGAACAGCGGTGACCAAGCTCAAGCTCCGGCCACAGTCTCCGGGCTATCAACGGCTCAGCGCATCCCACTTATTTGGCGCGATCGGATTCGTCTGTGGTTCGCTCAGTTCGAAGCCATCATGTCGCCACAGAAGAAGGGCGATCAAGGCATGTACGAGGTCCTCGTCGGGCAACTCGAGAGACAAGACCTTGACGAGATCAGCGACATCATCCTGCGTCCACCCGAGAAGAACCGGTATGAAACGCTGAAGAGCCGGCTGCTGCAGGTATATGATGAGTCCGAGCAGAGGCAAGTTCAGCGGCTTCTGTCTGAAATGGAGCTCGGCGACCTGAAGCCATCACAGTTACTACGTCGCATGAAGAATCTCGCCGCTGACAACATCTCCGACTCCACGCTGCGTGTTATGTGGACGAACCACCTGCCACAGTCCATACGCGCAGTCCTCGCCGTCAGTGACAATATCGCGAAGCACTCTGACCTCCACGAGCTCGCGGTGATGGCTGATAAAATCCTGGAACAAACTCAACCACCTGGAGCAGTTGCCGCAATTTCGGTCCCACCACCTCCCCACGCATCCACATCAAAGTCATCATCCATCGAAGCCAAGATCGAGATGCTCATCGAAGAAATCGCCGAACTCAAAGCATCGCAATCGAGTCGCCGCGATCGCAGATCGTTCGACAAGTATCAATCAAGGTCACGTTCGCCTAGCCGCTCGCGCCACAAGCGCGCGCCGCGCATGCGTAGCAACACTCCGCGCCGACTTCAAGGACAAGCAAACGTCTGCTATCACCATCAACCCGTCTAAATGTGTCTTCGGTCAAGAAAGCGTCAAGTTCCTCGGGTACGAAGTGACAAGCGAGGGTATCAAGCCACCTTTAGACAAGGTCAACGCCATCACTGCTTACCCCCGACCCGAGACAGTGCACGACTTACGTCGATTTATCGGCATGGTGAACTTCTATCGGGACAGCATACCTAACGCTGCCCGCATACAAGCACCACTCAACGCGTACCTACGAAATTCCAAGAAACGCGATAAGACGAAAATCGACTGGAATAATGAAGCATTGCAAGCGTTCGAGTTATGTAAAGCCAGTATACAAAACGCAGCTTTACTCGCGCATCCGTCTCCTTCTCCCGCCGACGCTATCTCTCTCATGTGCGACGCATCGAACACCTGTGCCGGCGCCGTGCTACAACAACGTGTAAACAACAAGTGGATACCTCTCGGCTATTTTTCGAAGAAATTCACCGATACGCAACAGAGATATAGCACATTCGACCGAGAATTGTTATCCATCTACATGTCCATCAAACACTTCAGAAAAATGTTCGAAGGAAGAGAACTGGTTGTTTACACGGACCATAAACCGCTCACCTACGCCATTCGCAAGCCACCGTCCGACAATGATACGCAGCGACGCACGCGTCAGCTGTTATTCATCAGCGAGTTCACGACGGACATTCGACATGTGAGCGGAGTAAACAATGTTGTCGCCGACGCACTTTCACGCATCGAAACCGTCGACCTACCATCGCCAATCAACTACGACGACTTATCTCAAGCGCAAGAAAGAGACAGCAATATACCCGATTTATTGAAGCAAACGAATATTCAACTCAAGAAAATCGTCATGCCCGGTACAAACAAGCCAATATTCTGCGAAACATCTACGTCACACGTTCGACCGTACCTACCAACCGACTTTCGTCGCACCGCATTCAACGCCGTGCACAATACAAGTCATCCCGGGGTACGAGCTACACGTAAACTCATGCAGCAACGCTTCTTCTGGCCCGCAATGAATACCGACATCGGCGAGTGGGCGAAAACGTGTACATCGTGTCAACGCTCGAAAGTACTACGTCACAGCCGAGCCGAACTCGCAGCGTTCCCGCCAAGCGAACGTTTTCAACACGTACACATCGACATCGTTGGTCCGCTACCTACTTCATCGGCTGGACATCGTTACCTACTGACGATGATCGATCGCTGCACACGATGGCCCGAAGCAGTACCATTGCGAGAAATCACCGCTGACGTCATCGCCAACAAGTTGTATGCGACGTGGATAACACGCTACGGGTGCCCAGCTAGAATAACGACTGACCAAGGACGACAGTTTGAAAGTCAGCTGTTCCGTGACCTCGCACATCTCTTGGGCGCCGAACGTACCCGTACCACTGCCTACCACCCGCAAAGTAACGGCATCGTCGAACGCTGGCACCGAACCCTGAAGACTGCACTTATGGCTCGCTTAGAAAGTGCTAACAACTGGATTGCCGAGCTACCTACTGTGCTAATGGGTTTACGAGCCGCCGTGCGCACTGATACCGGCACCAGCGCCGCGCAGCTCACTTTCGGCCAAGCATTGCGCTTACCCGGCGATTTCATATCACCATCACCGGCAGCGAAGGCAATGGATTATAGCTTCGTCGATCACCTTCATGACGTGATCACGAGGTTAACGCCTACATTTAGGCCACATTCAAGCAATCGTGGCATGTTCGTGCACAATGACTTGACAACATGTAGTCACGTGCTGCTACGCGACGACGCCGTCCGCAAACCGCTGCAGCAGCCGTACAAGGGCCCGTACAAGGTCATTGATCGCAATGAGAAGTACTTCACCGTCCAGCTACCGGGAAGATCCAGCACCATCTCGATCGACCGGCTAAAACCGGCGTACACGCTCAACATCGATGAAGATAACCCGCCTGCACCCGCTCCAGCTCCACCGGCATCAGACGTCGCCACCAGCCGATCTCCGAGTCCTTCTACGAGCAACGACGCCACTGCTACACGTCGCACGAGATCGGGCCGAGCCGTGAAGTTGCCGGTACGCTTCGCTAGGGGGGGAGTACTGTAGCTGCAATACATACATGCGCGCGCCGCAACAGCGGGCGCCCCACTGAAATCTCGCGCGCCAAGCTACCCATATTTATAACGTTTCGTTCGAGCGCTCTCATTGGCCAGCGCGGATCGCGATAGATTCGCGCCCTATACTACGAAATCATTGTAATAGCATTTAAATAGGCAGGCATTTTAGTAAAATATATTCATTCTTACCTCGACTGTGGAGTTTAATTTATCTACACCTTACCTGCGCTACAAAAGTATAATTTATGTAAATGACAACGATCTTGTGTAGAGTATAAAAAACTTGTCTATGACAGTGCTGTATTGTTTTCCATTTGAATTTATACATCATTGTTTGTAGAGGAACATGGTTTGCATGTTTTAACCTTACAAACTGTTTTAGAAAATGGAATGCATGTGCATAATGAACCATTTTAACATCTAATATCTTGAAAAATATTTTTCGAAATTTTTATCATTGCCAGCTTAATTGACAGTGCCTCACTCATTTATCACATCAATCTTCGAAGCTAAAAAATTGTCATTCCATGTCAAAAAAACACACATTTCGTTTTATTTCATTGCATTTTTACCTGTGATGTTAGTCTTCCCGAGAAGACCTGAAGTGTGAAAAATGTTCATCGTTAATTAACTTTTTTTTTTACTTAAGTCGAAACGAAACCTGAAAGAGGAAAGTTTGCGAACAAAAAGATCGTAACATGTTCTTGCTTCTTTTAACTTTAAAGTTCCAGCTAAAGATTTAGACAGGAGGCAATTAGTGGGCAGTATAAAGAGTTTAAAATCTGATAACTCCTATCCGAGGTTTCAAATGACAATTCATGTTCTTAAAGTTATTGAAGTATTACGGAAGAAACTTATCTACAACCTTTACGAATCGATAAAGGACGACATTACAAAATTACCTGACGATTTCCATCACTTAATTCTAATCAAAACTTAAAAAGTAAAAAATGGACTACAAATTCGGAACGAAAAAAAACGAAACTGGCGCTCTATGCAAATAAAAAAGAAATTACAACTTACACAAGGGCGGGGCTGCTTGTTGCGGCGCGGTGGCTTGCTGAATCGGTGCCGCCTGCGTCACTACGGGCGGTTGCGTCATAGCCGCAAGCGCAGCCAAGTTCTGCACCGACACGGGGGCTAAAAGACCCCCGAGCTGGTCCGCTGCACCCCCACCTAAAGACCCCACGCCGCCCACGGTACTCCCACTCAGGCCTGCACCATTGAAACCGATATCCTGATAGTTAACACCTATTTGACAACAAAAAAGGGTGGCGTAAATAAAAATAAAACGGGATTAACGTAAAATTGGGAAAGGAAGGTTAGATGGGACTGTTCAACACTATTTCCATTTTGGAGGCCAATATCTGTACCTACGCAATTTTGCAGCATTATGTAAAATACTAGTGCACCTACTTAGGTATGTCATCATTGAATATACGAAGTCATTAAAAATTTCTTTTTTGAGTTCATGTTTTAAATACTATTGTTAAAATGACATTAAAACATTTAGCCCAATTTACCCGTCAATTGTTAACTATGAGGTAAATTAGGTTGAAATGAAACAATATAAAAAAAAACGAGTGTAGGTACCACTAATTAAACAATGTTCATTTAGTTAAATGAATCATTAAAACTTCGCGTCATGGCCTGATAAGCTGAAAACAGACCGAACGTAGTCTTGTTTATTCTTTAAATAACACTGATGTTTAAAATTTTTGTTCGGATGCATTTTCTTATGTCACAGAATACATAATGAATCATTTGGATTTATCTTCTCGCAAAAACGTGAGAATCTTGTAGTCAAACCGTACATTTACAATGTTATATACAGGTCGAATGATTTATTATGACGTAAAAACAACTATTTTAGTTCGAACCTTTGAAGATACAAGTAAACTTGTGTGTATGATGCGAATAATGCTTCATTATAAACTTCAAGGTGTTTCCTCAATACCTACGTATTTAGTTATCATAGAAAAATAATAAAAATGTAGTTTACAAAACCAAAAAAGGGTAAATAGAAAATAGAAAAAGCTTCTACAAACAAGCATTTACAATGCTTTAAAGAGTTTAAAAAGTATTCTAGAAAAATCTGGAAAGTTCTACAAGATTCGAAGCTAACCTTGCAACAGCGTGGACCCCTGTCCTTGCAACAGTTGTTGCTGCAACCCGACTGCTTGGAGTTGCTGCAACAGTTGCAGTTGCGTCGCCGGCGACAGCGCGGCCTCTGACGCGAGGTACGTCGCCGGGGCTATGGGGGCCGTAAGACCCCATAAGCTCGCCTGCATGGCTTGCAATTTCTTCTGCTCCTTCTCTTTTTGCGTATCAGCGAATTTCACGACCAGCGGTGCTGAACAACCTTCCATTGTTTGACTGTGGTGTAACGCCTGGAAATTAGAAGCGTCGCTATTTGAGTATAATATAGTTACAAAAAAAATAAAATTACATAACACTGTCAACTTTTCATGTAGTAAATACATAGATGGTCCCTTTATTTGGGGATTAAAAGTGTGATCATAAAAGACATGAAAAACGACATGAAAGATTGCACAAAAACGAAAGCAGTTTTCATTTTTAAATATTTACCCATTTATTACTGTAAATATTTTAATTTGCTCCGTTGCTGATTACAGAGTAATCTACATGAATTTTAATCTACTTTTCCCAATTAAAAAGACTTAATGAAAGCCAGGTTGTGTGGAGTATTTTTGCAGATGGCATAAAAGATCAACGCTGATTGGTATCATGCTGTAAATTAACGATGAAGGCTCTTCCTTCATTAATTTCGTAAATTTTACATATGAACACCATTTTTGGAGTGTGAGGACATAATGACGTCATTTATGTGTATGTGTAATGCAATACTGCAACATTTTATTGTTGTATGTTTGTGTCTATTCGTCATGCTGTGAGGTATGACATACATTCTTGAGGAATGTTTGTTGTTTATTTACAACCGACAAACGCAAGACCCTAAAGTGTTTATGCTTTGAAGAATCTCGAAGGAAACGGATGAGAGAATGGCGCAGGATCTATTCAAAACTTTCAAAATTAGATGAAACTGAGCGACTTGGCTATAGAACGATACCTTTTAGATGCTCTTCTAGGCAAGAGATATCTGACTGCCCGTACTTATGTTATCCTGATCTTTCAACTTACGATAGGTAGCCAATAGCTCCCCAAATGTTCCTGAATCCTTAAATGCCTTAATATCAGCACGTATGCTTTCCTGATTTTTCTACTTATGATAGGTAGGTCTGATCTCCCTAAAAGTCCTATACCCTCTATTACCTTAATGGCAGCAATGGCAGCCTGCTTGGACACGAAGGTGACGAAGGCACAGCCCTTGCTCTGGCCCTGCGCGTCCCGCAGCACGGTGCACTCCTCGATGGCGCCATGGCCTGCAAATAAGGCCCTCACGTCGTTCTCCGACAGCTTCTTGTTCAACATGCCCACGAATAGCTTGCGTTCTGTTGGGTAAAGAAAAAAGAAGAAATTAGTGATGTGTGTAAATAGTTTGTGCTGTCGTGGATTTATGGGATGGATGATTTATGTGGCTCCTTTTGTACAGGAAATCTTTAGGTTTAGTGCGAAACCTGTAACTAGAAGTTGATTTCTTTTGTATTTTGGTATGACAAACATAGGCATAGATAGGTAAAATTTGTAAAAGTAAATGTGATGAGCTCAGACAAAATATCATTAGATATCTTTCTTTTTAAATTTCAGTATTTCAGAAAGGTTTACTAATGTTCAAATATACCTTAAATCTTTTTCCAATGTTAAGTTCTATGTAAATATACTAGACGAACCAGACACTCTAGTTTTGGAAACATCAAACAAACTTGACGGAATCCACAAAAATAGCCAAGTACTCGTAGGTACACACATTAGTGGAACGTTTAACCTTAATCTGTTAAAAATTGCCTATTCAATGACGACACACATTAAGTGCTAAATAATGTTGTGCTATTATCACGGAGACCATTACCAAACGATATGTTTGCGTAAAGGAGGAAACATGTTTCCTTCGCGCATTCAAACGATACCTTAGGGCCAGCTCTTGTGAATGAATGGGAGCGAGCGACGATGGTGAAATAGCCTGGCTAAGCGTTCCACCGCTCTCGCTTGTAAAAAGGCCGCAGCTTTATATACACGCGCTATTTTCATACCAGATCAAACCAAAAAGAGCAATGAAAAGAAAATCTCTCTCGTCGGACGCGTATCACGTTCGTATTTGCATCGCACAATATCGAAGTGCATTGTCGTACACGAAGGGGGTATCGCTAGAAATCCTGGCGTGATCCTAAAATATGTACTCGGAGCCCCCCAGCGCAGCGGTCGCGGGGTTAACTGGGAAATTTACGATGTTCAACCCCGAACGGCGTCGGTCATAAAGCATTTTCCGTTTCGGTGCATTCGAATTTTTGATGCCGTTCAATCTTTGAGGTGGCTGACAACTGGTTGGAGTTTTATTGTTGCACTACGCATTGCGGCTGTAATTCTTATAAATCTGCTTATTAAAAAACAACTCAAAAGGGAATTAGTCCCTACTCATATATCTGCAGCTAAAACGGTATTTCCACAATAAACGATTAAGTAAAGATAAAACCATAAGCCGAGCTTACCAAGTGGATCAGTGATCGGACACCGGCGAGGGCCTGTCTATACCTGACATAATCCATTACTTACTACTTCTAACGACACCCGCGGGACTACAGGGCTTATCCTACCTTCCCTTACTACCCTAAGCAAACAAAACACGGTCACGATGCCCGGACAGCTCAAGCCTTTGTCAAAGTGGGTGAAACACAAAATCAAAATGGCTAATCATTTCAAAACCAGTTCAAACTAGTCTAAATTCAAACTCAGAATCGCAAACAGCCAGTATGAGGGAAAAAATCTGGCAAAAAAATGGGGGGTCGCAAAGAACCGCGATTAAAAAACTGCAAACACGTTAACGTTTGCACAGACAGACGTAAAATTTCCGACGTCAAAGGAGTTGCGATACACAATGCACGGCGTGGGGGAGTATTACGCGTAAAATCCAACATTTGGGGGCCTCTCAATCCCCCAGTGAGGCAGGCGAGAGGCGAAATTGAAAAGGCACCGAGACTGTTCAGTTCGTAGTGAGAAATGAGCGAGGGATGAACGAGCTTACTGGACTGTGCTCGAGAGGTGCTTCATATATTTTCGTGTTTACTTTCGTTTTATAAAGTTTCACTTCGCGATGGATTAAAACCATATTTATTAGATATTTTGACCAATAGCAGTGTGATATTGTCTACCATTACTTTTTTGGTAGCAAATTCCATTACTTTGCACTAAAATACCAAAAGCTTTTGCACTATTCTTTTTATTTCTCACACAAGTTTTTACACTCCATTGAAAACCAACCTTTAACAGAGCTAAGCGAGAAATGTTTCCATACATTTTAACACACAGTAAAGACTCACCCTAGAGGTTACAAATATTTCATGGCAGCGAAATCAGCGCGCTCGTACCAAGATTAGCATGAAAATTGTGCGAGAAAACGAAACTGGGAATCGCGCAATCGTCGGCGATAATGCAATGTGCTGTAACCATACATTTTTGATGGCGAGTCGATTTTGGTTGCGAGAAGAAAGGAAATAAAAGCTTTTACAATACTTTTTAACTGTTAAAGCTATTATTTATTTATATTGCTTATGTTTACTTTGGAATTTTAGAGATAGATGCTGTCTTATTGTTTATTAAAGTATGAAAATGCATTTGGGAGATTAAGTTACCTACATACTTGGAACCAAATTGTTACATATCTGCTTACTCTAATACATATAATATTGATTGGAATTTTAGCTGGACTTGAGACGACGTACATAAATAATAATTAGCCCTTAATATTGGGCGTTTAACACACTAAACATCATTACAACCTAAACACTATTTACCATAAATAATTTCCTCTAATTTTCATTTTAGCACTATTGCAGAAGCAACGAGGAAACTCAGTTAATAACCTTGCATGTTTCTGTTAATAGCTGCCGCTTTCCACCCTATTCAATGTGTGTTTGCGTATAATGTTAATATACATGGGAACATGGAGAACCAAATGCCTAGCGGAGATGTTATAACGAAAAATCTCCTAAGAAAGTTTCGCGCCAAAATGCGAGTAAAAACCAAAAAACAGATAAGCAAACGAGGAACGTTACTGGCTCCGCCCTTATATGCTCTCTATGACCCGCCTATTGTTTTCAAAATAAATTCACCAAACCAACCATTTTGATTTGACAAGGAAGCTGAACGCTTCGTTAGTTCTAGTAACTGATCACGCCTACCGTATGTTACTTGAGCTACAAGAAGGCGCCTGCTCTACATTGCTTATGGCATCTCCAGTACCTTTTTTTCCTCCATGCACGGGAATTATTTTACGACAGCCGGTGTGAATTCGTCGCGGGTATTAAAATGTTCGATTCATTTCGGAAATGTTTTGTGTGAAATACCTACATTTATGTGAAAATACCATGTGTGTTTTATTATTCAATTCAGTGAGGGAAATTAAACATATAGGTTTTGTAACAGTACATAATCAACAGTAACAGTAAGTAATCTGTTATTTGCGATCAAAAAATAGTGAATTGTACAAAAACTACGAGTAGGTACTTTCCCGAACGTAACAATAGAGCAAACATATTGGGGAATTTCCCCCCAGCAAAAATCGCACAAGTTATCAGTAATATTTAATTTAATAGGTACCAGAGTATATTTTAAAGGTTGTTTTATATGCGTCACACACAACTTGTAGTTCTCTATAAGAGAATCTAAAGAAAAACGAAAACCATTCACAATCAAAACTATCCAGTAAAAAGACAGTTTCAAACTAATTAAAATAATTCTCAGTGAATCTCAAAGCAGAGTGTAATCTATTTAAATGCACAAGTAATTGTGTACTTAGAGCAAATAAGGCTATAAAATGTTAATGTTTTAAGTGCGCCATTGAGCCGGCAACAGCATCCTTCGTTAAACAATTTACATAACCTCTTGGCTCAGGGGGGAGCGCCCCCCGAGCTTGTAGTATTTACTGCAAGGAACCTGCAATACTCGGTCATTAGTTTTCAGGTAAGTTTTTACTCGTTCCATCGGTAAGAAGAAATACCTAATTGTTCTTAGTTCGTTATGCCCGTTTTCACCAACAATCTCTTAACATTTCCCTAACTAAGTGTCACTTAGAATAAGGGCTCTCCAATAATAAGGGGTTAAAAGGGACACTTAAACTTTGGTGAAAACGAAATTCGTATTAAGTGTTCCCTAAATGCTCTTAGGGGATCCCTAAATATAGGTATTTGTTGGTGAAAATGGGCATTAGATCTTAGAGAATTTCAACAACGAATCCTACAGTATCACTGCGAGTTTCAAGTTCAGTATCTAAATACGTAATTGTAATGATATATCTTCCACATACGATGATCTGCCATCTATGTCTCTATGGTCATACAATAGTAAATAAAGAACAGGTACGAACGTCTATTGTTTTTGTCATTCAGTCCTAGTTAGAACCTTCATTGTCGACGGGCAATTAATATTTTAACGACACGTTATGTTTTATTTATTAATTGAATATTAATTGGGGTCTCAATATTATACGTTTGAGAAACATTGTTGTGTATTTATAACACATGCTGTAAACTGCTATACAGTGTCTAAGAAATATAGATATTAGTCGTAAATACATAATTTGTACATTCAGCCTTGCAAGAAAACGTGTACCTAGCTCTAGGCGTACACAAGAGAACTCTTGTGTCTTGTAGGTAGGTAGGTCTGTTCAAAAGTCCAAAGTATTTGGCTTTGACGACATTGGAAATCTGGTCACCTAACTTTATCGGCCACCTTCTCACGACCGCAATGTCAGACCAGGACTGCCAACATTCCGTGGCCAGGCTATCAGGCTACTTTACCCACTATTATCCTTGCTAAGCTCGTAACTCACGCCCTTCAAAGTGCGTATGCCTGTTGCCACGTACCGAGTCGTTAAGTGCGAGTTATGGGCCAGTGATGGGACACAACGTCTTTTTCCGTTGTCGATAATTTTCGGATAAAAATGTTAAATGAAATATTCAAGAGCACAAATGTCGACAATATTTGTGGCCAGATTTAATGGGCAATTCATAGAAATAATGTTCATTTCACATAATAAATTAACCTACTACGTAAAAATTACGTAACAAAATACAAATTGAAATATGTGTAGCAATTTGTAAACAAAAGCGCACATTATCCTCACATCCGATTAAATCCAAATTTCCAATTTAAATCCGAATCGCAGTTAATCAGATGAAAGCAGATTTTTAAACTTCCACATCAATTTAATTTAGTCAGACATCAAAACAAAATCAATCATGTGTAATGATTTAGTCAAATGAACGCGATATTTGCTACAAACAATGGAAATCAGATCCGATCCGTTTAAACTTTACTACTATAGAACATACCTATCGATGCTTTGTGAAAAACTATCCGCGGTTTCGGATATTTGTATGCGTTGGTACATCACTAGTAGTGTCCGCGTGTATATTATCTTTTGACAAAGATCCTCTACTTTATGTGCTTATGTCATTGTGAGAATAAGCCAAGGTGAAATATTAATGTGTGGAATTATTTTTTTAGCACTTTCCGTTTCGGTTTTCATTATTGCTAGTCGATTTATTCAATGTCATATTTTTCGCGTAAACAGGAACATTAAGAAAAACCTTGCAGTGGTCACTTAAATACAATAATGTTGTCTAAATGAATGAGAAAAGTAGTCTCCATTGTCAAAATTACAAAGAAAAACAATTAGCAAAATTATCAAAAAGGACACTGAAAAAGACAAAGTTTTCGCCAAAAGTTAACAGATAATCAAATTAGGTTAGTTACACTTTGAAAGCGAACCAAAATTTGGTGTAAACAAAAGTTCCGAGTAAAACCTCGGCTAATTATTTACGTCACTTCCCGAATCTCAACAGTTTCGTGAAGTGAATCGCAAAAGTTTGTGCTGTTTTAAGATTCATTAAATTTGTGGTTTCCGTTCCTACTTGCGAGACGTAGGTATACAAATTAGTAGTGTTTGCGACGCTGTGGATACACTCGCTTGCAATTTTATGCACACCACTCTTACTTGTGAAAGTATAGGGGTACTCTGTAGTCGAAATTTGACTGTCCATGTGAAACACTCTAGGGCCTAAAGTAAGGTCAGACTACATTTTATCCGGGTGCGGGTAGTAGTTTCCTCAGAATGATATCATACATTACGAAAGACGTCAGACGTCAGAGAGTCATTAGATACACGGGGTAAATAAAGGATTGTTTTGAAAAAAAAAAAACCGTCAATACTTTTTACAACGAAAAATCATGCACATTCTACAACATGTATTTACCTACCTATTAATGTAGAACTTATAAGGTAAGTGAACACAAAAGCGGGAGGATCGTATGCAATCTTTTTTAAAAGCCACTTTAAAATCCACTAGCTTAACCTAAGTGTTGGGTACATAAGTTTGCACGCCACTGTACCAACATTGGGGTGGCTTTAGTTAGCTTGTTTTGCGTTTTAATTTATGTGCGGTTCCCATTTAAAACAATTACCTTTTGCACTTGCTTTGATGAGCTGAATTAAAAGTCTCGAGACTTTGTCGTTTTTGAAATTGTAGAAAGTTCTTCACAGTTGAAAAGTGAGCTTTACTTTTCTTATTTATTTGGGAAAATAATTTACTAGCTTTCGTTTGCGGTTTAGTCTGCTTCCTGAAGGAACTACTTACTTCCCATATCCGGATATGAAGCATATAGGTACTTAGGTATTTCATTCTGTAATAAGATGGGTTTTTGGGGTGTCAACCAATAACAAAGGTTGTCCTTTCATCACCAAAGACTAACTTGACAACTACTTATTAAATATGCGTAAGCATTGTATTTTAATGTCCATTGACTTAACAGACAAATACAGTCGACCTCAAGAACTCGCTAAATATGAAACCATCATAGGTTAGTGTTTTCGAGCTCGTAAATATAAAACTATCTAAATAGTGTTTGTATGGTAAGTTGACACAAAATCTAGTAAGTACTTAAACAGCATATAACAAAGAAAAAACTAATATCCATTCACGTGAATTTAGTGACAGACCAATCTGTCTTTTATGCTTGTCTGTGTTATGTGCTTCTAAAAACACACATTAAAAAAACTGTTCAGAATTTCCATATTATCAAGTGGAACAATAATTAAGAAATAGAAGAAGCCATATCGAAACAAAAACACTTAGAAACCATCCCATTCCATCCAATTTCCACCAGAAACAGTTAAAACTCAAAGATTTTCCTTCAACTTACCCAAGTAAAATAGTTTTCGCATCTGGCAATTGCGTCGCCGGGCTAATTTCCACTTTATTATGTAGCTAGTTAGAAAATTTGTCAAAACTCGTTAACGCGCCCCGGCAGACATTATATCGTTTGTTTAATTTGTACGACTTCCTCTGGCAAACAATTGTAGCGGCTGTTAAAGCTTTTTACTGTCTATTTCAAGTAAAACAGCTGTTGCATACGTGGGGTAAATACTAAGAAAACTCTTTGGTAAGTATACCTTGGTAAAAAGAAGCACTGGTTGGGTTGCTTTCGTAATTCGAACACCTTTCAAATTGGTTCCGTTGTTCCAATGTAACATAAGCTACGAAAAATGTATTTTAGTGCCTTATTTATGTTACGTACATTTTTTGTCACGAAAACTTTTCGTTTGTTGCATTGCTGGCGATTCACAGGAAAAGAAGCTCGCACAAAATAAACGAATACAAACAAACTGCATACAAACATTGTCAGCGCAAAAAAATCAGCATTACATAACGGGGACACGACTTTTTCTGTCTACGAACTTCACCGCGGGATCCTTTTACAGAGCACCGCAGTACATTCGTAGTTGAGAACATCCCTATTCTCGGAATACTTCACTTTACGCTCACTAAGGCCTCGGCTTTCGAAATTACGGGGCAAACACCGCGATTTCGACGTATAAAGTCGTATTGTTCACCTCAGCGTGTCTTCCAGTCGCATTTATTTTGCTCGCTGTACTTATTTGAGGAGATTTCATTATATACGCTAGCTTTTCAACCCTGCTTGCTCCGCGTTAGAAACTAAGGAGGGGTGGCGTGGAACGTTGTATGATTAGTTTTAAATTATATTGCCCCAATTTCGCGTCGTCCCGCCTGAAAATTTAGAGATTATGACTTACGTCGCGTGTGTTATGTAAAAACAATTTCGGGTATAAGCTGGCTTAATATTTTCAGACAAAGTGTTAGGTTGTAATATGTAACAAATAATTGTCATTATTTACAAGTATAAGGCAAGTCTAGATTAAAATTTTAATAAACTGAAAAACATGTTTAACTATGCAGCAGCGCCTATCTCAATAAAGTGTCTTGAAACATCAACTACTCTTACACTAAGTATAGACAAGTAAGGGCTCAATCCTGAAATAGACTTGGCAATTAGTGTATCTATTTCCTTTGATTCATCTTTAGCCTACAAGAAAATCATCAAACGAATCAAAATTGCTGGTAAAAAAGGAAAGAATAAACACTCTTAAAAACGTTCAGAGAAAACTGATTGAGTAAAAAAAAGGGGGGATTCTGAACATCACTTTGTCATTGGTCATTCATGTGTGCGAAGATACGATTTTCGTGCGACTTTGTGCGACTTCGCGCTCAAAATATCGTGCGATGATGACAATTGGAGCTTACTGCGTACACATTGATGTTATGACAGCGATATTCCAGTTTTGTTTACTGTGGAAAAAATGAATGGTATTTTTTGGTCGGTTCTGTATTTCCACGTATCGGAAATCGGAAATATGGCGGTAGTAATAGATACGTCAGCCAATTAATATGAACGAAAAGAACCAAAGTATTTGAAAATATGTATAACAAAATATAACACTTAAAGTTACGTTTTATTACTCAATTCTTTACCTACATAATGTAATAAAAAAAATACACATATAGCGTCTATAACAGGAATAAAAAGTCCTACAACCAAGCAACCACGCGACTACACCAAACACAACGCAAGCAAAAAGAAATCGCGCATCCAATCCATTTCAAGCAAAAAGGGGGAGAGAATAAAGATTGAAAAAAGAAAAAAAAAAAACAAATAGATCCTCCTTGCTCGCCCAACTATAAAGAATGACGTGTTGGCATCAAATGCTAATAGAGTAGGAAGTGTTCTATCACACCATCGCGAGACGTTTCATTTCCACGCCGATCGTTCCTCGAATTGAATAAATTTGAATTCGGAACCACCTTCGCGGGTCGAAAGGGGTGGGGAGCGTCAAAAATAGTGGGGGCGAGAGCAATCGAAATATTGTTTGTTCATTATTACAATATTCTCCGCTCGGAGAATGTACGGAGAGCAGAAGAGATAAGGATATTGAGTTTCCAGAGGATTTGTCTTGTCTTTGATATTCGAGTGCTTGTGAATTTAAGCATGATATTCAATTGGAACAACATTAAATTCGATTTAAGTATTATATTCCCACTCAGCACATCGCACGAAAAATATTAATTTAACTCAAAATATGCTCCCATACTTCATGATCAAGAGCCAATTACCGACACAGAGAGTAAAGATATTTATTTATTTGAAACTGAACGTACGTGCGCAAATATGGGATTTAAATTTTCGAGTAATAAAATACGTGTTTACCGAAATATATGACTGGGGGCTGATGAAATTACCCGCGCAGCTGTAGCGGCTTAAGGATTCCGACAAAGTTATTAAATTATTTCGCAATAAATTAGGGTAATATTTAAAAGCATAACGTTCAATGCAGTGTTGGCTTAAAAAAAATGTTTGAGTCACCAGCTTCTCTATGATTCCAAATGATTATAGATATGATCGGAATTATTATAATTGAAAACGTTTCTCGGAAAAATACCGCATTTTCCTCATAACAATCTACATGAAGAAGTTCGAGCAATATTCCAGAACAAATTACGTGTCCTCATTATTCGCGTATTAATAAAAAAAAAACGACAATTCCGATACAATTTGTCATCTTACGAGAATAAAAACGGGCAAACGATACCCAATAAAGGTGCTTAGCCCGCGAAAAAAATATAGCATTTTATTTTATAAGCAATTCGTATAAATATCAGTGTGCGGGGCGGAGGAGTGCTTCGCCAATACCGATGTACTCCGTCGATGGAGCAATTTCATCGCAAATTGAAACGTCGTACCTGTTCAGTATATTATGTTGTTCCTTTTGTTGTTCTTTGATGCGAGAAGAAATGGGAATAATACAATAAATAGCGATATTACTCGCGAGAAACGTTTGGGGAGGATTATATTCAGAACGGAGGAATATGCGAGCCTCGTCAACCGGTATGGCGACGTGGAAATGTAATATAATTTTATATTTTTTTTATTCTCTCGTCTGACAATTTGTTTGATTGCCGCCGGGTGGATTAGGTTCTGTTTGATTAAAATAAAATTGTGGGATTCCTTTGTGACGGGTTTAACAGATGAACCGTGAGGGACAGACCTGCTTTAATTTAATATCTGGTTTCAGTCGACATCATTGGAAAGGTAATTCCAGAATGCCTTCGACTAACACAGGATAATATCATAACACCTAATTGTACCACGTTTATTTAATTTTATGAAACTGAACCCTTCATTATTCACCAATGTCCCAAAACACCATAGCCCAAACAAGAAAAAACTTATCACTCTCCATCACAAACAAAACTATAACATCTCAAGACAAAGTTATTCGCGCACCAAACCGTTATCAATTTGTTTGCATCATTTGAATCAATGACGTAACTTCATCGCGAGATATGACGGCTGTTCCACAATGGGGCCGTCATTGTGTCCGTTCGGTTGGAATTTCGCAGATTCAAGATAACGTCACCACTGTGGAGCGAACGGAACTGGCGGGAAGAAATACGTACGGTATTCAAGATGACGTAACTTGGCGTAGGTAAATATTAATTAGACTTTCCTCATGGTCTTAATTGTCTCCTTAAGCATGTTCGCGGGTTGACAAATATCCGTCTAAAAACGAAAGTGGACAGTAAAAAAAAATCTAACAGTTTCTGTAAAGCGTTTTCTATCACTCTTTCGTCATAAAATGGTATGATCAGTAACTGATTTTTTAAGATAATATTGAAGTTTCATCATTAACACAAAACAGACTCATCAAACTGCGTCATAAAAACATGAAATTAATCAAACATTTGCTCGTCATCTTGCTCATCCGTGTGTCACAAACACAAACAACGCATGAGAAAATTAAACAACACACAGATATAAAGTGCGATTGTGTCAACGCTTTCCATTTCACTTGACTGTATGACACACTTGCTCTTATTTTTCACTAGGTGTATCCCATGGTTTTGCCTGAATCCCGCGGTTTTATCTGTATCCTGAAGAATTTCTTCGCGCTTTTGGATAAAGAGCCGTAAAAAACCTTCGTTGGTACATAGACAGCCTACACAAATATTTTTGACAGGTATATCCTACAATTCAACCAAACAAACAAACTCTTCATCCTAATAATATTAGTCTACATTGTCTGTGTATAGAGAGATTGCGCAAATAGGTTACATACGTTCCCACCGTTTGATACGACTGATGTCCCAGACTACAGTCAAATGAGCAAATCGAATTATATATTAGCCGTGATTGGGTAAAACGTCGTAACTTCACACGACATACGACGTTATTCAACTATGACATGAGAAGCGTGTAATATACAGTGGAAACTTTGAAGATAATGAGATTAAACTGTGATGTATCTGAAGTTGGAATTTGATTAGTTTATGGGTAATTTTATTTTGTGATTCAGCTGTTGTCAACGGCAGTTATCTACTAATATGGAATATTCCTGGAAAATGTCTGTTTGGGAAAAGCCACTTGTAATACAAATTACGTTGTAATTTTTTGTATAATTTATCAGACCAACTGACAAAACCTTTTCTCGTTCCATTATTTTATTCGACATTTGAATACATACAGGTACCAGGTCGTCCGCACCGCCCGCCGGCTCAATATGAAGTGTCAATATTTGGTATAGCCAACGATGCGAACCGAGTCTGTCGAATCGATTCGCATCCGATAATTCCAGGTATCGAGTGAGGCTTAATTGGGGATCGAGTTGTCGTCGGCGCGTCGAGTAGACTGGAGCGAATGTGCACAATAGGTGTTATAGATGACAGGTACCTACGTGTAATGCAAGTGGGGGATGCACTTGCGATGAGTTTCGTAGGATTAGTATTAAAAGGGGAACGGCAAAGGGGATGTTCCTATACACATATGTGAAGTGTTAATTAGTATCTGAGAGGAACGTCATCTTTACCGTTAAATAGCTAAGTAAAGGAAAATACATATGTTGAATTAATCGGCATTAAATCTGTATGATTCAATGATATTAGCAATATAAATAGTGATGAATCAGGTGTTTCTCCCAATGATACGGAAAATTGTTACCTACCAAGATTTTCCTACTATAGGTAACTAAACTGCAGTAGGAAGCATAATTTTTTACATCTTACTAAACCCGCTCATCGCTCATGCTAAAAAATCTTAAAAAGATGTCCAAATAAATAAACAAAAGTACCATTTCACAAAATCACTGTCAATTTACTTTACTTACAAAGCTACACAGCTTTCCCAAAGCGTCCAGAATCAATTGACCCCCGGCCAAACACTGGAACTAAATTCCTTAATACAGTGACTGTCATTTGTCTAAACAAGTGGCGCCACCCTGAAGTGTCAACAATGATTGGGCGATCGTTATTGTTTGCATTGCTCTAGCGTCAAGTGTGAATTAAATTGGCTAAAAGGTATTCTCGAATGAAGTCCGAAGTGTATCCTAAGAGGGTAAATGGGAATTCGCAAATTTTGTTTGTTATTTACTGTAGCATGGATTGGCTGGTTATTAAGCTTTAAAGTGACTACAAGAGTATTTGAGTCAAGTGGATTTGCATTATCTAGGTTAGGTTTTAAGCAGCCACTAAATACGACTACAATTAAAACAGCTAAAATAATTAACGAACATTTTAAATATAAATCATAACAAATGTAAAGTGCAACTCGGTTTCCCTAAAATTATTTAACAAAATACAAACAGCATCCTCAAATTCAGCTGTAAAACACAAGACAATTATGCCATTAAAACTTCGCGTTTCCGCAGAAAATTTTATACTACAGGAATTTTTAATTTAGAAACTATCCTGAATACACAAGTTTGAACTTTCACCGTGGCCGTGCGTTTTCAATTGTTATTTTTGCTGACAAACTCCTGAGAGCCACCATGGGGCACATTCCTTTAATTAAAACGGTGTACAGGGATTCAACACTGGCGCACACAAATTAATTCATTTTGTTTTAGTTTTCTCGTTTATATTAAGTCGGCTCGAGCCTCATGGCGTTTGTGTAAACGTTCACTCACACACGCTAGCTGTTGCTTTTATTTTCAAGACGAAAGTGAATTTTCTCATGGTTAACAGCGATCATCGGTGATATTATGTAGAAAATATAACCACAGACAAGTATTGTTGCGAGATGTGTTTACATTTAGAGAAGTGCGTATTGTGTGCAAATCGCGACACACCTTCTTGTCGATGTCGCCGTAAAAACGGGAATTCATTCAATTTGTATAACGCTTAATATTATTTATAAAAAAAAAAAAATGACAGACGCAATATTTTTAATTTAAAAGCAATGCAATTTTGTTCCGTGTGACGAGAAACAATTCACGTTAAAACAGATGATAAAATTTGGTAGCACCAGAATGAAATATAATAATTGCTTCACATTCGCATAACAACCGTGACAAAAACATAAAACGCGTGACGCGCGTTTAATATGCGTGAAAAATTTTGTAAACGCACGCGTTTCAATAACCGCAGCGTATAGTAGTCCGTGTTAAGTGCATTTTAGTAACCGTTTTATTACGTTTTGTGCGAAAATTAATGGAATTTCGGGGGCTCGTGGTTGACATGTATGCTGCTTTGACGAATGGTTCGGGTTAAGCTATCGTTGTGGCTGTCTGTTTGTAGATGGGTGAACACGTCGTGGGTAAATGGTGGATTAGTGACTGCAGCCAACAAAGTTCAGGTTACTTTAAAATGTTTTCCTTTACCTTTACTCAGTCATTGTGATCCAAGTTATTATTAAAAAATTGCCTCATATGACTTAGAAAATTGCCTTACCTGCATTAGTATATGCCTCACCTGGAATCGAATCCACACACCCATACTTGAGTCTAGTGCTTTACCCACATTATTGTTCCGTCCAAAATGTTATTGTTTCCGTATACCGTTGTTGCAGTATTATTAATAACTGTGTCTGTTTTTGTTTTGGTACGAATAGTTTACAAACTTCGGTAACGTGAGCTTGAGATTGCTCCGAGGCATCGTTATGAGAAATATAAGCAAACATGTATCATGCATTACATATACATGACATAGTAACCGAAATATGTCGTTGTTGATGCTTTTGAATTGGGTCAATCCTTGTCTGAAGGCTATGTGTAGAAAACATTGTCTGAAGTTAGTTAACTTTGAATTTCTGGAGTTTGTTATTTTACTCCTTGAGCATTTGTTCGTACAGATCTTGTCGAGAAGCTTCTTATTCGAAAGAAGTATCTTGCAACAGTATTTACGATAATCATAAAATATATTTTCTTAACCCTTCTGAACCTTTAGAAACTTTTTCAAAAACGCTAAGTTCTCTCTCTCTCTCTCCCTCAAGGTGTATCAAATTATGTCTAAATATTGTCAAAAAATTTAGGACCAAAAATGTTTCAGGCATTCACTTTCTATACTGCACAATGAAGACGAAAAGACACAAGGTTAATTAGGGCATCAGAGCGTAAGGGTTACAATCTAACCCTTTGAATATTTCCCAGGTTTCATTGTAAATATATTTATGTAAGAGATAGGCGACGTGGCCGGTATCCAGATACGCCGAGAAATGCGGGTCTCCTTCATCGATAATACCTTTGATTGTTCTCTTCTTCGGGTCGTACCTTTGTTAACATTGGATTATCTGTAAGATAGAATCCTTTTAAAAAAATATAAAGAAAAGATACTGAAATCCTGGATCAACAATCTGCTTAACTATACGAGGAGAAATACTGCTTGAGAAAGCGTCTACAATCAATAGGATTTAAATGTAGTTTTGTCTGACATAACATCCGCAAATATTAGTCCTCATCGTCCTTACCAAAACTTTATTGGTACCAAAGAATAGCTCATCATCATAACCTGATATCAAGTTATCACCTTCACTACAAAGCCTAAACTTGTTAAAATATCTTATGACATCGTAAAAATATATCTAAACGGTCAGATCTTAACAAGGATTACATAGTTGTTCCAGAGGACGCAAGAGTATAGATGCATCGGACACCACTCGTGATTTATCGACAATGATAAACAAAATAGGTACGCGAAGGATATTCAATGATAATTAAGTATTTAAATACTCAAGATGGCCTTACAAATCAAAGTAACGTGACGATTTCTAAGTACGCAACATGCTATACTAAAATTCATTACCAAGCCATAAAAGGCGAAGGAAAACTTATTAAGGAAAGGCACACGTTTAATGATAAATACGAAACGTGAGCTCCTTGTGAGCCGATCGGTTGTAGCGGCTGTCACGTTTGGAATCCATTACTGGTGAAACGGATACGTTGTGACGATGTGGACTGTTTCTACAGCCTATAGATTCCTGATTTCAACTACTTTGCTGTCCACGATCCTATAGACACTACATATACTTGAACCATCAGTGTATTTCACATATGACTAATGGGATAGGGTGACTCATGGGACAAGGAACTTGTTAAGATTGGTGGTTCATCGAGGAATAAATGAAGTACCAAATGAGGTAGAGGTGATACCTCTAGGAGGTATGTATATGAGGACCGAACTGAATAGGCAAATATAAAAAAATAAGCATCGAAAACGATACCATAACACAAGTAGCACAAATTGCATTTTATCTTCTTAAAACAGTTGTATCAAAAAGTAGTTTAAAATGTTACTTTAATAATTTTCTAGCCCTTTGTTATCTGTCTTCCCAGCACAGTCCCTAGATACCTACTATAACACTAGTTCCTGTTCCTTATCAAATACTACAGCAGTCTAAGTTCCAAGTGTGTCACAGAAATTGTAACGCGATAGTACCCTAGCGAACCCTCGGCGGGCCCATAGACAATCGGACGCAAAACAATGAAGAACGTGACATACACACCAACACACATTTCTTGGAGGACCACAGATTGGGAAATGAATGGAGTGTTCATATGAGAAACGTTTACATTTGTTCTTCTTTAAATTAAGAGCGCTTGCTCTTCTTCTTCGTCTGTGCAGAACAAGAGTTGCAAGAGGTAAGACACATTTTTACTACTTATTCACCTTATGAGAAAACGCTAGCAGATTAACCTCCCCACTCAGAGACATTTAATAGTTACTTAAGTCACTGCTTAGTGACGGAATGTCATACAAATCCTTCACTAAGAAATGGCTTAAGTAACCATTAAATGTCTCTGAGTGGGGAGGTTAGATACTGACATTTTCAAGTACTCTAACATTAAAAGAAGCAAGACCGATAACAGAATAGACCGCACAAAAACTCTGAGTCCTCCGGGCCCTCTTAATGAACAAACCTACACCCTCCTCCATTCACTACCTACTCCATGCGCAGGACACATCAACGGCTCAAGGCGCGAAGTCGGCATAACAGATGCATTGTTGTCACATATATGTGACGCGACCAGGGGTGCCAACAGAACGGCTATATGACATGTATTATATTACGAGATTCATATCAATGTCAAACTTTAGTTTTCAATTAAATTCCCAGACGTGTAACGTTTGACGTTACTGTGATTGTAAACGCACGTTTCTGATGTACAGATAGTCTAGAAGTTTAATTTGTATATTAGTACTTTGCGAAAGGAATGTGTAGTTAAAATCTGACTTAAAATAGTAATAAGTGCGAAACGTACCTGTTGACAAATGTAAGACTAACCTTATTTAGGCGATAAGGATTATTTACAACTTTTATGTCCTATTAGCGTCCACAAACGGTTTTACCCGTGGGGTCTACTTTAGGCAGCAGGAAAAACCTATAGCCTCCTTCGATACATAGGCTATCTAACACTGAAAATAAATCTCAAATCAGACTAGAAGTTTTGTAGATTGGCTCGTCTAAGCAACCAAACTATTCCCCTAAATTATTAGTATAGATAAAGTAGCGGTTAAAGTCTAGTTAGCGAGCTAGTACGTCGTATGGCGATTAACACTTTTCTGATAGTAAGCAGTCAGTACCTATGTTTGCAAATGTCTTGCTCGTGGAAGAAAATACATTTAGTACATTCGCTCTAATTGTATGTGACATTTAATTAGGGTTGCCACTTTAAATATTTTATTTTAAACATATTTTTTTAAGCATTGTTTGTCACTTGTCAGCTTATATTTAAAAACTAATGATGTACCTATTAAAATATAGGAGGATAAACTAAACTTTTACACGTAACAATCATGTAAATATGATTATCAAAAATACATTGAGGATATCATACATATTTTCCCTTTAAACATCTATCAAAACAGTCACCAACAAAAAAAAACTTATCAACCCTAAAACTCACACATAGACGAAATTCTTATACTTACACCTTTTTATCGACGTAAAATCATCAATGACCCCTCCCGCTGTGGGTTAGCAGCGGTGAGGGAGTGTCAGACTCTTACTGACTAAAATCGTCGTGTTCCGTCATAGGCCTTTTATGTACCAGGGCCGCGGTATCTCTTTCGAACAACCCGCAGCCCCGGCAGGCCTTGGCCCTGCTGGGCCCCGCTGGGGTTGCTGACGTCTCTTTGAGGAGCGCGTGGAACAACGCGCGCCGTCGACACGGGTCTGTCGTCTAGGAAGACAGAGGGACGATGAGCCACCCGAACTCACCGCCCACAGACCCACGCCTACGGTGGCCGGGAGTCATCTCGCGACACCCGGCGCCCATGGTGTCTACCTGGTCCAGCGCGGCGGCCGGGATGAGAGGTGCGGACTCTCTGGCGTTCCGCCTCCTCCTTCTCGAGCATGACCGCTTCGCAGAAGGAGGCGACGGCATCCCATTCCCTCGCCCCGGACCATGGCCTGAACCAGGGCCGGACGCGAGGTCGCCGCCGCCCAGAGCCTCGACGAGGACCCGGCGGTGCCCCCATGCGGGGCACACCTGGACTGTGTGGTCCACCGTGTCCTCGGGGCTGTCCGCACAATGGTGACACCCGGGCGCCTCCTCACGACCGATGCGGTGCAGGTACCTCCCGAAACAACCGTGTCCGGTGAGGACCTGCGTCATGCGGTACGTGAGGGCGCCGTGACTCCTCCCGAGCCACTCCTCAAAGAGGGGACTTACCGCCACGATGGTGGCGTGCCCTGCACTGGGTTGCGATAGTCGCCCTCCAGGCCACCATGAGATCGCGCCGGAGCTCCGCCCGCTGCGCGACAACTTGCCGCGGCAACGGGGTTTCTCCCCGGCGCTGAGCCTCCTCGCGCCAGTCGTACAGGCGCAAGAAGACCCTCGCCTCCAGATCCCACGGTGGCAGTCCAGCGAGTAGGCCAGCTGCTTCGCGGGAGATCGTGCGGTACCCCCGGATTAGCCTAATGGCTATCACCCTTTGGGGCACGTTCAGGTAGTGCACAGCCCGCGGCCGTGCCGAACGTGCCCATACCGGGGCCCCGTAAAGGGCCATGGACCGCATGACCCCCGCGTAGAGTTTACGGCAGGGGGCGTTTGGGCCTCCCAGGTTGGGCAGGAGCCGCTTGAATGCAGCACCTGCCTTCTCCAGTTTGGGGCCCAAACGTCGGAAGTGCTCGACGAAGCTCCACCGGCCGTCGAGGACGAGTCCCAGGTACTTCATCGCCCTCTCGACGCCGATGGTATACTTACACCTTACACACACATAGACAAACATTTTACCTGTCAACGCGAACATTTCCTGTGTGCTACACCGCATTAGTTAAACACACTCACACACGCACACCACGACTTATACCTACACATAACACATACACACATAAAACATTTGAAACCGCAAATGTGTACAGGATTGATATAAAAGTCGCAGCTGTTTTGTGAAATCGGCGAATTATGTAAATGGCTGGGGTTATATATTTTTTTGGGGCTAAAGTTTTTATTGGTTACGGACACGGGAGCGATGTGGATTTAATTGTAGGCTTCTTTTTTGTTAATTTTATTGACGTGCTGGTCGTCTGGAGTATTAAAGGACTCTTTTTTGAATGTATAAATTAAATTGTCTTATAATTATTAAATGTTACTGCTGTTGGTTCTCCAAATATTAAATTAATAAATATTGATAACACTACTTTTGAACAGTTTTTATCACTATTTAAAGTAATAGACTTCCAAAAATTATTGATTGATGATGTGTTTCTCAACTCGACCAATTTTTTACATTTCGCTATAATTTTTTCACTGTCATATTAATTTACTAAATGTCTAATTTTCGCAATTGACAGCGACATATCTGTAAGTGGAACAATGGCTACCATTTAGCGACAGCAGTGTCGCATAGGTGCTAACATTCTTGAAATACAACGCCTCGCAATATACGGGCGACAAATAATTTAGGTATATGTATGTAGAAACTATATTATTTATTGTGAATACAATTTATACTAACTGAAAGTATGGAATTTAGCAGGAAACATTGGTATAGTAGATTGTAATGGAACCTTTGGCATATGATTGGTTTTAAGTTTCTTGTTGTAGATAAGGTTGAAAAAACCTGAGCGCAAAATAGCGATACAGAGCCAAGTATGAAAGCACAGGACATAAATGTTTTAGCAAACACACTCCAAAATAGGTTTTTTTGTTAATTGTACACTAGTTTAATTCTCAAAAGATCTATCGAATAGATCATAAAAAACTTTCTTCGTGTATGATCTTTTCATTCATAAATCGTTTATTTAAAAACCTATAATCATTTAAACAAACAGCACAACCCTAAAAAAATAATGAGTAAGTAAATGTACTGCAACTAAATGTTGAGTAATTAAATTGTAAATTAGCTTGTAATGGAAGCAGTTCGTTGATTGGACATCGGTGTCAAGGAACTCACGAAAATATTAGAAGAACTACGAACTAAATAGGTTTTTGTTTGTGTCTATCGTTTGAAATCGTTCTTGAAATAAATCGTTTTTGTTGAATAACTGCAAAATTGCGAAAGTTCACTTTTATGAAGAGGTTAGTTTTCACTTTAATTTAGGATAAATAAATAATCTTTTTAATTGAGACGAATGCTTGCGTTGACAACTTAAAAGAAAGTTTATTCAGGCTAAAAATTACTCTCTGTAATAAAATATATACAATCTTTTGGAATTATTTTATATTTATTCAAACCTGCACATAAGATATAATAGCTCTACACTACATTATCCGTGTATCTCAAAAATAACGCACCTTTGAAATTCTGCGGGTAAATATCATGGCCCATATTTCGAGAAATAATTAACACGTTCAAAGGTTTAGTGAAATAGACGTTATCTTCCAAAATAATGAGAAGGATTTAAATTAAGTTGCTAATAAACTAGTACTTAATAGAGTGTTGTAGAATGTTTGGCAAAGACTCTCGTTACAATCAATACTCAATTAATTGTTTGCCGCGCACTTTGCGTTAACACCGCAGCGGCCATGTTTTAGGGTTGCCACTAGAATCTTCTTTTAATTACGTCTGACATAAAGCCTATTTTGTAGAAAAAAATAATCAGTTCAGTAGTGCACTAACCTCCCCACTCAGTGACATTTAATGATTACTTAAGCCATTCCTTAGTGAAGGATTTGTATGACATTCCGTCACTAAGGAGTGACTTAAGTAACATTAAATGTCTCTGAGTGGGGAGGTTAATGTAATGGAAGTAAATAGTAATTCGCATTATGATAAAATTATTCCATTAGGGCAATCAAATAAGCTACACGCAATGCAGTAATAGCCTTAATATCGCGGTATCAATTGTTTTCATTATTTATATCATCAATTGTTTTTATATCGTAGCTTTAGTGATAGCGGTTGCCTAGAAACGTTATCTTCCAAACACCACATCACATCTAATTGCTCATGACATTTCCATGATAACTTAATCATCCATCCATTACAAATACATTATCTATCATTCTTTAACCAACACCGTTTGACCTCAAACCCGATACCGCAGCATTTTCATCAAACGCAACGTCAAGAGGAAAATTAATCAACCTCTTGGCTGTAACAATAATTTATAACACGTCACGTCAAGCTACACTTGCATCCCCTCCACAGTAGGGTGGGGAAACTTACGTATTGACGTCCAATATAACTTGGCGTTGTATCCCGTGATTAATTTGTCGTGTGACAGCCCTATGAGTGAGGATTGACAAGTCGCGCCCGTGAATACGGCGCGCGTCGCGGCGAACCGCGGGACCGAATCTCCGCCATTTGTAAGTCTGTATCGTTTACGCGCGAAAGTTTGAGCGCGGGAAGTTGCCAGTGAGAAATTGGTTTGGTAACAAGACAGATCGGTTCAACTATTTGTTTTATTGGTTAATTATTGACAATTTAGGGAAGTGGGATGGTGCAGGTATTGATTTTGTGCCATTAGTTACCCTGTTTAGGCATGAAAAACGGGTGATGTTTAGCGGGATTTAACTTTGCAATATGCTCGATGAGTTTGATGATAGTTTTTCTAACATTATTAAATTTAAAAAAGGTGCTATAATACGCTACAGAGATGAAAACAATCTGCATGTAATATTACACGGATACACCTATAAGTCACCTAAACATTGAATTAGTGTCTTTGCGCTTTATTCATCGTTAGACAATCAAGTCAACACCACTCTCAGCTACCACTCGCAACTTTCAGGAAAGACCAAGTATTTGAGCGACTGACATACTTTCGATCCTCAAGGACCAGGGATTCCACAATTAAGTGAAGCACGACAATAATTAAGATCAAAGTCTTAGGTTAGTTTGCCATCACTCCATTTAATTTCGTTTGTATTGTTGTCTGAAGATGGAAACTTTGGGAGAAGGCTGGGTGAAGGATTAGTGAGGTTGGGTTAAGTTCAACCAGAGGTATTTGTTTTATTGATGTTACTGATTACTGGTTTGTGGGCTGTCTGTACCTTAAGCGGTATGGGGGCGTTATGGGAAAAGTTTAGACTATTTTCTTTGCTAAGTTTCGGGTTATGAAACGATGCTAAGTTTCTTATTATGATTCGTTTATATTGTGCGTATTTGTAACAACTATAATGCTTCAGAGGAAACAAATAAGATGGGTTAACCGGTAAAATAGTAAATTAAAGGTGGATAATACATATTTTCTGTTCATTCCCATGCACAACTACGTAAATATCAATGTACCTACAAATATCCGACAGGTCTTCACTGACTGCTAAATCAATAGACCAACTAAACTCACTAAACGCCCAACAAATCATCAGTAACAGATATATCGATAATATTAGCCGTGATTACATTAATTGGGCCCAGTTAGAGGTGTCGGATTGACAACTAGTCGATATAAATTAGAGCTGCGAGCGTGCCAGTTGGCGGATTATTTATCGGCCGTCATATTGTCAGGCGTCTAGTTACGCTGAAAAGAATCGAGAGCCAAAAGTTACGATATCTCAATTGTGTTAGTGGAACTGTTTGGTGCATCTCTATTTTTTGATTATTGTTACGGTTGGATGAAAGATCTGCTGGTATTTTAATTGACGTCTACATAATAATAATACAAGGAGGTCTTTACCGTTTTTACTGTTTCTTTTCGTTTTAATTTCCTTTTTAACTATAGACTATAATTAATAGAAATCGCAATATGTATGTAACTTCACACATCTTTCATAACTAAACTAAACTTTCTTTAAAAATTGCAGGTATTATAGCTACCTTTAGGAAATCAAAATCCTGTTCGCGCCTTACGATTCAAGCAACGATATACAGAAACGATCCAAATCTATTTTGTTGAAACGATTAAAATTCAACAACAAATAATTGAAAAAAAAAAATACAAAGAATCCGGTATAAAAAAGTTTGTCAAATCAAAGTTCGTATCACACTTTAAAATCTTGCAACGACCCTTACGACAACCATTAACATAGAACCTTAAACTTTTTTCTAAACTAATGGCTGCCAGGGCAAACGTCAAAGACAATAAAAAAAAAAACGCTTCCGAAGATTATACAAGAATACGAAACGAGTAGCATTGCCGATGTCAAAGAACTTTGTCACTATTTCCTTTGTTTTTTTTTTGTAATAGGTACATTTACATATTGTTTTAAGTGTGTGTGGACCTATTTTGGAAAACTACTGTCAATACTTTTTTATTCTTCTTCAATTTACTACTTTTTTATAGGTAAACATATTTTTTTGGATGTACGGACCCTGGAACCTGCATGGAATATTCTTGAACAAGATATAAAAAAAATGTAAATCTCAAAAAATAAACTCTAAAATTGGCAGTTACTTACTGTTAAATATTTAAAAAACTGAAAAGATAAATGCCGTTATTTCTTTACGAAATCGACATATTGTAACATTATTAAAATAAGCAATCAAATGCAGACTTATTAACAATTCCCTGTGTCCATGGATATGGTCGTTATATAAACGCGCATTAATTATAGGTAGAGCATCTCGATCTCGAGGTCCACGCTCCATCATGCTAAACAAAAACCATGCAGTTTTTGAAGGGTTTTGTATTTATTTTTTGCCTTAATTGATCATCAGGATATCAGCAATTAAACCAATGAGACAATAATTTATACCTTTACAATTAACAACTTTCAAAGACATGGCAAAACCAATCGAACAAATCCATCAACCGATTCAAATCCAAAGTTATTTCAGACCAATTAATTAAATAAATTACACACTATTCAACACACACAGAAGCACATAATACAAGGTAGGTACAAGCGAATAGGATTCTAATTCACACTCGGAATGTTTGGAACATAGGAAGACGGCTTAATCGGTACACTTTAACTCGATCAACGTGATCAAATGCAAAATAGGTTTGCTGTAGCGCCACAATACTGGCTTCGTACAGAAACTGCGCTGTTACGGGAGGCTCATTTGTCATAGGTACTACTTTATCTGGTGGTATTTTGTTTGGGAATTACAATTATTTATTTTTAATTACAACAAAAGAGGAGTGTGTCAGTTTTGTTTTTTATTTAGTCGCTATCTTAATTTACAATAACACATTCTATCTGCGTAACCTTCTTTGGGATAAACACGTACTCTATACCTAACCCAGATAGAAAAACAGACCGTTTTTAAAAGGATTATCAGTTTGGTAAAGCATCGATCTTACAAGTGTCTGAAGATCAATTTAACACGAGTTACCTAAGTAAGTGAAATTTCTTTGCCTCTGAAGAGAAACTCCTAATGTATTCTGAGCAAATCTTTGAGGCTCTTCTGCTGATATTAAAAGCACAACTGTTTAGTTTTAAGAGCTGCAATAACAAGAGAGTTTATGTAAATTTCACTTACTTATAAATAAAAAATTTGCCAAGTATGTAAAATTAATAAATTAATAAAAAAAATAACTATTAGGCAATTTAAACTACCTATAATGTTAAGACCACATAAGAACACAGTCTAAAATTCAAATTTCAAAAACCAAGGCACGTACTTAAAAAAAAGAACGAAAACAAAAATCTTTTCGTCTGGCATTGTTCTAAAATCAAAACTCTCACTCGAAGCAGGCTGCGCCGGGGCAGCCAACGGACGCGCACCGTCGTCGTTGCGTTCGCGCATTGAATATTAAAACGTGCGCATAGGATCAATAACCCGCACCTGAGTTGGGAATCCGTGTCGAGCAACGGAAAGGTAAAACCTATTTGAGGTAACACTTCCTAATAGTTTTGAAGACGCTCCTTCTTTTTTAGATGATAACCCAAAAAATCGTGGATGATGCCCATTTATTCACCAACGTGTGCGTCAAATATGCAAGCATCATGCAAGTACCTAGTAATAATGACGTCCACGGCCGATTTTGGCCACGGCGACTATATTCTCATTTAAGGCGATCAACCAGTTGCGCAGGACATTATAGTGCACAAGTATTTTCGCAGACACAGGTGCACTCCCTATTCCTTCACTCTCATAGCCCGATGGGACGGCAATAAGTTCCTAGTACCGGTGTAATAAGCGATCTATGTATATTCGCTTAAATATAAGGCGATTACTTCTAGACGCCCTACAAGACCAAAGCAATTAATCGTTTCTACAAGCTTCTATTTAGTTTCACTTATCCGGCTTCTATGATTAAATCTTTGATTTATAAAAATCAATCATTTCTTCAGATTTTTGCTTTAGAAGTAATAAATCCTACAACATATTTTAATATTCCATTTAAAGTTGTGACTTCGACGAATCACTTAAGTAGGCACTTGAAAGGATTCCCTAAAATTACCTTTTACAGTTTCTTAGGAGCGCAGAATATTATATTGTAGACTGGTAGAACTTACCTGTAAAAAAGAAATAATTTAATTAGTTACAGTGAAAATGAACAACTACAGGTAAATTGTAATAATATGGTCCCAAAAGAAATAAATGTTTCTATGAAAAAAAGAGTACAAAAAAACGTTTTAAAAGCAGTTTCTTATCATTCAATAAAGTAACGGTTACATAGATACTGTTTAATTATTCTTTTCCTTTAGATGTTATCTGAATTCAGGCCTTTGTAAGGCTGCCGTTTTATATTATTCTTGTAAACGTTGTTTTTATTATGTGTTGAGATTTTTTGTCGTTATTCTAAATTTAGATTTTTCGATCTTGTTAGGAGGAGCATTTTTTGCCGACTTTTGAATAAAATAGGTTATTATTGTGTCACTCGATGTGTTCTTTAAAAGCATGATCAGATGATCATTACTTAACTTGTCAATTCTTATGCTTTTCTAACATACATGTATATTATTATCTCTATCAGCAGTCTTCTAAGCATCAACTTCCTTTCTAACTATATCCCCTTTCAATATACCAACCTATTTACTGTTTACCTACGCTACAAAAATGTTTAAAATCGAAATCTCATGTTTTAACAATAGTTTTCAAGAACTAAGTATTTCTAATTCCGAGAGATCACCGATGTCAGCACGTGGTTTGAGTTACAATCTCACTGTTTGGATCACGGGGAAATTCTATAGTTCTTCTATAAAGGAACCCTGATTGATGTTATTATTTGTTTTATTGACAACTTATATCATGTATTTTCTAGGATTTATCATGAAAATTAAACCATTGTAACATCATCCTACATATTTTGATCTAACAGAGACTGGTTAAAAATAACTTAACGCTTTCTTACATCAACAATATCAAAAATTACCATTGAAGCTGCTTGTTTATGCAAAATCTATATTTCAACATCTCCCCGCTAAACTGTGGAAAATGTTTATTTCATAGCATTCACATTATGAGATGACTTATTCAAAATGGCCGCCGAAGTTAGGGCGGGCCCTCACCTGTCAATGCTCAGTACAGTCCGATTGAATTTAGACCACAAATTTAATGTTGGCCAGACTGAAATCCGTTTTGGATAACGACATAATTTAGTTTTAGCTGCCTCGTACAATACACACTAAATGCAGTTTGAAATTAGAATGCTTTGATCCAATGAGTTGGTGCTTCGTCAGTTTTCATGAATTTGACTTTTGGGGTTTCAGTTGTGACTTGAAATTATTCGTGAATAAATTGCTGTTAGTTTATATTCATTGTCCTTAGATAGAATGATAAAAAGATATAATACATGCCTTTTAAAATGGCTTAAAAAGGTTCTAGTTTTGTTGACTTCAAAAAAGGTTTTATTCCCAAGCGTCATGATCTAAGATTATTCTAAGGCCCATAGCACACGGCGTTTTTTAAACGCGCTGACGACGCGCAGAGAACGCGCGTATACACGATTCAAACGAGATTGGATCGCAACCTTGTAACTTAAGCACACGGGGCGATTATAAAACCTGCCTCTTCTGCGCGTATACGCGCAGGTACAGCGGTAAGACGCGCTGTAGTCGCTCGTACCTTTTGCGTTTTGATCAGAGACTCCTCTTCTTCAGTTGTACAATGGCGTCGGTTGAGACAACACTGCTTACTTTGGCTTTAGTACTTCTTTTAAAAAGTAAAAAACGTAAAAAAAAGCGAATTTATTGGATAGATCCATTTACGAGTGAAAAAAGATTGAGTGGTCATTATCATACAACTTTTAAAAAATTGGTAATACATAGAAGATGGAAGAAATTTTATAATTGTTATCGAATGTCATATTCGTCATTCCAAGAACTTCTTTTGATTCTAAAACCTGAGTTAACTCGTCAAAATACAGCAATGAGATCATGTATATCGGCAGAAGAACGTTTGCTCATCACATTGAGGTAAGAAAACAACTAGTATTTATTTATTTATTTATTGTTCTGTTACATTTTAAATCAATCGTAAAATGTTATAAGTGCACTTAGATTATGAATAAGAGAAAAGATTTATTCAATATCATCATACATGTCAGATATGATATCGGAGTCATTTGTAACCGATTCATTGCTATCTAAATTTTGAAGTGAACTGACAGATTCGTTTCTTGGCGCTGATTGATTACTTGGATATTGTGGTTGAAATTCAGACTGATATCCAGATTCAGACTGATATCCAGACTGGTATCCATACTGATGTTCATATTGAAATGCACCTTGGTATCTATTTTCATTCAATATTCTCGATGAGTGTCCCATATTTTTATATTTACGAATTAAATTTATCATATCAGCTTTGGCCTCTAACTTAAATTCCTCTTTGATAGCAGAAAAATCTTTAGCTAACGAAATTAAGAACAGTATGTCGGGATTTTCAGATAAAATTGTATTATTCGCTTCCTTAGACTGTTTGAGATTTGCTGTCAGTGCTTCATACAATTTGTCTTGTGGGTCTTCATGTTTTGGAGTCTTTTAGACTTCTTTGGTGAATGTGGTTTTGAAAATCACAGTCTTGGTTATTCCCAGTGCTGCATCATCATTTTGACTTGGAGATCTTATTTCGTAAAGCGGGTCTAAAAAGTTAGCAAATTGGAATATATGTAGGGTCTTCTAGGTTTAGCTCCAGATCCACTGGAACAGTTATTGTTCTTCGCCTTGTCTCTTTTATAAGCGTCCTTAATGCTCTTCCATTTTCTTTGAAGTTCAATGACTGAAAACAATAATAATGTAAATAGTTTAGTTATTTATTAGGTTAATTTTAATTCATTTGAAATAAGTAGTTGTAGGTTAATTTTAATTAAATATGTAAAATTTACGATAACAAGAGAAGCTTTAAAAATGTTATTCTTTTCAGGTATTTAGCTACGGGTTGCTATTTCTCAGATATTCACTATGACTTTAAGTGTGGACAAACGACGGCAGGCATCATAGTCCGTGAAACAGTGAAAATAATATGGGATAAATTAAAAAACATCTGTATGCCAGAACCAACCGAGGAATCACATCTAAAAACTGCTGAAGGATTTATGAAATACGCAAATTTTCCCAATCTACTTGGGGCTATCGATGGGAAACATATCAGAGTTATAAAACCTCAACATAGTGGATCAGAGTATTTTAATTATAAAAAATATTTTTCCATCGTATTGCTTGCAATATGTGACGCAAATTACAGATTTATCGATATAGATGTCGGATGCTATGGAAAGGCTGCAGACTCAACAATAAATGAATGTAGTGAATGGACCAAAAAGATAAGGCAAGGAAATTATAATATACCAAATGCGAGACCAATATCTAATAATGGAGTGCCAATACCATTTACGTTTGTTGGAGATGAAGGCTTTGCATTATCTCAACATTTACAGAGACCTTACGCTGGAAAAATCTTGCCACGAGAGAAAAGAATATATAATTACCGCTTGACACGTGCCAGACGATACATTGAATGTACATTTGGTATATTAAGCAACAAATTTAAAATCTTTAATCGGCCACTGAACGTTAGCGTGGACTTCAGTGTGGCTATTGTGAAAGCCTGTTGTGTACTGCATAATTTCATACGTGAACGTGACGGTTATAATTTTCATAATTCTTTGAGTATAGTTGGTTTAGAAGATCCTCCTGAAGATGCAAGTTTGATTTCGATTGGTGCAAGACGGTCACAGGGACAATTAAGCGGAACTATGATACGAAATATGTACGCTGATTATTTTATTAGTGATGAAGGTGCAGTACCATGGCAAGATTCTAAAATTTAGGGTACCTACCAGTAGCGTAGGGTGAAAAAAAAGAAAAGTAAAGCCAGCACAAAAAAAAGTTTACCGCGTCAATAAACAAGACGTCATTAAATTACTTACATAAAAGTTCTCATCAAGACGAATCAAACGAGCCCAAACTTGATGGAATTACTTTGTTTTATTACGAAGATCCTATAGCCGACTTCCAGCTCCATCGTCAGACCCTGGAAACTGTCTGAAGACAAAGTACTCATCAAGACAAATGAAACGAGCCCAAACTCGACGGAATTACGTTGCTTTATTACAGAGATCCCATGGCCACCCTCCAGCTCCATCATGAGACCTTGGAAACTGTCTGAATACAAAATACTCATCAAGACAAATGAAACGAGTCCAAACTCGATGGAAGTACATCGCTTTATTACTGAGTTCCTATGGCCACCTTCCACCTCTATCATCAGATCAGTTCTACGTCATACATCATCATAATATTCCACTGTCATGCGATTTACACATTTATGCAAAATTTCAGCTTAATTGGAAACCGACAAGTGGGTCAAATTTAACTTACAACATTATATTGCAACGGACAAATGAAACGAAATAATATTCTTATAATAAAGATTGTAAGCTATCACAGATCGGCTTTACCCGGCTCATATTATCGACAGTGTTTGCATGTGGTAGTAATGTATGTATGCGTGAATCGCATACATTTCAAACATTTGAATTCCCATAAATATGAGCGAGTAAAATCGGCACGCGTAAAATAATATACGTGTGCGTTTGCGCGATTCAAATACATTGCGTATTTTGTATTCAGCTTATTGAAGAATATTTTGTGAAAGGTAATGCAGGTGACCGTTTGTGGCAGGTTCCTGCCATTTTGACAGATTAATTAAGGACAAAAAAAGCCTGGCATAGATTAATAATTTATATAATTAATTTACTGAGACTCTCAGTAAATTAATTAAATAAATTCTGCCAACTGCCAGGGTTTTTTTGTCCTTAATTAATCTGTACAAAATGGCAGGAACCTGCCACAAATGGTCACCCTGGTGTAATGTAATTATATTGTTTGCGATAATTACGTAGATTAGTCGAATAGATTTTTGTAAGACTAGGGCTCAGTGAAGCTATTGTTGTAAATATAAAAAAAATACATATACCTATTAGAATCTGCCAAGGGAAGCCGATGGGAATCGTGTTGTATGGAGGCTACGCCACTGGTACCTACCTAATTACATGTTCTACTGTTTTACTGTTCTATGTACCGTCGCACTATAAACTATAATAAATTATTTTTAAATAAATATAAGAAATCTTACCTGCCAGGTTTTTTTCCTTACTGGTTTTTTCATTAAAATTGTTATAAAAAATTTGGCACAATTCATCCCAAGCATTTCTTTTTAACACTTTGTTTGAATATTCGGGCAGTAGTGAATTCCATGTAGCTGGACGATTGTTTATTTCTGTTATAAAGCGGTCGGTGTCGAAGGGTTCCATTTTAAACGAGATACACGCGCAGCACACAATAAACCATTATTGCAACTGAGGCGCGGGCGCAGTGGTGGACCCCCACCCCCTCTGCCCTACTCCGCTCCTTTGTACGCGCGTTTGTACCGCTTCAAATGCGCGTATACGCGCTTCATGCGCGCGTTTCTATTATCAATGCAAACGCAACAATTAGCGTTTACAGCGCCGAAGAAGCGCGTTCCTGAAACGCGCGTTATCAGCGCATTTAAAAAACGCCGTGTGCTATGGGCCTAAAACCTAAAGATTCTTACAATCACAACGGGAGGTACTTAGACCATTTCTAATATAAGCTATTTTTTGTTATCTCCATTGAAATCTGATTCTGATAGCTTTTTATACTGAAGCAGTGACCTAAAACGACATTGTGACGATTTTTGGATGAGAATTTACTACGGTACGTTGTACTTTATTTGTTAAAAATACTTGACCTAGTATCAATAAACTCTCTTGATTTCTTTGAGCTTAAACAAACAACCACACGAAGGTTTGTAATTTCAGAGATCTTTATAACCAAAAATACTTTTTTAATTTAATAATGACCGACCTTTAAGGACACACTATCTACAATCCTTATCAACCCTGTACCTAAAATCGCGTACAAAACCATCCAAACTGCAAACTAGGTCCAGATTAATATCCAGTACCTGACATCAAAGTCCACTTATCAAGATTCTGGTCTGACGTCACGCGAATTAATTCCAGCTTTCTAATTACTATCCGGAATGATTTACAAAGGTACACTCGCGTTCATTTTGATTCAGTCTGATTTATTTGGCGGGTGTTGGGGGGACATTGTGACATGGTGCTGGCTGGTTGAAATGGAAACTAATGGGTGAGGTTCCACCATGTTGTGCGTAATGGCTGATGATGGATGTTTGGTGGGCAAATTAGCATTAGCTGTTGTGTATATAGTTTTGATTTCTGCTTTGTATTGACCGTTGAAGAACATGGCGAGTTGATGTAATGGGGTTTGCCCAAGACCGGGATACGAGCTGATTATGATTACGTCGAAGATGATGACCCTGTTGGATTGAACTATGATTTTTCCGAACTATCCTATGCATCGTATTTCATCCTACAGCTTGACCGTGACCATAAACATTAATCTATTACGCTCGATATATTCCCCTTCCACCCATATCCTTATAAAAATCCCCCTTGCATTTTACAACGAGAGCTCCGCCGGTATTCGAATAGCCGTCAAATCGATTCTAACAACAATCGAGTCTTTTATATATCGATATTGTTAAAATTGCCGATTATCGAATTGTGTCAGTTGAGTTCGCCGATTTAACCAGACGGACAGTGCAATATGAATGACAGATATATACTGTGGTCGGTACGATCGTCCATCATAAGGTAAACTGGGCTTGAGAGTTCAAAATAAACTACCGTCAGCCGGCAGAAATAACTGGCTAATAATGTGACATTAGAATATTGTCGATTCTAAAGCGCGGGATTTTGATTTCTGTGGGATTTGTTTGTTATTGTCTGGAAGGAAAATGTATGGTGTATTGTAGGTAGGTACTACTGTTAGAAGAGCTGGATATTTTAATGATGCTTGAATGATGACTTTACGCATATCGTAAATTAATATTGAATGAGTGCTAGCCGTAACAATATATTTTAGTTTTTAGATGATTCCAAGACAAAAGAGACCCTGTTTAAGAAAACCTGAGTAAGATGTCGGATTTTATAATTTCTTATTGTCTTAGAGAATCGTTAATCTTTCTATCCCATATGCATCCACTCTTAGTTTTGTTGTATCTTTATACATGACTCCTTAGTCCTCTATACGAACACACCAATTCTCTAACCCACTACCTAAACATCAATCTCAACCTACATTTATTCCATTAACTCTCGCGGACCGTAACTCAAAAAAAAGGCTAGTTTTCAGCTGAAATTCAAGCGTCGCTCACCTCGAGGTTAATCGTCGAGTACAGCGGGAAGTTTCTATTAAGTCGGCGGGTCTGTGACGCGATGCGCAATAATTGACTTGTAGTGCCACGGCGAGGGGCCACGACAACCGCGACGGAGTAAAAAAAAAATAGTATGGTTTTTTAACGTCATGTTGTCATTTTTTGGGGATATTTATGTAACTTCGAGGGAACTACTTCCCAGGATGGGGATAAAAAGATATCATCAAGTCTATCTCCTGGTTCTAGACTTCCTCCTAACCAAGTTTCAGGCAATTCAGTTTTGCTGTTTTTAACCAACTTCCCGAAACGCAGGAGGTTCTTAATAACCGACTAACACGAGTTTCTTTATTAAACTAAGACGAGCTCTATGCAATATAATTAGTTCACTGCCATTGTTGCAATAATGTTTATTTTAGTCATATTTGCAACGCTCTTGACCGTGACCTCGCTTGATAGAAAGTGACTTGATTTAGGTTATAGACGAAGCAAAAACCCATATTCCTTTGATAATATTTCAAAACTGTTGTGGACTGTCAATAATAATCTGCCTTGTCTTTTTCAGGCTTCCAGTCTAACCATCTAAGTCTACCAGAGTTTTACACTGAGCGATTGCCTATCTGATCTCCTCAATCCAGTTACCCAAGCAATCCATTATTGACTTACTGTCAGTACTAAAATTAAATATTATGAAATTGCTACATAATTATGTTTCAAAGAAAAACCGCAAATAATTTCTGACGTCAGTACTTTAAAGTATCTTTGCGTTTAAAGGTCGAAGCACACATAAACTCGTAAACGGATCGTAAACGTTAGAACACACGTATAAACATTTATTGTTCCGTTACGATTCCGATTGGTTTGTCTCTTTCTCGAGTTGGTATTATTGCACATCTAGATCCAAAGGGGGGTTAACTAAAAAGTCTATGTTTTTGAGTTATGCATTCCATCAAATTCCTTGACCTAATTCCCATCGATCAACTAAACAGATAAAAAAAAATGTTCTAGCTGTGTAAAAACATTTTTATATTATGCATAGGATCAGAGGAATCAGTTTGTCGTCTTTTCTGAAAAAAGTGATGTTTTGAATATTAACACTCTTTTTAGTATGTGTTGCGACCCTTAATTGAACTTTGAACACTAACAAGAAAAACACTCAATAAGTGTAAAACCAGCTGTGAATGAATTTAATCGTAAAACGTAAACATACTTCAGACAGATAGATCAAACGTTCATTATCTTTTGATTTTCTTTATAAAAAAGCATGCGTAGTGAGTGGGTTTATAATAAACGGCCAAGATTTATTTATAAACAAGTAAACCTAGTGTTCTGGTATTTATAGGCTAAGATTGTTAATAATCTGACCCGTTCTATACATTATAATACATACGCCAGAAAGCCTGAAAACCTAATCCTGCCAAAATGTATAGGGTTACCTGGATTGAGGAGGTTAGAGGCAATCGTTTCATATTAAGCACGGGTACAAAGCTGCGTCCGGTTAGACTGGAAGACAACCCCAACATACTTCGGAAAAGGCTAGGCAGATGATAACACAATCTTATTTTTATACGTTTTTCATCACTATCGCTCATGAAACCTGAAGGGCGCCATGGCTCCATATACGTAATTAGATTTCGGTCTAAACCTGACTCAATTCCCGGAACAAACACTATACACATGTACCCACGAACGTCTAAAAATAATATTTTGTACGCAGATATGTTTCCACTAATAAAGAAATTTACAAAAGCAGCCTTAAGGGGTGTCTAAGGTTTGCATCAAATGTACTGTTTTTAATTTTATGCTAGTCCTTGTTAAAACACATTTAGATATTCTAAATCAATCTTCAATGCATAATAAAATAAGTCTTAGCAACTCAACACAATAAATTAATTACTTCGACAATACGCACACATCAATAACACAGTTTTATTATGTATGTGTGTGTGCACAAACATAGGTATAGACTAGCTTACGTGGTTATAAATTAACTCATCTGTACATTATCTTAAAATTCTTTATCTGAAAATTCGTTTTAGCAACTCTAAATGTTGAAAAAACTTTTAGAAACGTGCTTACATCCCAAAATAACAATTTCCCAAAATGCAAGAGGTTTGTGTATTGTTGCCTAAACCTTTACTCCAGCTTTTTTGTTCTATTTTTAACTCTATCAAACACCTATACAGGTACTTATTATTATTTTAATAGTTTAATAGTACAAGTATAATTTAAAATTTTTTAAATTATTTAAGCAAAAAAAAAATTTTTTAAGCAGGAGTACCACCTGACTTAATTACCATTTTTAAATACTGGTATGGAGGCCAGATCAATCAGGTACGCTGGGCAGGGGCTCTATCGGAGCCGTATGGGTTGGAGTGCGGTGTTAGGCAGGGGGGGATAAGCTCGACAACGCTCTTCAACCTTTACGTCAACGAGCTGATCGTGGCGCTCAGTAGAGAGCGTGAGGGTTGCTACATTAACGGAGTTAGTTACAATAATATTAGCTATGCCGATGACATGGCTCTACTGAGTGCCTCGGTTTGTGGTCTCAGAAGGTTGCTGGCTATCTGTGAAGGCTATGTTAAAAATCACGGATTAGTCTACAATGAGAAGAAAAGTGTAGTCATGGTCTTTGAGGCTGGTGGTCGATGCTTGAAAACTATACCTCCTGTGAGGTTGAATGGTACGGTTCTGCAGAGGACCTATAATTTTAAATATCTTGGCCATATATTGACCTCCAACTTAAAGGATGATCTGGATATTGAGAGGGAAAGAAGGGCGCTGTCGGTTCGAGCTAACATGATTGCTCGCAGGTTTGCTCGTTGCAACGTAGCTGTCAAGCAAACTTTATTCCGTGCTTATTGTACCTCTTTTTACACGTGCAGCCTGTGGGCATTATTTACTCAGAAATCGTACAGCGCCATTCGAGTACAATATAATAACGCGTTCCGGGTCTTAATGGGGCTGCCTCGCTTCTGCAGCGCATCAGGGATGTTTGCTGAAGCTCGCATTGACTGCTTCTACGCAACAATGAGGAAGAGATGCGCGTCCCTGGTGCGCCGTGTGCGGGACAGCCCCAACACCTTACTGCGCTGTATAGCGAGTAGACTCGACTGCCTGTATATGAATCACTGCTGCAGACTTTCCACTTCGGTGATAGACCTGCGGTGGTGATTTGATACAGGCAGTCATCTTAGGTTAGGATGCTTTGTTTTGAACTTTACTAACATAGTAATTAAGTAAAATTGTTACTAACAAAATGAGTCATGGTCACTTGAATAAATGAGTTTAATATATAATATATATAATTGACTAAACTAATTAAAAACAACTGTAGCGGTAGTGATTACCTAACGCTCAATCAAAACTAAATAGAATCGCATCGACGCATTTCAAAGCCGCGGTTACACCGGTAGACATATTATTTAATTGAATTATAACTTACTGGCTATCTAATCTACGTCCTAGGAGAACCACTTCCTAGCTATTGGATAAAAAGTAGCCTTTGTTTCGTCTTAGGCTCTAATCATTTGGTTCAGTTGTTTCGGCATATAAGCGCGACAAAAAGACACGAGTTCAAAACAAGATTCTTATAGATGCCTTTTTTGTAAAAAAAGTGTATTATAATTTATAATTACAAAGACAAGGCGGCGAGGAAATATATGCTTTCTTGTACTTTTACAATATCGTCGATCCGATATTTAGACGGGTTACAAAAGGACATAAATCTTTATAAATCTATCTCCTATTGTAATCCCAGCTTAACAGTGATGCAACTCCATAGTGGGATCGCTGAAATATCTGCAGCGCTGCCAAAAGCGCTTCAAATCGCTTGAAGCGACACGTCTGACTGACGAGACATCTTACCAACGACAAGCATCCGACAGCCACGACACGCATTGTTGTGATACGTAGGTACGTAGGTACGAATACATAGGTACGCATACGTAGGTACGGTAGACCGCACGTCAGTGGTAACTGTCATGCACCTTAACTCAATAGTAATAAGTACGATTTTCCTATAAAACTGTTACCACTGACCTGAAGTTGACTGTACGAATACGTAGGTACGCATACGTAGGTATCGAATAAAATCACCCATCGATTTTATAGCCGTAGCGAGACAGTAAAATCGATTAGAAATTGAAAATCGATTATTGTTATCTTGACTTGCGTTTGCATTTGTTTATCTTGCGGGTATGAATAGCTGAGTTTAATTGCATTAAAATCCACATTTGATCAATTTTAAAGTTCTCTAATACCTTTTAAGAAAATCCAAATGATCATTACCTACTGCTAAAGCTTTTACATAAATAAATATATCAGAGTTACTCAACGCGAAATGCACAATGAACATAATTCTACGATTTAGATAACTTCATACATCTGGTATGGGCTCAACGTTTATCCAGCATGCGTATTGAATTACTAAATATTTCGATAACATAGCTTATGTAAATAAAACGAAATAACTCTACATTATATTCATTATACGAAAGATTTCAGTTCTACTTAGCTAGATCATTGCACTGGTCTACAAAACCCACTTTCTGGTGCAGTCAGGTAAATAGCATTTACAGTAAATGTGAAAATTATACAATTGTAATAATTTGGATAAACGGACGTAAGTAGGTGATCGCTGAAACCTCTGATAGCTGAAACAAATGTATCGGCTCCGTATCTCATGAAATCTAACTGGGAACATCACAAAGCGAACTTAATGTACACTCGTATATTAAATGCGCAAATAATTGTCGGTACATAAACACTATCCACCCGCCTTCCTAGCTAAACGAACATACGACTCGACATAATAAATTATTATAACGACTGCCTCATATATTCAGAGCGAACCTTTGATATTTCTCGATAGAACAGTAATGGACAGGACACTACATTAGGCACACACATGTCCAGTCTATTGTCTTTAAATACTTAGAAAAAAAGCAAAAATGACGCATCAGTCATTAGCAGCTCAAAATAAAACTCGTCCAGTATAAGTTGAGCCGTGGTGTGTGAGGCGATTGTTAAAACGTCGGTATTTGGACCAGGTGTCAGGGCTCTTGTAACATTGGTTGTAATATAAATAGTGTTGTCTTTTAACAGAGTAGTGTTCGGTTCCCGAATGCCGTGGCTGCAGAACTAATGTAGGACGATGGCGTGTCAATCTGCACGGCAGCGTTGTAGGCGCGAATCGTTTAAGTGATTTATTTTAGGTGTTCTTTATGAGGGAAACACGTGTTTTCAGCTTTTCCGAAACCAATATTTATTTTTTTACAGCAATTTCCTGAAAACTTTAGTTTTCTTTTTCTTTCAGATTAATTTGTAACCTCAACTAATTTCTCTACATTTTACAATCATATTTTGTTACAAACGTTTTCAACTCATCAATGTCATTCTAAACTAAATTCTTGAAAGCTAATTAGTGTTTACCACATGACAATTTTAAAAACTCCCACAAAAGTAAAAAAATATAAAAAAGAATGACTCAGAAACATACGTCTCTTATTCAAAAACCATATCAATAATTCTCGTCATAAAAAAAGATTTTTTTTATCTCAATTCGATAAATTTTCGCTGTCCCCATCGAAAATCGCGTCGTCAAGTATTCGCAACGTCCGATCATCCGGCGTCCGGTGACGTCCAGGCTCCGACGTCCGGCGTCCGGGTCCGTTCCGAGATTGATAATAATATAAACACCGGCCGGCCGGTCCGAATGCGCCGTATCAATCAACCGCCCCGCCTCCTTTGGCAGACGCGCGATAATATTCATTTGGTTCCGACGAATATCTCCCGAGTGTCTGCTGATTTAAGCGTATTGTTCTACTCGATATTGTATTTTTTTTAAAACTGACTTCCCAAAAAGAAAGAAGCTGTCAACTCCACCGCGCATATAAGTTATGTCAATTTATTTATTACTATTATAGGAGCTGGGTACAATTCCGGATCTCCTAATGGCAATGTCACTTGAGAAATTGAAAACCAGATAAGAATGACTGTTTTATGTTATGTAAAACCGTGAAAGAAAGAAATAGTATGAGAAAGAATGAAATTCTAACTGAACTAACCCTTCAGTTCCAGATTGACTTATTTCTAGAACTCTTTCCAAAACAAAAGAAAGAACATTGATCTCTAGTTTTCCGCCCATTAGCACCCACCCATCTCTGAAACAAAGACTAGATCAGAAAGCAACAAAGCTCAAAAACTAAAGGAACAAATGAACATACAAGAACAGTTCGTAATCCAGTACATTTTGAGCAACATTGTTCACATCACTCGCTGTTTGCCACTCAATACGTTACTGATACAAAATAGGATCATCCTACGTTGAGTTAAACACGAATGTAAAGCCTTTTTTATTCTATTCCAAAGTACTTTGGATTTCCAAGCTACTGGTGTAGGGTAACCACATTTTTCACAAAACAAAACTAAGTTCTTAAAGTCAGTACCTAATGTCACTGTTCTTTAGCGAGTGAAAATGTTCGGATAGTGATTGAGCTGATGGTCCGAGTAAAGCGTATCAGAATGGTCACCCTAATAAGAGTATCTTCAAATACACAAGACCAGTCTACAGTTAATATTCCAAGCAGTATTCCGTTTAAGATCCAATGTCAGGCACACTGCACGACGATATTGTGTTGCCATGCTGCATGCGTTGTCGTGCAGTTGACAGCACGGTTTCTGCAGTGTTGCCAGCTACGAAGTTGGACGATAAATCCTTTAGTTATTAATCTGTGCTCCGCAGATTGGAACAATAAATCGTTTAGTTCTCAACTTCGAGTCGAAAATTATTGCTTTTTTTCTTGACGTAGAAAAATATTTTGTTTAACAACTATGATTGATTTTCGAAGTTTTATGAATCTGAAACGTTTGAAAAGTCACAATATTTACTTGAGCATTTAAATACGAAAACACATAACCTTCTAACACACTTTTCTGTGCATAGAAAAACAAACGTGAAAAACGTAGACAAACAACGATATATTAATAGTAAAGAAATGTCTTAATGAAAAATTTTTGCTTCACACCGTGAGCTTTTGTTTACGCTATATTGGTCTTTATGTTAATAGCATTAAGGTTCAGCTGAACTGTATGAATAAATTAGTATAATTTGATCCGTCGACAGCGTACGTAGTGAGTGTGTGACGGATTACATCTGTGCGTATGGGCGCGTTTCCACTGCGTTCCAGCGATAATTTCACTTTGGAAAACTTTTTACCATGTCGTTTCAGTAGTATCGTGTTCCTGTGTACCGTAGTTAAGATATCTTTAAAGTATTAAGTAAAAATTACATTTAAAATCAATAAATGACCCATTTTGTCATTTACATATTTAAGGATACAAATGACAAATACACCTTAATTTCATATTTTTTTCGCATTATCTTAAAATATTATTTTATAAGCTCTACGAAATTGTTCACCAGTTATCAGCTTCTGTAGGTATTATAGCTACATCTTGAACATGCTGCAGTTACGCTAACAACGACGAACACACTTCAAGTACAGTCGAACACACAAGTCATGTCATGTAAGTGTTTGTTCGAAAAACTTCAGTCGTGCTAACTTTGGAGGAGCTGTGTATCGGAAGGATCATTGCTAGAGTAAGGATTTAGTAATGTTATTTACTTTTACGTTTGTTTGTAAGGAAGGAGCGAAGTCTAAGAAATCATAGAACTGTTTTACTGATGATTGAGTAGGTATATATTCTATACCAGGTGTAACGAAGGTCTGCTTACAGAGAACAGAAAAAAATATGGCAGGTTTTATTTTTAGTCTCTTCAACTTTTTTTATTTATTTATTTAGCGAACAATTTTGACGTTATGACTAGTTCTTAGTCTAATCAATATTTCTATGACAAAGATATCGTACCGTCTAGTAAAAATCTACTACATATGAGCACTTTTTACTTTGATTTTCGTATTCACAAAAATGGGAGATAAAAAAAAACTTTTTGATATTGTTACTTAAAATATTTCTAGGCTACCTATTTTTTGCCTGCCAGTAACGTCAAAAATTATGCCAGTCAAAATAGACTTTCTATTATACGAAATCAAATTAAATTACGAAAATCTAGATCCTAAAGCCTTAGGGAATTACTTTCAGGATGAAATATGAAATGTAAGACGTTATCCTAATATAAAAAAAAATGAGAACAAGATATTCATGAAGATATAATTTTGATAATATAATAAATCGGGTAAGAAATAAGATGAGATTACAATACTGAATTATATCTTCCATTTTGAATGAGACAGATTGAGAGCAATTGGCTTTTGCTACTTATCCACGCGAATATAAAGAAATCGGTATAACATGCTTATTGAGAATAAGCTACAGAGTAGCATTAAACATATTGAGTTACAACTTTATAAGTATTTCTTAGAAGACAAAAATATGTAAATAAACGCTTCGTTTAACTGGGAGAAATAACGTTATTTAATCATTAATTTTAAATGCAACGAAAATACGAACCTTTCTGCCCTAAAGAAGAGCTTTAGAAAATCAAAACATCACACTTACACCCGATCAAAAGCCACCTCACTACCCCCAACTACAATTTCAATCACGCACGGATCCATTACCGCTTTTCTCAGCACACACAGCTTTGTAACACTAATAAAACAATCAACGTATGACGTGCAAACTGTCACTAACCACTCGGTTTACTGTCAGACGAATGGGCGAACGACAATAGTTCATTTCAAAGTTATGTCTCGTACTAGCACAGAATGGTTGACTTCGCTTTTAGAATACTAAAGATATTATTGGTCTTGTGGAAATGATTTTGGGAATCTTATAGTGGTCGTGCTTACAAAATATGTTCTGGATATTTTGTTAAGGAAATATGTATGTATGCGGTTAATGGGAAAAATTTATGCTAGGTTTTGTTTAGGGTTAAACCAGTTCGTGTATTTTTTTTTTTCCTTGGGTGTTAATCAATAATAGGAAAAAGTTACAAAAGATTATGCTGAAGAGTTTGTTTGCTTGCTTTAATATTTGCAAGCCCTTGTCATCATCATTAGAGTAGATAAAATTAGAATGAAATACCTATCTTATGTAGGTACTACATGTATGTCAATTATATCTTAACGATGTCCTAAACCTTAAATATTTTGTTTAACCCGTATTTTAGTAACTCCAACACTTACGCCTTGGAACGATTACATAAACTGAACAATTTATACGTGGGACAATTTCTAAGTCAATTGTTACCGCGCAGACGTGGGAACTTCCAGCTTATTGAGATACTGAACAAACATAATAAAATAAATAATTTAAACATTGATTTTGACATGTTTAGTAAGCTATAAATTGTAGAGTATTTCACGGTTTTTTAACTGAACTTTCACTGTAAATAATAATTGAACATACCCATTATACTTGAAGCTAAAGACAATAATTTTTACTTTGATACAAAATTCCAGTTGATCATATTTTCTGGCAATCATAAAAAAAATTCAAGATCATATATAAAAAGAAAACCTTTGCAGGACAATAAAAGCACACACTAATATTTTCGATACAAAAAAGAAAAAAAAAAAACATGGCCGCCATAGTAAAATGAAAGCGCGACCATCGTTCGAAAACGCAAGCGACACGCAACGAATTTTATACAGAGTTATCGAACACTATAACAGTGTCGATTCAAAACTGACATTGTAAAATGTACTTTTCGAATTTTTGACGCACACACAGAAAAGAGATACGGTGACCATAAATTCGGTGCGCACAGAAGGCTCGGTCCTGACGTTGCGCGATAAAGAATGGTGCGCAAAAACAGTGGCTATGGTCAAGTTTAAAATATGATGGAGAGTGGCGCTCAGCCAGATTTGAATGCGCATTTTACTGGAGAGATTAAATTAATATGACAATTGAAGCAGAATACAATTGTTGTTAATTTATTTGCTTTTGTAACTATATTTTATACGGGGTATTATTTGTATGAAAAGCTATGAATAACTTTTTGAGTTCTTTGTTTATTATCGGTTACAAATCGAGTTCCTTATTTTGCAAATGTGTGTTCAATTCTTTGGATAGACTGTTCTATAGGTTGTATTTTCATCATGGTGGCCTGTACAAAATGAGTCTTCTGAATTTCCATGCTCCATACCCCGATGGCCATGATTCATGAGCTTATAATTCGGGACTGGGGAAATTACAGTGCGCAGGGTGGGGGGAGGTGAAAAGTTGCTGTTATTGCCGATATTAAGCCAAGAGCTACACCTGTGTGCGTAAATTTACTATGTGTGCGTTAATAGTAAATTATTACACCCTCGTGCATTACGCGGTGCGTGTAGGGTGACGATATTCCAGGAAATCAGCGGGACAATTTAGATACGGCACGCGAATGAATAACGCTACGCTTTGCGTTTTTCGTCGTCGTATTTATTTAGTAGTATTTTCGCCCGTATTTTTGTATCGAGCATGATTTATGGACGTTACGCTAAATATTTGAATGATATAGCGGTAAAAGGATATTCAATTTCTTTTTCGGAAACAATTTGTTTTGTTTTATTACTTTTTCTGTCTGCGAAAGGAAAATATGTGCGATTTGAATGTTTGCTATTGAAGTGAAATGGTTGAGTGAATATGAATGGATTTTGGCAGACGATCTAGTTTACATTTGAAATGGCAACCGTAAATTATTGCTTGAATTATTCTCTTCTCACTGGTACAGATTGTCCCAATTTGATAAAGACTACATACATTGGATTTTGCAATAAACTAAGACCATTACATAGACGGGCCATTAAAAGTATCTTAAAAATGACGATCCGAAAATTTTAAACAATAAAAAATTTTAGTTTTGTTCAACACAGGTAAGTAAATCATGGTTACCCTGCAGTCTCATCCAGTGAACTGTAAAATAATCCAATACATATTTTACACACTTACGTTTTATGATTTAATCATGAAATAACTGCGTGTTCACTTGTTTTCTACGGATTTAAATATTAAAATACAGGTTTGTAGACTTTGTATATACCTACTTACTTAAGTTGAAAAAAAAAAAACAAAGACTATTCCCGAAAAAATATAAAAATATTATTCTATATTTTCAAAGACCATTTAACACAAACAACGTTGAACAACTCTTGCTTAGCTACTACTTCAGTTATGCCACTTCAATAAGTCAAGTTAACTCAATCCTAATAAATTAACACATTCCATAACCATACAATGTCAATGTTACCACTTTAAAAAATCACAAATCACAAGCATAGCAACAGAAGCAACTGTTGCAACGGTAGCAACAGAAACCACGTACAACAATTAATCCATCATTTTTAAGTCTTGCAACACTATATTGTCTTTATCCTCAACCTTATTTATGCAGAAGGCTAAAGAGACGGTACCACAAGGTTACATTATGAAACTAAGCAAACAAAATTCACTTTTTACATCCATCGATCATTTAGACTGTCTACAGAATCCAAACCTACAAAGAAAACTAGCAACGAAAGTCGTTCTAACTAAGATTGCCGCTAATAATAATAATTTTTCGTAGATTTCACTTGCGCGCGCGCCGATGACCTTTGATTTACGTTTGTTTGTTTTGTTACCTCATTGCTTGTAAATAATATTGTATTTATGCATTGTAATCTATGTATCTTGCTAATTGTCGGAAGAGTGATAAACGGTAATTTTTTGACCTTGAATTTTAACATGCTATGTGCACATATGTAGGTACTTACTTGTGTAGATTGTCGTATGTTGTTGGAGAATAGTTAGGTGGCTATTTTTATTACTTAATAGTTTTGTTTCTTAAATACAAGATGAAGATAAACAATTTATGAAATAGTACATAAAATGAAGAATAATTTAATTTCACATTATTATGCCGATAACGTCTCAGATTAATAGAAATAAAATTTTCTATTAACTTAACACCTTATTACCATAATTAGAGAATAAATCAAACAAATACCTATTTACCTACATCATTAAAATTCAACATTCAATTACCTAACTATAGTTAACTAAACATAATATCTTAGTGCGCAAACGTGGGCCTTCCGTTGCGATTAGCGAAGCCTTGTAAATGGCCTGCGCACGAGTCTACGAGCGTTCTCACTTCATGTGCTCTGTCAATCACTAATCGTGTTAACATCACGCATGTCAAATATTATAATAATGTGGGTAGAGATGTCATTATGTTTAAAATGGCGGCCGTGGTTATTATTTTCCTCGTTTGCTAATATGAGAAGCAGAACGAAGACTTGCAAAAATTTTAGTAATAATTGCGTAATACGCTGAGCGACTGCCTATTTTACGATCTCTTCAATCTAGCTGTCACAGGATGCCGCTTGATAAACTGGTAGTCAGAATGACTTTTCAGGCTTCTGACTACCATTTAGGACTGCCAAAGAAGTTCAAAATGACAGCTCAAACACGACTAGAAGTTCAAAATGACAGCTCAAACACGACTTTTTATATGGTTTTCATGTTTCATGAGTCATATGGTTCAGTAATACCACCAACAAAAATGAAATAGGTCCAAGTACCTGTTCAATAATGTCTGGTAGGTATTATAGTGGTAGTATTAATAAACTAACTTATTGGACTCAATAGACACCATGTCGTGCTGAATATTATTTCATTTTCATATTTCTACAGCCACGAGGATCACGAACTTACATAATTACTATTATCGCGGCGCTAATGAAGTGTACGACTTGAGAATATTGGTTATTCATTATTTAAAGAAGGTTGTTTGAATAATAAAGTAAGAGAAATACATAAAGCAATAACTGATTTCTATCCTCTTGGATAGGGTCGGGGGACCTTTCGAAAGACGTACTCTAAGGGTTCCGGAAGCAACATGGTTGGTTTTGAGACAGTAAAATTCTGACACTCTGCTACATCCACAGCCAAAGGGATCTTTTATAGATCAGCTTAAAAAATATATAATTTAAAGAACTAATCGCCATAAAACATAAAAGTTTGGCGAGCTTAGACTTAAGGTACACACCTATGTAAAAACTGTTCAGACCCTCTTAACATGAGGAACTAAATATAATCGCTAAACACTATGCGGGCAGGGGCGTAGGGGTTGTCCCACATAAATGCAGTATCTATGTTAAAGTGACACCTGTATACAAGCCCCGTTACTTGACATACATTCGACAACTAAATACAGTGTTCACCATAGCCTTCTGTCGCGATTAGCACAGCCACGCGAACGAGGTGCGCGTGAGTCGATTGTAATGTTTGTTGCTTCAAGTACAGATGAAAACAGAAGTGAATTGATTAAATTTTTACTATTTTTGTGCAAAAATTGTATTGAAGTATTTGTCTGATTAATGCAAGCTGATTTTAATATACCCGTCGAATATTCAGGCATATAAAGTTTTCCTCATTCAATATGTGCAGTTTACTGATGACGTAATTTTTATATTGTAAACATTGACGTAAAAGTGACGTGGTCTTTCTTAAAACTTTTATGACGTAATCATCTCCTATTTGTTGACTTATGTACTTGGGTAAACTTAGGTACATTAAATGTAATGGCGTCAGAAAACACTAAAGATATTATTACTAAAACTTTGATAAATGTCAAGTTCTAATGGATTATGGGGTCAGCACGTCTTTATTATATCATAAAATACTTAGGCTTTTATTAAGATGGATAACCACAATATAACACGGCCATGACAGAAAACATAGACAAGATTGTCTGTTGTTAAAGTCTTGTACTTAAATATTAAACACTCGTAGGGTCGTTTAGTGTTATTAGTACACTTAAAGCAATAATGATTTCGCTTTAGAAAGTTAATGGCGAAATTAGCATACTAACTACGGTAATACCACTTGTAAGGTCACTTTCAAAATAACTTCAAAACCGATTTAACAGAAGCCATTAAAAATAATAACAGCATTGTAAGAATATTTAACTAAATAATTCTGTACTATTCTAGCAACACAAAAACGTTTTTCGACGTGGAATATTACACGTAAATTATGCGTATATTAAAAACCGTGTCCATGCAAAATAAAAATTCTTAATTAAATTTTGCCTTTGCTCACTTCTGTCGGCGACTGTACGTTCGAAATAAATTCTAGCATAAAATTACCGTAGTCAAAAAGCGTACATTACGTAGTAATAAATTAGATATATTTTGGTAATATGTTGGTAATTTGGACATATTTTCCGCTCGGTAATTTTATAAAAACACAATGAAGATTTTTATTTTCCTATGAATGTTCAAAAAATGTGCTATACTAAGTTTACAGACTATTGAAAGGAAACATTCATTTAGTATTGGATAGCTATTTTATTTAGGAAGGCTAATTTTTAGTCATGTGCGCGGAATAGTTCCCACAAGACACGGTAAAAGTCACCTGTGGAAGCTAGTTATGTTATAAACTAATATTAAATTAAAACCACTTCAATAACATTTAAAGCTAACTATTGGCAATAGAGTCCTTCCATACCCATTCTTGATACAAGGAAATCCAACAACAGTACAGAGTTGGCATATAAAATATGTAAACAAAATACTATTATGTCACAGCTCAATGCAAATACACGTAGATTTATCTAGGTGTGACTAATCACAATAATGTAATAATAATATATTTTATCGCGGTTCACTTATCGTTGTAATGACTGGAGACCACACGCGCAGTTGCTGGTAAGGACAAATGTTGGTATATTGTTTGTGTGACCATGAATGTAGTTTTGCTTGATATTGTCCACTTATTAATAACTAGCCATTTTCCCGCGGTTTCACCCGCGTCCCGTGGGAGCTACTGCCCGCACCGGGATAAAATATAGCCTATGTTATTCGCAGATAATATAGCTTTCTAATGGTGAAAGAATATTTAAAATCGGTCCAGTAGTTTTTGAGTTTATCCATTACAACCAAAACAAACAAACAACTAAAGTTTTCCTCTTTATAATATTAGTATAGATATTGATGGCCCTAGGCATACGACGCCACTGACAAAGTTATGCCGACCTTATAATGCACAAGCGTAGCCGAACATTGCAATTGCTACGTATTAAAAACCGAAAGCAGGTATGGTAAAGCGATAAAGCTCTGTTACTGCATTTACTTTTAATTTTCTTGATTGCTATTCAAGTAAAATGCTACTTATATAATATGTAGCTGCCTGCCTGCTGAGAAAAATAATGCAACGCTCACGTCTTACAAAAAGGCGGTTGGAAAATCGTAGTCCAAAAAATTCCCCGAATATCTTTCCTACAAAAACTCTTGGCCAGGCGGGCTACAGCAGGCTACCAACCAATCATTTTCAACTATCATTTCTAAGCACTATTCGACGAAGCTCTTACATAATTTCAGCTTCACGTCCTGAATACCTATTGCATAAAGCTCTCATCTACCACAACTGCAGTGCCGTGCCACCAGGCTATCAGAGGCGTGTTGCTTGACAATCGATGTGCTATTTTTCTGCCTCGTCTCCATACACTTACGTCACATTGGGTTCAAGTTATATGCTGAAATTTGTAATCCTCTATAACTTCTTATGCAGTTGTAGGTAATATTTTTGGGGAAATTGGTGTTGAGTTTTATTCTGGGCGGGTATTTTAATTGGCGGATAATTTTACCTAAGGAATAGAAGTGTCAGTTTGACAGAAGAAAAACAGGAATAATCATCTGCAGATTTGATTATTTAAAAATTAATAAAGTTTATATAAAAGGAATTGAGAACAACATTTTATTAAATTTCACAAAAAAAAACATGCATTGTCGAGCGAACCGTGGTATTTCAAAAATACCAGCTATAAATCACCACAATAATTCTTAATCCTTACCACAGTATTAGCTTAAGATTAACCGTTTCAGACTAATCGGTTCTTAAAATATCCGCGCTCACGACAAAGAGTACCATTTAGTTGTAACTAATCTAAATCGACTACGCTATTGTAGTGGAATCGTCTACTCGTACATTTAAATGTCAACGACTTAATGTTAAACAATTATGAACTGTCGTGTTTGAAAATTAGGTGCAATTTAGAATTACAGGCAGATACAGCAGGACTGAAATACAGGTGCGGTGCAAGCAGACGGTGCTGTGGTGTTCGAAATTCAAATGTTTTTTTTTTTTATTCGAAACGAGGTTTTATTTGATAAAAACACAAAAGTAAAATTAAAAAAAAAAAACATTGAAGGGATAGAATTAATACAAATTCAGTAAGTATTTAGTAAAGTGTTTTGACGTAAAGAAATATTTTTTGCAAACAACAAAACAAATTCTAATAACAACGTTTTTATTTCAGCCAGTCTATCTTCAATTTTACGACTTCAAGCTAATGCGTGAAATACCATTCAGAAGTGTACTAAAATTCGTACTATTTATATCAAAATATTTTCATTTATATATCCTCCTATTCGCATAAAAACCGCGACCGAAACCACCTGCTAAGCCGCTACAAGCGATTTTGTGTTCTATTTATAAAGCAATAAATTTTATTATCGTTACGCTTCGGTAAATTAATAGCTCAACTGAAAGAATTGATGTTCGATGACGTCATAACTCATAGACTTTTGGAGTCTCAGTCAGGGCTTAGTAAATGACCCGAAAATGTCAAACGCTCGAAGATTTTCTCGAGAACATATTAAATATCTATAGGTACTAATATTACTCTATAAGTACCAATATTATAAAGCCGAAGAGTTTGTTTGTCTGATTGTTTGCTTGAACGCGCTAATCTCAGGAACTACTGGTCCGATATGAAAAATTCTTCCAGAGTGATAGATAGCAATTTATCGAGGAAAGCTGTAAGCAACTGTTTTTTTTTATCTGGGTTCGTTCAGGGGTTTTTACGGGACGCGGGTGAAACCGCTGGCAGAAGGTAGTATTAAAATAATACTGAATTTATCTTGCATGACTCAATGTTATATTCATGCATATTTAGTGGATTGCAAAACGTTGTCTTTTATGAATGGATGGACAACTATGGCTGCGTGGGAAGCACGAGTACCTGAATATATTAAATCTCATTACTACAGCCACCCAAGGTATTGATATAACAGGGCACGCCACCATCGTGGCGGTAAGTCCCCTCTTTGAGGAGTGGCTCGGGAGGAGTCACGGCGCCCTCACGTACCGCATGACGCAGGTCCTCACCGGACACGGTTGTTTCGGGAGGTACCTGCACCGCATCGGTCGTGAGGAGGCGCCCGGGTGTCACCATTGTGCGGACAGCCCCGAGGACACGGTGGACCACACAGTCCAGGTGTGCCCCGCATGGGAAGGGCACCGCCGGGTCCTCGTCGAGGCTTTGGGCGGCGGCGACCTCTCGCGTCCGGCCCTGGTTCAGGCCATGGTCCGGGGCGAGGGAATGGGATGCCGTCGCCTCCTTCTGCGAAGCGGTCATGCTCGAGAAGGAGGAGGCGGAACGCCAGAGAGTTCGCACCTCTCATCCCGGCCGCCGCGCTGGACCAGGTAGACACCATGGGCGCCGGGTGTCGCGAGATGACTCCCGGCCACCGTAGGCGTGGGTCTGTGGGCGGTGAGTTCGGGTGGCTCATCGTCCCTCTGTCTACTTAGACGACAGACCCGTGTCGACGGCGCGCGTTGTTCCACGCGCTCCTCAAAGAGATGTCAGCAACCCCAGCGGGGCCCAGCAGGGCCAAGGCCTGCCGGGGCTGCGGGTTGTTCGAAAGAGATACCGCGGCCCTGGTACATAAAAGGCTTATGACGGAACACGACGGTTTTTAGTCAGTAAGAGTCTGACACTCCCTCACCGCTGCTAACCCACAGCGGGAGGGGTCATTTGATGATTTTTGACGTCGGAAAAAAAAAAAAAGGTATTGATATAACCGTACCTATAGTAATGTATTCTATACTAATACAATAAAGAAGAAAGCGGATAACTGGGTTGAGGAGGTCAGATAGGCAGTCGCTCCTTGTAAAGCACTGTCACTCAGCTGAATCTGGTTAGACTGGAGGCCGACCAAAACATAGTTGGGAAAAGGCTCGGGAGATGATGATGATGATGACAATAAAGAAGAAACCTTTGTTTGCACCCTAAATGCTCCGAAACACCTGAACCGATTTCATTGTTGTAGAGCTACACTATTCCCGAATAACATAGCCTATATTTTATCGCACGAAACACGGTTGAACCCACAATAAGACGGCTAAAACAAAATAAAATTCAAACAACTAGATATCGATAATCGTTAATCGGTATACAATCGAGAATCGAACGATCGCGTGCATAGATGCAACTGCTGGATAATCGATTGTCTGCAACCGTCGCCTGCATGTGGGTCAACTTAAATTGAAAGACAACGCGACACGTAACCGTGGTTTAATCCTATACCTATCAGCTTTAGGAAATTGCGTTTATTTTTTTAATCGTGTTGGTGAAAACCTAAGATGAACTGGAGACTCCATAGCAGTATTATACAATGTGACATTGATTTGTTTGTTCGTTCATTTGATATATTTTCATCCAAAGAGAGCTCAGTCATTATAGTTTTGGATGAAATAATGTCACTGCAATAGAGGCTAGATGAAGGGACCTTAGGACGTGGTGAAAACCATGGGACACTGCTACATACCTACATCATATATTTATATCTAGAAAGTTACAATAACACTGCCCAAAGTTACTATTCCTCGGGCAAAGTCTCCAGCAAAACCTAGTACCTACCTACGAAATATAGGAGGATTCAAAATACTAAAGGAAAACTGGTCAAACCTCACAATTTGTCAGAATGTTCTAGAAGACAGACAATATTTGCGGACTGAGCGTGACTTATAGAATATTTGTCCTTTTAATATAAAGCTAGGACAAAGCAACCGTGCCAAGGAGGATCTTCTGTGTTTACATAATAAAATAACTTATACATACACATACATAGATATAACGTTTACGTATTAACTTTATGTGTACGTATATAATAACATAGTCATGCTGTGTTAGCTTCTACTAGGCTTGACGAAATATATCATTACTTCATATAGAAGTTACTTATTCCAGTTTATAATAAGTAGTCTAAAATTCAGCAATCTGGAGTTCTCGAGATCTATGCTTTGTTAAAGTCTTAACTGCCCTTGAACTAACTGCGGCCTAGTAACAGTAGTTGAAGATCTATCTGTTAAAGTTAGGATACTAGTTACCTAAGAAAGGAGCCTGGTAGCTAAGTGTGACGCAGGTCGGTTCATAGATGGGTGACCATGGGATCGCGAAGAATATCTACCTTTGTGTTTCGAAAAGCACGTTGAGTTTTTAGCTAGACAGGTAATGATATTTAACTAATACCTACTTTTAAAGAATCCATATAGAAAACTATGTAACTATGTATTTGTGTCATTACCTCTCTTTTGGCCATCATCCTTCAATCAACCCTCACAGTCTACCTACAGTTTATTTACGCCTAAGAAGCACCTAACATCCTACGTCCACTCCTAACATATAGCCTGCAGACACAATATACATGACATAGACAACGCCGTATTATTACGTACCCATACATAGATAACCACATAATCAGGCCTCTGTCACTCGACGTACTTGCGCGCGATAAATGCCTACCGCTCGCTGGGTTACCGGTAGCCCCACACGGCACAGGGCTTTCGACAGCCGCTCGCGACGCGCGCGTTTTATGTTTATTATTTTTATTAGTGGAGATGTCGACCTCTGGCCAGTTATGTACTGTGCTTGGTTGCATGCAGATCTAGTAAAAGAAAAAATATAAAGCTTTCGTTTTTCCGTTTACCTAGAGATGTAGACAGGTCAGTCATTGTTTATTTTTTATTAGGTTTTTAAAATTATTTAATAAACTGAAGAACTATTTTGATTTGTGTAGGTAGGAACTATTTAGAAATATTTTATACATATATATGAATATACATAGGTTTCTATATTTTTTAAAGTAAAAATACTTATCTTCTTTGTCATTTAAAAAATAAGCGACTTACTTTAGATACTTAAATTATAGATACTTATACCTTATACTTAGTTATACATGCAATGATTACCGAGTTCTGGATAAAATTGGAAAGTCAGTTACAAATAAGCGTAACTTTGTTTCCCTACTTAATTGTAAGAGGCAACCCTACGCTCGCTGTCGACACGATCGCGGTCACTGAACTGTGCGCTATCGCATTGAAATAACAATCGAGCGCTGGAGTTTTTAAGGTTCATTTTCTAACGCAGCTATGAATTTGTAGGTAGTTTGGGAACTTGTAGGTGCTTATAACAGTAGGTATGGACTTTTTTGTATGGAGTGATTTATCTGTTACGTAGTAACTATTATATAATCTGTGACATAATATACAAGAAACACATACATACGTGTCGTATTTATTAGCACTTGTTCGATACCGCGGCCTTTTGGTGTTAGCGCTAAGCAATTATCACATCTAAAACGGGCCAGCAGTATATTAGGTACAGTTCAGTTTGACGCGACCACATTACAATTCAATAGATAAGAATTTTAAATTGTTTCTAACTAGCATTCATAGTGCCTTTGTGGTCTTGTGATTCACCAACATGAATATTGTCAAACGATTGCACCAATAAAGTAATTAAGTGACAAAAAAACTGAACTACATTTAAAATGTTTGACTTTCGCGAAATTGCCTACGCAAACACTGCACCGTTTCACATACAAATACTGGAAATGTACCACGGAAAAAGCAACGTCACCAGAAAAAATTAAACCAACATTTGTGTGGGGCGAAACGCACCAAAGCGAATTTCGAATAAACACTAAAATATTTTATTAACTGGCAATTTTTGGCTCTGACAAACGTAGGGAATACCGTCAAGCTATCACGCATCACCTGACTTTGGTTGTGTCCATATACCTAGCCCGAGTATGGTACACTTCGCCCCCAAAAATGCCCCTAGGTATTGTATCGGAGTCGTAAATATTTGTAAAAACGCCGATGGCAATGTAACTATTGCTGAATGATGCTTATTTCTATGTAGGCAAGTAATTTCAAAACTGAACAACATAAAAAAAATCACCAATATATAAGTTACACTTTCCGTTCTAACTTTTTAGTAATACACCATTAAAACTGTAACAACGTATGCAGCATACAATTTAAAACGAAGAACACCGATATTTACGTAACCTTCCTACTACTATTTCATTCCATACAATACAGTTCCGTGCTAAAAATGCATGCCAAAATCGAATAAATACCGAACGATCGAACGCCGCTTGCGTGGCCAAACAATGTCTTATCAAAGTCGAAGTCGCCCGCGGCACGGGCCATCAATTGCAAACTCTTCCGTAAACGGTAAGTATGCAGATTCAACGACAAATAGTTTCGACGGTTGCCTTTCGGATTGTTACTGAAACTCGTATATGCAGGAGAATTTAGTGGCGTCTGTTGTAAGGACAATTGCTACGGCATCGGAATCGCCTTCAGTGGGAACTTCTTCGCGGATCCTGATAAAATGTAGCCTACAGCCTCCTTTGATAAATGGGCTATATAATATTTATATAATATAACGTATTTCTGACAAATACAAACAATAGCCTACAATACTAGATACGTAAATGCTAGCTTTGTCCTTATTCTGATGAATCTAACTTCATCCTGTAGGCTTTTGTGGAATGTCCTTTCCGACGAGTCAATAAAAGGAATACAAAGTCGAAGTTCTGTTTTAAACTACCATGTGTTAAATATAAATATGGCAACCGCAAATGTCATATTTAGAACTGATAGCCACAATCTAAGAGGAAATTATATGAATCTTCCTGCAAAAGGCACAAAAAGCTTCGCATTGGTCAACGAATACACTGTTATTGTTAATTATTTTAGTCACAATTTTCCTCACAATTTGACCCATATTGTGGCTCAGGTTTACATGACTAAATGGGTGTTGCTTTTTTAACATAAGCAACCCCAATAAAGTAAGCTTGTTTTAAAATATTTCCCGCGGTTTGCACTGGCACCACTGACGTAATTTAAAAGCTATTTTGTATGCTCCGTAGTGTTTAGCGGTTTCATGTCCGGTTTTGTGTGGACACCACAATAACATTATTTGGCGAATTCTCTGATTTTCCATTTATTATTATTGCTGGTGTAATTTTTTGGGTTTCATTTGTCATTCAGGCTAGACTGATGGGAATTTGCGGAGAAATATTGTTTGCATTCCAAATTGCATTAACTCCGATTTATGCTTACAGAGCAGTTGGTAAATATACATGGAGGAAAGGGACAACCGAGGTGTGAAAGACGATATGGCTGGAAAGAATGTCACTTGTCAGTTGACGTCACACGGAGAAGTATTGAAGAGAATATGGGGTAGATCAGATGAGACTTGATGCATAATCCTCAAATGAACTGGGGTTAAGGGCAGGAGAGTTAAAGTTAATTAGTTCATCTTCAAGTAAAATCTGTCAAACCGATGACATTGACTCAAATTAACCCACTACAAAATAATTCAACGCGATAATAAAATTACAATAGACATTATCAAATGAAACATACAAAAGGAATTCAATCCAGTCGATGAGACCTACTCGGTAACCACTGGAAAGTTTACAAAACACTCAAGTTCTATGATATCGGGTTGATATTAAATTACTTGGCGTGGCGTCCATGTTGCTTTTGCCAACAGAGGTGGGCTGATAAGGCACAGCGCTGAGTGTAGGGACTCGGTCTTACCGGGAGCTGAGGCTGTTTGAGATAGCTAAGAGTGGCGAAAGAGTATTGAAGTCCATTCTTGGAGAATCATCAAGTTTGTATGTTTGTTAGGAATATGTAGGTTCATTTAATATTGCTACGCTGTTCTTATGATACCTGACTATATCTGAGAACTGGACGTTCCTTGTGATGTTTGTAATCTGTATTCAATTTTTTTTTGTGTAATTATTTAAAGTGTAGTATTATTATATAACTTGTAAGAATGCTCACTTATAAAATACTATGAATATTAATGACGATATGATATGTTCCATGTGCTTAACATAATATGTACGTTTGCAAAGGACAGATCAGATTTACGTCATAGATTTTTATTGTTCCCAGTTTTACTGTAACAGCAATTCGGAAAACCTTATGTTTAAATATCATATGGCTAACAATATTTACTAAACTACATTTTTTCACGGCTTCGCTCCGCTCTCATCTCTCCCTAGCCCCGTACCTAAGTACACGCTCCTGCTCTTAGGTAAACTGTCGGAACGGAAGCACAGCTGATAATGATCTGTAGATCGTTCCTTGTACCAGGATCTAGGCGCCCCTGCCAGCTACAGTCAAGCCCAAATGGTTGCGAAAGAAAAAAATGCTGGCAAAAATTTTGTTTCTTTTTTGGAGGTTCTGCTCTAAAGAGTTTTGAAATTTTGGGAGGAGTTTTAACTTTCGATTTCTTTTTCTGCTCAGTCAAAAATTAATGAAAGAAAAATAACCCTAACGTCATAGAATTTTGAACGGGAAAAGATTTTGTCCCTATGTGCAAAACAAATCTTAAACTGCAAATAATGGTTGGTCCACAACGTTAGTTTACAATGTATAGAAAGGTCGAAGGGTACATGTTGACACACAATCAATGCAAACGAACCATTGGGTTATTAGGTAATGACTATCAAAAGTCCATGCGAGTCCGTATTCTCTAATGAAGTCTGCCAAGAGAATACTAATTTAAAATCTCGGAATATCGACAGCTTATTTGAACAAAAATTTTGTTTAAAAACCGGTAATATGCCTGCTATCGATGATAATGTGTATTGAATCATGGCCAACGCAAAAACAGCAGGTATACAATGAGGCATTTTTCTAAGAAAATGTTGCCGCATATAATTTTCTTGGCGTTTACAAGCCGTCAAACGCCACGATATGCATGGCCGTAGAAATAAAAGTCTAATATTTCATACTAAACGTCAAATTCTATATAGTTGTAAGTAGCAAAGGGGTTTGCGTCATGCAAGCTTATGCATGTATGTGACGATGCATGCATGCGGGCTATTTCCAGGAAACTATGTCGATTCGTATTTTATTTGCAAGCGAAAAAATGAAAATACACGCTGTTACTATTTCCGAAGATTTTATTTTTGTACGTATCGTTTAGAGGTTATTATGTCGTAAGAAGAAATATTATACAACTCGCGTTGTGTGTGAAATTGCACAATGCAACAACAAAGTTTAGTTTTTCGGTTATTATTGAAACCACACTTTGTTGTAGACAACACGATCTCTATTTGGATATTCTACAATAGTAATCATATCAAATGTTCAATAACGACACTCATTAGTTCTACGGTCCTTGTAGATTAAACTGATAACCTGCCCTTTCTGAAGGTCGATTGCGGTCCGTTATCATAAGAGGTAATAACACTTACAATCCTGAAAGCCCAATCGTGAGAATGACATCATGTTCATAATCTAAACTGCTGTAATGAATATTTATTAACAGAAATTGCCTATCCAATAGTGCAATTTAGACTAGATTACCTCGTCCCAATTGTATTCAAATAACCCTTTTACAACACATTTTAGTTTCTAAGACTTTACAAACAAGGCGTTCTTTATTTTTAATTCCACTGTCAGCAAAAAAGAGCAACCCGCCAACAGACTTCCTAACACTAATATATTCCTCGGGCACATTAAAATTATCTTCCGTTCTCCCATAGTTTTTATTAGACACATATCACTTGCATACAGGCATCCAGGCAACGTTTCTAGGATCGTAAATCTCTAGCTCCAAGTCACAGACATCCGCATTTACTACAAGAGGGGGTGTTAAGGGGGGAGCAGGACAGTGGCATCCGTCCCGTCTTTTGTTTTGCAACTCAATTAAAACTTGGCTGTTTGAACCGACCACGCTTAGAAGGTCGTTAGTAAGTTTAGAAATACACACGTCACGGCGTAGATCACGGTTTCAAGTGGATTTCGTACAATTAAGCCAGTGATACATGTTGTGGCGTGTTAATTCTGAACGGGGTTTGTTCGAATTACAGTTTTCTGATTTATTTATTTGTATGTGGTCTAGGATAGTTCCTGGGGGTAAACTTAGTGAAATTCTCACATGCCACCTTAAAGAAAGTATGGGATCAAGTTAACTTATTTAAAAGTTAGATGGGAGATTTAGGGGTCTATCTAAATAACTATAACCGATTTATTGCATTAAAGATTTTGCTTGTTACCCAAAAAATACACTATAAGCTTGTTGAAAGCTTAATAAAATCCGACAGTTAGATCCGCGAACTTTCGCAATTAAATCATATCACCATAATTTGCATCAGCAACTTCGTGAACCTTCGGCATTTATTCGGCTTGCGTTCGGTGTACCACAAATCAGTCCTCACGTACATCGTATGTCGTATCCGCGGCGTTTCAAGTTTTTGATACGGTTCCGGTTACGGGAAGTGAACGGTTGACGCGACCGGATTCGGTGAAGTTTCTGAATTGCGATTCTGGTAGGACACCTGTGTCGCTGTGTACTGTGAATGCTAATTTATATCGTCGTGTAACTTTGCTTTGTAAATGAATTAATTAATTTTTAATTTCTAAGTAACAATCACTATTAGTCACGTGTAAGTTGAGAAGAGAATCATTTACTAAGCACGTCAAAGTTCTATGTACCTAAATTCTTGCTTAGTATATGTATAGTTGTTAAATAAAAATATTAAAAATAGATTACCCAAAGATAATAAACGATCTCTACGATCAAAAATTACATTCATATATACCCAGTTTGTTCAGACTTCTTGGTCGTTTCCTCATTTCTTTATTTTTAATTTTTCCTGCCATGACGGGTTTCGCTTTTGTTTTACACTTCTCTTTGGAAAAGTCAAAAAATTGGTATCGCCCGCGGTTCGTCGCGCGATAAAAATAAGAAAAACTCATAAAAGCCTCGCTAGAAGTGCTGTTCGTTAGTGCCTCGACAACCCGGACTCGTGAAAAGGACAATACAAAGCAAGTGCAGAGAAAGTGTCCCGCTGGCCGGCCGGCATTCGAGCGCCCCGTCGTCGGCAGACGCCTTCCTGTCCACTTCCCTGTCTCCCGGGTAAGTTTGCCTTTTTCACCTACATTGAGGGTCACGGGGTTTCAACGGGGACTTCAACGGAGTTTGCAGTAAAGCCAGCAATTTCCCCAGCGAGGCCCATCCATTCTTCTTTTGGTGCCTCCTGTGAGGACGAATTTCCTCACAAATCCTCGTAAATACTAATATTTCTTAGTAATATTTTCTCAAAATAATATTTCCTATCGAGTTTTCGATCTGTTCCACTCGCAAAACTTCTTATACCTAAGAGTATTGTTGCTGCATTCGCCGTTGATCTCTTATAAGTAGTTCGTAGTGACAGTTGTGCTCGAAGGATTTTATTTTACTTATAAACCAATCAGTTAACTTTTTCTTTCTTCATTCAGTAATCTCTGAGCAAGATGGAAGTAGAATTGAAATCGTTGATTAAAGAACGCGAGTATGCGTTCAAAAACATGCAAATTATTTACGACTTAGTTAAAAGTTGCCAAGAAAGTAAAGCAAAAATATCTACTTTCAAGGCCAGATATAAGTCAATAGAAAAAATTCGCGATACTTATGTTGAAGTCTGTAAACAAATTAATAAAATACAATTAAAAATTAATCCGCAGTTCGTAATTGATGATCACGTTTTGTTGTCGTTTGACGAGTTATATTACGCGGCCGTTGAGTTTGCCGATTCGCTTGACTCTAGTACGTGTGCGCCATTGGCAGTAGCATCTCGTACACAATCATCGATTGCTGCTGTAAAGCTACCTAAGTTGCAAATTCCAAAATTTGATGGCCAGATTGAAAACTGGCAGACGTTTAAAGATAGCTACGAGCCATTAGTGCATAATAACGCCTCGTTATCCGATATAGAAAAATTTCATTATCTAATTCCATGTTTGTCCGGCAGTGCGTTGTCGCTCACGAAAGGCGTTCCTATTACATCAGCGAATTACGCTGTCGTATATAACGCGCTCATCGATAGGTTCGACAGCAAGCGCATTCTCGCGACAACTTATTTGGAGAAATTATTTAAATTATCCCCAATTCAAAAACCATCGTTATCGAATCTATCCGAATTAACCAATACACTGTATGAAAGTGTCAATGCACTTCGTGCTCTAAATATTAATGATTTAAGTGAATTTATTTTATTTTACATTGCGTCTCGACCTCTTGACTTTGACACTAGGCGAAGGTTCGAGTTAGATAATAAGGACGAACTTCCCACGTTCAATAACCTTCTGGCGTATTTACAAAATTATATAAAAGTTCTGGAAGTAAGTCAGCCACCCGCGTTAGCTTGCTCTTCTAACATTAATAAATCTAACGTTCGGACTAACAAAGCCGAAAATCATGGTCGAACGTCATTGATTTCGTCGAATATTAAGAAACCTACCTCGAATAATACCAAGTCAGACAAAATAATATGCATTTGTTGTAATGAAAATCATACTGTTTACCGATGCGGAAAGATGCATTCGATGTCGGTTGATCAACGCAGAACATTAGTTAAAGGTTTGCATTTGTGTACCAACTGTTTGCGTCCTGGTCACGATAATGATAATTGCAAATCGAAGTTGTCTTGCTACATTTGTAACCAAAACCATAATACGCTGTTGCATATCGAACGTCAAAATTCAGTAACACATTCGGGTGATTCCAACGTGACTGACGAAGCGGGTTCAAGCACTACGCTTACCTGCGCCTCTAAGTCAGCTGACCCTTTTAAGGGTACGAAGATATTAGGTACTGCTGTAGTGCAATTGCGTCATTCAGATGGTTCTATGCAGTATGCTCGTGCGCTCATTGATAGCGGGTCGATGGATTCATTTATCACAAACGAGTGCGCACGTAGATTAGGTTTGCGAGTTAAGAAATGCAACTTAACCGTGTCTGGGCTTGGTCAAAATTCCGTTAATATCAAAGGTCACACTGTTGGTTCGATAATACCTCGGTTGAGTGAGTCACCACAGTTCCAGATTTCTTTAGTAGTTTTACCAAAGATTGCGGGAATGCTGCCTTCGTTATCGCTTCCGATGTACGTCAAGGACCATTTTGCGCATTTAGATCTCGCCGACCGCGATTTTCATAAATCGGGTCCGATCGATCTACTATTAGGTGTTGAGTGTTTTGACCAGATTTATACTGGCTCTCGTTACACTCCCGGTCCCGGGTTACCCTGCGCGTTATCGAGTGTATTCGGCTGGGTGATAACAGGTCAGTTTCTTCATAACACGTCAACTCGTACCCCAGATCAATCCGTTACGTCACTCGTCGCGTCTTCCAGTGCGCTCGACGATATCGTTCAACGTTTTTGGGAGTCTGAGGAGCCGCCGAAATGTAAAATTTCCGGTCCTGAGGACGAAGTTTGTGAACAAATATACAAATCCGGTACATATCGTACTCCGGAGGGTAGGTATGTAGTTCCTTTGATGTTAAAGGATAATGCCCCTTCCCTTGGCGATTCTTCTCGCCACGCTTTAAAGCGATTTCTCAACCTAGAGAAACGTTTATGTACTCGACCTGAGTTTAAAACGGAATATCAGGATTCCATGGAGCAGTACAAAGACTTGGGACATATAGAGCCTATTGATTCTTTGTCTACTGCTCAGTATCTTATTCCGTATGACTGCGTCGTGCGTCCAGAAAGTACTACGACACGACTGCGTGTAGTCTTCGACGTCAGTAGTCAGACTACGAATAATTACACGTTGAACAATATTGTTCATACAGGACCTAAACTTGAAATCGATATAGTCGATTTAGTTACAAAGTTTGGCTTTTATAAAATTGTTCTTCCTGCTGAAGTTTCTCCTGTTTGTACCATTTACAGGCAGATTCAGTTCAGGCCTGCACAAAAGTGCTATCAGTATACTTTATGGCGAGACAGTCCTACCGAAGCTCTCGTAGAATATGAGCTCAACATAGTTGCTTATGAAGTAACGAGTTTGCCTTATTTATCTTGGGATGATGCTATTTCTCAATATTTAGCCAAACAATGGCATTCGCCTGCCGCGAATTTATTAAGTTTGAAAAGTGTAATCTTACCGCGGCTAGTCATACCTCCGGATCTTATTGATATCTACTTAGTAGGATTTTGCGACGGTTCGTTAAAAGAATATGAATGCTACGTGTATTTATGCGCTGTTACATGTACGAATTCTACTGTAACGCATCTATTTATAGGAAAGTCTAGAGTGGCTCCTACAGTGAATAGGCTCGAGCTAAGCAATGCTCTGCTTCTAGCGCGTGTGCTATCTCACATGTATAATCTGTTAAAGGATAAAACTCCTATTCAAAGTAATCGTGCTCATTCTTATAGCAGTAGTACGCTTTCTTGGATTAATACTAATCCTCATTTACTAAAAATGCATGTAGCTAATCGTGAAATCGTTATCACAGAAAATTTACATTCTCGCCAAGTTCAAGATGTAAATACAACTTTAATTTCTAGACATTCCAATTTTATGAAACATCAAGGAACTTTAGCCTGGTGTTTTCGCATTATTTCTAATTTTAAACGTCCCAAACAAAATTGGGACACTTCTCCTCGTTCTAGCGCTGAACTTAATAAGTTATTGAGAACTCTGGTTCAGTATACCCAAAGTCAATATATGACAACGGAATTTAATCCAGTGCTTGATAAGCAACAAGGTTACAAATCTATTCAAAACTTTTCACCGTTTATAAATGAGGATGGTTTGTTGCGAGTGGGGGGACGCATGGATGAGGCTAACTTACTCACCTCTACGTTACACCCTCTGCTTTTACCTAAACTAAGTCCACTGTCTCCAATGATAGTTAAACATTTTCATTTAAAGTATCTTCACTGCGGTCCTAGAACATCGCGATCGTTGATTCAACATAACTTCTGGATAATCGGATTTGCTTCTCGTCGCGATATGTGTTATTATGTTCTAACCGCTTGTCGTAAAAATTTCTTAGGCGCGAATAAATGTCTCAAAGAGTTCGTTAATGAACTTTATAAAAATAAATCTGCTATAGTATACAATGGCTTAGCTTGTCTTCAAATCGTCTTTTGGCGAGTTTGGCAACGTGATTATCCTCACACACTTCAACAAAAGAACAAATGGTTTCAAATCGCGCCTAATTTAAAAGTTAACGATTTAGTCATCGTCAACGAACCAAATCTTCCACCTTTGCTCTGGAGATCGGCTCATATAGAACAAGTGCACCCAGGTGCCGATAATATTGTTAGAGTTGTTACTCTCCGAGCTGCTAATGGCAAGACGCTTCGACGACCTATCGTCAGGGTCTGCCTTTTACCAATTCATTAATTTATGTTAGATATAATTCGAGCAATATCGATCTCAGTAATTTATATCGTATTGCTCATTCTTAGAAGTTAAGTTTTAGTTTAACATACATATATCTTTCGAGCATAGCTTCCGTTGCGTTCGACTTATCCGTGAAACCCATGTGGCTTTCAAGTGGGGGGAAATGTTCAGACTTCTTGGTCGTTTCCTCATTTCTTTATTTTTAATTTTTCCTGCCATGACGGGTTTCGCTTTTGTTTTACACTTCTCTTTGGAAAAGTCAAAAAATTGGTATCGCCCGCGGTTCGTCGCGCGATAAAAATAAGAAAAACTCATAAAAGCCTCGCTAGAAGTGCTGTTCGTTAGTGCCTCGACAACCCGGACTCGTGAAAAGGACAATACAAAGCAAGTGCAGAGAAAGTGTCCCGCTGGCCGGCCGGCATTCGAGCGCCCCGTCGTCGGCAGACGCCTTCCTGTCCACTTCCCTGTCTCCCGGGTAAGTTTGCCTTTTTCACCTACATTGAGGGTCACGGGGTTTCAACGGGGACTTCAACGGAGTTTGCAGTAAAGCCAGCAATTTCCCCAGCGAGGCCCATCCACAGTTAATAATGGATATACCTCGATGACACATCAACTTTCTTCCAAACTTATAGTTTTTTCTAAATCCCATTAAAATTTCACTAGAAAGTCATCTAAAAAACTGTCACGGAGCCTCCGTAATCCCGTTGTTCACACATCGCCTTGTTTCTCGGTAATGTCGGTAATCTAGTGATCGTTATCAGTGGGCGTCGCAGGCGCATGTTTGAACAAGTGTTGCGTACGGCTCGTTATGAGCATGACGTTTAACGGATTACTAGCCTAAACGAGTTTTATAGGCGATAGTTAAGATTTTAGGGTTTTAACCGGGGCTTTGTAACGCATGCTATGAAGAGTGTGTTGGGTATGAATGTTGATGGGCAGAGAGACAGAGGTAGACAAAAAAAGATGGATTGACTGCTTAAAATAGGTCATGAATTAGAAAGATGTGTTTGGATTTTAGAATAACGGCTAACGAAAGGAATGGAAATAACAAATGGAATAACTTGAGAACAGTGCACAAAGAAGATGAAGAAGAACTTGTAATTTTTCTAGCAAACGTTTTAATTCAAACTCAAAACCCACACCAATTTCAAGTACCTTCATTACATTATTTTCAAATTAAATATGCACAGCTCACCCAACATTATCAGAAAGCTACTCCATGTTTGTTCAAGTGTCGTCTGTCGTTACGCAAACGTGTCGTCTGCTTTAAGTTACGATTACAATGGCCATTCTGTTTGCATACTGTTTTTTTTTTGATGACGCTCCAAGACACTTGATATAAGTGTTATGTGATTCTATTTTAAGGTGTGCGAAGGTACTGATTGATGTAATGGTCGTAATATTGTTATTATAATATGATGACTTTTGTCCTCAATGTCTGTGTCTGCAATTTGCGTTTTTGCAGTTTTGAGGACAATTCTAAAGTCTAGGTTTTATGAAGAGTAGTTATCTTATTTTTTCTATGGCCAGTAGGATATCTATTTAAAAATTCTCCTGCTGCATTCTATGTATATTTTCTCGTTCTGCATGACTCAAAATTGCAAAAACTTTTTCTAGGACACCACCAAAAAAACCGTCATACACAAAAACCACCAACGTGAGTCTACAAGCGGTAAGTACAATCATCATCCTCCGAGCCTTTTCCCAATCATGTTGGGGTCGGCTTCCAGTCTAACCGGATTCAGCTGAGTACCAGTGCTTTACAAGAAGCGACTGCCTATCTGACCTCCTCCACCCAGTTACCCGGGCAACCCGATACCCCTTGGTTAGACTGGTGTCAGACTTACTGGCTTCTGACTACCCGTTACGACTGCCAAGGATGTTCAATGACAGCCGGGACCTACAGTTTAACGTGCCATCCGAAACACAGCCAATGGTGTCTAAGATATACTTAGAAAGTACATACAAACTTAGAAAAGTTGCATTGGTACTTGCCTGACCTGGGATCGAACCCGCGCCCTCATACTTGAGGTTGGTCCTTTACCCACTAGGCCACCACGACTTGCTACACAACAACGACAAGCGGTAAGTACAATGAGGTATAATAATTTAACCGTCAAGTGTATGCATATGCAGGTACTGATAATGTTCACACACACACACACACACACACACAAGCACTAAAACAAACGTTGCGACATGGATCCATTGTTCAAACATGGCTTGTGACTAACGCGTTAAGTTTTTGTGTCGTATAGACCACCCTATAGATTCCTGTTGATAAGTGACTTGGGAAAATACGAAAATAAAATTATTCACCATTTTGACCTGTTGTAGGTTTTGGGTTTTTTTGGGAGTTGGGAAATCATCATTGAGTCTATCCTCTTAAATGGAAGGGTCAGGAGTCTTATTACCCATTAAAACCCACCCAATATTCTCTTTATTCAAATCAATTACTTAATTATTTTATGCTAAGACGCTAACTCTTATGAACAATCTATAGCTAATGTAAGCGTTCTGTAGAATATTCTTATAGAGCACTTTAAAAACCTATATGCTAGTAAGACCGTTGTTGAAAAGTTTAAGATGTGTTTTACTATTAACTTTATAGTGATGAAAGAAAGTATCAATAACAAAAATTAAGTTACTTCAATTCTAGTGAAGTGCAATACGATGCCACTGAGAAATAACTGTCTACCTTGACCACGTTGATGTAAAGTCGGAAATACATCGATTAGTCACTTTTGGAGTCATCGAATTTAAGAAGAATGATGAACTTAAGAATAGGTAGCTTTTAATTTATAAATAACATCATGAGTATTATGATTGGTATGTAGTTATCCAATACAAAGAATATGATGCAGATTTTCTGGATTGCCCTTATATTTAAAAAACATGTAGTTTTAAATTAACAGCAATCATTGAAGGCAAGCCAGTGACAAAAAGTTGGAAAATTTTGGATGCAAAAAACTCAATCCCCTCTATCGAAGAGCATTTGACCCAAAATTGATAATATTAAAGTAATACAAATTACATTAAACAATTAAAATCAAGCAGTTATTTCACATAGTTCACCATCACCAACAGTTCAACATTCCCGTAACTCGCACAATTGGACTTCACCACTCCATTAAAAAAGGTGATTAAAACCCAAATCGTTTAGCATTCAACAAAAATTGCATTTTTCGCACGTTAATCCCCGAATTCGTTGTAAAGCTTCGGGTAATAATTCCGAATGCCAACATCGTATCGCGATCGATTCTTCGTGTTAGTACAACATGTTTAAGTTTCGCATACATTGACGGCTGTGAAGCGACACGCGACTGTATCGTGCGTACTAAGCGAGCCGTGTAAATGTAACAGCTTAACCACGGTAAAACGTCGAATTGGTGCGATGTGTCGCGTTAGCCGGCGGAATGTTTGGGATTAGGGTTGTCAATGTTCACTGTCGATATTTATTTTTTATCAATTTATTTAGTATAAAAATAAAAAGTTCTCATATAATTACATAATATTGACAAGCCTATATGAATACCAATAAATTAAAATAAGTTTTTCAAATAGATATAACGGTACAGCTTGTTAAGCGACGATGTGTCATTACACGATATAATGTACTTATGCCACGTAGGTATATTATTACACCACAATCGCTATGAAAACATTAATGACTAATGACCTACTAAAGCACTTAAAATGCGGTTATGACGCCGTTCACTGAAAGCTATGTTCATGAGCCGTTTATAGGCAGTTAACGTGTAATGGTTAACAAAACAAATGAGTGCTGAATGAAAAACCCTTCAACATACGAATAAACAACGAAGTATTATTATATTGCTATTAAGTTCGTTTTTGCAATTAGAGTAAGTATCTATTTATAAAAGAATGTCGTGTTAGTTACACATTTTATAGCTCAAGAACCGTTTAAGCTGAAAATTAGAGGGGAGATAGATTAGACCGGAGAAGGATATAGGATAGTTTTTGTCACCATCCGGGATGCGGGTGAAGAAGCTAGTTAAAGTGTCAAAATAACCGTGCGTACACGAAAGAGCTGGCAGATTTACAAACGATAATTATCGGAAAAACTGAAGACGTCAAAGTATTTTTTAATATTTTTAAGCTATGTTTTTTATAATACTAAATATACATATACATATAACTAAACATAGACTATAAAACCAAGCAAACTCAATTCCCAAAAATGCCTCTCGATAGCCAAAAAATAATTTAATAAAAGCTGTCAAAAATTCTCTCTAACAGCCAGCCCTAACCAGTCGTATTTAATCGGTAGCGCTCTGTGATGCATCTATTCTCTTTAATCTGTGCCATGACTGCTAAACTAGAAGCGAGGACTAATTGTAACGATTCCAGAGCTCGGCGAGATTTCTAATTTATCGCCTAACAATGGAAACTGCCTCTGTTCCCTTGTATAGTTCACGTTTGGGAGTTGCCTACAAATTGGTTAGGACATTATGTTTTTTGGCGCGTTCTTAGTTGTTTAGGACTGCAGTGACCGTTTGCCTAACGGTTGCTGCAATGTTCTATTACCAGTATTGGAGGATCATTAAGCTCATAAAGCCTCGATATGATCTTTCAAAAATTAATATTACAATGGTTGTCTGTAAAGTTGTAAAGTTGGCTCAAAAAATTCGCAATGTAAATTGACAGATTTGTCGTACAGAGAACGCTAAGAAATGTCTTAAAATCGAAAATATTTTGTCTAAGCTTTCTTGGCAGGGGTATATGTCATCTTAAATTATTTAAGCATTTATGAATATTTAATCAAGAGTGATAATAATTTCAAAGCCTCATAAAAGCTCATAAAGCCTCATATCGAAATCCATGACCTACGATTTGTGTCGTAGGTCAGGGTCACTGGAGAGAACCATTCGCAATAGTAGGTATTTATAAAAGGTTCAACTATTAAATTAATGAAATTAGCGTTCAATTTAATTTACAATAAAAAGCAAATACATTTATTTAAAATACCTACTATAAAACAGAATAATACATTTATAATTAATTAGCAGTTACGTCCATTACTCAATTAGCGAATTACCGGTGTTACATACCCAAGCCTACATTACTTTCAATGCGGTCCGAAATAATGACTACGTTAATTAACGTACCTATATAATGTATTAACATTAACATTTTGTATCAACCGCTACATGGGAAGTCATTAATTAAATATTTTATTTGTTTTATATTGAAGTTCCGATTATAATATCATTTACTGAAACTATTAGTCGGATATTGTAAACAATTTTATTTAACACAATTTATTCTACAGTAAAACAATTTAATACGGATAATTGTTTCGTATGAAAAATGGCTGTAATTATTTCTCAATTTTTTCCAGAGTCCGCGAGTTTCGCGTCCCAGAGGAACTCCTTCCCGTATCCGGACAAAATATAGCCTATGTTACTCGAAGCTAGTCTAGCTTCCCAATAGTGAAAAGAATTTTTAATAGTTTTGGAGTTTTTAGGGTACAAACAAAAAATGATTCTTCTTTATTAGTGTTGAAAATTAGTCCTCATATTGACACACTAGCATGACTAACCTAGTATCAATAAAATACTTCAATCATTACAAGTCACAATGTTTACACAGTCGCAAAGATTCTTTCGCTGTCCATTGTTTATTTATTTAGTGCGACAGACGGCTTTCATACAAACATGCAGCGATGGAATGCGATTGTCATACAAAGTTTATTTATCCAATGTTGATGCACCCGTCATTGTTTTGGAAGTGTGCTGTTGGCGGCTGATGCTCATCTTTTGGTGAGCAAGATGTCATTGTGATTGATATGTTGTAGTAACTAGGGTTTCATTGTTTCAATATAGGGCAATGGACTTCCTTCTTTGACAATCTAGATCAGCGGTTTACCTGCCTTCATGATCAATAGTACCAGCTAATACAATTTGACCATGAGATAACACGTGGTGTGGATATCGTCTATCCATCAGAATTTTAGCCTATGTGGTCTTGTGTAGCTTGGAATGCATGGTGCCTAAGCTATGGTAACTGCACGTTTATCAAGCTCAGATAGACAGCAGATTAAGATTCAAAAGTTAAATTAAAATAGAACTAAGTAATAAAACAATCAGATTCGCCAACCACAATATTGCTTGTCAAAGGTTAGTAAATTGATGTCGACTAAAAAATTCTTGGCTACTCATATTACAAACCTATATTATGTACTAACATTGCAACGTACACAGTACTGAAAAGCAACTACATATTTTAGTAGGTAAGTACATATAAAGTATTTCTGTAGGTACATATAATGTAACGATTGTGTAATCGAATTCATTGATTACGGATCGCCGTCGATTCGGAACGAGCGAAGACTGCATGCCAAATAATGCAAGTGACGTCACAGTTGAAAGATCAATTAGCAATTCAAATTAATTATCGATATTCAACTGTTGTTCGGAGTTTGCGAGGAGAAAACATTTTCGTTGGGACTGAAGTTATATTTTTGTTTCTAGGGAATAAAGAAAGGATATTCAGCAGCGTTAAGGTTTAAAGGTACCTAAATAATTATTTTTTGTGACATTGTATGGGATAGTCTTTGGATAGACAGGTCATTTATTGGTGTTGGTTATAAACTCCTCTAAATCCGGTGGATGAGTTCCCACGGTACGCGTGTGACACCACTAGAGGAAGCTAGTAATTTATTTATACTCATATACACTTTGAATCTAGGATGCGAGTGGCTTTTTATATAGGGAAACCTGATTGATATCTTCTATGAGAATATTTACTATCGAGTTGATCAAATAAGTTATAATCCAATATTGATTGAGCTTGTCAATTTTTCTACCTTCACAATTTAGCCCACCCCTGCCACCAAAAAGAACATTTCATGCGTTCAACAATGAAAACCTAATCCTCTACTCACTCATTCGTCGTTCAATCACTCACTCTTTCATTCACCCGCGAAGCGATTTGACGAAAGAATTCAATAAAACACGACCAAACTCATCGTATTACGTTTGACCTGTTCAATCAACGAAGCATTTCTGATCAGAATAAGTAATTGAATTTTGGTCTTCCAGACTTTGTGAATTGTTTGAATCCAATTATAAATTCGAAGGTCTGTTTAGTATTGATGATAGTGTGTCTAGGAATGTATAAATTGAGTAGTTGCTAGACTATTGTTTCGGGTGAGTAATACGTCCTAACATCTGTAGATTGATTTTCAATGTCCAATTTTGAGACATTTTACTATACTATATTTCTTTACTATGAAATTTGATCATTGATGAACTATGTAACTTTCCTATGGTATGTCTATTGTCTGTGTCCATGGTCTGTGACAATTTGACAGCTAATTACACTATGACAAGCAACTCCACTCCACAGTAACCTTCACCTTTTCTCTTATCATTAGAAGAAGGAAAACTTATTGAGGAAACAATCCAATAACATACCTACATCCAATTTTTCCTGCAGGTGAGCTAATTGCAGACTGAACATGATAGACTTATACGCCTATATTAATCACAGTCTGCCCTAATTTCATCCTCCAAAATTCCTAGAATTATCCATAGATATACAAAGATTACGCTGCAGTCTAGACGTGATCAAAATACATGTTAATGACATTTCATGCACTACGCTCTCTGTCATCGTTGATACAGCTCACAGATCTATCAACTGCATCTCAATCACCCACACTTCTGAACTGAGAGTTCAATAGTGATGCCAACTGGGATAGTCTACCCGAATTTAGGGTAAAGGAGGCGCTCCAAAACCATCTTATAACTGCCTTAAACCACCATATTAGGTAGTTTTGGGGTATTTAATTTTCCCATCATTATCCGTAAAAAAGACTACCTCTGGTATTTATGGAAAAAAGTTACGAGTATCAACTAAACTGAGAAAAGTACACTTTTGAATACATGGCGATGGTGAAAATTTAGGATTTGACAATTATTTTAAGGGGAAAAGTTTTGGAACAGTTGGCAACATTAGAGTTAAATATAACCGTTACATTTGACAGCGAGTAATTAATGGCCGTCGCTCAACTGATGTTCCTACGAGGATAATGCAAAAGGAAACAAAACATGTTTATTTCAGCGGCCCAGCTTTGGTTAACAATAGTGCTAATGTGTGATTTGTGTTGCGTTTAGTTTAGACTAATGTTACGCGATTCAACTACATAGACGATATTAGTATAGTAGTATAAAGTAGCAAATTTTTGGATTGAAGACGATATTATTGGTTTTGCTATTATTAAATTTGCTATTATTTTAGAGTTCACTTTACTGTAAAACTTCTTATGGTTAATGTCATTTATGTAGCTTTCTATGATGTACGAATACCTATGTAGCTGAAATTAGGGATCACTAAAGAGTCGACTTTTCAGGAATTTTACTTTATAGAATTTTATTTATCTTGTCAAATAATTCGGAATTAGGTATTTTAGTCCAAAAATAAAGCATTATATAGTAGAGTGGATTACCTATACTTCAAGTTCGTTACTAGATTAGCTTTTACCGTGCATGCCAAACATTTAGTTAAGGATAGAGCTGAATTTTCCTTTAGATAAAATACCTAACTATTAATAGTAGGTACTACAGAAGTTACTCATGTAGATATTATAATAACGTATATAAATAAACAGTATTATTCATCATTAATGTCTACAGACATATCAAAGTGCTTAATCAGATCTTAATTAGATTCCTAGAGTCTTTGAATTCTAATGAGATATTTAATGTTGTCTTACGTATGAGTACTTACTTGACTAATTGTCATTTATTTGAAGGTATTAATGCGTATTTTATTTGATGGATTGCGTCACTGAGTTAATGACTGTAATTATATAAAAGATAAGAGATCGATACATAGAAAGAGATGCTTTATTAAGTGCACCAATTGGAAAGTTCTAGTTGGTAGGTACCTAGTATCTTTCAGGTAAGGTGCATGAAATATTTCCCAGGTTCGATTCCCAGGTTGGAAAATCTCATGACTGATTTTATTACAGCCGTAAATCTGATCTCTTACATAGGTAATGTAGGTAAATGTTCTATAACAGGTGTAACATCAAATGCATGAATATTCCATTGCATTATATTATAATCTACAAGAACGCTCAAAGGCACGACTGACATACATTAGAGACAAGGAAAGTCTACATTATTGCTAAAGTTATTGTTTAACAATAATTCATTATGTAGAACATTAGAAGTAAGAAGTGTAGTAAACCGTAAAATGCTTTGTTTTATTTCGATAATATCTAGAGATTAATTCCAAAGATAGGCCTTGAGACGTTCGATTAGTATTCCATACAAACGAACAGTATTCCGAGAATTTGTGCAAAACTTCGCTAAAAGATTGTTCTTCAGTTCGCGCCAATATCGTAAATAGTGTTGCGACACAGGTATTGTTATAGTTTCCCACTAGAGGTAATTAACAAGCCGATTACGTATTACGGAATTCCCAATCAATTTCAAATATTTCAAGCACTCAACTCAAATATTTAACTAAACACTAAACGAAAACCAGAAACGCGATAACGAGGAGTCATTACAATTTCCAAAAACATTAATTTTAATTAAAATTAAATTACAACAAGAAAAGAGTTTCAAATGTTAAACAAAACTAATTATTAACCGTCCATTCCAATTTTCTCGGAACGAGACGAAAATAAAGAAAATTAAAAAATACAAATGTCACTTAATTTCCACGGAGTTATAATATCTTGCGTCAGCGGAGACGTATTGTTTTTCAGGCGGCATATCGGTCAATGCCAGACACGCTTTCCGTTTCAAAAGAGGAAAAAAATTGCAGACGACGTACAAAAACTTCAGTGGGTAAGATAGCAGCGTCAGTCATTCATACACTTTGTGTCAAGGATGGTCCAACGGAGCATAAAGGCATATGACTTGGCCGACAACAGGCTAACAACACTACAATGCACGTGTACGTAATGAATGGGGGGTAAGCACCGAACCTGGTACGTGGTAGGGGGTTGGGTTCGACGGCGGTAGCCAGTAGGCGGCGCTGATGGGCGGATAGTTGGTGCCGCTGGTCCGAGCCCCCGCCTTGCCGCGTGCGCCGCCCGCCTCGCCGCGCATCCTTAGCACTACACAACACATTCACATCACATGCCGCGCTCACGTCTGCATTCAACCGCGGCCGACACACAACTAAACGCGAACACTATCGGAGGTGCGCGGGCGCCGGCTCTGACGGACGATCACTCATTCCTCGTGGTGTTGTGTCACCTAGACCCCCCCCTCGTCCCTCGGTGGCTAATGAGCTCCGTCCTGGCGCGTCATACGGATTTCAATTGCATCGCATCTATTGTGTTCCAAGTTAACATTGTAGAGTCGTAAAGACACCTACGCGAATAATAATCGCGCGATTTATTGGGACAACAGTGTTAACACTGAAAATTGATGTCAATGCCCTTGGTGTTATACGGTTCAAAGACAGAAATGTACATAAATGCAGTAATGTAATCCATTAGTAAATCAGTATTTAAATTAAGCGATTCGATTAACGATATTAGGTATCTACGTAGGGTATACATTACACAAATCATTTTCATACAAAGAAAAACCAATTGAAATACTAATATACCAAACATTACGATTACAATAAAATTAATATACAACAATAACCATAATTTCAAAATAATTTTGTATATATTATTAGCGTATACAAATTATATGCAGCTCCGACGCTATATAAGAGTTGAGTTTATTTTGTCAGGTGGTCAGCACATATTGTAGGTAAATAGATTGCAAGCCATTGCAGAATAGACGCCTAAATATAAGGCAACGGGCACACAAAGTATAGAATGTTGGATGTTTTCTATGAACCAACATTCACGTACTAAAGTGCCTTACTACTTCTATACAGGAGGAAGAGTTTTTCTTTCACATACTATGTAGATGAAATATAGACAACTGTGCAGCTATTCTTACGTCTATTAAACTAAACCGGTTTAAACACAGCAATTAACTAAAGAACTCCATTAGCAGTTATACAAATTCTATATTTATACAAGCTCACATACAAAACAACTACAAAGTCCTTACTAAAAATAGAACAAAACTAGAGAAAAAATACGTGTTTTATAGTTTTACTATGAATACAACCGATCAGCTGATTACATAATGGGCCGGAAAAACAAATCACACGCGATTAAAGGTTCACTTCCACGCCATGCGGTGGACGCTACAATACTCAGAGTATGAGAATGTTTGGTTTTGTATCCGAGGCATAAGGAAGCAGAGACGAGCGACTGCGATTGTTGTCGACCCATGAAAATGAAACCTAGTGGAGGAGATTAAGCCAAAAAAAAAATTGACATAGGTATGCGAGATTATCTACAAATGACACAGGAATATCCTATTGCCTTGGTGATGGAAACCCAAAGATGAACCAAAGGAGACCCAATTTAAATGGGCTTATCACCAATAAATAGATAGAGAGATTCGACTGTTACCAAGCATAGGACAGAGTGGCAGTAATATTTGAGGGTACATTTCTAGGAGACGGACTCTTCTTATTAGAATTAGATTAAAACAATTATTCTTATAGGTAATTGTTTATATGTACAGAAACGAATGGCCATTTATCACCGCGCTTGCTCAAGGCAGATTGGCTTTTCCAGCCTTTTTATGTCTAAGTTTCCTGATGATGTTTTCCTTTACCGTAATGGAATTAGGTAACTACTAACTTTAAAAACTGTCACGCATTACTTTAAGATATACGTGTTCCGTATTTTAAAGTGCCCATAGATATGACTAAGGAGGTTTGTTTGTGTACGTATAGATTAGGCTTTCTGACTCATACTTAGAAAAGGGTAGAGTATATGTTCAATAAAATCTGAATCATCAGTTGGGTTTTATAACCCCAATAATGTTTAATTTGATTACAAAAATGTAAGATGTTACAATACGTTGTTTTATCTATTGTCTATGAATAGAATGGTTTTGTCTATAAGTAGCAATAAACAGAATTATCGTGGTCTATTTTATTTGTTGTACACAGTAAAATGCATTACTATAAGCATTCAATGTTAAACTTCTATTTATTTATAAGTTACGACAGTCATAATTTAAAAATGAATAATAATTTAATAAAATAATGAGTTCTATTAAATAGAGTAATAATAAGCCACTTCGACTTTAACAACAATAACCTAGCGCCGCAATAAGTACCTAAGTAAGTAATATTCAAGGCTGTACTCAGTTTTTCCTTATTTACTCAATTCGGTTAAGAAACTGCATCGATGCGCGCGCGCATCTCGATCGCACGATTTAAATACGGATAGCACGCAAATCTATCTGAGATCTATCTATCGCTCGTGGCAAAGTCAGATGGATCATAAAGTTAAGCAACGCTTGGCGCGGTCGGTCGGTGAATGGGTGACTATCTTGTCTTAACGAGTTCTTCCGCGTTTCGGAAGGCACAATAAACTGGTGGGTGCCGACTGTCATTTGAACATATTTGGCAGTCGTTACGGGTAGTCAGAAGCCTGAAACGCTGACAACCAGTAGGCATTGGGTACTGATCGGGTAACTGGGTTGATGCGGTCAGATAAGTAGGCAGTCGCAGTTCTTGTAAAACGCTGGTACTCAGCTGCATCCAGTTAGACTGAAAGGCGACCCCGACATAGTTGGGAAAAGGCTAGGAAGATGATGACGAAGAGCACGCATATCTATTCGTAGATACGATTATATAAATAGAAACTACAATCTATTGTTCTCATACTATCCGCTTCATTTCGTTTTAGTCGCGTTTTATTTGATATTTATTGTTGGACTTTAGATTTATGTGTGATGTTTTTTATGAAGCTGTAAACATTTTGTTGCTGTCCATACCGAGTAGATTTTATTAGTGGAATATTTGACCTTTATAATTTATGAGAGTGTATGAATGTCACTTTATTTTTATTTATTGTAAAATTTAGGGTCCCTTCATAGATATTGACATTACCAAAATATGCTTATTTGATGCTTTTTAAATAGTAATTACAAGCGAAAAATCTGGAGAGCTACAAATTACCTATTTTGACTAGACTAAATATGTATCCCACCCAAAACAAAAATGTGAAAGACTGCCAAGTTCGATGATATGGGAATGCTTCGCCTATAAAAGAAGTGAGATCTGAATAAGTATCAAGTTCCATACACATACCTCAGTTAAAAATAGTTACTTTTTAATAATGTTACTTGGCAAGTTTTGACACACCTTGTTAAAAAAACTACTAAACGCAAGGAATCAAGTATTTAATTTTCTATTAAAACTTGCCAAGTAACATCATTAAAAAGTAACTATTTTTAACTGAGGTATGTGTATGGAACTTGGTACTTATTCAGATCTCACTTCTTTGATAGGCGAAGCATTCCCATATCATCGAACTTGGCAGTCTTTCACATTTTTGTTTTGGGTGGGATTTCATTTATTTTTGTAAGGTTGTTTATTTTTTTTCTTTATGATTAAGTTAGTTAAGGAAATGTCTCATTTATACTATCTTTCAGATTTTTGAATATGCACTATGCTTCTTACAAAGAAGTGATCTAGAATAATTAAATGGACTAGATTTACCAACTGACTGACATGACATGTTATCATACATTATGTTCGTGGATCATAGTTACACATTCGTTATTATCGAAAGTGACTCACACTTGACCGTTTTCAGATTTTTACTTTACTTTGACTCAAACCTTTGTAACGAATTTCAGATCGGTACGACCATTCGAAGATATATAAATATAGATAAATTTAGTTCGTTTTAGTTCCTTAGGGATATAAATTTACACCTTCATTATTTTGAAACCGACTCACACTTGGCCATTTTCCGATTTTTTCCTTTACCTTGACATAAAGACCTACCTTCATGCCAAATTTCAAGTCAATACGACCATTGGAAGTGGTCTAGGTTTTTGATGAGTGAGTGAGTCAGTCAGTGAGTGTATAGTAAAAATAGCGATTTTCTGACGTCAATATCTCAAGACCTACAATAGGTATATTAATGAAATTTTGTATTTTAGATAAGTGAGGGGGTCTCAACAGATACTAGAAATTTGATATGCGTAAACAAAATAGATTTTGAGTTATAGGGGGGTCGAATTTGGCCCGAAATGGTTCGTGTAATATAACCCACGGCCGGTGTGTCGCTTTTTTGCTCGAACTTGGCGGACACACTGCCGTGTGTCTAGATAATTTATTAATACATTTATAGCTTGGATTGTATAACGTTCTCAGGAATAGATAGAAAACGATTGTAAATAATTTTATTTTCTTTTAAAAAGAGTGTCCATGGACTTTCTTGCCGGTTCTTCTTCATGAGGCCAACTCTTTGGAACCTTGCAACCTTGCACGAAAGAGCTTTTGTAGGTCTATTCGAAATAAAAAACTGACACCACTATTTGACGATATTTTGGTCACAGTTACAATAGACAAGAAGAGAATATGACTACGAAATAATGAATAAAAAGTATCGCAGTGCCTAATAAAAGACCGATCAGCGATTTGTTTATGCGCAAGTCAGTCAGTAATGTCAAACAGAATGCTATACACATAAACATACAAGCATATACATTGATAGGCAATACGCATAAATATGTAGGCAAGTAATATCACAATGTATCGAACTCACATGTTGCTGTGCAGTAAAAATTGTTAAGGCGAAGATACATCATCGGTAGATTATTAAAACATTTAAGATTTTTTATAACTTTTTTGCTATGTTTTAAAACTTTTTTGCTATGTTTTTAAAGTTGTTTGCTATGTTTTTAAAGTTGTTTGCTATGTTTTTCATGATGTGTGTTTGATTTTAATTAGATTAAATATTTTAAATACTTATGAAATGAAATGGTGTGGCTAGAAAGAGCGGGTGAACAAAGAGATAGTTTATCTAAAATCTGGTACCTACTCCTTGCCAAGGTTTTTTTTTGCATTTTTTTTTCAAAATATATACCAGTTTGTATATACCTAAAAATAATTATGTACCACGTTTACTAAATCTACCTTTACTAAACTATTACCAAAAGCTGTCAAGTTTACCGTTGCGGGTAAACCAATCTTCTGTATAATCTGTGGTAACATCACGTGACGAGGACAAGCGGTGACAGAGCACGCACGTGTCGTGTCTCTTTCACACATATCAGTGTGTAACTCTATAGTGCGTTTGTCTTCCAGTGAAATATATGTTGGCATATTGTCGTTGTTTAGTTGAGCAATCATGTTTTAAGTTTAATAAATAGTATAAATATGTTTGTTGTTTTCGAATAAATCAAAATATATAAGAAAAAAAAAACCATTGTATCTAGTGGAAAGTATAAGCTTCATACCTATATTGAAAAATAATAATGTTGTTTTTTTGAATATTATCAAGAGTATTAAGTATCAAAGGAGTGTATGGAAAAGGTTTAGAATATTGTATCACAAAAAAATAACGAGTATATTGATCCACATTCACCAATGTTTGCCCACAAAATATAAACAAATATGTTATGTAAAATATTACAAGATAACTTTCGTATCACCGTGCAGTGTGACCCAGCCCTAACGCAAATAGGTGTGCAACTGTTGAATCAATTTGTCATACGTTCCGTATGCAGTCCTTGAGACTAGCCTTATCGATGTTTAGCGAAACACCAAAGTCAACACTATGTACTTGACGGTTATAGAAGGTCTAGGATTGTTAACACTCCGATTTTTTTGTCGCCAAGAGTGATATAAAACATTTGTTACTCATAATAAACATGTCTCTGACTAGAAAGAATGTTACTTGTGAGATGACAGAAGATAGAAGAGTATGGAAGAAGAAAATATGCTGCGTCGACTTCAAATCAAATTGGGCTAAGGGCAGAATGATGATGATGTTACATAACATGTCTCTGTAGTTTTAACTCTTAAAATAAGTGAATTAAAATTATAATTAAGTTAGCTTAGGATTAGTTGCACCATTAAACTATAGGTAACGATGACCATACCCAACCGTGAAATTGTCACCCATTGGTTAAATCGCCGTAAATTGCCACCCATTGGGTTATCGTTACAGTTTGCAACTCACCGTATGTTAGTTTAGTTAAGTCAACTTAAAAAATAATAAATAAGAAGCAATACTTTTTTTGCCTCTAAGTTAATAATTGATGAACAGGAAAAAATGCACAATGCACGATTCTAGTGGGATTGTTTGTTCGTATGTAGGTATGTATGTTTGTTTTATGTCTGACTTAGAAGTGACCTTGTCTAAACACCTAATCTATCATAAACATAGGATGCATGCACAATCTATTACCTTAGCTTGAAGGTCGTTTCCTAACGTTATATTATAAAATATTATAAGTTAAGGTTTACACTGGTAATATCATATTTTGCAGGTTTTTTTAACTCTCTTTAAGTTTCAGAGTTAAGGCTGGTATTGTGAGTGTGTAAATTATTTAAGATTTCGACTCTGATTTTCATTCGATTATTTTGCAAAATATTTTAAACGTTTTGATTCATTTAACCTGCAAATGAAATTGAACTGTAAGTATGTTCCTATCGTTAAGGTTCAAAATGACTTACCATTTCTGTTTTCACTGTCAGCCGGCTTCATCTGAATAGGGTGGTGCATCTGTTGGACAAAAGAAACAATATATTAATATTCAGAAAGTTAAATTAAGTAATTAATTAAAGTAATAAATTGAGACACAAACAAAGTAAGGAATTTTGTGTAAATTATATGTTCTCTAAGGCCGCGTTCCAAAAATAATAGGTACCTAAGTAGATAATTTTACCGATATTTTTTATGTCACAAGCATAGGGCACCTTTTCGTTGTTCGAAAAAAGTTTGATAGGTAGGAGCAGAATAACCTTTTACTAGTTTAGTCAAATTCTCTCAACCAACTCAAATATGTTGGAAGCCAACCCTAGCATAGCTGGGAAAAGGTTCGGGAGATGTTGAGTCAAATCTACCTCAAATGAAGAACCGTTGATTGACAGAAGATATTATACATCATCAAATCTCCTGAGGCATCTAAAACAAAAACCTATCATCTTCAACAACTATGAATATAAACATATTTATGTATAAAATCATATGGAATTGTTGGGTGTCAATGCATCGGCGATAGAGCACAAACAATGTTAACCCCGTTAGAATGATTAACAGCATATCGGCCGACGACATTAATTCGGCTTTGCACACTGTTAACACTAAATATAGTTGCAGAAATTCCACTTTACAAATACCCCGGAATACTCAAATGTTACTTTAAGTTTTCTGTCGCAGCAATTCCCGCAAGTGTGGCAGTGAAATAATAATGAATTTAGTGACGTTTAATGTTCGGCTGATAGACTACTCGTCACGTTTGTTTAGTCTAGAAAGCCACTACTGGATAATGGAGTAAAAGAAAAATACTGAAAATATTGCAGAAATTACGACAGTCCAAGAAGCTTAAATATTGTAGGGATTTTTTGGTCATTGCTCAATAATTGAATTCACCTGAGTATACGCATTCTATTCCTATACTAAATTCTTTTGGAGAGAACGACTAAAGAATACAAGCCGATCTTCTCTTTGCATGCATCAAAGAAATCATGCTCCTAATTCTGCAGTTACTGACTTTTTAATGACTAAGAAGCAGTGAGCCTTCTGTGTACCCCATATAATGCACACAAACAAATTATTTATATGTTAGGTGTGCAAACAATCCCGAACTATTTTAATTATTCGTAAACATTGGTCGAGCGCACATCGCGACGCGTTGTTCTGTCACTCTATTGTTGTTACAATTGCATCTGTGTGTGTAAGTACATGTGTTATGCTGTATGTGTGGGTGACGATGCAAGTGGACTGTTGTGTTTGGTAACTAGAAATTACAGTTTGTATCAAATAACTTTGCAATTCTGAGCTACTTGTACCTATCCTTGTGATTTTGCTTTATTTAACCGAAGTTGGTGCTACAAGATTTTCTAAATTCTTAAAAAAGTATGTACACTACACTACGCATATGAGGCATCAAATAGCTAATTTAGCTGAAGCAAGAAGGAGTGTTGACTTCAATTTGACAATATGACTTTCTCAGGGATAGCTTGAAAACTATTGTTTTTATGAAAAGAGTGTCTGCCTATAGAGTTTCTACGTAAGACTCACTCTTTGGGACCGTGCAACTAGCTTGATGTTACAAAAGAGCTGTAATAGGCTTCTTTGAAATTAATTATTTTTTACTTTAACCTGACTAACATCTACCTTTATTTCTTCTGGTGGTATTTGTGTACCAGGGCCGGGGTAACTCTTTCGAACAATTTCGGAGACCTCATAATTACCCAAAGAAATGTATCTAGTTCAGCAACCTTTAACGAACGTTTGCACGTTGAACTCTACGGATAGTAACCTATAGACTGGCGCTCGACGGATGCGGTACAAGAATAAAACGAATCGTTTATTTTGACTCGTGATTTAGTATCGATCAATGCAAGTGATTTGATGGGGCTACGATCAATCTTTATTTATGTGGTTATCAAGAAATCGGAAGTCTTATTTTACAAATAGACACAGCCTATAAACCCCGAAAGCAAATATAGTGCTAAGAAGTGTATTTGAGACAAATTCTGTACGTTTTACGACATGGTTTAGTATGTCAGACTTAGGAGAAGGTTTTAGGAACATAATTGAAGTCAGTTTTTTTTTTTTTTTAAGTTATTTTTTCTTATATGTTACTGAAAACAATAGCACACATAGTAAACAAACACACATACATACGCAACACAACAGCCCCGCCCAGAGGCGCCGAAAGAAAACCAACCAAGTGCCATCAATCAGCGATCACTCTATTTATACAGCGACATGCATCGCACTCTTGTTATTGAGTAATGAACCGAGAATTGGCACCTACACCACTCAAACTTTCCATTCGTTCAAGAAGAACACATTTTTTCAAACGTATATAAAAGTATCTGAAATCATTAATTTCAATTACTCTTCTGAATTAGCAATGAATGGGGAGTCAATCAATTACTCAGTCAAAATGTTAAAGCTTGTTGCTTGAATCAAAGACTAAAGATTGATGGAATAGAGTCGACAAAATAACATGTCGATATTTTATTAAAGGTTATTGGAAAAAAGTTTTTATTTACTCCTAACTTAAGATTCTTAATAGTAAAAATGGTTTAGATTTCGTCTACTACACTGCAATTTTTGAACCATCCTATAAGACAGTTAATCTATTTAATACGTTAATTCATATTACAAAGATTAAATTAACGAACATTGACCACCTCTATAATTACAAAAACAATTCCTAATTCAAATATTCTAGCTTACCACGTAATGCCAACGTAACACGTTCCGATGCGCGCGCGCCAACCGACGCGTCAAACGACTCATCGGCACGAGCCAATCAGATCGAAGTAGCGTGTAATGAACCGTGAAACTAGACAGATTTAAATGTAGCCAGTGTTATTGGTTACTAATCTGTGAAAGTTTCACTTTTGTCTACAATTTTTTTTCTAACGATTTGCCTTGAATGATTGAATGGTGCTCTAAGAAAGGTGTATTTTAAAACAAGGAAGAAAGAAATCTAAGTACCTAATGTAATAAAGAGGAAAAATATTTTGTTTGTTTGTACCCTAAAAGCTTCGAAGCTACCCGACCGATTTGAAAAACTATTTTACTGTTGGAAAGCTACAGTCCTCCCGAGTACCACAGGTTGCATTTAATAAGGGTATTGGCTGAGTTCCCAAGGAACGCGGGTGGAACCACGGGAAAACGGCTAGTATAAAATATGGAGGGAAATTTTAAACAAAACGAAATGTCTTATTTGTCATCACAAATATTTTTCTAATTTATGTGTTTTTTAATGACTTAAGCTTATGACCTAAATAAAGTCATTAATTTTGTCCTGAAATCCCATTTAATACAATTGATGGGTATATAATTATGTTGTATCAACTTAGATGGCCGAGGGCGCTCTGACATCGACCCTTATCTAATTACCTTTTAGCGAACATCAATCAAGACTTAACATGTATAATTTACCTAGAATATTGAACTATCTTACATAGGATAATACCTGTGAAGTGTAATTATAGGTACTTACTTGTGTATGTGTGTACTTATAAATTAAATACTCCCAAGATAATTCTAGGAAAAAAATATTATTCACTGAATGCTGATATGTACGAAGTACTGCAGATTTTCATAAGAAAATGATATAAAGTGTATTTACTCGTATTCGTCATTCTCAGAATTTTCAAAGGATTCGATAATAAAAAAAAATACTTAAGCGGATCCGATTCCCAATATTCCTTAAAATTTTTAAATATTTTTGATGAATCTCAGAATTGAGTACAAAATGAAATACCCGAATACAATACATAGGTACATACGTAGAAATAAAAGCTCTCGCCTACTTTTTGTCGTTTGTATTCGCACAAAAAAGGCTTATGTATACAAAAAGCATAGCATCGCACGGTCGGACGTGCCCAGAAGGCAGGCCGCATTGCCAACGAAAAGGAACAAAAACTACTAGTGTGACAGCAACATGAATATTAAAATAACTCGAAAGCATCAATTTTTAGCTCAACACGCGCTCTGTATAGCTTTTGAAAGGTTTAGTGGCGATTGAGGGCAAGTTAGGCTAAACACACGTGTTTTTTTTAACTTGGGATAGGCTAAAATTTGAAAATAGGGGTCAGTTGCACCAAATGATGGTTGGCAAATAGAAAGGAGCACTTTTTAATGCTTCTTGTATATATAATGCACAATGGTGAACTTACAGCCCTGGGCGTTCTCTGCCAGTCTACCTCTGGGTAGTGGGGAGAAAGAATTACTTACATAAAAATACAATATAAATTTAGATAGAGAACGGGGTGATGAAGATCAGAACAATACTAAAATTTCACCTCAACAAATCTATGAAAGCAACATTACTCGACTAAAATAGTCCTATCAAACTTTTCCAATATGCGTACAATGGACCGAAGTTCACGAAAAGCAATTACAAAATAACTATTGACACTGGAATCGTCCTAGATTTAAGGTATAGGTCACAGTTCTCGTAGACCCATCGCAGGTTTATTGCCATTTGCTTCCATTCAATATAAATTCCCGATAGACGCGAGAGCCATCTGCTTATAGGGCTGACTCAAATCTGGATCAAGATTTTTTTTCCATCAAAATTGTTTGTAAATAATGTAGGTCTTTGTTTGATCGACCAAAGATGATTTTATAAACTTTTGATCTAAAACTCGAAGGGTGGGTTGCACTATTTAATGACAACTAAACGATAACCAGCCGTGAAATTACAACACTGGTCAAATTACCGCCAATTGTTGAAATTTGACGGCTGGTTATGGTTTGTTTATTAATAGTAACATGGTGCAACCCACCCTCAGTGGATCAGATACAATGGTTTGTACCACTGGTCACAGCTAAAAACAAAAGAAACCCGAGAATGCTCATAACAACCAGAGAGATTGACTAACCGCTGTTAATAAGGAAACTCTTATCGCCTACACGCATTTTAATCAATTAATCAATTTCTGCAGATCGGGGCCAGACATGTAGTCCTGTAATTTGCATCGTGCAATTTGAGTCAGCGAGATCAAACTTTAGTGCCACATATTTACCTATTAGCTGTTGCTTACGCGTCCAGAAGAAAATAGGCTCAAGACTATGTTAATAGTTTCATTTAAAAGATGACCAAAATTGTTGGCTATTTCAAACAATTATGTTCTTTTTAATCCTACAGCCCTAATGTTTTAATCTTTGATCTGGATAACTCTATACTGTTTTTGAATTTAAACCCAAGAGCAATATTAAGAGCATAATTAATTACTTATTTTCAATGAAATGTAGCATTCCTATATTCTCCAAGACGTTGCATTGAGTGTCGCTCTTTACAATGCGCAAGAGTCACAGCTGATGCTCGTACGTCCTCTCCCATTTAATTAGTTGAATCATTTGATTTAAACTAGACACATTGTAGTGTTATGAAGACGTACACTGCTATTAAAATAACTTCGGTGAGTAAAGCACTATTCTAGATGTCAACGTTTGTCAACTGAAGAAAGAGTATCACCCCTAATGAAGCTACGTAGTTTAAAAGGAAAATAAAAGTTCTGGAATTCATTTCTTTTAAAATCAGTGCCGTTTAGCGATTTGAACACGAAAAATAAAACAAAAAACTTTTCAACAACAATAAAAGGGGTTTTTATTGACATTGAAATAAACTTAAGCCGTCTGCTATTTCGCAGTCCGTAAAAGTCAGTCGCGTTTTACAGTCAATTTGTAGTTACAAATTGAAAACTTTTATTGTACTGCGATAGATAAATTCTTTGAGACGCCCGCGATGGGTTTAACAACCTCGCTTACTGCCTACGATTAAACGGCACGGTGATAGTTTTATTTGTTTCCAATTTAAAAAAAGTATAGGTCCTCTTTTAAGAGCAAAATTTCATTCCCTTAAATATTTAGGCATTCATATTGTCTGAAAAAGGCGACAAATGGACTTTAAATTTTTCCGACGTTTGACATAACTAGAAGACTATGAAAGTGATACTCTTCTATTTACCTACCAAACAAAGAGCATATAACTCATTTACGTTATTTACTAATTCCATCTTAAAGTACATTATTATAAAGTTGCAAATCGATTGGCAGCCCTAGAACTCGTCAGCCGTCACTGCACTGAATGTCGATAGTAATTCGCACAGCGGACAGTGATTAAAAATAAATGAGGTGTGACAAGACGATTGACATACTAAAGAAAATTCCTATGTTCTTGTATGGCCGATTTATTGAAAATGAAAATTCCTGTACATGAAATTCTTTAGGTATTCGTTAGGCATCCGTCTTGCTGTAGGTAAATGATTATGATGTGAACGTATGTTGGGTGTCCAAATTGTATTGTTTCATTTGCCAAAAGATGTTTCATACAAAGTTGGTTTCATATTCGCTGCTTGTACCATAAACCTAATATAGTTCAGGGAGTCTGGGACAGTAGTGGTCTAGGTAGTGGGCTAGGATCTCAAGTTCAGCAAGAAAAAAACAATCAAAATATTAAAACTAAATTGATTACAATTCACTTGAAAGAAATGACGCCTATTCTAAATATACTTTACTAATGGTGAAAATGAATATGTCCTAATCACCTTATTTTACCGTTATAATACTTTACATACAGTTTCCCCATTTGACCATTTTTTAGCAAACCCATAAATCGTGCACTTTCTTTTCGCGGCATCCCTATACCCCGTCAGGCGTCAGCAGGGAGCGCGCCGGTAACTCGCCAGTGATCCGCCTCGCATCGGACGCTGTTTAAAAATAAATGAGCTGTGACAGCCCGCCAAGATGCCCGCCTCGTTACATGGGCTAAATTAATTTATAGTTTTTACACAGCTAACTCTGCTTCGCACACGTGGATATTTGGGAGTCATTGAGAAATTGTGGTACCTAATCTAGGAAAATCTATTGTCCAATTTAAACCAGTCAAAGTCTTACGTAGGTATAGGCTCTTTAGGTATAGGCTAAAATGATACTAGATTGGTTAGATTGGTAGATTGGTTTTACTAATCTAGTAATGTTAAAGTAGAAAGAATGTGAAATTATGGCAATCAAATGCTACAAGTCGTAGAACTATACAAGACTATTTGGTCAAAATGCATAATTTAAAATCAAGTTGTTGTTTACATATATATTTTCAGGAACAATAACCTTAAATATCTAACCCACTGAGGTAAATAAGCTTGAAGATTTCACGACAGCAAGGAGACATGCGGTTTGAGGTGAGTTGACGAACGTCGCGCCCAGAGACAACGCCGTCCCATCCCGTCTACTAATGTGTTTTTGTAACATAAATCGTGGCCAATTTATCAATTAAAATGAATACGTTGAAAGAGAATGTGTATGTTTTTATACGTAATATGCATGATTTGTATATTAATCACACGGTAGCTGCGAACGTGAATGTTTTCAAACGTCCCACGCGTTTTATCAATGAATGTATTTAAATCTTTTGCTTCCGCGCTCGAGAAATGTAGAATGTTGTGTTGCAGTTTGTCATTTTCACGGGAAATATTTAAATTAAGATGCGGGCACATTTTTGAAATAATTTAACGTGCAGACCAGATATAAAACAAATATAAAATACTTAATTATTTACGGCGGAAAACATTGTACAAAAAAACGTGAATTGCCCAAAGGCACTTGGATTGGTAAAGGTAAATAATAAGTAAATATTTTTTTGCCTCCATTTAACCATTTTCAGAAAGAATTATACTTGTGCTTTGCAGAGATATAGCTGAATAATTTGATGGAAATGCACGACTATTCAAATTACGTTTGGCACGGAGCACCAAATTGAAAATATTTGTGGCCAATAAAACTGTATTCAACACATTTTTATTATGATAGTTTTATATGAATATTATGAGTTCTGCTTCATTTTCACAGGGATTTGAGAGTTAACTGCCGATTTATGACTTGTATAAATTAAATCAAACACTTCATGAGGCTCAAATTCCGTGTGAATTTAGACGTTTTGTGAATGGAATATTTTACGATTGGAAAATATTTTGTTTGTGTTCGGTTTTCCACAAATGAGGAGTGTCGTGTTGTAAGTGTTTTATGTGAATCTGGTTTTCTTAGTTTGCTTTCTGGGTGAGATTTAGAGTTGTGTAAGATTTTTTCATGTTTTAAATTAGTTTCTTTGAATATAGCTGACTGTTAATATTTAACTGTTTGTATTTCAAACAAATTCCAAATAGAGATGTTGACAGCTCGATAGTTCGGATAGGCAAAAATAAAACCTTTCAATAACAGAACAACTATTAATAAATATTTTATTTATTCAATATCAAAAGTAATCTCCCTGACCTATCATAAAAGGGAACAACAAAAAAAGGTTCACAAGTAAATCAACCCAACAAAAGTAATAACGTTTCTATTCACGCAGAAAATCTTTCTCAAACACTGCCCGATAATCCGGAAGCGGTCATTTTCTTACATCAAAGACTGACAGATGGAGGGGGAAATGGAAGGAAAGAAAAAAGGCCACAAAACAAAGACACCACTTAATACCTTTGTGGACGTCACTGCGATGGGTCAAAGTGGACCCCAAAATCGCAAGTCCCCACAAAGGTGAACGAGTACCCACATTTAAAAGGCACTGGTCGAATCAAAAGACCCCTCCCCTTTTAGGCTTATTACACGGTTCGGGGGATTTTCGGCTATAAAAAGTGTAAGGTGGGTTCAAATCGAAATGGGGGCTTATGATTCTGTCAGATTTCAATTATTTTTGAAAGTTTACACAGAATATAACGATAAAATTAAAACATTTGCTATTTCAGCATCAGGTATATTTTCATTAACGCGACATTTATTCTATCCTAATTCACTAAATATTTATTTCCATACTCGACAATCACCAACCACGTATTATTGCCAATACAACAAAAAAATATCTTTCCTACACCTGCTTTCATTCATCATTCATCATCAGCCTATCGCAGTCCACTGCAAAGGCTTTACCTTCAATGCTACCCCAATCGCAAATCCATTTCTAAATCCACACGGGCCCCTAAAACATGGCAGGCTCTCATTGCCGGTTCAGTCTCTAATAACGACGGTATGGCAATTACAATGAGTGCTGCTTTGTCTCCCAGAGTCACGATTGCGTTGTTGCAGACTTTTTCAAGTTGCCGTCTCGTTACGGGACCCTCCACCATTGTGAACACCAGACAATGTCCCCAAATATTGGGGGATAGGGAGACTTTTTGTGAATATTCGAAGTATTGATTGCAAGGTATTGTTTTGAGCTGCAATGGGATAGTCTGCGAGACAGTGTCCTTATGTGCAAAAAGGTCTGTGTAATCTAAAACAATGATGGTGGAGGCAAACTTTGTATAGGATATAATATGTCTTAGGCAGTTGTCCCACCAACGACGAGAAAACGACTAACTATCGGCTATTTTCTCGCTCAAGAAACGTACAATAGATATACTTTCCGTGTGAATAAAAGAGATGCATATACAAATAGTTGATCGCTGACTGTTCACACTGCCGGCGAGCACTCGCTTCACTAGTTTGTCGCTGAGCGACAAAAGCTATGGAAGTTAACACTCGCTCGGCGACACTCGCCAAGCGTTTAGAACTCACGCCGAGAGAGCAACCAGTGGTCATTTCTCTACAGTGCGTATCTAGCAAGCGAGTGATGCGAGTAATCGCCCGCCTTACTCGCACACTCGCTTACAGCCGAGCTACACAAATATCGGAACTACGCACTCGCTCCCCGCGTCTCGCTAACTCGTTTCTAGTTCTAGCTCTACTCGTTACTCGTTAATCGTTGCCGGTGAGACAAGTGCCTTACCGTGCAGGTAGACCGAAGATGTATAGAAAGTAACGGACAGCGGATGAATGCTTTCTTCCCAAGCCGGAATGGTAGACGCTCACTGGGAGATGTCCTACATTAAGAAGTGGAAGGCTCCGAAAAAGGGGAAAATATGTATCCTAAATTCAGTTAGTTGGACCAAAAGAAATTAAAATGTTACCAGCTTTGTACATGAATGAAAGTTACAGGCTGTAAAGGTCACATAAATAACCCATTACCCGTTTCTTTTGACCGCTTAACTTAGTCATTCAAATTAAAATAAAAAATTCAACCACGCACGCAAAAAACAATTTGTTTTAATTACGGAATTGTAGCATAATATCGTTCGTGGCTCAAAAAGAGATATTTAAAAACAATTTGGGTCAATTTGGACAGCGCTTTTAGGCGAACCTATGTTGAAGCTGAATTTTTATAAAAAAGTCGTTTTTAATGTAGATGAAGTTTTAATAGTCGGGCTTGCGGCTAGCTAGGCTAACAATGGAGAGCACTTGTTTAATCTTGTTACTAGGGCTTTTGTTTTGATATAATTATGAATTATGTTGTTTGATAGTCGTAGTAGAAAATTGTGTCAAAACGTTAATACCTCACAGCTCGTCTCGAGGTCAAATAAACGTAACATTTAATCCCCAGTCGAGACACATTAAAGTAATATTATATGACAAAACATAATAGTTTTCTATCCATACAAAGACCCCACCAGACAACATAATTATGCTGCCTAACGCTTATTCCTTCTTAAAATTAGAAGGGGCGTATTGCCTTCCATTGGGATATAAGAGGCACACTATAAGTTCTTTCTCGTATACACCTGTCAAATTCCCCAACACTTTCTCGACCACATTTTTACGCAACTAATTACACGAACCAGGTAATCCCATATCCATACCTTATCTGGGAAAACCACTACGTTCTACGTTTGGTAAAACCGAAAACTTTTGCAACAGTGATCGAAACTAAGTGGCATTGTAAATTTCTGTTCCAATAAGCGTTCCGTTGAATTCCCTTCGAGTTTACGATTATCGTTCAAGTTTTCTGTATTTGCTCGGGTTACAAAGCTCTAAGGATTGTGCCGTAGGAAGAGCTAAGCGATTATTAGCGTAGCGGAGAAGCAGTAGAATAGATCGATCGAATTGCGAATTGGCTGCTATAAAAGTTGTTATAGATTTAAATTTTATTTTACAATGGATGTAAGTGGGCAGGTATTTAGGAACCGTGAAGCTTTAACATGGTGTTTTAAGTAAGTTTAAACCCTGTATTCCGAGGGTATCTCATAACTGGATGTAAGATTGCCTATACTGGATTAAAGAGGGCCTAGAGGAAAATCTTAAAGCTGTACACATTATTGCGATACCTATTACAAAAATGAGTCAAAATCAAGAGGTAGATATCATCATCATAAAATAAGAAAAACTTGTTGAACTTCTGCTGCTCGTAAATGAGCCATCGCATCGCCTCGCTTTACCACTACAACCCCAGCTTAATCACATAAGGTTAAGGTAAAGCTCGTGATCCATGCGAACCTTAAGTATTTTACTACCGTACGTCGGTCGTGAACATATTAAAACGGTCCGTTAGTGGCTTTACCGACTATCAAGTGTAAAGGGATGCTTCATAATTTTTAGTGATGTGCAGATAATAGTAGTAGTTGGCGTCTTAATTGGAGGGTAATGAGGTTTAGTTAGTACGACACCTCCTACGTATATTATCGTAACTAACAAAATGACGATTTTGCTTTTTTTACATAAATCGACTTATTTTTATTTCCATGTATTTATTTTTAAACATATATTTTTATAAATGTAAAATATATGTTTAAAGATTTTTAATAATGCAGAATTCTGACTTTACCTAAGTGTTGTGTACTTTTAAAGAAACTGCATATCGCTTAACGTAAAAACCAATTGACACGGGCTAGCAAGATCCTAACCTAACTGCAACAGTCCAATATAATTTTCAATACACATCAATATTACTGCTACTATTCGATACTTCGAACTAGGTAAACCATTATTCACAACCGGAGATAGGAATGCACTTACAAACAGCATAGTGCAACAGTACCACAGAACATCTATATTTAGATGCATGTCTGATGTTCAGGGCGGAAACGAGTGCAGTCAGGAAAATAAACTAGTCTGCAATGTGGCGGGGAGACGTCAGATTGCTATCATGGTGATTGAACTTTTTATAGGCTTTTTACAGAAACTAACACTAGAAATATTGGTCTGAAGTCATACAAATTCAAAAAGCTGTCAATTAGATTTAGGTACCAGTTAGGTAGTAAAGTTCTCATTGTTGAAATAATTATGTAAAAAAGTAAAACAAGCAGTTTATAGCTTAAAAATCTCTGAATATTCTTTTACTAATCGATGACAATTTTACCAAATACAGGTAAAGAAAGGTGTTAATGAATACATAAATTAAACAATGGTCTAAGTTATTTACAAAAACAAAACCAGTAATAAACGTAGGATTCAGACAGATTTACAAAAAATCGCAATCCGTTACTCTCTAAGAAACTTGTTTACACACCTACTCGTGTCACACTTTTGCATGCTTACAGTAAACAACCAATCAAAGTTAGGGGCACAAATGTCTGTACTTCACCCGAATTTCCCATTCTCTCCCTTGCAAGGGCCGGCTTGGCCTTGTTTTCTAGTCTAGTAAATTGTTTCGTGTCCCTGATACGTAGAAAGTATGTACTTACAGAAGTATCACTTGCAAAATTGCCGGTATTTACTTTGAAAAATGTACTTATTTACCAAGTAGATACATAGTGTCACAACTAGAAAAGTTTATGAATTTTATATTTTTCCATAACACTCTCACAATATAATCGTAAATATTAAAAAATATATATATACAACTTAATCTTGGATAGTGAAAAAAAAAACATGTTGACAATTTTACTTCCCCAAATGCTGTCTATTTGTGCTTTTAGATATCTGCAAAACTCTTTAAAAAAATACTTAATAATTCAGTTACGTATATACTTAGGTGACTAAAGTATATGTGTAAGTTTACCAACGTTTCCCCAAATAAACCTTCTGCACACCCCGTTACAACACAACACACAAACTTGGTATTATGAGTTTGGTTAGTAATTTCCCCTGGCGGAAAGTTTTCATTTGGCATCGGCGCGTTTGTTACAGGCCAGGCTTCAGGTGAGGTGCCCACAAATTGTATTGATGAAATAAATAATTGATTTGTGTTTGTTCGTAGTTTGCTGTAGAAGTAAAGAGCGGACTTTGGAGGATATTGATGTTAAGTGATTGTTAGGTTATATTTTTGTTAGTAGATAATCGATTGGAAAATTCTGATGTGTCTAGCAGGTACTAATATACTCTAGACTCTAATTGATCAGATAATATGTAGGCTGCTAATAATATTGATACATGGTACAACAAGCTATATCGTAGTAATATGAGGAGGAAAACGCTCAAATCAAAAACCCTGAAGTTAAAAATCAAAAACCGTTTCACTACATTAAAGAACTGCAGAGTAATTTATAAAAAGTTTCAATTTAATTTACTACCAATTGAAACTAACTCCAAGTTTTCACACTCCTTAATATGAGAAACTTTTAAAGAACTTTCTTCCTAAGGCATGCTCACAAAGGAAACTATGCACCAACATATCATATTTAGGTCCCCAGAGACTGTCCATCCTTACCTGCAGTTTCCAAGTTATTACACCACTTTATAAGGCTCTAACTTGGCTTAACTTGATATCCAGCTTAAGGCTTATAGTTTACAGTATTAAGGCGAAGTGCGAACCTAAGTTATTGTCTTTGAAATTTTAGATGCTTTGAACTATGACGATAAGTTATTAATTACGAAGATATTGGATACTTAAAGTTCCGGGAGCTGGGTGAGGTTGCCGTTATAATTTTGTATTAAGTAAGACAGGGTTAGCTGATATAGTAAGAGCTTTGATTAAATAAGATACGTAATCACGGAACATTACAGATTTTTCAACAAAGAATACTTCTGAAAACAGCGACAGTTTTTGAGATAGTGGCTTTTAAGGCTCGAGCAGACCGGATGCGTATGCGTAACCACGCGCGTAGTCACGCGCGTAGTTACGGCGTAACCATGAGTTGTAATGTATGGAAATGTATGAGACAGGCCACACCGCTTGCGTAACGGTGACACGCGCGTCGTTACGCAAGCGGTGTGGCCTGCCTCATACATTTCCATACATTACAACTCATGGTTACGCCGTAACTACGCGCGTGACTACGCGCGTGGTTACGCATACGCATCCGGTCTGCTCGAGCCTTTATTATTAAATATTTATCTAATCGTAAATGAAACAAAAGATTTGGTCCAACTGGTAACAGACTTACTGGCTTCTGACTAGGTACTCGTAACGACTGACAAGGATGTTAAATCACAGCCGGGACCTACAGTTTAATGTACCCTCTGAAACACGTTCATTATTGGTGTCCATAGATATACTTAGATAGTGCATACATACCTTTCGACAATATATCCAAGAAATTATGTTACTATACCCCGTACTTTACATATAATTATAATAAATCAAATATCGTTACCACCATGTCTCAGATCCTAGACACAATGGCAGCAACACTCGATGACAAGCAGAAGATTTGTGTACGAATTGACAGTTTAATTGATACGTGAACTTTCAACGAGCACTCGGGTGCTAAATCAACTGCACTTTGCAATTGTAGTAATAAATTATGGTAATAGACTAGTGGTCGTTAGTGTTTGTGCTGTGTATAAGGTTCTTCGATTCGATTGCTGAATCAAAAATTGATCAAATTATTCCTTTAAAAATGAGAACGTTAGTATTGTTAAAAATGAAGGTCGAAATAGCGTGGTACATGGAAATCCAATAAAATAATGAGTAAGTACTAAAATAATCGAGTAAAATCTTTCGTGAACAGGAAAAGCTGTACCAACACAGCAATTTTATATTTCGTACAGTAATATTTCATTCTGCCGCCGTTTCACTTCAAAACTTGGAAAAATCAGGTCGAAAATCGTTTTAAAACGATAAAGGAGCATCAAATTTCGCTGAAAATATAGTTCAAATTGTTATTTTTATTCGATATTCTGGCAGAAAGCGGCGCTCAAGCTATATAATAAAGCGGGTCATTCACGGTGCTTTTCGGTGCACTTTATGTTTTCCACGACAAAGTCGTAAAGTCGTCGGGGTAGCGAACTTTTGTAAAGCTAAAAACGAGGTCAATTACGAAACGTGGACTGAATGAAAGGTAACATACCTTTTATTAAAGGTATTGTTTACTTAAATTATAAAAATCGAATAAAAAGCGGCTCGATTTCGTTGAAAATTCGTTGCAAATTAAATTTTCGACATTCATTACGAGACAAAAAGAAAATAACGAATGTCATTGTCACGTAGTATCATCTGACTGGAATTTCAAATAGGCTTTTCGTAGCAGGTAAACTCACAGGCCTTTATTAATCTTATCTTTACGAAAAACCTCTGTTTTACGGTTTAATGACATTGCGTTTATTACTTAATCTAATTATACAAACAAAGCACACTATCATTATTTTTGTTACTTTATAATGTTATCAATATAGACGATAAGTGTTGTTGTAATTGTTAAATTAAACCCCCCACCATTTAGTGATATACCTAAAGTTATAGGTTGTTTACGACTAACAATAACAACAAACATACGACCAAAAATCGTCTAATGAACAGCAAGTTTTACAGACGCGACACAACACTTTTTAAAGTTCATCCCAGTCGTACGGTCCATTAGTTCGGCCCGGTTTTTTCCGACCCTCCGAACTTTCGGGGGCAGTGTCTCCATCAAAAAACTTCGGTACCCGTCAAAAATAAACAAGGGATCGGCCGAGTTTTTCTCAGTGATTATTTCCACGTGAAATATCACACGCTTAACTTGCGGATAAGTGATTATAGACCGGACGAGGTGACCCGGGTAAGCTTACCCGGATCGTGCATCTTTTTTTAATGTTGAAGGTATGTACAGATGAATTCACATTTGGGACAGTGTCTATAATTATTTCTGGCTTGGGAACTTGAGGACATTTTTGGAAAATTATGTAAGCACCTACGTGCCTGAGTAAATGTAATGTAAGGAAATAAAATACGAGGAAAAAGTATTTAATTTTCCCTAAACTTAAGTAATGTTGCTTAAGGGCTTCTTATTCAGAAATAAGAACCTAATAACTGTAGATAATAATTTTCAATTACTGTTCATCAAATAAATTATCGTAAAAATGTATTTTTATTTACTTATCAACATTGGCTTTTCTCCTCACAGACACTTGTCCTAGAAAGATCTATACGCATTATTATAATGACGAAGTATTCTTAACATATAGCAGCACAAAATAAATTAAAATCCCAATACAACACACAACAAATTAACCAAACGAAACTCAGCTAGCTGCACACGAAACAGATTTTATTGAAAACATCTCCATTGAGAAGGAATCGCGCGGATACCTTCAGAGCTTTGTAAGTTCGCTCTCTAATATCCATGATCGAGACTGTTGAAGATATTGCTGGCCAGTCGACAGCACTGTTTGGCTTCCTACAGTAAGGCTATTTGCATACCTGGCTACTGAAGAGTTGGGCGATAGTTGTTTGTAATAAAGACGTAGAAAAACACAATACACTTTTTGTATCGTGTTTTTCTACTGTTGTGTTTGAAGCTAAACTAAATAGATTTATTATGAGCATTATTTTGATATTGTAATAATTGCTGTTGCTTATATGCAGTAATGTAAGAGTCTGCCAACTTTTGCTCAAACAAACCTTTGCGCACGAAACAGATTTTATTGAAAACAGCTCCTTTTAGCTTTGTAAGTTCGCTCTCTAATATCCATGATCGAGACTGTTGAAGATATTGCTGGCCAGAAGACAGCGCTGTTTGCCTTCCTTGTGTAAGGCTGTTTGCATACCTGGCTGCTCTATTGTTGTTATGTAAAGTGGGGAGAGAGTTGGGCGATAGTTGTTTGTAGCAAAGACGTTTGAAAAGACTTTATTGTGTTTTCCAAACTATGGGTAGGTAATATCGTTGTATAGGTTGTGCTTGAAATTGAATCTGCATATTACGTATTTTTAGTAATTATGGGCATTATTTTGATTGGTGTAAATGTATGTATAATTATTGCTGTTGCTTACCTATATGAAATACTGAAATTATGTAATGGAATATTTATGGTTTGTTTTTGTAAAATGTTCCTAACCAAAATGTAAATGCAAAAATCACATACCTTTTTCTTAACTGTCGCAATTTATACCTTATTGAAAACTTTTTCAAAATAAGACAAACAAACACGTCCTTACAATATCCCCCAGAAAAAACACAGAAAAAAATACTACCTTCGCCTACAACGAGCCTACACCAACCGTATTCTAAAAATTCCCCACCGTAGTCTGACGTACGGTCAGCACAAAAGGCGAACACGGTTGGTAGCGTCTCCAATGTTTGTAAAGCTTCGGCGAACTAGAAGTGCAATATGAGCTCCGTTGTATTGTAACCGGCGCTGCTGAGCCTAGAACAAGACGTTTGGTGCACGATCGGTGCGCTTGCTATGCAAATTTTACCCACTGTCTTATAGGTCTAGTATTGGTTGTGATGTATGTTGAAGTTGTACCTTTATTAAGTGAAACAATAGTAATTTAAAGTTATTTTTTGGGTTTCGTACCAAAAGGGTAAAACGGGGGGCCCATTACTAAGACCTCGCTGTCCGTCTGTCACTAGGCAAAACTTATGTTACTTTGATACGTGATAGTTAGAGAGTTAAAATTTTCACAGATATTAACATTTTACTCATCATTTATTTATTTTCTAACATATGATTTACATTTTTAAATATTAAATATAAAAATAAAAAACATTTAAAAATATAAAAAATAGGTTGCCACCGATATCGGGCACAGGGTCCAAGGTACCGGTGGTTAGGGTCCCAGAGACAGAAACCTCCTCACAATACGTGCCGTATCAAGGAGTACTGCCTTCTGAATCAGTCCCTTGATCCAGCCGCCCAACGAGAGCCTCCTGAGGTGTTCGTCGAGGCTCTTGGCTATTAAACCATTGGCCGTAACGACAATCGGCACAACAACAGCCGTGTCGACACTCCACATGGCGACAACCTCGTGCGCTAAGTCGAGATACTTTATTTGTTTCTCTTTCTCAGCTTTCACAAGGTTCTCGTCATGCGGAACGGCGACATCGACTATCATCGCGCGGCGCGCTAATCGATCTATCACCACAATATCAGGCTTATTGGCTACAATAGTCCTGTCAGTGATGATAGATCGATCCCAGTACAACGTGATATGGTCCTTTTCGAGAACTGGGTCGGGCGCATACCTGTAGTACGGTACCTCAAGGTCTACAAGGTTGTATTGCAGAGCAAGCTGCTGGTGGATAATCTTGGCCACTTGGTTATGTCTGTGCAAATATTCACCATTAGCCAAACGAGAACAACCAGATATAATATGTCTGATAGACTCACCCGGATGGTGACATGCCCGACATATGTCAACCGTCCCGTCTTTCACGATATATCTCCGGTAGTTATTCGTAAGGATAACTTCGTCCATAATTGCACATACAAACCCTTCGGTTTCTCCAAACAAGTCACCGAAGCGTAGCCAAGATACGGACGCATTGAAGTCTACATCGGGGCCATGAAGAGCCCCAAAAGCGTCCGTGTAGCTGTTTGCTCTGCCATACTTCCTTGCGATCATGGGTAGTTAGTACCACAGGTCTGCGCCAGTTCTCATTTGCCAACGATAGCGGGTGAGTCCTTTGTCCACTGCTACCATATCACGATGCATACCCACGTCGCTTTTGAGAAGATATTCTCTGAGACTGCACACCTCGCGGTTGTGGAGCGTCTTTGCATTTAAAAGCCTCGGCCTCCACATTTCCGTGGGATGTACAGTCTCATCACCGACGATCGTGGGTGATGCATTCGTTCTGCGGTCAGCAGTGTGCGGACTCTCCTATCCAAGGCATCCAATTCAGTTTGAGTCCATTTGAGTATGCCGAAGGAGTACATCAGGACTGGCATGACCCAACCATTATAGGCGCGAACCTTGTTGCCGCCTGATAAGGAACTTTTTAGGACCTTATTCAGGCGGCCAAAGAAACGCTCCCGCAATGACTGTTTCATGACAGCCACATTGATGCCTAACCCCTCCGCCATACCCAAGTATTTATATGTATCGTTTGCGGAGAGTGATTCAGATTTATGGAATCTGAGAGTTGTACCCTCAGATTCCACAATTCCCCTCGCTTTACATGCATGACTGCACATTTGTCCACACCGAACTCCATCCTGATGCAACTACTGAAATTTTCAGTGATCTTCAGTAGCTTCATCAGCTGCAGTTCTGTAGTGGCAAACAGTTTCAGATCATCCATATAAAGCAAATGGGATATAACCTGACCCCTCTCCGCAAAGGATAGCCCAGCCCCGAACCCTCTAGCAATGTGCTCAAAGGGTTCAAGGCCAGGCAAAACCAAAGTGGACTCAAACTGTCACCCTGGAATATTCCCCGCTCGATCTTAATAGGATCGCCGGTCCCTTCAATTTGTCTACATCCTGGATAGTGAAGAACCGTTCTCCATTGCTCCATACATGACGCAAGAAAGGCGCGTAGAGTTGTATTTATTTTATACAACTCCAGTACCCTCCTAAGCCATGTATGGGGGACCGAGTCGTAGGCCTTCTTATAGTCTATCCAACATGTCGACAAATTCTTTCGATCGTCGAACCTGTTGGCTGATGACCATATCAGTGAGGAGTAGCTCCTTAGTAGCACGGGACCTTCTTACATCCATTTTGAGAAACTGACATAATTGAATATTTTTCAATATGTTGGTTTATTTTTAATCTCAAAATAGATGTAAGAAGTTTATAGACCGTCGGTAAACAAGTGATCGGTCTATAATTTTTAGGTTCCGCGGTACTGCCTGATTTATGGAGCAGATGGGTAACTCCTGTTGTTAGAAACTGTGGGAGCGACCCGGCTTCTAAGGATGACTGAAACTGTGATGCTAAACAGGGGTGTGAACTTTGCAGCCACTTTAACCAGAAATTGTGCAGTCCATCCGGTCCTGGTGATTTCCAGTTTTGCATCGGACGAACTGCACAGGCTATGTCGGAGGAGGTAATATTGACCTCCTCCATTTCTTTCATGTTTGTGGCACCATCATCCGGCCGGCTCCCGTCCATCACGTATTGCTCAGGTCGCTCCCAAGTTCTATATACCCATCTTTGATCACTCTGGAACATACGATTCTGGGTGTAACGTTCTACCCGTCGTTTATACCTTCGAATACGGCTAGCCCATGCACAGACTTTTTGCTTCAGGAAGTCGATGCGCTCCGCGATACGCGGGATATATTCATGAGGACTGAGTCCAGTCCCCATGAATGCACGTCTCACAAAGCGCATCACCCGTGGTCGGGTATTACCCTCCCTGAAGCAATATAGTTTGCCGATGAGTACTCTGGCCCCCTCGATACGACGCTCAATCCTGCACTGCCAAGCTGGTACCGCTGATTTTGGTCGTGTAGCTCTGTTACTGTCAGGGAATTTGACATTAGCTACACGACATGCAGCAACAGCCGCGCAATACATAATTGAGTGTGTATCAAGGAGGTCTTCGCTGTTTTCAAAATATTTTTCCAACAGCGAATCCAGAGCACACACCAACGCCCTATTCTGTCTGTGCATAGGCAAGCGAGGTAGTCGCGGTCGGTTTTCGACGGGTGAGTACCTAAACTCCTGAATCGCATCCTCCAGAGCACTCCTCACACGTTCGTTGCACTGAGTACTTACCGTTACAGCCCTATTGTCCTCATCCCCATCAACGAGATTGGACCGCGGCGTGACTCCGCCTGAAGGTGGCGGTGGCACCGCGGCCTGTGACGAGGTGGTGACCATAGGCTGCTCAGCATCTCTAAGCGCAGCCGATCAAGTGCGGCGTCGTCCAGTCTGTGATTGCGCTGGATAACCCGCACCTGATCCGACAGTCGTTGGGTCGATACGTTGACGGCTGGCTCAAGCACCTGGAACAGAGACAGCATCCTATCACGGTACGCAGTGAGGTTAGTTCCTCCCTCTGTGGACCCGTAGTATGCGCGCATGACGTTCTCATTCATTTTCTGAGTCCATCTCATGCGCTGCACACAACCACCGGTAGCGGGGACCCTGCTAGGGACCTGATGGTCCCCCGATCCCAAGCCCGTCGGTGGCCGGCGTCTCCCCTGCCGACGTACAGGTGGTGGCGACGTCGGCGGAGAGAAGTACTCGTCGCTCGAGCTCGACGCAGCTGCAGCCGCCGGTATCACTGGTGGTCCGGGGTCCGGCGGCGGCGAGGCGGAGCTGAGCGACGATCCCGGAGGTGGTACTCGTGCGCGTAGGCGGGCCGCTCTCGTCAACATGATTTGTTTTCTCTCACATAGTGTTGCTTGTCGTCTTTCTCGTATTTCATATTAACATAATAATTATGTTTCTATTCCTATAACAACAAATACTAAAAACCAGACTAAATTATCCACGTATTTTAGGGCATACCGTATAATAAACGTATCGTTTTTGCTCATTTTTGTAGACACGCACTTGCAAATGAACTTGACTTTTTTTTATATAATCGAAAGAAAATGTCGATTTCAGAATCACAAAACACATTTAGTGTGAAGCGCCTTATAGAAAATTCATAGCAAACAGACGTGAGATGTGTGAATTCTAGTTTGTAGGTCGAGAAACATGAGTCTATTCAGTCATAACATGCTATCTTTAGCTTAAACAAGCCATTATATTCCATTTAGACCCGAATTAGGGACGCCTACAAGAATATTACCGAGCCAGCATATCTATAATTCAGCCTACACGGCACACATGAAAAGAAAAACATTCTAGAGGGATGTATTCAGCCTATATGCTTGACTTAACTTGAATATAGTCGAGAGCTCACCTTACATACAAGTATATACAGACAGAAATTATTCGCAACTTGTTATTAAGGACCATGGAGAATAAAATGACTAGCGGAGGTGCTATAACGGAAAATCGCCTAAGAAAGTAGCGCGCCAAAATGCTGGTGTGCGGGGGACGAGGAACGTTACTGTCTCCGCCCTTATACGCCTTCTTTGGACCCGGGCCTTTTTTGTTATACCAAAAATTTCCCAAAATGTCCCAAAGAACCCGAACGCCTCGTTAGTTCACTCGTAACATATCGTTTTTGTATGTATAGATTTGACATAGAAGGCGCCTGACCTGCCTGTATATGGCATCTCCGCTCATCTTTCCGTACTTGGTGTTATGGGCGGATAATTTTTACGTGGAATATAAGTCGTTGAGTGTCAAAAGACCCCAGAACGTGGGAGTCGTCAATTGATGAAAACGTCAAAAGAATTTCACAAAGCGAAAAGTTGATAGCGTACGACTTTAACAGGAGGTGCAAATTACGTATGGGTACAAGTTGACGCTTGTTTTCCTTTGAGGGATATATCTAAAAGTGGAATATTCGGTAAAATTGCACAATATAATTTTTCAGACGATCTTTACCAGGATAAAACTCTCAACTGTCATCAGCGGGGGCAATACTAGAACTACAGAATTGTGAACATACCTACTTGATAACTCTTCCAAATTAGGAAAAATAAAACTAGTTTTCCATACACAAATAATAAATATAAGTACATACATACATCCTCCTTCATCCATGAAACATCCGAACTAACATAGATATTCACCAAGAAATATTTTTTTTTTGGAACAGAATGTGCTTAAGTTTTATTCTGATCTTTCTAGAATTTATGATTACTCGTTACTCCTAACATTTTCTATATCGAATCGAGACGTCTCGAGCAAAACCGTAACTCCTCCATATTCGCTTATCGATACATATAATTCTATATAACCATCTCGGTATCTATTACTATTGTACGAAAACTCGTTGCAAACCGATATACCACGATTTCAATCCGCCGATACGTGGAGCGAATGCAATGGTAACGTTATACAGACATATCTCTATTGTAAGATCACGTCCAATTGCCAAGACCTCCCCTGCCGTTTCGTTTTCTAAGAAACCATGTAGAATTTCAAGAGCTACTGCAATATACAGGGGTCTTGGGTAGCTGGTTAGAGGAGGTTACCTCAACCCGTGTTAGGATAATAATGGCTAGTATTCAAGAGAAGTTCCTTTCGCGAAGTTCCCTCGCAGCGTAATATCAACTAGTTGTGAAGACTTAACTCATTAGAATAGAGACTGCGTCATAAACTTTGTGGGTGAGTAAATATACTGGATGTGGCACAGTTTCAGATTTAAATTGAGGTTGGCATTGTTCTTACTTTATATTTCAATTTTCTGTATGAGTTTGTGTTCTATTTTAACTTGTAATTTACAAACTGGGATGCAGTTGAAGTCTGACTGGCCTTTGTATTTTGCGTTGATTTTAATGAGAATTTAATTTTGTTTGTTATAGCAACAAAATAAATATCATTTCGTTTGCATACCCTCCAAGATTCTTTCAACTGACATCAAAAACTACAGCACTTAATTTATACCGGTCTCGAATTAAACTATAATATCATAAAATTTTCATTCAAAATTCCTTATTCGTTTCTACGAGTCCGCTTCATATAAAACTTCTTGAAGCTCTATTCCGCCACGTTCCCCATTACACAGAAGTTTCGTAAGTGGCATTTGATTTAGGGTACAAGTCACACTTATAGGATATTCCAGGAAAACTTTGGCTGGAACGTTCTGAATGCTCATTTCGCCTTGCTAGAGGATACCTTGGAGAAAGATGAGCTAGTTAACGTTGTATAATCTCCGGGTAAGAATTCAGAATGGAGAATGTGCATTTTGATGTAGATGTATGCAAGAATTGTTATAGGATGGGTATTCTGTTGTTTAAAATGTATTGTTGTAAACTACTTTGTATTATTATAAAAGACGTCATGGCAGAAAAGTATGTAGCTTTAGAGGATGACATACAAGAAGAAGACACGCTGAACCTACACAAATAAAAATAAGGATTGGATGGGAAGATTTGCTACAATTCCTGCTAGTCGTAATGTTATCCAATAGTAATCCGGGTAAATGTTTGTCATTATACAAGTTCAACACTTTGGTCAAAAATCAAAGTAAAGCATCAAACTATTCGTCAAAGCTGAAGTGCATTTTAAAAAGTTTCTTTCAGAGTAAAATCAGACTAGTTAGAAAAAATACTCGGTCTCACTACAACCAAATAGTAAATGATGTCTCAAAAAGATTATAAAAGAACCTGCTTTGTAGCAGGTGAGTTAAAAGTTAAAACTCATTATTTTAAAACGTCTTTATCACGGTTGAAATAAAAACAAAATGGCGGACGAGGGAAGTAGACAATGGCTTGTCGTCGTGACCTTTTCAAACTGCATGCATCAGTTTCCATTTTTAACAAGGTTTTCAAACAAATGTGGGTTTTCTTCTTGTTATGATTTTTTGGTTCAAGTCACATGAGTGGAGGAAGGCAGGCAGGTTGTGAAGAATACGAGTGTGTTTTGTTTCGTCTGGCCTTTTCGTATAGAGGTAAGAGTAAAAAGTTCTGTCTTTGATAGTTTTTTCTGCCTGTGAAAAGATACAATTATGTTTCGTATGCTGTCCTTGTAAAAGTTGCATCGTTTGGGGCCTGTTACCAGCTGGCATTGTGCAGATTTTTTTAATGATTTTGTTTGAAATTATTACAATGAGTTCTAAATTTAATCCCCTTAAAATTCTTGAGGGACAATCCTACTAATAAAAACTGGAATAACCACTTCTGGACGAAATATCAGGTCTTTTGAGAGATAGAGTATCAAATTCGCATCACATACAAGTCTCCCACACGCCACACAAGACGGCCTCCGTCATTGCAGTTTGAACGCAAACCGACATGCATTCCAGTGCAATACTACACGGTAACTACAAGTCAGTGAGAGAACACCGTCGCTACGAAACATTATAGGGAAATGTCTGACCTGTCAGATTTTCTCAAAACTAGCCTATGAGATCGGATCTATGTTTTTGGAGGAAGTAAACTCATCAGGTCAGGAATAGGATGTTTCTAACTCATTTTACGTCTACTACTTATTTTATAATGTTTTTCCCAAAAACTGTACATGTTCAGACCCGTACTGTAAATAAGAAATTATAACTAATTACTAAAAAGTAATAAGAATAAAATTTAAATACTTAAAGGAAATCTAGTCATCTCCTGAAGCGATATAAAAATTCCAACGTTACAAGATTTTTAGTCATAAGGTTTCCAAGCAAATTAAAAATGTAATCCTCTGCTACTAGATATCCTTTTACGTAATTACGAAATCCTCCCACATTGCCAATACATCTGACCCAAGCATTAATTCCTATCTTAAATTCAGCCACTGCTTAATGAAAAAATGTAATTATCCGTTTTTGTATACTCAGCAATATTGTGAATTAATTTTAACTCGATTAGGCAAACCCACTTAGGATTGGAGCTTAATTAAAAAATTCTATGTAGCAACGAACCGAACGTTATGTTGGTTAAATAATGCTTGTGTAAGCATTAAAATAATTGATATTTAACTGTCAGGAGGTGGTCAATGGATCTTTAAGAACGTTTAAATGTCTTATTCAGATGTTCTTTCTAACTTTATAAAAATCCTTATTTCAGTCATAATTATTTCCAAACTGTAGGTATCAAAACAATCTATTCTCATTCCATTCTGAAATTCCACATTTTCACCTCCGACCCCAAGCATAAAGCACTCGCTTCGCCCCTCTTCATTATTTCATACCATAAACCGTATGAAGTTTCCAATGTGGCGGTATAATTCGGTGCTGGAGCGGTGCATCGTCCGAACCGGTCCGGTCATTCCTTCCGGTACATTGTCTTATCCGGCCCACTAGGCTGGCCATCAATCATACACCGGCTAGGGAATGTGGCGGCCACACGTTGGGTATTTTCGAGTGGCAAAAATATCCACTCAACAGTTACTGCAAATTGAACTTTGAAATCACCAACATAGGATTCAATTTCGAATGATGATTTCAACAGAATTATTCTCCTAAACTGACTTAATGCTACCGGTAAATTTGTAATATATGTGGCCCTAGCACATAGCATTATTGATAATTCCTATGTATTGGATTCTCTATCGGTTCCGAAGATACATTACCGACGTGACGTAATATATTGCTGGCCTATGGCTATTAGGGCTTAGAGAGGTCGCTATTTATCCTTCATTGGGTGCAAATAGTCTTGACTGTGTTTGGTTGACATTGCCTTGTGGGTTGTAGGTACCTAGAGGTTATATGTATAGGTGTGGGTCGCAATTACTCTGCTTGGGGCAAAGGGTTTGTCATGCTGCAGCCAGCCAGGCGGATATCTAACGGATCTATGCGTTCTGATGACTGTCAGAGCACACAGGGGGGTGTCCGTAAATGACGTCTGTGTGCTAAACTGTGAAGCGTTTAATGTCCAATCTAGGACATGGAATTGTAGGGAGAGAAGACGTCAAATCTTGGACGATTGTTGTCAAAATTATTCCTAAGGTTTCAAAAGTATATTGTGGCAACGTAATGCATTTTCGTCTAGAAAAATAAATAAGTAAAGTCATGAAAAATATCATCATAATTTCAGAGAAAATTACATTTCATTTATTTATGAGTCCTCCCAATAAACATGGAATGAACAATGACCCAAAAAGGACCGAATACTAAATTAGAAAATAACAACATCGAATTGGGTTTTGATTATTTATAGAGCCAATGAATATCAGATACAGTTATTTCAGTAAGTCGGCGTAAGCGTTTCATAATACATCCATTTGATTTGATATGTATTAAATTCCATTCATCAATTTATTTATTTATTTCTTTTGATAGTTGCTACATTATTGAAAAAAAAACAAATGTTGAGGTAAATGCATTCATATACAAGCTAGACTGTTTCAAGCGGGGCTCCGGGATTGTTCGAAAGAGTTACCGCGGCCCTGGTACACCAAGGATTAAAGAAGGAACATGGTGGGCATGGTCAGTAAGAGTCTGACACTCACGTTGCACCTACAGCAGGAGTAGTAGTCATTTGGTGACTGCCCATTAAAACACAAGACTGTATCAAGTGGCTGTAAATACGTGGATAAAAAGCTACCATTTCAACTGTAACAACAGTTTTGCGTCAGAAACAAGTCAAATACAATTCAAAATCCATCAACTGTGTTCCGAATTCACCATGAAACATAGCCCGTAGGTTATTTATTAACACCATTCCCCATAGTTTGTGTACTTGGTGTTGCCATCAATCATACCTCTTTTGGGTATTGTCACGATATTAGAGTGCGTCATCAATAACCAAATGTGTTTGCTTTGTGTGTTTTTTTTGGGTCCAATAATTTGTATAAGCTGTGGTAGTCTGTATTTGTTTGATGGTTGAGTGGTTATACATGGCTAACTGTTGTTATGGGCTTTGATAGAACTGTGGAGTGATTACGTTGTGAAAATACTTAAAACTGAAGCTTTACTTTCATTTAATAAAAAATGACATTACTCAAAAATCCTAATTGCTGTCTCTTCTGAAGTTTGATTGCAACTTGATGAAAGATAATATAATGATTCAAGCAAGTAAATGAAGTAAAATAACGTATATACATATTAGAGGTTTGTGTCGCTGAATATGTTCTTGCTTTAAAACATAAAGAAGTGAAGTAATGCAAAAATTTAATCTCACACTCCAAAAATTTTGGCAGTCAGATATTGTTCTTACTTCCAACTTTTATTACGGGAGAAAGCTTTTGAAAATGCAATACTGTAGTAAGAAAATTGTAGACGCTCGTTGCTGCAAAAACTTCGCATATGTATGTAAAAAGCAGAAGCTCTATTTGTTTAAAATATACTGGAAACTACGTATCTACTACAGCAGAATACTGTTTATGCCACAAAGTAGAAATATTTAGAAATGATCAGGTAGAAGAAAAAAAGCAAAATAAGACATAGGAAAGTTAATGAAACCATCTTACAAGGGACAATCTTATGAGACAAATATAGTCTCCGAAACCACTTCATACCCGCATGGGTACATCAAGAAATCATTACAGATAAAGAAATAAAACCAGACCCGCACCGATCCGGTCACAATCAAGGAAATTGAAAGGTCGACCCGGGTAGCTGGGTCCACCTTTCCGCTACATTGTCTTATCCGGCCATGCATCATTTTGAGCCGACTTGGCCGGGTAACCAATACATATGTACTCGTAGGTGCGGTTATTTTAATGAATCCGAGAGTGAGTGTCTCTAGGGGTGCACACTCTAGACACAGTTTAAATATATTGTCTTATAAACAGTTGTGGAGCACACGCATGTGATCGATGCATGACACTCAGTACTGAAAACGCCGGTAAAGCCTCGTCTATGCACATGCCCGTGTGAGTGATTTTTTTACGAACGTTAGTACGTAGCTTCACAACTGTACATCTCTATACTATGCTCTAGGTATACGTTTTATAAGTATTGAGTGAAGGGTGAGAATTGCTCCACATTCTTTATAATACAGCATTCTCGGTTCAAGATGTAAATGAGAGGGGTTTTTTGTGAGTCGAAAACGGAACTTTTGAGGTGGGGTTCAAAGCGTTAAGGACTCGTTTCAATGCCGTCAAGTGCCGTCGAAAGGAGGTTGACAGTTTTATTTTTTGAGGGCTTTTCATGCGTTGCTTTGGTGTTAGTTGTGTGTGAAGGTTCATTCTGTTTTTGTTCAAGCAAATCATTTTATATTTGACTTGGGGTGGAGTTACATAATAATGTATTTCGTATAAAAAAGAAGGTTACCACATTATGTAACCTCTAACAGTCATGCAGCAAAAGCCTTCACTAATAACAAAATACGATTTTCCGGATTCCAATAACGAAACCAACAAAATTCCAAAAAGAAACCCAAAATGTGACCAAAATAAAGTTGTATCTAACATAAAGTAACGGTACTATATTTATACTGTATATTATATAAACATAATCAAGTTGGGGTCCTTAATAAACATATCAAGACTCGGACGGGCACACAAGACCCTAGTGAGGTCACCCGGGCCCGCCCTACAGATATTATCGTGAAAGACAGTTGGGAGAAGGTCGGTCTAAGGTATAGGTTACACTGACTGTAATTGGAAGGTAGCGGACCTCTTTCCTAGTTGAGGTCGCGAAGGGAAGATAATGAATTTCACCTGTAGGTTGCTATGCCCCTTTAACACGACATACTAGGATCAAAGATTACCTTGATGAAAGCTTTCAAGGAATTCAGGAAAAATTTAAGATTCTCCACGGTTATATCGTAGTGTTTTTAAAGATATTTTGATAATGTAGATTATCTGTTTATATTTTTGGAGATTTAATGCGTTTCCGATGAAAGAACAACGCATGCATAGACTAACCGTGACATACATACTTGAACATATTGCAAAGTCACTACCTCTTCTACAAAGTTTAATAAAAACAAAGAACCTAATACAGCCAATAGACACAAAACACACAAGAAAACAATTAACTCGCAAACCTTATACGCAATAACGCTGAAACAGATTTTCATGATATTAATATTATATTATTATGTTACGCGTTTCACACACGGGGACCGAGCCCGTTGTAATGTGAAGAGATAAGCGAGCCCTTTATTATATTGCCAAAATGCTTCGACGATACCGGAATGTATGCTGATTGTGTGAAAGCAAGAATTAAGTAATCTAAGTGAAAATGCGGGCTGTATTTATGGGGTATTATGTTACTGTACCTGCTCTTTGAAGCGTGAAGTGATGATAGAAAGCTTATTTTGATCAAATAAAATTTACACCCATTGAGTGGTTGGTTATAGTACAAAATTAGAACTTTCTGCTGCACAATTTTTTGGGAATTTGAAACGATTAATTTCCACAGCTGCATGTAATGCCAAATTATCCAAACGTATACCTATGCCCTCATTACGTCTCCTAATGAGCTGTCCATTTCATGCCGCAATAACCGCTGCTCTCGGTCCAATGAGTACTCACCCTAACCGGGTAGGGGGGGTATTATGAAATATGACGGGGCCCCGTCGACCCGATACTTGGATTAAGGGCCCCGTGCTAATCTCTCGCTGACTCCAACAAAATTGCTCATATCGTTCGACAATGGAGTCAGTAATTCGTACGCACCTGTTTCTCGGAACTAAATTAAAAAAGTTTCGTGAGCCATCAATCGGATTTGTGATTAGGAAGTTTTTTTCCCCAACGTAATTGCGTGGACTTGGTGTGAAGTTTAGATTTTATTTGTTTGGTGTCTTAATGCCGTTCCTTTTGTGGGGTGAGCACGGATGTAATTTCCTGGGGTTCGAATTTCATTAATTTCGGAAAAGAATGATTGTTTTATTGCAACTGTGAAACATTTTTATCGCAAGCCTAATAAAACAAAGTTCTTTTTTTGAATAAACTCAGCCCTCACTCTCAATAATACGTCGACAATTGTTTTGTCGACACGAAGACATCATTATTGCTGGCACTGTGATATTTGAATTGTCTCACTCAAGTGGGGTAGGATCAGAAAATGTAGAAAAACCTTATAGATTGAATTCTTCGTAAAAATGGATGAAAGAATGCTGTGTGATGTCTTGGCTGGACTCACAAAACGAGGTCCGGGATGGACGAAAAACTCAGTATCAAGCAGTGATCATGACATATTTTCTGAGTGACCTACATTTTTCTTTTTTACGGCTAGCCTATTTGAAGGTTCTTCAGGAATTCTCTTTCTGAAATCTTAGGAGAAAAAAATATATCTGTGAAAGCGAGAAATGCTAACGAATTCTTTGTAAGAAGATATATCTTCGCTTTCACCATTCTAGTCTCTAACAATAAAACGCAAGGTATCCAATATAATCCCGGCGACTTTTTCTTTGTCGTTGACACTATTATCGTAAGACTCAAAGATATCTGAATCCTCCGTGCGAAGAGCAAACTCGTAAAATTTAACACCGCCCAACGCGATCTCTTTGACACTTGCTCAAGTTCTGACAATTATCGTCGGCCCAACGATCTCTTCGCGATAAATTAATTTAAGAAATTGGATATCACAGATAATTGGTTCTGGTGTTATAAACGTATATACAATGGTGCTCCTACATCGGATTTCTTTGGGAGAAAATTAGATATTGTATATTTCCTCCGCCTCGCTTATTTTTCTCCTGATTAAATTTCCGTTGTTACAATGTTGCTTTCGCTTCGACTGTATTAGGCCTTTTGTTTCCTGTTACTGCTATAATGTAATATACAGGATGGTTTATTTCGATCGCGGTTTTAATCAGTGTGGATATTAGAACTTTTTTTCTACATACAGCTGTGCTATATTAACAAGACTGATGCGATCGAAATCTCAAAACTACACCAGTTACTATTCACGTAACATCCACTTTAACCAACCCAATAACACCGTTTGTTTCCACACGAAAGGCACACTCAACCGTCTTAACATCTCCGCTTACAATCTCCAAATCTAATAGCATTTCAGGGAAGCAATCGTTACTATTCGAGTCTTCGAGTAACAGGGCGTCATTCGATTCAGGGATCGACTAACGGCAAATTGCTTAATCGGCATCACTATGACCGTCCTGTGGCCACGTGAGGCGAGTACTAATCGCCTTATTGAGTTACACTACACCTATGCGATTACTTATGTAATTACCAGGACCTTAGGACCGCGAAGTGGTTCTTGTGTGGCGTCGACGATGCGGGTAAGCCGTGTTTGGTTCACGTGGTATTTAAGTGTTGGACGTGATGTGATTTGAACATACTGGGGTCTGATGGGATGAAATTTTAGATTGGTTATCTTGTTCTGTGCTTGGGATGCAGCGAAAGCTTATAAAGAAGGGTGTTACGCAAGGCATTTGATAGGTCTTAACATACTTCGAAAACAAATCACTACATTTTCGTCTTCCTAGATCCCACATTCGAATCATGAATTGCCAAAGAGAACGATATTCCTGTTTCTTCACATTCCCATTCACATTATTATTATTACAAACAGATTAATACAATAACATTCGTTTATCCTATATATGATCATGATAGACCTTGGAAGTGGTCCAAAATGTTAAAACATCGCTTAACTAAACCACTCTATCTTCGACGTCTCGGGAAGCATGGTCCCTGACCGGTCATTAGAAACAATTCTAGCGCTTAATCGCTTTCGTGTCACTGCTGCAGCGCTGCAAAGATTTAGGGGACAATATCAGGGAGTATTTTGTTCTTCTAAATACTCTGTAGGGACTTGCGATGGTGCAACTAAATGACCACATACGGTTACTTTTAATTGGTCTCCATAAATAATGAATATATTTTGCAATATATTTTGTTGTTTATATATTAAATATTGGAAACAAGTGGAGTTAGCATTTTATTTTAAAGAACTTCTACTGTTCTTACTACTACTACTACTGTTCTTCTGTTCACTAATCTATCCTGGGTAACTACAATAGTGACCATACGCAGTCAAGATTTGTGCAAAGATGTATGTGCGCAACCTTTGCCAAATGGTGTATTAGAAGTTTAGTACTGATTCACTCTCTAAAACTTAAACGTTACACAAAATTCACAAGAAATTTTATTTCACTTAATCCTAACAGTTTCCTACACACCAACAAACATTCTCTTTGCAAGTCAAAGTTTTCTCTGTAGCTTTCATGCATGTAGGTACACTGAAAATATCATGGCCCTGTAGCCTGTAGGTACAGCTTTGTACGTCAATACGTTCAAAGCAACCTTTGAGCCGTTGGCTAATCATGTGCGCCAGGACCCACATGCTACGTTACACTGAATGGAAGCTGACCGGTGCATTATCGATGTGGAGCTATGTATAAATACGGAGGTATGTATGTATTTTATGTATACATGTTGGAAATACATACACCCCTCTACTCGAGACTAATCTCAATAGATTCAGACAGTGGAAAGTCAAAACTATTTACCTATGTTTTCATTGTTGTAGGCCAGTGTATCACCACGCGCGGGGGCGTATGTTATATTAGTATCTCTTCAAGAAAAGATCCATCCTTATTGTGTAGTTATACCGAGTATATGTATGTAGGGATCTATTTCAAGTACCCATCCAATCGAATATAAACCGACCTCAACAATCTACTACCCTATACCCCTCTTTAAATACCACAACAAAGCCGAAATTAATAAAACCCAGAACACACGATAAACTAAACATCAAAACATAAACTATGTTTGTGCGGAACCCTGAAAGGCAGCTTCTACACTAATGGAGCCGGTCAATTACTTAAGACGGGGGAAACCGGATCATAAATCCGGGCTATCGATCAAAGTTCGGTCCGTGTCCGGCCCGGTCAAACACGTCTGGTAGGTATTGTGAGTATACGGTGGTTGGGAAAAGAAAATATCAGAATACTCAATTGTAAATAATTATTCAGTAAAACTATCTTTGAAATTACTTACATGTATTATGTATTGGCAAAAATCAAATATTTCAGCGCCCAAAAATTTTATCAAATTAAAAAACGTTTTGGTTTTTTCGATCTTGCACAGATGGCAAAAATGAGGAAGAGTATGTAATATTTTTGGCTTAAAAAAGGTATCAGAATTTTGGACCATCGCACGTAACTTTTAAATTAAGTCTAAATGGACCTTCTTATACTTATTTGTGTTCTGTACATGTGTTCTGCGGTTGATTGATTTGTTAAGTAAAAGGTTATTTGTAGGTCAGCGCGGGGCGCTGTGATATCGCTTTATCATGACCGAAAATCAAGGAAAATACGAATAAGCAATAAATAGGTAGGTATAGATCCAGCTGCCTTGATCGAAGAAAAAATCTGGTTCATTACACAGCATAAATTGCTGCAGGTTTTTTTTTCAGAAACTTAGGGAAGGAGGTATTTTTTTCTTATTTCAAAACTTATCTCTTATGTAAAAACTACTACGTCTAAATAGAATCAAAATATTTTGTCTATATTCACCCTAACATTTCCTTGACCACAATAGCGATTATAATGAACATAACTATCCCATTTTCCGATGCGAAATTAATATCAGAAATTCTTCGAATAGCGTACCTTTTCTGACCGTCGCGTCGGCCACATCTGGCGGTCTCAGACCGACTATGCCAAAAATGTTGCCCAAGACATTGCTGATACGAAACTTAGGGCAAGGGTGGGGGAAAACCATCATGTATGATGTACATAGTTTGTAGGTATATTAAAGGCTGTTGCCATATAAGATCCTTTTTATAAAAGATTTTTTTTGGACTTCAAAAGAAAATTTGTGGATCGCAGTGAATTATTCTGTCACTGAAAAATATTTTTCTCCGAAATACAAGAGTGTTCCTACATCAGTTTTACGTCTTTCTAAGGTTACTCTAACTCAGCTTTATGTGTAGCCCACAAATTGGTTACATCAAAGTTCGCTACTACCATTTTATTGGCCACTAACTACGCTTTTACTACCGTGTAACAAACCGCATAAACACTAGATTTACTGCTCCAACTATTCATCTGAAAACTTCCCAATATAATCACGACCAAAGTATTGATAACAGCAACATTAAACGCAGGTACATTCCGATTACAATAATTTACGATTTCGTACCTCAGATAGTGAGGGGCAATAAATTATTCGACGGTATAAAGTTGGTACTCCCGACTATTATTTATTTAAGGTCGTACTGCGGATAGTTTTAGCCAAGTTTCGTCACTTCCGCTCAGCTGGGAGGCAGTTGTAATTTTGTTGTTGCGACTCCTACTTCTTATTTAGTTGGAAGTTGCGGATAAACTGCGCTGTGAATACGATTGACTTGGTGGCGGACTTGTTTTGTGAGGGTATTCTGAAGAAAGAAAGTTTTTTGTTTGTTGCTCGATAAACTTCAGGATTTTTTTGTAGCTGTAGTTTGTTGTGTTGTTGGAGACATTACCTATTGATATAAAATAGTCATTTATATTTTGTTTTTTTTTGTGACTTGTAACTCGTGTACCAGTTTCGTTGTACTAAGGAAACTTCCTTATACAACCAAGACGGAAAATTGCTATACACCTTAAAGCCTTACAATAATAAAACTAAAACAGTACACACCCAACGCAACAGGGGTTTCAAAATGACAAAACAACACCCTCCCGATGAAATAACAAAGAAACAAAATACTATACAAATATTTTCGTTCCACCTATCTCAAGTTGGCAGCCCTCACCTGGCGTTCCGATCAAAACGCGAGCGATTCGAGAATCAATCGAGAGAGAAAAAACCTCTCTCGATAATATAATGGAATCGAATTATCACTGAGATGAAGACGACACGGCCATAGGGCTGTCTAAACAGACGTATCACACTGTTCTATTTTTCTTCCATTCCGTTTCGGATTAGCGGGATATTTTTTCAACTACGGATATGAGTGCGGGGCGGTACTTATCGATACTTTAGTTCCTTATTTGTAGGAGGTATTATGTTAATTTACTTATATGAACTATCATACATATTAATATAATGAAGACCATTTTTTTTTCTTTATAAGCTATGAATCTAGTGAACCGATTTGAAAAATTCTTGCACTGTTAGAATGCTACATTATTTGCGAGTAACATAGGCTATATGCTATCCCGGTACGGGTAGTAGTTCCCATGGGAGGTGGGTGGAATCGCGGAAAAACGTCTCGTCTAAATTATAATATGGTTACATCACTATAAATATAGACGTTACACTTCAATAAGTCTAAAAATACTCGAACACTAAACTACCATTCACAGTTGCAACCCTACAAAAAAGAGGGGGGTAAAAGTAGACAGGATGAAAGTCTGTAATTCCATTGTGCTCGATAACAATCGCGAGTATCGAATTGTGTGTTTGTTCATCCCTTCCCGGGTGTAACGAAGATTGTTATGGAACTTTTCTGTTAGCAACAGGTTCCATTGATGATGTTATTAATTCTTATTGAGTGTTATCTTGATCTGTTTGTTGGCTGAGCGCCGGCGACAGATGGGCGACTGTCCTGTCTATGGGGGCTGTGTTTATAGACGATGAAAATGGTGGAAAACTTAACGTTAGATTTATTGTCGTAGGCGAAATATTTGAGTATATGTTTGTTAAAATTTTCGATATTTAATTTTAAATGTAGATCGAAAAATATGTAGCTTTTTAATGGGTATTTAAAATGAGAATTGTCTTCGTCGTCTTGTCGAAATTCGTAAATGTTTTCACAATATAAATTCATACTTACATAGTAGCTTATTTCAGTTTATAGTTCGTTTAAATTCGCATTTAAAGGTATTAATATTTGCACGCAACATTTAATTGGATAACAAAAATTTACGAATGGGAAATCATTGTGGTAATACGATTACATTTTGAATTATATGACAATAATACAGCAGCTTCAATTGTATCATAAAACTTATGTTTCTCGTATACCATATAATTTCCTATATAAAGGCTGAGCGTATAATTTTATTTGCCTAGTTACAATTTATTTTGTAGATGATCCTGATCATCGGCCTAGCCTTTTCCTAACCTAATTATGTTGGGGTCGGCTTCCAGTCTAATCGGATGCAGCTGAGTACCAGTGTTTTACAAGGAGCGACTGCCTATCTGACCTCCTCAACCCAGTGACCCGGGCAACTCGATACCTCTTGGTAATTCTTATTTTATAGATGTGACTAAATTACCATTTTGTTTTTATCAATTATACAAAAAAACCCTAAATGCGAAAAAAACATAGGCGAAAAAAATTATGCGCAAAGCCGCAACAGTCGAACATATAAATTAAGGTAAAAAAAAGAACATATAAAACGCACTTACCCCGCTCAATGTTTTGATATTGTGCAAAGCGTCTTGGGCTTTCAACGCCGCTTTGCGAGTGAAAAACGTCACAAAACAGCACCCTGTAACAGAAGCGCACACGTACATAACATGACATACACATCACATACAGGGGGTTGCCTACGACACGACTTACTTCATACAAACTATGTATAAATACAAATAATTATTTCGGCATTATCTTTTAATTATGGGTCTATTATTGTAAAATTAAACTGTTGAAACTTTTCGTGTAGTTATAAAAAGTAGGTTAAATTTTTATTTTTATTTTAACTTTTCACAACTTTTTTTGTTTCTATATTGATTAAATTAAAGAAATCTACATTTTGTGTTTTTGTAGTCGATTTCAATAGTTGTTATGGACATTTTTTTTGTGTGAAAAATACATTCGACTATGAAAATTCTAGTCACTGCTTTTCTCTGAGTTTAAACAGAAATACGATAAACTTTGGGATGATCGCCGATAACTTATGTAACTTGTATGAAGTAAGGCGTGAAACAAACACAATTTTTTATTCATTAAAGCTTCTAAAAACGGACAGAAATCACTCATCGCAAGCTTAACAAACAAAATCTAGTTTATTGTACAATTTTTACAATGATATTGACAACACATTTATACAAATTAGTTTTTGCTTTAATATAATGTAGTTTATTGAAGAATTATGAACATTTGGCGTAATTCACCGACCTATGTTAACAGGCTAAGCGAGCATTTTCAATCGTAAATTCGTATTTTCAACTTCGACTCATAAATGATGTATGTAAATAAGAGGCTCTGTTTTCCTAACATTATCTATTTGTCATATCTGTACGTTTGTTCATATAATTAAATTAATAATACGCTGTATATTACCTGATAAAAGTACAACTTTGAATAAGTGGCACAGCATCTATGTCGTACCAAAATTTCCTAAACTTCTACAAACAGTATTAACAATTAGATATTAAAATTCAAATATGTACAAGTAACTACCTACCTACTTCACCTACACTTAACGAGAACATATATTTGCTGCACAATTCCGCTGCATTGTGATCGACAGGCCATTTACAGTCTAACACGAGGTTAGCGTGCCTCCAGTAACGAGTTCTGGTTATAACCAGTTAATTGTGACACGAACACTATTTACATATTAAGAGCAAAAACCATTATGGGTTTGTATGTACTCAAAATGCTTGGGAAACAGAAATATGCTGCAATTGGAAGGTTCGAGAGGTTGGTATTACAATACCATACAATGGTTTTTGCTGATTCATATAATTAAATGTGCTTTTGAAAGGCATACTTGTAGAAATTGGAAAACCTCGTGAAATGTACACAATGCGTTCGGTTATGCATATAAAAGAAAATACCGAACGGAAAAGTAATTTTATTGGACTTTTAAAAATCTAAGTTAAACTGAGTTTCTTAGCCTTTGACAGGGTTGTGAAAAATTACCTTATCTACTATCATTTTTGCGAGCTTTTCTTTAAAAAATATTGTCCAAATTAACTTCGAAACAAAATATAAAACGCCAAAAAGTATTCACAACTGAAAACAATGTACAACGAAACATTAATTACGTGACAACGTCGACAAGAGAAGAAACATAGAAAAACAATTTGAAAAAAAAAACAACATTTTTAACAACCGACGTTGCTTCAATGCAAACCTTGTCCAACGTACTGACAAAAGGAGGTAAGTACTACTGAAAAAGGGGGGTTTTCCACACAAAAGACTTTAATAATAGGACAAACAAAAATGTCAACCTGTATTATAACGTGCACGGGAACCTGACCCTATTGTTGTCTCGCAAAACAATGATACGTGAAAACAGGACAACACGATTAAAATCATGGAGTGCAAAATTACAAAATGACTAGCGGAGGTGCCATACTGGAAAATCTCCTAAGAAAGTAGCGCGTTAAAATGCGAGTGTGCGGGGGGCGCGGAACTCCATTTTCTTCGCCCTTATACGCCTTCTTATTCTTATTCTTTACTAGCTTTTGCCCGCGACTTCGTTCGCGTGGAATAGTGACTTGCAGCAGATTTATGGTTTGACCAATAGATGGCGGTATATGTCCGGAATAAATTTTATTTTTATTTTTGTATTTCTTTGTAATAAAAACTATTCTATGTCCTTTCTCAAGTTCCAGACTATGTCTGAACCAAATTTCACACAAATCAGTCCATTAGTTTAGGCGTGAAGAAAAGACAGACAGACAGAAAGACAGACAGACAGAGTTACTTTCACATTTATAATATTAGTTAGGATTGCACACTTAACAACAAATATATAAACATAATACAGACAGTTTATGTACAATGGTGAAACACCAAAAGTAGTTCACAGATGCCTCAAAGGAACCGAACGCCTCGTTATTTAACTAGTCACTGATTATTTTGGTCATGCCCACCGTACGAATTTGTCCTAGAAGAAGGCGCCTGACCTGCATTATGGCATCTCCACTAATCTTTCGTTACTCCGTGCTTAAAAACACATATTGGTGAGCGAATATTTTTCATCATTCATTGTTTTTATTTGCTTCACATTTGGAGGGATGAAAGGCACTTAACGTATGTAAATAATGTGATTTTATATTGTTTGAATAAATATGATATGTGTGTGGGTCATATAACTTTTTCAGGATTAATATGGGCTTAGGATGAGCTTCAGAGATTGATTTTCTGTCATTTAAATTCGGGACTTTCAATTGCGCTGTGGATTGAACATTTTATTCATAAGCCTTTTTACTTGGGGCTTAGATGTCATATAAATCTTATTTTCTACCACAAACGAGCTTATTGCATTGCAACTCGAGATGTCATATGAAAAGGCTTGAAAAGAAATCTTTTTTTGGTTTGTACGCTATTTTAAAAGTAGTAACTGGCTGGAGATTGTTGAAAGAATGTAAGTAACTTATAATCAAATATATTTACATAGCTGACATTCAAGAATATCATTTCTCGAGCCTGAAACTTTTGTTTCGCTAAAATTCAGCAAAGTGTCGACCAATCTCAAATTACATAATTAAGATCGACAGTTGTTAAGTTTCATAATTAAGAAAGTACAAAAGGAAAGTTTACGATTTAAAATACAGACGATTTCAGACAAAACTTTACAATTCAAAATAGTTGATAATGTTGAGACGAGTTTCAAATTCATATATTTTTTTATCACTGTATAATATAATAGGTCTTATCTTTAGGTGCTGCTAATGTTCCTTTATAAAAAAAAAACTTTTCGCGCACACACAGCGCCATCTATGTATAGGTAGATTCAAACTAAGTATAAGTGTGCACTATAGGAACTAGACTAAATATACACAAATGAATATTTTTTTCTTAATGCAAAATTGCCACATCACATCGTTAATTCGAACAAAAATAGTGCAGTTTTATTCAATGAACAATGTTAACTCCAATTGCCTTCAGGGTATGAACAGAGTAAAATTAATTGATTACTTCAGTCCACAGTTATATCCTCTAACATTTGAACTTCGAGGAACAGCTTTTAATCTAAACATAACTCCATCGATATTGAATAACGATGGTTAGATTAAAGGTTCCTTTGCTGCACAATTTCCAATGGCCAGTTAAAATTATCAATTTCTATGGACCTGCAATAAAATTAACAAGGTCTGTCTATTTAGAACGATATTCAGTTAAATAAGCCTGACTAAGCTTCAAATTTTAAAATACACATTTTTTTTCAATCAGACAAGATAATTTTCATATTTTTTTACCAATGACGACTGCGATCAAATTAGGGGACACGTCTATAAGTTTAATACCCATACATTCCTGAAAAACAAAACGCTTGTTCTACCAGTCACTTTTACATAATTCTATTTTGTATCCTATGAAGGTAGAAATACGGTATAATTTTGTAAATATCAAAATATCAGGCTATAAAACAGTTGTTATCAACATCTTTGCTCGCTCATCAAATAACGAATGATTTAAATAATATTTTGTAAACGAGAGGACGCTGAATTTTATTGTGTCCGCGTTTGGAATTCCAAATTGTATTGTTAAGCATTATTACCATTGCAATAGGTTGGAATTTTACATTGTTTTATAAATGTTATAGCGATCGTGAGTTCTGCGACGGGAGGAGGAACTTGGTTTCTGTTTGATAGTGTCATTTTTGTCATGTTACAGGCCCCAAATTAATTGGAAAAACGGCAGGAAGAAGACAAGTTTACTTACAATAATTAATTGTTGAAATTTTGATGTAGGCTAGTGATGCGTCCGTCTAAAGACAAATATCCGTCGATAGCAACTGTATTGAAACGGAACTGAACGATCTTCGGCCGCACGCAATAGTCGTGTGAGATAGAATAGGCCGTAGCCTAAACGAATAAGAATGCAGAAAGAAATCCGACAGCTGGCGCCGATCTACCAGTGCTTATATCCAATCTGGTAACAATTACATAAAGCAAGCAGATTAAAGCAACGTGAAGCAAATGTAATTGTTACAGAATAAACCAGCATAGATAAGCACTGGAAAACCCGCACCAAAATTTATTCTGTAGGTATACGAACCTTTTAATGTGACCAGGAATTTAAGTCTAGGACTTATTTCCCTGTGGTAATTGACTTCCTAAACAAACCGATTGTTTCCTACTTCAAAATAAACGACATCTAAATAAATAAATAATAATACAAAAAGCACATTCAGAACAAACCTTTGCTGGCTCCAGTGATCTTGTCCCGCAGCACGTTGATCTGGTGCACCCTGCCGAACTCCTCGAACATCTGACGCAGGTCGTTCTCGTCCATGCTGCGGGGCACCTGCCCTACGAACATCTGGAAATTGTTTAAATAAAAGTATTATTAAAGGGTAAAGGTCTTTAAGACTTTAGAGTACCTATTTACTGACGTTAACTTCTTTCTTGAGCATTTTTGTTTAAAAATCGGTCCAAAGATTTTTGAAACTTCTTAACATTTCAATTATGTGTCTTATTGTTTATTTTGGTGCCTACTGTAGGTACTCAATAGAAAGTTTTATATATAAAAAAAATTAAACCGATAGGATGAGGGACTATATTATTATTTGAAGCTAAACATAGTAGTAACCCAAAGTAAATAATTTATTAGAACAGGCTAACTAAGTTACATATACCGTTCAACAAGTGCTTAAATGACTGAAGTCTTCAAACCAACCTCAATAGACAACCAATCAAGAGCTAGATAAGGCCACAAAAAGCGCCCAGCACTCATCAGGCAATTACAGCAGCAATAACAACACAAGCAAAATTCCAAATTAATGGGGACAATTAATAAGTCATGCTTGGCAAACCCTGGGCATAAAAGCAATCACGGGGACATAATTGGTAAAGGGGCGTTCCCACCACCTACCGGAGCCGTCCACACGGAACATTTTTAATTACGTAGTGCCATCACTTCATTTGCAAATTTCAAACTTCATTTTCTTTGGAGCGGAATGAATTGAACGCGACTGCGAAGTGCGTTTTGTGTTCTGTTCGTGAATGACTTGGAAGTGCACCTTGCGTTTGACGGTTTTGTGATGGCATTGTTAATTTTCTTGTTGGTTCTTGGAAAATTTTATTGGTGGAATTGAAAGGAATTGTAATAATAAAAGGCTTTTTCTTTTTCAAGTAGGATTGTTCCGAAGGTTTCTTAGTAATAATAAAAGGCTTTTCAAGGCAAGTTTTGAAGATAAAAAGATGCATGGGTTCGATTGTATCATGGAATGAAATAGGTAACAGATAATAATTTATCTAACTTTACTGTTATATCTGTCAACAAAACTGCGTTATGGATACAGTTTTCATGTGCAATTTTTTATTTTAACCCTATACCGTAAATTCGATATTAGCCACTACAAAATTTAATTTAAATAAGCTCAGAAATTACAAAATCAAAATTTTCCAATCATCTTAATGCAACATTCGCGTTCCCATGAACGATTACGGTTATCATAACCCGACCAAGTTATGTGGGTTACTTAAAGAGGTCATTGACGTGAAGTATGCACGAAAACCTCAGATTCATTTTGGGGATTAAATTATTTTCAAAATAAAAAATAAACGGATTTTGTTTACATAAGGGTTGATAAAAAGCCCTTCTGTTTTAATTAAGCTTCATTTTTTATTAGCTTTAAGGAAACATTCATTAATTAATTGGCTGTGTATCTACTGTTTTCCTTTTTAATTAATTATGTTTTCATTTTATTTTTCTTGATTTTTCAATAATGCCGGATTATTAATTATACCCCTGAATGGGAAAGTAAGAGGGTGAAGACAGTGTATGAGCATGCAACGGTTATCAAGCTTCAGGAAGCGATTTCAGGCTTCATACGTTCTCTTTTCCTAAGTAATGTTTTTTTTATCGTTAGTTAGATGACGAAAATGTACGAATGTGTGAAATTCTTATGAATACCTTACACCCTATACTCGATATATCAATTCAAACAGGTAAGCTCTCTAAAATATGATATGAAAATTTTGAATCAATCACCTTATAATATACCTTATTGATAAAACAATAGAACTCAAATTACCTTGATATAGTCAGGGTCAGGCATTTCAGGCTTCTCATCGTTGTTGTTGTTGTTTATACTGGTGCTGTTGTTATTGTTGATGTTCATGTTCATCCCACTGTAACAACGGGAAACAACTGTTTAGATATTAGGTGAATGTGTTCGTAGGAATACTCTGTCTTGTTGGTATCAAGTTAGGTGAAAGTTTGTAGGGGAAAATCGTAGTGGTCAATGTGAATCTAGTCATACTATTTTGAGAAGGGACATTAAACAAATTTTGTACATACACAATCGCTATAAAATATGTTTCGAGTATGTTCCTCTGGAACTTCTTGGAACCGTGCAACTAGTGTGACGTTTCATAGGAGCCTGCAAAGGCCTATTTGAAATAAAAACATTTGCCTTTGACTTTGAAGGCGCTAATCTCCGGAGCTACTAGACCGATATGAAAAATCTTTCAGAATTAAATGGCTAGTGCATAGTGCAAGATAATTATTATCCAGGTGCAGATACAGCAAAGCAGTTTCAGCGGGTGAAACCGCTGGCAGAAGCTAGCTCTAGTAAGTTAGTTACATCTACAATATCCTATCGAGGAACAGTAAAAACTAATTAATAATTTTGGGTACAAGAAAAATACATGGTAATAAAGATACATATCATATACAACCAATTACGTCTATCTACATCTAATAACTAATTTAGATACAAATATAATACTTTGAAAATTCAAAATAAACATCAATTTCGCATCAAACAAAATTTGTTGAAATAATTGACATTCTAAAAGGTTTTCGAAAAAGCTTTTAGCAAACATAGTTCAAAATATTGAGATGGAGTTAGGACGAAAAATAAACAAAATATTCAGTATCTGTTACTTTGGAATATCAAAATGTTAATGTCGGGTTGCTTTGTAAATTCTTCTAGCGTGGGACAAGAATCTCTTTAAGAAAAATATTGGTAATATCACATATAATAGTGTAATATTAAGAGCCCAGTTAAAACAATTTCTAAATACGTAAATACTAGCCACAACATGAAAAACATTAGTATGTTGACTTGCAATTATTTTAACTATGATCTAAAATAGTAAGTGGAGTTGTAAAATTAAAAGATATAAGACATAGTCATTGTAATTTCTATACCTAATCATAAACCTATAAATACATTTGAATTCATTGATGTTGAGAATGTTATAACATTAATATAAACCTAGGAAATGCAAACATTGTTATCGTTGCTACATATATATGAGTAAAATAGAATGCCTATATTATTTAATTCATACTTTTTATAGGTTATAGACAACGACATTAGAATGCAACCGTAGATTGCTTCATCAGCATGATAACTAATGAGCGCACATTATTATCAACATAACGCCTTGAAATGAGGTTATAACTTAAACAAGGCATCATCAACCTTTTTACTTATCTTTGCTCACACAACATTTCAAAACAAGAACGAAACGTACTCCTGTTAGTGACAGCTATAGGCAAATCAGAAAAGGAACGCAAATTAAAAATAGTTTTAAATAAAAAAAAAGGTTATATACCTATACCGAGCCATTCTAGAGTATCCATAATACACTTCTCGCGTGTGTGCTAGGCACTTGTCGGCGCCGTTATCTCTGATAAGGCCGAACATCGCTCGATTACACCACCTTATCACTTATCACTTATCGCAGTCGATCAACCAGCCACTCGGAGCGAACTAACGTTATGACGTTTGGTTACAATGCGAGGTACTGGCCGCTTATATTTTGTTCGGATACCCTATGATGAGTGATATTTTTATGTTCGAAGAAATATTTGGATTCCGAATACCTGCAATTCTTTTGATAATAGTAACTAGTTGTCATTATGCTGCCTACATTGCTGGGCATGAATTCTTACTAATATTACGTATGCGAAAGTAACTCGCGTGTATATCTGTTTATCGCACTGTCATACCCAAATTACTGAGACCTAAATGAAATTTGGTAAACTGATAGTCTAGTATCTTAGATAGGTGGTAGGCTATTTTTTATGTGGATGCGGGACGTAGATTTCTTGAAACGAAGGGAACAATAGTTAGTGTGTAATCAGGTAGTATTTACCTACAAAGTAAATATGTGAGTACCCGTTACAATTTATGAAAACCATATTTTTATCAATATACACTACGTAGTTCCAAACGACCGACTATATTAAACCTCCTACTTATTAGAAAAACAAACTTAACCCCCCAGCTGCCTTTTTACATCAAATGCATTTAACCCTATCCCGGGGCATTTAACCCTGTCATGATATCATTATCCCGTCAGACTAACGTACGTTATCTAACCGTAATCTATCGATCGGTGCGATAATACGGGGGTATTACCTGCAGAATGAGGGTTAGATATATAGTATCAATATGTTTTATCATCTGCCTCCCTCACCACTTATTGTTACAGCAAAAATACATACGTTTTATCAAAGTGTTTTGGTGTTTAATATTAGTAAACTGTGATAATGTGTGTGGTATATCGGTTTCTAATGACTAAAGGTGGTAATTTTTTTCGTATCGAATATATTTAAGTCGCTAAACGATTATTCTAATTGTATGAAATAATGCATAGATATGACACTATCTCATTTGTCCATTATGTTATTGGCAAAATAACCAGCAATTATTATTCTGGAAAACTTGTGATTCTGTCTCCCTTGTAAGATCATTACTGTCAACCTGTATCATATTAATCCAATGTCAAACATATACCTATGTCTTTATTAGTTAAGGGCGTTTAAACACCACGCCACCGCGGCATCCCTTCACTTGACCTCTTAGATTTTCTATGAATAGAACTTTACACAATCAGCATCTGTTACCATCAAAAGTATGAGTTTAGTTGCAAAGACGCCGTTGCAGCATAATATATAAACACCCTCCCAATCATCAGGCCGTCTTATCCAACTCCAGTTTTCAACCTTTCACAATTCGTCACACCTAGCCCAAGGCAATACGTGATTGATATACAAAACATACTGACAGTCGTCACCCCAACATATCACCATGGTATACAATATGTGACCAAAGTTATTGTTATGCCGCAAACGTGAACCATGGGATACACACCCCATGGCGTATGGGTGACGAGTGGGCACGTTTAACTTAATCTGCGGGATTTGTCTTGATGATACAAGTTTTGTGAATATGTTGGTGGTTTGTCGCGGTTTTATTTGTATGTTTGAGAAGATTTTAGTAACCTAGAGCAATATTTGAACACCTTTCACACGGTCGGTTAGCCTCACGGTAAACTATTTATTAGCTTGTGTTATGGGTTCTAACACAACTGATAATCGAAATATAGCTATAACAAAGATGTTAATAAATAGATACATATTCTAACACCCAGACCACAGACAACACACATCTCATCACACAAACTTTGACCGTACCGGGAATCGAACCCAGGGTCATTAGTTCCGCAGTCCGTTATACATATTGACCATTGCGCTAAAGAGGTTGTCAAATCTTTTTAAGCAAAACATTTATAGTGTATCGGCTCAACCCTTTCACAAACTGAAATTTCCCACGTGAGAAACGCGTGCTATTGAAAAGCAGCTTGATAAAGATTAAAAAAGAATCTCACAACAAACCTATGATATATGATAGATAAATGGCCGAGTTCAAAAATCTTTCTCACCATAGCAAAAACAATTTGATCAAAATATCTAAAATCTGGGGCAAACGTCTAAGGTATATGACTAACTACTGAGCAGCCATTTAAACAAATGCTCAGATAACATCATGTACATACACAACACATATGCATGTGTTGTTTGTTTGCATATGTGTGTGTACGTTGGCTATCACAAAATATCATTGAAGAATGATATCGTAATATGTTATAGGCGACTGTTCAGATTTCCGATAAAATTGCTTTCGATGACAAATTGTTGAGAACTTCTCTTCCTATTTTCTCTGGTCTGTGAAAAGTTACCAGCTGGATTGCATGTTCAAATACATCAGAATTTAGCATCGGGAAATCCTACCTACTTATTCCACAATATAAGCAAACTACTATTTTAACATCTGTAGCAGCTACTGTGAAATATGCCATTTTCCAAATAGCTTAATCTGAAAACAGGTTTACTGATAACAAAAACTCTAAAATTCAAAGGTTTGCATTCGTAATAAACGTTAACTTATCGAACCGAAAGAACTACAAAAAGAGTGTTAAACAGCAATTGCTAGACAGCCTAAAAAGGTATGCATGAAACATTTTTTTGGCCAAAAATCTAGAGCATGTTTATGTCCATAAAAAAGTTATCTAGTTGACCACACAAAGCAATCTATAAGACTAGTCTAACAGCTCTGAAAACCCACAGACAAAAGGCTTAAGTGGTTCCCAATGAAACCTAAAACTCACGATATCTCCACAAAAGAAAACCCGACCTTCACAAGTCTAGAAATAACATAATAACACTAAGCCCAAAAACGGGTAACCCAATCGAATATTACTAGATGCTCACTTACGCTAAGCCCAGTCAATTGGCCAAAGGAAAAAGGTCGGCCAAAGGAGACCGTCTATTTCTGAACAAAAGTGATGTCACTGTGTTTGCATAACTTATAGATTACAGTTTCGGACGAAAAGTTCAGGATTTTGACGTCATTGATGACGTCAATAGGTTTATGGTTTGTAAACAGATTTTCATAAACATGATGGGTTTATAAAAGTAGGACACACATTTATCAGAGTCGAACGCACTAACTTCAGAATAGGAACATGACATTTTTTTCCGAATTCATGAAAAAGGAGGTTTTTAGTTTGATCTCTTTGTATGTACATAATTATGTATGTTTGTGTGCGATTATCTCACGTTAGGCTGAACCGGTTCTGACATTTTTCAGACTTAGAAGGTTTTAGGTAAATTATTTAAGTAGGTTTTATTCTTTTGCAAAAAGTATTTTTGAAACGGATTTTTTTGGCGCATTCGTTTCGGATAAATGTTCTCTTTGAGTTCGTGTATGTTCATGTATGTTGTGGGTTCACGTATGAAGTGATTAAGATAATATCTTAGATGCAACAAGGCATAATGAATAAGCCTACTTGACGCAACTAATGAGATACACCTGATTAGCTTGTTTGTATCTAAGGTACTTTACTTAGGATTATTATCTGCTGTAATCAGTTGCAACAGCATGTGGCCTGTTTTTGAGAACTATGTTTGTAGGTAGTTAATTTAGGCCATGAAATACCGGCAGACAAACTTGTACCTTTACATACTTGTTAGGGAGCAAGAAGTATTTATCTGCTAGAATTATTGCATAACAATCATCATCTCAAATAAAAGATGTTCGTCCATACAGACAGACAATGTAAACTCCGCGACTTAAAAAAGAACTTTAGTTTAACTATAGAACCTAATTTTAATGGATCACAAACCAACAAGTTGCAAGCTGTTGAAACAACAAAGGATGAGACGAAATATTACAAAGAATTAGTAACAATTGTGAATAATGATCCGCCTGACTCATATGAGTAACGAAAACAGAAGGAGAGAATCACAAGCACGTGGAGATAGATAATAATATATAGAAATAGAAAAAGGTACAATATTATGAACTAAACAAACAAACAGACTAAGAGAAAATATTGTATTTACAATACTGCATAAAGTTTATTAGAGATAGTCGTGAGATGACAGCAGATACCTAGATGAGAATGGACAGAGAAAACATGGTGCGTTGACCCCAAATAAACTTGGGATAACAAGGATGATAAGTAATTAAGTTAAACTGCAGTTGCAGTTTTACTTATTATATTATTCCAGTTGCGTTGATACCAATTTCGGAAACTCTATGAGGACATCTATTTCTTACAGTATAGGATCGTACGGATATACTTCGTCCTTCTTCAGTACAAATTAATCGCTTTCATCACTGTATTAATAATTATCGCATAAATGCCACTAAGTTTCGCAAACCACTAAAATAGTAATAAAACTTTGTGTGTATCCAAAGATCCATCGATTCATCAAAACTGTCTGAATGCTTGCCAAAATCTAACTCAAGAGCAAAGTTTGTAATACTTGGCGAAATCAAAACTTTCCTGCGAGGTAAGCAATATAAATGAGATACAAACTTATTGGTAATGTACCACATTTAGAACGGTAATTGGAAGATTTGCAAAAGAAACAAGGACTACTTGTAAAAAATGGAATGAATGGCTTGAAACTTTTAAAATACTGACTGTCCCATTGTATAGGGGTTTTAAATTTTATCAATGTTATGTCCTAGTGTAGTTGCCTTTCCACATGATGTCTAGGATTTGAAAAAGTCTAATTCTAAGGTTAGTAAAGCTGTGAGCAGTTTTCAAAAACTCTGGATCTTCACAATGTGTAGTTATGACTGAAAGAAGACCACTTTTAAGGCAATGAAACAAATAAAGCCAATGGACCATAGCTGTTAACAGTATCAACAAAATGTTTGCCATGTGGATGTATCTTCTGATTTTTCAAAATTTAGGCAGTCCGCAACCCGAAAATGGGGTTGATTGGGGTTTAATATATTTTAGATATACACATTTGAGTGAAAAAGTAATGAACGAGGTTATAGCAGAAGGTTATTGTAATGCAGCTGATTGCGATCTTTCATAAAATCTTTCAACCTCCTTGGTTTATTGTATTAAATATTTATGGTAAGTGGTTCTACAACATCAAATCATTTACGTCCACTATACAGTAAATAGGTTGCATTGTTTTTACATCAGGCAACCTTTCATCATTATCAAAACCACGTGCTATTATAATATTGTGATTAACATGAGGAATATTGTATGCCACTTTATCTTTTTTTTCTGCATCTACTTGTTGGTTACCATCACATTTAACACTATCCATGCTATTAGATTCTGACATGCCTGTGGGTTTTAATTTGTATGTAAGATTCATATTTCTAGACAAATTTGAATATCAAGATGATGACATTGCAACATCACTTGAAATACATTAAAATTTTGATCTGAATCTTAGCAGAAAACACAGTTACTTCAAATTGATGGTGGAAAGCAATGAAAGAAAGCATGTACCGGTAAATAGATAGGTTAAGAAGGTAAAGTATAATAAATTACCTGGTAGCCATTGCAATACAGCAGATATTAAGTAGAGAGTACAAGATGTAACTATATCACTTAAAGTAGTAATAGCTGAAGATAAGAAAGGCTTAAAACCAAACTATGAAGGATCGGACGATCATATTGATGCAGAAACCGACATACTAACCTTATCTCTGAAGTGTATTGTCTTATAGTGTACTGAAGGAATATTACTACTGATATCAACACACTTTACGATACTGTAATACTGAAGTTATTATATTGCAATACACTATTAATGCAAGAAGATACTTGTCTTATTTTGCTTCCTGGCAAAATTAACCTTTCTTTGTCACTATCATTGAAATGGAACGAGACAGCTACAGTCTATTTTGCAACACATTAGGTGATGAGAATTAGATAATTTTATGTGAGAGTTATATCAACGATAATCGTAACCCTGTAAAGACACTAGAAAACTGACACATCCTAGAAAAGTCATCATGATTGGAAGGATTTGAAGGATACGCTATTCGAAATAGAAAACTTATGTCTAAGACTTACTTCGGTTTGGTGTAGGGCGACGATGGTGACGTCTTGTGGTTCTTGTTCGGCTGCGTATGTCGATTCGCATTTGAGTCTAGGCCGCCGCCCGGGGATATTTTGCCGGCGAGTGCGTTCAGTGTATGCAACATTGCGGGCGGCGGCCGCTTAAATCCAAGCGACCTGGTCACAGTGATGAGTCCACCACGTTTGTCGAGGCGGTGCTGCTTGGGGGCCACGGCGCCTTATCTCCTGATAAGAGGCGCGGGGGCACCGACGCCCCCCGCCTCATCTCCACCTGACAGTCTCACACACACTCACGCGCAACGTTAATGTTTGCACTTCTACTCGATATGGGTCAGCGTCCTGTCCGAGTTATACATGTTTTCGGCATTTTTTCATTACTTGTTTTGCAATGTTTTTTGGTTTTTGTTTTTGTTTTGCACTGGTTTTGTTGTTTTGTACACGTTTCACTTTAGTTTTGATTCACTTGGCTGTTGGATTTGAAAAAGAATTTGTAATGTAGTTGTTGCGATGTTTTGTTCTTACAAATCAGGTGGGATTTCATTGGCTTAAGTTACACAAGAGATATTATGAGAGAATTAAGTAGAAAGAAGCTAGTGGATTTTCCAGATTTTTCCTTTCAAACAGCGCCTACTTAGAAAATCTAGACCAAATTTTTTCAATAAAAAAAGTAGACAATAAATAAACGTTTACAATAGGCCTAATACAATATAATCGCACTTAATAACACAGATTTTGTATCAAACAATATCTGTGTCTCGTGGATTACTGAAAAAAATATGGCTTCTAAGGTGTCAGATTTACAAACGCCTGAACGAAAACTCGGAGCAAAGAGAAACACATCCGCGCAAAGTAATGAAATATGTGACCGCAGGCGGTTCCAGACAAATCTTTTCTTATTATTTTTTGCTAGGATAAATAAAAATGTCATCAGCTAAGCATTTGGATTAAGCTTGTGTTTTCTCGTGTTTTGGCTTATCTACGTTAAACTTTGTGTCATATATTTGGTCAATCATATATTTGGTCTAGTTTGTCTTTTTATGATTTGTTGTGCCTAAATATTATAATTGTGCCCTAAATAATCTATTTGACGTTTTGTTTTATGGGTGTAAAGAAAGGTATAAATAAATAAAAAAAAGAATCGGGAGATTCATTTGTGAAATTTCTTTCACGAAAGAATTTCTAACGATCATTTAAAACCAATGTCATAAACAAGCTTCCTTCCTCAATAAAAGTACCAACAGAATCAGAATAGCATATTGTTGACCCACAAAACACTAGGGTCTGCACTGGCTTGTCAATTGGACGAGTCCCTCGGGCTCTCGAGTCGACTGAATTGAGACAGTATACCACCTACACTGTGTCAACTAATTAACTATTAGGGTCGCTGTTCACTTGGTTACTGGGCTATCATAACATTAGCGACGTAGTGTTGTATTGTCTTCTATAACTACGGGTTATGATATTATAGGGTATAGGAGAAGTAAAAGTAAGATTTAATAAAGGTTGTTGTGCTATTTATACGTCCTATTTTATAAAGCTGAAGTTTGTTTGCTTGAAGGCGTTAATCTCAGAAACCACTGAGCAGACAAAAAAGACACTTCAATCAGTATATAATACTGATGCATATACATATCAAGAAAGGTAAGCTATTCTTAATCTTGGAGCGTGGAGTAGTTCACACTGGTAGAAGCTGGTTTTAATATTATGTGAAAATATTTTTCAACACGGTTTTTCATGTTGTTAGTAACATTCTAATCTAGTTCCTACCAAACCTTAAGAAAACGCAATCAGTATAAACTTATCGAACGCCATATAAAAGCATAATCAAGCCATTACGAGTCGCCGGGCGTGAGGGCATGATCACACGTGCGGGTTTGCGGGAAAAAACCCGGGTACCCGGGCCAGAGTCACCCAAATAAAATTAACTGAAACACAAATTGGTGTGTGTGAGATCCAATTTGGGTAAAACGTTGTCCATCTGTCTAAATTAGGCTTAATTACTGGGCTTTGGTATTATGATCGGGATTGTACGGTGCGGAAGTTGCGGCCAATTTGTAAACGGGCGTATTTCGTTTTTGCAAGCGTGGTGGGGCAAAGAAAAATAATGGGCATGTATTATGAGAACTGGAAATGACATTCAATAAAGTGTTGAAGGCTTATGTATTGTGAAAGTTAAAAAGATGGATTTTGACTAACGAGTCTGATTTGTTGAAAAGCTCGTGAATTTGAAACCATCATACGGTTTTTTTCTCTTGAAGTAATTGCGAGGCTACGTGCGGCAGGTCTATGCGAGGCCCTATGTCCTTCGTGAAAAGTATGTGTTGCAAAAGTAGGTCTAGTCTTTTGATTAAGCTAAATGTCTACACTAAAATTGAAATGTATACCTATCATAAAATAACGACGTCCACGCGATTTATTTCCGAAGCTTTCAGAGTTCGATAAGACATTGAAAAGTAAACAGACTAATTCCTAATCTAACATAATCTAACATAAAAAGAAAGCTATCGAAAAACACCCATACATTTTTGCGTTTATATCCATGAACAAGTTTCTCATACACAAAACCCAACATAATAGTTATCACCCCATAACCCTGAAAAACATCGATATATTTAGTTCACAAGGCGAAGGCTTTCCGCCAACAAAGACGATCTCATACTGAAATCAGTTACGTAAACATCCAAAGCACACTTTATGAGTACTTTCACGAGCACAGTCACAGCACAATAACAGCTTCTAAATACAACAGTAAAATGATTTTTTATGTTTATTTTTATTAGCGTTTAAGCTGCGATGTTCGTAAACGGGTATTTCTGGGACGATTGTTTTAGATACGATTTATTGGTTGTAGGCTTTTGTGTTTTTAGGAATAGCTTTGGAACGCCTGTATTTATAGCTTTGTGACAAATCTAAAAATAAATCGTTTAGGTTAACTTCAGAAAGTCGCTGAAAAGAAGAAAGAAATACATGAATTTTTAAAAGCGTTTGTCGCTAACAGAATAAGCAAGGCCAAGAAACTCATCGTAAGAATAACAAATGTAACTCCGACATCCAATATCGAATCAGCTTAAAGAACAAACACCCTTCGGGAGAAAAGGCGAAAAACCAAACGAAATCATATTACCATTAATAAAAAAAGTATCCAAACGTTCTAATACAAACCCTTGGAATTTATCCGAGACATTAATGTGCCATTTTTGTCGGTAACATTCGCATAACGCGGCCGGCTTTAGATTTGTTCCGCTCCGGACCCTAATATTAATTCCATTATCATAATTCCACTCTTAATACTTTCCACAGAGGGTGGTGAGCCAAAATCTTCATGTTTTTGTTTCCGTGCCAAATATTTATTTGTTTATGTTGTGCGATTGTTTAGTTGCAGAAGTACTAGGTGGTGTGAGGAACATCTCAATTTAATAGTAGCTTGAGTTTGAGGTATCTGAATAAAACTTAATTTTATACTTATTTAATTCTATAGATTAAGCATCAATTAACAAGACTATACCGTCCTTGGCTTTTCTGATAAGATTTGTTAATTAATTGTACAAGATGCTTGCTACGAAGGTACCTACATTTTTATTTGTGATACATTTTAGTGAAGTTTCCAATATAATGAAAATATAGCTCACTCCATTTTGTTGTTAATTTTTAAAATAGTTCAGTAGTGAACCTTCTGTATCATAATTTCTATCGTCCTTTCCGTATTCATTACGCCTTTAATTCCGCGAAAGATGTCGAGGACGGCTTGTTGGTTCAGAGTTTTTGCGAAACAATTGTAATAGTGTCTGATGGGGATGCCAAATTGTGGCTATAAGTGGTGTGTGTATTTGTTTGTGACAAATTCTCGAATTTGTGACGAGTTCTTGCTTTTGTGACGAATTCTCGCATTTGTGACGAATTCTCGTGGTATGAATAAGATTGGTAGTCATTTGTTTTAGTTGTTTACATCTCTTTTGTGTGTGTCATTGTGAAATGAGGTAGGTTTCAAGACTTAATTTTAATATTTTTGTTAGTACAGTTAAATGCGTGAGAATTTTATTGTCTTACTTAAATGGTTGTTTATATATTCAGTTGTTGACTCCTGAACTTTAGATGGTACATACATGACATTGTTGGCTACCTTTTGCCTTCCTAAAAATATGAAAGATATACCAACCACTTATCATCCTCCGAGCCTTTTGCCCAAACTATGTTGGGGTCGGCTTCCAGTCTAACCGGATGTAGCTGAGTACCAGTGCTTTACAAGGAGCGACTGTCCTATCTGACCCCCTTAACCCAGTTACCCGGGCAACCCAATACCCCTGGTTAGACTGGCGTCAGACTTACTGGCTTCTGACTACCCGTAACGACTGCCAAGGATTAATTAATAATTAATAAATAGTAATTGGTTAAGTGGTATACCAATCACTTAAATAATGAAAACCAAAAAAGACCAGATGTCTCTAATACCTGGCTCTTTCGGAAAAGCATACAAAACAAGTTTAGAATATCGATCGCAAAACAGTAGGATGAGAATCCCTTGACATTTTTCTCTATCACGGTACATATTTGCTGTAAAGTTTTGCTCAGAACCTATTCTACATACTTATCGAAGTCTGGGGAGATATTAATCCTGTGGAAGCGATCAATGGAGACTTGGAACTTATACAGGCTTGCTACCTTTTTGTGCTTCAAAATAAGAGGCAAATATAAACGATAATTTGTGTTAAAATATATACCTGTAGGTACTTTATTTTACTAATGAGTTTATAAATGCAAGTTGGCAGGCTATGTATGTTAAGTTGTATCAGCTCACTCATCAACTGTCTAGCCTGCTCCAAACTATGCTGAGATAGGCTTCCAGTCTAATCGGTTTCATATGGAAAACAAATTGGCAAATAAAGAAAAATAAAAAAAAATATGGTGTCATATTCTGATACTACATGCAGCTGTATAAATACTCTTCAGGATTGATTTATACAGTCCATACACTGGAATTAATAATGAGAAATTATAAAAGAGAGAAATAATTGTAAAGGTCGTATACAATATACAATACCTCACATCACAAACAGCTTAACAAAATCAACAAATCGATTACCCTCGATCCCAAAACAGTAAATATTAATAAAACTAACAGATAATACGGAATAGTAAACATTGCCGATTGATTAAATTAAGGCAACTGTATTCATTATGATTTCATCAAAAGACCGTTGCATAACCATTAAGGTCTTGACTCACATGGACGGCATGGCATATCACAGCTTTAACTCAGCGATTAACTTGTCATTTGACCCTTAAATCGTATCTATACTAATATGTAATTAAGAGGAAACTTTTTTTTATGTATTTTTATTTATACCTTAAGGGCTACAGAACTACTGAACTGATCTGAAAAATTCTTTCACAGTTACGAAGCTACACTATCTACGCTGAGCGTGGCCTAAGTTTTATCCGAGAACGGGCAGTAGTTCCTGCAGGACGCGGATGAAATCACGTGAAACAGCTAGTTTTATATAAAACGTTTTAAATCCTCAAAATAAAAAAGCCAACGGCGGGATGACATCCAGCTTGCTTCCTAATAACAGCTTTCCGTACTGTCGTTTCGATCATGTGTGCCACGACCTTTAATTATGATTTCATCAAACGACCGTTGCATAGTCATTAGTAATTAATTAATTGTTGCGTTTTACGGTTCATTAGAGAATGTTTCAGTGTGTTAGAAACTTGTGTGTTGCTAGTTTTTGATGTTCCGATTCGGTTTCTGCTAATTAGTGGTTATTCGGTTAATTGATTAACTCGATGAAGTGAGATTTATTGAATAAATTAAATTATGTTTAGATAATATCATTGCACTTATGATTGAATTTTATATTATTGAATCAAAATAGGTAAACTGAGCCTTCTGCTTGGCTGTTTGTGTTTGTTCTTATCGTATCTTTTGTACCAAATACATAGTGTCCACCGCATAGGTATAATCATGCAGCTTATCTCAAAAGTACAATAACAGCCAAGTTTTTTTTTCTAATAAAACGGACTGTAATATTAAATTTTAATTACAAAAAAATCATCAAAAGATCTTTCAAACACATTTTTTTAGTTACAGTACCCCAAAAAGCTTAGCATTCTATTATGAAACATTCAATACGGGACCGTAGCGAATTATCCGCAGTGCCTATTACGTGAACGTAAATTGGGGTTTTTTTTTATTGAGCACGCTAAATCGACAACGTCACGAAGGGGCTGGGCAGAACCGTAGGCAGAGGGGCGAAATATTAGCCCCGCGGTTATGGTGGCCACCCCTTGCTGTTATGGGGACATAAATTAGAAGAAATATGAAAAGAATTTTTAAAGGTAGGTTTCAGTTTGGGTGTAGAAGAATTTAGAGGTTGTGTTTTTAGGTATCTATTTATGTAAGAAGTGTTAGTGGTGTTTGCGTTTAATATCATTACATGCGCTAACTATTATTTTAGGTGACAGCAAAATTAAGTGTCAGATATAATTTAACACATCAGTTATTTAAGAGATTAATTTCTGATTTTCAGATTTGATAAGTCTCTTTTAGGATTAATAATGAAGAAAGGCTCTTGATGCAAAGCACTTCTAGTTGAAAGAACTATTTATCTAAAATACCATTAAAACTTGAACTAAAATACATATATGAGGCAATTTTTGTTAATAATCACTACCAATAAACGCAAACGCGAAGCAATAAACCACGCAAGTCAACCATTTTTACACTGGCACTACTTCAAAACTTTACGTTCAGCAAAGTAGTCACGTCAGATCAACTCATATTTTACAACTTGCAACACTTTCCGACTCCAAGCCAAGCACACTCGTAAATCTATCATCTTCCATTTATGAACCGCAACTTTGAATAAACAAATTACCAGCCAGACACTAAAATTGTAATTAAAACGTTCTTTATTCAAAGCACGATTTAAAAAAATAAACTGTCAAGCCTCACTTTTGGCTGGCAACTCGAAAAGAGAACTCCGCAACTGGCTGGTATTTAAATTTGTAAAAAGTTTGCGCAGTGGCACTCGAGTCTTCAAACTTGTCTCCAGTAATTATTTGTGTATTAAAGCTGTGTCGAGCATCTGCAGTGGGTCAGTTTTGTACAAGTTATAGTGGTACGAAGTTGGAAGCAAGTGGAGCAAGGCAGCCGAGCGGAACACGGAGTTAAGATAATCAGGATGCGCTAGTTTAGATATCGAGAATCAAGTTAGGATAGTAGTTTACTGGAAAGGCGGCGCTAGTTACATTTGTCGAGATAAAAGCTGCGACAGTGGCGTATCTTGAACTTTGATATCCGTGTTTGCACAAAGGAGTTCCACGTTTATAAGATTTAATATAAACTCCACCACGCAACCGAGTGGGCGCGATCCTGTAACATGTCTCAACCTTGGCCCAAATCTATTGAACCAATACACCCACGAGCGGATATTCAGCTGCTCAGTACAAAAGCCTTTAATATCGATCTATAAATAGGTATTAACCTTCGCCACTAAATGTGTGTATTTTGGAAAAGAAGGCAGCTATATAAAAAATAGTGACACCCTGGCATTATTTGATTTTATTGTTTAGTCTTAAATATTTTTTGACCACATACAAATAGTAGGTATAGAGCTTTCTAATACCCATATATTAGCTACGGAAACTGTACTGTACTATACCTATAGGCAATCAAACAGTTCCCAAAAGTAAAAACTGCCACGATCCATTACACCTCGTCTCGTAGTTCCCAAAACTCCTTGCACGGACACCGGGCTTTGTAAACCGACCGTCAACTCTGTAGTGGTAGAATTTCATTAATTTACATCCGCCCCAACTTTCCAACTCTTTCACCCTCCAAGAGTCATACTGTTTCGTGCCCTGGATGCTTTTCAAAGTAAACACAGGAAATTATTATTTTAGCAGACGATTTTAATTCATTAAGGGGTCCGGGCTTTGTTTGTTTGGCTGTACCGAATAGTTTGAAGTTATGCAGTAGGTTTCTATACACAAATTGACTTTGTTCAAACAAAAATATATTTCTACTGTAATAGTCAAGCATGGTTCGCAAAATACAGGCGAAACAATAAAAATTGACAGTAACAAAGCTAAAATTGGGGCCGACCAGATCGTTCGCTGCGGTATGTACGTAAAATTTATGGGGGTCTCGGCATGAGCTATTTTGATTTCAATAATATCTGCGACAAAAATGTTAGGCGGTGGGGGGTGACGCCCCCAGCGGACGTCGCGACGCCTAGCCCGAGACACGCGCTGAATATCAGCCAGGAATAAAATATGTAGGAGAATTAACGAGGACAGGAATATAGGCGGATTTGTGACGAGAGTAATGTGTGATTTAGGGATTGTTTTAGGTGGATTATTTAATGTCATTATACACGATATTTTCTGTTACTTTCGGTTTAAAATGATTGTCAAAGGTGTCCAAATTAACTAATTAAAGTATCTTTGAAAATATGTAAGAACTCGACAAATTGGTGATCCATCCATGGAATGAACGCACTAAACGTTGCTTATTCTTAAGATCGACGGCTGTTACTTACAAGATCTTAAATAAAGGTGTAATTCTTTTATCTTATAATAAATTCCTAAAAAATAATAATTAGTCCGTCTTGTAGATTGGCCAAAATTAAGCGATACGTATTTTTTCTTTTTTAAATTGGATCAGAACTTGTTAAGATATAGCGTGTTAAAGTTGAGTGTGACGTCACAAGTTGCTACAATTTTCAGGACACTGTGACGTAAAAGGCCCCCACTCCTAATTTGAAGTGTATTATCTTTGTCATTTTATGTTTAATTAAAAAAAGAAAAAATACGTATCCAATATTTTTTAATTATCTAAAAAGCGGACTAAATATTATTTCATTATTTCGACCCTGGAAACTACCCTATTCTTTACAAAAACACTTTTCTTTCTAAGTAATTTTTGTTACCAGAACTCCGCAGTACCTATAACAATAGAATAGTAACCTACCTACTAAGATAAGTCTATTTCGAGAGCCTACACTATAATGGATTAAGACAAGGGCACTCCACCCTTGGCCCTCGGACTTGTCCGGTAAACGATTAATAAATCAAATAACTTGATCCCCAATCGGAATTTCCGACAAATCCGATTTTCTATTAGTTCGTCAAGAAAGCCAGTTGCAGGATCTTCTAGTAACTATATTAATTTATGATTGAATATGGATCTCAGTTGGTGTTTAAGAGGTTTCTCTAGGAATTTATTGATTGACGTATGTAATAACATCGTAATTATCATGTTGCTTGATTTTCAAAGAGGATTGAAATTCTTGGAACATATATCAATCTCATCTACATAGTCATTTCCAAATAATGTTGGAGTTGACTTCCAGTCTCACTGGATGCAGCAGAATATCAGTGTTTTACATGGAGCGACTGCTTATTTGATCTAATTACTAATTAATAGACCTTTTTGCAATGTTGAAACTATTGAAAGTCAAGAAGAACCAATAAGGATATCAAAAAAACTCGTACAAAAGCGGATTGTAGAATGAAACATAGGTCCTCTAGTCAAACATTACACCAAATTAAATAGACATCCAATAAAAAAATACTTCATAACAATTCTGTAAACTGAAGGTGTCATTTCACTGGAATTAAAAACAGACAATTTCATAAAGAATGCGAACAATGAAAAAGAAAAAACCGTTAAAGAATGCATTTTTTAATTTTCACCGTGCTCCCCTAAATAAGTCCCTATGTACTTTTACTACAATTTTAATTAACTTCACCAACATCAAAGAGTTAGTTAACTCCCCAACACTGCTATATTAAAAGGGGCATAAAACTGCCTTTTCTTTTAATAAGTGACATTATCAATCTCACTCTGGGTATTAAAATCCGTACCTCTAAGTTACCAGGGTGCTATGGTAGGTATTTATACATTTTACTATGTATCTACAGAAGTATCTATCGGACAAATTAACATAATAACCAGCACTAATCTAACTATGAAGAACAGTAATTTTCAAAACAAACACTATCGCCTAGGTAACTCTTTAAGCTTTATAATATTGGTCTATTACATATTAGTTCAATCGGGTACCTACTATGTACTGTTTTAACCCTCAAAAGAAATATAGTGACAACAGTATGTCATTAAAACGAAACTAACCTACAAATATTTAACACAACCATCCTATTTTAATGTTATTAGGGTTCCTCAAGACACCTGTAGATACTGAGATGCGAGTCAGCTCGTCGCCTCGCCAATTACTCAGTGAATTAGGGGATCCCGTCCGTCTCGTGGGTACACGCGCTTTAGAGGTACAGAAATGTTCCTATATACGATGGTGGTCACAGAAGGCTTTGTTTGAACGATATTGTAGGAACTGGCGACGGCTATGTGACATTATAAGGTATGCGCACTTCTGATCCATGCATTTAACTTGGCCGAAGATTAACCACTTCAAAGTCCATGATGCAGACACAATAGTTAAACAATTGATGTCTGACATATGAATCAGGGACAGGGAAGTTATTAAGAATTTTGAACTAGGGTTTTCGATCTTTGTATTATCAACATTGAAACAAAATTATACCTAAGTATCCTGTTCCTAAGTAAGTAAGTAAACTACCAAAGTAGTTGGATTTTAAGAGACGTAAGTTATTCTAACGGAACGGAAGGAGTGAACTGATTCGCGAAGCCGTTATTCAGTCACTTTCAGAAGCGCACTTTTCAACTTATCAATCAATTTACAACAAATCAAATCGAGCCATCCTTTTACCTGCGCAGGCGTTGAATCTAGGACTTCTGTCACTTCTATCGAGTGGCACCGCGGCGGTAGGAAACGTAATTTCCTATTGGCAATGTTTTCCTGCCACCGTCGTACACGGATATAATGTTAATATAGAACAGCCGAGGGCTTGATTGAATCTGTCGAGAATGCGGCGACGAACCTCTGCGTCTGGTTCTGCAGCTTTTTATAGCATAATTTGTTTTATTTTTTTATGTAGCATTTATTGAGAGTAAAGTGTAGGAGCTTTTTTATATGAAGCCAGTTTAGTTTCAGATTTACTAAATTATATGAACCTCTGCGAAATCTTATTCCAGTTTTATTTGGCGTTAGCGTAACGTAAATTTCTGTTTCCATTCCTTCGTGTCAGTAGTACTAATGAGTCAGTAGTAGTACTAATGAAAGTGCACCCCCTTCTACATCATGTAATTAAGATTATTAATTAATGGCGATTCTTATATCATCATGATCAAACCTTTATTTTCGAGCCTGATAAATGAACTATTAGATTAAAAATGTATATCGATTATCATCAATCAATATCAACTAAATAAGGTTACTGTCCGTATAAACATATTAAATGTTAATAACGTATTGGTAAAACGGACGTTTTACAAAATTATTATCTCGTCCGATGATTCGACGTTGCCGTACCGGAACGTTAATTTATTACACCGTAAATTGTGATATCTCTCTGCTTTAAATTATGTTGAATATTTTAGTTTGGCAATTTTTGACGGCATATTGGCTTGATTTGGTGTATTCGAATTTTAAAGCTGAAAAAACACATTCAACTGAAAAAAATTCTTCCTCATTGGATCCTTAATACATTTTGAAAGTACAAACACATAAGAACGCTTTTAAAGCATTACCGTTTCTTTAGATCTATATAATATAGACCAAAATTATTTTTACTTCCTACAAACTTCTTTCAACGTTTCATCTGTCTTTCTCATCAAAAGTAGGATAATTTGACTAGTCGAATAGGCCATCGCTGCACTATTTTTCCTATCTTTATGAATATCAAAAATATCTTTAGTTCCGCCATCTTTATGCCTCCCCCTCCACCCTTCGAAGCTAAAGCGCAAATTATTTCACGCATTGATTAACCAACACCCAATTATAGGATACAAATTGCCAAGATTCCTGAACCGAGGATATGATGGCGTGAGAAAATAATTGGTACCAAGGAGTATGGAAAGATGAGCGCAGAGATGCTATAACACAGGTAGGTCAGGCGCCTTCTTCTAGGTCAAATTAGACCAAGCCGATCAGTTACGAGTGAACTAATGAGCTGTTTTCGGTTCTTTGAAACAACTGTCAACGATTTTTGGTATTACAAAAAATGGTCGGGTCCAAATAAGGCGTAAACAGTAACGTTTCTCATCCCCTACTCATCCGCATTTGGGCGCGCTACTTTCCTTGGCGATTTTCCGCTATGACACCTCCGCTAGTAATTTTGTTCTCCATAATTGGTACCTATTAGTGAGATATTCAGAAACGATATGTTTATGGTAATTTGTATGTTTTTCGAACTGAAAGCGTACGAGTACACGCGTTGAAAGATCCTTGGTTGTTAGCGAAGTGAATTCTATTGATGATGTCGCCAAAGTGGGCGTTTTTGGGAATTTTGATGTATGGTGACTGACAGACTTAATCAAAGCTGATTTTCAGTACCTTTTACAAGAAGGGCGTGTGGGAAAATTGTATTATACAATCACATTGTACTCATTGGTTTAGATATATGATATATGACAAAAATAGATATTTTACAAGACTGTGCTAAGCGAGGTTCGCTATGTAGATGTTTTCTCTGGTAAAAAAACACCAGTAATAAAAACAACTGTTCTACGAATTTCGACGTAAAAGTCAGATATTCATTCAAGATTTCCTGAAGGTTTCATGAAATTCTTAAACAAACACAGTAACAGTACAGTTACAGATAAAATCACAAGCTTTCACGAATTGAATAAACTTTTAAGATTGATAAATAGTACCTCGTTCAGTCAAGTCTTTGAAACCAAATAACTTTGTGATATCTTCAGGAAATATGAATCTTAAAAGGCAAAATGTAAATATCAAATTATTTATAAACAACTCCGTTATTTAATGAGTACATTTTGCTTAGAAACAGCTTGTTTCTTGGAAATATTATTTGTAAGTGTGTGTGTGATGAAATCTTAGATTCATACCAGAGTATGTCAAAGATTTATTGGATACGAAATTCTTGGAGTTTGGATCTGATTCAGTTTATTGCTGTAGGGCAAGAATTTGATATTTTGAGTACTAAGAAGTCGAGCCTTTACATATTATGATGTACTTGGAAATTCGTATTGGAGTGGTGTATTGGAGAAGTCGTGGTGGCCTAGTGGGCAAAGAACCAACCTCTCGAGTATGAGGGCGCGGGTTCGATTCCAGGTCAGGCAAGTACCAATGCAACTTTTCTAAGTTTGTATGTACTTTCTAAGTATATCTTAGACACCAATGACTGTGTTTCGGATGGCACGTTAAACTGTAGGTCCCGGCTGTCATTGAACATCCTTGGCAGTCGTTACGGGTAGTCAGAAGCCAGTAAGTCTGACACCGGTCTAACCAAGGGGTATCGGGTTGCCCGGGTAACTGGGTTGAGGAGGTCAGATAGGCAGTCGCTTCTTGTAAAGCACTGGTACTCAGCTGAATCCGGTTAGACTGGAAGCCGACCCCAACATAGTTGGGAAAAGGCTCGGAGGATGATGATGTACTTGGAAATATGTCACGTTTGCGATGGGAATTTGACACAGATTTTCTATAACCCTTTATCACGTACGTCATCCAGTGGTCAAAATCATTCCAAACTATCAACTTCAAAACACCCAAAAATCTTTGGCTCATAACTTAAAAGTCACGAACACCGACGACAGTCGACAAAAATCCCATAAAGTAAATAGGCTAAAAGGTTCCAACATTAAAACCGTCCTAGGTTTTTAAGTCGGAATCCCAAGTCAAACACCACGGGAAGGCGAGGCGACCGGCTCGGTTTACACTTAATTATCTAATATTTACATTGGACCGTAGAAACAATTTCTGCTAGAACACCTGCCGTCTCCTCTGTGGCTTGGACGGCTGCCTATGAAAATGTACGGGCGAGAATTATGTGCGGGCACGCCGCTATGTATGGACGGGATTTAGAGAGGAAATAAACCCGATATAGTGCGCTGTTAGTTCGATAGTGGTCACAGATATACGGGTACGTATTTTAATGCGGATTAGCGTGTCTACGTTTTACAGTGTGCGATTGCTTTTAGGATTCTGCTGGGTTTATTGTTTACCGGTATCTCTTGTATCTGTAAAATTTTAGAGTTACTTTTACAATAGAAGATAAAAAAGCGTTTAAGTTTGTTAAGTTTTTCAAAAGAAACCACCCAAACAAACTGAAAGAAAATAATCTCACATCAACAACCATTAAACTGCATAGCTTTCCAACGACAACCCAACTTTCAAAACTTCCCATTCAAGGCCCAACTGCACAAACTTCACACATACCTGCTTACAATAAACGCAAAATTATTTCAAAACTTGTGCCGAACGGCGCGGCGACGACCGCAAACTACGCTCGTATATTTTCTAATATTACATCCCGCCGTATAAGAGGTGCATTCGGAGCGATTTAGAAAATGGTACTGTTACACAATGTGTCGTTATAATATCGTTTAAAGTTAAACTCTGTTTAGCCTGACCAGCTCGTTAGGACGCATACGGATTTGCATTAAATGCAGTTCATTTGGTCTTGTTCTGTATTGCATTTCTATCTTGTATTACTCGGTTAGTTTTATAGGATTTGGTACGGTTGAATGGGGAACAGTTTTGTTAACTCGTTAGCGTTTAGTCGCCTGGTTTATTGCTAGTTACTAGAGTCCTGAAATAGAAGGCAAGACTAAGAGGATTATGATAGTCATAAAGAGATATTTTGCTCTCATATTCGTTAGGAGAAACTCAAATCTACTTAATATTCGTTAGGAGAAATAATTTACTATTTATAGTCCTAGAAAGAAACTTTCAATCAGTAAAACTCGCTATTTATTTCAACGAATTACTCAAACAGATTCACCGAAAAATTACTTTCAAACTCGCCAACTCATTGACCTTCATAACATTAGCCCACAAAAAGTCTTCAGCCACCGAAAGCCCCATTTCTCTCTATTAATACTTAACTTAGCCAATATAAAAAAGAACTTAACAACCGCTAACATTTTAATGGCCTCTCAGGCCTATAAATAATTTTCCATTCTTTTTAATTACCCGTAAAAAATCTCAAGGAGCAAACTAAAACTCGTAAAGAACAACAGAATAAAAAAGTTTGTATATTGAACTTTCTAAGAACTTCTATTAATTATAAAGCGCTGTACAAAAAAAGAATTTAATACAAGGAGGTCATAAAACGTCGGAAAAACTTAGCTTTTTTTACTAGAATAAACTGTTATTTTTGCCTAAAATAACTACTTAATTGCTAGACTAGACCTTTACTTAATGATATTAACTGTTGAACTGGATGAAGAGCTAATCTTTTTATTTACCTCTAGGATATTGCTGCTTAAGGAATTTAGGTCTTTATATTATTAGGATAAAGCTCAGTATCTACAACAAGATCCTTGTAAGAGGCGTTTTAATAATTGGTGAAAGTACTATCTATTTCTCATCTACAGTGTCCTTGGATTGCTCAGGAAACAAATTGCCGAGTGTCTTCTGCATATTGATGGCCTGGAGATGAGGCACCGAAGGAAGGCTCTAATTTTCCAAGGAGTTCCTGAAGCAGACACTGAGGACTGTACTGCCACAATATTGAGCATACTCAATGGTAAATTGGGTCTCAAAGACATTGCAGTTCCAAGTATAAAATTGGCACATCGGCTCGGCAGTCCCGGTAAGGATCATCCAAGGCCAATCCTTGTGAGGTTTTCTGGATTAGATGTCAAGACAGCAATATGGAAGGCGAAGACTGGCTTGAAGGGGACCAAAATCTCAGTGAAGGAGTTCTTGACTAAGACCAGGCAGTCCATCTTCACCAAGGCCAGGCAGCACTTCGGTATGCGCTCATGTTGGTCGCAGGACGGTGTGATTGTCGTCAGGACTTCAGATGGGACCCGGCATAGGATTTCTTCATTGGAAGAACTGATACCGCTTCTGGAGAAGTACCCGGTGAAGTCTAATGCATCCTCGACTGATTGATCTGAAAACACTTGTGTATTAGGTATGTGACGACTGGCATTTCTCAATATGTAATTATCATATTTATACTCACGTTTTCCTCAATTTTCTTCACAGTGGATATTTAGATCTACTTTCCTTTGGATTATTTTGTTATTTTAGTTAGTGTAATGTTACTTCGTGTATCTCTTGTTGTTTAAGTTCACTTATTTTATTCTAATCTTAGTTTACCCTCTAGAAAATAAATATTATTCGTTCCTATTTTGTTAAATCTCAAATCCTTTTAGAATGTCAAACTAAGTAATGTCAGATATGTCATGTGTCAAACATGCATAGTCACACTTTAATGGAATGACAAGACGCACATAAATAGTTTTATCTGTTTGCTTTCATAAACTAATAATGTAACCCATTAGTGTATAATTTTTTTTTTTTTTGTGTTTTATGTGTGTGTGTTTTTTTTTTTGCTATTTTCGTGTCAGTTTTTATTTTATTTACTGTTTTGCTGTTAACGTTTTTTTGTTGTTGTAATCATTGTCTATTGGTGTTCGCTGGCGGGTGGTGTTGGAATAGTTAAAAAAGTAAATTTATTTCTTATTTAGTTTTAGTTTTATATAGGTACTTATAAATATTTTTTTTATATATCATTTGCCATTTATGAATTCTGATAGTGATAGTTTCCATTCTGCTAATGAATCCTTGGATGTTGGTGATAAAGATGATAGTTTCTGCTCATTACCTGATACCCTCGGTGATACTTTGAGAGCACAATTCCAACAAATAAATAATTTTCTCAATGTATGTCACATTAATGCTCAGAGTATCCCGAGTCACTACAGTGAACTCGTTGTGACTTTTAGTAATATTAATGTTCACGCCATCCTGATTTCTGAGAGCTGGCTTAAACCAGATCTCTTGTCCACCTCGTACTCTCTTCCTGGCTTCGTTCTTATTCGGAATGATCGGCTTGGGAGAAGAGGGGGTGGCGTGGCAATTTACCTTCGATCAGATTTTCCTTATAGGATTTTGGCTCGCTCTTCTGGTCCTCTACCAAGTGCTGAATATCTCTTTCTAGAGGTTTCAGTGAAGGGTGCCAAAGCTGTCGTTGGTGTTGTCTACTGCCCCCCTTCTGTCGATTACTTCACTGATTTTGAATCGGTTTTAGAATCGCTGGGTTCAGAGTATGCACATTACATTATCATGGGTGATTTGAACACAAATCTCCTTGCTCCTAATTCTCCTCGTACCCGTAAACTCCTGCACCTTGTACAATCGTCCAGCTTAATTGTACTTCCTCTCCAGGCTACTCATCGGTCCACGGTCGGTAATGATTCCTGGCTGGATGTAATGCTCATTTCCAATCAATCCCTTGTTTCCTCTCATGGTCAATATCTTGCTCCTGGCTTCTCTCATCACGACCTCATTTTCCTTTCCTATATCCTGAAACCTCCCAAGCCCAAGACTAAGGTTCTGCATAGGCGGTGCTTCGCACGCATGGATGTAGATCGGTTGCTTGAGGACGCCTTTAAAATTGATTGGACACCTTTGATGACAGCTGATTCCGTTAATGACAAGGTCACAATATTTAACAACTTTGTGAACAAGCTGTACGATGTCCATGCACCAGTTAAAAAGGTAAGGGTAAAACGGCCACCAGCACCTTGGATGACCAGTCTTATCAAGATTGCCATGCGCAGGAGGAACCGGGCGTTTCGCAAGTTTAAAAGGGAACGTACGGATGAAAACTGGGCTTTATATAAGGCTGCTAGGAATCGGTGTAATTTGATGATACGCAACGCTAAACGCCGCCATATACTAAACAATGTCTCATCATCGACCTCTGCCGATATCTGGAAGTTTCTAGGGACTCTGGGTATTGGCAAATCGCGTCATTTAGACCTACCTAGTTCTATATCTTTAGATGCTTTAAACAGTCTTTTCAGCACATCTTCTGATTTGGATTATTTAACCAAACAGGATACTCTAAATTTCATATCACGTCTAACGCGTCCTAATATAAATCCTTTTCATTTTCAGCCAGTCGATGAGGGAGAGATCAGAAAAATTATCCTCTCCATTAAATCAAAAGCGATGGGATGTGATAACATCAGTCGGCAAATGATTGTTACCATCCTTGTCCCGATCCTGCCTGTTATCACCCACATTGTCAACTACTCCTTCTTCTCTAGAACTTTCCCCTTGCTTTGGAGAAAAGCGTACGTACGTCCTCTTCCCAAAATTTCTAGTCCCACTCTCCCCAGTCATTTCCGTCCTATCTCTATTCTTCCCTTTTTGTCCAAAGTGCTTGAGGCTTGTGCTCATAAGCAATTTGCGCGTTTTATTCATGTAAACAAGCTCATGAGCCCACTACAATCTGGGTTTAGGCCGGGCCACAGCACTTCCTCTGCCCTCCTTAAAGTGACTGGCGATATTAGACGGGCTGCGGAAGACGCTAACCTAACAGTGCTGGTTCTAGTCGACTTTTCGAATGCATTCAATACCGTCAGTCATGACATCCTGTTATCCATCCTATCCCATTTTATGGTCTCTTCTGAATCAATAGACTGGTTTTCCTCTTATCTTCGGGATCGTCAGCAGTCTGTTCGGGTGGATGAAGGCTCATCAACTTGGCGTACTTTGAATGCTGGCGTTCCACAAGGCGGCATACTCTCACCTCTTCTATTCTCGATATTTATAAATCTACTCACTCTCGAGCTTCAGTGTTCGTATCATCTTTATGCTGATGACTTGCAGCTTTATCGACACACCAAAGCTACGGACTTGATTAATACGCTTGATCTAATTAATTCTGATCTAGAAGTAGTGAAAAATTGGTCTGACAGGTTTGGGGTGGAAGTTAACCCTACCAAATGTCAAGCCATTATTATTGGGAGCTCGAGAACTATGAGCAAAGTTGATAGTGTTGGCTTGCCACCTTTAGCTTTTAACGGCATCAACATTCCGTACAGTTGCACTGTGAAAAATCTTGGCCTACACATTGACTCCACGTTAAACTGGCAATCACAGGTTGCAGCTGTCAGTCAGAAAGTTACTAGCACGCTACGGTTCCTCTATCGCTTGAAAAATTTTCTCCCTTTCAATGTTAAGGCGACGCTTATGCAAACCTTAATCTTTCCCATAATTGACTATGGTGATGTTTGCTACTATGACCTGAATGCAGATCTGCTCAATAAACTTGACCGGCTTCTCAACAATTGCATTCGATTCGTTTTTAATCTCCGCAAGTACGATCATGTGTCAGCGTATCGAGCGCAACTTAAATGGCTACCGATAAGACAACGACGTGTGATGAGGGCTTTAACTACTCTTTTTTCTATACTATTTACCCCATCTTCACCTTCATACTTAACCTCCCACTTTCAGTATGTGTGTTCACAGCACAATAAAAATCTCCGCTCCTCTAATAATCGTCTTCTTCACTGCCCTGCTCACCGTTCAGATATTATTCATTCTTCCTTCTTTGTTAAGTCTATTCTTCTCTGGAATGAGCTACCGCTGGAGATCAGGATGGTCAACAGTCGTTATTCCTTCAAAAAGAAATTACGCGACCACATCCATAGGAAATTGGCAGAGTCGCAACTGTAGACAGTTTTTTTGTTGTTTTTTTCTTAATTTTTTTTTTTTCAACTTTTTTTTTTTTGTCAATTTGTTTCTTGGCCTCTCTTGGCAAATGTAATATTGTATGTATTGTAGTATGTATGTATTTAAGTATGTATGTATACTGTATATTTATTATTATTCATATATTGTAAATATATATATAATTTTGTGTTCTTTGTTGACAATAACAAAACTGTTGTTTTAACAAAAACTTTGCACCTACCACAGCTTTTTCTCCACCACCCAAAGGTAGACTGGCAGAAAACGCCTATGGCGTTAAGTCCGCCTTGTACGAAATGTGCAGAAGCATTAAATAAATAAATAAATAAATATTTCGCATTGGGTACAAAGCTTGTAATGGAAAGTTTAATAGTATATTTCTGTAACTGTAATTGGAATTTTATTATGAAATCCGATTTACTGATACACCTAGTTGCCTCAATAAATTTTAATCCAGCTTTAATCTCTATTTACCTGCTACCAATTCACAAAATCTACAAATAATAATTTACGTGAAAGCGATAAAGACTGCATACTTCAAAGGAAAATCGCTTAAAATCACTATCTTTCATAAAAAAAAAATGCTAAGAAAATCACTTAATGTAACACTGACAAAGGACCGCCAAATGGTTCACAAGTACATAAAACTAGAATCATAATAATTCCTGCGTCGTAAGTTTCCGACACAATCAGTGAGAAAGTGTCGGAAAAAATAAAGAGCAGATATCCGCCGGGATCTTATAAAAACGTCACCTCATCGGACATTGTTCACAGGTCGCGGGATAGTGATGTCGAAAACGACGTGCTAATCCCGGGATTTTTAACATTTTTGTGTATTTTTTGATACGATGTAAAATTTTACACTCATTTAAATTTTAAAGCGACTTCATGGCGGTTTAAAAGTTTCATTTCATTGTTTTTTAGACTTGTTTTTATTTAGACATATTAGACATTTATTTAGATATCTAGCTTTAAATTATACATAATATAACAAATCAAATTTTAATGCAATTAAATTAAAATAGTAATAGTCAGCAAATATCATCACAGCCAAACACAAAAAAGTTATCAAAATCCCGGACTATCACGGGAAAAAATCAGAACACCTTGCAACACTAATCGGGGTACAAAGTGGCAGGAAAAGTTTCTTAGTTCCATCTCCCTTGCCCCCAACCCTCGTAAACCCGCCCCGGGATTAAGTGAGTGGTCTCCTGAAGGATTTGCTGACGCGACCTGGCTCGCAAAAAGTCGCCAATGGCCCGGGAATGATACGCGAGGGACGTGAGCTAGTAATTAAAGGTAATAATAAATGTTCTGTCATAATAATACAATCTATATTTTCCACAGACAGTTGTAACAAATAACTACGATAGTAAAATGTGTATAAATAAAACATGATTCTCTAAATCATGCTAAAACTTTATTCAAATGTTGGCACGTTTGAAAAACATGTCACTCAAAATTTAAGCGATTCAGTAAACACTTTTCGAACTCGTAACCTATTTCAGCTCATAAACGCTCTTTAAGCTAAATATTTTCCACGTTTTTATTACAACGAACATTATTGCGGAACTTTAAAACGCGTTATTAAAAGCTATGAAAGAGAAATATAATAAAAACGAGAGAAAACCGTATCACAATTCGAGGCGAGCTACACACGAGCGGCCACAACGAACAGTTTCTGTACTAAACCTCGCAAGAATCTTATTAAAACTTGCCGGTACGCCGTCCATTTGTTTAACTTTTATTCCCATAGCTGGGCCGGTCGAAAATGTCCAGGAAAAGTCCACGTGCAATAGTGTTGAACTTGCCAATATAGTTCGCGGGATTGGGATTTTTGAATACACAAGTAGGTTTGAGTTACATTGATCGTTTTATTGCTTCGCGACATTATTATTACTTGGTATTCCGTAATTTATCTTTAAGCAATGTATCAAACACGTAATTACATCCGCAATACCTATATCAGTAAGTAACAACTACTTTTCCAATTACAACTTCTGGTAACGAAAACTAAGGTAAAGTCATTATGAAACTAAGACTAAGTTGCGAAGATAGTAAATTAATCGAAACCCTCGTGGAACAGGGTAGGTTGTAGCATAAAAATAATAAGAAAAATGCTACTACAAATTGTATAGTAAGAATTTGAAGGTTTGAAACCCGGGATTTTTCTATAGCCGGGACTTATATGGCGTCACTAGTGTTGTTATTCACAGTCCTTGAAAACTTTAGTGTAACTAGTAAGCGTTGGACTTATTCATTCAATTTACTTTTGAAGTATTTTGAACTATACTGACTGGTTCATCAACTAAATCTATTAATACTCATAGTACTAGACTTCTAACTTAAAACCCAATCATATTAACAAAATAACGACCCAACTTCGATCAGTTTCGAGAGACCATAATAGAAAACGCGCTGACCAACTTACGGTACATAATTTAGTCAGAAATTAAATTAAAATGATGTATCAGTCCGCCAATATAAAGTTGTGCTCCACGGAGTGAGTTTTCATTGAAAACTTTATCAATTTTCGACTGCGCAGCCCGAGGGTCGGTCGACTTCCAATCAATTACGTCATCGTTTCTCCAGTGTGACGTTGGTTGACTGTGGCAATCTGAAGATAAATGTACGTGTGTGTATGTGTGGGTGTTGGCTTACGTAAATGGTACTGTAAGTTGTATGGCCTATATTATGTAGTGAGTACGTAATTTTTCTCTGCCCACGGTGAGCATGAACAAGAAGGATGGAGATTTTTTTTGCCTTTATTTTACGGCTTCCTGAATCTTTTAACGAGACTTGCGTCTATTCTTCTTCTTTCGTGTCAATGACATGTTCTACAATGAAACTACACTTTGTCAGCCCAATATCCCGCCATAGCGAGAACACGGTCGGATGCGCTTGTTGGGTCCTCACTCGGTCTATGAACATCACAGCTAGTAGAAATATATCGTATTACCAGTACCAGTTAAGGTGTGAACATAAAAAATGCAGGTAAATTATATAACACAGATATCTAAATATATAAAACTCAAAGGTGACTGACTGACTGACATAGTGATCTATCAACGCACAGCTGAAACCACTGGACGGATTGGACTGAAATTTGGCATGCAGGTAGATGTTATGACGTAGGCATCCGCTAAGAAAGGATTTTGATCAATTCTACCCCCAAGGGGATAATATAGGGGATGAAAGTTTGTATGAAACTTGCCCACGCAGACGAAGTTGCGGGCAACAGCTAGTATATTATATAATCAGATGATACAGGCTTTCTAACAGCTTGAAGTACTAACTCTAGGTCACTCAAACATCGGACAAACAGCTAGTAACACAATAAAAATGCCTTAAATCCATGTGACACATAAAACAAACACCACACAAACGTATGGTAACAACTACATTGACGGTCGTTAGTTAAATAGCGGTATTAATTACAAGTATTGTGGCGTTGTTTGTGTGTGGGATTAACCGTGGATCGCATTGTCCCTTGGGAGAACCGCCACGGTATATGCCATGGTTTGAAATTTTGTATTTGTGTATTGTGGCATAATGTGTGGTGATTTTGGGAGCAAAGTGTTTATGATCAGGATTTGATCTACATACTCTTAGTTCAAACTGTACATATAAAGGTACTCTTTTTTTCAGTCTCGTCCACGTCTTGAGGTAACTATTCCTGTGCTTGGTTAAAATGCAGTAAATGGCTAGTATGCTACATATCTTCATGCTAATTCGTCTCTATTGGTCAAAAAAGGATTAAGTATTCAACTGAAATTTGGTTTTACAGTTCCTACATGCTGACCACCGGCGATAGGCGCATGTAGGTACATCCCAAAAATACATGAAATTTTAGGAACAGTTTTTATGCATTGTAACAATGACACCACCAGCGAAAACATAGTTCAAACTAGTGTACCAATACAGTACCAATGGTTAACGTGACTAAAACTTGCCTTGAAATAGATCAGCTTGTTAAGTCTAATTTAGTGCAGTACCACAGTAGCACTTTCTTTTCGTAATTTGAGTGATTTATGTTTAGAACTTTTGGTATATTCTTGGCGAACTATTATTTGACGTTGAAGTTGCTTATGTAGTATTGCTGAGGAAATCTACAGTATTTAAGTTAACAGAAAACCACAGCCTACTCATTAAATATACTTTATAACGTAATCATAATTACTCAGATTTTAATTCAGCATTATTAGTATTAGACGCATAAAACAGAGTAAAAACTGAAAAGAGTAATTAAAAATGACGTCATTATAAGAAAATTATTCAAAAGTACGATTTCTAAACATTTGCTTACCCGTGAATTTCCGGTCGTAAAGTTTATTGGCGAGGAAAAGGAAAAATCTCAGCAAAATTAAATTTCATTAAATCCCTTCAGACCTTGCTTGTGGAAAAACACGGGATGTAGAAAATGGCTGCTTGCGACTGTCGACTTAGCGATGTGTTTATCGAAGATACAATAATATAAAAAGTCATATTTTCCACATGTTCAATTATCAGTTAATAAATTTGAAGCACGTAAACTTTATTAATTAAGAGACATGTTAAAAATAATTTATTTAATGCTAAGCCTGCTGCAGTTAGATATATTACTTACTAGGGCAAAAAAGAAAAAATACTACACAATGATTTTATCAAAACTTTAATTAATGTATCATAAAATGCGTGACCGTTACAACTTTCATCCCGTATACACCAATATTTACCTACTACTATTAAGCACTTCTCTAATAAGTCTCTCCAACGCGAACTTAAGGGGTGGTTTTTTTATAATCGCTCCTTCGTGATCCTTGGGGGAAGGGCACCCTATTTCACGAGCACACCCCTTAATGCGCGAGCGTGATTATACGCGTTCCAAAGACGAAAAGCTTATTACAATTAATTGGCATCTCCTGTTGATTTTCAACTAATAAATGTAGGGAAGCCTTGGAAGTGACGGCGAGAGAAAAATCAATTCGAGGAAGTCAGAGTAACTGCGTGTTTGAAATGTTGTACGTCAGAAAAATGTATGAAACACTAATGAGCATCTTTTGAAGTTTGAGGGGGACCCGTTTATGTAAATTGCTGATCGCTATTTTGTTTTGAGGTGGTAATGTTTAACTTTTATATGGGGTGTGCTGGCTGGTTATAAAATGGTGCTGTTTATATTTTGAATTAACAACTTTTTTAATGTCATTGGTAACATATCAATATAATGGATCTACATACATATGAACTACTTTTGCGTGTTAACAAATCAGCAAGGATTGAAAACTTTTTGGTGATGAAAATTATGTATTGACATATTCCGCATATTTTAATTACATACACATATTTCCAAAAGAAAGGACTAACACGCCAAAAAGGCCATCGAGACCCAATTAAAACATTCACAACCCAACGTTTCCTCTGCGTAAAATTAAAAAAATATTAACACATTCTTCGCAAGGCATTCAGACAGATATGCCAAAGATTAGACGTCTTTTTTCAGACTCGAACGGATGGTATTTTAATTATAGTAGCGTTAATTACGAGCCAAAGGCTTGGCTCGGGCTCGTTCGCTCAAAGCGTAGGTATTTTACTTTACAACTCGCCTCATTTGTTCTCAGACTTGGATACTCTTTGCTGATCTTCGACTTTTAAAATATGAACCTGGCTATTTATCTTTTGTGAGTTAGCGAGTTGAATAAGGAAGGAATTAAACGGTTCCTTTTTATGAGAGATGACTTTTGCGTAAAATTAGGCATAACGATGATATTCCATTTTAGCGTGCTAATTCGAGAAAATAAATATATGTATTATGTGCTCCATGTTTAGATACCTACTTTTTCTCAAATACTGATAACATTTGTTTAAATACCCATGACATTTCTTTAACATTCAAAATGCCTTAAAAGGCACAATCTTTATCACTTCTCAAAACTCCAGCATTCATAGTCACCTTTTGCGCTAACCTCTCAGATACGGAACCCAAAGGTAAGTAAACTACATCATTCAACAAACACAAGGCACTATAAAGTACCAGCGCCTCAACCTCTCAAGTTTTTCCCGTTGTCTAATCGTCCGATCCCGGATAGTGGGGTGCTCGTTAGTATAATGGCTGTATTAATTGCCGCTCGTATTGTTTGCTGTCCCGGGGTAGAGTAGTGACGCGCCGGGACTCGAGACGGATCACAATCGATTGTTCGTAATCGAATAGTGAGTTCAGTACCGAAGTGTTTGTTAATGAATTGGTGTTTAGTTGAATTTGTGGATTGTGTGAGTTTGTTGATTGGGGTAATTGTGTGAAGCACTTTTGAGTTAGCAATTGTTATGTAAATAAATGGCAAATTACATACTTCAAAAGTTTATCTACACCTAAATTAAATTGATGCTAGGAGAGTACCAATTAGGTAAAAAAGTTTAAGTTCATACCTAAACATAAAATTATCTTCTGTGTGTAAACACATTATCATTTAAGCAGTGTTAGCTAACTAAACTATTACGCTGCTAAATATCTTACTTACTAAGATCATTTTACTATCCCCAAAGTTTTTTTTTTTATCTTTATCATTATTTATGAAATTCATAGCAAAACTCTATCGACAACTATCCCAAACCTCATCACATCACTAGACCGGACTACGGGTTAGGGATTAACGAGTCCCGCGCTACCCCGGGCAAAGTTGAGAGATACCTACAAGCGGTCCCGGGCTGATTTGTTTGTCTTGTTACGCGTCTATTAAGTTAAGAACAGTTATTTCGATAGTTATACCTTGTTTCCGCCTTTATTGCATTTCGCTGTCGTTTAGTTAGGGAAGGAATTCTTTTGTTGCGCTGAGTTAATTATATGGAAGTTTCGTAGTGAAATGCATGAGAATTGATATTATAAAAAGGGTTTGGATACAAATTAGCCTTGATTTGGCTGGAATTATTACACTTTTTAGCCTAATTTCTAGACAATCACAGGATCTATAATACCAAAATATGAAAACATTTTAACAATAAGATAAAAAATTAAGACGAAACTTTAACGTTTCAGGCTGTATTTTCCTAAAGTTATACATAGTTTTAGAGCAGTTAAATAAAATTTCTATTAACCAAAGCTTCACACCACATATGAACATCGATATTTACTGTCCTTGGCAACGTTTGCTATTACTTTCAAGCCTTTTAAATTCTTCTATAACAATGCATTTCCCTCAGCCATGGCCCGATAACACCATAATACATTATTCCCTTCGACACCCATGAAAATGGAGATTCCTGCCATACATCTATTTTATCACTTTATTACATCGATAAGGGGCAATGGGGATAAAAAATGAGACAAACAGAAAACGTGTCTGTTTATATATGTACGTAATAATGGTAGAAAGTGCCAATAAGTGTAGAAGTAATAGATTTATTTTGGAGTTTCTTTGTCGCTTTGGGTGGGTGGCAATAATAGTTTTTTTTTAAATTCAAACAAAATAATGGCTTTTATTTTTAAAGTCTGAAGAAAAAATACAACATAGAAATGGAAAAAAATGTCTTCCAAATTAAAATAACAAAGCTTCGCAGATAGAATTGAGCGACGTGCTCATAAGCGAAAATCCAAGGCGATACTTTTTACAAGTAATTTCTTTCAAAAATAAACGTCAGTCAACTGTAATCTTTCGGCCATTCCCGACAATCCGAAACCGGCATAAATTAAAATCATTGGACCCTCTTCTTTCAAATAAAAGGTCAACTTTATTAAGGGCGGAGTGCGCACTCGACGATTTTTAATTTAAGGACTTATCGCACTCACGACACAGGCGGACTGTTCAAGTGACGAATTCAAATTGTCCAGTTTCAGATTTTCTTTAGGAAGTTATTCGTATTTATTGTAATGATAGGTCCAGTTCGTATTTGTTATTGTTGTATCTTTTGTATTTGGCTGCTATATAGAATAAAAAATGCTTAAAAACATTTTGCTATTGTTGACGATTGTAAGATAAAACTGTATACATTTCTGGATAACGTTAAGTTTACCATTATCCAAATAAATTGTTTTGACAGTTATAACCCCTTCCAATAAAATCATAATCCACTTCTAAAATTCACAAATACTCAAAGTACAACCCTCCATCATACAAAGCAATAAAACTTAATTCCCAAACCGACATTCAACATTAAACTTCGAAAAAAGAAAACAACTTCTACTAGCGACATTATGCAGATTCGTCCTCACAAATTACTTATTTTAAGCAATAAATGGCGTGGGACGTCGTACAAAAATCTTCGCCCGAAGAAATGACTTCGAAAGTTTGGTCCAAGTCATAAACTCGGTCGAAGTCAGCCGCGGGGTGGGTTTAATGTGCCAACTTCGTTTTTATTATGTGACAATATGTTCTGGACGTGGAAGAATGAGTTTGAGTGTTCTTGACTAAATTCTTTATGCTTTGGAGAAAAATTAGGCATAGTGAATGGTTTTGGGATGTTCGAAGTTGGTGGGAGTGGTGCTTAAATGTTTGAAGGCCCGCTTGTTAGAAAAATTCTTATATAATGACGCAAGATTATTGTATTTTTGTACCTACTTGATTTTACTTCTAACTTTTTATTTGATTATAGTAATATAGACTTAAATATTTACTCCTCTACATATGTATAGGATATATAGTGTTTTACAGTATGTATGACTTGAAATTGTATGCAAAAAAATGGTTTATGGCGGTTTGTGGTGTAAGAATTTGCGACAAAAATACTTGTTAACTAGCTATCCCGAATCGTAACTTTAACTTTACATAATTTTAATTTCAAATAAAACTCGAGGAAACCACAACATTTATTTATTTATTTATTTTCCTCTCTTACAACTATCCTTACAGATTAAATCTAATTCGATAGTGTAACTTAATTCTATATATACATAATATGTATAACTACTGGAATTCCACTTAATAATCTAATTCTATGTTTTATAACTAATAATAAATACTGTGGTTCTTTCAAACTCGCTCAGTGAGCAACAAAATAGGTCAATTTCGTTTGCTATGAGGTTCATGGTGCGGAGTGCGCGCGTCAGCGGTGCCTCTCCGAGCAAGTTAGTGCGCCCCCGCGGCACGGCCAGCAACGGTGGCCGGCGCCGTCGCCACACGTATCTGTCCGGGACGCACACGCCCACTTGCTCCAGAATATCGGGGTTGTGTATTACACCTCTTAGCACTTTAACTAAATACGATATGAGTGCCAGTTCCCTCCTGACTCTCAGCTCGTTATATCCTACCATTCCCAGTATAAACAAAGTGGGATACATTAAGGGATAGAACGGGTATACCCCGTAATACCTCATATAAAGATACCTAATAAACTTGTTTTGCACTCTCTCCAACATAATACTATATTTAGTTTCATGTGGAGACCAGATGACTGCGTTACATTCTAAGTGACTTCTGACTAGAGCGTTGTATAATGCTATTATAACCTTAATATTAGTAAAATTATGTACCATCCTAAGAGTAAAACCTAAATTCCTAAATGCCTTTTTACAACAATTCACTATGTGATCACGAAACACCAACCCCGAGTTAAGGCGAACCCCTAAGTCCCTGACCTCTGTGACTCTAGGCATCGGTGTTCCGTCCACCTTATAATCACAGAGGACAGGTTTGCGCGACCGAGAGAAACTAATAGTCTGACACTTCGACACATTGAATTTTAAAAGGTTCTGCTTACTCCAGTTCACTACTCTGTCGATATCCTCCCGAGCACTTCACAGTCCTGTTCGTCGGTAATAGCTAGGGACAGTTTAAGATCGTCAGCAAACAGTAGACATTTTGCCTTTATAACTATCTTTGGTAGGTCATTAATCATTAGTATAAAAGCTAAAGGTCCAAGATTACTGCCCTGACTAACTCCAGATCTTGTAAAATAAGGTTGTGATGTACGCCCCGCATAATCAACATATTGCTGCCTATCTCTCATGTAGCTGGCAAAAAAAGTTAGTAAATGTGGTGTAAAACCAACGGCCGCTAACTTTGTTTAAAGCACGTCGTTGTCCACCAAATCAAAGGCTTTTTTAAAATCGAAGTAAGCGGCATCGACTTGCCCCCCACTGTCTACTATCGGTACCACATGAGCCATGTGGCTAAGGAGATTGCTGGTGGTACTCCTTTTAAGTCGAAACCCGTGCTGTGCTTCCGACAGTTGCGCACTTACCTGCTCGTGTATTGCTTTGTGTATGGCAGACTCGAATACCTTGGCTACAGTTGATAGCACAGCCACCGGCCTGTATCCCTCCACCTGCGACTTCAAACTTCCTTTTGGTACCGGAACAACCCGAGTTAATTTCCATATTTCAGGAAATACCGCTTGCTTCAGACTTAAGTTAAAAATATGTAGCAACGGACCACAAATTACCATTTGACAGTCCCTAAATATGTAAGGTGGAATGCCATCCGGACCGGCTGATGTTTTCGGTTTTAGTCGCCGTAGAGCATTTCGTACATCTTCCAAGCTCAACCTTTCCAAGTGGACCCGAGCCGCGCCGTTTTCGCTTCCCGCCGCGTTTATCGCTGGTTCCACATTAAGATCCGCCCGCTTGGTACTATATACTGAATAGAAATACTCTGCGAATTCTCTAGCACATTCATCATCCGACAACTCTATACCGTCTTTTAAAATAGTTTGTTTATTTCTACTACCTCTTCTAGATTTTGCATAGTTCCAAAAGGATTTAGGATCTTTTTGAAACTTATTCTGAATACGCTGTTGGTAATTGTTATGTGCTGTTAATATCATAGATTTCACGTTTGCCCTACATACAGAAAATGCTTCGTAATCACACCTTAACTTACTCGATTTGTACTGTTTGTGTAAACTAGCTTTCAATTTAATGTCGCGAATTATATCAGCAGTGTACCACTCGGGATAAATGTACCTCGAGTTTACATGCCTTCGCCTTTTTCTGGGAACACAGTCATCTATTATCATCATTTCCTACGACCTATTTCTAATACAATAAAAATAAATCCCCCTCGTTTATAACTTGTACCACCCGATGTTGCAAAGGGCGGGACAGTGATAATGGTTATGGTTAAAGTTAGTCTTACCAACTGTGGTAGGTATTCGTACAGATACAAACTGGGACTGGGATTTGTACCGGCGTAGATACAAACTGGGATCTGTGAAATATCGGCGTAGCTACAAACTGGGATCTGGGATTTGTATCGAATGAGCGCCAGCCGGAGGGTTAGACAAAGTATAAAAGGTTATAAATAGTAAGAACCTTCATTTGTTTTGTGTTAAAAGGCGGCTGCTAAATGTTACGAAGGATAGATGGTTTGTCACTCTTTTATGGGAAAACTGTAGAACAGATTTGGGTTTAGATTGACCTACAGGTAATGTTGGGAATTGTGTGTTGGGAACCATATTAATATGTCCAGTGCACCGAAATCTCAGGCAAGAATTGGTAGCCATATCAACAAGGTCTAGGTAGATTTCTTGTCTTATTTGTCATTTAACTCTTGATAGTTTTGTCTTTGCCCGATATTCCAAAATACTGTTTTACAAGTATAGGTATTTACAATGCCATCATGAAAGAAGCTAACGCAAATAAACAGTAAAACTTTCTCTTCTATCTGTAGCCTACACGCTAAGTTTGAAAGATCTGATGTTATCGACACCGACTCTAAACTTGTAACATTCAAAGACTTTTTGTTTCTGACAATTTGTTATGTTAAGGGATTACAAGACAAAGGGACGACTGAAGGAACTTCTGTATCGTGCCGAATCGCCACTTTATTATGTTAATGTATTCAGTGCTTTAGTTTTTATATGTTTACTCGCGGGAAAGGGCTTTTGTGTGCGAACGCGGTCTGTGTGTAGAGAGTGTTGGCAGAAAAATGTATGTATCATACTAATATTGCAGAGGAGAAAGTGAGTGTATGTGTGTATGGTAATTCTACAAACGGAAACGGCTGCATTGATTTTGATGAAACTTGGCAGTAATGTGGTAATGTAAACTTTTTTTATGTAGGTGCGGAAATTTGTTGACGGGTGAAACTGTTAATGGAGACGGGCAAAGTTGTTTATTGCATTCAACGTAAAAATAAGCCAATTTTTCATGAATTCGGTACTGGTTAATCGACTAGATATGATACGTTACTAAATTAAATGGCTAGTCAATAACTGATATTAGGCACTTATATCTACAGATGAATAATAGATAAATAGTGTCCTCTACCCGAGCATAAAGAAACGAATTTTACGTCAGATCATATCAAAAGTTATTACAATACCGCGGGGTTTCAATGACAAAAAACATCTCATGAAAAATGACTAAGCATAATACTAGTAATAAAATCTCTTTCATACTAACATTTTTATTACATTTCTAGACGAAAATGAATGATCGTCCCGAAATATCTTGCTAAAAGCCTTGGACGTGGAAACTTTTTTCGGAATCAAAGTGCGTAATAGTAAATCTAGGAGGATTTTATCGTTTTCGCAAACGCAATTAACTAACTTCTCTTAACAAAACGTTCGTTTTGCGATAAAAATCCTTTCTCGAATGTCCTTTTATAAGGCTAATCAGATTGTCACAAGTTTTTATCGTCTGAGTTGAGCCTAACAGTATTGGTACTCCTTGCGAGTGACCGTTTTGTTCGTAACTTGCTCCATAAACGCGCCAGATTGCATTTGTCATTGTTATTGTGTTTGTTTGTTTGTTTGTTTTTATCTTGTTCCTACTGTAATTGGTTGTTGTTGTGTTTAAGAGATTAGATAAGGGCGCGGAAATGTTTTATTTAACAATATTGTTGTATTCCTGTTACAACAATTTTATAAGACTAATGGCCGGTCTTTGGGTCCCTTTGAGTTTATTTATTTTTAAGGGAAAATTAATAGATAAATCTGAAAATAATAAACAGAGAGAAATGAGAACAGAACCTGGAAAGAGAATGATTATATTGGACCCTTGTGACCTATATGACGTAAGGAACTAAATAGACATTCAACTTTCATGAAAAAACACCTCCAAAAAAGGACCCACATATAATGAAAACCACGCCAAACTGTAAATTCGATGAAAAGCACAAAATATAAAACATCGCTGTAAAACGTTGCCTACTCGACGCTAGGCTGAAGGCATTTAATCCGCGCGTCAGAATAAGTCCGCGTCAGTACTCTGCGTGATTTACACGCGACGCGACAAACGCGACAGGCTTGCCCACCGACATGGAGGCAGAGGCACGAGGCATGAGGCATGAGGCATGAGGCATGAGGCACGAGGCGTGAGTTCAAAGCGTACCACCGTCACCACTGAGCGCTGTGAGCGTTGTGCTCACGGAAAATGCAAGCGGCAATTTTAAGGGATTTGGTGGGTTTTGCTGCCTTTTTAGAAGCTGGGGTACTTTGTTGATCATGTTGAAGGTTGTTTAAAGTGTTTAGTTTCATTGGTACTTTATGAGAGAACTCCATAACACAGTTCAAGAGATGGAAAGAATACCGAACGTTGCAATCAGTGCCAGTGCCAACCAGACTGTGCAAATTTTTAGGTCATTTTACAAATATTAAAAATATGTAATAACAGATCTATTTACTGCATGGTAAGAGAATTTCTGCATTGGGTACTGTATTACGTCAGAAACCTGTTTTTCGTCTACAATAAGTTATGTAAAATTAAATAATCTTCTAACACAGTTTTGTACTATTTGGAAAGCACTAGTCTATAGTCTCGTAACACAAACTTAGTCCACTTTCTAATTTATAATACTTTTTAAACTCATTACAAAAACATCTTTAAGTTAAATACTTTGATTTATTCGACGTCAGTTTAATTACAGGTTTAATCCTTGTAGCTTCGAACAGCGATTCTTTTAAAAGGTTTTCTATGAGTGAAACTTTTACAAGATTTATTAAAAGACGGATTATCTTTTTTAATTTCAATTTGACCCAGAGGATTTCTTTTGCATAATTACATTTAAGTTTGCAAGATTTTCTGCAAAAACATATTTTTTTTTCATTTCTATTCAGAAGGATTTAAATGATAATCTTTTTATTATTATTGCGCAAAATACATATTTTATCTTCATATAACATGACAAAATCCACCTCATTGGTGACTATATATAAAACTATATGACTATACTATCATCATCATCATCATCAGCCTATCGCAGTCCACTGCTGGACATAGGCCTCTCCAAGTGCACGCCACTGAGATCGATTATACTATAGGCAACTACAAATGCCGTACTTCTTTATATTCATAAAAAGAACAAACAAAAAAGAAAATCCACATCTGCAATTGGCAGCAAAGAGAACCTTTAAAATAATCCCCATTAAAAAACTGGCACAAGACAAAAGTACTGCAGAATTTCAAAAAAAGAATAACACCATCACCATTTAAAACGGAGCCAATTAACACTGCCACAAGCCAATGAGCGCTTTGTGAAAACGACTTCTTATAGCCAAGATAGAACTAAACACGGATTAAGGAAAGATTAGCGGAGATGCCATAATGCAGGTAGGTCAGGTGCCTTCTTTAAGTCAAATTCGTACGGTGGGCATGATCAAAACGATCGGCAACAAGTAAACTAACCACTTGAACAGGTTATCTTTTAGTCATCTGTCAACGAATTTTGGTATTTCGAAAAATGGTCGATTCTGAAGACAGCGTATAAGAGCGAAGACAGCAACGTTTCTCGTCCCTCGCACACCCGCATTATGGTGCGCTATTTTTTTGAACATTTTCCGTTATGGCAGCTCCGCTAGTCATTATATTCTCCATGGAACTAAAGAGCCTGAAAAACTTGCTTCTTTTTTTAAACTACCCACTTGAAAAGTTCACGGCGTGCAGCACAAACTCTTTGCTCCACAATTGACAAGTTTGCTTTAGTTTTTTTTTTAAGTGATTATAGTCTTAAATGGAAACGAAGCTACGGTTGGAAACCGTTTACGTTTTTTGCTTGAAGGTTCGTTGTCTTAGTTTTGGATTGACTTCAAACTGTTAAGGAGGTTCTTCATTGTTGGAACTTGTTACAGAATTGGGTTTATAGGTGCTACAGTTAATACTAGAGTGAGTGCTTTCAACTAATATTCTGTATCTTCAGTAGACAAACTGTTACTTTGCTAAATATGATAACGTTACTATCGCAGAGAGGAATATATGTCCGAGACCTTGATTTAGACACTACACAGTACAGTCAATACCATAAATGTAATCGGTTAATTCCAAAAACACAAAACAAGCGAGTGAAACAACAAAATACGATACCGATTCGATACGAACTCTAACTGCAAAACAGTTGTGTAGCTCTAAAAAAAATGTAGTAAAAACATTTTATATAAAAAGTATACTGACAAATCGATTTGGTTAACTATCGTAACTACACATAAATCGCGGGTTTCGTCGGCGAGAGTAGACAAAACAACGATTAATATAGCAGTTAAACTAACGACAGGTCATTTGTTACGGCAATATTACGGAACTGAGGTGGTGCATAGTTACAGAGCCAGATGTAGGCGAGAGCAAAAGTGTTGGCGTATTTAATTGATTATTATTTTGTTTATCTTTGTGATGCTAATATAAATTTTGTATGGAAAATCATGTCAAAGTAATCCTGAGTTGGTTTTCTGTTTGTGTCCATATGAATTTTGTTCCACAATGAAAAGTGTTTTTGAATTTATCCTTTCATTTTGACATTAAGCTAGTCATAACTTAAACTTTTATTTGAAAGCCTCGTGCCTACAAAAAAAATACAATCATCTCCTTGTTTCAATTAAGAAACAACTACAGAAACCATGAAAATTTTATGTAAACAACGTACAATACAGCACAAACATTCACAACATTTCACGAACTCAGCCCCACACAAAACTACAAATAAAACTCGCATCAAAACAAAACACTTCTGTCCACGCCTGTACTCTCTAAAACAAATGATTCAACAAACGCACGTCTCCTTGTCCGCGACGAATCATATCTTGCCATGTATGTATTTACATTTGGTTTCTTCAACCGCAAAGCATTATGATTTATGACCGTGTATGTACATCGTTTGTATCCGACTGTACCCGGATGTGTGGTGGTAGTGAATTAGTTTTTGTCCGGCTAGTATGGCGAATAGGAAACGATAGTTAGTCATTTCAATCGATGGAAGAAAGTATGTTTATTTGCGGCGAAGGAAAGTATCAAGACTTTTTTTGTTGCGCTTTGTTTTCATGAAAAGACGTCCTCTCCTCTAAAAACTAACTTGCTGTGCCCGACTTGATGGGTCCATAATTGTTTCTTTTAATTTTACCCACCAGCCTGTACACATTATGGAATGCAATAAAGTTATTGAGTATTGAGTATTGAAGATGTAAGCCTGTGATAATGTCAGAAATAACCATCGTTAGACCCTATGTAACGTAAATACGTCTAGCTAGTATGAGAAAGGTCCGAATGATTAATACCTTACTTTATAGACTGGAGTGTTTCATTTTGTCATACTCTCTGGTATGTAACCGAGAATCTCATATTGAGTAGTTACAGCTTACAGCTTAAACAAAGGTATGGTAAAGAATTAAATATGACAACTAAAATATGAAAATTCAATAGTATTGGAAAATGAAAAAGCATTAAATGCCAGCATGTTCATATAATTCAGTATTGTTCACGTTGTTTGTAGTATAATGTCACACGCAGATAGTCCTTTTCATAAAACTGTCATTATTTTAATTAATTTCACAGTGCTTCATGTACACGCAACATTATAAATTATTTCGTATAAAATAAAGCTCTTTTGATTTATTTATGTTTACACTAGCTTCTGCTTGCGACTTTGTCTGCATTGATTTTGGATTTTAACAGCCTGCATTTTGAAAAATGCTTTCATTCTTAAACTTATATAATAATATATTGTTAGATATGAATCCTCCTTGCTACCAACCTGGACTGACCAGGCTGGTATAGAAGAAGAAATTATGAAGGATGGAAGCATGACGGACGTTGAAGATGTCACATCGTGATCTTATAATTAATTATCGATATTGTATTTGCTATTCAAAGTTGGCTTCTGCTAAATCCTTTGTAAGAAATAAACCTTACCAGGTTAAATGTTTATAGACGTGTGTTATTCATTTTCAAGTACCACTTCTGATCTGACCTCTAAGATCAGAAGTGGGATCGCCACGCGTTCTTTACCCTTTGCCATCTAAATCCAATAATGATTTATTTTATTCATGAAATTTCACGTCAACTGTAAGTAAGTCTTATTTCTTACATTCGAGGGCATTCTCGTGAAAAACGACGAAACAGTTATAATCTCACGAATCGCGCTGCGACAATATGAATGCTCCTCATACGCTGGGTGTAATATCCTACAACATACTAGTACTCAGAAGCCCAGGATATGCGGAAGAATTGGTCACGCAATACAAGTCGATAAAAATTGCGAGAAGAAAAGTGACAGCCACTGTAGCTTGTTTGTAAAACAAAAAGCGATCGGATCCTGGAAACACTGAAGACTGTCCACCAGCTGGAACTCTATCAGAGCGATATTACGAAGATTTCTTAAATAGCAGATTAGTGCTTTAGTGTTAACCCCTTGAATTTCTTTTCAAACATTTCGATTTCTTACACAGAATATCGAATATCGAAGGAAGTGGCCATGAACAGCCATGTTGAAGTCACAAGTTACACATTTATGACCATCATCTATCCAATTTTAGATTACGAATGATGCGGATAGTGCATCTACCTCTAAAACTCAGGAATATATCTTGTTGTAGTAAGAGGTATAAATAAGCCTAGCGTTGAGAAAGAAGTGCTGTACATCATGACGCTACTTTTCATCACGTTGGCAGGCAACTATATAAAAGTGAAGCCTTAGATTACCAATTGTTAAAACTATTTGAATGTTCAGTGTGATATATGATTTGTTACACTAAAAATAATTTTGAAGAGTAATTGCACAATGAAGATTTTGTGTTCAGTCAGCTGAGAGAATAGTATCGACGTGGAGTTCTTCATTCTTTGATAAATCATAAAGAAATAGTGGAAATTGACATACATTTTAAAATAACAAGTCTTGAGCGGTTGCTATGGTGACATGTCATGTTGTATTTACATGATTGCATTATAATTAATTGACTTATTATTCTGTTTCATGTGATAATTCGTTTTGTGGCGAGAATAATACTACATGCTGGGAACACGCATCCTGTTTTTCGAATAAAACAGCTCTTCAAGCTATCGCGAGGCCGCTCATATGCTTCGTGTGGAAGGAGACCACTAGCAGTAGGGCCGACCACGGTCCTAGCAAATATCCACCTCGTGTCCACGAGCACTGCCAGCCGATAGCTAGCACATAGTGTGACTCCTTGCTGTTATTATACGCGCAAAGGCTTAGCGCGACCAAACATGAGTCATGCATGATGTTTGTTTGCAGAGATATTACAACGTGTCGGCGCGGCCCAATATTGCTGGCTAATGTAAGGTGGCAACGTCAATTGAAATAACCTTATATGGAGTCTTAAGGAGAGTCTGATCTTATATATAATACTTTCAATTTGTTGATCCCATCCCATCATGACCTTTTACCATTATTTTATAAAAGATGACTAAAACTGCATACGTGTCAATTTTAACCGTTGATCACTTATGTTTGTTGGCACTTTATTAACGATGAGTAACGATGATATTTTGGATTACTATTTTGATTTTATGTGTCAATGTTATGTGTGTCGTGCAACTATTGGCTTATTTAGCCATAAAAGAAAGTGATTGCGGCACTAATAACCTCATAGACAAGCACTGCCACAATCGTCTGACCAAGATGCTATGTGGCCAATGATAATGATGATGATGTCAAAGTTATAATTAAGTCATGGATTTATTTCTTTGAAAACTTAGATCCTTCAAATGAATGGTCAGCAGTGGCCGAGCGAAATGTGACCTCCTTGGCTTTCTTTGAGAGTTGCAAGGCAATTTGACAATGACAAGGACTTTGAGGACGTTCGAATGTACATGAGTCTTTGTGTGCGTGCCATGAAAGGGTGCATGAATATTGATGTGTTGATCTAATTGACCTACTTTCAATGACTGATTTTGACCTTGACTGTAATTTTAGCTTGGAAATGGTCTTTTCCTTGATTTTGACTTTGACATACTGATGGTGCTAGTTGTCTAGACCACTGGGAGAACATACGACGGTATGTGTCTCTGTTTCACGTCGTCATAGTATGCTACCTATAGCTTAAATGCGTGCCTATGCTATGAGCGTGTGTAATGACATGCAAACTGGGAGCCTCTGTCCCCTGGTGGTGTATGGCGAGTGATGGAAGTCCGGATTCTGTCATTCACGATGCATTTTTTTTGTTACCCTTCCTTTTCTCAACATATTACATGCTTCAGACTTATACACAACAAAAACGACTACTACGAGTAAATTACTTATACCTTGCTTAACGTGTTTCAGATCATGAGCAACATGTCGATGACTAGCTTATGGGGAGTTGACCTGATGCTGAAGAGGCGAATAATACTGCTGGCGAGGACGCCGCAGGGTCAGGAACGGCCGTGTTAGATATGAATCCTCCTTGCTACCAACCTGGACTGACCAGGCTGGTATAGAAGAAGAAATTATGAAGGATGGAAGCATGACGGACGTTGAAGATGTCACATCGTGATCTTATAATTAATTATCAATATTGTATTTGCTATTCAAAGTTGGCTTCTGCTAAATCCTTTGTAAGAAATAAACCTTACCAGGTTAAATGTTTATAGACGTGTGTTATTCATTTTCAAGTACCACTTCTGATCTGACCTCTAAGAATATATTACTTTTAATTTTTCCGAATCATATTTATGTTAAACCGTATGTACGGGTATAGCTAGAATAGTATTGAAGCTGGTATTATAGGACGGACATTCGAATTAAAAATACTGGTACGGTTGCTTAACATAATTTTTACGCGAAAAGGTTCAACTATACAAACAAACTTTAATTTACGACATTCTAGAGGTACACAAGCATAATAAATATAGTGTTATGAAAATATAGTGTGTCTATAAAAATGTTTCTGTACCGTGAAGTTAGTTTCAGATTTATGTGCAACTTTGGACTGGCTTCACGAAATACTGAAATATGCTTCGTAGAGACCTACGAACATATTTTCCACGGTGCGTCGTAAATTTCGGCTGCTCTAGGAAATCGAGCTTAACAATTTATTATGCACTCACCTCTGCTGGTATGAAATTTAATTTTATCTGTGTAACGTATGTGTTATCATTGAAATGTGAGTTATGGTGAAAATTTTAGAAAAGCTTTGAAATTAAAGGAGCCACATAATTTACGAATTTTTGAAATGATAGTTCAATTTCGTTTTGTTTTTAGATAAAAACCGTTACATACACTTAGTTAGGTAATTAGGTACAACAGAACTGTGCACTTTATTGTATTTTTTGTTGTTACAGACAACTGTCAATAAAAATGGAACACTGTTATAAATAGATAATTTTATTTACATAAGTAAAACCTCTATGGGTACTTCTTAAAATTTTCCTTAAGAAAAGGCAAAACCTAAACCTAAAACATTAACTTAACAAAAAGCTACGACAATAGTTCGGAAAAAACCTCAACCATTTAAATTCTACCGACCTTTTCAAGTCTGAAGTAAAAAGACCTTTCTTACAATCACCGACAATAAATAAAGGTAAAGATATGAAAAAGAAAAGCGTTTTGAATTTACATTTTGTATGTACAATGGTCTATTATTTGTGGGTTGACGTATAATAGCGTATGTCAAGTGGTCGAAACGTCAAGGAAAACTTAAGGTCAGTACAGAATGACGGGTTTTCAATTCAATGGTAATAATAATGTATGAAGCCTTTATTGCTTGTATTATTAGATATGTGTCAATAATAAATGTCAATACTTAAATATCTATTTAGTACTGTAAGTAATTCGTAAATACTTTTGACCTTACTTCACTGAAATGGTAAATCAAGACGTGAGAAAGGTACCTACCTACGAAACCAAATTGAGATCTACATAGATTCTTCCAAAGACAATATTCATTTACTTATTTTTCTTCAACAAAATCCTCCCATTACATCAAATTAAATCTTAAAAAAGCGCATAAAAATTAAAACATTCCATTAAAAATCCGAATACCTCGACCGTAAACAACATGTAAAAACATGTTCAAAGTTCGGCGCGTAATTTACCTCGCGTGTTAATTTACGCGTTTTTACGCAGTCGTGCGTTGTGTACCGGCCCTTACCGGCCCTAGTGATATATTGTGACAGCTTTAACGCCATTTTATGGTTAAGGTGCGTCCTGTATCAAACCCAGCGTTATTTATAGACTTGTTAAGATTTTTGTGTTAGTTAGATTAATATCTTTAGGATTTTTCCACTTAATGGGGGCAGAGATATTATTAGCGTGTAAGAAAGACGTTATTTAGTTTGGGGTAGAGAATTTATTGGGTGATTTATTGTGTTAACACACGTGGGTGGTAGAATAATGGTAGTGGGGATATATCATGTTCACACTTGAGTCTCAAAAGTAGGGCTTCGAGAGATATACATTTTACGAGTACTTTAAGACGCGATTCCTCTATGGAAGTAAGTTGCATGCAATGTGCAGGTTGCACACAAAATCGCAAACAGCCTTTAAAATCCTGCTGTGCCTTACGTGTGCCATGACCATATCATATTTCTAGTGCTTATTGAATGTACGAGTCAAAAAAATCGTAAAATTGCAAACCGCTTTAAAGGTCGTGCCGTCCCGTTCATGTGTGTTCCATGACCTTGAGGCCCATAGTTGAGCATTTTTTAAAATATTAAGTAAGTACTTATTCTATTCTATTATACACAAGTTCCCTACATTCCTGAACTCATGTCACTATTATGAATTACGCGCATTGTGCTAAAATCAGCGCGGGCATTATTTCACGGCCTATAAATCTCGCTGGGCAAACACGCGGTTGTTACTGCGTGTCGTTTCACGCATCAACGTTAAATGTGTCAGGAGATATATTGTGACGAATCGTGTCAGCTCGTGGTCAAAGATACGTGATGAAAGTAAGGGTAAAGCAGATATTTTATAGAAGATTCGAAGTTTTTATTTTATTTATATTATTTAAAAAGAGTTTAAAAGAGCAGGTATCTAAAGGGGAGGCCTATGTTCAACAGTGGACGTCCTATGGCTGAAATGATGACGATGATGAAAAAGAGTTTATAGATTTGCTTTAATCGACTAGGTGTATTTCTGAATGTTCAGGTATACATGTAACTCATGTATACTGTCGTGTAATCATATTTTTGAAAATAGCAAGACAGTTTATTCTTTAAATGAGTTGTTTTAATCATATGTCCAGTACACAAGTCCTAATGCCAGGTTTTTTTAAATGCACCTGACGATCTCTGACGTGGAATTGTATGTATACACAATATACAGAATCTCATATCTACTATGACTTTCAGCATTGTAACTGGTCACTAACTTACATAACATTAAGAGTTTTCATTTCATGTAAAATCCCTTCTATTTATAAAATCCAGTACAGCCTACTAACCTACATTGTCAAGTTCATTGTTTTAAGCTCCGAAAATATATTCACGACCGGCGGACATAAATTTAAATACAGATACAATCTTCAGCAATCAGAATAAAACTGCTTGGGTTGTATTTTTGGAATAAACTTGGATAGAATGACAATTTTTTATTCATTTGATTGGTTTTTTGTTCCCGTAAAAGGCTGTTTATCGAGAGATAACCTGTCGAGTATATTGAGGTAAATGTTAGCCTTGTCGAGTTTACTGAAGTAAAATTTGACTAGATCAAGTATACAATTTAGTGAGTTTAAATATCCAGCATGCATGCAAGTAATTTATAGTTAAATTATATAAAAACGATAACTGTCAATGGGCAATGCTTATTTGATGTTCATAGCTTATTTTATGTTACGCGCTTGATAATAGGTACAATTTTCGGTTATGAATTAAAACTAATCGTTTTGACAATTCACACCAACTTAAACCACCTACTTACAATAATCTATCAACAAACACATAATACAATACCGACATACAATACATGCCTATATCCTATATACGGAACAATTGTAAGGCCATTCAAACGTGGGGGCCGAAATTAGGCTTAGTTCGCAACGCGGCCTAGCTCGATACGAATGAACTCAACCCATTGATACGTAACGCACACATTGATATATGACGCACACATAGATGTAACGTGTTGCTCGTGTAAGCTGTGGCGGTAATTTGATAGGTGTGTTAGTGAAAAATGTTGAATGGGTTTTTAATATTCTGTTAAGCGTTAGGTAAGTGTGGAATGTTGGGAAAAAACTCATTTGAAATAAAATAAAGCAATTGATAAACGTCGTCAAGATATTAAAAAAGCAAGTATTTTTACTCACTAGGTACATACGTCAATGCGAAATTATAGAATACTAAAACATTTTCACATAAAGCTGAAGGAAAAAAACTGCTCACAGTTTCCAAACTTTTCTGGCCCAATATCACACAAAAACAAAACAGGCAAAACTTTTTTAAGTACCTACATCTTTACTTTGCCAAAGTTGAAATTTCAAAGTTACGCCATTATGTCTGGCGTGTAACAATACGTGTATTTGAAACACACACACACATGTGTATGAATTAGTTCAATATGTGTGCACCTGTGTGAGAGCTGTGAATAACATTCATCGGAATTTGTATATAAATGAAATGTTGGCAACACATTTGTAGTCATATAGGTACAATAGATTGATTACCTATACTAGATTTTACATTTAAACATGTACTGTAAAATTCCTTCAACTATGATTTTCTGTTCACATTTGATTTAATTGAATGTTTAAAATGTTGATTTCTTCATTGGAAATTTGTTTTAATTGGTTAGGTTAGGGGAAAAATTGTAATATGCTGTGTTTCACCTGTTTTTTCTTTTGAAAAATTTAGTATATTTTTTCACATCGATACAATTTTGTGATAGTAAAACTTATAGGTCCAAGCTACACACAAAAATGACTCCTACACCAAAAGCGATAAGACATAAAATTATTTGAGCAGCATCGACGAGGCAGCGCACAGGCAAGTGAACTAGTTCCCCAAAAACTGTTCAATCAAAAAACACTCCTACACCAAAGGCGATAAGGCATAAAATTCTTTGAGCATCATCGACGAGGCAGCGCACAGGCAAGTGAACCAGTACCCCAAAAACTGTTCAATCAAAAAACACTCTTACACCAAAGGTGATAAGACATAAAATTCTTTGCGCAGCTTCGCAAGTGAACCAGTACCGGGGAGTGCACTCGTCTGTGGCCGCTTGATAGCGCCACCAATCGCTTAAATTAAGCGCTGTGCGGTTTCACTTGCAGCGAGAACGGTGTATTGTACAATGGGTAGAAAGTTTTTTTAATGTGGATTTTTATAGGAAAAAAAAATATTGGTAATTTTTCTGACTGTTTATGTAGTAAGTGAAGCCATTTTTTAAAATTCAGCGTTTGGTATTTTGATATATTATAGAGACAAAATTATTGAATTACGTCCCTAATACCAAATACCTGGTAGTATTATACAAAATAAATCATGTGTTCAAGCTAGTTCAAAAATAAATATATCTAAGTATAGTCATAACCATAACTTCTAAGTCCTCAATAAATTAAATTTACGCCATAAACATAAAAACTTTGATCGTTCAATTCGTAAAGGTCAGTACCGAAAAAAAATTAATCTCAATTCAGTTTATTACCGTACTCAATGACTACGGCGTAGCGGCGTAGCACCGTAGCACCGTAGCGGTCGCTCGTAGAGGCGGCCAACCGTTAAACGGCCTGTCGTAAATAACGGTCCGGGTTACAATAAATGAATAATTATCGGACGGTTACCGTTTTACGGCGGGAAGTAGCTTTCAGTAGACGCCCACCCTTGATGGGGAATAAGGCGATCGATAATGATAGGTTAATTGACAAGGTAAAATTGGCTTTTTAAAAGTTCATTCATTATGAAATGTCAGTTTTAATTATCGGTTTCATAAATACACATTTTCCTTTACAAGTATCTTCTTCAAGTAACAAAATAAAAATACACAACCTTATAAAGAAAAAACAAATCAATTAAAAAAAGACGAATCAATCAACCAATCTAAACTACCACGCCTCAATCAATCACTCACTCTAAACACCTCAAAAAGACATATTAATTAGTACACCAATTAATTTTTGTCTGGAAAACAATCTACAATGGCAACTAGCCGGGGATTAATAGGTCAAGCGCGAAACAACATAAATCAGGCCGACGCTAAACGAATAATAAATTGATGGTACAAATGGACCGCCCCACCCGTCGCCCCCTCTCTCTATCGCGTTGCTTCGCGCGAAAGCTAAGCGAATTAATTATCAACCGAGCTTGTATGGGATATGTGTTGCGTTTATGCATAGTCATGGGTAAATTGATATTTCTAATTAAATCAATATAAAAAAGCTGTAATTTGACTTAGATTGTTTAATAATAAAAATTACTTAAGCAAAATATCCTCATGATAATCCTTTCGAGGGAAGTATAGATAAAATGCACAATTCTAACATTCTTTGAAAATACTTATATTGCTAGTTTTATTGACATTAAGTCATAGTTAATTTATAATTATTTTTTATAAGAGATCGTAGTCACTTACTACGGCGTAGCAAACTAACTAGAGTCCGTACATTGCTACGCCGTAGTACAGACGTAGTGTAGGTCTATAAATACTACACAGAGACACATAAGTAACATTTTATTAGCTGTGATTAAACTAGATTTCTTAGAAGCCTTAATAAGGAGTCTACGAGGGCAGATTTAACAGTGATCTCGACGGCAAAATGTTTTTATTTCTCCAAGATTAGAAAGTCGTGAACAAAATAAAACTTGTATGTAACTGAGTAATACATACTTAACGTTTAGATTATTTAAATCAAATATTTTAATTAGTAGAAAGATAGTACAGGTAGCATAAACATAAAAAAAGTGTATTTGATTAAATATGTGTGTTTGAGAATATAGCGCCCGATAAATATTGATAGTCATTAAAAGTGGCCTCTTTTGACTACTAATCCAATCCCATTTAACAATAAGTCTCTAAGGAACCAAATACAAAAAAGTACCTTTAAACAGAGCCTAGAGACAAAACACAACATAAAAATGTATCTCTCGTATCCCATAACAGTTTGAATTTCCTAAAAACAAAATCATTGCATTCACCATTGGCCAGCAGTCGATGTAGGTACCTACTATTTTCTAATGAGTTTTTTTTCACGGAGCAAGGAAAGAGTGGAGATGCCATAATGCAGGTAGGTAGGTCAGGCACCTTCTTCTAGGTCAAATACGTACGGTAGGCATGACCAAAACTATCGGTTACGAGTGAACTAACGAGGGGTTTGGGTACTTTGAGACATCTGTCAACGATTTTTGATATTTAAAACATGGTCGAGTCCAAAGAAGACGTATAAGAGTGCGGAACGTTAGTAACATTCCTAGTCCCCCGCACATCTGCATTTTGGCTTGCTACGTTCTTAAAAGATTTTCCGTTATGGCACCTCTGCTAGTCATTTCATTCTCCATGTTTTTTTTTCTTTTTTTTCAGTCCCCTGCATTAATTTTATTCCGGGTAGAAATTCGGCGTGCCATCAAAATTCTTGTCTCGTGCGTAATTTAAGGGAGGTGAGGCCAAACGTCACTTTTTATTCAGAATACCATTCCTTGACTGTTAAATAAGATTGTTTTGTCGTTCCAGTAAATGGTTTCTGGGTGTGTTTTTAGAAAAAAAATGTTCGTAGGCTGTAGAATTTGTAATTTTGTTACATTACAAAGAAAGGTCGGTGCTTTCGAGTGTAACAGTGTTATTTTCAATCCTCAAAGTATTTATTCGAACATAAATTATCGTAAATACTTGAGTTTTTTTGGTCGAGTTCGTAGACGCTGACTACGGCGTAGCACAGTAAGGTATCGTAGCGTCTGTTCGATAGCTACGCCGTAGACGTGCAGCATTGCAAATTATGATTTTCATCTGTCCAATTTATTTCTGTTATAATTTACAGAATCTGAATAATAAGTACTGCTTCCTTCATATTATTCTTAAGCAAAGCTAAGAAACCGCAAAGACAAACGCAAATTACCAACACAAACAAACATAAATTAATTATAATTTAAACAATAAGCGTCTTAATGAAACCTATCCTAGAGCATACAAAGGGGAAGGGATGAAGGGGATGCAATCTCAATTAGATCCTATAAACACCGTATTTGTTGTGTTGTAGCGATAGCAAACTAAGTAAATCTCTTGATCAAACACATTACTGTTGAAGTTTAATTTAGAACCGAAAACGATTTTATGTGGAGGCTGTACTTAGTATGTCTTGAAGGCAAGGAAGTAGACATAATTTACTTTCGGAACAAATTTTATTATAGAAATTGAAATAGATACAAATAGAATTTCCAATAACTTATTCATCATATCACACAGTAAATAAGCTTAAATTGGTTATAGGTACATACCAATACTTTTTGGCAATAAAGTAAAGTTAAGTAAATAATAATTAGATATGTACCTATAACCAATTCAAGTTTGTTTACTTTTGTCATATATTCAGTTTGCTTACCTTTTACTGGTAATATCTGTACTAGAGAGATTACGAAATCTGGGCTCAAAATAAGATTTCACTAAATAGCACAAAAAGTTATAATTAAGTCGAGCTGTTAAAAATCTCCTAATTATAACTAATTAACAACTAATCCACATTATTTTTACATTAACATATTAAACCTCACATAAGTTAAATGGGCAAATATTTAAATACCAAACACAGTACAGCGGTTGTACAAATATTCCCAAAGTGAATGAAACTAGCTGTACAGAGCGAGTTGGCAAAGTTACGCGCGGTGATTTCATGTCTCCGGGCGAGTACAGGACCCGAAGTGTTCCGAGAAATGCCGAGGAATCACGAAGCTAAACGTTTTTTGGTAGACAGTTCTGTAAATCAGTACAAAAAAATATTTTCTCCTAAATATTGCTGTCAACTGCATATTCAGTTATATCACTTTATTTTGAATAGTATATTTTTTATACCATATCCAATAGAAAAAGTCAGTAAGGAATATGTAAAATCGTTTAATTGGTCAGCGACAAATAATTTTATCACAATTAAAAAAGTTTTTTTTCTGTTTTACTTGTATAATTTTTTACATGTATTTTAAATATGTAAATATCTATGTAAATAAACTATGATCTATTTCCAAATAAAAAACACATTTAAAAAGTTAGGTACTAGGCGATTACCAATCTTATTCTCGTCAATCTATCTAAAACTATCGTGTTTTTTCTGCAACTTTGTATGCACAAAGCCTAGCAGCAGTTTGTGTGAAATCTAACAGTTTACGACTATGCGAATTTTTTGTCGATACCGGAAAACTAAAATTTTAGTTTGAAATCCTCACACGTCGTACAGATTTTCGAAATTCGCGGAAACCATTTTTGGTATGAATAACTATTCCACTAACGATCGTAGAGAATCAATGGAATGGAATAAAAAAAACCTTCTTCCATTACTAAGTCCTGAAAATGGACCATATAGATAGATATTTGAGCAGCAGTTGAAATAAAACTTACATTATAAATGCAAAACTAACTCTCCTACTGTATGTCGCGTTTTCAAGCCAAAACTACTGGACCGATTTAAATGAATTTTGGTACACAGATGATCTAGTCTAAGCTATCAAATGGTTGCCAGGACATGTGTTATTTGGCTGCAAAAAACTATCCTCGAATTCAGATCTGGAATTGTTTAGTATTAAAATAGTAAAATACAAAACGGCCGTCTATAAGTAGACCTGTCAAACCTACACATGGTGTTTGTTTTGCGACCACATTCAACTGAAGGTCTACTGGAATTGCCAAACGAAGTGCTCACATACTTACCAGCAGCCACAATACTCGTGGCTATTGCAGACAACCCACAGACTAAGAAAAAATAGAAAAGTTACTACTACATTTTATATTGATATCTACTTTAAGCTCGAAATTTGTATTCAAGGAATAAGATAGTTTGCATACCTTTACATAAAAGAATGTCTCACATGAGATTGAACTAAGTTTTAGCTATTTAATTACTAGAATAACTCAATTTTTGTTGTCCTCAGATTATGACAGGCAACTAAAATTACATCTACTAACTCTTATGCGAGCTAAAGATGTATGTACACGAATAATAATTGTAATTTACAGTATTGACGCCACCTAAAATAAATAGGAAAAAGCTTGTAAAAAGGCAGCAAATAAGTGCAAGTCTATTCTCCAAATCTTCCCAAGTCTGTGGCCATCATACAAAGTTTACCTTTTACATGTAGCTGTGCTGCGAAGGCGTATAAAAGCGAAACATGTTACAGTCCAAGTAACGTACGTTAATTGACAGATTGAGTGAGAAGCCACTCCGCCACCATCGATAGTGTAGGGTGGATACGCTGCCGGATTTAAATGGAAGAAATCTTATAAGTGGCCGACTGTATTCAATTATGGACAAGTGGGAGTGGAAGGGAATGTAATCAGGTTCGAGGAGAAGGATTCCGATAAATTATGTAGTGTTTAATGAGTATTGCTTATAGATAATATTGGAGTTACTTATCATTTATAGAGCCTGAAAATATATATTTTTTGATATATTTTCGTCCTGGATATTGATATTTTCTCGATTTTGTCCGACAAAAGCGGTATTTTGTATCTAATATATATAGTTATAGTGGCATTTTTAACATTGGTTTACTTCTGTTTAGATTATTTTCTGACAGAACCCAAAAGCTACTTTCTGCCCTATCATTGTTTTAATTTTCCCCTCATGTAAAACGGAATATTTCACGTACCACTCACATCACACCTCTCCCTACAAATTGATTTCACTAATACTAAAATCAAATGAATGTCCGAAGCTCACCCTCAAACATGGTAACCCTCTTACGTACGAACTGGCGCCGAAGGTAATGAGAGCGATTTCATTCGGTACGTACACAGTATCGCATCGAATTGATTCGATTGTTATCGATTGCTCGTGCCGTATCGATTCGATTATTTTAAATAAGCGCCGCGCAAATCATTCGAGAGGATAAATATGGTTTGAGGAGTTGATCAGTGGGTTCGTTAGTTTGATTTATTGGTACTTTCTTTGTGAAGAGTGTATTCTTGTCAGTGAGGCATAATGTGACGTTATTTGGTCGTTTATTCAGCATTAAGATCATGTGCTATCTTCATATCATGTACTAACAGACTAACTGTCAGTTACATAAAGTTCCATAAAAGCTAAAGCCTATTGCTGACTCTTTCTTTGTCAACAAGATAAAAAATGACAGCAATATGTTTAATGGAGCTTTGTGCAACTGACGGTAAGTAGCTTTTTTGTACTTATTCCTTGAAAAACGAATAGCATGTTATTTCCAAAATATACTACAAATTAACGTGACCATACCATGAAATATTACTAAGAATCATACTGCAAAGGTACCCGTACCCTTGAACGCAATCAGGCGCCCAATAAAGTAAACAATGGACGAAAATAATTGGGATATACGAGACGCGAGTAAAACACACCGGTGTGGTGCAAAACAACGGTACTGCTACTGAGTAAATATATACAGAAGGTAAGCTGAGCAATATGTAATGAGCAGTGTAAAAAAAAATGGACGGATTGCTGATTAATTTTACTTGGAGACGATGTCACATAGAAGTATATAGAAACAGTAAAAATGCTACTGAATAAAATTGGGATAAGGGCAGCCGTGGGTTGAGGATGAAGCAGAATATCTAGCACCGTGGAATATAAGAGACAAGTTTTTGGAGTATTCTCAGGAATTTAGATTTTCCCTTTTATTCAACAAGTGTTATTGTTAATACAAAAAATATATGAAATAATGAATATAAATTTTAAAAATAAATGAACTCAAATTTGAATTTTAAAAAATTTTGGCTTCCCTAGCTTCCTATTGCCCATTGTTTATTATCCTTCTGTAATTCACACACATCACACGATCAAGCCGAATATTATACAGGGGAGAGCTACACATCCCGGAGGTGGGGGGGTCGGTGCGAGTTTATTTTCAATTCCGACAACAATACGCTGTTTTTCTCACAAACTACCCACTTAAATATAATGCGGCCGATACGGTGAGCTGTGGAGCGTTTTTATTCGCTCGCTTTAAGTTATAAGAGGTAGTCGTTAATAGGGCCTTTCTGTTAATTTGAGCTCTGTACTGCGGTTCGATAATTGGTCTTCGCACAAAATTGTTTACGACTGTCTATGTTAATAAATGTGTTTGATTGATCTAAAAAGGATTCTTTGGGTGTATACAAAACTGTGTTTTAGTTACAAAATTGTCCTTGTATAACCAATAGTCATTATTTTTTTATATTATCCCTTATTTCCATATTTTAAGCCCATTTTATTTTTTAGCATTCACTTTAAAAACAAACCAAAAGAAGTATCTTAACAGTCTAAAGCTTATCTTTTGTGGCACGCACAGCAGGACTATTCGCGTCCCTCAAGGAAGTGTTTTATTTAGAAATATTGTTTCGGGACGCCCATGACTCACCCATAGGCGTTCTTGCTCAGATACGGCAGGTATTGTGTAAGGGAAACATGGTAAAAATACTACAGAAGTACCATTTTGAGAGACTATTTTTATACAGCTGTACAGTATACAATGCATTTATAAATAACTACTAATTTGATAGGCTTTTGTGGCTCGAATTGTTAACATACCTAACTTTTTGGTATAAAAATGGGTAAAAATTTATGTGCTTTCATCAATTCCGTAACAAGATTTTACTTTTAAATATATGCAATATAAAGAGTAGTGGATGAAAGTAAATTGTTTACATCAAGTAAAATTTTACTTAAAACTAAATAAACAAATGAAGTTGGTTAATGGATGGTCAACATACAAGTTCATGAACCTTCTGTCTCATATTTTGTACAATAATAAGGGAACTTTCGGCTAGAAAAGGTAACAATTTAAATTCACCTATGCAAGATACATTTTGTGGTTTTTCGGGCACATTTCACGGCGTGAATGGCCCGCTTTATGTACTCGAGTGATTTAATGATGTTAGTTTTGGGTTACTTTGCAATTTATTTCTGTGATATAAAGTTGCGATTGGATTTTGGATCATAAATAAAGGAGGTGAAAGTTTAATTTACTTTACACAGCTACAACTAATAGCAAAAAGTTGCTTCATTACGTTGTAAGGTTGGATATCAATTAAGCAGTCTTAAAATAACTTTTAATGTTACACGATCATTTTTACATATTCCCTTTTTATTAAAAATATATCCACATTCAAATATATTCCCCCCTTAGAAACAAAGGAAGGTAAAGAAAAAAAAGAAAACCGTGACAATGGTCTTATAAGCCCCCGTACTCAAAGGCTCAGGTATCGACAAGGGTGTCAAGGTAAGGGTTGAAACGAGTAATTTAAACGCGTCAATCTAAGACGTATGTGGTTTGGGGGCAAAATGGAAACGAATGAATCGAATGGGAGCGAGTGAGTGAGTGAATGAGTGAATGGTTTTATGTTAGTCGGTTGAATAAGTGATGCAATAGTTTAGATTGGGGTAACGAGGTTCTTCTGTTTACTTTGATGTCTGTTTAGATTAGATTTTGGTGGAAGTTGGATTAGACTAAGCTTTCCTTGTGGTTTGTTCCGCATTCTAAAGAAATTACTTAAATAGGGATGAAAGGTTAACTAACACATCCTAGGGAGCTTTCAGTAGAAGTGCTCTTCATATAAATAAACTGAGCTATTTTCCAACGAGACACGCTCAATTGGCATGCTATCGAATATGCCAATGAAAACTCTCAATCCTACACAAAGACCTAACAACCTGAAATTCCCCTTAACTTATCAAAACACAAAAAAAACATTATAAAAGACTCACAACATCGTCGTTGTCGCAGCGACAAAACGACAATACGCGTTGACTTAATGATGTAAGAAATATGAGAAAGGCAGAGACGGCGACAATGCGCTCTAATATTACACAGGCCGATGCTACGCTCTAGTTTGCTCTTTAATAATACAGCCGACGATGCCAGATGAAATTTCACGAAGCCGGAGTAGGGTGCTTCACACACGCGAATTTATGTCGCTACGATTTATATTTACCAACGTACAAAGAAAAATCTATGTTTTAGAAAATAAACATTATATAAAATTATACGGTGCTTTAATTAAATCACGAGTAAAACAAACTCATTTTATTCAAATACACGTTATAGCTTATTTGTCAGTTATATCATCGGGCTTTAGAGGCTTTTCCTGCATTTAAAATTAAACAGATTGATTTGATTACGTATGTAGCTTAGACTATTGCCTTGATAATTCCTCATACAATCTCTAATAATCATCTACCTCATATATAATCTCTCCTCATTTCTTCATCTCACTAAACGCAGCGACACGCAACATCGTCTGAAGTACCCCTTTAATAAAGTCAGCTACACACGAAGGATATTTCGCCTTCCTACCACTAGACTCCCTATCATTACCCTACTCGCAGCATTTTTGAGGCTTCTCCAAGATTTTCATAAGCCCCGTGATATTAAAGAAATTTTCCTACTTGGAAAATGGGAGGAAAAATTAACTATGTTAAGTACGTCATTCGCTTAAGTGCATGAGCTAATAAAATGAGTATATTAAATAAAGTTTGTACTTAAGTTTTATGAGGCTGTTATGTTATGCAACTTGTAAAGGAACGGGTTAACATTAGCTTTAGAAATTAAATTCTAAAGAAAGCATTTTTAATGTCACAATAATTTATGCTGAGAAAGCTTGCTGTTTATGTGTATGACTTAGCAAAAAGTTTCTATAAATTGAATGACTTTGATAAATTCACAATTCACGTACAGATTTTTTTTAAACGGTTTTATTTTATTTCAAATATAGCATACCACCAAAAGATTTTTTTAATTAATAGCTCCAAATAATTAATCGACATTAACATTATTAAGTCTCAATTTGCCGGCCTCCAAAACGTTCTGAACTCAGTGACCAAGATGGCGTATAATCTTATTAATATTTCACGGCTATTTTAACAAGATATTTCAATGTTAATTCTCTAAAGACAAAGATTAAAGCTGGCGCGATGAGAAGGATTTTTTACGATGTGATTATAAAATACGATGTAATAAACAAAGTAGCGGTTTAGAGTGCTTGTTTGGGTGTAAAAGTTAATTGAATTGAAGTATCAAGATCGGACGGCGCCGTAAAGTGTATCAGTGTTGTAGACGAACGTTGTAATTTTTGTAATGAAGAATGATTTTAAAGGTAAGATTGTTGTTAAAGCGTCAAAGCTTTGCTTTATACAACAAAGTTTGGTTCATTTTATTTCTAAGAAGCTGGCCTCAAGTTCTTCATCATCAACCCATCGTTTTCCCATCTATCTATCTAATTGAATTTCTTATAAAATGTTGAAAGACAATAAAATTAATACTAAACCCAAAAAAACACTGATAAAAAGATATCCCTAAAGCCCAAAAAATAAAACAATCGACACCCAAACACGTACTTCTTCAGATTAAAATCAAGGTAATCCTACGCCTGCTAATCCCGTGCCCAGTAAACTGCTCGAACGAATTACTGTAATCACGTTGGGGGGGCCCGCGGGGAATAATTTGTTGGTTTTCGGACCCTAGCGTAATGTAACACCAGCGGAGTGGGCGCCTGTGGGGACGCGAGCGGTGGCAGGTTAACGTGCACGAAGTATGGGAACTATGGTTGTCAGTGTCACTTTGTAAAGTGTTGATGGGATATTTAAATTAGGATGACTTTGAATTAAACTTTAAAATTATATCCCAACTTATGCAGGTTGGATGGATAGTGTAAGTTGGTGGAAATTATAAGTGTAATTTACTTTGTTAAGTTTGTTATTTTGTATCAGAAAGTCTTTTTTGAAGTTTAAGATTAAAAAATCTTAACAACTCAAGCCATTTTACTTTATTTTCTACCTCATTGAAAAGTCTGTAACAAAAAAAAAATACGTTTTCTGCTTATGGGGTTCAAGTCAAGATACCAAAAAATATTTTATCAGAGTACCACAGCTGTCCCCAAAAATATAATCAACTATCGGCGTACACCCTTCCTGATATAATTGGGAGGGTGTTGAGTCACGAGCCACTATTGCGGTCAGAATCGGAGGGTGCCAGTCAGAGCTATCTAAAAATATACGTTTTATTAGGTCCACTATTTTTGGTCTGCAAACATTGTATGTCGGAGTGTCGGGCAGTTAATTTGCGCAAGGCTAATGGAAAAATCCTTACAGATCAACTTACGCACCTATATTTGTACTATAGTCTTAAATGGCACGACAGTAATGGACATTTATTTATTTCTTTCACAACCGTGTGCAGTGTGCACTCTATGTTACTTCATGAAAGTTTTAATCTATAAATACCCAGTAATTTAGCCTTTCTTTGGACATTTAAACAAAAATAGTAAGTAATAAATGGAATAGACTAGTCTTCTATAATCCTAATCACGCATATCACACATTAAAATCCTTGTTTACGCGAAATCACGGCCATAATTTCAAGCGTATCGTCTAATATTGCCAACTGCAGTTCTGGCACGCATTTGTATCACCCACTTTAATCATTAGCAGTATCAGAGCATTTAGCCTGTACATGCCAACTTAAAATGGCCACCGCGAGTATTACGAACCGCTCATAATATTATCTGTATAGTGTTTACAGCGGTCATAAAACTAATTTGCCCATAATGAGCGCCCATTAGCTGGTGTAATATGTGGCACTTTTAATTTTATGGAAAGGTGTTTTGTTAAATTGGACCTTATTTTTTAGTAGGTAAGAATGATTTTGCAAGTTGCGATTTGACCTTGTTAACATTTTTAATTTATATAAGTATAATGAAGTAAACTAATGGTAGATATCCAGCAGCGTGAATAATTAAGGCACAAATAATTGGTAAAGAAAAACAAATCTTACCGCTCATGATATTTAAGTAAAGAGCGTAATATGTTTTCAATAACTCAACAGCGTTTCAGTACGTGGATTCCGAGAATTTGTTAAGTTGTTTATACTTACTTACCTATACTTTTCGCATAAAGTATTTCATATGAATTAAATAACGTACTACATGTATTTACTTTTACTAAATATTCACCAATTACTTATCTATATTCAAATGTTTATAATAACAAAAAGTACTTTTAAATGTTTAAGTTACATTAAATAATAAAAAATATCACGGTGCATACTTATCGCATGGGACGATTAATATTTCATTAGAAATCCACCTGAAACAAAAAGAAAAATTTCATTAGAAAATATAGGTATTCAAATAACATGTAATTTTTTTCAGCTGGGTGTACAGTTAATCAACTTAGTATCGGACATCTGTCAAAATCGTCTATCTAAATACAAATTATACTGTTACTTGTTTAGTTTAACAATTGTATATTTCAATGAAAATTGTAAATGGAGTAGTTGCGACAGTAATGAAGAAGTCGAGATTTCACTACCATAGATACAATAATACATCTCATAAGAATTTATGAATAACTCACAAAACCTTTGCCCAAGTAAGTATCCTAGATGAATGACACAAGTTGGTTTTACAGTAATTTTTAGATATCCACAAATTAGGATAAGATAAGTCAGATAAACCTACAATTATTTCCCAGACAAAGACAAATACCCAAGTAAGCATATATATCTTAGAAAGATGAATGACATAAGTTGGCTTTATAATAATTTTTATAAAGGTACAAATAAGGCTAAGGTTAGGTCAGATTCACCCACAATTATTACCCAGACAAATACAGACAGGTAATTATTCCACAAGCAGAGCATGATTGCTTTTTAATAGGTAACATCAATACAGATTGGTAGGTATGTATAAGGTAAACGCAGGATTGATGAGCCCTTCGCGCAGTAAATCATAGAAGACGGTATAATACAGAGGGGAAACTCAGTTAATGTTTATGGATTTTTTGTTACCAAATATTATGGACACAGGTGGGAGTAATATTGGGGTGGTTTGAGTTGCTGTGTCTATTGTTTCACTAATTTTGGTATTGGTCAGTTTTATATTAATAATGTGTACGATTTCATGGTTTTTATTAGGTACTTTTTATCCGCGTGCGCAGTTCCATCGGGACGCGTTAATAATAAAATATTTTACTAAGCAATTGTAGACCAGTTCGTCTATATTTATCTAGATTCCTAGCAATACTCGTGAAATGGGTGCCGAGACACTGGTCTGTGCACTGCCCATGAAAAATACAATGATTCCAGCACACTACACAAATAAATTACATTATTCGTTTCAGACACACTGAGGTTACGCCACGCGAACAGTAATAATCGCTATAAATACAATCCGTCAATACGAGACAGCCGTCGCCATGTTTTGCTATCATCGATTCTGTACGGTGTAGGATTAATGAATAATTAATGTTAAGTCTCCGTGTTCGTGCCGTACACGATTTAATTTTCATTTGATTTGATTGTTCACGGCCTGTGAGTGCGTCGCGTTGCGAAGTGTAACGTAAATATGTGTGATTTTAATGGTGGTTGGTTTGGTTTCACGCTGAAGGTCGTACTAATATTATAGACGTAAATTAGGGAAGGTTTAGGCCTCTTGCTTTACCGTAGCTTTACTATATGCAGGCATGGCGCGGCGGTCAGTGTTGCATGGGCCACTATGAAAAACGTGCCTTGAACAAGAGTTCTTAGTCCAAAAGGGTTTTTCTTTTTTTTATTTATAGCTGTCCTGTTTGTTTACTAATGATGGGTATTAAACTAGCAAAAAGGTGATAAACATAATTTCACAAACAATTCTCAGTCATATTTATTTGAAGTATCCGATTAAACATGCTGCCGATTCGTCCGATTTATCGGCCGTGCATCCGTATCGGAGTAACGTCTCCTTCACGTTGAGTTATGGGCCACCGCCAACTTTTACTATTTCCCCCCTTGCACAAATTTTAGGGTTCCGCGACTTAAAATAAAAATATATCCCGCACAAGAAAAGCGGGAACACAATATAGATTTTCGTCGAGATTTTTACGAGAGTCTATAAAAACGGCACTTTATTGAAGTTTTCTGTTAAATTTGTACCTGTTTCTGTATTTGATTTCAATTGATTTTTCAAACAGTAATAAATTTTACAGTTTTTCTTGTTTTACAGGTTTTGTATCCTACTGGGTAGTATCAACATACCATAAGTTATCTAAAATTTTGCTAAAAATATAATATATCCATTAACAATGACTATTCAAAATATTAAAGAAGCCTACAACTCATACATCCCGTTATTTTTATTTCCCGGAATCTCGCGGGATAGCCCGATAGCCCCCCCCGTCCCCTAGGAGGGGGGGCACCAGGTGGGGTTGAGCAGATAGTCGAGCGAGCAGTTGAATTATATTGTTATTTCTGCGATCAGGAATCGATTGTGAGTCCCGACGGAGCGTGGTAACCGCGCTCAGTCATATGGATACTTGTGTTCGGCTTTTAGGCTGTTAAAATCTGATCCAACAGACAAACTGTTGTATACAGTTTTGTTGGACATTTTGTACCTTTTAAAATATATTATGTACCTTGTAAGCAATAATAAATAAATAAAAAAAAAAAAAAAAAATAGATAGTAAAAAGGTTACATCTATGTGTTAGTGATTTATGTGTGTTAGATATTAATTTCTTGCCGTTTTGATAACAAAATAAAACTTTGCTTCAACAGTTGTTTGTTGTGCTACTTATTTGTTCTAAACTGTATAAGTACTGGCAACATGCAACTATACGGTATCTAATTAAGTGTAAAATATCGTCACTAACTAGCATAAATTAATGTCTGTCATTTATCGGGGTACATTCTCTCAATTCTACAGACCATGACATAAATAGAAAGGGCGACGCGAAAATACATAGAAACTCAAGTAATATTATATGAGAGTAAATAAATCCCCCTCTATGACGGTCGTCAAGGAGAATATAGCCTTTTTTGATTAACGCCACAAGTACACCGTCTCAAGGAAAGGGTTATATTATAATATTCCCCTGTAGGGTTGTCACATTCGAGATTATAACAATCTGTCAGGACCCGTCTGAGGATTGAATCGTCAATCTTGCGGAAGGTCACAATAATATGTGAAGGTTGAGGAATAACGAGAAATAACTACGCAAGAAAAGAAGTTACAGAATTTGATAAATACATCGAATATTAAAATGAAGGTTCTTTATCAAAGAGCAAACGTTTCATACTTCATAAATTATTTGACCACCAAAAAGACATGAACAATACCTCTTTAATGCACAAGATCACAAACCAAAATTGCAAAGTTATCTTAGCGCAAAAGCTTTTATTCGCAAATTGTAATCATACCCCTATTATTACTGCTACATCCAGTGCAGGGACTATATTAAAATTACAAACAAAACTGAGCATTACGGCCGCATACGAATCCAATTCCGACCAAACGCAATCTTTAAAGCCAGTACCACATTTTCACTAACCTTTAATAAAAAGCGACAACCCTATACCGGGGCCACAAGCAAAGAATGTACCTACCAGTAGAAAAATATCCTGCACTTACCCGCCCCGCGTATTACTACTACTTATGTTTTATGTCAAAACATAAAAGTATATATGGTTTTCTGTGTGAAAATAACAGAAATAAACTGGCAAAATTTAAAATGAGCGATGATCGTACGAATACGCTTCGTATGAAAATATGGAATGCTATGCCGCTGTTGTGTTTGTTGCGTGTCTCCTTGGCATGAATGAAGACGGTGTTTTGTTGAATTTATAGCAGAATAAGGTAGATTACTTGAATGGGATTGACGGTGATATTGTATCAGAAGAAAAACATAGCCCCTTTCTGTGAAGCCAGTCAAGTAAATGCAACAATTTGTATGGGCTCTAGAAATTGATGAGTTACTTGATGCTTATAAAAAGTAATGGAGTCCAAAAATTCAGTTACCAAAACTTTGAATTGACGAGGATTACGTACTTATGCATAAGAGCCTTTATGAAATCTTCATTTTTTGCCAACTAAGTTTTAATGCAAGCTTGTAATATATTCCGAACACGGCCAAAGTAAGACTTAAGACCCCCAAACTTTGTACTTCCCAAAAAACGGACGGGCGGCGCTTGCCAAACTCGCGAAACAAAAAATAAGAACTTTGATCATTATTTATAATACTTTTTGCACGTGGATAAATAAGCCGCGAGCTCAAAATGCGGGCCACTCCTGGAAATTTATTATGATCTATCGATTCTCAGTTCTCTCTTCATAAAAATCCAACACCCTTCGTACAGGCCCAAAAGTTGGAAACTCAGCCAAAATTATGTCACAACTTGGTACCCTTCTTACAGAAGTTATTTTACTACTCCACTAAGACTTTAAGTAGGGAATGAAGATGGGGATAATATAAAAAAGTTCCTTTGGCAATATAAAAAGTGTAAGGCCGATTTCTATAGAATTCGGATGGAAGTCGCAAGGGCCGTTTAGCTTTATTATTGGTTTCAAGTGGCAAGTGCCGTTAATACCGGTTTGGGGAACTTTATTATAGAAGCCTGGCTGGACTGAAATAAGACCATTTGCCGAGATGATGAAGGCTCAAATACTGCGGCATTTAGCTATAAAATTGAGAAAATAAAACTTAATGACTTTGATAAAATCTTTCATTAGAATTATGCTATTAGTTTATGAGTGTTATAAAATCTGTAATACTTAAAACAGACTTTGCTGCTTAAATGAAATTGGCATACTCCAGAATTCTAAGTGTGCTCCCCTAAAAAGAAAAGACAATGATCTATTCGCATACTTTTAAGAACAAAAAGGCTCATTGCAATCAGCAATTTGGCTTCCAATTGTAATACTTTTGGACTTGTTCCAATAAGGATGCATTTCTGTTCCCAATCATATCTTCCATTTTAGTCTTTCTAGACTATAATATTATCGTTTATCGAAGAAAACTGCTCAGTAAATCTGTTGAAATAGGTTATGGATGGCGAACATTTGCAATCCGATTTATCGTCAAACGAAATCCGAAACTTGCATACGTTTGAATACAATACTTTCTTGCTACAGTTAAAACTGCGGTGCAAAATGTTCGGAATTTCTTTCTGCAGTTATGAAATCGTTAGCTGGTATTTCTTTGAGTATGGTTTTAAGTACATTGTCGACTTTATTGCCACCTATATTATATCCTGCATGTAGAGTTTAATTGGTTTTATTCAAACTGAAGAGTTTTCAGCTTATTCAACCAATGCCCACTCAATATAATTACCCAAATTACAGTTTTAAGTAGACATTTTGAAATATATTTTGGTCCAATCCGGCAACTTCGCAACGCCAACTTGTTTGAAATAATTAAATTCCGTTCTCGCAACATTCCCTTATTATTATTTATTGGTACAAACTACCCTCGGGGCCAGAACACTGCTGTGTGTGTTATTTTATGAAAATTTTTGTTTCCCGTTATAAACGTCGAGAATGTTTTAAATATTACGAATGAAGTTGGTTGCTTTCAAGATTGGTAAGTGTTTTGAAGAATGCTATTTGGTATGTGTTACATCGTCAGGGTTTTTGAATAGTTTAGTGTTGCCAAAAATTCAGGGTTAGTTGTGACTTTTTGGAATAAAAATTAACAAGTACGCAAACTACCAATTCTTAAAAGATACCTTACTTTCATATTTACCAATTTTTTTCATCTCACTTTTTTTTGTTATCTCTGTTTACTTTTATTATACCAACTAAGCAAATAATAATTCCTTATTTCTACAAACAATAGTGAAGATACAAACTTCCTAAAAAAATCACAGCTTCTACAGAAAGATCCAGTTTCTACATCTATACCTAGAATCCAATCGGTTCACAACAAAAGTGCATTGCAGCGCTTATTAGGTGGTTACAAGACGGAGTGGTTCAGATTTCCCACGAGTCCCTGTACCGTGGTCAATCTGTACTGTACAATGTACAATGACGAGCTCTCGTCTCGTCTGAAAGGTGCTTTGTCTTAAATGTTTATGTGCAAACTGCTGAGAGATTTGTTCAGTCCAATTTTGAGTTGATTTTATTTCTAGTTTTATTTTTGCTTTAATTTTTTATTTATTCACAGCAGTTAGCAAAATTCGTCAGAAAAAAAAATTGCGCTGAAAAAAGCGGCCATCCATTTGAAATATAGAACGTTAGTTTCATCCAAATCCCTGACCTTTCAATCGTCCATTCCACTCTACATTTTAGTCTGAAAAACGACGCCGATCAAATCGTAAAATGCCTTCAATAGTAAAAAGAATTGCTTCTACTACCGTCACGTAACTGTTCGGTCGTTCACTATCCTGATTGAATATCGATGGGCTCCCCTAGGGCAGACCGCCATTGTTTTCCCATTGTGCGCCACCATGGGACAATAGATTAATGATTATACGTGCCCCACCATATTGTTATGGCATCATCGTCGAATTACAATGAAATGGGATTATAATCGATCAAATTATTCTGGGATTACGTTGGTAGTTTAAAACAGGTGCATGCTTGAAGATAAATTAATTATTTATCACAATTTTCATTCCTCTGGAAGGATAGCGAGTAATTTTTGTTTGTGTGGCACCAACTGGGAGCATTTATGAAAGGAACGACACAAACGTAAAAAAAATATATTTCGAAACACAAGCGATTCAAAAAAATTCAAGCAAAATTGAGACGGACACACTCAAGCCGTAAACAAAGTGTGGCCGTCACAGGACTCGACACCTGCTCCTGTTTCCCGTAAAAAAGGGCATAAAAATGGCAGGATGAGGGAAAAATAAAAAAAAGGAGGAATGAGGACATTAGCCAAACAAAAGGGAGCCGAGAGGGTCATAACTCGAAGCGCATTTTCCTTTGTCACCGTGACGTTGCTAAATCCGCAACTGACGTTATATTGTTTAGGCTGAGTGAGGAGCTGCGATTTTTTCGTGCGACTCGATTTTGATGTGATGTGATGGTTCTTGCTCAAAGTGGTTATGTACCGTAGGGCGGGTGGTTTATTGCGGCATAGAGGATAATTAATTTGTCTGTACAACGTGGTGGTTACAAAATATAGCTGTTGTGATCATGATGAAAGATCACCATCTCAACCGCAGGACTTTAACAGTCTCCTTCTGCCGATGTCCTCACATACCAAAAAAAAAATACCATTTCACAGTAACATTTCTACACCCAATATGACAGACAGTCACCCCAAAACGCTCAACCGTCGTAACCATGCAACCGCCCTAAATCCGGAAACGAAATCGTCCGCCGTACCTGGGATCGTTTCCACTACTCATTTCATGCATATCATATGTAGGTCGGCAGAATTACTGGCGTACAAGTGTCACGAACATTAATCTTGTGGTTAAGAGTGGATTTGTGAGGTCTGCGCTGTCATTGTTTATCAGTCGTCAAAATGTGTTACAGACCATTGTGATACTGTTGGTTATTCAGTTATTGATGTCCGTTTTGAATAGGTGCGGTAGTCGCGTTAAGCTGGGTGGAATTTGTGGGGGTGCTGGCCATGACAATAATAATTTTGTATTTATGTACAATTTTCATCATTATACAAAGGTTTTATTTTGGAATCTGGAAAATTGTTGACAAAGAATAAATAGTGAGCTACAATGTCAACAAAATATATATTTTTGGCTAAACTCTGCTGTTTATTATAAAATATTTTTCACAAAAATCAAACAGACAAAAGCAAACAAAATGCAAGGAAGCAGAAACATTAATTTCCAGAGATATTAACTAAAAACCTTAGGACACGAAATACTTATATTACAAAAAAACTCTAGACTAATGTTCGTCTCATTTAGAAAATTACCTATTGTATGAACAGATAAAAAATAAGTTCCATCTTGAAGACTTAGTATTTTCTCCGCGTATTATTTCGGATCCCGAACCAGTGCTATTTTTCCCGAGATCCTCCACAAAGGGGCCTATCTACTATTTCATTTACCGGCAGTCTATCTATATCGATTCTTTTGTTCTGTTAGAAGTCCATTTCTCCTTGAACAGAGCGTACGCCGGTTCGCCTCAGGGCACGAGCCGCAATGTAGTGGAATCAAAACGAAATAAATGAAATTTGAAAGAGATCTTACCTATTGAGGGTCGTTTGTGCTGGATACTTTTATTTGTGATGTATATCACTTTTGGGAAGACAATACAAGTACAATAAGGGCAGATATAATTATGAAATACGTAGTATTTGCGGTTCATTGACTTTGTAGGCTTTCAGAAGTTATTTATAAGGTATTTCGTGAAGGAGATATGGTTAGATGGTATCTTTTGAAAACATATTGTTCTTCGATTATTGTTTCCATACAAAGATTGACTCTTCATTAAACAATTACCTTCCCAACACATAAATTATGACGATATAAGATCTTACTACAGTACTAGTCAAAATCCAAGTAGGTACTTGACCAGAATCTTTGACCTTCACCTTCGGCCCACAAGAGCGAAAACATGAGCGATAACGCGCTCAACATCTATTCATCACCTACAATGAAAGCTCAGTAGATAAATCGCGGCTATTCTCATCGTTAAGTAATAGCCGACTCCTGGGCTCGGAGTAAGGAAAGATGAGCGGAGATGCCATAATGCAGGTAGGTCAAACCTCTTCGCCTAGGTCAAACACGTACGGTGTGTATGACCTAACCGATCAGAAACGAGGCGTTCGGGTTCTTGAAGACATCTGTCAATAATTTTATGAATTAAAAAAAATATCCGGTCCAAAGAAGGAAGGCTCGTTCCTCACATAGCACACCCGTCTATTGGCACGCTACTTTCTCAGCTCCGTTATGACACCTCCAGTAGTTGTTTATTCTCGGTGTCCTGGGCTATTCCAGTTCGGTGGATACGAAAAAAATATGGACCCTTGTGTTTGACTGCTAAGAGTACCTAGACCTAATCTTGTTTCTTATCGTTGTGCCAGACTTTTGTTTATGTGAACTAAGGGCTCCTGATTACGATTGAATGAGTGCGTGAAGGAATCTTGAGACATTCGAGACTGGTCTGGATCTTGAGCTTGAGTAGTTTTTGAGAGATTGTCACGGCAAATCATGAGTACTTTTCGATACCTCGAAAGAAATGTCACTATTCCGAAGTTCTTTAATTTATATTATTTAAGTATTTATGAAGATATCTGCACCAAAGACACCTACACCTTTAAAAACTCCTTGTGCCGTATTGAGGACAAAAATTATGGATGTTTGCTTGATTCCACGTTATACTTTTGGCATTTTACGAGTATTATCCGGTTTTTTCACATCGCTCGATAATACAATCGACCTTGGAAAGTTGCGTGTATTTCGCGATTGATTGACGGTACCATGCTATGAAAGTTATAAAGTATTCGGTAGTAGGGTGAAAATGTAGTACAAATTGAATTCGAGAAAGTGGCCTGACAAAAGTTATTATGAAGAAAAAAAATATAGATAGGAAAGACGATATGTCTAAGAATATTAGTTATAGGACGATATCAGACAAAGAAGTATGAGAGAAAACATGCTGAGGCAAATAAAATTGGGAAGAGGGCAAGGATATATATGATACATAAAAATGGATAGTATTTTAATTAATCTTGCCAACAATAAAAAGTGTACAAGACCGACCATGTAATGTTTCAGATAGTGATTTGTAATTTATACGCTTCATGAAGGGTCTATAGCAAATATGTACTTAACAACAGCTTCGGCAGTAACTTCATGTATTTAGAGGTATAGAAAAATAGTAATAAACGCACAGACGCACAGGTTTCTCAAGTTATAACACAGTTCCACATTATGATTGACAGTTACACGAAGCAATAAACGGGGTTAGCTCATAATCCAAGATTCAATCTACATAGCATTAATATCCACAAAATAATAGCGCCTCAAACAATCTCGTTTACACCTAAGCGCCTAATTTCAATATATTTAGTTTAAGCCTTTCCATTTGGATATCGTCACACGTTATTTTCGTGTATATTTTTGTATCAAGTACAAACAAACGAAGGTGACATTGCGGCTGTCCTCGCGATAAAATCATATTAAATGTACCTATGGAATATTCAAGTTCTTTGTTCTTATTGTGGTTGGAACCTATTGTTTCAAGTATTTAAGCGTTTTATTTACAAGTGTCGTCAAGCATTTGGGGTTTCGAGATTTTAAAATATGTTTAATCGTTTTCGTTTATAAGAGCCTGGGTTTAACTTTAAGACTTAAAGACTAAAGGTTATTCAAGAAAAATGTGACTAACTAAATTCAAGTTACAATGCAAAAAATACATTTTTGATCAAAGAATAGTTTCAAGCACTGATCACGCCAGTTACTACCACAAAAACATGATTGGCCCTAAGACAGAGCCCTGTGGAAATCCACGTAAAGTATAGCCATCAAAACAAGATACTTATATTCTCATTTCATATTCCTTCATTTTCAAATTCCACCTCAATAATGTGAAAGTTTCAAGGACACTCGGCCTGTCTCTCGTCACAAGGCGCTTTCGTTACAAAATTTGTGGAAACAAATTGTCTAATGAAACAAAGGACTCGTCTCACAGCCAGCGAGTATAAATTTAATTATCAAACTCTTACTTTTGGAGTTCATTACAATTTGGGTGAGCCGGTGTTACCTAGTGTTGTGGGCGATTTTTGTGTTTTTATCGTCCGATGAATAATGTTTATTTTATGAGCAATTCTTTTGGGAAGTTTTCCTCATTTTTGATGATAGGCCAATTTGGAGACGAATTGGTATTCTGAAACATAATTAGCTACGTAACCAAGTATTTTCTTGGTATACTTAAGATCTGTCCTACATTTTATGATACAAATAACCAATAGTCGTTTTATTTATTATACTTTCCAGCGAAATTCATTAAACTTTTTTACTATTTAGGCTCTAAAATGTACAGCAAATGTAAATGAAATTACTAGATTCAAGCAGATATCGCTTTACAAATCACCATTTTATACAAACAGTTGCCTTTCAAAGACAAATAAAAAGTAATTTAAAAATAAAATCGTATCTATATTTATTGTGGAAACTTTCATGTTATGCAAATTAGTGTATCTAAGTTAGGCGAAGAGATCTCGGATTCGTTGCTGATGGGTTTATTCCGATAGCCTCGGGCGAGGCGAACTAGGGAACAGGGGGTAAGGGAGGCTTGAAACGGAATATTGTATTAAACGCAGATATCCCTTTTCACAAGTTTTTCTTTGAAGCACCTGTTACTTGTTTTAATAACTTTCCGATACTTGGCGCTCTTTTTGACTTAAGTAAGGTGAGACGGAGTCAAAGTGGACTCGATGACAAGACTATCCGAGCGCAGTTTATACTGCGATAGGTATCGATTTAATATCGATACTTAGAGGAGAGGAAAGCGTTTCGAAATAAAATGGCTTTTCTATTCAAACTGAAGACGCAGGTTTCAATTAAATGAAGCCTTATTTTGAATACAGGTAAGTACAATCACCACGAGATCCATTTAACAAAATAATTTAGGTATACATACATTCCGCTCTATAAAAGACATGAGGAAATAAAGCAGATAGAGTGATAATAAAAAAATATCAAAGAGTAGAATTCTCAAGTAAAACTTACCTCGTTAAAACACTTAAATCGTTTCACCACCTCACCTGTTCTAGAAACAATTTATACCTATCCAACACTGCGATATCGTGCCACAACGTATGCCGTACAGAACCCAATGATGGAGGAAATACAACGATTACTATCGGTCATTAACAAAACGATAGCATTTGCTAATGGTATTGGTCAGAAATGCGATACCAATAAGTTCTGGCGGCCAGCCAAATAGCGAGCGTGATAGTAATTACATGTGTTCAACTGAACTGGCTAGCTCAACATGTTTAGTAGGCTGCAGTTCTAGGCTTGACTTAGTACTAATATATCTGTTCTAGTAGATGGCATTATTAGACTGTATGTTGATATTGGGGAGGTCGTAAATAGTGAAGTTTCGAGTACGTAGAAATAAGGCATTTTCTCTTAGGATTTATTTCCTTATGCAACAAAACTTAGAAGTTAGTATAGGCAGGAAACATGGCCTGGCTTTCGGTCCATAAGGAAAAAGCAAAGACCCGGTTAGTCTAGGGATTTTGATTTTTAGGTGTTATTGATGACATTTAAAACACTTCATACTATCGATTATGCAGCAATCGTGATTGCTATCAGTTAGCCAAAGTTATTTCAGTTGAATTAAGTTATCATCAAATGTTCACTTTTCTTCAAACTTGGACTACCTGCCTACTTCAAAAGTCTTCAAATTTTAAAGTAACAAAAATAAAGTCTCGACACACGAATATGCATGATAGCCGCGATTGAATCGTGTTAGGGCGGCGATTTACGTCGCTGACGCGTTTATAAATTTCGTCCGGCGGGCGAGCGCGACTAGTTAGGGTATGTTCACACGGGTGTAATCGTAGACTTTGGTAGTGGAGTTGTTTAAGGTGAAATTGGGAGTGGTGAAGGATTCTGATAAAGTTTTGAACCTTTCGTGTCTTGTATTTTATGTATGATAATACAGTGAAAAACAACGTACAATATACTTTTTTTTGGTATAGTAGGTATGTATCTCCAAAGAAGTTAAAGAGCTCTAAACCTTCATAAAGTAAGTAATAATTCATTCATTATGCGGAATCCTGCAATATATGTATATCTTAAGGCAAGAACTATTCATACTAATATTGTAAAATGCAAAAGAAACTCTGTCAGTCTGTCCCGTTACGTCAAAAATACTGTATTGATTTAGGGGGACACTGGTATCCAATACAGTCAGTCATCCTGAAAATGTCTATGTAGTGGGTAAGAATCTTGTTTTCTTCTTAAAAACTAAAATTATAGCACTATTCAACCTTTCATACCATCTCAGAACACTTTCCAACTCACCCCATCTGACCCCAGCCTAACACCGCGTCGCTAACCCAGGCCTCTTATTTCATTTGAAGTTATTAGATTGTTGCGACGCGACTGCCTGCATTTATGATAGCCTACATTAACACCCACTAAACGGTATGTTTTAGGAATTGTGGAAACAGTATCGCGTTAGAGGGAAAATATAGGTAAGGAAGTGCTTTTAGTTCACAAGTAAGATACTATGATAGTTGTGAAGAAATGGAGAATTAATATTATGGGTTACAAATCTGTGTTATAACATTTCAAAGAATAATATAAAGAGTAGCCTAGTGCACTATCTCCGATATAAAGATAGATTCACTTTTTGTTTGAAAAGGCGACATACAGAGTTTCTATCGCATTTAAAAGGTAAGTAAGGATATTTAACAACAGGGTGATTATAGTATGAAATTATTTGAGTTCATGCGTAAAAAATAGGTATTAAATATGCTAGTAGCACATAGATACTGAATTTAGTAATTGAAGGAGATTCTACAATTGCGAAAGAAGGTAAAGTTATGTTATTTATATTTATATATGTTATTTTACGGTATATTCATATGAGTTTTGCTTCCCACAGCGTTAAATATTGCTTTAATAAGTGAAAACCATAAGTATGTTATGTAAAGTTAATGTAATAATTTAATTCAATTAAGCTCAAACCGCAACCCGTTACCGCTTGCGTTATATGCAATTAATTACAACATATAAATAACAGCAAAACCTTATTTTTGCTGTTTATATCTGAAAATTAATTATTTTATTGAATATGCCACAAGTTTTTGCAATTTGTACAAATATATAAAATTATTCTGTCTGGAAAATCATAAATCTGTATTAAATGGCTGTACCAATATTAGTACAAGTTGGTCGAGAATTCATTTTTGTGATATAAAAGAAATTATTGAAGAACAGTTACACATAGGAAAATAAATATAATATGGAGAACTCAGTGGCAATGACTTAACGAACAATTTAATCAAAAATCACCACTGAATAAATCACCAAAAATCAAATAAATTGTCTTATAAACAATCCCCTTAAGACTCGAACAAGGACTTCTAAGGGACTGAATAAAAAATATAATCCAGTTAAATAAATCACTGGTTGACGTTAAATGTACCAGGGACGGGTTTTAAGACCGCAGCAATAGAAGGTACCTGAGGGTTCGTAAAACATGAATCTTGATGTACCGTACCTGAGTACACTGTGATCTACTTAGATTGTAGTGATCAGGATAAGTAATTTATATTACTATGTGTGGCGTGTAGAAGACTATATCTTATACTGGGTAATACTTATCTTTGAACTTCAATTATACACAAAACAGTGATTCACATATCCAGATTCTTACAACTTAAACTAAAACTACTTGTACGTAATGTAACAATTTTTTATGCATTCAAATACCTTTGCATTATTCAAAAACTCCGGATTATCCTGTGTTCAAAAAGTTTTTTTTTATTTGCAAACAAAACATACAAAGAAGCTTCCGATACACAATAAATTAATGATGCAACCGATAAAAGCAAAAACTTGTGCAGTAAATTGAATAAATACAAAACAAACGGTCCAAGAGGTTAGGGAGAGCCCGACTAGACAGGGGCAGCAACTAAATAAAACTCGTAAACAGGAAAACCGGGGGAAATACCCTTGTACAACAGCACGGCAGGCAACAAGAGGACATCGATAAACAGCCACTAATATGCACATACTAATGAGGTTACTCTTCCACGCTTCTACATTCCAAGCCCGCACTCGCTGCGTACACAGCGCCCTAACATAAATCGTAGGACGGTTGTCGTTACGGCAGCTATAAATCTAACCATTCACTAATACACCACATTCAAATGTAACCGGTGGTGGGGAGATCTTTCGTGCGACTAGATTTCTTCCTCACCCCCCTAGTCCCTCCATTTCTTTGCACCTTAAAAGCGGTGCGTAAAGTATGACCGCATTTATTTCAAGCGAGTTACGTCGACGGTAAGGTCAGGTTAAAGTGTAAGCGATTTAAATAAATCTTTGTTACGTTGTTATTGTAATTTAATGTGGTTTAACTTGGATGTAAAATAAAGACCTGAAGTCAGGTCTGTTTGTTTGAATTTGCGCAGTTTTAGGATCTTTTAAGTACATTGTACTAACGATAATATTATTTAAGAGTACAGTTTCATATCACATTTTAAATAAGTAAATAGAAATTAATCTGATACTATAAATCGACAAACAAACTTAACCCGGCACTAACAAATCACATCCCCCAGAGTAGAGTAACCACAATTTTTACCAAAACACGAATCGTTCTACCGATAGACAGTTTTATGCCACAACAGGGAACCTCGGTCAGAGAAGGATGTTGAACTCCAAGGTCCCTAGAGGTCCCGAGGTACAACTAACGTAAATGCACCCACAAGGAAGGCAAAAATCTTCGGGTCATTGTTGAAGGAGGAAAAATTACGGAAAAACCCTTCAGTAGGCACAATGAGAGAGTGAATAGAGTTCCCGATGGTGTGCTATATATCTCCGCATTATGTTTATAGCTTAGCGAGATAGTTTGTGGAAGGTTGCCGGATTAAGGGCTTACGCATCGGAATTTGTTGTCGCGATAACTATTTTAGGTGTCTCGCGTTAATCTTTGACATAGTAATGAATTAGACGACGACTTAAGTACGGCAGTTGGTGTCGTATTTCAGCATAAGTAGGGAGTTTTTACTTAGTTTAGATTGATGATGTTTGTATTTGTACCATTGTGACTACTGAGGAAAAACATGAAATAGTTACACTAGGTTTTAGTCACAATTTTGTTCGCTTCCACATACAGACAACATAGGTATCCCAAGTGCAACATCGTTTTAAGTAGCCTCTTTTCATAACTTAATTACCACCATCTCTAACGGTCCTGCTATTTAGCGCAAAATCATCACAAACCAACAAATTATTTTTTTTATTCATATCAATTTAGTAAGCCAAAAATCTATCATAAATCGCTGCCTCTTGTCATATCACCCGCTTACAATACGTCCATACCAACTGCGTGACGGCATTTTGTTTGCATCCCATATTCTTTCGACATCGTCAATATTTCTCGCGCGCCAAATATTGTTGGGTATAAAACACGTTTCTCACAGACCTGGGTATTTCAATCGAGCTCTGCTTAATGTAGGAGAATAAATTCTTAGGGTTTTTGGGTCTATGTGTGATTCACTCACCTACGCATGTTTACATTTTTTGAAAACTACCTTTAGTTTTCAATTTTAGTACATTATTCACCACATTAAATAAAACAAAACTATACATAGATGAAAAAAGATTATGTACACAGTTCAAGTATATTATTTTGTCTAAAAGTTCGAAACGTGTCAACCACACACACGTGCGCATTAGCGAGACTTTTATGTTCAACTCACGGTGCTGTCTGTGTAATTGAAAGACAGGAATTTTAAATCGAATCCCATAAATATTGACATATTTTGACTACATGAATATTCCACAATTTGTTAGAAAATAAACAATCATTCTGGTAGGTCCTACGTGGCAGAATTCGACAAAGAAAATTGTAAACTTGTTGCAAGTTAAGCAACTTATTCGTTATATTTAAGAGCCAAGTTTATATAAGCTGAATAAAGGCAGAGTGCGCACTCAGAAAAGAAGTTATCTTACTGGTCATATGTACTCAACATTTTGAATAAAATTCGGCAATATAACAACAAAATATAAACGTCTAAATATTTTATAAAAAAGATAAGTGATCAATTTTGAAAAAAATATTTTATACTGCTGTGAATTGTACGTGGCACAGTTCTTATTATCAGACATTTTTTTTGCATTCATCAAATGTGGCGTTAATTAGTCTATTCATTTATATATTCTATAAAATAAAAGGATTGAATATAAAACACAATAAACTTCACACAGCTTAACGACTAAAATAACCCTAAAAGCACTTCAAATATAAATATTAAATTCAATCTGAATATTTAATGGCTACTTCACTAGAATACACCAAAAGGGTTGAACTTACACTTTTCGGCAAAGACTAACTTATTTCTAAGTTAAGAATAAACAAGTGCTGTTTTAGTGTTCAAGCAAAGTCTAACAGAATGAAGTTTCAAGTTGATAGAATAAAAAAAAGAAATGAAAAATCTCAGAGGTGAAACTTTTGAAAAAATAACTACAGCTCGGCGGAGGTGGGCGAATTTAGTTTTTATGCTTTCTAAGTTGTGGCAGTTTTCTCGTTAACTGCAGTTCTGAAGAGTCTGATGTGGGACCGGGGATGAGTAGGATATGGAGTGTAAGTTGTTAGTTGATTAAAGTGTTGAAGATTTTTTGAGGTGGGAAAAATAAGTTTTACTTGGAATAATCTACCAAATTAATTAATAACGGGATAGTTTTTATTTATTTACGGGACAGATATATTTCTGCTTATTATGACATAAAAAAAATACCAGTTTTAAATTGAAAAAGCGTCCTAAAAAGACAAAAGAATAAGTTTTTTTCTATTTGCAGTAGGTTACGTGAGTTTCTTGTACTATGCAAAAGAAAATAGTTATAGTAATTAAAAGAACACTGAAGAAAGCGGTGTACGTGTGGTTACATAAACGAGACAATAATGAAACTTGGCGTTAACACTATTACACAAGAAAAATGCTGCATTTTTAATTGCATACAAAAGTTTCTTGTCTGGTGTATGAAAAACATTTACCTCTGGCCATTTTAAAATGTACTCTATATACCTACTAGCCGTCATGCCGCGGTTTCACCCGCGTCTTATAGAAACTACTGCCCATACTGGGATTAAATATAGCTTATGTTACTCGGGAAGAGTGAAGCTTTCCAACGGTGAAAGAATTTTTCAAATAGGTTCAGTATTTTCGGAGCCTTCTGGGTACAAGCAAACAAAAAAATGATTCCTCTTTAGTATACTAAGTACCTATGTATAAGTATTTTTGAATAACGCGTGATTTAAGAACAAATAGCCTATCACAGTAGTGAAAATATTTAAGTAAAAATCAAAGTCAAACGCCCCTCAGGCATTTTAGGTATTAAGTGTTTTTTCAATTCTAGACAAAATTAAGCTTAGGTACTATACAAAATTAAGAATTAGTTAAAGTTTTCTAGACACAATTATAAATGGAATTGAATTTTAATCTTATAATTAGTTTTAGAAGTTGCTGAATTAAGTGTAATTACAGAATTTGGAAAATTGTTTGATTGCTAAATCTTGTTATTTTGTTAGAGATCTTAATTTATTTAAAAACACTATTTTGGTATTGAAATAGTAGTACCTTATAGATTGTATCACTATTTTATTGGCGACCTTAGATTGTAAGTGTTGGATGAAAAAAAAATTTATTTTTCTTACAATTTATAAATTGTTAACAATATTAAACTACAGTATTTTAGATTGGCTTATCATCTAAAATCAAAACATTATCCAGTATCATTATTTTACATAAATCAACTACCTATCATACATCTACCGTAAAAACTACAAGATGCAGACAAAAGGTATACTTTGCTGTAATTTTGCAAACTAGAGAAATTCGTGATAAACGTATCTACTTAAGTATTTACCTGTATATTGACCTCGGCCAGCTTAAGTATTTAGTTAATTAAAGCCAAGTGCACGCTATGTTAGGTACAACCGCTGCGGTTACGCGGATGTGCGGTCACGTAGGTTTCGGATATTTCGGATACGATACCCGGAATCGCAGCTATGTTTAATCTAAGATTGGATTGAGTTTTATTAGCAGTACGTTATATATTACAAGGCTGGTTATGCAAGTATTGCTCTATATCATTGTTTAGTATTTAGTCAGAATTTAAGCCAATAATTTTGAGAACTGGAGTCTTACTAAGGGGTATCAGATTGCCCGGGAAACTGGGTTGTGGAGGTCAGATAATCAGTCGCTCAATGTAAAACACTGGTACTCAGTTGCATCCGGATAGACTCGAAGCATACTCCAACATTGCTGGGAAAAAGCTACGCAGGTGTAGATGAGTTAGGTGTTGTAAATATCACACCGTAATTTAAGACTATTATATTTTTAATAATTAAGACCTAAGTTGCTCTATTTCCAAATAAAATGTTGTTCCTACACCTTGTTTTCCCAAATAATTCCACCTCCATTCAGGAAATCACCCTTGTTCCCCCTTCTCCAAAAGAAATGTCCAGTTTGTCTATAAAACGGCCCCTCTGTAAAACGGCCAGCGTGCAATAATGACTCACAAACACATTTACATTAGTTGCCGTAATGTACCCGCATTAGGGACGATTGCCTACAACGAGATAATATACGAGTATCCGAGAAAACATCTCAACAGTTTGTATTGTAATCGAGTGTAATTTGTACTGGCGGATATTTTCGTTGCGGATATTTATCCGATTTTGAATCGAGCGTCACTAATGTGGAGCCGTTTTTGTTGTGACATGGAACATGTTTAGTGTTATGTGTTTCGTAAGTGGTTCAGGAAAAGAAATAGTAATAAGTACGCGAGTAGTAATTCTGGTTAACGAGAGCATGTTGTGTCATTAATGAACAACTTCCTATTTATTTGGATGAAGGTTATACATGATAACTTAAAGAAAGGAAAAATAAATAGTTTGAATAAAAATGTCACGTTAAGAACTCTGAAAAAAGTTAATATAAGTAACAAAGTTCTGTCGTATGTTCACTCTATTACCATCGAGTATTTTCTCATAGACATAAAGGGCCACGCTTCCACTATTTCGTAACTTTTAATTTTTCATTGATCTGTCATACATGTTCACTCTCTATCCGAGTCTTTAGTATAATTTACCATTGTATGTATTTGCCAACATAAACACATATATGCGAACAAAAAATAGACTTATAATGAGAACATCTCGATGACACAACTATCTATCATTACTACAGAGTGAGAACATGACCTTATAAGATGATATAAGATGTAATAAAAACCCATCCTTAATATAAGCATAATCCACACCAATAAGTTTTATGACTACATTAATCTCTACACTAAAACGTTACCCTAATTTGTAGGACAATAAAATCGAACACCGCTGAGCGAATTGAAGATTTTTATGTACCTGGAACAAGCAAAACAAAGTCGTTAAGTGCGAGAACGTAAAAACATTAGTAAAAATATATTATTATGTGGGAGTGTGGGTCCGGCCTTAGAATGGGGCGATTCGTGTGCGTTCAAGCCTCTTTACTACTTGGCCTGGTGTGGAATGAAATAAATAAGTTGCTTGGAAGGAAGTAAGTACGTTCCATTTAATAAAATTAAATAAAGACGCTGTTTTTAGAATTATCTAGCAAGATATATGGAAATAATATTGGGGTAAAGGCAGGAGGATGATGATGGCAATATATAGCAAGTTAAATATATAGCAATTTCATAAAACATTTATGGTATTAAAAAAAAACAAAAAATTACATGACTTTTTTCTTAAGCAAATCTTAACTAAATCAAGAAAGTCACAACCATAAATTCAACAATCACCATTTATATCAATTCAACAGATTTCAAACACTGAATTACGAACAAAAAACTCCGAAGTACTTTTCAAACAGTATTCAGCAGAAACATTGAAAGCTTTCAAGGCACTAAGTAGCCAGAAACCTTTTCGTTAAAACTTGTAAATCATATTAAAAGGTTTTCATGTGAAACGGCTCACCTGTTCCCGACTTTGGCAGATAAAATAAATATTCCAGACGGAGTACTGTGGAAACCATTGGCACAAACTTTTTCTACGGAACCAGATTTGCAAGGATCTTTTTTTTTGTTTTCAGGGACAAAATACGCTTATTTTTATATGGATCCGGTTTTGTATCAAAATATGTCAATTTATGGTGTGTCATATTGTTTTTTTGAATTGAAGACCTCGATGGCGCAATGGTCACAATGCCGGACTGCCGGACCTGAGGTCCCAGGTTCGATTCCCGGTTCGGTCGACATTTGTGTGATGAGCATGCTTGTTGGCCGTGGTCTGGGTGTTACAATATGTATTTATAAATATGTATATATGTAGTCTATCAGTTGTGTTAGCACCCATAACACTAGTTAATTAATAACTTACCATGGGGCTAACCGACCGTGTGTGAAAAGGTGTCCCGACATTATTTATTTATTTATTTTGAATTGCAGATTGACTATGTTGTTGTACTTTTAGGTGTAACGTAAGCTACGGGGCTCTCAGTATTGGTAGAGCCGCCGAGTCATACAAAGACAATGCTCATGGTACATTTACACACACAAGTATGACTCACCGCTTTCGTGAAATAAACCATCTATACCTGGCTTGTCTTTACAAGTTTTTTATTAAGCTACTAAAAACAACAACAGCAACAAAAACTCATTAGAAACAAGACGAGTTCGACGACCTACCCTTCAAAATTACCAACAATACATCACTATCGGCTTCGCCCTCGAACAAACTAACTTCTGACCCAAAAACCACAAACTATCGACTCTAATAATCCGAATATCGCAAATAATCCGTCAGTACATTAAACAGATCCAGACTTAATGCCGAGTACACACTGCGCTCACTCTCACCTCCAACCGTTCATATCGCAACGTTTCTAATTAAACCGCCGAATTCACAGCGAAGCGTCGACGCGCTAATATAATAAAGCCAGTATAAACCGCACTAAACGGGTTTAATATCAAGAGGGCGGGTGTAGCTCAACTTTTCGACGCGGTCGGGCGCATTACAACTTACAACCGGAGAGGATTAGCGGCGGTGTGTACTCAGCTTAATGTTAGCTTCTTTGTTTGCCGAGAACTTGTGTCTTTGCGAGCTGATTACAGTTGTATCTAGACTCCGCTTTATTGGCTAGTTTGAATAAAAGTTGCCAGGTAGTAAATATAAACATTGTAAATCAACACTACAAACTGTTGAAACTAATTTGATTCTAGCTCAACATAGTAGATTCACTGATGTAACCGTTATTAGGGTAAAGAGATTAAATAGCAAAATTGATTAGTTTATTTATATCATTTAGGTAATTATTTTTGTTAATAAATTGAAAGCACAAAATACAACATTGCATCCAAAGCAACAGAAAACTAATTTAATTATATCAATCTGAACCTCGGACAGGGGACCCAACATAAAGCGGTTCCAACAAATTGAAACGAGAATCGAACCCGCGACCCTACACGTCGCTCAATAAACGGACCCCGAATGTGTTTATCGGCATTTGATGCTGGACCCTTGGTTACATGGCTGAGGAAAATAAGAAGTCTTACTTTCACACCATTTTCAAGGAAAAGATCACAGCGTAAAAGTTGTCAAATCAGTATGAAATAAGTAGTTCTTATCTTATATCTTCATTTATTTCAGTGTAATGTAGCCTCCAGTAATGTGTCATGTAACTAAATATCCAGTTGTAGCAAATTCAGTTAATTTTGTAGATCGACATTTTTATTAAGACTTCTTACCGACTTGTTCAAATAAGATTTCGCTTCAAGAATAAAACAAGCAAAACCTAACACTACCATTTTTTATTTGGCCATAGACACATCAAGATATTAGATTACACTGTTGTCTACAAATAGGGGAAGTCTTTGGCACCCCTGGTTTCAGCCATATAGATAAGGAAAATAATAAACTGTGAGTAGATGACCGGATCGGGGCTAGTCAGGGGTGCATTGAAATATTCTCTAGTGGACAAAGGGCGCACGCCCAAAGCACTTCTAAGGCAGTCGCTTCCGTTGCTGTGTTATCAGAAACTGAGGGTGACTTTATTTTTTATACTTATAAGAAAAATAAAATTAAGAACAAACAAATGTAATTCTCTGCAAGAGGCATCCTACAGTATTACATAGGTTAAATAGGTTCCATGATGTAATCAGGTTTAAGAGCATCTCAGAAAATTATTATTTGTTTTACTAGTCATCTTTACGATTGATTTTAGTTTTCCGGAGTTTGCAATTTTTCTCCATATTCCTAAGTAACTTTAGTTATTTTAAAATCGTAGGGCACAATCAAAGTCAAAGTCAAAGTATTTATTATTTGCTTTAGTAAAATTGTAATCTTACCGCCAAAATCACATCAAATCTTATCACCACGTAGAAGATACATACCATGCACAATATGCATGCAAGCCAGCATGTATAACTGCAGAATATTCTAGAACTAATAGGGTACATGCCAGATTGCATGCTGTAAGCTGTCGGTCGGCGGTACTCGATTATATTATCATATTGTAATCGAATCTGGTAATGCGTATCTCGCGTCTGCAACAGCACATGTGTATGCAAGAGATCGTTGTTAAGTACTGTTAAGTAACGGTTTTTTGGATTATAATGTTTTAATACTATTGTGGTGTTATTACTATTCTTGCCTTAAAGGAAGCTTGCTTGCTTGCGGCAGTAACAACCACCCATATGAGCACCGCCACTATCGTTTGACGAAGATACTCTGTGGTCAATAATGATTTAATCACACAAAGTTAAACAGACGTTTGACACGGTGTTGAAGTTTTACTGACTTTTTTAAACATGAGTCAGACGTCTTTTATTTTTATTTTTTAATTGCATTGAAGTTTAAAATCAAACATTATTTAAAAATTCATCGGTTCTTTGGCCCTTCTGTACGAATTTCTACTACATAATATCTGGTCCTTCCTCAATCCATCCGTCCGTCCCTTCGTCAACGCGACACGTGACGTAAATACGAGCACTTATATATAGATTTTATTTTCTATTATTTAACCGTCCAACATATATTATAGGACTTTCTTTGAATCTAATATGGGTTTCACAGTCAAAGGGTTTTTGTGAATTCCTGTACTAGAAAGACCAGTCGAGCGCATACCAATGTGGGTTCTTTTATGTTAAGAAAATAATACAATGAAGAAAGATGCAAAGTGAATCTTTTCATAAATCAGTTAGGAGACGACAAGCAAGAATAAAAGATTCATGAAAAATAGCAAGCAGGCCGTAATATAATGTTAATCTTATTACGTAGGAAAATAAAATATTACTGTCTCTTTCTTCTGTCTTGCGTTTGAAAAATCTTTGTTGAACATGAGGTACTGTATTTAATTCCCGGTTCAGGTAGTTTTACTTTTTTCTAGTCTATAATTTCTTTCACCACTTTGGATTTTTAACCATATTATTTGAAGTACTTTCCAATCTTTAAAAATATCCTTATCAAATTCTTCGCCACATTTTATTAAATGTACTTTAGAGAAAAAAATAAGAGTAGTTTTGTTCTGAGTCTACAATCAAGAGGAGTCTCGACTCAATTAGCTAGCGAGCTCGAATACGCTCAAATAGGCCCCCGGGTAAGCTGAGCAAGGGGAGGGTAAGGCTTTGGTCTTAGTGTAAGCGAGAAGCGAGAAACATCTAAGGGTAAGAAATTGATGTTACGACTGACTGGAGAAATAAAAAAATAAATACCTAAAGATTTATTCTATGATTGGCAGTTTAAAATGGTACGTTGTAGTTATGTTCAAGTTGTTATAATATACTCTGGAAGTGGTAGGTACAATATAACTTGAAGAAAGAAACAAATTCAGGTAATATTGTCCCGATATAAAAAAAAAAACGGAAGATTATTTTTATAAAACTGCACTGTCAATCTTTTTAAAAAATACCACACCCTAACACGGTGCAGTCTACAGTACCCTGTCTCTGCCTACCTACCTATACCTACGTATATATCTATCGAAGCTAGACTCACAAAGATTTTCCGCTTCTATCGGAAACCTAGCCCATTATCCACCTATGAAGGGTAAGCTCGTGTGAAGTGTCTAGGGAATTTTAAAGCGGTGTAATCCTGCTCGCGAGACTAAGGTGTTCCCACTGTTCTGAAGATCGGCTGTGAACGCCGCTCGATTCTCTTAGGTTAATTATAATGGCAGACGCCGAGTTCCTATTACAAGTTTGTGTTTTAATACCAGCGCCATTATAGGTGGAGTTTATATGACAGATTTATGAGAGACTATATTACGGAGTACTTTGTAATTTGGGTACAGCTGTTAAGCGCAGAATGTTTTAGAACGCGTGTTTTGAATTTAGAATGTGTTGAAACTGCAGTTTCTGTTTAGCCAGTCCAATCATTTCGATTGAACGGTTGCAATATTGAGTTTCGAAGATTGGTCCTTTGATCAAGTTTCGATGCGATCTTTAGGATTGCATGACCACTCAACACCAATACCCGCATACATTCAAACTAACACCTCAAAAATCCGCTAGCAACTTTTTTTCAAACGGAAATCAAATCAAGCAATGTGAGCCGGGAGCGTACAACCGGTTTACACTAGTCGCGACTGGTGATAGTCCGAAGCCAATCAACACGGTTGATCCGGCTGCACATATCGATCCGAAACCCCGTTGAAACATATTGCCCTCGCGTATTGTACTAATCGAAAGTGCCGGTTGATTTGTGCACTGTATTGGAGGGTTTATTTTTGAAAAAAGAACCCGTTGTTGCGTTGGGTTTTGTAAGCACGCTTGGGTTCGTACCCCATGTGCGTTCAGCAGTGAAATGAGAAGCATTCCCGGCTGTTGGCGGAATCAGTGTTTTAATTGACAAATTATAGGGCAGTAACATTTACGTGTGCGCTTCAGAGTTTTTTAATGTCCCTTGTGCAGATAAATGGAAAGTGCATTACGGCAACTTTATTGTAGTAAAAGGTCAAATAAAAATGCTTATTCAAAGCGTTGTGTATGAAACTTTCAAAATAAATCAGTGCGCTCCTGTCGCAATAGAAGAAAACATGTGAAAAATTTCACTCAATTTGTCGTGACACATTCAGAACACCAAAAAAGTCTAATAACGGTCTATCCCTAAAATCAGTGAAGACATATCTCAACAGTAAATCTTGCGAAATCTTTTCGACGTAACGGATAAAATTACTAGGCGAGCATAGTGTCACAAGAGGACACTTACTAAGAGCAGTGAATATCGTAAATCTCCTGTGACCTACTATTGTCCTAGTACTTTCCATTTTGCTGAAGGTCAGAACTTAGAATATTATTTCAGACAAACACGTTTTCGAGGTTTCTTAATCGATTTGTAAAGTGCTAAATCACTTTGGGATGAGGGATAGAATTTTAAGTTATTTGGATTAGTAAAGATTTATGATACGTTATATGTTCAAGCTTGATATAATTATGAAAACAGACTAAAATGTCATCGAATTTTCAAATAAGAGATTGGAATTGACACATCAAACACTCAATTTGTTCACAATTATTAGGCACGAAAATAAATTGACAAAATGAACTCCCTAAATATCATGCATATAACATAGAAATTCTACCACATCAAGGTATATGATGTCCTCCTAGCCGATTATCGGCTACGGCGGCTGTTCTCATTTAACGAGATCAGCCAATTGCGCAGGACATATTATACATATTATAGTGCACAAACATTTGCGCAGACACAGGTGCACTCCCTATTCCTTCACTCTCATAACCCGATGGGACGGCAAATCCGACACGACCGGAGAGAGATCAGGCGCAGGACCGACATTTACGTGCTCTCCGATGCACGGGTGTATCAATCACCAACTTCCAGGCTCCGGGCTGCTTTGTGAAAGTCTTCTAAAACCCACAAAGCGATTTCGGCCCGACTCGGGAATCGAACCCGAGGCCTCGTGCTCAGCAGCCGCACTTGCGACAGCTAGACCAACGAGGCAGTTCAAGGTATATAATATACAACAAGACGGTTGTTATGTCAGAGACTCAAGAGTCCGATGCTAAGAGCCCTACACTTGAGGAAACTAGTCACTCAAGTAGGAAGACGGAGTCGTTTGAGCGCGGATGCGGTCGCGAGAGCCCTATGATGTAGGCACTCCTTAAATCACCCGCGTGTGATATCTAGGGAGGTTTTTGTTCAATTATTTTTTTGGAAGCTAGTGGTCTATCAAGAGGTGATGTCGTTAAAAGACAGGTTTATTGGGAAAATGTATTTTCTTTTCTAAGGCCCGAAACAAAACTTGGTCATAATTTTTGGAGCAAAATATATAGGACTATTTTTATTAAATAATCTTGTTTTTTTTTTAATTCTAAAATTTGTTTTTGGGCCTACATTAACCTTGTTTCAATAAACATATTTTACTTTGAGCTTATCTGCTTTTGAATTGATAACTAATGCAAGACGTGTTGTATCAACATTATTTTTATTCACTTTAAACGTATTTTACACCTCTCAAACCACTTAATAATTTTTAGTTTTATAAGCATGATCATTAAGTAGTTCAGAACCTGTAACTTATTCGTAACTCAAAATCATAATAACCGACCTTCAAACTAACTCCTCAAGTCTCAAACTGACATTCACGATAATTGCAACGCAAATACTTCAACACCATAATCTTGGAAGCATTGACAAAGCCTAACAGATAAAGTTTCGTGACAAACCTCTACATCTGGCGACCCCTTTGTTCCACAATTATATCAGAATAGGCGACGCCGGGGGGCAACACTTGGCCGTTATTAACTTGGGGTCGAGGCACGTGACGAATTCTACGCGATTATGAAACTTGGCTGGGTTTGCAACTTGTGTTCACTGTTCAGGCGCAGTATATTTACTGGCTGTGCTATGTAGCTTCGAAGAATCAGTTTACAGCGTAGTTCAGCGTACATGGAGTACCTATATAGTTTGTAGGCTTAGGGTGCTTACATAAAGAAACAGGTTTCCGGTACAGACAAACCTGTACGGATAGGTACCGATCAGCGCAGGTATAATATTTCACAAGCACCCTTAGCAGTAATAGTTACAATTCCAGGAATGGTATTTGATATTGTGATTACGAATAATATTGAAATTGCTTCAACAGGTGCACGTTACAACATAGAGAAATCTCGGATACCTACTAACTCTCTCTTAGGAATTTGATGATTGTAACTCTGTCTGTCTTTTACTCTAAAACAACTGAACTGATTTGAATGAATGGTTACACTGACAGTCTAGATCTAGTCTGACATAGGTGATAGGCTAGTTATTAAGTGGATGCGGGAAGTTTCCTTTGAACGTGGGTGGAACAGCAGTGAAAGCAAAGTATTTCATAAAGCTGAAAATAGAAATACAAGAACAAACAAAAATATAAAGCAATAAGTATTATTAATAACGGTGTGTGGCGGTATTTAACATGTCAAAGGGATCACTTAATTGATTTCTGTGGGAATAGTTGCGACATATCTCATTACGTGTGTCGTAATGGATAAGTCTGGTGACAAATCTAATAATATTTCGTCATTAATGGATATTATGAACATTTGGGCAGGGCCGGATTTCGTTCCGTCGTTTGTGAGAAAAAACTGATCATGTAAAAACTTTATCATAGAAAAGTGAGAGGGGGTTTAAATCTATAATTATGTATGCAACTCATTGAACTGCCACGACGTTCTTTTTCTACATAAATAAGCCATACTTGATGAGTACTTTCCATGAGAAAAAAGATAATTTAATTGAATAAACGTATTTCGAAGTTTCTAATCATTTTAACCTAACAATGGGACAGTTATAAGTCAATCCAACTTCACATAATATATCAACTAAACCATTTAATACCCCCAAATACGTCCCTGCACCAAATAATACGTTGTCCTTTTATATTTCCTCTTACGCTTAATAACTGGGAATTCCGTGTACATTACAAATATGACAGGCTCTTCGTATCCCCGTCATTATTTTTCTTTTTCCCGGCGGAGGTACAAATTAATCTTTCCTTGCCATAGAGCTTCGTAAGTGGCGGGTTCCTTTCTTCAAGGTATTGTGTTTGAAATTTCCATGGACCTTTGGATGTGAAAGGAATGTGGTATTTGTCGATTGTTGGGGAACTTGGAGATCTTTGTTTTGACGGTTCATGGTGAAAATGGGTTTTGTTTTTGGCCTTTGTCTGCTGCGGTTGCATTTAATAGGCGTGCAATTATTTCTGGTTATGATTATTTTGTTTTAATTGGCATGATTGCTGTCTACATAGTAGGTGATGTTGTTGGTGTTTAGAAGCCATTTCTAAAAATATAAGCTCAAAATAAACCAACAAAGCTACTAAATCAATCCCTACCAATTATTTACTTCTAATCAGTTTCAAAAGAATCATAAGGGTCCGTTCAGACAGACCGGCTCGGAGTGCATCGGCGCGCATTTTTCGCGCGGACCCTAAAAATAGCTTCTTGGCATTCAAGTAAAAATCACTAACTTTATTGTCCGAATATTAAGGCGATTATCACACTGCCCCGCATGATGCAGCGTAGTGCGTGATGCAGTGGATGCGTTTTTTTCCGTTGCTTGTAAATATCTCCGTTTGTATGGAAAACACGCATAGTCCAACACACTGAAAATGCATCCACGCGCGTTCATGCGGATCACGCACATACATGCGGAGAAACACGCACCCCCGCGCGTAGGTGCGGGGCGAAACGCAAGGTATGGCACACTGAATCCCGCAATGCCGCGCGTGATTTTGAATGGGTGTGACGTGTATATTTGAAATGGAAGCCGCCATGCGTGAATTAACAAAACGCACCTACGCGCGTGAGTGCGCAAAAAACCCGCACGATGATGCAGATCTGCACTCCCGCAGGAACGCGCGTAGGTGCGTCGACACGCAAGATGCAGCGTGGTGCGGGGCAGTGTGAAGATCACCTAAAATTGCTTGCAAATTGCTTTAAAATTGCTTTCATCTGCAGTCTAGACAGAAAACTAGGTACTTATAAGAATTCCTATATAGTTGTAAAACAGAGAGTTTACAGGCCAGTCCGGCGAATACTTTAATTTATTCAGTTAGCCGGTTGCAGTCTGGCTTTGCGTTTAATTGTTATTGCTGGCAGACTACACCGCGTTTTGGAATTTTAATTAAATTATTATTTTTAGTTCGTGGAATTTTGTTGAAAGATCATTATTTCGATTGTTGGCGAGATCGTTGCTTGTTTTTTGTTGTATGGACAAAGCGAGCCTAGTTTTTCATTTTGCGGCGTCTCTCGATATCTGAAACTCAACTTTCCCTTACGTGAAATCTCTAAGTCAAAGGCTTTTATTTCACATGGACAGATTCTTGCGAAACGTTAACAGCAAATCTTTTTGTCACAAAATTGATATTACTATAACATAAGCCTATCAAACTCAGCAACTTAATTCAACTCTAATTATCAGTCCAAATGACGTCAACTACTTTCATTCCGGAGCCAAAATTCCATCACCATAAAGATAACAAACGCAACCAAGTATTATTCAAAACACATAAAAAACCTAATAAAAAACTACCAACTTTTTGTAACCAGTTCAAAAGTAAGATTAACATCAAAATTGCCGAGCATAAAACGAGAGGTCAGAACTTATTACGTTGCTATAATTCTTGGGGCCATAAAACCGGCGTGGAACTAAAACCTTGTCTAATTAGTATCGACTGGCGTGTCACGTGACTAGGATTGGACGCGACGTAAAGCCGAGCGACATACTGTATACGTGATATAAGTTTTGTGGGGCCATTAAATCAGCGATGCTTTAAGTGGGGTAATAAAGTAAATGAGTACAATTTTCTCTTTGCAAAAATATTTAGGTAATATATTGTAAATGGATACAAGATTGGAGATCTATAATTCCTACTCTTAAGATATATATTATGAACAAAATTGATACACAATATATCTGACGTAGCACATAACAAACTTAAAAAATACAAAGACCAACTACATTTATATAGAATAGCAACAATCACGAAAATAAACTAAAATTAAAATATACAAACGAAATTCACACACCTATAAAATACAATGTAAAACACAGAACATTAATTAGTTCCGTCTCAACTCACGTAGAAATGTTGATAAATTCCCCTAGTCTCAAACCGGAGGAAATTAGTACTAAAAAGGTTACTAAAGCTAGACAAGTTCCTCACTCACGGAGAATCGAAAGATGAGCGGAGATGCCATAATGCAGGTAGGTCAGGCGCCTTCTTCTAGGTCAAAAAGGTACGGTGTACATGACCAAAACCATCAGTCACGAGTGAATTAACGAGAGTTCTTTGAGACGTCTGTGAACGATTTTTGATATTACAAAACATGTTCGGGTCCAAGAAAGGCGTTAAAGGGCGGAGACAGTAACTTTACTTGTTATAATCACGCGCCCGCATTTTGGTGCGCTACTTTCTTAAGAGATTTTCCGTTATGACACCTCCGCTATTTTGTTCTCTATGTTTCCTACTCTTATTTCAAAGTAGATATTTGCTTTTGTAGGTCGATATTTATTTAAGCTGGAACTAGTGAGCTGGATAGTTAGAGTAGCTTCAAGTAGAGTAGTGTGGGGGAAATTGAGCCGGTGTATTTTTAGTGATGGCGAATTTCATTATATTAGATAGTTGTAAAGGAAAATCACAGTGTGTTGAAGCTAAATATAGGCTAATTCAATGTTAAATGAAAGAATTTCATTTATCTACATTTCATGAATACACGATCTTTTTCTAAGAAAAAATAATATGCAATATGCTTCAATCCTAAAAATGATAATAAAGTGCAATAAAAACAACAAATTAATTACCTCTCTTTTTCCATTAGTGGTTAAAACTAACTGTTTGATAGTGGTAGCCATTTATATCTGTTATCATATTCCCAGCTATTCTACTATCTCCGGGCAGCTAAGTGAAGAATTTCTCATAGACGACGGTAGTGGAGAGAAAAGTCACGTCTTATGACGACATTTCTCTCTTCGGATTAGCTTAGATCGTACCACTCAGTATGAAGAGCCACTTTAAACTAGGTACTCCTGATACTAATAGAAAAATATCTACTTTAAAAAAATATAACCTTTTGAGTTCTGGCCGCAGGTATTAAAATTGTTATAGAATGCAATTTACCAGTACCCATTTCCCACATTATTTTCTAAACAGCACTCAACCACAAACGCAGCCTAAGATAACCGCACCCAGAAGCATATTTCGAAAACCCCTTTAAAGCATAATCATTAGAAAACAAAATACCATCAAATTCAACCTTATGTGTCCCAAAAAACAGGTAAAAACCATAGTCGGTCACCGCGGCAAACCAACTCTCATTAGTGAGGTCTGAATCTCGGGACCCGAAACAAAACCGAAACAATTTTGCAAATTTGTCATCGCCACTGGGATTACAAAGCAGTGCTCCATTTTCGTCGGACCTTTAGTAATTAACCCAAACACTTTGTCATAGAAATTTATTCCGGGCCAATTACCCATCGTTTGTTGTGGTATAGGTCCATTTTTCCCCGGTTCACTATTTTTTGGTCAACGAATTTTGCATCTCGATTTTTGTTTCCTTTTAAATAGTTGTAAATTGTTATTGATCTTTAACCAATTCTGTAGATATTGACATAATTGGTGGTACGAATAACTTAATAAGCCTTAATTTATTAATACGCTTAGTATGGGCCAGTGAACTTCTTACGTCCTATCACTACTATGAGACAAGTAATTTCATCATTAATTAGCTACTTATTATCTTCCAGCTACATCCAAAGTACCTCTTGATCCCAATCCCGGAATTCTCAGTATCATCTTGAACGCGAGCCATTATTATACAAATTACAAGAACAATGGAATAACTCTTTGTTTTCCTTCGCGATATTAATATGAATAATCAACACAAAACTCCCAAAGTGAATATTACATAAATGAAACGAAATACCTTGCATTTAAACTTTAGAAGCAATTTATAATAACGGTATTCCAAGTATTTCCAAGTAATTAATAAAATTCAGAAAGTTGTGAGTTTTAATAAGCCCCTGATATGAACACGAAGCTTGAGATTTAAGAATAGGGGCTTTGCCTTATATTCGCCTTTCGATGTGGAGCCACGAAACCTGAATAAAAGTCAAACATTAATCAATTTATAACCTTTAAATATTTGCTTACGGAATAATCATTTCTCTTGACAGAGTAATACAAAAAAATAAAAGAAAAGTGTTTTTGATCTGACGTCTTAACTATTTCACATGGAAGAAATAAAAACACGTGCTTACATTTCTCACCTCAATTTCTATCTTTTGCATATATAAATTCGATAACGTCTGGCAAACAGCCAAAAGTTGATTCGTCGCTATACTCTGTTCTAAAATCCGTATTGAGCCTTTACTTTGGCATAAAGCCTCACAGTTGATAAGATACAAATGCTACCACAAAATGATTAACTCGAACTTCAGTGAAATCCATCGTATTAAGTACCGACATTTGTATCAAAACGTCTCCTTAACTTTCAATTAACTGAAACCCCAACATTTTTCTGTTAATTTATCGCCGGCAAAGTATTGAAAGGTCTACATTTTCATTTCAAATTCATTCGACTCAGTGTAATAAATTATCAATTAGGGAACCGATAAATCTCTTGGGCCCCCATTCAGCAATTGTACGTACTTTGACCTCCGATTTAATGGCCATCGACTTAATAACTTCAACTTTTTACAGAGAGAGGAACACTTTAACATGAATCCATATTCATGAGGGCTCCTTCTTGATGCCTTGCCTTCTCTCATCCAACACTGCGTTTTATTCAATTAATTCCCGATATCGACGCAGATCTTAACCGAACCACTCAACGCTCCCTTTTAAAAGGAGCTCTAGTCTATGAATATTCTGCAAAGTACTTGAGCTAACAAGTCTTAGTAGGGGAACTGTTGAATCGAAAGCATAACCTCAAGATCGCATCGGAATGGAGTACACTACAGCGATACATTAAAATATGCAAATTCTGTTGTTACCGTAAATTTATTTCAAGGACTTTATAATACATTTATTTTTATTTCAGCTTCGGTTTGTACCTAACTCAATACACTAGGGTTTGCATTTTAAGTGTGGCTGAAATGGCTGGCTACAATGGAAGCGATATTAAAATATTTTGGGATATAAATTTTACATTACTAGGACGGAGCTGAAACCATTTCAGCTAGGTATTCGTATACGTGGGAGAAAAATATTGGGTTTCACAAAGTGTATTTATTATTTCGTCTGTTACTTGAAAACGTTGTTTTCACATTAATTTGTATGAAATTACAGTGCTATTCACACAATGGTTTGTAGCAGTGTTGAATTAAACACAAAAACAGAATTTATTTAAAAAGCGTTGAAAGGTGACATTGTGTTTTTGTCTTTCTTTATAATTAACTCATTTTCAACTACGTGTTTTATATTTCAAAAGAATTGAATAAGACCTAAATTATTATTTATTTTACAGTAGTTTACAAACAAGCATTTTTCTGATAATGTGAGATTGCACCTGCAGAAAGAGATTGGGCATATTTATTATGCTTCTCTTTGTTACAGAAATTGATTTATTTTAATTTTGAAATGACATGTATGTCTCGAATTGATAATGAAAGTGTTCTTAACTTCACTAAATATTTTAATTAAAAATCCGATTCCAAAAGCCCAAACTATGACAACACATACAAACAAACGCTGATTTCCCAGCCCCAACTAAAACCAAGCCCGTCAAAACTTAACACGATTCCATAGTTGTAGGAGTAAAGTGCGAACAATCGGGGGGATGTGTGTTGTAGGTAATAAAATATATAATTTGCATAATTTATAGTGTTTACTCAGACTGGCTGTCATGATACCGTTGTAATGTGAGGGGGTGAGCAGATGCGAACTATCGTCTAGCACACGCGGTTGAACCGCAAGCAGTGTATTGCAATTTATGGGGAACCATATCAACGGTGTAGTTTGGGAGCTTGTGATTTTCTTTTGAGTAATGAAGATTATTCGTTTTTACGACTAGATGGACATAGTTTTAGTTTATAGTTATCGGCACAAATCTTGACCTCTGACTTTCACCTGCGCAGAAGTAATTTATTGGGTCCCTTATGTGGTATGAAGTGAGGCGCGGGGGCGGGCTAAAGCGGTGATTGGTCCGCAGTACATCGCGTAATAGCCGTCACTCGGGGTTGGTTTTTTGCTAGTAAATCACTTCTGCGCAGATGTAGGTCAGAGCTCAAGATTCGTGCCGATAACTATACCTATATAGAAGTACTTTAATTTTTTTAGAAGCTTTATATCTTGGACTGCTTATGTCGTGTTTGCATATGTGTGTTAAATAGCCTATTATTTATTGTTCTCAATATTCATAAGTTTGATTAGTCCTGATCCCTAGTTCTAAGCCAAATAATAACCTGGTTGTCTCAGTAATATCCGTAATATGAGGAATAAAATTACATAAAGTCAACATGGCCCTGTCTATTTTAGTTCCGTTCATAAACAATGAATCTAATTGTTTGTGTAATAAAGAAGTCATTTTGCCATATGTTAACGTGTGGGAGTTATATTTGCGCCTTATATTTTTATGAAATTATTTCTGTTTCATACCCTGACCATAGACTGCTAAAGAAGAAGTAGGTAGTGACTGAGATGTGCGCTCTTATTAGTCAACTCATACTGATGTGAATTTTCTCAGTAGCAAAAGGGACTGGATTTATGATCAAACTGCATAAGATTGGGCACTCTACAGCACAAATCATCTCAAATATATTTGGCCAGATGTAAGTATCCTGCCATAGAGGTCTGCATAAAAACATTTTTATTTAAATTTTGGTCGTTACCCGCTAATAAAATGGAAAATAATTGCGGAGCTTGTGCGTCGCCCATAATTGATGATTACATAGAATGTACCAATGAAAAATGCATGAAGAGGTACGATATAGCATGCCTTGAAATAAGCAAAGTAGCGTTTACGGCGTATACACAGAATTATATAAAAAAATGGTTATGTCCAGAATGTATCTGTGCCAAACCAAAAAGATGCAACAGTGAAACCCCTATTCGCATTAACATAGCTCACTCTAACCATAACATTGCCACTCCGGAGAACAATGTATGCAGTCAACGTGGAACTCGCAGTCAGTATTCACCCATGATTGATTCTGATACTTTACTACTCGAAGAATTGAGACAATTTAAAGCCGACATGATAGCTCGCATGGACAGCCAGGCCAATGCAATATCGTTGCTACTTAATCAGTTTGCGCAAACAAAAACCGAATTGGGCAACATAGTTAAAATGATGGAGGTGCTCGAAGAAAAAGTGGAAGCTAAGTTTACTAAGCTCACTCAGTACAACCAACCCCACGAAATAGCAGCTGATATTCCTCGAAACTCTCCTTCCCCATCTTCTTTTGCCGAGGTCGTCAGGCAACAGAATAATTTCACCGATTCCAAGAATACGCTTCATACCAACAACAAATCTCAAAAGGTACACAAATGTGGGGCCACGAAGTCTATAGAACAAGCTGTGTGTACTACTAGCGCTCCGACGACTTGCGAACAACCTGCCGATGAAGCGGAGGGAAATGACTCAGGATGGACTACTGTACGAAATAAAAAAAAATTACAGGCAACCTAAAGAAGTGAGAGTGGGAACCAATACAGAGTTGAAGGCGATTCAAGTGAGTGATCGCAAAAAATATCTGCATGTTTGGCGTCTGCACCCGGATACAACTGTTGAAGCCATTCAAGACCACGTGAAAAATGTATGTGGACCAGATGTTCAAATCAAAGTTGATAAGATCAAACACAAAATTAAGAGAGACTACTCATCTTTTGTTGTTGGAGTACCAGAAAAGTGTTTCGAGATGTTGAACCACGTGGAAATCTGGCCAATGAATGCAGAGTTTAGCGAATGGACGTGGTTTCGGAACTTTAACAGACCAAAACCAAACATCCCATAGCCACAATGTCGATATATTCTATCAAAATGTACGAGGTCTACGAACTAAACTGGATGAGTTCCGAACTAATCTCGAGGCATTTAATTTTGATTTACTGGCAGTAACGGAATCTGGTTGCAATAATTCCATAGAAGACCCTGAAATTATTCCGCCGGGATATCAAATTCTACGGTGCGATCGAGCGGATGGTCGGAAGCAGGGCGGAGTGTTTTTAGTGGCCACACACCGATATGAGTTGCGACAAGTACAAATCGCGGACGCTTCGATTGACACCTGCGTTTTTGAAATGGTTAGTGCGACGGTTTTTTTCAAAAATAGATTTCTGTTTTTATGTTGTGTTGTTTACATACCACCAGGAAGTTCAGAGACTGATTACTTGACTTTATTTAGATTAATAGAAAATTTATGTGATAGATATGGAGAAATAATTGTTATTGGTGATTTTAATTTGTATTCGTGTCCTGTAAATGTAAAAAATTATTATGAATATTTTGTGTCCTATTGCGAATTCACTCAGAGTAACAACATAGGAAATCATCTAGGTCGTCAGTTGGATTTGGTTCTGAGCGCAGGTTTTGGCGGGAAATTGACAGTGTTGGCGGCCGATGACGCGCTCGTGCCCGTCGACTCGCATCACCCGCCGCTCGCGGTGAGCGTGCGCTGTGCGCGCTCGCTCCCCGCGCCCGCCGCCACCGCCGCGCCCGCGACCGCCGCCGTCACCCCGCCCGCGCCCGCCGCCAACTCCCCGCCCGCGCCCGCTGAGTCCGTACCGCCCGCGCTGGCCGCCACCGCTATGCCCGCCGCGCGCAGTGTTCGGCCGCAGTGGAACTTCTATCGCGCGGACTACGAGCTATTATACTCTTTGTTGGCTTCCACTGATTGGAGTATGATTTATGAAATGCATGATGTGGAGGATATATTAGATATTTTTTATGACAAGCTAAATGATATTTTAGATAGGTGTGTACCCCGGAAAAAGATTAGACGTGAAAACTCTCGATATGTTTATCCTGAATGGTATACATCAGACATTATAAGGGACATAAAGAAAAAAGCCAGTTTACATAAAATTTTCAAAAAAACGAAACAGCAAAGTGATTATACAGAATTTTCTAAGTACAGAGCTCGTATTAAAAAATCTATAGAAATTGCACACACAGAACATAAGTTTAAAATACAAAATCAATTTTCAAAAGATCCTAAATCTTTTTGGCAGTATATTAGGTCTAAAAGAAGCAGGTTAAACAAGCAGGTTATTGTAAGAAATGGTCAACATCTTTCGGATGAGGAGTGTGCGGGACATTTTGCGTCGTTCTTTGAATCGGTGTACAATAGAGAGCGGCCGCGGCTGGACGCGCGCGCGGCGGCGGCGGACGCGGCGGCGACCGGTGCGCGAGTACACGTCGACACCCTCACTCTGCACGATGTTAGGGAAGCGCTCACGAAGCTCAAGCCAAAGCGCTCATGCGGCCCCGACGGTATTCCAGCATTTCTGTTCCGCGACTGTGGCCGGGTGCTAGCAGAGCCATTGCATCATATATTTAATATATGTTTAAAACAGGCGACGTTTCCGACTAGATGGAAAACCACACGAGTTATTCCGGTTCCAAAAGGCAAGTCCGGGCCGGATGTCAGTGGCTATAGACCGGTGGCGGTGTTGTCGACGCCTGCCAAGGTGTTCGAGTCTGCCATACAACGCTGTGTGCAGGCTCAAGTGAGCGCTCAGCTATCGGACGCGCAGCACGGGTTCCGGCCGGCGCGCAGCACTGCGACGAACTTGCTTAATTTCATGGTGAGAGCGGGGCCGGCAGTCGATGCTGGTGTACAGGTAGACGCGGCATATTTTGATTTTAAAAAGGCATTTGATACCGTTGATAATGATGTACTGCTAATGAAGCTGGCAAAAATTGGCTGTACTCAACACCTTCTACAGTTCTTCGCCAGCTACTTGGAAGACCGGCAGCAGTACGTCGACTACAACGGTTTCGAATCCCAGCCATACTACACCAGGTCAGGCGTAAGCCAGGGCAGCAATTTGGGTCCTCTGGAATTCATTTTAATGATAAATGACTTACCAGAGGTAGTCAAGCACAGTTTATGTTTATTGTTTGCAGATGACCTCAAATTGCTGCTCGAGGTCAGGAGTGAGTCGGACTGTGAGAAATTGCAGGAAGACATAGATAGAGTGGTTGAATGGAGCAATCAAAATAAGCTCTATTTCAATACAGCGAAATGCTCAGTGATGACGTTTACGCGCGCGAAGTCTACCTTAGCCTACAACTACAATGTAGATAAAGAGCTGATGCAGCGAGTTTCGCAGGTACGAGACCTAGGTGTACTACTTACCCCTGATCTTACTTTCCGGGAGCACATAGTTAGGATTTGCAAGAAGGCCTATAGAAACCTGGGTTTCGTACTGAGACAGTCGCAGGGATTCACCAACATCACTACCCTCAGGGTGCTGTATGACGCTTTGGTAAGGAGTCACCTGGAGCACAGTGCGGTGATTTGGGCGCCTCATGAAGCGAAATACAGTGTCATGCTTGAACGAGTACAAAACAAGTTTACCAGACACTTGTATTTCAAACTTTATGGGGTGTACCCATTTTACCCGCTGATGTATCCTACACTTTTTGTACTGGGTATGGTAGGGTACAACCAACTAAGAGTGCGCAGGGAATTTACACTCGCGGTGTATGCGGTAAAACTCCTGCGAGGTTTAGCGCACAACCCGGGTGTGCTGCGTCACCTGCAGCTGTGCGTGCCGGACAGGTACGTGTGGAGACGGCGGCGGCCGCCACTGCTGGCAGTGCCGGCAGCCAGAACCAATCTGCTGGCGAAGGCACCCTTCACCCGCACAATACGGGTATTAAATGAAGTGCATGCGAGGATAGATTTGTTTTCGTGCAATCTGAGGGAATTTGCAATAGTATTGTTAAATATTATTAGTTATAGTTATTAGGAGGTTTTATTATATTATTTTGTTATAAATTTAGTGTTAATTTTTGTATAGTTATTTTGATTTCCAGTTTTGTTATGTTTTGTTTTTGTGTTAGATTTAAGTTAAATTTTATTATTTTTGTATGTGTGTAGGTATTGTGGACACCACTATCGAATTGGTATTACACTGTAATGATAGTGTGTATGTTTTTAAATAAATAAATAAAAAAATAAAAATAAATAAATAAAAAATAATTTTACTCAGTGGAATACAAGATTAAAATAAATACAACTTTCTCACTTCAATCTCTGCTCATCCCAACAAAACGCACCAAATTTTCTGATAGCTATCAAAACCTAACAACAATATCAATTTTCATTACCCTTATCACCGTGGGAGTCGACCTTGAAAAAAACTTTAGTGAAAAAACGACCCTGCTGGTTACACAATAACTATTATTTTTCATTAAACCGTGACACGCATTGTGTTCTTTATTAAGGCCTTTCTTTGCTGGCATTCTGATAATTTATTTAAAAAGTAATCAGTGTTATTGCTTATTCTGTTGTACCAAGGGCATTAGGTGTACCTAAGTAGGTTTCGCGAAATAAATGTGGGTGTTTTTTTTTATTGCGCTCAATACAATAGAAAGAGGTTCTATTCATCTGAGGTAATTCTTCTATTATTGTTATTTTTTCTATTAATCCTCTTATTCGAAATTTAAAATTAAAACTTCGAAAGAGGTATGTTTTGAACTCTTGTTGCCGGCTGCATGAAGTCGGCCGCTGTTGCACTATCGGTTTGTATGTAAGTACGTAAGATCGACTGTTGCCGTTGATAACAAGAATTCAAAACGCACCTTAATTGTTCGCTCTAGACTCTCGCTTTCACTGCATGATTCGATATAAAATAGACCCACAATGGCTATCAAGAGATTCCAAATCAGATATAACTTGCGGGGTAGAAAAATGGTGGAACTTTGTGCAGCTTTACCTTTAGTTCTCAAAGGTAGGGGTCGAAGCCAACTGATACCACTGAGGTATTTTCTGTATAGGTTGAGGAGGTCAAATAGGCAGTCGCTTCCAGTTAAGACTGGACGCCAACAGCAACATAGTCAAAATGAATTTATTGGCGTACTGATAAAAGGGATGTCCTTGCTAAATATAACCAGAAAAGATATAAGATCCCTCTATTTCGTGTGGTCTCGAATATTCGAAGGTAAAAGTAACTCGAAGTAGAATGTGAAGGGTTGACGAAAAATTAAGGCAATTTAGGTAAGTTCAAAGTTTGTAAGGGGACGAAAAAATTACAATTTAACAAGTTTGCTCTGTCATTTTTGTTTAGAAATTTCTTTCAGAATGACCTCGTTGTTAAAGCGTTGAAAAGAGTTAACGTGCCTTATAATCTTTTGTGCGTTGGGTAATATATTTTGGTAACTTTATTGCTGAAATGTTCTATCAAGACTGATGAAATTTTACATAAAGTAATTGATTTATTAGTGTTACTACTTTAATCCAATTTAGTAGTGAGAAACTAGGTGAGGTTAAATGAAGATTTTTTTTATATTAGCAGCAGTGTATAGTCTAGATTAGATATGGCTAAAATCCAGTAGCTGTCTTAATGAATGTCTTTTAAAATTGTATTTGATTTTCATATTTTTGAAAGAAAATAAATAGTGTGTTGTTTACTTTGTGATGTGGTAAGCAGGGTGTAGTAATTATCAACGGAACCAATTTTAAAAACTCTTATTCAGTTAGCTTTCCGTAAGGCTAGCTGTTATTTGGGTACAGCAGTTCCACCCGCCGGGACGTAAACCCGTAGGCAAAAGCTAGTGTAATATATTTTTTTATCGTTTGTCATACTAACTGCAAACTGATCGTCAAACCAATGATTGAGTCTGCACAGCACGCTAAATTTATCAATACTGCGCCCGACGCCAGAGTGCTGCGAACAAACTTTTAATTGGAACAAAATCCCTGTACCAAAGGCGTTTTAATTAGGAAATTTTCCTATGAACAAGCGCGGACGATATAATTTCTATGCAAATCGAGCGTTTAACTTCGCATAACACAGTGTTGGGTTCTCTCACTTCCGAAGAAGGATACCGCAGTGTATTTCTGTATTAATAAAGACCTAATAGATCAAGTTGTGGTGACGGATTTATTAAAGAGTTTTCATTTGTTTTGGGTAACAATATGGCTTGCGTGTTGGGATATGATCGGTTTTTGTTTGTACATGTGTAGATTGATTGCTATATATTTTTTTGGTGTGGAATTTTCCTCGTTATAATGAAGGACGTGGGCAGAGTTTTATATAGGAAGTCCCTTTGACTAGGCTCATTGAGAATTATATTTACGAAAACTATGTTAATTTCAAAATCCGTCTTCTAAAGATAAGAAACTATTTAGGTATAGAGCAATATCATAATCAATTAAACACAAAATCAAACATCTTCCATCAATAACAGCCTCAGTTTACATAAAGGGTAATCAAATTAAGTTGCGCCACTATGGCGCCACTCCACGCAACTGTAGCTCAACGTTTGACAATTACGTTTATTGGTAATCTAATAACGTGGAACGGAACGTATCGGTATTTGCTTGTGTTAATAGATATAATATTACAACTATGCCGTCTCCATTTAGAACTAATTATTGTTCTGCTGAAATCGGAATGCTAAGATACCCAGTAGATTCTCTGAATACAATAAATTATTTCAGAAATATTAGATCAAGAGCTAGCGACTATCCGATCTTAATTAGTTTATAAAAGCTGAAACGTAGTTTGTAAATTTACTCTACAGTGGGTATGAACGATTTCCCTTAGAAGTTTGAATGACTCTTTCAAAAATATTTTTTAAATCTTTCTAATCTTGGCTTATATCTAGACACACGGCAGTGTGTCCGCCAAGTTCGAGCAAAAAAAGCGACACACCGGCCGTGGGTTATATTACACGAACCATTTCGGGCCAAATTCGACCCCCCTGTAACTCAAAATCTATTTTATTTACGCATATCAAATTTCTAGTATCTGTTGAGACCCCCTCACTTATCTAAAATATAAAATTTCATTAATATACCTATTGTAGGTCTTGAGATATTGACGTCAGAAAATCGCTATTTTTACTATACACTCACTGACTGACTGACTGACTGACTGACTGACTGACTCACTCATCAAAAACCTAGACCACTTCCAATGGTCGTATTGACTTGAAATTTGGCATGGAGGTAGGTCTTTATGTCAAGGTAAAGGAAAAAATCTGAAAATGGCCAAGTGTGAGTCGGTTTCAAAATAATGAAGGTGTTTTATACCCGGTGTAAATTTATACCCCTAAGGAACTAAAACGAACTAAATTTATCTATATTTATATAATATATCTTCGAATGGTACAAAGGTTTGTATTTAGTCAAAGTAAAGTAAAAATCTGAAAACGGCCAAGTGTGAATCACTTTCGAAAATAACGAATGTGTAACTTTGATCCACGAACATAATATATGATAACATGTCATGTCAGTCAGTTGGTAAATCTAGTCCATTTAGTTAATCTAGTTCATTTCTTTGTAAGAAACATAGTGCATATTAAAAATCTAAAAATAGTATAAATGAGACATTTCTTTAACTAACTTCATCATAAGAAAAAATAAAATAAACAACCTTACAAAAATAAATGAAATCCACCCAAAACAAAAATGTGAAAGACTGCCAAGTTCGATAATATGGGAATGCTTCGCCTATAAAGAAGTGAGATCTGAATAAGTACCAAGTTCCATACACATACCTCAGTTAAAAATAGTTACTTTTTAATGATGATTACTTGGCAAGTTTTAATAGAAAATTAAATACTTGATTCATTGCGTTTAGTAGGTTTATAACAAGGTGTATGAAAACTTGCCAAGTAACATTAAAAAGTAACTATTTTTAACTGAGGTATGTGTATGGAACTTGGTACTTATTCAGATCTCACTTCTTTTATAGGCGAAGCATTCCCATATTATCGAACTTGGCAGTCTTTCACATTTTTGTTTTGGGTGGGTTAAAGATTACATCAGGTAATACAAAGAAAATAAACCCAAAATTGTAAACGAAGCTCAATAAAACACATTGTTCCCACCAAACCCAATTGAATACTCCACTAAATGAACCTTCAAACATTATTTCACCAAATATTTAACACTACGTTAATTCTGTTCAAACATTAATTTTCACAAATTACTTGTAGATACACGTGTCTTCTGAATTAGAGGTCTGACACCTGCCCAAGCGAAAGACCTTCAAAAACATCGCCTAAATAAGTGATAAAGGCCCCTTTCGAGTACATTTAGGGTATACCTTAAATACACTAAGGTAATCTTGGGCGAAAACTTTGCTTAAATATGTAGAAGGCTGGAGATTTCGGCGTTAATCACATTGAGTACTAAGGTGCCCAAAAAAGAGCTAAAAATATATGCTGAAAAAAGTCTTAGGGAACATAAAGGAAAGTGCCAACTAATACACATGTAAGGTGTGTGGTTCAAGTTAAAAGTCTATATTACGGGGATTTTATTATTTATTTATTTGTATAAGTTTTTCCAAAGCAATCGAAAGTTGAATCAAAAGATGAAACAGTACAATGAAACTTCAAAAAAAAAAACTCGAGATTAACTTTAATTAAGTTTTGTATACCTCTTAATTATTCTACTCAAAAAAATACTTTGTTACAGTCAAAGTAAGTTAATTAATTCATGCTCACAACTAATTATTCCGAGCTCAATGAACAATTTCACATTCAGCCGAAACAATCAAAAAGACAAAAGTGACAAACTTCAAAAAGTTCTCATTCAACGCTCAATTAAATCGAACGACTCGAGAATCGATTTAACTCGGTACTCGATTGAATACCGATTGTAATCGACACCGAGTAAATTGATAACTCGGAGAAAAGACCGCTCTCCTAATGAATATGCGATTGAGCTAAGAAAGTTAATATTGAAAATTAAGTCTAGGATTGGAGATAACTCCAATATATATTTGCATATCTATGGCAGACCATCTATTAATCTTGAAAGGAAAAGATTCAAAGTGGAAAGGGATGAAAAAGGTTTTAGCTGACTCATAGTAGTTGAGATAATTTAGTGAAGGTTGGCTACACTTGGGTTTGTTTTTACATTGTATTATCTGACTGGCAAAAATACATTTCATCCATAGTAGATTCCAATGGATAGTGTTTAAGATTGTCGTAGTTTAATCTCTTCCTCGCCTCATACAGTTCAACATGACGTGTACTTATTAGGTCTCATATTTAATGGCCCCCATCAATTTTTGTTTACTTACTAAGTTAATATAAAAACAACCAGTCTTATATGAGATGATAAATAGTCAGGGCTAGAGACGTATGTACTTCAAATTACTATTGAAGTACATATGTATGTCACACACACACACAGCAACATCTCCACACAAACAAACCAAAGAATAGACCGCCATATTAGCATGCACTAATCAATAGTCTATATAAAATTAGTAACACTATAATGTTACAGTGTTCCCTATACAAATACTAGCTGGCAGACGTTCAAAGAGTAATTAGTCTATTATTGGTGCACCACGATCGACTGCCACTAATTAATGTTGACAATTTAATTTAATTACTTGTGTTTATATTATTCAGTGCTGGTGCTGCTTTCTTGCAAACAAATTGAGTTAAAAGGTGCTATTGGGACAGCCGTCAAAAAAATATAACTCATATAAACTCGATTGGTCACACACTATGCATAGCTGCTTGAATTATTGAATGTTGGAAATTCGACATATACACATATTCATAAACACACGTACACACACACATACATATGCACCCTGACTCACACAAACACACCAAACGCACTTATAATGTTATAGATAACGAGGAACTCACAATGAAAATATAGAATCAAATCTAGAAATGAGATCACTCATAGAACTTTCCGACACAATCCAAAAAAATTGTATGGTTATCTTATATGTTTCAATTTTAATTTCCTTAAAAAGTTACAATCAAAATCAATAATAAAAACTTAGCGAAACCGCGCTAACAATTCAAAGAAAATCCCCCAGCCGCAAAAACCATGTGAGTATTTTGACTTATACCAAGATATAATCGTCTGGAAAGTTTTCAGGCCTGCATTATAATTGATATTCATGCAGTCGACGCAGGGGGTGAAAGGAGGGATGGGGGGACGGAAGTAATAAATCGAGTTTTGTTTGTTACTAGCCCCCGATAGCATCGGGCGGTGTTATAAATTGTAATGGGTGCATTTGTTTAGATTAATGATCGTGAAACTGACTGAAGTAATGACGGAACATTTGTAGAGACAGGTGAATTTGAATGGGGCTTTTTTCAATTGAAATTTTTTATTCAGGATTTATGTTTGGTGATTTAGAAGTAGTTAAATTGAAATGAAGAGTCATTTGAAGTCTATAGACTGTTGAAACTATTATTAAAAGACTTAACGTAGTGTTTAACGCTGTCTATATGGATGATAGCCTATCAAATGTTATGGACGTGTCGTGAGACGCCTTCCGTGCCAAAGTAAACTCCTGATGCTAAACAACCACACAGGGTACTATGATGTGAGAAACACTCTTATTGGACTTTTAAAATAAAACATAATTTGCCTAGCCTTTTCCCAACTATGTTGCGGTCGGTTTCCAGTCTAACAGCAGCTGACAGCTGAGTACCAACGTTTTATAAAAAGTGACTGCCTATCTGACCTCCTCATTCCAATTACCAACCATTAAACCCTTTTGTAAGACTGGTTGTCAGACTTACTGGTTTCTAAATACCCGTAATGACTACAAAAGATGTTCAAATGACAGCTTTCAAAATAAAACGTCTTATACATAATTCAAATTGAATTAAATCCTAGAGACTGAAGTGAATCTGTTAAGGATTTGGCAACTGCATAGATTTGAAGATGGCATACTGACATCAGCAGTTCCTCTGCCAAACGTATTGCTTAGACTGACAGTTTCATAAGTGTTTGGAGTCTGGATTCAAGATTTGTAGGGGGAAACCGAAAGGATTTCAGATTGAATAATTTTTCCGTGGTCTTGATCATTGTGAAATACCGATATACATATATAAAATGAGTATGAAATAAATATACCTACTAAAAATGAACAGTAAGTCAAGTGTCTCGTTGCTTTATTATGGAGCAATTATTTTCTCAAAGTAAAGGTGGATTGCACCGCTTAATTACGATATCATAACTTGAGAGAGAAATTGAGACATTTCACTACTGGTTGTTGTAATAGATAAATGGTGCTTACCCTTAATATGAAAAATGCTGGTTGTTTCTTAAAAGCACAGTATAACACCAAACCACTAATCAGTAAAAACAAACACTGAAGCAAAAACTAGTCTTAAATCTAAAAATCAGAACCACTACCGTATAGAAAAAAGGTGTTAATTTCTCAGGTTCCTAGTAGAGCAATCAACTTCGGTATAATAGATGAAAAGCGTATAGAGTGGTCAGGCAAAGCCGGACTATTTGAAGTCAGACTAACGAGACACTCCGTAATGCTTTGAGCCAAAGAAATAGTTGCTCTAGTGTCGACGTGGAGTTTTTTATATCGAGCTAACGTTCAAATAGAGATATTGAGAGTTTACCAAAAATTTGTGGGATTTTTTTATTATGGCAACTTCATTGCTTTGTGTCAGGATTGAAAAAGACATAGAAAGTTCTGGTTTTGCTTTTTTATGCAATAAATGTGGCATGCTTCCATTACTTACACAGGTGCGAAATAACTAATAATCTGTTGTATCGGTAAACTGAAATATAAATAATCGGTATAATTTCAAATCACATGACCTTGTAACTATTAACACTATCTAGTTTAAAGTTTCCGATTTTACCACGGCTATTCTAAAACATTTTAGGCCAAATAAAACGACCCACAATTTTAGAACATTCGTCATTTTTAGAACAATACAAACCCAAGGCCGAGTTCAAAAATGAAACACGGACCATCTAAGCAATATTTAGAAAGGCGCTGACCAGAATACACATCCGGACAGAATTAGGGGAACACAAAAAGGCTGATAAAACATTTATAAGGGTAGAGGAAAAGCATTTTCCATGCTGATGGTAGGAAGGCTGAGTGCATCAGTTGTTTGAAGTGGCGCAACGGGTTTTTGGAAAAACGAATATTTGGAATTGGATTGTAGTGGCGAGTTCTTTGGAAAATTTCCGTAGTTACTGTTGTTTGCGGCTGTGATGTTTACGACTGATTCTGTGGCTGTTGCTTTGTTAAGATGGGCTTGGTTTGATTTATAGTCAGGGGTTTGTTAGCCAAATTGGACAGTCTGAAGTGTATGGTCAAAAAAGTTGTATATTTCATTATCTTACTTGACTTGACTTCTAAAATGTTAAGTGAGCCAGGTTTAAAATAATGGATTTAAAATTACGCAACATATAGTTGAAAAATACTAAAACAGAAAATAAAACAGTAATATCTCTCTAACAAAATAAAATTCCACCAAAAACAGCTTACAACCGAAATCCGTACAGTTGAACTGGGCATAAAAATTTCATCGTATCCTAACACGGGCAGATGTAGAGAACCAAGTGGGTCGAGGCAGCAACACTTATTTCGTATGTATGAGACGAATGTCGGCGGAGGGCGTATTTAAAACTAGACATTTGACTGGACCGACCACTGGCTGAATACTAAGATATCTTTGCTAACCCCCGTCTAGATAGAAGTAAACTTGGAACGAGCTTCATTTTTAACCGTTCGATTCGATGGAAAAAGATGGGTAGATATAACGGACGTGCAGTTTAAAGAACTGAGTATGCTCGATAGGATAGGAGGACAAACGTGAGTTTAGGTGCAAATATTATTTATAGGAATATGGTAATTTTTGTGAAGACTGTATGCAATTTGCAGCAACAATACAGTTGAGTTTTAAAAGAAGGAATTTTCGAACTTTAATAGTTCGACACACTATTGTGCAGTAAAAATATTGTGTAAGTAATTTTATTGTATTAGGTACCAAAAAAAAATTTGTTATATCTAAATAGATGCAAAGAAATGATTTTATCCTACAACTTTGCAGAGAATTACACAGAATAGAGAGATAGGGAATGAAACTGTTTATTTTATCAGAAAATTTCCAATTCCACGAGTACAAAAATACAATCTGCGATAATAATCGCTGGCAAACGAAACAATTTGAATTGGAAAAGCTAAATAAATAAAATTAGTCGCAGTTCAATTTATTTTTATTGGCATTTTATTATTTGTGTAATTCAGCAATATTTTATGCAAATTCAAACTTGATGGAGCAATGAATGAAAAATTATGTGTCATTTTGCAAAAACGAATTCGTTCCCGCTTTGATTGAGACTTTTTTAATTTAGGGATATATTTTATGTAGGTAGGTACATACATACATGCAGACATAATGGGCCTTACTACAAAAACTTTAAACCCTGTTTTACGCTTGTCTAATAAAATTTTGGCTGCAAAATGAACCATATGTCAACGTCATAATTTGACATTTTTTTAGACAAGGCATAAACTGACGTTTAAAAGTTTTTGTGGTAAGACGGAATATGTCTAAAGCAAAGCTGCAGTAAGAAAAGACGATTGTATACAAATCATTTGCGTTTGGTTAAATATGTATATTAGAGGTAGTTTTGCCTACATTGCTCAGTTTAAAATTTCCGAACTGTCGTAAAATGGGTTAGTATGTTCGATAAGATCAACTAGCATCACAAAATGACCTAATGATTTACAAAAAACTGCCCACACCATGCCATAAAGCCACCGTCACACGAGCAACAACAAAATGGAACAACAAAGCTGACATTGTCATATTAAGCCCTCACAAGATCAGGCTCGCAGACTTGGCTGTAATCTCTGAAACCATGCTAGATAACACAAGACGCTGGCTAAAGCCTAGACTAGATTATGTTAGTATTTTAGTCAGCTGACGAATATTTTAGTACTAGAGATGCTTTTGAGAGCAGAAATGCAAGTTTGTTGGAGTTTGTTTATGTTTCGTGTAGTGTGAATTTTTGCTTTTAAGATGAAGGTTTTTGTAGGTAAAATAGTGAGGAGCTGAAAGTATATCTTTATCTCTTTGTTCCAGTAGGTAATTGGTTTTTTACCTGGTTGTTGAACTTAGTAAGGATTTGAATGAACAAAATCAAGACAATACCAAACAATTATAAGACTTCAAATTGAATAAAAATGGAATAAGTACCTATGTTATATAGAACCGCATTAACCTTAACAATAAAAGAATACAAACACTAAACTATTTACATTTATTTTAATCAAACACACGTAAATAAAAGTAACAATAAACCACCACCGTGCCTTCTCAAGGTTCGCATAAAAATATTACACGTACATTTCCATTCATATCCGTTCTCTCGCGAACAATGTAACAAATGTTCGACCACCCGAAAAAGCCACAAAACAACATTATGACATGAATTAATGAACAAAAAAAAAAGAAACACCACAGTCCTATTCAACGGAAACCATCGGCTTACAAACGTCCGACTTTTGTAAAAATAATAATTCACAAAGAATAAAACGCGAAACAGACTGGACACTCCATATTCTGGTCAGGATGTTAAAGATGGGCCCTCTAGAGAAATGTAAATAATTTAGAGAAGCGTCCTTTGAGTACCGGGCCCCATTAAATTCCTTCTGTTTGTTGCCCTAATTAGGTAAATTACTCTAGGGAATGCTTTTTCCTTGTGTAAAAAGTTCCTACAAAATAAAAATCACGGGCGTAGGTGTAAAATTATTATGGACACGCACGGGTATTTGGTTTTTCTTTTCTTTTTTCATTAGTTTCCACCCCTTACATTTGGCTTATCTGATCGATGGTAGATTAAAATGTTACGTTCCTTTCAGTCAATTCTTTGAGACAGGGCATGAAAGAAAGGCGCTGGGTCAACGGGTAGTAGCTATAACTGGGTTATCCTATCTTTATGTTTGAAATAGGTTATGAGGACAGAATGTATGGCTAATGGTTTATGTATTTGGTAATTGAAATGTTTTTAATTACATATGTATGTCTTATAGCATGTTAACGTTCTTATTACTGTACATGTGAAAAAAGTCAAATATCCTGAGTACAGTTTAATTTACACATTATGTATTCATAGTTAACTACAATAATCTCGGATTTAAAAAAACAGCCAGTACAAGTATAGCATAATAACATCACAATCTAAAAATAACCTTCTTCACATATTTTCTGTACAAAAAAGCCCGTTCCTATTTACGTAGGTTTGAATTCCACAACTCTTGAAGCGCACATAGGTACTTGAAAACAGAGCATTCTTACAGTCGTTGAGGTCATATCTTTTCAGAGTCTGTTGAGTGCGAGACAAATTAAAGAGAAGTCCTAATGTAGGGTGACCACGCTGTACTTTATGGGTCAGATAAATTTAAAGTTGAGTTTGAATACAGATTGTTTAAGTAATTTTGTGAAGGAAACTGAATAATGTCCTGAATAATAAATACCTTTACGTTTCAAATAACTTACGGTAAATTGTTTGTATTTAGGAATTCATGTGTCAGTATGCATTAACAATTTTCCTCATAAGAAAGTGTTTATACACCATATTCCTTTACAGAAAATCTTTGTAAAATTCCAGGTGGCAACACGCCATATTTCATGTGAAACTTTTAATATGGTAATTGAGGATCGCGTTTTATGATCAGGCTGTTGTAATTACTTTTTAAAAAGGTCGTTTTATCAAGATTTTCATTACTAGGAATGGCGAAGTATTTAAATCAAATGATTTATGGCAGTCATAAAAGCCTGAAATAAAGTAATAAACACAATATAAAGGGTTACGATTACATCAAGGCTTACTCCAATTTCAGAGCATTATGAAATATTTTCAAATAAAGTTAAGCTAGCTAGCTTTTTTAAATATTATGTTTTTTTTTCTGTCCCCATGCATTCCCCTCACAATAGACTATCAGAAATCAAAAGTACAAAAAAAATATATATTTACTAGTCCCGTAAACTTTAATCAAGCCAACTCAAATATCTCCCAAAACCCATAAACATATCCCTTTAAAAATAAAACCCATAGTCACCCCTTCAGTCAGCGAGCCGGCGAAGGAGCGGCATTCATACTGCGATGCTTCTCGTCTCGCCCCCCATTCATTGTGATGATTGCTCTACACTCATTATATGTAGCTATACTGTACTATACGGTACTATACAGTACTATACGCCGCGACTTCTGAGTGTCCCACACAGGCTGTTTGACTCAACCGTCTTCTAGTAATGATGGGGTTTGTAAGTGATTGTCAAATGTTTCAGGATATTTAAAGTATAGTGTTGTTAAGAAACATCATCTTCCGAGCTCGGCTGGTTGGCTTCCATTCGAACGAGTGTTATTTAGAAATGAACACAAAAAGGCCGTATTTCAAATGTAATTTTTTCATTGGATTTTATTTCAGGTCTACTCTCCGTGCTTTCAAATCCTTACACTGATTTTTAATGAATTTTATAACAAGAATATATAATCTAAGTCGTAAAACTGAGCCATCAACATTTTGACGAGGGACTTGCAGAAGAAAATCCTCTGTAACTTTCACAAGTTTTAGAAATATTTTACGCGAGTACATAAAAGTTATTGGTATTTGAACAAAATAGGTATAAAATGAAGACTTGTACGTATTGCTCTTTCTCGTTGGTCGGAGCAATTCATTCGGGGCATTACTTGGACCTTCTATGGCGACTGAGATCAAAGACTTGTACTACAAACTACTGTTTGGGTTCCGTGAAAAAGTTACTGAGAAATGTTTCTGTGTTAAATCTTTGTATTGTCAAATTGAATGTACAGGGTTTTTGGAAAAATGATTTTGTTTTTCGTTGTATCGTTTATACAGTACTGAGAAGTACTGTTTTCCAGAACGGTTTGATGGTTCAGAAGGTCAGCTGAAAATAATTTTATTTCAGTTACTCAGCTACTTTCTAAGTGGAAAGTTTTTAGTTTTTCGACTTCCCAAAAAGTAGAAGGTTCTTAATTCGAGTGTTATTATTCTTCACATAATTAAACTAATTTGTTTACAAACCTAGCTAACACCAAAAACTAACCTTCCCAAAATTTCTTGTTTACCTTTCCATCACGTGCTATCAAACAAACTTTAAACAAAGTTTCTCACCAACAATAACAGCTGCAAAACTCAAAATATTGTTGCAGGCTCGTGCTTTGCTTGCCCGTTTTCTAAACAAGAAAAATCGCGCACGCAAAAACCGACCTTATGTACACACAGTTATAAAGGACGTGTGCACTTAGTCTTGTGTGCACTAACATCAGATGTAAATAAATACTCTTTTTCTGTGCACCTTTATGATTGTGCGACTCGTCATGTTCGTTTGATGTTCTGTGGCGCGTTTCTATTTGTTTTGTACCTACGGTTTGCTTAAGGCATGCCTTTCTATTTGTAATGACCTGCACTCGTTACTAAGAGTGATGCAAAATTATAAAGTCCACATATTTGTTTAAATGGTACAAAGCTGAGATATTTTTTTTGTATCAAAATTCAAGTTAGTTATATAAAAACATTACAAATGTTTTGTTTTAACTGCATTTCATTTATAGATCCTACCTCAAGAACATTCAAATCGACACGATACAAAAATAATCTTGATATATTTATCTGCACGAATCTTGAGCTCTGACCTTCACCTGCGCAGAAGTAATTTATTGGGTCCCTTTTGTGGTATGAAGTGAAGCGCGAGGGCGGGCTAAAGTGGGGATTGGCACGCAGTGCATCTCGTCATAGCCGTCACTCGGGATTGGTTCTTTGCTAATAAATCACTTCTGCGCAGATGTAGGTCAGAGCTCAAGATTCGTGCCGATAACTATACAGTCAACAAGCTCAGAAACGTACAAAACTCTCACCTAACATCCAAAAAAACATCCTCATTAAAACTCCCACCAAAAAAAAAGTTTCACATTTTCACAATCAACATTTTAAGTTGACCAACTCGAAAATGAGTGAGGACAGACTTGCCATAATTGGTGTAGCAACAAGGATCTTAATTGTGTTATCTTTAGAAGAACGCCATTAAGTCATTAGTGTTGAATAGATTAATCTAGTTAAATGTTCAAATGAGGATAGTTTTCCTTCGCGTTTTACCGGTTGACGGTCCGTGCTGGTGATTAAGTTGCGACTTTTATTTTGGGAGTTGTTTTAGTAACTTTTCGATTGTGTCGGGTTTATTGTAACTTAATGTGAAAGTGAATTTGATTGTTGCATATTCACAGTGCAAGGGATTTCAATAAAATTACATTTTCAGAAAAATGGCACTATTTATTTAATCGTGGCAATGTTTATAGGCATCTTTTTATGAGATGCAAGAAAGTTTAATAAAAAGTTTGTAAATCAGTAACTATAATTTTGTTAGTCCAACGGCAACGTTCCGAGTTAGTATCAATTTTGTGAATATATCGTAAACACAATATAAATAAAAAAAAAACTTTTTCTAAAGATTTCAGTTGTTTCTCAACAATCATACACTCAGAGATAAAGTCAAAATCAGTTTTACCACAACGCTCAAACGATCGCACTGGGCGATGTCTGTTTCTGGGTAAAACAGTGTATTTACTTGGAAAGCGGTTATGTAGTAAGCCAGTGAGGCGGAATCCTCTCTAGTTTAAACTGGAACCGCAACTAATATAGTCCAGGAACCGCCAGTAAACTGTAATCTATTAGAATGACCAGGATTTCTTGGATAATAATAGGTTTTATATTCAGGATTTACTTGAAATATTACGATGCTATAGCTCAAAAGATTATGATTTCATCATCTTTATTTTAGCAGCTTAAACTCGTCCTCAACTTATGTCACCCGTCTAAATAGCTAATACATACCTAATAGGTACATGTCATCCAACTTCATTGTAATTCAAATTGCCACTAGTTCAAAACCGCAACTTCTAAAACTTGGGCAATAATCTAAAACTTGAAATTGCACCGCGCCAATCCGAAACTTTCCACCAATTATCTACATTGATTTGCATATTCAGGGAACAGCAATATCCTGAACCCACACTACTTGTACCTACTTGGTATGGAACACCTTTGGGAAAAGACCATTTCGCAGTGGCCTCATCCATTGCTCGTTACATACACGTTAATATAACCACTAAACATTGTGAATAATTAATGTACTACAACCGCAAAGATAATTATATCTAGCCGTATCGTTTTTGGAGAAAGGAATCGGAAAGTAGGACGGTGTTAGTGGATTCTTCTTGTGAATAAATAATACATTGTTTTGGGCAGAGAGTGGGTATCTGCATTATTTACGCGTATAAATAAAATGGGTTTCATTTCCCTTTTGCGTATTCCTCTGCATCAGGCGGAACGCACAATGTGGCCTATATAATAAATTTTATTTTTCCTCCTAGGATTAAAACTCTTTCGAAGATTAAACAATACAGGTGGTATTTGTTTAATATTTATTATGTTCATATTTTTATTCTAAATTTCGTGTTCCAAATATTTACAAACAAACCAGAGTAAAATACAAACTACCAAATATAAAGATCGGATCTTTTACGAGACTAGTCAAAAGCAACCGAAAACATACACTCTCAAGTCACGTACGGACGTCACATGGCTTTGAGTAACAGATCCTTCATCAAATACCGTTCGCATTTCGCTTTTTTACATCAAAAAGGGAAATATTTTTATTGAAAACCCGTTTATCTTGCGTAATGAGCGGTGATTTCTGTGCCGTGTCGCTACGATTCAAAGTTTATGACAACTCCCTTTGAATGAATTAAATTGAAGTGGAAGCATTGTTTAAGGAAAAGATTTCAAACGGAGTTAAGAGGTGAATCACAAGAAATATGAGAAAAACATTTCTGAGAAATTGTCTGAATATAAAACAAGGATTTCAATCTTTAAAATGTCGTTGGCTGTTGAGTTGTGACTGCATCATTACTCTCTGTTTACGCGTGTCAAAAGAACTTCCTATTGGACCCTGATAAAAAAGTAGCTTATTTCTTTCTCAGGTTCTAGACTTCCTGAAATAAACTGATCCCTAAAAATAACTTTAAGCTCAAAATGCCGTTCTACATAACCTATTTTGTCCTAGAGTAAATACTGCACCGGTAATAGTCCAGTTACTGACGGGTGAGATTACGACTGACGCAGGATGAACAACCCATTTTCTGACCTAAATACCTAAGCCTAGAGTGTCACTAACCTACACACGCCTGAAATCTGATGTCAGACACTAGATATAGCTGACTGGGAATCAGTGAGATTTAGAAACCGTTCGAAAAACCGATGTAGGTAACTGAATTATGGACCCTGGAAGTCAAGTGTAATAAGAAAATTGGGAGCAGCTATATACTTATACTTGAAATATACACTACTTACCATTGAGTATGCAATTTGTTTCATATCCTAAAAATATCCTTGAACTACAGTCTAAATAAGGCTCTTGCTGTGGGCTGACAAAGTGTCTGTCTGTTTTGTTTTGTACATTCACTATAATATAATGACACAAAAGAAGAAGAAGTCTGAACATGATTAGGTATGCTTCTTGCTAATTGTTCCAATTTCTATGTGATAAATGGGTCAAACTAAATTACTGAGTTCCGTCAAGACCACTCAAATGAAATTCACACTTAAATACATGTTCTGTAGTAAGTACAAGTGTTGAGGCGTTTTAAGGGTTAGCTTAACGTGACCATGATTTGCATAACTCGTGATTAATGAAGTGGCAACCAGCGGTTGAGGGTTACGGGGCTACGGAACGGTTATTAGTTTTCAACCACCTGTGTGTTATTGCTCTTTGAAAGAGATTTACGACTGCATTTGAAATGAACGCAGCTTTTTTAGCGTTTGAATGTTGGAGTAGCATTTTTTATTTAAAAGTAAAGGGTTCGATAACACTTTTTTAATAGTCAGAATTTGACTTTGACAAAGAATAGTTTCAAGTATATATCGACGGTAAAAAGGCAAAAGGGGTCAAGCGCCACATTTTGCGATTTTAACTTTTTTATTGACCCCAACTCCACTATTTTTTCTCTTTCGAATGGTCGTAGTATCGTTTTCCTAGCATGAAAAAAAGTCGCTTGTACCAAAGAATTATTTGTACTGAAGTGCCAAATCGATACTTACCAAAAGTGCTCAAGCGACACCAAATTTACGTTTTTGTATCGTCTTGTCATTTGGCATAATTTTAAAAACAATATTAGAAGTAAATATGTCGTTTGTATCCATTTTTCTTTTATTTGTTTAATAACTATAACGTCGCTTACACCAATAGTAAAAATTGTCAACTAAACATAAATTGGCGCTTGGCCCCTTTCTTAAATAATTTTATTTTCATTACGTTGCATTTGATCCACTCCGCACGATACGACAGCGCCCTTGCAAATGGGTATATGTCTCGTGTAGGTACGTGAAAGCAAGTTCACGCGTGTTTGAAACGCGATCGCAGTTTTTAACACAGATTAAAACTTTATATAAAACATGTCTGCAACTCCCGAAAACGTGAAATTGCGAAGTGTTTTAGGCCGAAAAAGACTTGCTAGTACCAAGAAGGTTAGGTATTTGATTATAATGATAGCAATAGAGGGGTCGAAGAAATTTAAGATGCCGTGATTCCCCTACTATCATCGGTAAATTCAACCTCATTTTATTTATTTTATAAAAATAAATTTATCGTTTCTTAGGATAGTTTTTAGGGTTCCTTACCCAAAGGGTAAAACGGGACCCTAATGTTTTCGCTCATCTGTCCGTGCGTCCGTCCGTCTGTCATCAGGCTGTATCTCATGAGCCGTGATAGTTAGAGAGTTGAAATTTACACATATGATGTATTTCTGTTGCCGCTATAACAACAAATACTGAAAACTAGAATCAACTAAATATTTTGGGGGGCTCCTATACAAAAAACGTGATTTTTTTAAGAACTGGTAATAGGTAGTAGGTACGCGTTTCATAAGTACATGTTGGAAAATTTTATTACGAGAGCAACTTGAAAATGTGTTTATTGAGATATCTTAACGATATTGGTGTCAAATAAAAGGCTAGACCTTTTTTTTTGACACCAATTTTTGTATAAAACCATTTTATCCGTTTTTGAATCATGTGAATCGGTTCACGCGTTTAGGAAATCATTAAAAATTAGCAAAAATGTAAACAATCATAATTTTTACCAAGTTATTGTGGTTTATTTACTCAAATAATGTGATAACATGCTGTTGTATGTACTATAATATAAAATAATACTGTTAATTAAGATATTTTAACTTAAGCCAAAATCTGACTTAGTTCTATGATCTGTTGTGCCAAATAAAATAAAATACTTTACTACTTTATACACATGGAGCTTAGGCCAAAATCTAAATATTCCAACATTCAATATTGGTGCTTGACCCCCTCGCAAATGCGATAAACCTGGTAAAAACCTGGGGTCAAGCGACATCTATCTTTGAAACTATTGATCTCAGGCTTATTTTGATGTGAAATTATTAAAGAACATTGTATTTAAGTAAACTTTTCTGAAGATTGTGATGTGATTCAATAAAGCAATAAAGAGATATTATTTTTTTAAACTTTCTTTTTACTCTCCTGAACAATTTGATCTGTGGTGCTTGACCCCTTTTGCCTTTTACCCGTCGATATGTATTTTGGCAAGGTCAAATCAATATGGCACAATGAGAGAAGTGTAAATTTGCGTAAAGGGACTATTTTCAACTACAACATACATATATTTGTGTCCCACCCAAAATAAGTCCAGCAAATGCCAGTAGTTCCATAGCCCATAAGCTTTACTAACACCTAGTTAGACGCGTCAAAACTAAAACGTGGTACGTGTCAATTCTCAACGAAAACAATTACTCGTGCAAACGGGCCGAGCAATTTACATAGAGGGGCGAAGTCGCCCGGGGCGCCACCCGATTAAAATCCCTAAAATACACGTCAACGTGTTGACGTTTTGATGAGGCGAAATAAATTGTGCGGGATAGAGGGGGTACCTAACCCCCCGGGGTATATGCGTGCCCCAAGAAAATGAAGGTAATCAGCCAGCAATGTCGCCCGTTTTTGCTTTGAAAACTGTGCCGTGCGCGAATTTTATCAGCTTACACAGTCCAAATGGTAGGTGGTATTTTTCTTTTTTTTTCGTGTTACGTTCGTGTTTAATCATTCGTCTATGATTTTGTATATTACGGGAGATTTAACGTTGGAATTTGATTTGGGATAATTGTCATTCAATTTTTCCAGTCTTGAAGCTTTATATTTTTTTCGAGATTTTTTTAAACGACCAGGCCACCTTCTATTGTTGATTAGGTTGTTATTTATTCAAGTTTTAGGAAACTTAACTGAACTGAACTCAAAATTGAACTTTGGCGTGCAAAAGTAACGTTTTAAAAAATCCGAATTCCTTATCCTCCCTCCATTCATATCCACGGAACCCTCACGGTCCAGTAGGAACTGCGGGCCACAACCACAACTTCACACGAAAGCCCAAATCAAACTGTAACGCGGTGTCCTGCGTGAGCGACGAACGCGACGCGACGCGACGCTGCGAACGCGACGAACGCGATCAACTCAAAGGAATTCCCTACATGCGGCCTATGTGACAGTCTGCGGCGAAACGCGACGTAACGCGTACTTGTTTTGAGGGCGACCAGACGCGACACCGCGAACTATTCAGAAGCGTTGATTGTTGTGGGACAAAAAAAACATAAATATTAAAGAAATCGTTTATTAGTACAAACAAGTTGGAAGATTGTTGCTGTCTGTACTTTAAATATGAACTTTCAAGCAAAATTGTAACACAACTTCTCCATGATTTGAGAAGTAATGACCAAAATCACGTAGGACATCTGTCGCGTATAGCATCGCGTCGCATTACGTCGCGTCGTGATGCGTCGCGTCGCGTCGCGTTCGTCGCTCACGCAGGACACCGCGTAACCATGCAATAATAGGGCCGTCACTACCCACGACACCTCGTCACATACACAGCGGCGACCATTTAAAACTTTCCCGGACAGTGACGTGACGTGACAACCCTGACACAAGCAATTTTGAACCCTATTGTTTGAGTAATAAGAGCGCTGCTCCTGACATTGTGCCTGAAATATGGATGGGAAATTTAACTTTGTCGCTGCGAGATGAAGTTGTTCGAAGCAAAAATATGGGGAATACAAATTTTATCTGCATATTGGGAACTACAGGTATGCTTGTTAAGATCTTTTAAGCTACAGGCTTTTTTGTAACATTTTTTTTTAATTATTTCGAGGAAACATTTTCACTGTAGGTACAAGAGTTGAATGCGTGAATGAAACGTATTTTTGAAAAAAAAACATCGTCACCGTTAGCATCTGTAATCAACAGCCCGAACATTACATTCGTTTCCAGGTAAAAAAATGCATTTTTCCGACCATAGAGTTATTGCAAAAATAGACAAAACTAACCGACGATATTTTATCAAAAACAAATTGTTAGAATGATAAATTCCTGGACATGAAACACAGAACTGCACTCGTAAATAGTGAAGTAGCCACACGTTATTTTTTTATCGATAATTAAAATACTGGGTATCGGTGCGATATTTCTAACATTGATGTTAAATTTATATATCAGAGTATTGTTTTTGTTCGTTGCGGTTATGACGTCGAGAGTTGAAGACACGAAAGCAATTTAACTTTAAACAATAGACTGCACCGCGTGGAACTAAATTGATTGTCACCCTACATCAACACTTGTGCTGTACTTGTGTGCTTTATTTTATGAACAGAGTTTAGGTCAATATATCTTTAAAATTTTGTTTTCTTCATTCAAATCACCAGATTACTTTTATCTTAAGAATATATTTGACGATTTGGCAGCTTTTGTATAAAAAGTATGTCAAACCGCGATATTTATTCTTCTGTTAGAAGGCGGTAATTGATGATTGAAAAATTGAGCCTTAATCTGTACTACCTCTTCTGGCGAAATAAGAGGACCAAAATATTGATAATTTTCATTTATAACAGACAGTAAGGATTAGATAAACCCCGTACAATATTCCTGTACTCAGATATAAATGAGCTTCAACTAACAAGGCTTATTAAAGATGCATATTATTTTAATTTCGTCTCGCATATGTACTTCAATAACAAGAGTGAAATTACCTCACATTCTGTAGGCAATTTATAGACAAAATTACGTACGCAATTGAGACGTATTCAAGCCAATGAATGTGGCGTAATAAAGTGCTTGTTTCACGATATATGTCGGATATAACAAGACTGCTTTTTTTGTAAGAGCCAAATAAAAACATATATTTTTTCTTTTTTTATTCATGTGTGTGACATTTTTTTTTATTAAAATTACAGATAAAAATCTGTACTTTTATAATCCTTAGAGTATTTGAGTAGAAAGAGGTTTATAAATATTAAAACATACTGATAGAATATCCATTATTACCTACATCAAAATCTGGAAGCACGGTAGAGTGTGCAAGCCAAGTCCGTACCAAAAAATATTAATTAAACAAAATTGTACCCACTGCTTCATGATAACTTTTTTAATTCATTATTATTCTATCTTCCAATTACGAGAAAAAATATGCGACACCCGACACCTCCCTTCTCATGGGGGTTGAAAAGTGAACATTATTATTATTATTATAAATAAAGCGAAATGTCAAAAATTCTTGCCCTAAGGGCCAGGGCGAGCGTGGTGACGCATAAAGAGATTCGTCCCTCCGTAAATGATTACAATAAAACTACCACCGTGCGGGGGTAAGCAGGGAGGGTGGTCGATTTGCATAATTTTACTTTTATTAGACTGACACGCTTTGTTGTTTGCGTCTCAAGTTATGGACGGTACTTGGCTCATTTCGAAGAATTATGTTGTGTATAAAAATGCGAATGACTGGTACATACATGGCCGAATCAGAAAATCAACGGAGAGTGACTTGTATTTTTGTTACAATTTTATTGATAAAGTTTGCGTTTAGTGTAAATTGAATTGGTAAGAATTATTTATAAATACTTTACTACCTATAAATGAAGTTGTAGTAGTTTTGTATGTTCATAATGGTAGTGTATAAATATATTATCATAATTAGTGAAAGCAATTAAAAAATAATTGCAATCCAATAAAAACGATAAATAATGTTACCAGTGCTTTACATTACCAATGATATTCCTTTTATCGTTATTGTCGAAATGGTACAATACGTAGGTATCATATTCTCATTACCAACAAAAGGTTTCACCAACCGAAACACGATACCAATAACAAAGGTCTTCATTAAAAATTCTGCGTAAACGTATCATTATATTTACAGAGAATCGAAATAACGAAACATTGTAGAACACAATTCTGCCGTCGTAAGAAAAAAGGGCACAACTAACATTTTTAAAAAAATTGAGTTACATACATATTTAGAATCAGAAAAAAAAGGCGCATCTGCTCAATTTTTTGTAGAATTTTATCTTTAAGGAATACGGAGATACAGATGGCTTAAAAGGCACAAATGAGACTAATATTCATGTTTTATAAGATGAAAAGACACATTTATTTACCATTTTATTGAAAAGGCACAAATACGTAGATGTGACTATAATTTCATATAGATTTTTACTAAAAACTACTTTGAAAAGGCACATCTACAACATAACATAAAGAAAAGGCTCAAATGCCAGATGTGCTCTTTCTACTAAATAAATAATCCATGTATTTCTCAATTAATTTACGTATAAAAGTCACAAAGACCCAGTTGTGCCTTTTCTTTAAATTATTTACGATTAGGGGTGAGGAAAGGAGGGCAGGGTTTGATTGAAACGCGTCAGTTGTGCCTGTGACGTCGAAGCTATAAGCGACGAATAAGCTCTAATAACATAGCTTAAAAAAGGTTGAAAACCAAAAGAAGATGGATCAAAATTGCCCCACGTCCTACAACAATGTGACGTATCTAAAAAAAAAGATAAAAATGTAAAAAAACAGCAGTGAAGGTTTGGAGCTGACCTGATGATGGAGACAAAAGAGGGTCGAGGGAAATCAACAACTGAATATGTAAACTACCTCGTGTTTGGGCTTATATATTATTTGTATTGAATAGACCTTTACAACAGTGAAATTTTGGAGCTGACCTGATGATGGAGACCAGAGAAGGTCAAGCGAACTCGACAACTGAATATGTAAACTACCTCGTGTTTGGTCGTATATTATTCGTATTGATGAGAACTTTCCACTAATACGGATAGTAACAACTAAGCTTGTCACTGAAAAGCCAAAAATAAAAAAACTTTTTACAAAAAAATAAGACCGACTCCCAAAACAATGAAAAGCACCGACTTCTAGGCCGATGCACCTAATAGTTTTTTTTTTTTTTGCTTTTCAGTGTTTTTTTGGGAGTCGGTTTTTTTTTTTTTAAATAAATTGCATCGTGTAATCAGACATACACCTCATTGTCAAGTTTTTATCCTGCGCATGCCTACAACTTTCAAAAGTTGCTCTGGATTTCTCAGGGTTTCCATCATCAGATCCTGACCTGATGAATATGGGACCACCTGGGAGGTAGACACTATCAATCATATACATAATTTTTAAAAATGGTCCTTAAATTTTCTCATGAAAAATTTTTTCATAACAGCGCCTGAACAATTTTTGAAGCATTTTTTTCGTATGAAGGTGTAAAAAAATTAAGTTACAGAGTATGTCATATTTTTTTTTACATTTTTATCTTTTTTTTGAGATACGTCACATTGTTATAAGACGTGGGGCAATTTTGTATGGATTGTGATCCGTCTTCTTTATGCTCCTATTACTACCTCTATTAATATAGAATATTTTGACTTATTTTTTATATTGTAATTTAGAGATTTAGAGATTATTTTCTAGATTTTTAAATTGGGTCCAACCTATTATTATTAAAAAGAATATAAATATTAAATTTTGATTTTCCTTAGGTATACTTACTTAGGTAACTAACTAAAAACTGTAATTGAGTTTAAGTATTAGCACTTTTTCTTTCTAATTTATAAGTTCTATTAGTTAACCAAAATTGAAGGATGAGATCCCGAGAGATATTAAGAAAGGTTCTTTTTTGTTTAAATGTTGGTGTCCTAGAAGTAAATTTGTTTCAGTTATTTGGATAAGGATAACCAGAAATGGCATGACAATAATTGTTTTATAGTTTATTAAAGTTTCCTCGCATGATTATTTGTCTTTTTTTTGTAGAAAAAATTTAGTAAATTTGCATTAAAAAAGCGCAATTAGACAAATGTGCCCCTTCTTTCAGACTCAATGACTAATTTTCTTGAAATATTAAAAAGAAAGGTCACATTTGGTTAATTATGCCATTTCTTTGTAGTAAGTGGTATTTTTTAATTATTTTTTTTTTAAGTTGAAAGGAATAATTTGAATTTATTTTAAAATTAACTATATATAAAAACTAAAAAGTTAAAAATATAATAGTACTAACCTTCACGCATATATCATCAGTATTTTTTTTTCTTTTAAGCTATAGGTTTCCACGCTATGGAGCAGAATATGGTAAAAACTTTAATCTCAATTATCTCAGTTTGAGCAAAATGGTAGATGTGCCCTTCTTTCATACGACGGCAGAATTATCTGTAATTGTTGCATATACTGTGTTCAATTTACATGGAACGCAGTTGATACACAATCCAATTTTCAATTTTAATAATTATCGAGAAGGTTGACTCATCTTTTTTTTTTGCCAATTGACACACATTGTGAAAGCTCATAGACTTTACTTTTTAATTTCGTTGTTGTGACATAGCTGGTTGCCAATTTTCACTAGTCAGTGAAAGACTTTACGAAAAAGAAAATGTAAAATAAATCTTAGAAACAAACTACTTAATACAGCATAGCTAATGTCACTAAATGGCCATGGTGAGTGAAATTCCTCCTCCTCCTCCGAGCCTTTTTCCCAATCATGTTGGGGTCGGCTTCCAGTCTAACCGGATTCAGCTGAGTACCAGTGCTTTACAAGGAGCGACTGCCTATCTGACCTCCTCAACCCAGTTACCCGGGCAACCCGATACCCCTTGGTTAGACTGGTGTCAGACTTACTGGCTTCTGACTACCCGTGAGTGAAATTATTTTATGTAAAAATTTGCTTAGGTCTAATTTACGATAATTTACATAAAAATACTAACTGTCCACTTTCCACTCCATGACACGTGCCACAATAAATGGCATGCTACAAACCCTTTAGATTTATGTAGCCGTTAGTATACTCCTAAAACCCCCTAACCCTGGGCTTTTAAATCAAAACTCGCTCAATACCCGCGCATCAGGAATACCGGAAACAATTATTTTTGGACCCCCGTCATATCGACAGGGGTGAAATCGTTAGCCATATAGATTTGATACGGCGCCATATTGCCATTTTGTTTTAAATTACTCGGCAAATTGTGATATATCTTTATGTGTCAGGGACAAGAGTATTATGTTTCAAAAAATGATTTTCGAGAGTTTATTGCGTGAAGAGTTATGCCCTTGCTAATTGAAATGCCGAAATATTAACGCAGCTTTTATGGCAGACAGCTAATTTACAAGTTTAATGTCAACCTTCATAAAAACTTTGATTCGCGCACTCAAGGAACATTCCAAAGCAAACACAATTTCTTAACGTCTTTAATTAAAGTCACAAGGAAACAAAATCAAGCTGATCTCCTACAGGTGTCGTGCCTCATCCAAAGAAACCGCATCTCGAGCTGTTTCAACTAATGTGTTTACACCATCACATGCAGACTACCACAGACCAGCGAACAAGACCTGCATCCCGTCCCAAAACACTAGGAAAACTGTCAGCAAAAGTCGCAAGAGTCAAACAACTGAGGGATCAAATAAACTGGTCGTGTTTAAGGATTTCGACAAACATCGTCAGTAACAGACGCGTTAAGTTTTATTACTTTCGTCTTGTAAATTATACGTGTAATATACGACCTGCCTACATTAAGTGGTTTAGACTAAGATGTACGCCTTGTGAAAAACGATAAAAGTGGCGAATCCTCGAAGGGTTTCCACTGTTTACCTTAGTGATTCAAGAGCAATGTATAATTTATGACACGTGCGTACATAACGCGGGGAATGTGCGAAAATATATGTTTGGATTACAATATTTTTCCGAAGTTTGATACGAGCAGTGATGGATATGGGTCCGTGTTGACTGTGCGGAGTAATTGATTAATTGAAATTGAATAGCAAACGGTAACCACACGCCGAGTAAATACATAAAAAAAAATAACAAAAAAAAATGTGCAGTTGTTTGGTTAATTGATGAAAGCGGAATTGAACGCAACCGCCAATAAAAATAATTCTGAAATACTTTTTTGCGAGTACATTGTTTGACTGAAGCATCGAAAATAGTAGTTATTACATCACTCGATACATTTGAATCGGCACAAAAGTACTCGAAAATGGAAACTACAAAATACCTAACAGCACGAAGCAACGAAAACTCCATGAATATTTTTGCCACATGCGCTAAGGTTTTTTCTTTTATTTCAAATTCAAAAATAATAAAAAAAAGGCCACGATAGGCCGTGGAACACACAAATTCGTTGCAGATGCGTATCGCAGAACGAATTGACTGGCGCGGGTTACCGGCGTCGATGTTCGGGAAAAAAGAAAAAAGATACAGCAATAGAATCAAAAATGTTAGATGCGGAACATTGGCGAGACACGAGGACGTGTCGGGTCATAGATTGAAAAAAAAACGATTTAAAACGGGTAAAAAAGAGAATGTTTTATTTTCTACGAAAATGTAAGTCTAATGTCGCAAAAATCGGCGCAATCTGTACGCAATATTACTCTACAAAAAGCACAAGTTTAATACCAATGAAACAATCAGTCAAAAACCAAAAAAACTAAATAAATATACCGTAAAAAATTACAAAAAATATACACCTACCCCGAAGCAGTTAAAGCTAAAAAATACTCAAAAACTCGTACAATTCATATTTCCATTTTCATTTGCGCCGGTTGCTGAGCCAATTACAGATATTTATTTGGTATCGACAAAGCCTTACCGTGTACCAATCGTAGTGATCAAAAACAATGGTATGTACCTAACAATGAAATATGGATCCAATGTACATTTGTACATATTTTATTAAATAAACTTGTGGATGGAAAGGAAAAAGGAATCAGTACTCGATGTGTACCTATTGCAACGTGCTGAAAAATATTTTTAGGGCCATCTCTCGTGGTTGTACGAAATTCTATATGCGTGAAAATTTCTATGCTGTTTTTGTGTAAAAAAGGGTGGGTAACGGCTACCACAGTTTATTTATTCAAATACCAATTTTTTGCTGTTATCTCCATAATAAAATCCTTATTTCAGTGTAAATAAATCGCATAAACATTGCATGCGGAGCAAGTTAGGTACTGAGTGTAATCGAGTTCCAATTTATCTACAGACCCGTCATAAAATCGTGAAAATACTAATGTAAATTCAACCCACCCAAAACAAAAATGTGAAAGACTGCCAAGTTCGATAATATGGGAATGCTTCGCCTATAAAAGAAGTGAGATCTGAATAAGTACCAAGTTCCATACACATACCTCAGTTAAAAATAGTTACTTTTTAATGATGTTACTTGGCAAGTTTTCATACACCTTGTTATAAACCTACTAAACGCAATGAATCAAGTATTTAATTTTCTATTAAAACTTGCCAAGTAATCATCATTAAAAAGTAACTATTTTTAACTGAGGTATGTGTATGGAACTTGGTACTTATTCAGATCTCACTTCTTTATAGGCGAAGCATTCCCATATTATCGAACTTGGCAGTCTTTCACATTTTTGTTTTGGGTGGGATTTCATTTATTTTTGTAAGGCTGTTTATTTTATTTTTTTCTTATGATTAAGTTAGTTAAGTAAATGTCTCATTTATACTATCTTTCAGATTTTTTAATATGCACTATGCTTCTTACAAAGAAATGAACTAGATTAACTAAATGGACTAGATTTACCAACTGACTGACATGACATGTTATCATATATTATGTTCGTGGATCAAAGTTACACATTCGTTATTTTCGAAAGTGACTCACACTTGGCCGTTTTCAGATTTTTACTTTGACTACATACAAACCTTTGTAACGAATTTCAGATCGGTACGACCATTCGAAGATATATTATATAAATATAGATAAATTTAGTTCGTTTTAGTTCCTTAGGGGTATAAATTTACACTGGGTATTTTACACCTTCATTATTTTGAAACCGACTCACACTTGGCCATTTTCAGATTTTTTCCTTTACCTTGACATAAAGACCTACCTCCATGCCAAATTTCAAGTCAATACGACCATTGGAAGTGGTCTAGGTTTTTGATGAGTGAGTCAGTGAATCAGTGAATCAGTGAATCAGTCAGTGAGTGTATAGTAAAAATAGCGATTTTCTGACGTCAATATCTCAAGACCTACAATAGGTATATTAATGAAATTTTGTATTTTAGATAAGTGAGGGGGTCTCAACAGATACTAGAAATTTGATATGCGTAAATAAAATAGATTTTGAGTTACAGGGGGGTCGAATTTGGCCCGAAATGGTTCGTGTAATATAACCCACGGCCGGTGTGTCGCTTTTTTTGCTCGAACTTGGCGGACACACTGCCGTGTGTCTAGATCAGCACAAATATAGGTACAATACAATAGGCATATAAAATACAAGAACCTTTCAATCGAACCAAAAATTGAAACCACAGCGAAAATATCCTGACTTCGCTCAATCGCGACCCTACGCAACAGGGACCTCTAGGGGAGACAAAATTAAGTACTACGACAGATATAAATCACTAGCTGTGACCGCAAAATGTGCATGCATCATGAAAACTGGGTATTATGCGAGTAGATGAAGCGTTTCATGAAAATGGGAACGACCCACGCAAGGTTCGGGCTTCGCTGGTTTTGATGACATGATTTAACTTATATTATAAGGAGAAAGTGATTTGATTTGGAGTGTATAATATTGGTATGGTATAAATCAATTCAGTTTTGTTTTTAAACTATAAAAATTGACGAGTATTTTGACCAAATATTTTATAAATACATACGCATATCTTCAAATTTTGAATAGCGTAAGATGTGATGCATTGCAAAATGCTAAATTCAATTCAACATAAATTTTAATGGATTATAAATTAAAGCTTAAATTCGTGTAACACGAGACAATAAAAGCAGTAAACAATAATCAAAAATAAAATTGGTGACAGTTTTAATCAAACAATATATTTGAACAAACTTTTGATTACATTTCATAACGTCCAGTACATTTGTAAATGTTAACGTTTCAACAATAACATTTATTGTTTTGAAATTTTGAAGTTGGTACACAAACAGGTTTTGATGATGAAGTTTGGTAAGGAAATCAATATTAATGAAGAGGAATATTAAACCTATTTTACAAGTACAATTGAAACTCGCCAAAAATTAAAAGCAAAGTAAGTCACATTTTTAAAATGTAAATTCATAAGTAACATTTATTATACTTTGATTTAAACACAGCAGCTCACAGTTAAAACTGTTAAAAAGAATATCTATTGTAAACAAAATAAACCGGCCAAGTGCGAGTCGGACTCGCGCACCGAGGGTTCCGTACAAATCCTGTATAGATAAAAAGCGAGTCTTGCGCCAACCGCAACTTTCCACATAGATAGGTTTTGACTGCCATTGTGGGATCGATAGCAAAGATCAGATATAGGGAACTCCTTTACAATTTATAACGTAACCTTGTGGTGGAGCTTATTTTATTTTAGGTGATGAGAATTCAGTACTAATGGGATCTTTTATTTTTGAGGGATTAATCACCTAACGAGCCCCAGTTTCAGGTTTTTTTTCGAAACTGCCTGACGACTTGTAACTGTCGAATTGTAACAACGACTGCTAGAGAGAAGGATTCGGGGCTGCTGGCTTTATGTTTCTAGAGCCTTGACAAAAGTGTAATTCTGTCCCTTTCTCTGTTTTATAAAGTCGGCTTTATTTTATTTTGTAGCATTTTACAAACAAATCCAACTTCAAACATATAAAAAAGCAACAAGAAAACAAAAGCAAGAAAGAAATTAAAAAGATGTTAGGTGCATCGGTCTAGAAGTCGGTGTCTAGAGGATGCATCTATATTTATTTAACCACCGAGATCTAGACCGATGCATATAAACAGTTTTCTTGTTGTTTTTAGAAGTTGTTTTTTTTTTTTTTGTAAAAAGTTTTTATTTTTAAATTTTGTGAAAAGTTCTCGTCAATACGAATAATATAAGCCCAAACACGACGTTACTAAATCATACCGTTGAGGAGTTCTCTCGACTTTCTCACGTCTCCATCATCAAGAAAGCTCTAAACCTTCACTGTTTGATAGTATCACCAGACATACATCTGAGAATCAAGTTTTAATCCTATGCATGCCTACAATTTCTGATAGTTGCCCTCGATTTCTCAGGATTTCCATCATCAGATCCTGACCTGATGACAATGGAAATAAACGGCGAGTATACTCTTTTACTACAAAGAAATTATTTCTCAAATCCGTCAAACTTGATCGTTTAAATTCCCCATTGAAATGAGGAAAATATTTGATTTGATTTGATAATATTTTAATATTTTATGTAACTTCAAATTTGTCATTTTCGCAATTTTTCCTCTATCTGTACTATATAACGTTGCTTCTTGCCGAATTTCAAGATTCTGAGTTCACGGGAAGTACCTTGTAGGTTTTGATTCCCTAGCGTGTGACGGAAATTCGTCTAAAGTGTCGGTATAACTACTGTATCTTTTGATCGCGTTAACTTAGATGTTTGATTTTTTCACTGCCTAAAGGGACAATAGACCTTGGTATTTGGTATAAATTTCAATTTGATACCTTTATTCGTTCGTGAGAAATAAGGTAGTAAGTTTCATTTTATTAAAATATTTTTTTTTACATAACTAAAAAAATGAGATTTTCGCAATTTTTCCTTTATCTGTACTATATAACGTTGCTTCTTGCCGAATTTCAAGATTCTGAGTTCACGGGAAGTACCTTGTAGGTTTTGATTCCCTAGCGTGTGACGGAAATTCGTTGAAAATATCGACATAATCGGCTGTATCTTTTGATTGGCTTGGCTTAGAAGTTTGATATTTTCACAGCTTAAAGGGACAATAGACCTGAGTACTTCATGTGAATTTCAGCTTGATACGTCCACGCGTTCTTGAGATAAAGGGTCTTGACAGACAGACAGACAGACAGACAGACAGACGGACAACAAAGTGATCCTATAAGGGTTCCGTTTTTTCCTTTTGAGGTACGGAACCCTAAAAAAGACTTTCGTAAAATCCACTTAAAACAAAACACCAGTTTCAACCTTAACCCAATCCTTTTCCGACCACAAATGCCTTTCCCAAGCTTGAAAACGAAAACAAAACGACGCCAACTGTATTTCAAGCAATGAAATGAAACTCCAGCTGTCTACTGCAAATTCTCTTCGAGCCAAGAAATTAATTAAGTGACATTGGAGTAATAACTATAGGGCTAAACAATTAGTCTCGGACTTTTAACGGATGAGAACGAATAAATTAAGTCTATTTGGAAAGTTTCGGTTCGTTGTTTTTGTTTTTAAAGTGTACAGTCAACAGTACAGTTTGGTTAGCTGTGATACCTGTTTGTAAACAAGTATAGATTTCTCACTTATTTTAATGCCTTCTTCTCCTACACACTGGCGTAGGTAAGTTTAGCACCACGACGGGGATAGGTTTCTTTAAATTTTTGGCTAGTAAAACATGTTCGAAAAGAGTAGTATTGTCTACAATACCAACTGTGCTTATGCATACTAAATAATTTTTGCATGAAAATATTTCTGCTTTTAAGACTGGGCACGGACACAATGACCATTATCTGCTCGCACCCCCACCCTGATATAACCCGAACAAATCACAATGACCACACCCACATTCCATTCTAAAACTTTCACTATTCATTCAAAACATTCAGAATAAATCACAGAGAGCAGAGTGTAATATCGTTGACAATGGTTCATTCGGGCCTATGACGTTGGCGTGCCGTGTCGGCCGTCATACAAAGCCGACGTAACGAGGACGGCCCGAGGACGGGCCGGATACGGCTCTCCGGCGCCCATACAGCATCCGCCGCGAGAGGCCGCAACCGACAATATTTCCGTTCCGACTCTGAAGCGAACTGACGTGAGTTGAAGATGTACTACGTTTATTTATTGGAAAATTTGAATGGAACTTCATATGGGATGAAGACAGTTACACGTTTCAAGTTATCTAATTTTTTCCAAAAATATTCTGATTTAAAGTACACCCTTTTTTGGTGTGCATACCTTAGGCCATATTTCCAAGTAATGTCTAACCTATTTCTCTTTTTTATTCAGGCGACCAAAATAAAAAAGACAAAAATTATTTGTGTCAGTCATAATAAAAGTGAATTGACAATAAAATACAATTTTATTGAATGTTGAACAATAGAAAAGAACAAAACCTAGTTTGGACCATATTTTATCTTAAAAGTACAGTAAAAATGAAACTTGAAACATCTTAAAAATCCATCCATTTATATTTTGAGAAGCTCGCGCTCTCCGAGTCAGTTTTCTTGCCAAAAAACTTTTAGAAAGATATGTTATTTTTTTATCTTTTCCTGTTCTGTCAGGTTATTATTTCAAAAGTACTATGATTTATATGGGCCACCGTAAAAGTGTAGGATTTTTAAAGTATCGTAACATGCTTTTGTGTCTAAGCTCTTTTTTCTTACGAAACGTGATTTATAACTCTTGCACTTGAGGGAAGAATTAAGGCCTTTTGTTTTAAGTTTAAGTTTTTTATAAATGTATACATAGTTTGCACTTACAATGTGTTTCAATTTTAATATGTAGGTACTACTATTAGTTTTCCTTACACAAACAAATATAACGGAACACAAACAAAATAGTCCAGGTGTTCACGCATAATGAAATGACCGCTGAAAAGTTAGCTATTATAAAAACAAGAGACATGAAAAATAATCAACATTTTAACGCCCATAATAAAATCCTTTCACACATTAATTCAAACATCTGCACAGTTGGACGGAGATATTTTTTTATTATTTCCTGCGTGAACTAAATGCTATTCCGCTTTATGAGTTACGGCGCGATTTCACGAGCGCACGAGTTTATTAGGCCAAATGTCACGTTTTGTAACAAGATTCTGTTTTCAGGAAAAAGGCTGTCAAGAAATGGGAAGTCGTAAAAATAATTTATGAGAAGATGTTAGTTATTGTTCTAATACAATGGTGTTAAGATAATAATTTGTAGAAATTGATATTCTGTTATGACTTTCATTGAACATCTTTGGCAGTCGTTAGGTACGGGTAATCAGAAGCAAGGAAATCTGACAACCAGTCTTACCAAGGGGTATTGGGTTACCCGGGTAACTGGGTGAGGAGGTCAGATAGGTAGTCGCTCCTTGTAAAACACTGGCACATACAACATAGTTTGGAAAAAAACTGCGCAGACGTTGATTATGCTGTTGAATTAACATGCTGTCTACTTCTGACATTTAGAAGTTCACGAATCGAGGGAGTCTTTCAAACAGTAGAAGACAAGTAATTTAATTAGTTAAAAGTAGCTAGTAATGAAGCAATAATAAATCACATAAACATTGACCCTAATACCCTAATACCAATATATTACTAATAGACACACCAAGAAGACCGTAATAAACTATGTTTACGTCGAGCATCAAATACTTGGCCGCGTCAAAATAATCCGGTTCTGCTGAAAACATATTCATGTCAATGTCTAGCATCGGAAATAGAAATGTGTTGCCAGCCCGTTTGGAAATAGTTGCAATTCTAAAAATAAACACGCTTTCACGGAGCGCGAGTGTTGCCAGACTAAATATGCGTTATAGATATGAGTACATGTGGGTATTTAATTGACTTGTCAGACAGATTTGCAGGGTTTAATATTTATTTTATATTTTTTGCACCATATAGAATGTAGTAACACAACTATGTAAGCTAAATAGAAAGTAAGTTTAGTAGGTGGTAAGTTCTTACTTGATCATCGTACAAATGGCCGATCTCAAACTCGTATTGAATAATAAGACAGCAAAACACTCATTACCTGTGAACAAAACAAACACATAATTAGTATCTCAGTTGGTCGGAAGAAAGCATAAAAAAGTTTGTGACTATTATCGTTAAATAGAGCTGCAAAAGATACCATTGAGTTATTAATAAAATTGAAAGAAAAATCGAACAGCATCCCAATGAAACTAAACCCCAAACACTTAGTTAACACTTCCAGCACAACAATACCACTTGTTGCATCAAAAATTCAACAGGACACCGAAAAGCAGACGCCGAATAAAAATAGCAATTCCTTTAAAGTACCAAAATATGGTGCGCTCACACGGCTTTACTGAATACCATCAAAAGACATCTCGAGACCGTTTCTGCTGAGCCAATGTTGTATTTATTTCATCTGAGCCAGGATTAGGCCTTCCTACATTGCAGCAAGGGCAACAGGTGCCTCCCCCGCCCCGCACAAACCCCCCTTACGCCCTCACTACAGCTACAAAACAAGCACAACAAGATAAAATACACCCTCCGGTAACTAAACACTGTTTGTGCACATGAGGCCGAGAAAAAGTACACAGTCTAGTGTGTGGGTCGTTTCGGAACAGTTTCGGGTAGCCGTGAGCCGATTGAGTTTGGCTTCGAAATTTCATTTGGTGAAACGACAGATAAGCGGCGTGTTGTTGGCTGAAAGTCGGACGTTAGTTGGTTTCATTTAGAGCTTCATTGGTTTCATTGGTGATCTAAAATTCAAACTTATTTGGAAAGACCTACGGCCTATTTAACACCTATATGATAGTTTACAAACCATAACAATACGAATAAAAGAATTTATACAACGACGTACAGAAAAACTGACCCTTTTTTGTATTATCACAAATATATACTCACAATATGTATTCATAAATATGTATATATGTAGCTATATGTAGTTTATCAGTTGTGTTAGCACCCATAACACAAGTTAATTAATAACTTACCATGGGGCTAACTGACCGTGTGTGAAAAGGTGTCACGACATATTATTATATTATTATTATATTATACTCTCTATAATACACTTGAGACAATGATCAGAGATTAAAACTGCATTTCGACCAATTTCTAGGTATATTGTATTACACAAGCATCCACATTCTCTTCAGTTAATATTAGCTTCAGTTTGTAAATAGCCACATAACAGTTTTTCGGAGAAGAGTTTGGAAGCGTTTATACTGTTTGTGAAAACATTTACAAAGCATCATGACTGCACGTTAGCAGAAATGTTTTACCACAAATGCGATTCCACGAATAAATCTTGCAATGGACACACATCATACAAAAATATGTTGCAACGCTTTTCGAAATTGGAGTACTAAAATTCAATTAAATTACTGGAACAAAGGTCTCTTCTCAAAATTAGAAGATCAATTCAATGTGATTCAAGGCGATTCATGGTTTTTACTTAACTTCAGATTTCTTTACGATGCTATGTTTACTTCACAATGAAAAAGATGGTACTTTGGAAACGGCATTCTCGTACTTAGAAAGAAAGCTCTAAAAAAGCACAGACGGTTGTGTATGTATGAGGTATCTTAAAAAACATAAAGCCAATACAAATTAGAGGCCTAACCTTACTCATTGTTCACTGAACACGAGAGACAAATACTTTGTAAATTCCGATCCCTCGTTATCCTTACAAAGTTACAAACCCGAAAAGAAATTTAACAAAAGATTTTTCAATGTCACAACAAATTATTTGCGTATCACACTAATTAGGAATCAATTTGAAAGGGACCAGACAACATATTGTGTTCTTTCGAAAGGTCCGACGGCCGTCCATTGTAAGTTGACCCGTGACGTGGGTGACATGGGCATTCATTGTTGGATTTTTATAACAATAGGGAAAGCGGGGTGGGTCTTGTTAGGCTGGTTGGTTCGCTTGCCATTTGGGTATAATTGATTTCGCTTTTTTACGGTCGGGTGAAGTGCTACGTCACGCGGGGATGCGTTGGGCCCGGGTGAAATGGCAAGCGGCATATATTATGCCTATTGTACCTAAATTGGATGATTTTGTCATTTTTCTTGGAAGTTATATATTTAGAGTCGTAATAAAAAAATGGTAATTTATGTCGCAAGTTTTATTTTGTCGAAACAAAGTCAGTTTTAGACTTATAATCAGAAAATAACAACGGTGACTAATCTTAGTGGCTTCAGTAATCTCATAAAAATTACTGAAAGCAATCAATTCAGATCACACGTAAATAAATTAATCCTTCTCTGAAGCAGAAAACCACAGCAAACAAGCAAGCACTAATTCAATACATTATCTTCTATTAAATTAATATGCCCTCAAAATACACTGTTTGCCGTAAATATATTCAATATTAGTGTATCAAGTTGCTGTTACAGCCCTAACCAATTTCCCAGATATCGTATGTAACTTAATAGTGAGGTGCGTACGTAATACTGGTTCAAGTAAGACTGGTAGGGCTGCGTCGAGCGTTGAATTTCGGTGAATATCAGATACACTGAGAAAATTAAATTAATTGTGATAATATTTGGATTTTTTGAGATATATTTGTAAGGTTTCATGATTTAATTAAAATGATGTTATTATATCCGTGACAATAAATAAAATTATTTATTATAATTTTTAAAGCATTTTGTACGAAGCCATGTCAAGAAAAATTGAAAAGAAATGTTGGTTAAGGGTTTTCGATTTAATTAACAAAATCTAAATAGTTTCAGCGACTTTGTCTAGGAATAAAAACAAAAAAAAATATTCTTAATCGTAAAAATATTGATGACTACTTAATTTATTATTCATTATCTTGATCCACAAAAAACAATTTCTGTTGTTATGTTAGACAAAGGGACCGATAGACCATGATTTCAATACACCATCCACAATACCGAACATCCCTATCTCCCGATACGTAATAGCACAGTGATTATACTAATCACCTATGAATATCCAGTCGAGTGTGTGCAATTATACGTTCAGGATTATGTCTGCTCGAGCGTTTAGTGCTGATTGTAATAAATCATATTGCAGATCGATACCCCTCTGTATAGGCACCACCTGTATATAAACCTCGTTGGTCTAGTTGTCGCAAGTGCGGCTGCTGAGCACGAGGTCTCGGGTTCGATTCCCGAGTCGGGCCGAAATCGCTTTGTGGGTTTTAGAAGACTTTCACAAAGCAGCCCGGAGCCTGGAAGTTGGTGATTGATACACCCGTGCATCGGAGAGCACGTAAATGTCGGTCCTGCGCCTGATCTCTTTCCGGTCGTGTCGGATTGCCGTCCCATCGGGCTATGAGAGTGAAGGAATAGGGAGTGCACTTGTGTCTGCGCAAATGCTCGTGCACTATAATATGTCCTGCGTAGTTGGCTAATCTCCTTACATGAGAACAGCCGCCGTAGCCGATAATCGGCTAGGAGGACATCATATAAACCTGCATGTATAGGACCACCCTGTATATAAACCTCCTTGTATAGGAAACATCGTCATGTAATACGTTTGAGCGTATCGTAATCGTATTTATCGTAATATTGTTTCCTGGAAGAGGTTGATAGTTAGTAGGTAGTATATTAATTGGTTCTCCCCCCGTCCCCGAGTCCCGGAAAAAGTTCTTCACGTACCTGGATAAAACATAGTCCATGTTCAGTGGAAATAGTCTAGCTTCCTTAGATACAGTGAAAGAATTATTAAAATCATTTCAGTATATCTTGAGCCTATTCGATGCAAACAAACAAAGATATAAATAAATAGTATTTTTTTAAACTATTAAATACTGCGTACTGTTATTTCTCTATGAGCAACCATTCAATTGTTTAACGTCTCTCTAGCCAAGCAAAAAGATTACATTAACTACCAGGAACGGAATTGATTTCAATTCCAAATAAAGCGAGTATTTATAGTTTTCCTTATAATTTTATTTACTTAAAATGTAAGAGAGTGGTTTTGATCCAACCTCCTGTTAACATCTGTTAAGACCCGGGAGATTTATTTCTACGAATTAACAGATTTTTATTCAAAGCTATTTTGTCAGAATTCGCAGAAATTGGGATTACAGGAATCTCACGGAACTAGCTTTTTCAATATTTTTTTCATTATCATTGACCTTTTTAATCTAATTTACCATAATAATATAGCACTACATATATAACACTAACAAGAAGTATGAACCAATTAAAATATAAGTCGAAACTCATTATTTTATAATTTAAAATCTATATGTGATTAGCTACTTTACCACTGCTCCAGAACCAGAGAGAACTAAATAAATGTAAATCTACTAGTAAACTAACTCTAGTAAAACTAGGCGTGAAATTGTAATGGTGCGATTCCACCAAACTTGTTCACGCACATTTATTCGCAAACAAAAAACGTGCGCCCACGTATTGTTGACGCGAATCTACAGGCAGAATCTGTTCGTAAATAAAAGTTGCAGTTTTAGAAATGTTCTACTGTTTATGTGAGTCACATTGTTGCACACCGATGGAACTTTACCTTTATGATCTACAAGAACATCAACGATCTCCTCAATACTAATCTATCATTAATAATGTCGTCTTTAACTTTACAACAATAAGTGAAATGATCGCTTATTTACCCCACAACAGACAAGGGTAACGAACGGAGTAAAGGGGTAACAAAACTGAACACTTCAATCAAACGGTTACAGGAACTTTGTGTGTTCAGGTATTACCCTTTTGTGTTCATTCAACTTAATTAGCCCTCAGAAATCGGTTGTAAGCAGATTAGAAACTAACAAAGGAAGAATTTCGGCCCACAATCTTCGCCCTTTGACAAGTCTAAATTAAAAAATAAATCCCGCCTCTAATGGATTCGGTTAATTTATAGTACAATCTATTGTATTTTATTGGCCATTTTTGGGTAATGTTTCAAGTTTATTATTGGTCATTATTTTTAATTACCACATCGTAATGTCCTTAGCACTTAAGATTTGAGCGCCCCCCCAACCAACCCAGCCATTTAATAATTTTGAAAAATATTTAACAATGCGTCATGTTGTAGCAAACATTCAAACGTCATTTTAAAAGTGAGCATTAGTATTTTTTACACCGACGATTAAAATGAAATTAAATAATATTTATACCATCGCTGTAGCTCTATGAAATTATTCCCGAAATAAACTACTCAAATTAGTCCAAGTAAACGTACATTGTAAAGCATCTTCAGATACCGCACTAATTTTAGACGAGTGCATAATAAAATCAAAATACTAAGCATTCAGTATTCGTGATATTATAGTATTGTGAGTATTATATTCATACCAACAATAGAAGCTTACATCTTTGGACAAGCATTTGAAGCCAAAAGCTAAACAGTCAAACAATAACAATGCATTCAAATATTATTAGTGGACTGACTGCACTACAAGTAATACTTATTTACCCATATAAAATGAGTTTTAGGTTGACAAATATACAACATTTCATTTATCTACTCAGCTTATTTTTTTATTTCAACATATTTTATATAACATAAAAAAAAACATTGAAAAGGTGTCCCTTTGCATGTTCCAGGGACGGACACTATTTTAATGTGTTTTTACATAGTCCAATTCAAGCTGCCAGTTGTTAGGAGTCAGTAATTTCTTTGGGGAATTCAATGATGCCAATTTATGTTACGTTACTGACTACACAAAAAGCACAGCACGCCATCGAAAAAGCCAATTAAAACAAAACACCATCGGCGCGGATCAAAGCCAATCGGCTCACAAAAGCTAGTTCACGATAATCTACCCTCATTTACAGCGATTAAACTAAAATAACTACAACTATTTCCAGTTAAATACTCAGACTCAGTCGACTAATGAGCTAGGCCATTCATCAATGTAGCCTCTTTACTGCAGTTAGCATAACAGTCATTTTAATTAATATTAAACTGTTGGCAATAAATTCGTTGGATTAAAGGGTTAGAGTTGCAAAACTGCTATTAATTGAATTTTAGATATTTTGTTTCGTGTTTTGATGGTTGGTTTGTATTGCAGTTGTGGTTATGAAATCTAATTTCGTCATAGTTTAATGAAAGCTTGTAAAATAATAATAATAATTTTGTAAATGCATAACTAGGTATTGTTGTAGTATGGTACGGGTACCACATTTTCTGTATGCCCATTTATTACCCACTTTCATCAAAAACTACAATAAATTAACTGTTGAATCTAAGCATTGCATTCTTATATATATACAATATATATACTATATTAACAATAAATAACCAATCTCGTTAAAGCCTAACCTTAACACAATCGCAGCCATCAAACCAGATGCCCTATTACTTGTCAAACGGCGATTACAAGCCATACACACTTTCCGAGCAATCGCGAAATTTAATAAAGCCAGAGGAGGTTGGCGTGTGTAGTCATTTACATTTAAAGCACCAATTATTTGAGGTCATTAGCGCCCTCTGGTGGTCATAAAACGCACCCAACACGCTCACAACCGCCCTCTTTCGCGTTTATAAATTAGATGTAAAATGGCGATTTTTAATCTGTGCCTCCCGTTGAGCCGGCCGTTTGTCTGTGTCGGTGCGTTTCTGGAATTAATTTAATCAATTTTCGTGAAGTGTGTGTGCCTTCTTATGCCATCAAACTGTGTGGAATAAGCTCACTATGTTAGGGATGAAGTGCTCTGTACATTGCCGTTTGTTTATTCTGAATACACAAAAATATTTGAAAGATCAACTTAAGGATTTGTCCAAGAAAATCTTCATTAAATTATATTGCAAACCTTTTGTATCTCAAAATGGATAACTTGCATTGTTTGACTTACAAAACAAAGTGTAACTAGAAAACAAACGAAAGTTCTCCGTTAAGTATTTACCTTCATACTAAAACACTCAACAAGCACGCTCCAAAGACCCCTCTGTTTATCATTCTCGTATTTATTACTATTTTATTCGCAAACCTAGCTTAACCAGATGTCGACGTCAAGAAACAATACACGGCGCACCCGCTGCAAAGTTAATGCAAATTTCGAGTAACATTCACGAAACGGCAGCGCTGAGCAGTCATTTAACCCCCCCTCATTTTGTAACAAGTACCGGCGAATTTAAATCACATTCAAATTTCGCACTGCGATTAAAAGCTCTAAGAGCAGCGCGTAAGTGTTGAACAAACATTGGGACAGGCCAACTTAAACGTACGCCGGACAATCCGGATTATCGGGAGCCCCGATCCCTAAGCGCTGGCCCCGCGTAATCCCAAATATTGTAGGTGTCAGGGAGAGGACAAGTGTCTAACTGAATTGGTCGCGTTCATGTGATCCCAATTACTATGTGCAGAGAGCCAAGCCGCTTATGCAAATGACGATTTCCCGCGGACGCATCTAATGGGCCGTGAAGGGTGGTGGGGTACCGATGCACTTTTAGAAGCATCACTGTTAGGGCTGCTAGGCTTACATGATATAAAATCTCGTCTCTATTTCGTGGATTTGCCAATATTGTCGAATAGCAATAAAATAACTCACAAGAAACAATGTGCACAATAGAAAATTTAAAAAATGATAGGGTTTGCTGTTAGAGAACCCAACTCTGGGTTAAGCTCACCTTTGAATATAACCTGTATTGTGCGCGTTTAAAAGCATATGCGAGTGCAATAAAAAATAATAGAGTGGAATAAAATTATTGGTCTCCAAAAAACTGCAAACCCAAACAAAAGGACTGCCAAATCGAGACCAAACCAGAGATCCTTTTAATATGAGAATCCACCACTTCCTTTGGAGCATACTACAATGCATAACCAAATGATCTATTCCTGGCAACCCTAGAACATCCTACACCCCCTTTTGATGCTAAATCAGGATCGTGGTGCAGAGGATAAAGTGACCAACGGATAGACAGCGGCAGCTCGTGTAGTGCTCCAGACGATAGAACTCCTTAGAGTTGAGTTTGAGCGAAAATAAATAGAATAGAACATTGATTGTTTTAAAGGAACATAGTGGCAGTTCCTTTCTTTGGATTGTGAGTTTAAGTACGAGATCAAGACTTCAAATTTTGTACTGGTTAAGAATGCATGTTGTATAGTTATTATGAATAGAAGCTGGATACACAAGGCATTTTGGAAAACATTGTTACGTTAGTACACATCTTGCAGGAAAACATTTAAGAATCAGATTCGAAATTAATTAATGACTATGGTTTCTCAAGTAAAGGTCAACATGTGGGTTCTAAGGGCGTCCACAAAAACATGGGAGCCCTAAATAGAACTAAATTAAAATTCTGTTCTTACAAAAGTTGATTTCGACAGACATTGAATTCTGTTTAACTTTTTTTTAGTAACAGTATTTGATTTTTATATCATTATGTTTTGCATTTTAAATCCTCTGGCGCAGATGTGCGGTTGTTTTATTAAAGGCCGAAAAAGTCTCCCCAAGCCATACATTGGCCGGGATCCCGCAATTTGATCAATTTATAACTAAAGCGAGCACTTTTATTGGCGCTTATCCCCTTTAATTGCCATGGGTGAAGCACGTATCGTTTTCGACGTTTTTTCGTCTGTCTGTGGGTGGGCAGAGATTGTAGTTCGGTGATTTAGGAGACCAATTTGCGAGTGTCGCTGTGATTGTATTTTTTTTAGTTAAGTTTTAATTAGAAATCACATTATTTTATTTATTGATAGCCTTTGTTCTATAAATCGATAGAATAATAAATTAAGAAACATGTATGCCGGTTATCCTGATTTATTCAAAATAATTTATGTAATAAATAAACCCTCACAAAATGTATACTTCCTCAAAGTTTCTCTCCGAATTTACTGATTGTAAATCAGTGGATTCCAAACAACGCACTGATAATCCTGAAACAATTACACTGGTCAACAAATTATAATTTTTTTTTTGGTGCAAAGGTGAAATATACAATTTCTTGTAGGATATTAGATACGTAATCGAAGTCCAGAACATAAAGTTGCACTAGCACGCAGGGATTTAGAGATATACCCCTCCTAAAGTACCAAAAACGCGTTTTTTTATGAAATTTGATGTCATTTTTTGGGGACAGCAGAATTTTATAGGAATTTCTAACTAAAGCATCATATAGTACTACTTTCCCCGCATTAACCCCATTTTAATTTATATTTTTGCGAGTTTTATTTCCCGATATATACCATTTTATAACTAAAGTGGAGTTTTTTCATACTAACAGGCCAAATGAAATATAGGGAAGATCGAACTATCGTAGCTGTATACATATTTCATGAAAATTTAAACTCTTAACGTTGGAAATAAAAATGAATTTCAATCGGGAAGAGTGGTACTATATAATGCTATAGATAGAAACAAAAAAAACTATTTTGCTGTACTTCAAAAAAATCGTCAAATATCGTTAAAATCGCGTTTTTGGTACTTTAGGAGGGGTATATCTCTAAATCCCTACGTGCTAGTGCAACTCTATGTTCTGGACTTCGATTACGTATCTAATATCCTACAAGAAATTGTATATTTCACCTTTGCACCAAAAATGCTGTTGACCTGTGTTATCTATAAAACTAATAAAGCGACAAAAACACGTGTTCTCGTGTTCCGTATCACCGATTGATCAGTGTTTTACGGCCAAGCGGGCCACATTTGAATATAATTTGCAGTATTTTGCATAATTTCGAAATAGTCGTGTATTATAGCCGCTTGAGTGTAGGGCGAATAGTCGTGGCTTTCAATCGTTCGTGTTATTACTTTGAATGGAGAATTTGTGTCGACAAGTTGTGTTTTACGAACAGTTCATAAAACAGAATTTAAAATTAGATGACAGCGATAACATGGCTCAAAAACTAGGTCTAGTAATAGAATCAAGGTTTGCCTGTATTTTTTTGATTGCAAGTCATATGAGCATAGCTGCTCTCGCTGTTTTACTCAAAATATGTTCTGACACAAGTCAGTCCAATTGAAAATTAAGTAAAACTTTTGCTACGTCGTACATTATTTATTTGAGTGTCCCACTGACTGTTCACAGTTACAGCCTTTTTTTATCGTCCCACTGCTGGGCACAGGCCTCCTCTCACACGGAGAAGGATTGAGCATTAATCACCACGCTTGCTCAATGCGGGTTGGTGATTTCAGACTTTATAGTCCAGGTTTCCTCAAGATGTTTTCCTTCACCTTTTTATCAGCCACTGACTGTTTACTAATTTATTACTGCACCCAACAATTCTAAAACGCATAACAACTGTCACAAATTGTCCTTACACCGTCAAATAAACTGACAAAGAGAATAAATCTAGACAAATACGAGGGTATATCAATCATCAGATTGTCGACATAGCGTCGTAACATCATAGACAGACTCATGCTATTGGTATGACGTTTCATGCCAAGTTTCGACGCACGCGCCGACAGATGTTTTATAGGGCTTTCAGCTACATTTATCATTGATAAATGTATTTTAAATAAATAAATTATACTCTGCTTGTTCAAATAAGATCTATGATAGATGTACTAAGGATGAGTTGCAGCATTTGGCTATAATGATAACCAAACCATAACTAGCCGTGATGGTCTCATTGGTCACATCGGCGATTTGACAACTGAAAATGGTTATCGATATACATAGTTAAATGGTGCAACTCACCATATGGTTAGAAAATTGAATTTTATTAGTGTAATAATAATTACATCGATTACAAGTAGGTATGTCTAACAGAATCGATAAATCATTTAGATTTTTCTAAGATTAAACGGCTGATGACGGTAGGTTTAAACAGAAAGTTTCTGAAGTCTTTAGAATAAATGTACACAAGTATACTACCGACATAAGTATATCTTTGTTTCTACACAATAGTAAAATTGACAGTTAAAATAATAATTTCGTGTACAAACCCTATCTGCAGATCAACGCTGCAACATAAATATGTGTGTCAGCATTGCAATGTCATTTGTAATGATAGATTGGAAGATTATCGCTTTGAAGTTGGCGTGACTCGCTGTTGAATCGATTTCAATTCGATTGGTTAATCGATTTGATTTTAATTTCGAATGCAGTACGAGACGCTGAAATGTTGTTTCTGTTTAATATAAATGAATATAGCGACACCTAAACTCATAGTCGGTTGGCCCCATGATAAGCTATTTAGAGGCTTGTGTTATGGGTGCTAACATAACTGATAACATATACTTTACATATATTTGTATACTTATAAATGGACCGCAACAAGCATGTTCATCACTCAAATGTTGACTGTACTGGGAATCGAACTCGGGACAGATCGGCAGTTCGGCATAATTAGTATTGACATATGAATTTAATTATTCCCAAAAACTTCTCATACTAGGAACGTCAATTAAAAAAAACATAAAAATTCAATAAAAGTCTACCCAGCCATTGAAAAGTTGCCAGACCTAATGAAGCTTGCGATTTAAACCCAAACTTCTTTTTTTTTTTAATTTGCCTACATGTTACGTACATATCGGACGGTTAAACTTTTTTAATTTAGGCTCCCCGCTGGACTCTGCTACGGCGTAGCACGCACTACGGCGTAGGGGGCGTAGCACTTTTACACGTATCGAGATTTATGTTTCAAGAATGTGTTGGTAATATCTTAATATAGGCCTGTTATAAATCAAACTAATTAAATGGTTAGTTTTTGTGTATTATTTTTGTAAAAAGCAAAGATTTTTTGAAAAATGTTTTTTCAGACGAAATATCGGATTTGTCGTACCTAATCACAATAGATCCTATCACATATACTTTATGATATTCTATGGCGAATGACTGACTCTTATATGGTGTTCTATTTCTTGCACATTTGTATTCTATTTACTTTGTTTAAAAAAAAACATTTTTTTTACGTATCATACGCATGATGATGATGATGATGAGATAAGATACACTCTGTATATTTTTGTCACAATCTCAATTAAAACAACGATTTTACCCACAAGAGTTTAACACACAAAAATAATAACCAACTTCAAACCAATCAAAACCAAATAAACAACCACAATACTTCCTCGAAACAAAATAATTACGAAAACTAAGCCATTAGCGGAGTCGGTAGTGACCTTACATTTCGGGCGGCGTTTAATTTATTCATACAACCCAAGTTGTCCCGAGATCCGCCGTGATTCTATTGTGATCAATAGTAATGAGTTTCTGAGATACAGTGTGGTGAAACAGACGTATAGCTATGTTCAGGTACGAGTACTATAGATAAAGTGAGTTAGGTTCTGTTTTAAAGGAAGTGTTATATTAGGTTTAGTTTTCATAAATATTATTATCTAGATATATGCCAATATAATAAAGAGGGAACATTTTTTGTTTGTTTGTACTCTAGAGGCTCTGAAACCTACTGAACCGATTTGAAAAATACTTTCACTGTCAGAAAGCTACACTCTTCCCGACTAACATAATCTATATTATATCCAGGAATGGTAGTAGTTCCCACAGGACGCGGGTGAAACTGCGGCAAAACAACTAGTATTTTTAACTAAATAATGATGGCTTGAGATGCTTTTCATCATCATTTCCAAGACCCTTATACATCTGAATATGATTAAAGGCACAACAATGCTGCTTTTATTTCCACAAATATAGTCGAAAGAATAAAGCAGGTATACTTACTTTAAAAAAATCAAATCAATAAAAATACGATTACTTCTAACTGGTTTAACCTCGCAATGATCGATGAATAAAAATGACCTTCTTCTATAGAACAAATGCTGGTATTCTCATAGAGCTATGAATAATAGACTGCACGGCGAATATTCAATATTAATGTGGGAACTGTACCCTCTAGCAGGCATTAATTCTGTGTTAAATTGATGGCCCAGGATTATGTTGGTACATTAGATTTTTTTTAATGAATTAGGAAGTTTTTTGTAAAGCAATTCGACACCAATAAATGTATTTAATATTGTTCAATTATTTTGATTATATAACTGGCACTTGAAGGAATTTAATGTTTTAACAACTCTAGTTTAAAGTGACGTTAAATAAACTATGTAATACAGTACCTAAATATATACAAGTCTTTAAAAGACAAAAATGCGGTTTTAAAAATAAAAGTTGAAACAATCAGTAGTTTTTCCTCTCCGTAGCATTGAAGAGTCAATACTAATTCAAAAACAACCATTCTCCGAAATAATTCAATTAAAAACCAAATTAAACACAACAACCGCTTATTACCAGAAACACTAATATAAATTACGCACTAACCGCCACTGAATTTCCTTGTTACGGGCGGTGTTCGCATAAGGGCGCTCACAGACGTGTTATTATTTCGCGGTAATATATCCGCGTCGCGACGCCTCAGCCGCGTGACCGAGCGACATAGGTGTATGAAGGTGTATTTCTTTGAACACGCTTATATTAGCTTCACTTGTAATGTAAAAAAATCTTAAAATCTTAATTTGACCCATTTCCCGGTCTCCGATTACGATGAAATTTTGCACACACTCTCGAGTTGTGCTGATAATACATGACTAGCTAAGGAACTTCATTACAAATCTAATTAATAGCGTGTTTTTTAGTTTAAAAATTTTTCGTTGTAGATATTTAGATCAGATTTTTATATTATAACTAAATTAAACAAAATAACCGCTTATAACTTTTCCTTACAACGGCCGGCGGTTGTGCATAAGGGCGCTCACAGACGTGTTATTATTTCGCGGTAATATATCCGCGTCGCGACGCCTCGGCCAGCCGCGTGACTGAGCGGCATAGGAGTTAGAAGGTGTATTTATTTTTATAATTGGAGGTAAATTGTTTTAATTTGGCGTTACTCTGTTATTTCGATTAGTATCAAAGGGTTTAAATAGTATGTATGTATGTGCGTAGAGTATTGTTTCTATATTACTCTACCTTTACTAATACATATAATAAATGTGAATGTGTCTCTGTCTGTCTGTTCGGCTTCGTCGTCAAAACAATTGAACCGATTTAAATAAACTTTTCTTATGCGGGAAGTTCTTCGAATGGAACCGCAGCGCAAGTTATAGCTAGTTATCCATACAGGCTAAAGGTGGTTGGAAATAATTTACTCAAAGTTTTACTATAACAATAAATAACATAGTCAATATTAGAAATAATTTGATCAAAAAACTTTCATAACCCAAAAACACGACCTTATCAACTATAAAAACAAAACAAAACCCTAATCATCAAAGCCCAAATCCACGTTCCTATCCGCGCACGCAACATCAAAAGCAATTCACATTCAAAATTTCGACGCTGAAACTAATAAAATATCCGCACCGCAAAAAACGCAATTCACATAATATCCGCACATCGGGCCCGGCCTAATTGGACGGGCGTACGTACATTATTAAAACTGTCGACTGTCGACTGTCGACTGTAGACTGTAGACTGTAGCCTGTAGACCGTAGACGCAATGTTATCGAAAATAAATAGCGACACAGCTATGCGAAATATTCAAGTTATTTTTGTAATTACTTCGCGAGTTATGATAAAATGGTTGCAGGATTCCTTGGGCGAGGGTTCCGTTTGTGGAAATAGTGTGCAATAATTTTTAAATTGTGGGATGTTTATTTTGTTGTATTTTTTAATTATGGGATAGCATGGAGCTTTTGCGTGGGGGATAAGTAAAAGTAAATGCTGCCATAAAATAGATAGGATTAATGAAGGACACAATTCCTAAAAAATAGACAGTTAATGTTAACGTTTTGTGGTTCTGGAAACAAAGTACCGAGTCCTATTCTGAAAATAAAATTCAAGTAACTGAAGTCGTTGAAAAATTTAAAGCAGCTCAGATAAAATGTTAAACATAATTGTTGCAGTTGAAAACTTAATTTACGTCAAGTTTGAAGCATTAACATTAATTTCTAATCTTCAAAGCGGTACGATCATAATTCTGGTAATTATACAAATTACGTGCTCTTAAAACAGACAGATAACTAAAACAAAACTCAAACATTGAGATAATATAACAGAATAATATAACCTTTGCTAATCTTGTCTAATTATGACGAGAAAAAGCCTCCAGTACCAAAAATATAAACTCAACAGGCATAATATTTAAATCAAACGAGCGAACACTGATCTAATCCCCATCTATCAAGTTTATGTATATTAGGACTCTCACAACTGACTTCGAGAGAAATCAGAAAAATACTAAAGAACTTGCCAATATTCGTTGCTGAACATTGTCTTTGAGACGCCAATCACGACAACGCCATCAAACAAAACTACCCAAAATCCAGTTCCCCTAATAAACTGACTGTTCACGCGACAGCCAGTTAGTTTCATTACTGGCCAAGACGGTTACAGTACGACAAACTCAAGCAAATTCACACGTTTAACCAAGTTCCGCTTAGTATAACTGCACTCGCTCCAAAGGATATTGTCTAACTTGAGACGGCCAAGTGATGTGTTGTATGCTTCAAGTTATGTGTAGGTTAGCTTCAGCTACTTAGGGTATGTAAGAGCGTAAGTTATCAAGAAAAAGAAAACGAGCTTAAATTGTAAGAAAACATACCTAAATTATGTTCATAGTCAAATGGGTTGTGACTTCCATTCGACCTACTAATACCAGTTACTCGGGGCACCCGATACATCGTGGTAAGATTGGTTGACAGATTTATAGCTCCTCCAACGATTGTGACAAAGATGTTCAATTGACAGCCGGAATTCATAAATTAAGGAGTCTTCCGAAACATAAAACAACTCTTTATGACATAGATGATGGTCACCCAGACCATGCTAAGCGTTGCTTAACCATATTGCTCGATCTTAGATCTCAGCAAGTTGCAAATCCTAGTCACGTCAAGAAACTACCCCTATATTCCTGCAAGTGCAACCCAATACCTCTGACATGTAGTTCATTAATCCACCGTATACCGTTCACCTTTTACTCCAATCCACTTTACCATATATCGTATGTACGCTACACCAGACTCCTTGTCTCAAGCACTCCTTGATTGTATAACGTAAGACTAACCCTCCGACGTCCAGTCTTGAAACTGGACGCTTAAAGGGTTGCAGCTGGGTCATAAATCTCGAGGTAGATTATCGACTACCTGTCTGGAAATAGGAGGTACGTGTACCGATTTTTCTAACTAGTTTTTTATACTAGATGCAAAAATTCACCTGTGTTTAGAAAAATATATTTTCTAGTTGATTATATTTTTCTCGTAATTTTTAGAGAGGAAAAGCCTTGTCTTTGGTGCCAGTTCTTCTCCCTTTTAAAACGTAGAAAGCCTCAAACTTTGATACTAATTGTGTGAGAAGATTCTCTTCACTACATGACTACACCGAAACACTAATTTGCTAATAGGATAGCGTCATTAGAGTTTCAGTTAATAGTGACCTGTAATCAGGATTGTACAACTTTACAGTTTGGACCTCTGCTAAACTGCAGAGATCTAAACTGATACAAATTGATTACCTAACTTATCTGCTTGTGGACACTAAAAATAGTATAAGACATCACAACAATACGTATTGTAAACGCAAAGTCCACAGTGGAGATTTTGTAAATGTATGCATTAATAGAAGTTAATTACGTAAAAGAATCTTAACAGCTTAGGTGAAACTTTGAACCTATACTATTATTTAATAAAGCCTATGTTATGTCAGAAAAACACAGGATATTTTCTTCTATTTTTGTTTGTGAAGTTGTTACCTCGGAACGCAGGCAAATCAATAGATACCTAATACTAAACATTATGTATTTTTTTAATGATGTCGTGTATTCATAGTTTCTGAACCCAACATAAAAACAGCACTCGCACTTGACAATTTTCTTTGTTGGCCAACCGTTTCGTGTCGTGTCGCAATGATTGTTAAAAACAAAGAACTGACGTAAAATGTTTTGAACGTGGCTCGATACGCCGCTAATGGTTATCTACGTAATGTATACTGGTGATTAAAAATTGTTTTGTGGTTTATGAATTAAGTAATGTTTGGTTAATTCAGGATATACAAATAAATTAATATGATATAGAGGTAAAGTTTGTATAGTATCTGGATCAACTGAACCAATATTCGTTAAGCAATGGGGAGCATATTTATTTATCACTAGCTGACCCAACAAACTTCGTATCGTTTAAACCTTCCCTGGACCTCTACGAACATTTTAAAACCAAAATAACCCAAATCGGTTCAGCCATTCTCGAGTTTTAGTGAGACTAACGAACATCAATTCATTTTTATATATAAGAAGATAGGCTATGTTCTATCATGATATGGAAAATAGTTCCCTTGGTACGCAGGTTTTACACAGCAAGAACCAGCGACAAAACGTGAAAAAAAATATTGTTGTAACTAAATACAGTCTTTGACATTTGAAATGAAATGAAATTTATTTATTTAACACGGTATTTTATCTAGGTAATTAAAACCTCTTGTTGAGGTGACGATAACTTGTCAACTCGTTGAAAGCTCTTTGCAGAAAATAAACAATAACTTTGATTGACTTGTGGTCAATCACAGATTCTTATTTAGGTTAACATTATAATGATGAGAAATATATTACTACAGTGATTTTTACATTACAATAATTTTCTGTTCTAGGAAACGTGAAGCTAATTCTCAGTTTCCAGAAAATCATTATTTACTGCTCACCAATATTCAACGCAATATTTATTTTACAACCAAACTTCTCGCAACCAATAAAACCAAAATATTTCGCTCAACATTACTAGCAATTCCAAGAAACATTAACTAAAAAGCCAAATTAAATTCCTGAGAAATAAAGAGAAGGCGGAAAAAATATTTTTAGCATTCATTTTCAATTAAATGGTGGCAAAATTCTTGGCGAATTTGACGTACAATTTAAATGCTTTGATGTTTGAGAAAATGTACCACTGTGCGATCGGCACAGTGTGCGCGATTAGCAGATTGTGGGGAAAAAAACTCTTCTTTGGGGATAAATGCTATTGAGAGTAAAATGGGACATTTAAAACGATTTGTTGAACGTTTAGATGAAAGGAATTGGTTTGTCTTTGGGTTTGGCTTCTGATGTGACTGGGAAAATATCACTTGGCTTTAGGGAAAAATATTTTATATTCAAACGTTTATTTTTATTAGTTCATTGACTTCTAACATACATTTAAAAGGAAAGCAAATTGATTCTTAATTACGACTAGCGAAATAATAAATGGAGAAAATGAAAATTGTATTTTTACTAAAAATATGAGCAAAATTATTTCAGACACGAATTGCTATGGCATTTTTAAATTGCAATAAATAATTAAGAATACAGTTTAATTTTTTCCAAACAAAATTTTACAAAAAACATACTACCTCTGTAATCTATTACAAAAAATGGATATATTTAATATAAAGACAACGTTGGTAGCGGTACTGAGAAAACGAGAACAATACATTTTAACGATGGAAACTGTGACATAAAGATATTTATCTCAGATATAAGATGAGAGTAGGCGAAAGGAGCACAGCTTTCATCTCCAGGGCTTTTGATTGGATGCATGTACCTGGTGCTGAACTAAGTTATGCATTGTCAGAGAAGATGCACATAACAATGTTGCAAAAATATTTAGCGTTTGATTCTCATTATTTACATGTAAATAATAATAGTAGGTATGGCTTGTCAACTATACAGTAAAACTAGGATAGACCTTTAGCATCATCATCATCTGTTTCTCAACCATGTTGGGGTCGGTTTCCAGTCCTAGTGGATGCAAATGAGTATCAGTTTTTTACATGAACTGACTGCCTACATGACCTCTTATCTCGGTTACCCTGGCAACTTGATACCCCTTGATAAGACTGGTTGTTGGACTCTCTGGCTTCAGCCTACCTGTAGCGATTGGCAAAGATGTTAAAATGGCACTCTTAAGCGTTGAAGAATAGAAGATGAAGAGAGGTAAAGAGAGGTAAATGGTTTTAATCTTAAAATACCACAATAATTAGGACACATTTAATGGCCCAATTATTGTGTTAGCTTTTATATATCAAAAGTAGGTTTTTATTATAAGTAACTACCTACATTTTCTTTTTGGTTACTCACTGAAGTAGGCGTCGTGAATCTGCGTGGGTTTAGATTAATAAACCTGTGAGTGAACTAATCAAAATAAATGTTTCGACTTTATAAATGTTGCCTTTCGTCCCTTATTAAATGTAACATCTAGGCTTCATTCCCAGAAGAGATGGGCAGTTTTGTATTTATAGCAATTGAAAATATTAACAAAACTGTATACATATATTTTTTTAAAGCTTATACATACATCCACCATCCATCAATTCTAAATATACCACTTTTTCGTATATGAGCCTCAAAAATTAAAACTAGAATAAACCTCTCCTAATCTTCAAGTACAACCAAGTTCGTGACAGTAAAAAGGCTTGCAGGGAGGCCCTGAATCAGCGATCAGTCTCTACATAGTACTTTCCTAAATATTACATTTATTTCTAAAACTTCTATCAAACAAAGCACAAAATCCAGTGGGAACATAGCATGAATATTTTAGAACTGTCACACCATATCTCTTTCATCCACCTGCAGGCACCAGTGCCTTTTGAAAGGTATTTTAATCAATACCACTGCCATTTGATTGAAACCATATTTCTGTATTTTATTTAACTAATCAAACGTGCCGAACATCATGTTTGCAGTATCCTGGCAATTTACGATTTTGTATGAAAACAAATATAAGGGGTCAATCAAATTTAATATGTGTGCAAATATTATGTGTTTGGATTACGTGTTAATTTTCAGTTGAAAATCTGTTTGTTGGTTGTAAATAATATTTATTTTGTATTATGTAAGGTTTAGAGTTTTTTAATTATGTTGTATCATGTTTTCATGTGTGATGTTTACTTGTAACCAGCATTGACTAAATAATGTATGTTTTAAAGTAAACAATATTACTCTTCTTTGGAAAAGAGTATTTTTGGTTATAAAATCATCAAAAGGTTTGACTGACATTCAATTGACTACAGTTGCTGTTTCATAGCGTAAACAAGTGTATATTGCAACTTTCGAAAATATTTTTGACTGACGACTTTTCCAATAAAAGAAAATTATGCAAGGAAATAACAAAAGTAAATGGTTGGGATCATTTATTTTTAAAGGTACAATATGCAATAATGGCGTAGATTTGAAAAGTGAAATCTGAATTAATATTAAAATGTTTTGTTACCTGTTACATCATTTTTATTATTAAAAAGAATCTTATTCTGAATTAGTTTGGAATTTACCTATAGAGATTAGGCATAACACAGAGTATTTATTAAATTAAATCGTTTTTTTTTGGAAACCCTGGACTGACCCTGAACCTGGACTTTAATCTCGAAAATGTGATTGCTTTGTAACTGCTTCAAACTGTAAGATTAATAGATGTCACAATTCTATTTCTAACACAACTTAATTGACGAAAATAACGTAATAATTACCAAAATATCAAGAAATCGGCATTGTAAACAGCACTGTATCATTTCTGTAAAGCTGAAGTTGAACCAATTTTCCGTTGAAAGTCTTCCTTCGTGATTTTTATGAAATAACAGTGATTTGTTTTCATTATCACTTAAATAATATAAGAAATCAACAAAATACAACCGCGTAGATGATTAATAAAGTGAAATTCGGGCACAAATCATTACAAAACTGTATGTTTACAATGTGATCAAACCAAAACATTAACAACATCGAAATTTTCCTGCAATTATCAGTAAAAATCTTTTCAGGAACACATATTCCTGGTACATTTTCATGAGTTTCACTACAGAAATCGTAATATCAAGCCGATGTAAGCCATATTCGAGCGTTCCTATAAACCTCGACCGGGCGTTTTCGAAAATTAATTTACGACACAAATTGGGGTCGCTTTACATAATATCCTGGTAATAACAACGTAATACAATAAAGCAATTATAAATAATTTAAGAAAGAGCTTCCTCACCGTTCAATGTAACGTACGAGCCGGCCGCTTTGGCGTTTAACACAACCAACCACGTGATTGGGGAACAAAACATCGCAACAGTGACGTCACTATTATGTATTCTTTATTCGAAATGGTTTTATTTGATGATTTGATAAACACAAACACTTGTTATCGCGAGCGTGCGTCGAGGAGCGCGGGACGTTGTGACGCGTCCGTTTTTGCCGATTGCTCGGCAAGTACTGCCGGCCGCCTAAAGCTTCGCCCCCGCCCGCCCTTTGCGAGCCTTTCTTTGTTTCCCCTGCTTCCCCGCTCCGTGTTAAACAAATCTCCGTGTGCCGTGATCTTCTTCGTCAATTGATTTGTGACGAAATAATTTCGCCGTGATAATTGTTTTAGCGCGAATTAGCGAGTGTTTTGTTTTAAGGGGGTTAAAGGGAGACGATGGTTTAACACGATTATCGCCTTTGTTTGTGTTGGGCTTTCAGTTTATTATGAGGCGATTTATTGTAATTATATTTTGTTCTAGAATTTGCTTGAAATTTTAACTGGGTGTTGATGTACTCATATGTAATTGATATTAGTGATAATTATATCAGACACTTATAGTTTACAAATAATTATACAAACGCAAATCGTATTATTAATGAAGTATCGATATAATTGATAGTCAAATGAAATTGATATTGAAAGCATTGAAATAAATGATTAATAATTACACCATTAAATCCATAATTCCTAAAACTGATACGTTTTAATACTATTGAAACCAGGAAATAATTATAATTTGTGCGACTGAAAATTAACAGTATTTCATTGGATTGGACAAAAGCTGTATTCGAAATTACCTATAAAGATTCGTTAATTCAGATACTTAAACATTCTGATTGGTGCATTTTTACTATCAGAAAATCTGTGAGGTATGCATTTTTGATTTTTCCGATATTTTATTTCGATGCTTTTAATTTTACATCAGGTTATTAACATTTTATGTTCAATGTTTTAAATAATAATCCAGGATTAACGTGCCTATTATGATGTGATGTGTACCTACATTCCAATTTTTGGTTATTAAATTTCATTTAAAAAATACAATTCCAGAATACTTTTTTTAACGTCGCATTTTTTTATTCAGCATTAAAATGTATTAATTGAATAATGAAATTTTGGTTTATGTCCGGTGTTTGTTTATGTAACATTTATTTTTAACAAAAATGAATATTATTTACATGAAACTATTTTGTTTAACAAAAACAAAATTATTTATCTCTCTTTCATCTTTAATGATATTAGGAAGATTTTACCTATATGTAGAAAACTCTCACTCATAATTTTTCCCAATATACCAACCAAAGCATCACCACTGCTGGATCAATTTCAATTTATGAAAAGTTTCACATCATGAGCACATACATACCTATCTCATTAACATGGATACCTGATTTTAACCGGGTCACGGGAAATGTTAATCAAGTATAAAATGCTGAAATCTGTGCTGTAATGAACGCCAGCCGTCGCGACCCGTAATTACCTAATAACATTAGTATCGAGAGCACAAATCGATGTTATTTTATTTATTAAATTCGAACGAGTTAATTGATTAACGATGTCACATTCTTTTGTTATCGATTCAATACTTATAGGTCGAGTAATATGTTGCTTTCAGGTTACAAATGCGAGGGCTGTGGGATTGTTCGAGAGTTACCGCGGCCCACCCAGGTACATAAAGGGCTTAAGAAGGAACATGATGGGTTCCAATTAGTAAGAGTCTGACACTCCCTCACACTGGTAACCCACAGCGCAAGGGGTTATTTGATGATTTCCCACCAAAAAAAGGAGGGGTACATACGAATGATCCCGTTGTTCGCTGTGGTTGCAAGCGTTTGGAAAACGCGTGGGGATGATTAGATAAATGGAATTACTACGTATACAATTCAGAACAGTTATGGAAGAAGTATAGAATAATCCTCTGAGTAAATTATTTTCACCTTATTTCAGAGGAATAACAACCAACCAATAACTTAATTTCCAAATTACTATGAAATCAAAAAAAAAATAGTTTAAAACGATATCCCTTCCAATCTTTTGACAAGCCGATCTGTGACTGGCATTCCATAATTAATATTTAAATAGTAACTTTATTAATTACAAAGCGTACATTTCTGCCGACGGCCAGTGTCAATACGAATTAAATATGTTTTAATTTCGCGTCCACGGCACATCAGTCATGGTACTGGCCAATTAATTATAATATTGTTGCATGAAACTCGGCGGGCCATACAAAATGTGGATATTTACGAGAATATGATTGAATGCAGGTACTTTAATTAACACCGAATATAAAGCGAAAAAGGTATTTTTGGACAAAATGTTCATTTATTGATACATATATGTACATTATGACTTTTTGATGGCAAATGCAACCTACCTATGAATTAATTTTTGGGGGGTAAAAAAAACTTTCAGAGTAATAACTGTGGCAGATTTTTTTAGCCTGAACTGTTCTACTACTAGGCAAAAGCCTCCATTTGTTTCCATATCAGTCGATCTTTTGAGTAGAGCAATATTTATACCAACTACCTCTAACTCTGGTGACAAAATCGTATATTTTCCCAACATAAAACATACTATAATCAAAAACTAGTCACTTTATAAAATAACAAAGTAAATTTTAAGTTGAAACTCCATAAGCTACCTCTAACGAGTAAAGCTCCCTACACACGGGCGATTAAACAAATTCGAGATGGTAAGACTCGATTACGTAAAGCGGTTTACTTTGTAAACTGATTAAGATCCTGTCAGTATTTAGCAAGACTGTTGAAAAGAAAAACTGCAAGTGTAAGGTGAGATTTATCGCATACGTTAGTGGAACCTGTCTTCGTAGTTTATTTTGAAATTCGTTGTGTCATATAACTCCACACTTTAAAGACAGTCATAATAAGTAATGATAGTCAAACTTTTGATGCACGTTACCGAGAAATAAATACAATTTTGTTTGTCTGTTACTAAACAAATATATTATTACGGAAATTCAGACTTCTTATAAGATATGACTCTCAAGACTGTGGTATGCTAAATTTCAATAGAGAGCGTGTTGTTTCTGTAGTGTTCGAGGGCGAAAGAGAATCGCGGGAAAAAGTTAAGTTTCACATGTCATCAAAACTGAGTTATACATCGATTTTTTTTTAATATTGAAATGTTATCAAAACACTATAAAATTTACTTATAAACCAATATTATTAAAAATACAGTATAAGTGAAGATTAACAATCCCCAACCAGTATATCTACGCAGCACTCCTGACCCTGTTAACAAACGCCCACTTTATCGAATCGCTGATGGGAATTTCTCGCATTTCAACGTACATTGCTCGTTTGCAGGTGTCACCGATCCCAGGTGCCGTGGAAACGGTAGCCACCCGTCAATGCATAATGTATGAATTGCGAGCGACGGCCGTCGACACAATGTGTTTTGTTAAGATGTTGCTCTCGTGTATCAAATTAGGTCGCATCATAGTTACACTATTGGGAATGATGATATAGAGTAAAGGCCTTTTACAGAAGCCTAAGGCAAAAAACATTGCTAGTTAATGAACATGCGAAAGTATCTGTTTGTCCGTCTTTCATGACAAGATAAAGGACGCATGCTACATTTTATCCGTCTGCGGGAGGTTATCCGGCTTCGGCTATGGCGACATGGCTGTAAGCGCGGAAAAGAGTACAATAACCTTGTAATATTCCTGTAGTATACAAGCTGATTACATGAGACTCTTACATGAATCGTCACGATTCTACTACGGTAATTCACCATGAAACAAACTCAGTTACCGAGCATTTGATGTACCTACGCTCAAACAAAATCAATCCCGCCAATTTTATCACACTCATCTCGATATACAGTTAATTCACGCCCCTCATTTGATCAACTGATTTCACCCCTCCGAATATAAACTCAAAAACGGTTCATTAAACTGTGCAAAAATAGCCAAAATTCCTCGATGTGGAGTGTGTGAGTAGTAGCGTGCAGTTCAAAGCTTTCGGTTGCTAAGCAACGGGACGACATACCGCGTCGCGTGTCAACCGTGCAACGCGAGCGTTTTAATTAACCCCCCCGCTGACACCTCCGTATAGTTATATTAGGATGAAATCGGATTTAGTTTTTTTTGTGTGTTTTTTATTCGGTAATTAATTTTTTAAGTAGGTGACCCTATATTTTTGAATACGATAACATTATACAACTATAATTTTGAAATGTCATTTTAAAATAGCTAAATGCTAATTAAGTACCTAAATGTACAGTTTTTAGACATCTAATTATAGTTTTAGTTACATATTCATTAGAAAGTGGTGTAAGTAACGGGTTAGACACCACGTGTCAAAGTTCCCATAATTATTTTCTATTCCCCTTAATTATTGTCTGCATCTGTAAGCTATACTTTGTAGGTCTATATAGTTAAATATTTATAATATCTGAACTACATAAGCGCCTTAAAACATCATAAATTGTTTCTTTCACTTACATATTTCATGCAAATACATTAGCGGCATAATTTGCCCACGCAGTTACATTAATTTATGGTTAAATTATGTGCAAGTTGCAAACAAATGTTCTAGAAACGTCTGCGCTTATAATAGCCGGTTCTATTTCCGCATCAACGCCGAGAGCAAAACACGCCGTGAAATACTCGTAGCGTACACTATAATACTAGACTTGCCTAGTACAGTATGAGGTATAGGTACTCTGTACCCATCCATAAGCTTTGAAAGGGTTAAATATTTAGAGATACCTACTTCTGTTTGAGGCTTTCTTGTGAAATCTTCATTTAAGCTGTCATTGAAAGACAAGTAGATATATCATGTCGTATAAACTAGTTCCTATATATGTATTGAAAATCAATGGGTGACTAAAGTTGAAGGAAAACAATTCGAGGAAACGTGGACTGTAAAGCCTGGCATCACCAAGCCGCATCGAGCAAGGGCGGTGATTAACGCTTTATCCTTTTCTGTGTCAGAAGAGGCCTGTGCCCAGTAGTGGGACGATAAAATGGCTGATCACAATGATAAATAGGTTACAAGAAATGACTCCAGAAATTAATAAAAAATAGACACGATTACAACACAATAAATGTTAAAACAGAAAACTCATTTTTACAGCAAAACATTTAAAAAAATGTGTCCATCCAACCATCCAACTTCAATCAATAACACTTAAATGACCACCACATTATCACCACCCACTCGGCCGTCTACACACGATGACTAATATTCATAGCCGATGGACAGCGGCTAATAAAACGCACAAAACCGCTCTCTCCGGCAACAGTGCGACGAGACACGGGTGATTGATGACGCGCGATCGATTACAGGCGAGCCGCGGACGCGCCGCTGTCATTGTACGCAAATGTGTAGACGGCCTTATGTCATCATGGTAGTATGCGAAATGGTCGAAGAATCGAAAGATCTAGGTTTCGATCTGTCGTCGTCATCGTTTCAGCCGAAAGACGTCCATTGATGGACAAACGCGATCTGAAAATTCGAAGCATTTAACTGATTCCCAAAAAAACAAAATTAAATTGCTAGTATGACAATAACTTTTAAGAATTATATTACATTATGTTTTGACCAGCGCTATACTATGACAAAAATCCTTCCCAACTAGAGACACATTTCTGCCTGAATATTTTATCGAGCCCGAAACACAAGAACGAAACAGGACTCGTAAAGCCTAATATCTATTGACAAAATACAGTTAGGAACAAAACAAATCTCTCTTGATAAAATGTATTTCAAAACTGACCATTTACAAAGTAGGGCCGATCCCTCAGGTCGCCAAAAACATATTTTTTCAGTAAGCTTACTTGGTAGGGCGTTTCCATCCCTTTTGAACCTACAAAGGCTGGGGAAAGCTCCTTAGGAGGCCCTTGGGTATTGCACATGTTTTGACCTTGACTTTGCTTGTGTTTAGGTTGAATATTTCTTGTGTTCAGAGTAAACCCACAAATACATTTTTTTTTTCAACTAGAATGTCCAACCAGTCATCGTGACTACAGTTTTTGGGTTTTGAGTGACTATAGACTACTATAGCTTGCTTATTCGTCTAACAGCGGATTACAATAACCGGCCCATATTTTTTTTTCGATTAGATTTTATTTACATGAAACTAATGTTAAAATCCAATCTCCAAACCCAAAAGAACGGATGGATCCGTTAATGTAATCCGCAGTTACATACAATATTGCCTAATAGAAACTTTCAAATTTCAACACAAATATATTGAAAAATTTTCCACGAAAAGCCAGGACTAGTCACTAGTTAACAAATAAATACTCTGTGCTTTAGCAACTTATTGATATTGACACAAATGATTGATGATACACGATCTATAATAAAATACGTTGCCGTGGACATAATTCTGTACAAACAACTGAACGTAGGTCCACTCGTGTTTTGAACATAGGTTTTTTTTATTTATTTAAGTTGGTATAGCTTGAGTACAATTCAGAAACAAAAGAGGCTAGTATTTTAAACTGTAGGTTAGTAAATTGTATAGAAATTTTTTTTTTTTTTCGGTAAATTATGTTGTGAAAGTTTATGACCATATTTGTAATTTTCAGTTATCTAATCGCCGATGTCACTAAAGTAATACGGCTGGTTATGTAATGGTATGTATTATCGTGGTGGTAAATGGTGCAATGGTATTTTTTTTTTCATTAAATTATGTACCTACTCTGTGCTAAGAATTTAATCAGATGTCAGATTATTAATTGTTCAAGGTCAATGCTACCGAAACAAAAAAAAAACTAATAGGTACACATAAAGAAATCTTTTTCATCAACATGGCAACCGCGCCTAATTTTAGTCTCTCCGCTTATAATATGCTCAAATTGCGGGTAGTCTGAGCTTAAATTATTCAAGACAGGTACGGACGCGGCCGGCACATTTATACGAGGACCTCAAGTTCATGTTATATCTGTATTCATTTAAAAAATTGGAATGGAAATGTTTTAAAAGAAAGTATGAAATTGATAATGAGGTTTTGATCTAAAGCCCGAAGTGCGAAGACTACATCTTTGGCCGGCTACAGCCAGTTGTAACTGGTAATATGTGGTTAAACGTATCCTGTATCTTCAGTTGGAACTAGGTATAGCGCGCAACGCAAAGGCATAAGAGGCGGTAGTACATAAGAGTGGTACTTAAGGGTAGTACATAAGAGTGGTTTATAAGCGTAGTACATAAGGGTAGTACATACATAAGGGCAGTATAAAAGTGTAGCAGGAACCGCGTTGTAAAAAACCGTGTCAAAATAACAACCAACCCAGAAGGAAAACAATTAGGGGTCACAATCTTAATTTCGTTCGTCTTTGTTGTTCCTGATAGAAGAGAAAGAGCTCATGAGAAAATTATTCAAATTCTCAGAACTAAATCTTGGAAGGGGAGGGGGGGAGGCTTATGATGCTAATTTAATTATTGCTCTGACGTTGCATCGCGAATAAGGTCAGGAGTTCAAATCTGTTCAAACTTTTGCTCAGTTATTGCTGATTTACATTAAAATACGTTTTGGGACAGCTGATAAAGCCAACTTTCTCAAACTATGCTTTAAATTGTCAGTCTTTCAGATGCTGACAAATCTTTGCTACCAAATTCATCACGCGCACATTTTCAAATACTCGTTCCAATTTGAACGATACAATCGAATCACCTATCCAGCACCACTCGATAAGAGTGCATCACTACTTTAATATCACTCGGCACAAAATACCTATTCCACAATAGCTGTTCCGCTGTTCCGATCCCTTTGATGTATCCAGTGGAACGCTCTCACATACCTCCGTATTTATTTCAAGTGGTACATCGCGATCGAGTTGTAGCGTCACCTACTTCATGCTAAGCCGTCAAAGCTGTTACTATCACATGAATGGCTGGCCGTTCCTGCGTTCTATACTGGTTACACGGCGACCTAATTGTTCGATGCGTCTCGCCACCTTTGTGAGAGCGGAAAATGGCCGATAGGTGTGTAGTTGAAAAGTATAGAGGCGGCGTTGGAGTTTAACTTATTAAAAACATAGAGTATAGAATCAAAGTTTGTGTAAAAATTTATATATGGTTGTACAACGTAAATGTCATTTTTTAAAACAAATGTTTATAATTCAGTTTTCTAAGAAAACTGTTATTTTAAGAAAAACGCTTATGTTGTCAGTGAAGTTGGGCCTTATTCGTTCGTGTAACTTTATTTTGTGTTTAATAATAAGAAGGAAAATATAAGGCCAATATTGAAGTAACTGACGTCTCTTCGAGACATTGAAAGATAAATATTCTATTTAAGCAGTCTTATAGAGCAATTACTTTTGAACAAATAATTGCAAAATTGAGTCAATTCAAATAGGAAAGTAAATCCAAAAGAAAAGTTTCAATGACAATTCAGTATGCTTAATTTAACAATTGTAAAATTGTTTGGTAGATTTTATTTCTTTAAAAATTACTAATGGTACATATTTTTTTTAATAAAGAGTGGACTTCAGACTATAAAAGTTCTTTTTTCTTCTCACTTACTTACGATTTAGACAGGTAAGATACACTGTTTTAACCAGACAAGACAATAAATAACTCTACACACCACGAAACTAGTAAAACTGTGACCACTTTCCTGTAAACTTCTAGGTAGAAACGTCGTGTATTTCCACGCTTGATCTGTCTAGACCAGCCACGGAGAACAAAATGAATAGAGAAGATATCATAACGCAAAATCTCCAAAGAAAGTAGCGCGCCAAAATGCGGGTGTTCAGGGAACCAGGAACATATAAACTCACCAACTAATAAAGACAAACCTTTGACAGATATGTCTTGATTTGACCAGGAATCCAAACGCCTCGTTAGTTTGCGTAACTGATCACGCCTACCGTTAGTTGCTTGACCTACAAGGAGACGCCTGACCTACCTGCCTTGCATCTCCGCCATCTTTCCTTCCTCCGTGAGACCAGCCCAACGGTTCAGTACTTCAAGACGACACATATCGACAAAGAGATGAGCGGAACTCAAAGTGCTATTGCTAGTCAAAGAGCCATTGAAGAATTTATACGTAAATATCGTACTCGATTTCAATAACTTCAACTTGTATGGATGAATGAATTTCTGTTCATATTAAAAAATTCGTAGCTGTTTGTACGTTAATAGATATAAGGGAATATAGTTGAATTACAGAAGTACATCGTTTTTAAAATAGTTTTTTTTGTTGTTTGACCTTGAAAGTGTTAAATAAAGTGTGTACTATAGTAGGTACAGTCGCTATAAAAACTGTTTTAAAACAATCTAAATAGAAATGGAGATTAAACTACCTGGGGAAAAGTTTTTTAGCTAACCAAGTACCAAAGTCACTTTTTGAAATTCATCATGTTCTGTTATGGATAATATTTTACCTTAAAATGACCCTAATAAAAACTAGATAGTGTATATAAAAACTAATCTAAAACACTAGACTAATGTCACATCTCATTTCTACACGAGCACGTGTCTTTCATTGTGCGACCGTCACCAAAGGAAGCTGTGCGATACAGTCGAGCACAGTCGTAAATAACGCGCTATGACAGAAGGTAATATACGCTCAGCTGTGCCCCGATAGTTTGCTATCTACAACTATTCTGTGCCCGATTGTACGCGACGTGTTGTTTTGAGTTTCTGCGTTTAATCGTTTCTGATCTCTGCTGGAAAATATTGCTGGGTTTTGTTTTGGGGAGATTTATTGGTTTGTGTTTTTTTTTCTTTTGTTTATTTTTAAGAATAAATAAAATGTAATTTTAGAAGGTGCAATTTTTTATTTATTAGCGCTTGCACTTTAAAGCCAATAAATAAGAAAGTAAAATTTAAAGCAGAGGTGTTGAATTTTAATACAGGTGAACAGAAATAAACAGTGATTGATTGGTTTGTTTTGTTTACGTTTGAAGAATAAAATCCAACATCTTAATAAAAAAAAAACACGGGTACTTTACCAACGTGTACTTTGACCAGCTATTTCTTTTTAACCCTGTCGCTGAAACAAGTATCTATTGTGTCATATAGATGAGGTATCAAGGTTATTTTTGAGAAAAAATCTAGTAGTTCGAAAAAAAACAACAAAATCAATCCATTACTTTCAGAAGGCTCAATCAAAAATCAAACAAAAAAAAACTCGTTAAACATTTCAAAAATTAACTTTTCAAACGTAGATAATTTTCCAGACTGAAATATAGGACTTTTATAAAGAACCCTTTTCAACTTGTTGCTGGTTTAATCAATCAAGAGTAATCTTTGCCTAGATTCCCTCAGCGTAAATATTAGCATTGGGCCTTTGGCATGGTCCTCCTACTTTTTCAATCAGAACGATGCTGGGACTGATTGATTATATTCTTTTTGTAGACGACTGTACCTAGAATGTAGTCTGTCTGGGTTGTAACCGAATGTTTTGGGGCTATTGTTTGGAAAACTTATTTAATTTGAAAATGGCTGTAATGACATAAAATACCGATTTAAATAACTGTTTCAATTTTATGTAAACATTTTTTTTTTGATGATGTTTAATTAATGTAGAATAAGTGGATCTTAAGGAAATATTTAAGCCCGTTTACCAACTATATTGGGGTCGGCTTCCAATTTAACCGAATGCAGTTGAGTACTAGTGTTTTACTCAGAGAAAGAACAAAATGATACCAAAATTATAACATGATTTGTAGTATTTCGTATAAAAACTGACCTTTTCCATTTTCTTAAAGCATAAAACATGACTACATAAGATCCGCTTCATTTCACGCAAGACCCACTAAACCAAAAGAACATCTCGTTATCAATAAATTGCCATATCGACCTAGTTATGAACCTCTGCGGGTCCACATATGTTAGATAACGAACCTGATCGGGTCTCGAAAATTTACGTGCATGTATGTAAATCGGTACGAGGCCACAACCAACCGACGGGTTAAAAGGCGTACTATCGTAGACAAAACTATTTTGAGAATAAAAAAATATGAACAAAAATAATGACAGAAATAGGGGTGATGACAGGGTTATAAAATAGAGATTCTAATTAGTCAGTCTTTTAAGTGACCAAAAATATTGGACAAATATTTTTTATTTTAATAAAACCCAAAAAAATACTTAGATTTAAGGCATTGCAATAAGGGGGTGTCTGACGTCACGGTCGCGTAATTTTTTTTCTTAAAAGTGACGTAACACAAAATTCAATCAAAGTGTATCTTTAGTTGTTACCTATCTGTTAGTGAGAGAAAAAAAAAACACGTGTCTATTATTATTTTAAGGTTATCTAAAAGACGGACAAATTACTTTTTTCATTCACCATGCCTATTGTGAAAATAGTCTGATTAATTAACTTTGTTTTAATTATAATATTTCGGAGATGGAATTAATCCAATTAAACAATACTAATTACGAATGAAAGATGTAACTTTAACATAATTAATAAGAATTCCATCTTGATGAATGTCCAACTTCTTGGGTGCTATTATCGAAATTGAAATCTGTCGACATTTCTATTCTTGTTTGTTTACTCCAAAGATGTAAGATAACTGTCTCCTTTTATTTTAAGATAACTGAAAGAGACAAAGAATAAATTGTCGCCAAATGAAATTAGAGTAAGTAATTGAAATTGATAACGTGGCTTTGCTTAATTGAATTAATCGCTGGATATTTTATTAGATTTTCGCTAATTAAAATTGGGCTTTTATCAATAATTAGTTTTTGAGTGTTATAATTGTTGTTATGAGTGGCTTTTTTTAATTAATCCGAGTAATTTTCTTTGTGTATTCACCTTCAGCTATGTCAAAGTGGATTAACACTTTTGTCCGCGACGTTATTTAACTATATACCTACGTAAGAAAACCCAGGTAAATTCACCGTTCACTCCAACCTGAATGTTTTGTTCCGTCCCTTAGGGTGGGCTAAATAACGGATCCCTTTAGTCTTGGCAGGCAATACATAAATAGAACAATAGGCTTTTGCCCATTAAACTTCATGCGAAACCAAAATTTATTTGGCAAAACTTTTTGATTGGATACCCCAGTAAGTTTTTGTTTATCAGTTTTGCCCATCTGCGGGATGGACGGGCTAAATTGTGGCCTGCTTTTGACGTTGAAATAGGTATAAATCTAGGTTTTTACATGGGTCAGATTAACGTCTTAGTGAGTTGCGAATTGGTTTTTCTGATATGTAAGTAGAACATGTAAGTTTTATTCAATTATACTGGGTGGTAGTGGAATTATCCAATCGGACTAGTTTAACACTTCGTTTGATACGAAGATTGAAAAATTTGTTTATAAATGGCATAACAAAATAATTGACAATACAATTATGCGCTGTAATTTTACATCCATTTTTGACCCACATATTTTATACCCAGAAAAAAACGAATCATAGTGTTTTAGTAAGGTCATCCACGAGACGATGCTTTGGACTTTACGCGTTCCCAGGGTCCCGCAAACGCGGCACTTTACAAGCAACAAGTTCCCGTAAAATATACTAAGGCTTCAAGAAAATAATGTTAAAACACTCCACTGAAAAAGTGGAGATAAGATTTTTTATGTAAAACGTAAATCTCGTTTTTTTACGGACACCGTAAGTGTTTTAAAGGGTCTTGCTTTAACGTTGTATCTAAAAATATTTTGATGTTATATTTTTAGGTGAAGTGTGTCAAAAATAAGGTTAAGGAAATATCTTTTGGGAAAAATGTCACGCTATGACAGGATTCTTGATAAATATTTATTATCTTAATATAGTTCAAGTCTTCTTTCGGTCAACATCACATTTATTTTTTTGTAACAAAATTCGGTATACTTTATTCGAATTTCATAATAAAACCACTTAGAAATAACTAATACATATCCAACAAATGGTGCCATAGTCGAAAAATTAAGAACCAATATCTTTATTAACCACTAGTAGATTCAGTTTAATTCATATTGGATTTATTGAAAAACTGAATATGCTAAATAACTTAAGCAGTAAGTAGAAAGATTTTGACAATGCTTATTTGCCTACAGGCCTGAGTATAAATTTTAAATAACGGGTTTGATAAGAAGTCTCATAATTCACAAACGTGGTTCATGTAGGTACAGTGGATTCAGCTGACATCAAATCCAAGCCTAGTATCAGTATCTATAGATGGCTTGATTTCCCAAGCCATACTCCAAAAACACTTACTTTGCATATCTTATACCTATTCATACTTCCTCCTTAAAAGAGACTGAAAAAGTTTTTTTCAGGCTTTCCAAGATGTCTTCAGATTAATGATCCTTATTGTTGAAAATATCAAGCTTCAAGAAACTCGAAATACATAAACGGATGAATATTCTTCAGCGACAAATAAATCAAAGTGAAATGTTTTTTATGAGACGAAGTTTTATTCAAATTATGAATACGGTAGTCAGGTCACCTGTTTCTGACAAGTCTGCTGTCTCCTTTGTTGCTAAATGTGAGAAAAATGTTCTAGATGAGTCAAATGCATCCGTGGAGCTTAGGAAAAAATCTTTTTGTGAGACAAGTAAGATGCCTACTTTTGTACCTCATTTGTTCTAGTTTAGGTCTTTTACAAATCAATGGGAGAAACCTAAGTTTAACAAGTCGACTGATTTAATATAAACGCTACATACATAGGTTGGAAAACCGATTTTATTGAATCGTCAAAGCTTACAAAAATAAAATCTGGAACACTTGGATTAATATTGAGAAGTTTGCAAATATGGTGCGTATTTAAGTTTTTATAATAAACTAGCCGTTTTCCCGCGGTTTCACCCGCGTCCCGTAGGAGCTACTGCCCGCACCGAGGCAAAATATAGCCTACGTTACTCGTAGATAATATAGCTTTCTAATGGTGAAAGAATATTTAAAATCGGTCCAGTAGTTTTTGAGTTTATCCATTACAACCAAACAAACCAACACACAAAGTTTTCCTCTTTATAATATTCGTATAGATAAAAGTTTTTAGACATTTTCAAGAAAAAATAACTTCGACTTTGAGCTACAATATATCTTTTGAAAGGTACTGAAAACAATTTCCAAAATATTTGTCTGACTGCGTTGGATAAAACTTTTTATAAAACGGCGTCAGAAATAACTGCTGTGAATGAATGATCAACTGTTTTGGTGTGTTACTGACACAGTATCATTTATATGCAAAATATCTGCCACAGCACTGAGTAGACCCAAATAAATTTTTGAACGAGTGTTTTCAGAGAATAGTTTGGACTAGACCATTTTTTTCCACTTAAAACTTGGTCTAAAATACTTTTTAGTTTAATCGACATACGCTCAAACTCAATCTGCCTAAAATCTAATAAGTCTAATAGATTGATAAGTTTCTGGTATCGGTAGTTCAATAGCATTTATCATTCTTGCACGTGAACATTGTAGGAAATATAACCCAACCATTTCCAACCAAGATTCAGCTTTACCAATTTACCTACATACTTAAAACAATCTCGAAATTTATCACATCTAAAGATGAATTTTTTATATTTTATCCGCTGCTGATTTAAATGGGGCTTATTTCTAAATTCAAACTTAATCATAGTTTAACGAAAGGTTTAAAATCCACCATATATTCTCTGTAGCACTACCTACTACCTAAACAAGAAAAATGTGAACATCTTAGATATAAATCGCGTCGCCCACATCGACGTTACTTCAGGAGCAACTGACTCAATTTGATCAGTGTAACTGCGTTCCAACTGTCGCCCAGTAACCGCGAGACGCTCGCCATCCAAGTCACGGACTGAGGCGCGGCGGCTGTGACAGCGACGTGGAAGGGAAAATAGCGACTCTAACATGTCTTGAAAACAGAAATAGTTCCCACTTTATCAAGCTTTTTATTCTGTCTGCGTAATTAGTGAGATTTGGCGTGAAATCACAACAGTCGGACAGATCGACAGACAAAATTAGATAGTGAGGAATGTGAAATCAATTCTGTAAATATAATAATTCTGGTAGTATGGTGGGCTCTTACACCAAAACTAATGAATCGTTTTTTATGAAAATTGGTACCTACACCGAGCCTTAGAAAAGATATGCTAGTCAATTTTAATCACTGCACATTCATTTATAATACCACCACACGCTAAAAAGTTTAGTCAGTCACCTCTAAAAATTCCAAAGCATAACAGCCAAATCCATATTTCTCCCAGACAAGTGGGACCACACTTCTATGAAGACCGCGGACAGAGTTCACTAAGAGGTGTTTGTATTGAAATTGATTTATGTAAATTTTGTGGAGAAGACGCGACTACCCTCGCCCGACGTGCAGATCGTTAAAACGAACAGATTTAGTTTTAAGTTTCACGTGAAATATTGTTGGGGAAAAGTATTAGTTTTCCGAGTTTTTCGAGCTTCAGTTGTGTTGGTTTAGTTCGTGTCGAAAACATATTTTTTGTGTCGACCATTGTTAGCAATGTTTGAAAATCTGAAAAATACTTGGAGTTTAAAAAAATATTCTGTAGCTACAATACTATAATATACAATATAATAATATTATAAAGCTTACGACTAAGAACAATATTATTTCTGAACAAATAAAGAAAAACAGAAGCTATCATAATAGCTTAAATTAGACTTGACATCAACGCGCAGTAATAAACCAGCCAAAAAAGCTAACTTAGATATTTCAATACCCACGGCTAACAAGCAAAACACGACACGAAAAATGTCTTTGATCATAATAAAAAAAAATATCCAAATACATCACATCGGTTAGCTTGTACCCGTCGTTCATCAGGGAAAACAGGGTAATATAAAAATTACGTAACACCCAAATGCTACTCATGAGGATAACATCAAAAAATAATAAAGAAAAGTCATATTTTTTCCAGCGCAACACATCATATGGAGCACGTTGCTTGAGAAATATGTCAGTCGGTGGTATCTCCAGAGAGTTTTACTACATTACAATCATGATTCAGCGTTTGATGGGATTTTTATAAGGGTTAGTTTTCTGTCAGACTTGACAGGTCTGACATTTAGAATAGTCTGAGATTAAGAAATTGTGAAAACTTGGGTGCAAAAGGTCTTTTGGTATGCAGACGAGATTATTTAGAATTTTAGGAATAAAATCGGTGCAAAATTATGTAAGCGTCTCTGCAAATCGATAGGTATTATAACGTATGCTTTGTTAACAGAGAAGCTGTCATTATATATTTTTGAATTAAAAAAATGTTAACACCGAGGCAAAATAAAAACGACGTTAAATCTATTTCCCGCCCAAAAAAATCCAAAATCCCTTTGACAAAACTTATTATTGCTAAATTGATGGAATATTGATAATGTACACACCTTTTTTCGTTGAAAAACACTCGATGTAACGTGAAACACTTTGATCCCGTATTCGGGCAATTTGGTATTCCAGCGACGGAGGTTGTAATCAAAATTTATACGTTCAAGGCCTGATTGAGGTCTGTTTTGACAAAGATCCGGTGCTTCTATTAGACTTCAAATCAAACTTTGTCGACGTGTCTTATGAATTTTGCAATAGATACATAAAGTTAATATGATTACGATATTAAATTATGTGACGAAGGACTTTTGTAAGAGCATGAAATTACTTTCTTTGATACTAAATTAGGCCATATTGGGATAAAAAGACTTGATTTATTTGAGTGACTGTATCGGTAATTAACTATCTCTAAAAGCAATGTATGATAAATAGGTTTACTTGAAAAGCGTGATTGATTTTTTCAAAAGATTGGTTTTCACTGTTAATAAAGGTGACAAATCAATCAAATAGAATAGGCCATGTGTGTAGCTGAGATAACCTTATTTGGTGACAATATCGTTATCTACACTTGTCTTAGTGTTACTGTTTAAGAGTAAGTACAGAGTATGATACTCGTAACTCATTTAATACTGTTAAAGATGAAACATCAGCCAAACAGCATAAAACTATGTCTTAACTAAAACTTCCAAAGACAACACAATATCAACCGATCAACAGCAAAAAAATCTCGATCCACTCGATCACATTTCACGTGTCCAACCCCAGAGACTGCCAGTAGCCGGTCGATTAAACAGCTGAATTAGTGCGGGGGGATACACAGCTGGGACCCTATCATATTTCAATATAGAAGCCGACGAGTAATGAGACAATACGGTGATTGCGACAAGCTTGATGTACATCGCCCCTTGAGTGCGGAGTTCGTGACGGGAATAAGGGATGCAGCGTTCGTGTTATGCGGTTTATGATTTCTAAGGTTTTATGTTGTAAGTGGGGTCTAACTTGAATGATTTTTCGTTTCGAAAGTGAATATTCAGGACAGTTTTTCTCATTGCATTTGGCTTACCGATCTATTTATCAAATGTTATAATCAACTTATAAGATCTTGTTAATCAATTAAACGCTGATTAACGAAATTCCTGACATGGTAAATGGGCACTTTTCTTATTGAGAACTTTTCTCTGAAAATTGTTATAAGTAAATATCCACCTAATACCAAAAAAACAGTTCGCAATCACAAAACCACGTCTCAAAAATGCCTACCCATCGATCATTCACAAGCGCACTACCTACTCAATCTTCATACCAACCACGCAATGTACTCGCACCAATTTGAAACTTTCTCCAATCATTAAGTCGTACCCCAGGTGTCCCCAAGACGGACATAACGGCTAATGCACCTATTTATGTTATTGAAAACTCAATATCTTCAGGACAGTTACAAATGGCTCACGGCAGCGGTGATCAGTCTTTCCCATTGTTTAATGGAGAAGTATTTTAGGCTTGGTGGTGCAGTGGAAGCGGGGGAACATGGAAGAAGAAAGTTAAATATGTATTATTGAAGTAGTCACTCTAACAAGTGTGAAGATTTTTGATATGCAATACTTTCTTATGCATATAAGTTATGCTGCATTTACGGCCAGTTTCTTCATCAAAAGTTAAAGTTAAAGTTATGGGTAAGGTAAAAGTAACGGTCAAATTCATTTTTTCAAGGCTAAAGTGACAGCAAAAATAATAGAAAAATTGAATTTGACCGTTGCTTTTACTTTAGACATTACTTTAGCCATAACTTTAACCTTTAACTAGTGACGTGTAGTCTCACAGGCGTCGTGTGTTCGGTAAATTCTTAGAATTGACGATTTCCCCCCGCTTCCCGGGACCCAGCGTCTCAGTAGCTTTTGTTTTGGTGCCAAAACGACCATAGAAGGGAGCAGACGTGGCGTAAGATAAATAACAGGTTCGTAATTTTAATTTGAAATTCTATTGTAGCCTGTCAGGCTACATGTCCCTAGTTGTGAAATAAATATTTTTTCGAACAATTTTTTTTGCTTTTAGTGTAAAATGGCAGAAAACGCTAGGAAACGTGAACTTCAGCCGTCGACTTCATCAAAAAGAACAGTATTACGAGTGGATATGAAGAGGAACTCAATGCCCTCTTGCTAGCTTCAGACCAATCAGACAGTGAAGGTGATATTGAAGAGTTTTAGGTTTTCGACCGTGAACTTCTGCAGTTACGTGAAAGTGACCAAGATGAAGATCTAGAGGAGAACATTTCAAGCAATGTGGGGAGCGAGATCACTAGAGAAGGAGATAACACTGATAGTTCGGATGATGCCTTGCCTCTTTCGGAATTACGAAAATCGAATTTTGAAAAAATTGCCAATGATTTATGCCAAACAGAGTGTGTGTCAGAATTTTTATGTTTTGTTTTCAGAAGTAGCTTTTATGTTTTTTTTTATCTTTGTATTGTTTTATTTTTAGTAAAAAGAGTTACATTTGTCATATCATTTATGTAAGGTCTATTAAAATGTTAAAATAAGGATCTCAAGTCAATTAAGGCTGAAAAGTACAACTAAGTGTTAATTATCATTTGTGTTTAAAGTGATTATAAAAACTGATTGAATTAATTTATATTTGTTTTATTACATTCCAACAAATAAATATCAACGCATTTTAAATCATTATAATGCAATTTTATGACAAAATTTAAATTTAAAAGTAGTAGCCTGTGAGACTACATGTCCCTTATAGTGTTCTCAATTTGTCACGTCCCTAGTTAAAGGTTAACTTTTGATGAAGAAACTGGCCGTTAACGAAGTGAGTGTGAAAAGTATCAAAGATTTATTTTAATTGCCGACTGCTAAATGAATGTAATGGATATTTATGTAATCACTCAAATTATATGAAAAGTTTACATTACTTTTAATATAAAATTACGCTACAACAGTCAAGCAACGCAATCAAATTATACTCAGCCAAATATTTTAACACATCCAACATAAAGTATCGATTTAATTCCAAAGCACACACGCCAAACTTGTGATTAAAACTTTCCAATAACTGGCCACTGGACATTTTCCAACGTCAGCTGATTAAAAACCAACCGAGTTGAAAACCCAAATAAGTTGAAAAACCAACCCGGTTGGATGGGAATACTTTTGTCTGGCACTAATCTTCGAAATGGGGAGCTCATCATCAATGGTGTAATATGGAAACGGGTGAAAATTATGCTTTTGTATTCAAGAAATATGCAAGGGGAAAGTAATATTTTTATTGACATTACTAAGGAAAATGAAAAACATTTTCCATATACGAATATCAGTATTACTGATGTCATCTGACATTATGATAATTTGGTTTCACTAAAGTGGAATATTTTTATCTCTTTCATAGCCATGGGCACAAAAGTTAGGGTCAAAGCATTGAGCCATTCTAGGACCCAAATGATAATGACTAATGATGATTAAGTACCAAGCCAAATTACAAAAGCGAACACTTACAAACACATCCCTATTCACGGCACCACTAAATCACTCACAGAATACCCTTAAAAAACGCGAATAAAATCTTGTCAGTTAACTTCGTTTGTACCTCAAGCTGAAACAAAAAAGGGTTGTAATATTTCAACCGAGGTTTTTTACCCTATCAAACATCGCTTGGGCGCTTACCACGGTCGATAAGGTCGGGTACCCACTGTATTATCTTGCGTCCTTCGCACGGCTCACTCTAATGCTCTTTATGTTTTTATTCCATTACTTTAGGCCGCACCGCGAGTCTACCCTTAGGTTTACGTTCCCGGTGGCTGTCGTTAAGGTAAAGTATTGCCATAGGTAATGTAAATGCCTTTTACCAGTGCTGCTTATTTTAACACGCTAATGTTTTTTCTGTCAGTAAAACAATAGTATGTTGATACGTATTTGTTGCTTTGCTCTGGGAGTTTTATTTCTGTTCTCGGTAATGGGCTGGCTGTTAGGTTTAACTTATGCAGAGACATTTCTACGAATTGCTTTTAGCTACATTGTGGTTTTTTTTGGCATTGCAAAATACTTATTATTTACTAAAAAAATCGCTTAACTCTAACAAGATTATACAATTCAACTGTAACTAAACTGAAAAAAAAAAAACAATTTATCAAAGAAACACCCAATTCCTTCTAACACCAACAATCGAAGATCAACGAAAAATTCTCTGACAAACAAAAATAAATAACATCAAAGCAGTAACCAAACAAAATCTCTTCCATTTGATCTAAAAATAAATATACGAGTAGTTGTATCTCAGTAGCTTATCAAGTGTCGCAAATTGCAAGAGTCAACAGAGCGGGCGGGTTATTTATTTAACCCACCTGTTACTAAAGTGATATATTAACTCGGTACTTTATTGCACTACGTTAACTTTTTTAGAGTTCAACTGGTCGCGTGACGATGCATTTGTGTGTAATGTAATGAGAGTCTTTCGGAGTTTTTGGTTAAATAAAAAAAAATACTTACGATTGCATACTTTTGAAGTACGCGTGTCTTTTCCAGATGCAGTGTAGTACTTTGACAAACACATAAACGTAATTATATATGTACTTAAAAACAATTAGAGTTAGGTAGGTAGGCGTGGTGATTAATGCTCAATCCTTCTCCGTGTGAGAGGAGGCCTGTGCCCAGCAGTGGGACGATAAATAGGCTGTAACTAACTAACTAACTAGAGTTAGGTAGTTCCTAACAGGTCATATAGACGATTCAAATTATTCTGGCATGCCGACACGGCATATTTAATTACTTTCAAACATAACTTCTCGCCAGACCGATCCCGTCACCCCGGGCCCAAAAAGCCAAAAAGTACAAAACACAAGCCAACGTGGGGCGACACAGACAAAAATATACCCAACAAAATTGAATTAGAGGAAAATTTGCAAAACAACAGTCTAATCTAGCAGCCGAATGTTAATTAAACAAATTACCAGAGTGTTGGACGATCTAGCGACAAATTCCAAGTTTTGAAAAGTACGGACTTTACGTACGTGAGTAATTTACTAATGCACCGACGTCGCAGTTTCGTATCGCAAAGGGAATGAAATGTGGCGGGCTGCGATTGGGAGGAGCGGAGAGGGCGCGGAAGCGGTTACCGAGATTAAGAATTTAGAAATTAAGAAACAAAGATACTGATATCAACTACAATTTGGGTGCTCAGAAATTCAATATGGATGAATTTAAAATTGGCAATATTTATGGAATGACGCAAGTTGACAAAAAATATACTTACATAACATTTTTGTGCCATTTTATTTGTGTATTAAGTATCCATGTAACTAATGGTGAAACTTTTACAATTTACAATTATTCAATGTCTAGGATCTAGACAATTATTTTATCTCAATGTTATCAACTATCGCTCAAAACAACCACTCATAATGAACCAGGACACACCAGAACCAGGAAACACGTCCAACCAGCCACTTCTAAATCGTTCTTTCACTCCCCACTAAGTCCTCACCCGATTTCCTCACCGCCACGCTGGGAGCGCACCTCTCTCTCATCATATTTGCAGCTTTCATTACAGATATTAAAAACTATGTAGTCGGGATGCGATTCATTAATACGAAAGAATGCAGAACGCAATACTAGTTGTTTTTTCTCTCTTTAGTTTATTCAAACAATGTTAACAAGATTATAACCGTGTAATATTGTCTCGGTCTCTTTGAGCGTGTTCATAGGTTCTGTCGTTGTGGTATTGTTTTTTTTTCTGTACTTTTATTTTAAAGGAGAGATCTGGTTGCGTCACCGCGTTCGTGTAAATCATTGAAGTAGTAGATGAGATAAGAATGTGAAATTGTACATTACACAATGCGTTTGAAATTCTGGAAATCTTATTAAGCTCTTCAATAGTCAAGGCATATTTTTGTCTAGGTGGTAAATGGTGGTGGATTTTTAGGAAGCGACTGCCTGCGTGACTTCTTAAGTCTTCATTGGTACGACTGATTGTCAGAGAGTCTGACTTCTGACGAGTCTGACTTAACGACCGCCAAAAAATGATCAAATGACAGCGGGATCCCACAACTTAAAGTTTGTAGGGGAAAGTGGTATAAGATGGGGTCGTGGGGTAAGATGGGGATTGCGAAAAAAAGAATGTTCCAAACATGCTTTGAAATTACTACTAACGTCATTTAATGGCCTTTTGAGTAAGTTATTCAGTGGCATTCATATCATGGCAGAAAGTGCGTGCATTGAGATTTCGTAAGTAATTTATTGATTTTGACACTTTTTATCTAATATTTCGATTAAGTGATCTACGTTACTGTGTGAAATATGTGACAATAAGACGGACGAAGTATTTTTTTCGTAAAGTTGACATATTTTGCCAATTTATGAGCAATGTTTTAATCGAGTAGCTTTGGTTTTCTAATCTCAAAAAAATAAAGTTTGGTAAATTGTCGTTTGGGGCATGATGGGGAACAAACTGCCATACTTACGGAATCTCCATACAAAGCTGAACTAAAAGAAAGACGAAGAAGTAACAAACTGAAAACGAAAAATAAGAAGACACAGAAGAAAACCAATAAAAAAACTAGAAAGCCAGCCAAAAAAAAATGATGAATCTTAGAGTGACACTGAGGATACTGAATGTTAAATACTGTCAGGGTTTGTATTCTCAATCTACTGAAGGATAGATCACTTGTCAGTGGTGTGGAAGATGGGCGCATTGTCCATGTGCAGGAGCTGAAGACGATGATGATGAGGCGGTACATATTTGTCCCGATTGTGGCGACAGTGATTGATTTAATGCACCCCACAATCATACCCCCATCTTGCCCCATTGGCGGGGGCAAGATGGAGAAAGGCACAGTTTTGAAAAAAAAAAAATTTTCATAAGAAGATTTAAATTTTTGAGTTATTGTTGATTAGAATATAAGAGAACTAAGACTGATTGTTTCTCAATTAAAGTTTCTATTTCGTATAATTATTTTTTGTTTGTATTTCAGCCACTTTTCCTTAAAGGCCCCATTTTATACCACTTTCCCCTACATTATAATTTGTTAATTAAATTAATTAATTTATATATTATGTGTGTACAATTTCACCTAACACAACACGAATACTACAACAACACGTTATGCACTCACTATGTACTTAGCGTAGTAATTCTACACGAAACAATGGACTGACCGAGGGGTACATACAACGGCGAAAACTTTCCCAGCTTTGTATTTAGCATAAACAGTCCGAATAAGTCAAACTAATTGCATGTTACATTGCACGCTGAAGCCTGTGTGTTACATTAGGGTAGTAAACATAGCTTGTTTAATTTAATACGCATTACTGTAATATCAATTACTAGATTTAGTGGGTAGTTTTGCTCATTTGTTGTGGGAAGCACTTCAAGTAGCCAGGAAAAAGGAGCCTAGAGGGCTTCTTTGCAGAATGGGGTTATGTAACATTGACGGATTTTTATCAAATCGAAGCAGTAGTTCCTGGACGAATGGTTTCAACCACAAACGATTTCTTTAGCTTAATTATATTAAATAAAAATCTTAATAAATTGTCTAAGAGAAGACAAGATTTTAGAGAAGAGTCACAATTTTCTGTGGTCTTATTCAGTGTGTAGCCGTAATATCGATCATGTCAAAATACAGAATTAAACTACCTAATTCCGCCATGCTAATTTAAATCAGACAAACCAATGTATCAAATACGACACAATATTACCATTTATCAAATTCAAAATACACCGTTCTAAATTAACAAATCAAAACCTGGACATTATTACCACAAATTAATAATACATTATTAATCATTTTCAGAATTAATATAATAACCTGTGTTATGAAATACTAGTTCAGTTAAAATATGGAATCAAATGTACTAAGAGTGAAGGAAACTGTTATATTGAAGCCGGTATTTATTATAGAAAACTATAATATCGAAGCGTGGTCGACAGTATTTTAATTAATGTATTACAAGCTGTCAACGTCAAAACTCCGGTAGGGTTGCTAGCTTCAAGTTACATTTTAGTTATGATTTACTAGCTGTTTCACAACAATACTACATGCATGGATAAAAACATCTGTTATGGATAAATTCATAACAAAATGTTATATTAATAGGCTCAGCAATTTCATTTCATTTGAATTAGCAAAGCGTTGCCAGTATTCGCTCTCCAAAAGCTTAGTGAGCTTATATATCAGAATAACATGCCTAAAAGCTACTATTGGCCTTTATAGAGGAAGAAGTTTCATCGGAACGTTGGAGAAACCGCAGGTGGAAGCTATTTCAATTATATAATAAAAAGTATATAAAACAATCTATGTAATAGGAATATAAGTGTGAACATTTATGTAGACGATGGATATAATTTACCTATTCAAAATGTAAAACACATTAGAAATAGTGACAACCCTATAATCGACATCAGAATTGAATCGATAGCGCACGTTTTCCCGTTTAATTAAAATTTCGACATAATATTACCTTTGAACAACCCTACGCTGCAACTAGTAATTATGGTGTCAATGTAAAAGGGCAGTTATTTTTAAACCACGCCTACATTCAAGGGTTATTTTAACTACAACTTCTGAATTATAGTGGCACGTTAATATTTCTCACAATCAATTTAAGTTAAAATGAGATACTACGCCATATTAATACTTATAGGAAAATTTTGAAGAAATGATTTACTCAATTCATGTACCTATTTTAATTCTCTCTCAATATTCTTAACATCTTGTTTGCCGCTAATTATAAAACAATAGAAAATCAATTGTGTCGCGCGTATATGCAGATACATACATGCTCCGACGTACAACGAGTTACTAAGTAAGCACACATTCAAGGTAAAACATCGCACACACACACAAACTTGTAACAAAGAAGTAACGCACACATGCACACAATCTCATATTTAACCTACCCCCATGATAAGAATATTACGTAGAAGGAAAATGGGCCCCAACACAGCTCCCGTTTTAACCTTTTGACCGCTATTGTACAAATCACTTTATGGGCTCCGTACGAAAGTAAGAACAATATTTCGAAAAATGAATATGGTTGCAAAACCTTTCTCTTTAGGAGAATTGGTCCTTTTCTTCTGGTTAGAATCAGTTATTAGTAGTGATGTACAGATAGCAAGTAATTCTAAAGTGACAATTAGAAAAGGTATTAATTTCAGATTTCGTGACAGACTGGACTGTGTGAGCCATATTAACTTGTGGACAGTGGTATGAGTTGCATGATTGTTAACTTAGTTTTTATATTTTATTCGACAAGTTGTGTTATGTATCTGTTTTTTGTCCCTTGATAAATAAATAAATGGTATGTTTTTGATTTGGCAACATTTTAAACAATAAAAAAAATTGGTGAAGGGATTTAGTTCTTTTGTATGGCTACATTTAGGTTGTGACTATTTTAAATCAAAATACACATTATGTCTTTAAATAGTTCATCAACCTTAGAAGGATAGGATAAACAACACATCTAATTACCAAACAAAATCTTCCAGAATCTTCCATAAAACACAGATAACATCCTAACCAACCTTATACCCCATAAACAGCGTGACACCATAACCCAATTCCATAGACAAAAAGCACTATTTACCTAACACATTGTCGGTACATCGGCCCACGTACCATAGTTAATTGAAAACTGTCCCTACCGGGTTTATGCCCCGATTTTAATAATAGATAACATTGACGGCCTAAGTCTTCGGCCGATGGCTTCATACTAGATTAGTTTGTGACACGGTTTTACTAAAAGGTAGATAAATTACGCGTGTGTGGTTTGGCAAAGTTATGGCTGTGTAGTGAGATAATGGTGAATTTGAATAAGGCCCTCCAGATCCCAGATCCCAGATGTGTGGATCTCATCATTGGTGGAAATGCGGATTAAAATGCATGAAATAACTATTATAGGCTACTTAGCTGTGATAACTTGGCTAAGTAATCTATAGGTAGGTTTAGGCCTCTTATTTTGTTAGGTATGTTGTCAATTCAAACTGTAAAAAATTTTTGCACTTGCAAATAATACCATATTAATTTAACTTGAGAAAATATATCATGTAAAAGACACAATGACATGTGCTGTTCAGTTTACCTAAACTGTATTCATACATGCAGCCTCAAATATTATGTGATAAGATAACCAAAGTATGAAAAATGCAATTGTCTTTGTTCATATGCAAGAAGGACCGAGTCTATACCTAAAAAAACTGCATAGACTCCAATATAATATCAGAACTGACCGCTGCCATTTCCAATTTCCCAGCTAATATTTCCAGCCATTACCATAAGCCGTCCAACTAATGATCTCCATCTCATGTTTTATTAAAACCTCGTGCGACCAAGACAGTTTCGTCCTCTACAAATAAAACCATAGTCTCCAAGTAACATTCAAGGAAAGTTTCAATTGAAACGTCAAGATAACGAATAACAATAGTCTCCGATGTTCAGCGTCTGTTTGTATTGGGGACGCAGTTTCTGACAACTTTTTGTATCCACTTTAGTTTCGTAGGATCGCATTATTTTCTCGTTGATTTACTGGCGAAGCAAAAAATTTATTGTATGTCTGTCTGGCTGAGTTTGTGAGTTCTTATTCAGATCAATGCGTAAAGAGTTTTCGTCCCCTTTTGTGTCTGCTAAGAGTTTTATTTTCAGATTAAATATAATTTATAACTGGCTGTTCGCCGCGGTTTCACCCTTTCCACAATGTGGTAAAGAGTAGACTATTTCTTCTCTTCGCTTCTAAATAATTGGTATACCTGATTAATTCCCATTTATTTTAGTTCATTACCTACATAATAATGTTTGGTGTGAAACCCGACAGACACACAGACAGAATTACTTTTACAAAATACTTTTTTGAGTACACTAAATTAACTTATCCAATTTCTGAGACAAAGTTAAGGGCCATTTCACCCCTCTCCACATTGCATTTTAGTTATGAAGATTTAAAGCTAGACCTTACGTCAGTCGCGTCAGACGGCCACGGAGTGCCCTCAACGAGTTCGTAACACAAGTGGAGAGACTGTCACTCTTGTGTTCTACTCAGCTGAATAATGTAGGGCCTAATTTAATATACCAACTGATTTATAGGGCTGATTTTTTATTAGTTTGACATTTTGATATTTTATAAAATCTATTGCGGTTTTATTTTATGTAGCAGATGCTTTTTTTTGAAAAGCGTGTGAGCCATGCTTGTGTCTGTATGTGTGTGTGCCTGCTTGCGTTTGCACACAAACGCACAACAACCAAAAGTCGCCCATGAAGCATAGAGTGAATATGATTGTTTATGTAATAGTTTGAAAACAAAAACACCAATCACTCAATAACACACAAAATCAGTTCTAGTCACGTAAACAATAACGGCCTTAAAAATCTACCCCGTCAAAACACTACACAGAAAGCCATAAAACTTAACACCTAAGCAGTTATCAAGGGGGAAAATATTAAGAGAAGGCCCCCCCCTGCGAACCGGTTTATTGACCGTCTGGTGTAGTTACAGAGATCGCGAACACCTAATCAGGGGCAGGTAATTCTAGCGGCCGTGGAGAGCAGCTGATTGGTTATCGATCCAGTGCATCCTTGGCTTGGCTAAAGATAGTTTCTGTTATTGATGGGCGCCTGGTACTCGACTTTCGCAATCTTATAGTATTCAAGTCTAGCCGTCTGGCTTTTTGAAGTCTGCTGTTGATGTTTTTGTAGCTGTCTGTTTGTGTAAATTTAGAATCTTGTTTTTGTTGATTGGAATGAAAATCAACATAGCTAAAGATATATACTTAATATTTCTAAACTCGAGTCTCACAAAAAGCGAAGTATAGTTTAGTTGTGTAGTAGCCATGTACATGTATAGTAGTGATTGTTATTTTACATCCAATTTTTGTCAAAATATCTAAGTTTAATATACACCCACTTCTCATATTTTCCTCGACTCCAGCATACAATTCGAGTGACAATAATATCGCCGTATTAAGACTCCAACACAAGTTCACTCAGAATTTTCCTAACGATGGAAAATATTTCCATTATTATCTCTGTTTATTATAAAAGCTCAATAGTTCAGTAACCACATTATTTGCGCTATATCCTTGTATATTAAGCGTCGTCAAAGAAAGCAATATTTAGTACATAGATCAAATAGGTAGCTATTTATACAAAATATTGTAGAAGCGGCTTTCTGATTAATAGGCCAACGAACAATGATCTTACGCATGAAGTTACCTACATTGGAGCGGAGTATTAATATCTGGTCTAAGTTACGGGATAACGCGTATGGACAACGAATATTTTGTGATAACTTATATAAAACTATAGTTCATAATAGGCTTTAGACTTAAGTAGAATATTTTCAAGAAACTTTAAGCTTTGAATATGTCATTAATTAATTAATTAATTAGTAATTAATTATGCAATTGAAGATATTTGGAACTTACAGAAGTTCAAGTAGAAGGAAGAAAGCGAACAGTTTGCAATGCGTTGCAAAACTAAATGGCAATGCTGCCAGTCTATTGGGTACACTACCGGTGGACAGCAATGAGGACCAATGTATAGAGACACTTTATTAGGTTAAATAAGTATTCTATCTTTTTATGTCAATATTAGTTTTGTTTTATAGTAAGTTGTAAATGTATTAACAAACTGAGTTATTATAAACTTCAATAAAAATGCTTCGCTACGTGGCAAAAAAAATCTTTTCCAAAACATTAAAGAAACAAAATTTTGCAATTAATCTTTAGGGAATTGTGGTTGAAATCGCTGATCCCTCATAACTTAACAACCCCATCAACAATATACTCGTATAATATTAGAGCTGAGGGGCAGATGCGTCACACTGGCCGCACGTTTACACACGAAGGCGTCCATCAGGAACTCCATAGTGAACAAGCATGGTGGTGGACGCTCAATCCTTCTACGAGTGAGAGGCTTCTGTTGATGATGATATTCTCAAGGCAACTTGAAATAACTGTTTGAGTTTTCAAATCTTTTTTTTTCTGATGGAAAATCATCATATGACTCCTTCCGCTGTGGGTTGTCAGCGGTGAAAGAGTGTCAGATTTTTAATGACTAAAAATCCATCATGTTCCTTTGTAGGCCTTTTATGTACCAAGGCTGCAGTAACTCTTTCGAACAATCCAATGCACTCGAACTGACAGACGTGCTGCTAGAGAGTTTGTTGCGCCACTTCTTCTTCCCAGCAAAAACATATAGGAAGTGGTGAAGGGTGGGCCTTTAGGGGCCTGTCTTTTCTAATTTTTTTATGACGTTTGAAAAGTGCTGCTTTGCAGCCAAGTTTGAATAAATTATTTTATATTTTATTTTCAGATTTAGTTGAAGAGAGAGAGATTTCAACCTCGATATTTAAGGTTCCATAAAATGTCCACGTAAAAAAATCACTCCAGCCAAAGTTAACGGTTAAAATCTTCACTCAGTGTCTGTCTACTTTATGTTTAGAGAAGGCTACAACTACGTGCTACGGCGTAGCCCTAATGGCGGCCGTCAGCTACGCGGCTACGAGTAGCTACGTTCACTAAAACTTTTATAACGTTTCAGAATGGCTTCAGTATTTCTATAAGTAACACATTATGTGGGATCGTGTTTATGTTTTGATAAGAGTATTACGACTGTCAGTTGCATTACGATGTCATAGATGTTTGAAGTATCTCAATAATGTACTGTGTTTATGGCTTTGAAATTGTGTTACCTTTTGAGAAACTTTAAGGTTAACATAAAACGTTCTAAATCTATATTGAATCCATTTTGGCCAAAGACACGCAAGTATGGTGGTATATAATACATGAATGGTTCGAACTATTATTCTGCTTCACAAGTTCAAGTAGATTTTGTATTTAATAACTAGATATGAAAGCCCGGTTATCAGGAACATCCGTCATCCAAATACAGGCCTACCTTTTATTTTCCTAATATTAAAAAATCAAACTATTCTGCCTCTCAAACCGAAAATTCACTCAACAACTGTACAAACAAAACAGTTTACAGTACCAACTGAATAAATAAACAGGTTGCATCAAACGGGAACTGAACCGGCTTCTCAAAGGTCGAAGCACATAATACATTTGTTACACGAATCATATTCCCGACAATATCATTTCGTGAGTCGACGTAGCATGAAATACGCCCTGAGTGACTCGACACAAGACGCCACTAAAAGCGATATGTATGTGCTGTAGTGGAAGCTATAATATTTATTAGTGAGATGCACTATTGCATGTAAATAACCTTCTTTGTTCAGTTTTGGATTTTAAACCATGATAAAGTCGTCACACTGTGGTCCTAACAAAAGGACCTATTTTTGGTGCTGTGTGATAATTTATATAATGAAATTATGTTGTATACAATAATATTTAAATTAAGAAATTAGCTACGATAACTCTCAATCATGCTGTGTCCTACCTGGTACATACTTCGTCCGTCTTTAATAAATGAATGATAATAATGAAAATTATATTCCTAAAGCTTTTTGCACTTTTTAACCCGCCGTCCCAAAAAAGTGGAGGTGCAATTCGGAACTTGTTATGTCTTGTTTACATAATTATGGTAATGCAGAAGCTATCCATTAGCTCTCACTATCTTCATCTGTATCTACATCACAAGCATGACCAACTCGTCCTTTCCGAAACGAACCTTTCTCGTTGTAATATTTCATCCCCCCGCACGGCACACCCTTCAAAATCATGAAAACTTCTTTCCCAGTGATTTGATGATATTGCACTTTGACGAACGCCCGGCTAGGGATACACAAAAAAAAGAAAAAAAACGAAACAAGATAGATGGCTCCCGTGAATGAATAGAAACAGATTGGAGGGTCCTTGAGACCTGGCAAGCATATGTCAAAGAGCTTTTTTTTATTTTATTTTTTCACAACCTCTCATTTTGATTGAAGTGTTATTGTCGACAGATTCTTTGTTATATACCTTTTTTGGTTTGTAAAAAATATTTTTTATTAAAGTGCATTTTTCTCTATTGGTGTTAGAAAGGGTCATGAATATTTTTTAGGGTTAATGGATGATGCGAAAATAGATTTGAATGAAGTGTAATATGGAAATAAGGTTCAAAATAAATTTGATTTTTGACAAGTGTTGCATCTTAATAGGCTTATTTGAACACCTTTGAAAGGGTGCAAAATATTTATAAGAAACTTAAGTTTTGTATTGAATATTATGTTTTTGTAAAAGCAACTTTGTGAATGCAATTGAAAATTAATCAAAAGAAAAAAAAAACATTTTTTTAGTTAGAGTTAGAAGTCTTATAATGTTGCTAAATGGCAACATTTGCATATAAACAGTGTTAACAACTCTCGAATTGAAATAATATTTTAGTAAACAAGTAGAATATCTTAACTAATAATAATTTAAAGTAACTTACCTGTCAGTTCCACCGGCCATTGCCTTGTAGTCTTGTATATCCATGTCGCCCATGTACTGAGAAAAATCTGGAAAAAAAGAACTTGTTAGATTTTTGTATTGGATTCTTAGAATAAGCTGGAAGATTCAACTAACCTAAAACTTCCTCTGGGTAAAAATAATAATACTAAGTATAAATGAATTTGCAGGCGTAGTTGTATATTTTTCTGACTGTTATCTACATATGTTATTACAATTTTGAAAAATATGCTAAATACTAATATTGTCCATCGGTATAATGATCATATTTAAAAATCAAAAAACAGGAAAATCAAACTCTTGACTGTCCTCCTAGACAGGCCATTTCTCAATTTTTCGACAACAAAACAAACGCACACCCATCACCATATAAATCAAAGCGAAATCTACGGAGACGGATAGCGAATTATTAATATCGCAAACGATTTTCGACATCAATTGGTGGCCCTCGTCGAATTTCGTCGCGATTCCGTATTCGACCCACGTGCCCTCCCTTCGGCGGGGAGGGGGGAGGTACAAATCACGCGCACGCTGTGGCCGAGCCACTAAATGAATATTGACATCCCACTAGATAACGGGTTGAATTGATAATCGGGTCGTGATAGACTATTTTGTTGGTGTGAAGTTAATTTTGTGATCTTTTAGAGGCTTATTTTATTTTTGTATTCGATTTTTTGTGATTGACAGATTTTTTATTTAGTTCTTTCAGCTTTCTATAAAAGATTGACGGCAGAGGTCGAATGCGTCAAGTTGAAGATCGGGCCTCAGAGGTGACTTATGGCAAAGGATATCAACATCTGAAAAATGTAAGATGATTTTGGGTTATATTGTGCACTATACGTACTTATGTCCCTTTGTATATGGTCAGTGGTTACCTAGTAAATTAAATTTACAAATTGATTCTTGATTGCTTTAAGTTCACGACACTGCGATAATAGACTCCGAATTTCTTATTCATGTAATCTTTTTCAACATACTGAAGAGCAAAAAAAACGACTGTAGGACTATATTTCCTTGAATAAATAGAAATAAGTGGTATCATTCCTATGCTGGTATATTTTACCCGGTAATGTTATCGCTGGAGATATTTAATATAGCTGGTTTTCGCGAAGATTTGTTAGTCACTTGGGGAAAATACCTCATTTTAGACATTCTTAGGCAATAGCCATAATAGACCAAAGTAGTGGGAATTATTATATTAGGTTTTGCTAATAAATTACGTTTATTTAGAGAAGATTAACCTGTTGTACGTCGGAGCGCAGATATACGCTATTCGCAATTGATTTTCTATTGTTTTATAATTAGGAATATTCAAGTACATAATATACATATGTTAAAGTAAATAGGTACATAGTATTTGATAAAGCCGTTTGTGGAATACTATCGTTAATATTACAAATAGCTAAGTGTGGCATCGAAGCCTGCATATACCGTCAAAAATTCTTCCCCAACCGTCACCTGGCCAAAACCCGCAACGCCACCGAAACAAATGCCAAACCGCCACCACTCTTCAAAAATTGAAACAGATTGCGCAATCCATCTTAGATATTTTTCATAATTTCCCAGTAAATAATTTTGTCCATTCCTCAGAGATAATGGAGGGGAGTGGGGAAGAAACAGGGGGGGGGGTTAATGAATGGCACAGATTTTGCATAATTAAAAAGGGGTGCTCCAGATGATTGCTTATTTCTATGAGTAATGGTCCCGTTGACAAGCGACCGTTTTGACTCTGTTTCGTTATATTGTGAAGTGTTTAAGAAATTTCTGGCAGGCGCGAAATGCTTTTGATAAATGTCTCGTGGGATCACGAGAGTAAAAGTGATGGGTACGGGCAAAAATATGAGAGCGTCTTTTGTTTATGTTTGAGTATTTTTTAAGGTAATGGTGTTTCGTCATTTTGTTTCGATTGGACTTGAAAATACTAAAGGTCAGTTTATACAGGCTGAGTTTTTTTTTGAGTGTGATAAAACTCATTTCCTCACGTATATTTTGTTGCCTAATAGGAATTTTAGTGATTTTCCTGCAAAGGATAATAATTATTATTTGGGATTTTTACGTTACATTTTTGTTATTTTTCACAGAAATTGTTTTTATCCATTAAAATTACAAGTTTGGATAAGCTTAGATAAATCCAGTTACATTGGCTTAAGATCCATAAAAAAGCAGGTAAACTCAACGCCAAAAAAGTCCCAATATAATTAGTTGTTTACAAAACTTTTACAAATAAGGAACGACAAAGATTTTTCTTGTTGTTGTTAAAGCCAGCTTAACTTACACTTTATGTAAACAAAGTTAAGCCAATAACCAAGTTAGTGGAAAAGTTCTTTCTAAGTAAGTATACAGGTATTTTGTTATTATAAGTTGGTAAGTGGCGCCCCCTGTGCTTCGGAGAAACACGTTAAGTTGTTGGTTCTGGCTGTCATATAAACTGTGGCCCGTGGATAAGTAGGTATTGTTATCTGATGTTGAGAATTTGGATAATAATTTAATGTTTTTCTGTTTTGGGCATAATTTATCAATACTTTCAGTAAAGAGATTGGGGGTATTCATAGAAATTAGTGCTCTAAAATTATTTTTAAAAGGCCATACAACACAAAGGTAAACATTTACTTCAAGCTGTTTCCCATAGATTCGCTAGCACCCTGGAGATACTTCTTCCTGCACCCGGATAAAAAGTTACCTATGTTCTTCATCTCAGGCTTTAGACTACCCGTGTAACAAATTGCATTTAAATCGAATCACTGATTATGGCTTCAAAACCAAACTGACAGAGTCACCTACTTTTACATTTTAAATATTACGTCTAGTACCTAAAGACTTATCTTTCCCACTAAGTCCCTAAAGACTTATAAACATAACATGAAAAGCCAGCATCTACCAATAAACTACACCAAATCACAAACAAATAAAAATCTAACTCAAATAGAAACCCACAGACCACCGACCTGCCAATTTTATGACAATCCCCAATTTCTGGCGACAGTTACTTCTAATTCAGTCCTTAGGGAAGGAGGTACTCGCAACATACTTTCGTAGCTAAATGGGCTTCAGCCATAGAGAACAAAATGACTAGCGGAGGTGGCATGACGGAAAATCGCCTAAGAAAGTAGCGCGCTAAAATGCGGGTGAGCAGGGAACGAGGAACGTTACTGGTTTCGCCCTTATATGCCTTCTTTGGACTAGAACATTTTTTTGTAATACCAAAAATCGTTGACAGACGTCTCAACGAACTCAACCGCCTCGTATTTGATAGTTTTGGTCCTGTCCACTGTACGAATTTGACCCAGAAGAAGGCGCCTAACCTACCTGCATTATGCCATCTCCGCTCATCTTTCCTTACTCCGTAGCTACAGACGTTTCTCTCATTCGAGAGACCCATGGGAAATGGCCTACTGAAACTTCTGTCTGAAAAAGTGCTTTATTTATAGGGCAAATGTATGGCCTGTTTATGAGAGAAAAGCTTTTAAAAAGGCACATTTTTATTTCGTGAAAGTAATGCAGTTTATTGTTTGAGTTTAACTTTTAGGGTCATGTTTTGTGGGGTATCTTTTCGTTTTGAAAAATGTTAATGTATTGTTCTTTTTATGGAAAATTGTTTTTGTATTATTAAAGACCAAATAATTTTAAAATCAATTTATACTTACAATATTTATTCGCATAATAAAATAATAACTAATTTACCTAGATTCATTAGATACAGTTGAAGGTTGACCAACGAGAAACACAAGAAATGCACATGCTGTTTAGAATTTTGTCTATGTACTGGAATATTCATCCAAATCAAAATGACCTATGCATTAGATTCATATCAACTTCAATATTTTTTTCTTACATTAAACCTTTACGATACGCTTACATAAAAATGAGATAATCTATCATACCCTGTGAGACCTAGATAATTCGACATTGACCCTAATAACATTTCAGGTAATAAAAAGGATTTTTTACCTCGAGACTCAGAGATTAAGCCTAGGATTTACTTCAAGGCAAAGATCACTTAATTTTGTTGAAGATTAAGGTATTATTAATAGATAATAACTATTATATAAGTATTTAAGATTAAACCTAGATTCAAGCTTATTGGGTCTGTTAAGTTTTTCAAAGCATTGATTTCAGTAAGATTTTTACTTAGTAAGAGCCCTTCTTATGAAATTCAATCAATGATCAACTTTTGAAACAATCATAAATGCTATTAAACATTATAAATAAACAATAATTTATTTGTCACTCACACAAAAGATTCTAAGCATTTCCAGGCAAATTATTCAAACGTTCCTTTAAATTTCAACTTAATGGCCCCATCAATTTCATCCATAATATACACTGTCGATGAATAATGACGCCCAAGAAATTTATTTTCTCTTCATTCTGACATGAAGTTATTACTTAAGCGTTCAAGAGAACAGGCTTCTTTAATAAATCTTTTAGCCTATTTGTCTTAGTTTCTTGTTTAAGTGTAAAATCATCATCTGCCTAGCCTATTCCCAACTATGTTGGGGTCAGCTTCCAGTCTATCCGGATGAAGCTGAGTACCAGTGTTTTGAAAGGAGCGATTGCTGTCCTCAACCCAGTTAGTTACCCGGGCAACACAATACCCCTTGATAAGACTGTTTGACAGACTTACTGACTTCTGACTTCCCGTAACGACTGCCAAAGATGTTCAATGCCAGCTGGGACCTACAGTTTATCGTGCCCTCCGAATCTCGTCCAAAATAGAGTTAATTTGAAATACCTACATACTTAGCAATGTTACATTGGTACTTGCCTGACGTGGAATCGAACCGCCCACTCATTCTTAAGAGGTTGTTTCTTTACCCACTAGGACACAATGATTTTAGTTTACTGCTAGATTCTTGTTTAAATATAAAATATTAGCTACTAATCTATTTAGTCGGGTATCGACTGAGCCCGTTAATGGGCAATATTCAGGAGCTATGCAAAATCGTTTACAGTCGAAAACTCATTATCGTTCTAGTAGTTTTATAGATCTCATTTGTTTGTTTAATCATCTATTGTAGATTTAATTTGTTTACTGAATAAATTGATTATAAACTATGTAACGTTATTTACGAAAAACTTTATTTAATTTGTTTGTGTTTGGAGAAATTTTGTTAAATATTTGTTTTTTGAATAGATGATTAGATACGATTTGTTTGGTTGAGTTAGTAAATTAAAGTTTAATTTAGTTTTCTTGGATAAAATTATCTTGGAAAATTTAGAAATACTAAAAGAGAACAAAAACGTACCTTATTCCTACTATAATAGTAAGAATCTGAAAGTTTATAAGTTATACTACTTATGTGTGTTGGAAATTCTTTAAAATAATACTGGATTAAACTTGGTGAAACTTGACAGAAATGTAACAAGCTTTTTCTATATGCGGGAAGTAGTTCCCTCAGAATAAAATCGCGAGAGGATGCTGGTATCTAATAACTATAATATTCTCTGTTTTAAATACATTAAGTGTTACTTACTAAAGCCACTTATCCCCGCAAAAAATCATATGGACCAAAACGGTCAAATAATAAAATATTACAAAAGCCATTTCTATACACGACGCACATTCTATTTCACATTTAACAAAGGCTTTTATTTTTATTATTGAAACGTAAGTCAGCCATTTCAATCAATTTATTATATTTGGATGTCGTAACGCTTTTTCATTCGACATTACAAAAAGACGAGTAATCAATTACATTTATATTGTATTGTATTGACAAATAAATCGGCCATTTTCTCATCATACATTGTCATTTATTTCTTAACAAAAATGACTTTACAAACTCGACTTATATATCTACGTACTTTTCATACCGGTAAAATTTCGTCAGCCTTGTTTCCCGTGGCATGGAAAACTTTCCAAATACTCGTACATTTTCTTGGTAAAATTGTATTTTTTCACACCGCTTCCAAAGAAATTTCCTTTCAAGTGAAATGTGCCCCTTTTATAAATTGCAAAGCAGCGTGGCACGGATAACTTTTGTAACGACGTTCGCGTCAACTCGAAAAATTGCCAATTGACAATTTAGGGGATAATTTGCGAACAAAATAATTTGTAGGCTCCAACGTGGCGAACGTTTTAGAGAGCGCGGGTAGACAATGACAGCGGTGATGCAAAATAAATAGGGTAGGGAGGAACCGATGCTTGTTGTATTAGAAAGTGAGATTTTAGAATTGTTTCGTTGCATTTTCTGAAGATGTATCATATTTCACAAGGGAGCTTCATGATATCATTTCTTATGCACAAACACGTGTCAACGTCAGTATAGTTACCAGCCCATTTTTTGGTCCCATTTTAAATATTAGTCTCAATTAAGACGCGAACAGCCACCAAATTCGACTAAATCTTTAAATACACAACCCAATTGACAGCGCTATATTTTTGCAAACCTATCGAATATTCACGAAAACAAAGCCATTTGCATCACTCTCGTCTGTTCGCGGCCTAAAGCATGTTTATTATGGGACCAAATGGGTTCCCCTACAACGTATTATAGTGACATTAGGACATATGAAGATTATTTGTTTGGGAGCGAAGGCGGGCCGAGATTACGAGAAAATGATTTTTATTGGGGTGTCGGAATAGATTCATAAATCGTAATAAAGGTGAAAGATGAGCGTGTTTTGGATAGGGAATAATAATATATGTAAACGGTGCGGCAGTTTTTCGGCTATAAGAAAGTGGTTGTTAGTGTGTGGCATCCGCACAAGAAAAAAAACATTTTGTTTATAATAGTTTTCAATAAATTACGATTACTGACGAAAATATAACTGACATGAGAAAACTGGGTTTATGAAAACACAAATATTACACATTTGCGTAATTATGTGAATCTCTTATTGATTAGAGATACGACAATATTATTTAAAAAATCTTTCGAACAAACCACCAACATTCCAAGTGTAAAAATATGTCTACCTAACGCTAGGTTAGTTCCGCACTATACCTAAGGGTTTCCATCCCAGCTATATTTCTTGATCCCCTGTCTAGAACACAATACGGGAGAGCTGTTAATCTTTTTATGTCGACTGCATTATTTTACGTACAGCCTTCTATGTTATTTAAGGTGCTTAGGTAGAATTTTGGTGGATTTTTCGTGAAGATAAGTTGATGTTAACGTGTGATGAGATTTAGCTGTGATGTGGTATGATTGCGATTTAGAGTAGATAGTATCGTTGTTTTAAGAATAGACAAGGGATCCCATTTGTAACCATACCGACATACTTACCTAAGTATATTCTAATTTAGAGTTTCTTTTTTGCCCAAAAGAATAAGTGAAGTAGTAGCCTCTGACTGTTACTCAGTACCAAGAGTAATAGGTATGTAGATTTATATCCACATTAGAGGTAGTCAGGCAAAGGAAAACCTACACTAGGTCTTACTAGATAACCAGCCAACTCATACTTTCAGAAATAAGTCCTTAAGTTTAAGTCCACGTCAGTGAGAACCTTTTCAAATACTAAGACATCTTACTCTTACTACAAATATTTTTTTTTCCAAAGAGAAGAGGGGAAACCCCACATGTAATGCAGCAAAGTCTCGGAAAATAACGACAGGTAAATACATCTCGACTTGATGAGCGGAATAATGTGTCTGACAGAAGTGTCAATCATTCGTGTTTCGGGGGAGAACTTGTCTGTACCTCGCTTCTGCTACGTTTGATAAGAAGAGCTAGCTAATAATTGTTGGTTTATACGTCTTTGAAACATATTTTGAAAAGTTTGAAAAATGTATCAGAAAGTTTTTTTTTCTTGTTCTTGACACATTGTCAAGACATTTTAGGGGTAAATAAACCTTAGATCTACGGAACCGAAGTAAAAATGTCTACCAATAGAAAGCCACTTTATATATGTCATAATTATATTTTATCCAGCTGCGGGAATTAGGACATGGGTAAAACCGCAGGTTATAGCTGTATGAAGAGTACAAATCAAAACAAAAACTTCAGATTGAAAAACGTTGCAGAACTAAAAATTAAATTAGGACGCATTGTTCGCTCATAAACAAGATTAAACTTCCTTTTTCCAGTTTACTATCCCAAACTGAACATTTAACGTTTATACCCTCAAATGTCTAAAAGAAAGTGTAAGTTCCCTATCTGTATTCAATGCACACCCCACTGTGAGTCCCCAAATTTTTAAATTCTGCCACCACAATCACGAACCTTCGGAAAGCGGTGGCGACTAAGCTTTGTTATAAAAAAAAATCTTTTAGGTGTCAAGAAGTGGAATTGCACGCAAAAGAAATAGAAATCAAGATTTTTTTTGTGAAAAAATAGTGTCGTTACAATAACACGTTGAAGGCCGTCAGTGACCCTAGTGTCAGAGTATTCAAAACATTGACACTAGGTAATTAAACTTATTTTCTCACTCGATAGGAAAAAGGCGAAGTAAAGTGATTGTCATCATCATCAGCCTTTTTAACTTACCGCTGCTGGAAACAGGCCTCTTCTCATAAAGAGAAGGATGTGAGAAAGGTACTGCACAGAAAATAAAATAGGAACTTTTGAAAACAAAATCGTGAAATCATCAGCTTAATCCATATTTCCATTCCACCACGCAATTCACACCCTCAAAACAGACCGACTGCGAAGAAAAAATCAACGCAAAAGTGAATTTCCAACAGTTACATTAGCATAAAGACGACGGGAACTGTAATCATTGCTGTGGAGCGTCGTGACCTGACTGTGGAATATACTGCTCGCCTAAGATGGTACGTCATTTCTTTTGTAATTTATTTGGTAATTCCTGAGTTGGTGGTAGAAGACAGTTTTTTGTTGGTCTCAAATTATGGCTGTGGATTCGATTGAAATAATATATCTCAATAAGTATTTAGGCGTTCTTTGGTGGAGGCCTAGCAGAGGACGGCAATTGGCTAATATGATGATGAAGTTTTTAGATGTAGAACGCATTTTTATTGTGTTAATATACACAGTAATAAACCTATTGTAATGAGCAAAATAAACTTCGTTGCCATAATCCCGATTAAATAAAGAATACTGGGAACACTCCTTGGAATCACATAATATTGTCCACAAACGATCAAAAAAATCCACAGAAACCGTACCGTTTAGTCTAACGTACAGTAAGAAACACAATTTATTTAACAAACTTCGCAAAGACGATTTTACTCTATTTTGAATCAGCTTTCGACTTCACGCTAGTAGATTTCATATTGACATCATAAAATTTTGAACCAAATCATTTTCTTAGTATTTGGTTTCATAAAATGGCAGAATATTTGATCGTCGTGTTTATGAAGCTTGAAACGTTGAAGCATAAAATGTTTATGGTGACAATCATATTTGTGAAAATCTAGAATATTTGTAGACACATTAATTTAGTCGGTAGATTAAGTACCAGGACTAAAAAGTAACCATAAATTCTATAAAAAGGCAAATCTTTTCTATTCACACTATGAAATTTTCTAGTGTCAGCGACATAACAAATTAAGTTGTTTAAGAAACCACTTTTACTACTCTATCAATTATCATCTAAAATACATTCCATTATACCTTGTTATCACAAAAGTTACAGAGTCAATCAAAGAAACACTACTAATAACTAATGAACTACTAATTCATTTACATACAAAATTCTCAAACCACAACACATTACTTATTTTCAGAAATATTCATCAACTTACACCACTTTAATTATAAAAGCACTACAGAACAAAAACATACAAAATAAACAATAATGAATACCTAATTGGGTTCCTGGCATCAAGTACATTTCGTCTGAAACAAACATAATTCATATTGTGAATATGGGAAAACAATTTGTAAGCGTTTCCATACACCTAAAGCTTATGGATTGTATTGGATCGTTACGCAGAATCTGTTACACGTATAATAACGTATGTCAAGTAGAGATTTAATATGCTCGTATAAAGTAAATGTGATCGAAACATTAACGATAATTTTTTTATCAAGAAAGTTTTTTTAGTTCTAAATTGTTTTACATATTTATTAGTACATAGTACTATTGCATAGGTAACTGATGAAATTATAAGATACTAGACGTTTTAAACCTTCGCAATTTGTGTATATATTTATAAAAAATCGGGACTTGAACGCTTTAAAGGGACGGGAACGTTTCAGCAGAATTGCATAATAAGTTACTCATTGTTGGTACACAGTTTGTTAATAGATACAGAAAAGTGTTCTCGGTCATATTAATAGACATTGAAACCACTTCTAAATTTATAACAAAACAAAGAAAATATCAAAATTAATTAATCTACCACTCTCAAACAAAACAATTCAAAAACAAACTTTAGAACACAACAACAGCGAAAATTCGATTGGCCCGTTAAATTGGCAATAATTCACGCGAATTGAAAACCATCGCTCGACGTAATTAGTATTCGAGGGCAGCTCTAAGCCCTAATAAATATCTTCTAATTGGTTGTGTCGTGAGTAAGCCCTGCAATCCCGGTGACGTTACGTGAAATGGCTTGACGTGCCGGCTGACAGGTATTATCGTATCGTGTTAGAGGTGAGAATTTGTGTACATCTTGGCAATTTAATGGGGGTTTATATTTGGGGAAATGGTTTTGTTGGTGAATACTGAAAATCGTTTATTTGAAAAGGATATAATATGTTTTTTTAGGGCAGCTCTAAGCCCTAATAAATATCTTCTAATTGGTTGTGTCGTGAGTAAGCCCTGCAATCCTGGCGACGTTACGTGAAATGGCTTGACGTGCCGGCTGACAGGTATTATCGTATCGTGTTAAAGGTGAGAATTTGTGTACGTCTTGGCAATTTAATGGGGGTTTATATTTGGGAAAATTGTTTTATGAGTAACATGTGAATATGGTTTATTTCAAAAGTATAGAACTTGGTTTTTTTAGGGCAGCTCTAAGCCCTGATAAATATCTTCTAATTGGTTGTGTCGTGAGTAAGCCCTGCAATCCTGGCGACGTTACGTGAAATGGCTTGACGTGCCGGCTGACAGGTATTATCGTATCGTGCTAAGAGGTGAGAATTTGTGTACGTCTTGGCGGGTTTAGAAATTGACGGAGGGAGTTTTTGGGAATTCATGTTAGGGAAATTGTTTTGTGAATCAATTATAAATGTTCTTTATTGCAAAAGTATGTAATCTGGTTTATTTAGGACATCTCTAAGCCCTAAAAAATATCTTCTAATTGGTTGTGTCGTGAGTAAGCCCTGCAATCCTGGTGACGTTACGTGAAATGGCTTGACGTGCCGGCTGACAGGTATTATCGTATCGTGTTAGAGGTGAAAATTTGCGTACAGCTTGGCGGGTTTAGAAATTGACGGAGGGACTTTTTGGGCATTTATGTAAGGGAAATTGTTTTGTGAATCAATTATAAATGTTCTTTATTGCAAAAGTATGTAACCTGATCTATTTAGGGCAGCTCTAATCCCTAATAAATATCTTCTAATTGGTTGTGTCGTGAGTAAGCCCTGCAATCCTGGCGACGTTACGTGAAATGGCTTGACGTACCGGCTGACAGGTATTATCGTATCGTGTTGGAGGTGAGAATTTGTGTACGTCTTGGCAATTTAATGGGGGGAATTATTTTGGGTTTTATGTTTTATGAAAATTGTTTTGTGTGTAAGTAGGTAGATATTTTCTGCTTATGAAAGTACTCTTCGGTCACTTGTAAGTCTCAAGCCACAATCAAGGTTCTTGAAACTTGGGTTCGGATGGGGTAATTCCTAGAGTATAAGTAATAGTTTTTCTCATTATAATAGACCGATATAGAAAGTTTCCTGACCCAATTATTCGAAAGTAGAAATACCCAAAAAGACATGGTTAGCCTTAAAGAATAAAACCTTTTCATTCCGCAAAGAAATGATCCGGCCTATCAATATTTTTTACTCATACAAAAATCTACTCCGGTCTTATCATTTGTTACACAATAGTTTTATGGATACTCAGTCATAGATATTAGGGTATAGGTATCCCTAAAAAGGTTGACCAATCCTTTGTCATAGAATTCCAATATCGTATGAACGTATAGAATTCAGTTCTATAGGGATGGTCTATTCATGTTTCCGTATACTGTGAGGACAGTTGGCAAATAAAATTAAGATATATTTCGATGTCCTTTATTTTTTTATTTTAATTTTAATCCCAAAATAAGGTTTCTTTACTAAACTTTTTTTGGAAATAAAATAAATAAATATTAAACTGAAACTTAAACTATTCCAGTTTATATTTTGCTCGAATGATCCCACAATAAAAACAGTTCTGCCATAAAAAAATAAAATGCAAATTTCAAAAGACGCAGAGGCTTTTGATATAAGAAATTTCAAGAAATTATTATCGAACTTTTGAAATTTATTATGTCATCGTAGCGCGCAGTAAAGACGGATTTCGATGAATTATGTCTCTTTTTACGACTGTCGCCGAAATGTTATCTGTTGCAAACTTGACCACTGTTTTTATTGGATTCTCTGGACTAAGTTGTTAGGACCAAAAATGTTATTAAATCTTAATTTTGTGCCATAAAAATAGAGCATTATATGAAACGCTAAGTAGCGAAGTTAAAAGCGCATCGAAATATACCTTCGTCATAATCTCAAAAAAAGAAACAAGTATGCTTTATTAAAATATTTACGAGTTTAATCTCATGAAACTTTAAAAAATGTACTTATTGAATTACGGATTTGTTGATAAAGACAAGAATCAAACATAAATTAGGTGACAAAACAATGAATTTTTCATAGAAAAATGATTCCATATAACATAAGCAAATAGGTAGTTATGAGATGCGTTGAACATGCTAACGCTACTTATAGCGAAAGAATCTGACCCATAGCATTGTGAAACCCTCCAAAGGATGATTATTAATTTGTCCACCATAATACATTACTCTTTATTAATTGTTCACTACTCGGGTTGTGGAAAATTATTGTTGATTAGGAATTTCAATAACCATTGTTATATTTCATGGGATTTTCTTAATACAATTTTGTAATTTTTATATACAGATGAAATATAAATTTTATGTACCTTACCTTTTAGAAAATAAACTAAAGTCATTTTATGTACTTTAGTGCAGGGTGTTAATGATCGAGTAATTGACAATTTTTGGGAAGTATAAATCCATGTTCACAAAACGCAAGCAAGCTTTGCATTGCTTGCTACCCTTGCAGTAACAACCTTAAAAGAAATATCACCCTTCCCATTTCAATGACTTTCAAACACCATTGACAAACCATTTATTCTGCTTATCATTTTATTAAAAACCCCTAAAGCGAAAGAGCGAAAAGATAAGCCATACACTCAATGTTTTCACCCCTTTGCAAACAGCTTGTATCTTATCGCCATCTTGACGATACAAACGAGTGTAACATCAAAATGTCTTCACTAATCAAGTTTAAAGCAGTTCCAACCAGTTCGAAACCGGTTAATACAGGCGCGTACACCCTATCTATTATGTTGTGCCATCTACCCTTCAAAAATCCTTGGTAACGGCCGTTTAAAATTTCCAAAGGCGTATTGATTTGTACCAACCCTCTGATGCTACGTGAGGGTTGGGCGAGGGTGCCTTGTCAATAGTCAATATGGTATTGGCTAGAAAACTACTATCAGCAGCAAATAATCTTACTTACTGTGATATTGAAATCCAATCTTTAATATTAAAAACGTGTGGCGTGAAGTAAATTATACATATTATTTTCTTTGACTTCTAAATGAATAATGTAAAAATCTTGTATGATCACCCAAAAATGAATTTAAACATTAGGTACTCCTATATATTATCCTAGCTACGTTTAGGCTATGCCGGAGTAAATCAACATGTACCAACCACAATATTATAAAGATTCAAGAACAAGAAAGTCTATACGAAAGATATTTCAAACGATCGATTATGAAACCTTCAGCACCAGATCGCACACTCGATTAAATACCCTTCAAGCCACAAAAATATTAGCGAAACTACCCTCTTCAACTTAAAAAGGCCAAATCTAAATGACTTTAGGCAACGTAGACCCCTAAACTTGATATATAAAAAAAATTGGTCAAGTGAGAGTCGTTCGCGTACAAAAGGTTCCGTATTAACATAAGATATAATAATGTTTAAACCGATGGACCCCTATAAAAATCCAATTCGGAACTTTCAAATTTTTTAGGAATGTGGTATACAGATTTCAAATTGGAGTGCGACAATAGCCCAATGGCAAAAATTTCAGTCTCACAGTCTCTTCGATCCTCACCCAATGTGCTATTGACGCATATTTAGTTTAGTTAGACGGAGTGGTTGACCGACCAGCTTAGTAAAGTACCTATAACCAACATTACTAATAACCGCTCTAAAAAAATCTTCTGCAGAAATCGTTCATGACCTAACATAGCCCACAAGACAAAAGCGAAGAGACAGACGATTAATAACAAGGTCCCTTAACACCCTTCGAGTACGGTACCCTAAAAACCTATACGCACGAACAAGTCACTCTATGAACCAAACATGTTAACTCAACCGGCAAATTGATTCAAAAATATACCGACAAATTGAATAGTATCAAGTGAATTACGTTTCAAATATCTAGCGTGACCCCATGTTACATTGTTTTGTCTTTTTCACGATTCATGACAAAAAAAAATATTCAATTTTCGGGAGGGTCTTTTTTCAGAAATATAAGTATACAAAGTGTGTCGTTCACATTAAATTAAATACATTAATATATAGGTTATATGTCGATTAGCACAAAGAAACAAATAAAATACGCCGAAAATAAAAAAGATTTTTTCAAAAAAAGTTAATATAATAAAATGTGCGGGAACTAGAACACCATATAAGAGTTAGTCGTTACAAACAACGGAAATTCTCCCTTGAAAACTGACAGCTGTCAAGTGATCAACAGATTCGATACTCCTAACTTTATCACTGCTTTACACATGATGTTGTAAATTATGAAAACGAAAAATGACTCCTGTCAAACTACTGAATGGATTAGGTTATGTTTTTTTTTTTTTAATCAATGTAATAGGATTTAATGCGATTAGGTACAACACAACCGATATATTTTAAAAAATCTTTAAAACTCTCCTTAAAAGTCCTCTTTTTCCATTTCCAAAGTAAAAATTACATTGCAAACAGCGTATCAAGATAAACAAGAGGCGATATTTTATTTACAGTTTTAATTAGTGTTTATTTATCAGACTAATTAGCTAGTCTTAGCTGGAGGTCCGTTTTATTATAGAAATAAAAAAGTTTTGTTTATATTACGATTGCGATGCTGTCCGTTGAATTTGTAAAAGATGTGGTTGAAAATTAAATGGTTGTTGAGTTATGGTTTTTTGGTCTGTAATTTTGATGTAGTATTTGTATTAACGAATTAAATGTAAATTAGATTTTTTTTTTTCGTTAACTTAATTTAAAGTCCTCGTCACTCTATTGGTTACCTAATTGAGTTCGCTCAAACAAAAACGTAATTGTAAAAATATCATCATGTGACTATTTCAAAAGCTTGCATCTCGATAAGTGATGTAGAGATAAGATTAAGCTTAGTTTCATAAAAAAAAGCATTATGGGCTTCCAAATAAATATGAATTATTTACACACATTGCTACTTTTATATTGCTACTATACACGTATATACTCAATGATTATTATCCTGCTTGTTAACGTTCAAAGATGCAACAGTCGTCAATAAATAATTGTACGTATTGATCCGAACTCTGAATAATTGGGCTCCAATATGTAATGGCATCCGACTGAAGCCTGCAGATTCTTTATTACATTTTAATGGAAGATACGTGTCATGTATTAATTTGTATCGTATTTTATATATGTATTATTGCTCATTAAGACTGTGCATTTGCAAATGAATTTTGTGGTAATAAAGGAAAAAAATAGTGTTGTCTAATGTACAACTCTAGCTGCATCCTGAAACATAGTTTGGAAGTCTACAGGAAAACAGGAAATATGAGGAGAATTGTCATCAGAATCTAGAATCCATCAAATTGAAATAGAGAATTTCTAAATGCGATAAGGGGACCTAACAAATGAAAACTAGCTTACATATAACACACATTCAAGATTCACAAATAAAGACAACACTCAATAACAGATAAAAATTGTTCAAAAAAAAAAACAATAGCACTCAAAATTGGAACGATTACCGATCGAATGTCTATGGTGTGCTCTTGGTGAGAAAGCCATCAATTTCAATAAACTGCTCGAGTGAGACAAAAAATGACGCAATCAATCATACGAGCCGTCACTTTGACGTCGCGTTTGGGGTGGCCAACGCTCCAAAAAGTTTCCCCACATCATTTTTGGCTTTAGATAAGAGAACAAACTGGAGACGCCTTACTGAGTATAGAGAAAATCAATCGGCACCGGCTGCCAGGTTTCTTTGCACTACTTGAGCTTCCTCTCTCTCAATGATCGAGAATGCTACTTGTAATGTTATGTACATGTTTCTGTCAAGTTTATGCCCATGTTTGATTATTTTATCCTGTGCATCCTAAACGATTTGATCGAAAATGCAGGATTAAGCTATCAGTATTGGTTGCGTCGACGCCCTGAGGCTTTTATTGGTAGACTTATGCCCAGTTTCACCGACAAGATAAACGTCTGTTTTTCTCAAAAGAACTGTTTACTTTGAAAATTGTACGTAAAAATTCATAGCAACGTTGTTTTAAGAAAAGTGACGGTCATTTTGTCAGTGATCTTGGGCCGTATTGCATAAAGACTTGCTTATGCTGATGGCGGATCCAGTTGGTTATGTGCTCTAAGTTTTGGGGTGCACCATTTGTTTGTTCAGAGATATTAGGTGTAATTCCGTCGATGCAATATCCCTTTTGTCATTATTTGATGGAGGGAAATTCGAAATGAATATAAAACAAGCAAATACAAAGGGTTAATTTGTGTTTGTTGATTACTGTTTAATTGACAGCGAACCAAGTGTGTACATTTGCATAAAATTCTTATATTTCATTTATTAATTACTGTTTAATGCACTGGAAAAATAAATTATGATTATTTCATAAATAAAATCATCTTAACTGATCTCAACTTAGGCCCTGGTCTAAGTACAGCCCCTTTTTTCCAATAATAAAAGTAAAGCAATATCTCAGGATGTCTATTCTAATCATCTTATGAAAGCAATTTCCTATCCTATAACCTAATAATTTAATAATCTTGTCAACAAACTTCGCTCGAATTGTGATTCAATTGTTCGTCTATCAATTGACTGTTCTCAATAAGCGGTAAGTACACAAATAAACTATCTATAGCTAGGTAACCTACAATATTATTACGATTATTGCAAATCTACTTTGGTGCCGTAAATATTAGGCTTAGGATACACTCGCGACGGATTCGAGAAATTATTCAGAATACGATTATAACTCACATCAATATCAATTTTTGCTTTTATATAAAATTGAATTGTGAAAAATGCATTTTACCACGAAAAGCAATAAGAAGAATAAATAAGCTTTCCAAAAATAGTAAAAAGGACTTGAAGGTGAATGCTTTAACTGGTATCGGATTTTAAATTTCCAGCTACCAGTGAATGCATTATAAACGTAGGTACTCAAATAATCATGCAGAGTTAACAGGTAAAAGTAATTGTGATGCGTTGTAACTGTGCAGGTAACTAAAATTTTTATTATTTTTTACTAGCTTCTGCCAGCGGTTTCAGCCGCATCCCGTGGGAACTAGTTGCCGTACCGGGATAAAAAGTAGCCTATAGCCTTTCTCGATAAATGGGCTATCTAACACTGAAATAAATTTTCAAATTGGACTAGTAGTTCTTGAGATTAGCGCGTTCAAACAAACAAACAAACTCTTCAGCTTTAGAGGTATAATATTAGTATAGATTTAAAGGGCATTCCTTAAATAAAATTCAATTTATACATAAATAAAAGAATTTTCCTTCTACTTATAAATATTACTAAAGTTCTTCAATGTTACCTAACTGTATCACGATATTTAGGTATGTAGTAATAATTATTATATTTTTTCGTTCTATCTTGTGTAACCCATCCCTTACAACTGACCTGTACCTATATAACTAAGGAATTCCAAGTTGCAATGGAATGACAGGCTGAAGCAATAGCCGTTCACTATTATCGTATAGCGAGGGATCTATTAATAGTGAACCTTTAGTGCTAAGCCGAGTATTTGATGGCATTATATTGATGGGTGTTGGTGATTGGAAAGGAAAGTAGTATGAGTACTCTTTGGTTGATATTGTATTTAGTACACAAAGTCATCAGTAACTAAAGTTCAGGTGAGATAGGTGTTATTTTCAACTACATTATAAGCATTTATATATATAAAAAAATATTCTAATTGAGAACCTACTCCTTTTTGGGACGTCGGTTGAAAAAAAATCTATTTTTAATCATAGAATAATTAAATATCAAAATGCTGTTTACCCATTCCCCAAAATCAAGCAGGCTTTGCAGTCGATACGTATAAAAATAACCGAGATAATACAAATATATTTATAAGTTATATTGGGTTATATTTCATTTGTTATATTTCACGAACAAAATTTTGCCTTCACACAGCAACTAACTCCAACTTCCCCTACATCTTACAATCTCAACAACATCCACAACGTAGAAGAAACGCAACGCGAACTCACCGCAATACCGACGTATAAAAACAATTTTGCAAAAGCATTGACCGACCCGCAAGTATGGCTTCATTGCGCCCGACTACTTCCTAAGGCTTCCTAAGGCGAGGCAATAACTAGCGGTGGTACTGTAAAATTGGCTGAGAAAGTAGCGCGCCAAAATGCGGGTGAGCGGGGGACGAGGAATGTTACTGTTTTCGCCCTTATACGCCTTCTTTGACCCGATCATTTTTTGTAATACCAAAATTCGTTGACAAATGTCGCAAAGAACCTAAAAACCTCTATAGTTCTCTCGTAACTGATCATTTTGGTCATACTCACAGAAGAATTTGAGCAAGAAGAAGGTGCCTGACCTACCTGCATTATGGCATCTCCGCTCATCTTTCCTAACTCCGTGCTTCGAGGTAAGTAATGAAGCAGCCGCTTGTTTATAGTACAGTCGAGTACTGCAGCGGGGTTAATTTATTTTTGCTATTAAAAATAAACGTGAAGACTTCTACTGTGTAGTCGGGAGTTAAAAATTCGTCAGACTGTATTAGTTGACTTATTATTTCAGGTAATTTGCAGATAGGTCTATCATCATCATCATCATCGGCCTATCGCAGTCCACTGCTGGACATAGGCTTCTCCAAGTGCACGCCACTGAGATCGATTTTCGGCTTCTCGCATCCAGCTCCTGCCAGCCGTCTTGCGCAAGTCATCACTCCACTCCAATTCCTCATGTGCAGAACGAGAAAGAGGTCTATGTCACTACAAAATTGTATGTAAAAAAAATCATAATCAGAAAATATGAGTACAAAATTTTATCCCCATCTAAAAACCAGAAAAAAACGTGACAAATCCTCGGAGGTACAGAAATAAACTTTCTAAAACGGACGACAAAACTTTTGAAAACGTGAAGCAGTGTTCAACAAAAGACACCCAAGCCTAGCAAAAGAAAACTTGACCCAAACACGCTATGTTTACCCAAGAGTCAACTTTGAGAGAAACAATGCTATGTTTTGTTTAACACGGCAAAAATACGTCACTACTACAATTTTATTTTTATTTGTTTTTTTTTTCTCTTCCAACTGTTTTTACTTTTTATTTCGCGTAACAAGCAAAAGGAGGGAAATGTTTGTATTTTTTTTGAGAATTTTAACAAAACAAAAGTTAATTGAAAGGGCTATTTAGTGGAGCGAATTTTTTGTAAATATGTAGGATAGAATAAAATTAAAAAAGCGTACTGTAAAAATAGATAGATTTCAGACTAATATGCTCAAATGTTCCGTCCATGTTTGATTCTTATTCACAAGAGCTAAAGGACCATGGGCAAAAATGTATGAAGCCTGGGCTCACCCACCAACAGAGATGAGACCACTTTGAATATACTTGTAAAGCACTAAATATAAAGATTTAAACTCATTTTTGCGAAGAATCCATTGGGTTATTTTGCTATAAATATTTTTCTCCAACCATAAATAAACTAATATTCTGCAAAAAGTTGTGCTGTTATGGCATTGTAGGTTTTGTTATTGAACACCTTTAACTAGTTTTAATTCCAGGTTTAATGTATACATAAAAAAATAAAACAACTGCTAACAGTTAAAATTATTTTTGTTAACATTTCAATCAATATCAATAATAATGTCGTCTAAATATCCTACCGGTGGATTAAATTGTGTGTGCCTGCCTAACCCTAGATGCCATATTATGGAAATGATATGAGCGCAACTTCCTACTGTGCGTCTACCTGTTAGACACGAGCAGTCATACTGAGCGATGGCATCTCTACCCATTTCGTTTCTGTTAACCAGAATGTATACGTAATATGTACGTGCACGAACATCTC